>NW_025064846.1:9286875-10502500 GCF_014595645.1 Diaporthe citri | reverse complement strand
CCCTTATAAGCCCCTTTGGCGATTAGTTAACGCCCTTAGCCCCTTTATGCTGCATTATAAGGGGCTTCCTAATACCTTTATTTTTTATATGCCATGCAAGTACCTTTAGGTTTATAACTTCCGGCCTTTATAACATAAGTAAATTAAACCTTAAGCTTTTAATAATAGCTGCAGTTATAATTATTATTTATTAAGAATAATAAATTTAACCGCTGCGTTAAAAGGTAGGTTTGCATTTAAAGGGTATAAAGTTATTTTAATAATAAGTATATATATTAATACTTATTATATATACGTTAGCCTTAAGTGGGTTTTTAATAAAAGCTTTATATTTTTTAATGCATTATTTTAAATCTTTTATTATAAAAAAAGCTTTTTAAGCTTTTTTTAATTCTTTAAGTTTAAAAATAAATTTATATAATATTATTTTATTAAATAAAGCTTAAATTTAATCTTAAAAGCTTATATAATAATTATTATTATATTATTTAAAATTAAAAAATATATATTCTTAAATATTCCTTATTTTTATTTTTTAAGTTAGTTAAATAAAAATATAATTAAAAGAGTATTTTAAGAATTTATATTAAAATAAAGTAAAGTTATATTTTATAATTATAAATATAAATTAAAGAATCTTTTAAAATATTTTTTAATTATATTTTAAAAAAAAGCTTTTTATAAATTTAAATTTTTATATTAATTTCTATATTTCTTTATTTTTAATAATTAAAAGAAATCTTAATTTCTTATAATATTAAATATATATTTCTTTTTTAATAAAATTTTAAATTTATTAAACCTTATTTTATTAATAAAAGTATATTTTTAATTTAAAAGCTTTATTTAAATATATTTAAAATATATTTAAAAGTTAAAAATATTTATTTTTAAACTTTTAAGCTTTTTTAAAAATTATTATATAATAAATATTATTTTTTAAAAGTAAAGGTTTTTATCTTTAAATTTTAATTAAAAACATTAATTTTTTTTTAATATAAAAAATAAATAATATAATATAAAATATAATTTTAAACCTTTTTAATATTAATAATTTTAATATAAAATTACTTTATTTTAAATATTAAAAGATTATATTTTTATTTTTTTATTATAAATTTATAAAATATATTGTTATAAAATTATATATTTATTATAAATATAATTTAATTAAAAAAAGAAATTTAAATTAATAAATATTAAATATTATATAATTAATTAAATATTTTATATAAGTTTTTAATTTTTTTATAAAAAACTTTTTATATTATTTTTATATTTATTTTTAAATATATATATTTTATATTTTTAAACATAAATATTATTTTATAAATAATTAGTAGTAATTTAAAAATATTTAATTAAAATTAATTTGTATTATTAAAAATAATAAAAGAATTATTTATATAAAAGAATATTTAAAATATACTTTTTCTTTAATTAAAAAAAATATATTATATAATTATATTATTATTTATATAATTTAAAATTATAAAATAAAAAGTAAATTGCTTTTTAATAATAAAATTAAAGCTTATTTTATTTTAATTTCTTTAGCTTTTTTTTTAAAAATTATTAACTTTTAATATTTTTTTATTTAACATATTTAATATACATTATATTAAAAAGTTAATTAATTATTAAAACTTTAATATTTTATTTATTCTTTTAAATATTTAAATTATATTATTATTATATTTAAATATTATATATTTAAAGAAATTTAAATATTTATTGTTAAGTTTTTAATATAATAAAAAAAACTTAAATAATTTTAAAATATTTATTTAAAATTATAAGTTTATAATTTAATTTCTTTATTATTTATAAATAATAAAGAAGATTTTATAAAATTTTAAAAAATAATTTAAGGCTTTTTATTTTTAATAAATTATATTAAATTATTTTTAATAAATATTTTAAAATAGTTTTATAATTAATTTATTATATACTTTTAATTTTTATATTCTTTATATATTAAATTAATAATTTAAAAGTATTTATTTTTAAGTATTTAATATTAAAATATTAAAAATATATTAAATTATTTTAATTTCTTTTTAAAAAAGCTTAAATAATTTTATTAAATTTAATAAAATATTATAAGCTTATATATATTTATTATATTTATAAATATTTATTATAAAAAATTAAAATAAATAAATATAATAATAAATAAATTTTAAAAATATTAATACTTTATTTTAATAATTTAAAATAAAATATTAAATTAATTTTATAATATTAAATATTTAATTCTTAAAAAAGTGCTTTTAAAATTATATTTATATAAAATTTATTTATCCCTTTTTAAGTATAAGGGTTATTAAAAACTTATAATTATACTTTTTAATTATATTTATTAAATTATAATTATTTTATTAATTACTTATAAATAAAACTTAATATTTTATTAACTTTTAATTAATTATTTTATACTTTTTAAAAAACTTAATTAACTTAATTATATTTTTATTATTTATTCTTTTATTTATAATTATTATTATAATAATTATAAAAGATTTAATTCCTTTAAAATAAACTTTATAGCTTTTAAGCATAATTATAAATATATTTATTTTTTTAAATAATAATAAATTTAAATTAAAGTATGAAATAATTCTTATATTAAAATAATAATAAAGGCATAATATAATAATAAAGAATAATTAATTTATAATTAAAGTTGCTTAAGAAAAAGAAAGAAAAAGAAAGAATTGCTAAAAAAGTAAATTAAGGTAGTTTTAAAGGCTAGTTAAGCTAATAAAATAAGCTAATTAAATAAAGCTAAAGGGCCCTTATATATAATTAACCTTATAATTTTAATAATCCCCCTTTTTAAAAAGATTTAAGAATATATTATATTTTAAAGTTAAACCCTTAATTTTAATATAATATAATTAAGTAATGCATTTTAAGCTAATATAAAAATAGCTTTTAAGATTTATTATTATATTAAAAGCTTTAAAATCTTAAGTTATAATAATTTTTATATTAAATAAAAGATTAATATAATTAATGCTTTATAAAGGGTCTTTATATTTATTATGCTATTTTTATAAATAACTTACGCCTTACTTATAATTTATTATAATATTATTCTTAATAATATTATTATTATAAGCATTTTCCTTATTAATTCTTTTATTATAAAGCATTTTATAACTAATTACATTATTTATAATATTTATAATTACATTTTATAATATAATGCCTTTATTCTTAATATATTTTTTATTAAATAAATATTTATTCCTTATTAATAGTTTAAGCAATATAATTATTAATCTTATTATATTAACTTATTATTATTATTATACTTAAGAACCTTTTACTTTTAAAGCTATGCATTTAACTATTTTTATAATTAATAAAATAAATTAACATAATTTAAGTATTAATTATAATAAGCCTTTAATGCTATTAAGGCATGCTTAAAATTGCTAATTAAGTATTATTTAAGATTTAAATCTTAACCCATTTAATAAATTTAATATTAAAGCATTTTATAATAAATTTTAAAAGTAATAACCTTTTAAACTTTTTACTTTTTCTTTTAATTAATTAATTTATTCTTAAACCGTAATAATAATTATTTTAATAATAAATTATAAAGATTATAATAAAGGTAATTAAGTATAAATATTTTATAATCTTATTAAGTAAGTAGCATTTTTAACTTAAAGAAGTAATAGGAATTATTGCTAATAATTTAATAAGATTATTAAGTAAAAGTAAAGTTAAGTTTATTATTAAGATAATTAGTTATTTAAGTTTCTTTAATAATAAAAATATAATTATTAATATTAAAATTAGGTTTATATTTATATTACTTTGCTTAATTAATTATGCGTTTTTATTAAGCCTATATAATTACTTAAGCCTTATTAATATAGCCTTAAAGGGTTTTTATTATACATTACGCCTTTTATTATAATAATCGCTCTTAAATTAAGCTTATATCCTCTTACTTAATTTATTACTTTTAATTAAATAAAAGGTTTAATATAAAATTTATATAAATCTTAAAGAAAAAGAAATTATTAAGCGAATTATATAAAAGATAAGCTTAAGTAAAGTTAAGTATTAATATTATATTTATTTAATTATTTTAATAATAATTAATAAATATTTATAACTTTTAATTAATTTATTATAATAAGTTCTTTACTTAATTTTAAGATTAAAAGTAATTAATAGTAAAATATTTTTATTTAATGCTTAAATTTAATAAAGCTTATTAATAAAAAAGGAAATAAATTAAGTATTGCAATTTAAGATAATAAACTTTAGCAGCTTAAATATATAAAAGGGGCTTTTATAATAAAAGTAAGCAATTTAAGATATAATATAAGTATTTATATAAGGAATATATTAAGTAATCTTTAAAAAGTAATTAATTATAATTAATAAGTTCTTAAAATTATACTTATTCTTTAATATATTTTTAAAATTAATAATTAAATGCCTTTAAGAATAATAAAGTATAAATAAGAGCTTTAATAAATTTAAAGTTTTATTATATAAATACTTAATTAAATAGTAAAAATAGTTAGCAATATAAGTAATAATATTAATATATAACCTTAATTATTAATATTATTATTAAATTAATTGCGTTATTTTATTTTAGCTTAAATCTATTATTATAATATAAAAGTAAATATTTTTAATTACTTTTATCTTTAAATTATTATAATTAAATATTATTAATTATTTTTAATGCATAATATATTAATTATTTATAAACTTTTATTTTAAATAATTATAAAAAGTTAGCTTATAATAATATTTAAGCATAAAAATATTTTTATTAAAGCATAATAAAGAATTTAATACCTTAAGTTTAAATTATATAAGAGGAATAGGTAATATAATATTACGCTTTAGCTTAATAATATTTTAATTATTAATATTTATTACATTCCTTATATTTTTTACATTTATAAGTAATAAGTTTAATAATAATTATATGCTTAGCATTTTTAATAATATAAAATTTAATAAATTATTAACTTATAAATTAAATATATTATAGCTATCTTTTTAAGAATTTTTAAGTTTCTTTTAAAATAAATATATTATATAATATATATTTAAGCGGTCTTTTTATATCTTAAGGTTATTAAAATAATAAAATAAAGCATTTATTAATATATTTTATATTTTAAATTAATAAAATAAGGTAAAATAAAATTAAGCTAATAAGCTTACTTAATTAACTTGCTAATAATTAAGGAAATGCTTTATATTAAAATATTTTAAGGTATAATGATTAATAATAACTTTAAATAGCGCTAATTATAAGTTAATTAGCTTTAGCCTTTAAAACTTTAAAGTATAAATTATTATAAGTAGCTTTTTATTATAAATAATATAGTTTATTTAAATAATATTTATAAACTTTAAGAAGTACTTTATAAGGTGCTATTTATTATTTACTTAATATTAAAAAAGAATATTAATTATTATATTATTAAAAGCATTTATTTTTAATTAAGTAAGTAGCTTAAATATAAAATATATTTATATTAAGGTATGCATTAAAGCGTTTTTTAAAAGGTTAAATATTATTTAATAATTTAAGAATTATTAAAATCCTTTGCCTTATATATAAGGGTGGTTAATAGCTTAGCTATATAGCTAAACTTAAATATAAACTTATAATAAAAATTGCAAAAGCTTAAAAAGCATTACATGCCCTTAAGCATTATTAGCGTTTTTACTTATAAATGGCTTTAATCTTTTTAAGGTTAATTTTTATACCGTTAATATTTATAATAAATTTAAGGAATTTTATATATTAAAAATGAAATTTATATTTCTTTAGATTTGCTTATAGCTTAGCATTTCGCAGTTATTATAAGACTGCTATAATATAATATATATACTCCTTTTTTATTTTAAAATAAATAATAATATTGTTAATATAAGCATAATAAAATTTATTTAAGTATTTTATTATAATGCTATTTATATATTATTAAAATATAAATAGCTTATTAGTTAAGCTAAATGAAATTACCTTATATTTAATGGAATTTTATTTAGTTTAAAAAATAATTATATATTTACTTTTTTTAAATAGCTAAATATAATAAAATGCTTGCTATATATTAATCTTTATAAAAATCTTAACTTAATTTAAGTAATTAATTATTTTCTTAATTAAGGGTAAAAGACTTTAACTTTTCTTTATAATATTATTAAGCTTTTGGAAATTAATATAAAATTATAATTCTTTATTTAGCTTAGCAGCCATAAGGATGGAAAATGCTTATAATGTTATTATTAATTTTATAAACTTCTTTTTTAAATTTTCCATAATATAAGCTTTAATTACTTTTACTTTCTTTAAAAATATTTATTTTAAGGGCTTATATTTAATAATTATAATAAGATTTATATTACTTTTAAGCTTAATCTTAAGATTATATTTATAATATAATATAAAATAATTTAATTTTACTTTATTAAAGGTTTATAATAAATAATAAATTTATTTAAAGACTTAAGTTAAAGCTTGTTAATAAAGGGTTTTATTATTATATAATATTACTTTTACTTCCTTATATTAATTATAAATATAGTAATTAATTTTATATAAAAAAGTAATAAAAGCTTAAAAGTTTTTTTATTTAAATAATATTAATAAAGTTTTTATTTAAATTATATTAATATTAACCTTATAATAATAAACTTAGCTAATATTCTTTTTAAGAAATAAGTATTACCTTTATTAATTTTATTAAGGCATTATTAATTATTTAATTATTATTATTATTTTTTATAATTCTTAATAATTAGTTAAAGTAATTATATTTTAAGGGTTTAAGGAGCTATATTATATAATATATTCTTTATTTTTTATAAATTATTATTTTATAAGGGCTTATATAATTATATGCTAAGCCTTAATAACTTAGCAGTAAAAAGGGTTGCTTTAACGGGTTAAAAGCCATTAAGTTAATATAACTTAAGCTTTTAAAGCTTTTTATATATAGCTACTACTATATTATTATATGCAGCTACTGCCTTATCTCCTTTTTTATTTTAAAAAGGTACCTTTATAAATATAACGGGTATTTTATCCTTAAATATTATAATTTATTAATATATATTTAAATATATATTAAATTTATATTATTATTTATAGTTAATAATTATATTATACTTTATATTTATTATAATTATAAATAACTATAAATATTAATGGCTCTTAATAATTAAATTAATTATTAAAGCTATATTAATAATTTAAAATATTTTCCCTTTAAATCCCTTAATTAAATATAAGCGAAATCTTAAAATGCATTAAGCATTAAGATTTTAAATTAATTTTATTATAAGAGTTATATTAATAAATATTATATTATTTACTTTTATATTTATAAGTTTTTAAATATTTATATTATTTATATTATATATTATTATATAAGGGATTATTTAAAGCTCTTTATTAATTATATAAGTAAGGAAGTTATAAGGGATATTTTTTAATAAGCTATTTATTTTCTTATTAATATAAACCTTTTTTAAAAATATATTTATATTTCTTAAAAAGAAGTTTATTTACCTTAAGGTTAAGCATTTCTTAAATTATTTAGCTTATTATTAATTTTATAAAGTTAAATTAAGTACCGCTATAAAGCGCCTTAATATAAGTAATATTAGCCTTTTACTAAGCATTATAATTAATATTAATTATAAGATAATTAAGGTTAATAAGATACTTATAGCTTGTATAATTAAGCATTTTATAATGAAAATAAGAATTTTTTAAAAAAGCTTTAATACTTTTTTTATATTTAATTTATTTTACTTAATATAATTAATAGCATTATTAAAAAAGAGATCGCTAGTTAATCCATTAATATAATTTCCAAAGCTGCTTTTATTATAAGTAAAGGTGCCCTTGCTGCTTTTAATATTATTATTATAATTAGTATTATGCATATTAAAATTGCTAAAAGTAATACTGGTAAACTTTTTATACTGCTTTTAAATTTATTTAATGCGTTAATAATTAAAGTTAATTTATTAAGTTATATAAAAATATTCCTTAAAGATTACCATATTATTTTAAGCCTTTTTAAATAAGTTATTTTAAAGTTAAGGAATTAAGGCTAACTTATTATAAATTTAACTTTTTTATTTATTACTTAATAATTAATAAATACTAGCTTTTTAAATAAAATTATTTTAAAAATTTATAAAGATATTTATTTTTTTATTATTAATTTAATAAACTTATTTTTTATCTTTTATTATTTTATTTAAGTTATTATATTTATTTAAAAGCTATTAAAGGAATTAAGATTGGGTTTTAATGTATTTAAAGTAGCTAAGGTTAAGAAAGGCATTAATAGTATTAATAGCTTATTTATTAAAAAAGCTTTTAATAATAATAACTTTATAATAATTATTAAAATAATAATTAGCGTTTATCTTTAGCTTATTTTGCAACTTGCATAATTATATTTTAAAGATAATAATATTTTTATTTTATTTTTTAAATTAAGTTAAGGAAGTCTTTATCTTAATAAAGAGCTATATATAGGGTTAAATATTGTTATTAAGATTAATAAGGATTAGCTTTATTTAAAGGATAATAATTTCTTTATAAAAAGCCTTAATAATAGCTTGCTAATCTTAGTTTTAAGGGTAGGCGGTAAGCTTGGATTAAAGTTAATTAATTATTGCTTTCTGCTTTTAAGCTTAATTAATTATAGTAATTAAATATTTTAAAATAATATTATATTTTTATATTTTATTATTAAGAATTGCTTAAAAATTCTTATAATTAATATAAATTTTATTAAATTGCTATTATAAGTTTTTATATTATTTATAAGATATATATTTCCTTATTACTTTTTTATGCATTAATTATAACTTTATAAAGATTAATTATTAATTTAATAAGGGTATTTACTTAAAACTTAAAAATAATAAAGTTAATATTAATTTATTATAAGATTATTAAGAATTTAATTAGCAAGGTATAAATTATAAAGCTATAAAGGCTTAAAAGTTAAAACTTATTTTATATTACTTTTATATTAATTTTAATATATTACTTAAAAGTTTTTATTAAGATTAAACCTTTAATCTTTTACTTTTATTTTTATTTTTAATTAATATAGCTTAAGGGAGCTTTTTAAGGTATATTTTATTAAAATAAATAACTTTATTATTAATATTATTATTAAGGGTATTATTAGTTATTTAAAAATAAGTAAAGTTTTGCAAAGCTGCTTAAAATTCCTTAAAATAATTATTAGCTTATATAATCATCTTATTAATATTTATTTCCTTATTATTATTATAATTTAGGGTATTGGTAATTGCCTTAATAATAAATAAGAGGGATAACTAGCGTGTACTTATTAATAATTAGTTTAATAAGGTTTTTAATAGCTTGTTTTTATAGGGCATGATTTTATTAATATTAATTATATTAAATTAAATACATAAGCGTTTTTAAGGAAAGGCATTTATTAAGCTAAGGTTTATATTTTTATTTAAGATATTATTAATATTAAAGAGGGACTTATTAATATTTATATTTATTTAAAAGGGATTGCTTAATAATAAAACTTTATTTTAATTTTAAAGGCTATTATTAGCTGGGTTAATTAAGATAAATGTTTTATTTATTATTATTATAGTATAAGGGTAAATAAATATTTTTATAATTTTCTTAAGCTATAAGGTTAAATAGTTATAAATTAAGATGGTTTTTATATTAAAATGATAATAAAAGCGTAATATAATAATAAAAAATAAATAATTTATAATTAAGGTTGCTTAAGAAAAAGAAAAGAAAAGGAAGAATTGCTAAAAGAGTAAATTAAGGTAGTTTTAAAGGTTAATTAGGTTGATAAGATAAGTTAACTAAATAGGGCTAAAGGGCTCTTAAGCATAATTAACTTTATGGCCTTAATAAAGCATTTTTTAAACATTACCTTATCTTTAAAATAAACTTACTTATTATATTTAATATTTATTTTTATAATTATTTATATTAACTTTATTAACTTAATTTATTTATATAATAAAGTATATTTATTTTATTAATTTATTTTAACCTTAGCTATAAATATGCTTAATGGGTTTTAAGTAATAATTATATATAGTAGGTTAAGTTATTTTATCTTGATTTTTATATTAAATAATTATTTTTAAAGGGTTTTGCAGGCTAAATAACCATTTTTAAATAGTTTTAAAGAGTAAAGCTATGTTATTTAGTGGCGTAAATTATTATATATTTATAAAAGCAGAAATTAATCTTTTTAAGAAATAATAACTTTATATTATTTATTTTAAGTAATTTGCTTAAGTTATATAATAAAGGCACTTAAATATAATGTTTAATGATATTAAATTAAGTTATTAATAGCTAAAGATAGCTTTATTTACTATGGCTTAATAGCGTTAATATAAATAGGTATAGTTTAATATTAAGACTTTTTATATAAATTAGCGGCTTTTAATATAATATTAATTTATAAAAGATTAAATAATTAATAATTAAAGCCTTATATAGTGAATTTAATTATAATTATTAAATACTTATATTATTTCTTATTTTATTAAAATAATAATTATTATTTTAATTTAATTATGGAATTTAAAAAATATAAATAATTTATATTTATTTTTTATTAATACTTTAAATAAACCCTTTTTTATAAAGAAATAAATGATTTTATTTTTAATTTATATATATATATATATTTTAAATAATATATATTTAATCCCTTTATATAATAATAAATACTTAAATACTTAATATTAAAAAAATAATATAATATTAATAATAATAAATTTTAAATATAATTATAATTTATAGCTAAAAAATAATAATAGCTTTATAATAATTTTATAAATAAAATTAATAAAAATTACTATTAATAATATTATAAATTATTAATATAAGTAATTTAAGATTAATAATTAAATATATAATTATATAATAAAAATTAAAATAGTTTTTTTATAAAATAAATTTTATAAATATAAATTTAATTAAAAACTTAATTTTATTTTATTGTTATGGGCTAGCCTTAAACTTGCAGAATAAAGGTGCCTAAATGGAGTTAATATTTAGAGTACAAAGGAGAAGGTTTACTTCCTGTTTGTACCTGCGTTAAAGCCTATTTTTATAAAGCTAAAGCCCGTTAATTAATTACTATGGGTACAAGCCTAAACCATAATATATCCCCTTTTCCCGGGTTGAAGCCGCAAAGGGGCCTTTTTAAAAGGTTAACTATATAATAAAAAATAAAGGAGGTATTGCTTTAATTATGAATTAAATATTGCCTTTTGCCTAGCTATTTAATTAATCCACGGTGCTTTAATTGCGCTACTAAGCCAGCCTATATTATATATATATTTTTATCCTTTTTATACTTTATAATTTAATATGCTAGCTAAAGCAAGCTAATAAGAAATAATTATTTAGGTATAAGCTAGCAGCTAAGTTAGCGGCATTCCTAAAATCCTTTAATTTATACCTTTTATATAAGCTCCCTTACCTAAAGCCTTAAGGCCGCGAATTTATTATATAACCTATAATTAATTAGCGTTTAATTGCAAATAATTTACTTTATTAGCGGAAAATTCCTAGGCCCTGAAAGTTTCATAGCGCTAAATCAGCTAGCATTAGCTAGCCTGCTTTAAGCCTAGGCTAGCATTAAGCCAGCATTACTTTAAGCCCTACCCTATAAAAAAAAATTTATGCATTAAAAATAACCTTAATTAAGCGCTTCCCCCTTGCTAAGCCTAATTAATAATAATTATATATAGGTTTTTCCGCGGTGGTTTAAGCAGTTATGCTTATAATAACTAAGTTAGCCATAAATATAATACTTAACTCCCCCTGTTAAGATTGTTGTAATATTAATATTTATTGCTTTGCTGTTTTAAGGTTAAGTATTATTCTTTGCTATTATAGTGCTAAAAACGCCCTTATATCGCTGCAAGGCAAAGCAAAATGCCTTAAATATTTTTAGCTATTCCTTATAATTAAGTCTTAATCTTGCCGGGGTAGTAAGTTTATTGGCTATAAGTAGTATTTTATAGTTATTTAGCTAAGCTTAGGCTTTAACTATATAAGAAAGCTAATTAAAGTAAGTAAGAAAATCTACCATCCCTTCCTTGCGGTATTGCTGTAGCATAATTAAGCTAAGCCTGGCATGCTTTTGCTTAAAAGAATCCCTAAATGCAAGGCAAATTCTCTTTAGGAAGCTCTTTAGCTGCCCCTTAAATATCTTTATAAAATTAATATAAGGCAAAAATTAATTACGGAAAGTTTTTAACTAGCTAAATATATAAAAGAATTAAGCCCCTTTAGTGCTAATTACTTCTTTATTTATTGTAAACTTAGCTTTTATTTTTACTAGCTAAATTGCTAAACTTTCCTAAAATAAAAGCTCTTTAGGATGGGGAAAAGCTTAGCGGGCTGCCATTATTCCTTTTGGGTCTTATTATACTGGGTTTTATATAATTGCATTATAGGTTTATAATATAAGAAGACTTTAAATATATATTATAGGCTGGCCTTAAACTTGTAAAATAAAGGTGCTTAAATGGAGTTAATATTTAAAGTGCAAAGGAGAAGGTTTACTCCCTGTTTATACTTACGTTAAAGCCTATTCTTATAAGGCCAGAGCCTGCTAACTAATTACTATGGGCACAAGCTCAAACCATAACATTTATTTATATTATAATATATCTTTTTAAAATAGTTTTAAAAGAATTATAAAATTAATTTTAATAAAAGTTAAAGTTAAAAAATATTTTATTTTAAAATATTTAAATATTCTTTATAAAAATATTATAAAACTTTTAAAGAAAATAAAAAAAAGAATTTAATAAAATAAATAATATAAAAAAATAAATTAAGTTATATATAACTTTATATATAAGCTTAAAAAGAAATAATTAAAAAGTTAAATAAATAATAAATAATAAATAAATTAATAAATTAATAAATAATTAAGTTATAAAGAAAGAAATAAATTTAATTTAATTAATTATATTACTTAAAGAAAATAAGAAACTTTTATAATTTTATTTTTTTTAAAAGAAAAATAAAGAGTTTAATATATATATTAAATAAAATACTTTTTTAAATATAAAAATAAATATAAATATAAAAATAAAAAAAATAAAAAAAAAAATAAAAATAAAAATAAATATAAAAATAAATATAAAAATAAATATAAAAATAAATATAAAAATAAATATAAAAATAAATATAAAAATAAATATAAAAATAAATATAAAAATAAATATAAAAATAAATATAAAAATAAATATAAAAATAAATATAAAAATAAATATAAGAAATAAAAAAGGGTAGTTAATTAAGCTTATTATTTATTTTTTTTATAATTTTTAATTATTTTAATAAAGTTAACTTAATTAACTTAATTAACTTAATTATATAAATATATATAACTTTTAATAATTAATAATATATATATTATCTTTTTAATTAATATTATTTATATTATTTTATTTTATTACCCTTTTTAAATATTTTTATTTTAAATAATTATAAAAAAATAAATATTAATTATTAAAGAAAATTAATAAAGTAAGATTAAAATAAGGTAAATAAAATAAATAAATAAATAAATAATATTAAAAAAATAAAGAAAAATAAGGTTAAATTTATAAATATTATTATAATTTAATCTTAATATATCTTTATTTTATTATATATATTTTTATAATTAATTCCCCCCCTTTTTTTTTACCCTTATTTAACCTTTATATTTAACTAGCTTATATATATTAATGCTAACTATAGCTCCTTAAAGCTATATAAGGTTAGCTATTTTGCTATAATTAAATATAGTATATATATATATATATATAAAGTATAATAATATTTTATTCTTATAAATATTTGCAAGATTATAAGAAATTATTTATATAAAAGCTATAGTTAATTAAGCTTTAATTAACTTATGCCTTATAACTTATTATAATAATTATTAAACATAAAAAAAAGGAGTTATTATCCTTAATAATAAAAGAAATAATATAAATAAGATTTAAATTCTTAATTATTTAAGTTTATTTTTATAATTAATTATAAATTAAAAATAAATATTTTTTTTATTTAATTAAGTTATTATATAATTTAAGCATAAAGAATATTACCTTTAATTTAACGCTTTATTATAATATAATTTAGCAATTTATAACATTAAGATTTTATAATATAATTTATATTTAATTACTTATTTATTTATTTATATTAAATTTTAATTTTATTTTATAAAGGAAATATTTTAAAAATATTTTATAAGCTTATAATTATGTTATTTAATATATATAAGTTAAATTTAAAACTAAATATTAATAATATTATTTAATTATAATATATTTTAATTTAATTTAGCTTTAGCTAAATTATACTTAATTTCTTATAATTAAATAAAGATTTAATTAATTATAATAAATAATTAAGGAAAATAAATTATATACGTTAATAAATAAGGTATTTAAATAAAGAATAAAGTAGGATTTTTAAGTAAAAAGTATTAATTAAATTAATAAATAATAATATATATAAAGGTATTATATAAGTATTAAATTATAAGATTTAATTAAAGATGCTTATTAAATATAAGCTAGTAACTTAAGTATTTATAAGCTAAAAAAAACCATTATTTAATTAAACCCTTAATATATAAGCATTATTATAAAAATCTTAGCCTTAATATATAAATATTATTATTAAAATCTTAAATATAAGGTATGCTTTTAAGGAGATAAAAATTAAAGGTTGGTTAATTATACAGTAATTTAAAATATAAATAATTAATAAAAGGAATTTAAACTTTTATTAATTAAATATGTTTTTTATTAATAAAAATTAAAATTAACTTAATTAAGCTTTTTTTTATTTATAATTATTAATATAATTAAGTTAAGGGTATTTTAATTTATTACATTACTTTATTAACTTATTAATAACTTTATTAATAATACATTTTTTAATATTTAAGTAATTAATTTTTTATTATAATAAGTAAATCCCTTATAAATAATAATTAAATAATATAATAATAATATAATACTTTTACTTTATAATTATTTATAAAGCTTATATAGCTTTAAGTTATTAAATATAAATATTAATAAAGTAATGATTTTAGGTTTAAGTTTTAATTTAATTAATTATTTTATTAATTATAATGCAATTTACCTTTTCTTTATTATAATATTAAATTTATTAGCTATTATTATTAATATAATTAGTTTATAGCTACTTATAAAAGCACTTTTATAGCTAAGGAAGTTCTTTATTAAGGGTAATATTTAATTTAATTTAATTAAGAAATTAAAGCTTATTTAAGATATTATTAAAAGGAAGTTTAAGGGTATTAAAAAGGATTAATTATTTATTATAATATTATTAATAATTATAAATAATAGCTTAAGTATTTTATATTTATTATTTAATTTATTATGTATTATGCTTATAATTAAAGCTAGCTTATTTAATAAAATATTTAAATTACTTTTAAATATAACTTTTATTAATATAATATATTATTATAAATTATATTTTTTAATTTTTATTAATATTTTTATAATTATTTTTATATTTAATATTAATTAACTTAAGAAAAGAAATTATATAATAAAATAAGTTTTTATTTTAAAGTATAAGTAATAAATAAAGTATAAATATTATTATTATAGGCTAACCTTAAGTTATCTGCCGTAAGGTATTTAAATAAGGTTTATATTTAAAGTGCAAAGGAAAAGATTTACTCCCTATTTATATTTGCATTAAAGCCTATTCTTATAAAATTAAAACCTATTAATTAATTATAATAAATAAAGCCTAAATTATAGTATATCCTTTTTTTTAAATTCTTATAATAAGCCTTAAAGGGCAGCTATATAATAAAAAATAAAGAATATTATAATTTAATTATAAATTAAACATTACTTTTTACTTAGCTATTTAATTATAATTTAATACTTCTTAATTACGTTAAAGGCTTAACCTATTATTTATAATTAATATACCTTAATCCTTATAATTTAATATATTAATTAAAGTAAGTTAATAAAAAATAATTATTTAAGCATAAGTTAATAGCTAAATTAATAGCATTCTTATAATCCTTTAATATAAGCCTTTTATATAAGCTCTCTTACTTAAAACCTTAGGATTATAAATTTATTATATAATTTATAATTAATTAACGCTTAATTATAAGCAATTTACTTTATTAATAAGAATTTCTTAAATTTTAAGTATTTCTATAACGCTAAATTAGCTAATATATAGCTAGATTACTTTAAGCCTAAGCTAGCGCTAAGCTAGCAACGCTTTTAAGTCCCACCTTATAAAAAAAAATTTTACGCCCCTCTTAAATAAACTCCTCCCCCTCGCCAGCCTTAATTAATAAAAGCTGCACTCTTATTCTCTCGCGGTAATTAAAATAGTTATTATTAGATCCTACCGATGGTAAATATACCGCGGTAGAACGGTCCCATGGTGAATTCACGGTAAATCCATCGTAAATTCACCCGGAACCGGGAATTTACCGTAAATTTACGGGTAAAATTATAGTGAATACCTTAGGCACTAAGATTTACGGGTTAAAACTAATCCTTGCAATAAGCTAGCTATAAAATATAAAATAATTAAAATATTATAAAAAACGTTAACTATTAAAATTAACTATATATATAAGGATTTTATTATATAATATATATAAAATTTAATAATTAAGAGTTTTATTGCTTTAAGTTATGCTTAAAATAGCTAATAAAATTAAGAATAAAATATAAAATGCATTCCTTATTAAATTAAAAAAATAATAAAATTAGGATTATAAGTTTAAACTTTAAGTTAAAATTTATAAACTTAAATACTATATTTATTATTAAAAAAAGCTCCTTTTTAAGCTATAAAAGCTTAATATTTACTTTTAAAAATATATTAAGATAATTATAGCTATATAAAGCGCAACCTTTTAAATAATTAATAAATTTAAAATTAAGCTAAATAATATTAAATTTATTTAAGAAAAGAAATAAAGCTATTAGCTATTATTAAATCTTATTAAAGCTAGTTTTAAAACTTATAATCTTAACTTATAAAAATATAAATTAAAAAAGCTAAAATATATAAAGAAATAAACCGTTATTTAAAAATTGCATAAATAAATTCTTTACATAATAATACTTAATTATAAATTAAACTATTATTTACTAAAGATTTTAATTTAATAATAATATTTTAATTTATAATAAAAATATAAGCTATTATAAATAAATAATTAATTATAAATAAAAACCTTATATAAAGACTTCCTAAAACTATTAAGGAATTTAAAGGATTTCTTAATATAAATTAATAAATAAAAAAGCATAATATTAAGAGCTACTTAATAAGGGATTATAAAAGCAAGATAAATTATTATATAAATCCTAAACCTGCTATAAGTTATATAAGGCATTTTACCTATATAAGTAATAACCTTTTAATAAATAAGAGAATAAAAAGTAGTAAATAAAAACCTTAAATTTTAAAAAGTTAAGAACCTCCTTTATAAAAAATTATAAGCTTTAAGTATATAGCATAAACTTATAAATATTATAAGAAAAGCATAAATAACTATTTATAATAACTTAAAAGTTTATAATAATAAAAAAATGCTTATATTATTAAAGAAATAATTTTATATTAAAAAAGCTTAAATAAACTTAGTTTACTATATAGCTCTTATAAGAACCTTAATAAATGCAATTAATATTAGCTATAAAATCCTAGTAATATTTATAAGGCTTATAAAAAAAGTTATGCCCTTGCTAATTACTTTTATATCTTTTTAAAAAAGGCATTCCTAAGGTTTAAATAAAGTAAAAAGATTAAAAAAAAGATATGCCTTGCTTTTAATAATAATATTAATTTATAAGCAAAGATTTAATTTATTTAAAGCTTACATTTTAAGTTAAAATCCAAGACTTTAAAATTAATTAAAGAAGAATTAATATAAAAGGTTAAAGATTAATTATTAAGATATTATATTATTAATATAAAAGCTAAGAAAGCTTTTATTATAAATACTATAAAAGAATATTTTTTAAAACACTTAATAATACTAAACTTAATAAATATAATATTAATTATAAATATTATAATATAGCTAATAAATTTATAGCTAGCTACTTATAATAATTACTTATAATTAAGGAATAAATAACTTTTAATTATTATATATAAGATAATATTTATTTAAATAAGTAATATTATCTTATATTTTAAAAACATTACCTTATATTTATAAATTTTAATAACCCTTATTTTACTTTAATAATTAAAATAAAAAAATATATTTTAAGATAATGCAATAAGTTAATCCTTTATTTATTAATAAATATTTATAATTAATATATTATTAAATATTAATAAAATATTACTTAAAACTCTTTTAATATATAAAGAAAACAATATATAATATTTATAAAGAAAAGGCTACTTATAAGCAAAGCAATCCTTTAATATAAAAGATTAAGTTATTTAAAACTAAAAATACTTAAATACTTAATAAATTTATCTTAAGGGGTATAAATTTATAAATTAACTATAATAAAGTATAAAGCATATACCTTAGCTAAAATTATATAGCAAATTTATTAATTATTAAGGGAAATTTATAAATAAAAAGATAAGCAAATTATATTAAATTTTTATAATTATAAAAAAGGAATTTATAAATATATATTATAATTTTCATTAATATATAAAGTTATAAAAATAATTTAAAACTATTACTTTATAAATTAAAATAGCGAAATGCTATATAAAGCGCTTAAATCCTTTTTTAATATAATAAAAGTTTAATATAAAATAAAGATTAAAATTATTAAATATAATAAAAAGATTTTTAGCTATAAATAAGCTATAAAAGAATTCTTAAAATTAAAATATATTAAGATTAAGCCTTTAACATTAAATATATAAGCTTAAAATAATAGCACTAAACGCTTAAAAAATATAATTAAGGAAAAGATATAAGCAATATAAATAAGCATAAAACTTTTATATTCTTTATAACTAAAGATTAAATGCATAACTATATATTTTAATAATTAAATGCTAACTTATAATTTAAATTAATAAATATTATACTTTAAATTTTATAAAGTAATTATTACTTAAATAAGCATTTTATACTTAAATTTAAAACTAAATTAAACTTACTTATATATCTTTAATTATAAAGCATATATTATAACATTTAATGCCTAATTAAAAAATAAAAATATTAATATTTAAAGCTATAAGCATAAACTAAATACCTACTTAAATATTACTCCTTAAATATTTATTAAATATAAATTCCCTTTATTAAAGAAATTATTAATATAAGAAATATAATCTTTAATAAATAATAAGTTTTTAATAATAAATAAAAAGGTTTTAAAAATAAACTCTTTACTATAAATATTAATTATTTCATAAAGTAAATAAAAGAATATATCCTCTTAGAAAATAATAAAATATTAAATTTAAAAAAAAAAAGATTTATTTAAAAATAACTTCCTAAAAGAAATCTTAAAAAAAGGTTAATTTATAATAAATTAAGAAAGTAATTATAATATAAAATAAAGCAAGGATAAAAGTATAAAAATGCCTAAAAAAGGCAATTTAAGGTAGATTAATAAAATAACGCTTATATAAATATAAAATTTAAATTACTCTTTATATTACCTTAAACTCCCTTATTAATGCTTTTAATTTATATTATTTAAATAAAGTTAAATAAAAAAATCTTATTAAATAATAAATTTATTATAAATATATTATAATAATTTATATTTTTAACTAGCATTAAAGCTACCTTAATAGCAATAATTAATAAAAAGATATTAAATAAGGTATAAATTAAAAAATGCTTATATTAAGAAGTAAAATTAAAAAGGAATAATATCCTTAAGCCATTAAGATAACATAAAAACCTTAAAAACCATTTATTTAAATATATATTTAAATAAGCAAAAGCTAATTATTTATAAAGCTATATTAAGATAAGATTATAAATTAAGATTTAAAAGAAAAACCCTTGCGTAATAAGAAAGTAAATCTTAAACTATATATAAGTATATATTTATAAATTTAATAAGCATAGCATCTTTTAAAAATATAAAGCTTACTTTATAGCTTAAAAAGATTAATAAATATAAGGGCAAATATAAAAAACTTATATTGCTATCTTAATAAATTAATCCTTTTATATATTAATAATAATAATAATAAAGTTTAACCTTAAACTTATTTAATATAATATTATAAATATATTTATTTATACTTTAATTAATTAAAATATATTTATATAAATATTATATAAATATTAATAAAAAGGGATTATTCTTTTGCTTAATAAAGCATTATATAGCCTTTAAATCTTATTATTATTATAATAAAGAAAATTTATAAAAACCTTAGCTTAATACAAATATTAATAAATACCATAAAAACCATGCTGCTATATTAAAAATAGCATTATAATCTTTTTTATATAAATAATATTATTATTATATATTAAAAGAATTATTAGCAATAAATAAATAAATTTATATATTAACTTTAAAAGAAGTATAAAATTATTAAAGGTAATCTTATTTAATAATTCTTTAATATAAAAATTATTTAAAATTATGCAAATTACTAAATTTAATTAGCTTAAACTATATATATTAAGAAAATCGCTAAATTAGCTAATAAAATAAACATTTCCTATAAGGTTTTTATAACTTTTAAAAAAATAATACTAAATATTATTACTACCTTTAAATATAAAATCCACTTTTATTAATAAAAGATTAAATCACTCCTATTTATTATAATATTTACTTAATTAAACATTATATTTATTATATTAAAGCTTATATAATTTCTTATTAACTTAAGTTAAAAATATTATAATATTATTAATTAAGTATTATTATATTTCCTTAATATTAAATATTTAGCCTTATGTTTTTAAAATTTTAAGGGTTTTATTATTATAAGTAATGCCTTTTTTATTAATAATTCTTTTAATTAAAAAAGTTTATAAATATTTATTATAAAATTATTTAATGATTTTATTAAATAAAAAGTAAATAAGTAAGATATAATTATAATATTTATTATAAAAGTTAAGCTTTTAGCCTTAGCTTAAGCAATAAAATAAATATTATTTATTAACTAACTTTTTATAAAGCTCTTTATAAAATTAAATAATAAAATAATTAAAATTAAGTATAATAATACTTAAATAATTAACTTAATAATATTTAAGATTATAATGCTTAAGATAAAGCTATAATATATAAATATTTATAATTATTAATTAAGATAAAAAATTTAAAATAATATAATTATAATAAAATACATGCTATTAATATAAATAATAATAAATAAATTAATAAAAGCATTACTTAATGAAAAGTAAAAATGTTTTCTTTACTAATTAAGATTATAAAATATTAAAAACAATCCATATAAGGGAACTTTAACGGAAGATTTAATAATTTAACGGTAATTAGCAATAAAAGAGAGATAAGAGTTTAAACTCTTAATACTTACTTACCTAATGGGGTATATTAAATCCTATTAATAGTAAATATATTATAATAAAACGATTTTATGGTGAATTTATAATAAATTTACTGTGAATTTACTTAAAATTAGGAATTTACTGTAAATTTATAGGCAAAACTATAGTAAATATCTTAAGCATTAAAATTTATAAGTTAAAACCAACCCTTGCAATAAGCTAGCCATAAAATATAAAATAATTAAAACATTATAAAAAACGTTAACCATTAAAATTAACTATATATATAAGGACTCCACTATATAATGTGTGTAAAATTTAATAGTTATACTTATAATGGCTAAGTTAACTATATATAAAATACTTAACTTTACTTATTAAGATTATTATAACATTAATATTTATTACTTTATTATTCTAAGGTTAAGTATTATCCTTCCTTATTATAGCGTTAAAAACGCCCTTATATTATTATAAGGCAAAGTAAAAGGCCTTAAATATATTTAGCTACTTTTTATAATTAAGCTAAGCTTTTATTATAAAAGTTAAGCTATTAGCTATTAATAATATTTTATATTTATTTAATTAACTTTAAGCCTTTATTATATAAGCTAATTAATTAAATTAAATAAGAAATTCTACCATTCCTTTTTTATAATACTGCTATAATGCAATTAAGCTAAGCTTAGCATATCTTTATTTAAAAAAATCCCTAAATATAAGGCAAACCTTTTCTAAAAAGCTTTTTAACTACCCCTTAAATATCTTTATAAAATTAATATAAGGCAGAAATTAATTATAAAACGTTCCTAGCTAATTAAATATATAAAAAAATTAAGCTTTTTTAACGCTAATTACCTCTTTATTTACTATAAACTTAGCCCTTATCTTTACTAATTAAATTGCTAAGTATTCCTAAAATAAAAATTCCTTAAAATAAAAAAGGGCTTAGCAGGCTGCCATTATTCTTTTTAAATCTCGCTATACTAAATTTTATATAGTTGCATTATAAGCTTATAATGCAAAAGGACTTTAAATATATATTATAAGCTAGCCTTAGGTTATTTACCATAAAATATTTAAATAAAGTTTATATTTAAAGTGCAAAGGAAAAGGTTTGCTCTCCCTATTTACACTCGCGCCAAAGCCTATTCTTATAAAGCTAAAGCCCACTAACTAATCATAATGAGCAAAGCCCAAACCGTAATAATTATTAAATATATGCTAAATTTAAGAAAGAAGTTTAATTTATAAGCTAAGGAATTAATTTTATGCTTAATGTATTATGATTTATAATATTATTAAAAGTATTTATAAGGTAGTTTCCTAAGTAAATAATATTTATAATAAAGATAAAAGCATATTTTATTGCCTTTCTTAAACTTAATAATATAATAATGCTAATTATATTTTTATTTTATCTTTATAATAATAAAGTTAATAATTAACTTAATATTTTAATAAACATAATTATATAAAAAGTATATATTATTAAAGGAAAGTTTATTAATTAAAGTTAATAATTTAAGTAATTTTAATATTTTAAATTTAAATAATATTTTATATAGTAAATATTAAATTAATGCTAAATAATTATTATTTAAATTTTATTATAAAGCTAAAATAATATTTATCTATATTTATATTAAATAAATAAAATAATAATATTTAATAATATTTTTTATTATTTAATTTTTTTATTTTAATAATTTATTAATTTAAAAGTAATAAGCAATAAATATAAGGATCTTTATATTTATAATAATTTAAAGTTTTTATTAAAACTTTAAAATAAATTTATAGTTTTAATTATAAATATTGCCTTTAAGTATTAATTAATTTATAATTAAAAATATTTTAAGAATAATTTTAGCTTAACTTTTAGCTATATATATTATATATTTAAGAATAAATAAAGTTTTTTTAATAAATTTATAAGTAATAATTAATAATTAATTAAAGTAAAGCTTATTTAAGAATGCTTATAAAATTTCTTTTAATAAAATATTAAAAAGCCCTTAAATAAAATTTATAATAATAATCTTTATTAAGATATTTTTTATAAGAATTAGCTCTACTTTTTTAAGAAATAATTAATAATTATTTTAATTTAAGTAATATATTTAATAATATTTAATATATTTCTTTATTTTTATACTTTTTTTATAAATATTAAATTTATTAAAATTAAGAAATATATAATTATAATTAAAGTAATAATAAATATTATATACCGTAATAAATATATCTTTAAAAAGATCTTTTAAAATATAAAGTTTTTAAGAATTAATAGTATTAATAATATAAAAAAAAAAGTTTTTTATTAAAAAGAAATAATAGCTTATAGCATAAAAGCTTTTTAATATCCTTATTAAAATTTTATTATAATTATTAAATAATAAAAGCATATTTATAATTTTATTAATAAGCATTTTAAAAATAATTATATTAATTTAAAAATATAAAAGCTTTAGCTATATATTAAATATTATTAAGAATAAATCTTTTATTATTATATATTATAAAATTCTTAATATTAATAAGTTAATTAAAAGTATTTAAAATAAGGTTTAAATACCTTAAGAAATAATAAATATTTAAGCTATATTAAGATAAATAAATAAAAATATTAATTAAATATAAATTAATTTAATTAATAAAAAAAGTATTAAGTAATATTTAATTAATTATTATCTTTATTATTAAATAATTAATAAAAATAATAATTTTTGCTTAAGTTAATTATAGCATTATTTATAAATACTTTATTACTTATATAAAATAAATAATTTTAAGCTTTAAAGATTTATATTATATGTTAGCATTAAATAATATATAGCTATGGAATATTATTAGCAATATATTTAAAGCGGCAATGTTAATGCCTAGCTTTTAAATAATGCTTTCCTTTAAATAAAAAAGCATTATATTAAAGCCATAATCCTTAAAGCTATTTATTTAAAGGAATAATACTTTATTTAAGTTTTAATAAGAAAAAATTAATTATTAATAATAGCGTTTTAAAGTACTTAAAAGCTTATTTTCTCTTTTTAAGTTAGCTTAAATATTGCTATTTAAATATAAGCTTAGCGCTTATTAAATTATCTTAATATTACGTTTTAAGCCTTTCTTTCCTTAATAAGCATTACTATTCTTTATACTTATAATGGCTTTAAGATTTAAGTATAATATAAAATAAGATGCTAAAGAAAATTAATAGCTTTAAGGTATTATTTTAATATATAAAGTATAGCTAATATAATGAGATTTATTAAGGCTTTTATACGCTTTTAAAAGTTAATTAAGTTAAGAGTATTAATTATAAAGCTAAGTAGCTTAATAAATAAGTATTTAAGGAAAGATTTATTAAGTAAAAAGGTAATATTTTTAATTTAAAAGAGCTTAAGGATTTCTTAAAGGTATACCTTATGCTTTTTAATTATATTTAAATAAATGATATTATAATTAATAAATAGTTAATAAAAATTACATAAATAAAGTAGTTTATTTATAAATTTTTAAATATGTATAGGAGTATTTTAAAAGCTTATTGATATTACATTAAGTATCTTTAATTCTTAATAGCTAATTATTATAAAATGATTTTAATAGCTTAAATAAAATTAAAATTAAAAGAAGAATTATATAATATTAATAATTAAGATATATTTCTTATTATAAAAATATAAGATAACTTTTAATTAAAGAAAGAAAGAATAATTATTTAAAATAACAACCTTATTTAAATTATATAAGTTAATAATAACTTAAGCTTTATCTTGGTTATTAACCTTTTATTAAATAATAAAAATAAGGTATATAAAGAAAGTTGCTTTTTTAATAAACTTAAATTATTTAAGTTAAATTAAATAATTATGGATTTTATTAATAGCTTCTTTATTTTAAATACTTAAATAATAAGCTTAAGTATTAAGTTTTAACTTTTATTATTTATTAATAAGAGGAACCTTTATTTATCCCTTAATAAAAATATTAATTAACTTATTATTCTTTAAAGGTCTTTATATTATAAGATAAAGCTTATTTATATTAAAAAGTAATAATAAATAGCCTTAATATTATAAATATAAATATTTTTAAGAAAGATTTTATAAGAAATATTTTATAAATATTTAATTTTAAAGACTTAAAAGAAATTTCTTAATTATAATTATATTTCCTTTAAGTTAGGCAATTTTTTTAAAATAAAATTATATAAAGTTATTTAAGTAATATTATATACTTTATTAAAGAAAGTATATATACTTTAATAAAAATTAAATACATTTAATTATTATATAACTTTTTTAATAATAATATTAAGCAACATGCCTTAAAAGCGCCCTTAATAAGTTTATAAATAATTATATTTAATAAAGGTTTTATAAGATTAAACTTAATAATTATAAAGAGAATTATATATTTTTATTATATAATAAAGAATATTTTTAATATATTATTTTTAATAATAATAATAATAATAATAATAATAATAATAATAATAATAATAATAATAATAATAATAATAATAATAATAATAATAATAATAATAATAATAATAATAATAATAATAATAATAATAATAATAATAATAATAATAATAATAATAATAATAATAATAATAATAATAATAATAATAATAATAATAATAAATAATAATAATAATAATAATAATAATAATAATAATAATAATAATAATAATAATAATAATAATAAATAATAATAATAATAATAATAATAATAAAAATAATAATAAATAAAGTTATATTAATAATAAAAGTAATAAGTGCCTTTAAAAGGATTAAAATAAAAAAGGAAAGATTTATTTTCTTTATAATTATACTTAATTAAGTATATTTATTAATCTTAATTAATTATATATTTAAGTTTTTAAGCAATATAATCTTTAATAATTTAACTAAGATAAATATATTTAATATTAAAAAGTATATTTTATTAAAGCTAAAGTTATATTTTTTAATAAGGGCTTATAATTAATAATACTTTAAGTAAATTCTTTAAGTAAAATAAAGATATTACTTTTTACTTTAATTTACTTAATATATAAATAATTAAATAAGTTTATTATAAAGAATATCTTAAAATTACCTTATATTAAAAAGAAAAATATATTAATATTGTAATTAATTATAATTTTAAAAAGCTTATTTTAATTATTACTTAAAAATATATTTAGCTTAAAGTAATCTTTAATTATTAATATTATTTTTTTAAATTTAATTATAATAAGCTTATTATTTTATATATTTAATAAATAAAACAAAATCTTAATAAATTTTATAATATAAATTAATTAATTATTAATTTTATTATATTAATGTATCTTTTTAATTAAAGTATACTTAAAATTAAAAAGAAATGTTTTTTAATTATTATTTTATTATTATTAATATTATTATAAATTATATAACTTTCTTTAATAAAAGTACTTTAAATAATAACTTATTAATAAGTAAATTATTAAAATTATAAATTACTTTTTAATTTATTAAGGTTAATTATTTTAATTACTTTAAGTTTATCTTAAGAAAGTTAGCTTTAAAAGTTTTTTAATAAAGAAAGATTATTTAATAATAATATGTATTTATTTTTAAAATAATAATAAAGTTAATGTTTTAATTTAAACTTATAATAATATTTATAATACATTTATTTAAAAATAATAATTAATAAAATAATAATTTAAAGTATTAATTAATCTTTTATTAATTAATTATCTTAAATTAACTATAATATAATATATAAATTATATTATTATTATATAAATATTTTACTATATAAGCGTTAAAATCCTTTTAAAGATTTTTTTTAAAATTAATATTTTTTACTTAAAATAGCTAATATTTAATATACTTTATTAATGCTTTAGCTTTATTATTAGCATTTACTTTAATATGATTATTATTATATTTTTTATTAAAATATACTTTTTAAGAATATTATTTAATATTTCCGTAAGCAGCTTAAACTTAAATAATATACTAAGTATAATATTAATTTAACAATATTTACTTTTAGCTATATTAACCTTTTCCTTTATAGCTTCCTTATATAGCTAAAGCTTTATATAATATTAAAGCAAAAAGGTTTTACCCTTAAATAAATAATTAATTATATTCTTATCCCTAAGGCGCTATACCTTTTTATTATAAAGTAAATCTTTCTTACTAAGAATTCATTAACGGCATATAAAGAATTACAGCTAGGATTAAGTATAATATTATTGCTTAGAAATATGCTAGGAATAATATAAATAATAATAAAGCAAGCTAATAAATAAATAATTAATATCTTTCTTTTTATTTAATATATAATTAACTCTTAATTAATAACATTACCTTTTAATAAACTTAAATATACTTTATATAAGTATTAATATAATAAAATTAATGAATTAATATTTAAAGATTATAGTTAAAGTTACATTAAATTATTAATAAGGTTATATATAGTAAATTATAATTATTAAGTTATAATAACTTAGCATTATGCTATTAACTTTAAATATATTAAATTAACGCTTTATTATTTAAGCTAGTCTTTTTTAATAAATTAAGTTTAAGATTATATTATTTATAATATTAATAGGTTATAACTTAAAATAAGTTATTAAAGCTTTAAAAATATATTAAGTTTAAAGGTAATTATTAAATATTTTAATTAATTTAGCTTATTTATTTATTAATAACTTGCCTTTTTATTAAAGGTTATTAAATAATATATTTAATGTAATGTGCTTTATATTAGGGATATAAAAACTTAAGGTAATTAATAAATAAATTAATATTATAATAAATATTCTTTTTATTAAAAACTTATATTAGCTTATTGCTTATTTTAAGCTTTTTTAGCTAAAATAAGCTAATATCCTCCTTTTTAAAAAGTAGCTTATAATTTTTAAAGAAGTGACTTAAGGCGTTAGCATTATTTAAGTTATTAAGGGGTTAAAGATCTTAATATAAGCATTTAAGTATTTAAGTAATTATTAATAAACTTAAAGTTAAACTTATATAATTTATATTAAATTATTTTAAAAGTACTTTATTAATACTCTTTTATAATCTTAATAATATTTATTATACTTATATTCTTACTTATAATAATAAAAAGTAATTTTTATAAAATAAGTAAATATATAGCTTAAGTTATATAATAATATATTATTATTAAGTTTAGGAAAGAAAATGCTTAAAATTGCTAAGTTAAGTTTTAATGAAAATATTATAAATTATATTATCTTTAAATTATTTAATAATGGTAGCTATAATGGTTTTAGCAGCACTTAAAGTTATTCTTAGGGCTATTCTTAAGGAGGAAATCTTAATAATAATAATATAGTTTTTAAATTAATTTAAGCTATTAAAGCATTATATATTTTCGCAAGGTTTTATTAACCTTATATTATTATATTAATAATAATTATTATTTATTAAATTTATTATAATAGCTATATAAAGGCTTTAATAAGTTACTTTAATAAAGCTATATTTTTAAGCTATAATTATATTAATAGCTAGTTAATAAGAATATAACTTATATTTTTTAGCATTAGCTAATAAAATAGCTTCTTTTTAAGTTTTTATAATAAACTAGCTTTAAATTATAGGTTATATTATTAATATAAGGTTGGCTATAAGAAATGAATAATTATTGTTAATAATGGTTTTATAAGGATTATTGATAAATAAATATATATTTATTAAAATGATTATTATATAATTTATGTTATTAATAATGTTAATTTATATAATATTAAGCCTATATAAATAAATTTCCTTTTAAACCTTATGCTTTTTTAATGCTTTTTATAATGTTATATATATATAATAATTATAAAAGGCGTAAGTATAATTCAAAGTATTTTTAATATAAATTAAGCTTGCTTAAGTTAATAAATAAGTAAGTTAAAAAGGTATAAGGTTAATATATATAATAATTAACTTAATAATTTTAAGGGTTAAAGGTTTGTTATATTAATAAAGAAATACTTATTTATTTCTTAATAAATTTTAAAGATATAAAAATAAAAATAGCATTATTTAAAAGCTTAAAATAAAGAAGATTAAATAATATAAAGTTTATTATAATGGCTTTATAATATAAAAGTTATAGCTATTAATTATTATAATTAAATATAGCATATATATATATATATAAAGTGTAATAATGTTTTATTTTTATAAGTGCTGCAGCCAATCAGGCTCCAACCAGCTTGTGCCTTATAGCCTGCCATAGCATATTTATTAACCTTAACTATAAACCATTTATTATTTGTAAGGGGTGAGATAAGCCTATTTTATGCACTTTATGCATTCAGCATCTTAATTTGCATATTTTCTTTCACCTTATTTATTACTTCTTAAATAGCATTTAATATCTTATATTTATTAATAAAGTTAATAATTAACTCTTTAACCTTTATCTTTATATATTGCTTTATATATTTAATAGTTTAATATTTAGCTAGCAACTTATTAAGCTTTTATTTTAATCTTAAGTTATAATATGCTTATATATCTTATAAGAATTATACTAGCCGCTTATTAAGATAAGCCTTTAGTTTATTGGAAATAGCCTTGGAGATAGGGTTGAAATTAATTAAACTAAAAAGTGCAATTTAACATACCTTAATTTCTTCTTTAAATTAATATGGAAATATAATAACTTATTTAATTAATAAAAAAACTTGATTTTTTATATAAATTAAGAGCTTAATATTTAAAATTTCATTTTTATTTTAAAATTTTTAATTATTTTTAAATTTAAAATTATGTTTTTAATTTTTTAATTACAAAAAAGCTTGATTAAGACTAAAAAATTTATTAATTTGAGTTAATAGCCTTACTTTTATTAAAATAAATATTTTTAAAATTTTATTTAAATGTATTATATTTATTTTATATAATACCTTAATATTAGATTTATAAGTATTGATGTGGTTTTTAAATAAAGCTTATTGTGAAGAAACTAATTTAACTAAAAGTACTAACTAAATTAACTTTTTTCAACCGTGCTTGGAGATAAAGCTTGTGTGAGACTCTGTCTCGGCCTTGGAAGCCGTAGGCGATAAGGTACCCGAGGTCGCCTGAGGCATAAGAGTCTTCAGGGGTCGGGCTTCCGTCTCGCACTGTCGTGCCTTTTCGACTTCGCCTCAGACACCCAACATCCGACATAGCCGCGACTGCTTTCAGTCGCAGGGTAGCACTCGGGGGACAGGAAGAATGGCCGGTTTCTAGCACCACGAGCTACCGCAGAGCGGCCGCTTTTCCTGTCAACAGGGTGGGTAGATTGCGCAAAGACGTATCCACGGCCATCTGCACGATTGTCCTTTTCGACCGGGCGGATGCCACGTTCACAATCACGGTCTGGATTGTCAGCTCCGAGCGGCCTGTGCGTTCGGCCAAACTAATTGAAATGCGCCTGTCACTTGTGAACCGTCGAAATTGTTCTAGCACCATCCAGTAATATATGATGTTTTGGAGAATACTATGATATCCTAGACCTACCAAGATGAGTAATAGGACTTTCCGTTCGCAACTGAGCGCCTTTATTGCACAGATTCGATACTCGCAAATTTCCCATGATGGAAGATGTTAGTAGGTGTTCGTACGTACGAACAAGGTGATAAGCAAATTTGTATGTATTCTCGTGGTGGTTGGTTTCTGCTAAGTTTAACGGGTGCTACGGCTCCCGTCAGAAAGACTAAGTACTGTCCTCAGAGGGTCTGGTTGCACCTGCCGACAGAAGAAGCGACCCTAAATGCATGGTGGCTATTCGTAGGCTCCGTCATTCAGGCTTAGAACTCCACCCGCATTTTAGTCCTATAACGAGCCTAGTTTATTGAGCGCCCCTGGTCAAAGCTGTTTCTGAACCGAATAGCTGTAATTTATGTCGAGACGACTAAAGCGTGCTGTGTCGTTTGCGTATCCACCGCTTTGCTGTCCAAGCTGCGTCGATGATCACGTCCAAAACGCCTCCCCACATATTACGGATCGACAGCTTGCGTAACAAATTCAATCCGCTGCTTAACAGGCGATGAGTATTCTGGATGGATTGACTCATTACTCTGAGTTCGGTACTGCCATGCCGTAAAAATCGCTGTCACATACCAAGTAGATCCCTGCAGCTGATGGAAGTCGTGGGGGAGCATGTTGGATTTAGTCGCAATAACAGTCGCAGCTGCCCTGACTATTTGCCATGAAGCGGCCCACTCCGGTTTGACACTTTTCTCGCATTAGTACATTCCAAGGAGCACGCATGTGGGAACAATCACTCACTCTGGCGTCGCACGCGGTTGAACACCTGCTCTGGTCTCCTGTGCTGCAATTCGACTCCCATGACAGATCCCCGGCGCTTGTGCAATCGGGGTTCATGACTGTGACCGCAAAGACCATTGTCGTATGGAACAGGCTAAGAAAAACCAATGAAAGGCGCATTTTCGCAGATGAGAGAATGTTGGATACTGCAGTGAACTAGTTGTTAAAATGGAAGAAAGTTTAGAGGATGAATCGGATTGCTGAGTAGGAGAGATCGCCAATGAATCCGGATTGCGTGCTGAGGTTCCGCCTTTATATATACTATGTAATATATGCTTTTAGGGCAGACCTCGCGCTTTGTATCAAACATTGCATGAGTCAGTTGTAGTTTTAATGCTGTGGAATGCAAATGAGTGTACTGTTACATGACTTGTACCATCCGTTCCCGAGTCAGTCCCTGTTGTCCTGATCCTAGTACAAATGTCTTATTATAACCTTCCGGCGCCCCAGTGGGTCGTCCAGCTAATAATCATTATCCTTGCAATACGAGTTGTCAGAAGCTCCTACTAAGGTTCCACAAACGTTTTCGAACGTCAAAAGAGCATTGGTCCTTCTTCGTAAAGGGCGCGCAAGGGGACCAGCATGTTGTTACGGCCCAGCCAGTTGGGGTGCCGGCCGGCGCAAACGGATTTGTCATTACCAAACCTCTTGCTTTATGTCACAGTTGGTTGCCTTGACCCGCCCGTAACATGTAAGTTGGCAGGTGCGCGGGCGGGCACTCACCCTTAAGCTCAGCCCTAAGATAGCCGGCGCCAGATAGGTAGGATATGCGGATTACAAAGGCAATTTCACCCCATCTCATGACCAATAGTTGGCAGCAAGCATGCAAACAATCCACTGCGGGTGTTTCACCTAGGTCACGTAGTAGATGCATTAAAGCATGTTGAATTTCATTCTATTTCACTTCATGATTCAAGACCGTAGAAAAGACGCCTCAGGGTTCATGAGTATGCGACCTAGTCGCTCTGCTTAAGCCCCCACAGTCCAATTTGTCCGCATAACTGGGCGTGAACCATGGTTTATTGTCCACCGTGCTTCCCAGTAATTCTCATCCGTATGCAGGATGCTGAACCATAACCTCACCGTCAGCGCCACCCGCGTTGCATACGTGAGCTTGACTGATGAGTTTCTACTTGGGTACGCATGTACACGACGCTGCGTTCTCCGCTTTGCATACGCCGCCTTCGCTGTCCTGGAGATGAAAAATGTCAGCACGATCGTATGCCATGATATCTTCGTACTCAACTGTGACCGGAAAACGAACTTACCTTGCCTTCCTTCGCGCACAACTCTTTGCAAATTGCGGCGGCATTGCACTTGTCAGATTGGGTGGTCCGCTGCGGACCGACCATTAAAGCATACTAAATAACGGGTGCCTTAAGCAACGACATTAGCTTTGATAGAAAAGGCCTAACCATTAAAAAGGAGGGGATTTACTAAAAATAAAGTAAAATAATATAATTAAGTTATTATTAAGACTTATTTAATTATCCATAATATTAATAATTATATAAAATTTAATAATTAAGAGTTTTACTGCCTTAAGCTAATTAAATTATAATAATTAAATTATTACTAAAACCTTAAATGCCTTTTTAGCAAAGCTTAAAAATTAAAATAATTAAAATTATAAATTTAAACTTTAAGTTTAAATATAAGGGCTAAATTCTTATATTATAAATAAAAAACCCCTTCTTTTATATTTTAAAATGCTTAATATTTAATTAAAAAAAATATATTAAGAAATTATATATATTATAAATTATATTATTTTAAATAATAAATAATAAAAAGAAGGATAAAGATATAATTTAAAAGAAAGCTATAAGTAATTAAATAATATTAAATTTTATTAAAAGCAGTTAAAGATATTTAACTTAAACTTATTATAATTTAAGTAATTTAATATAACTTATAAGGAAGAATATTAATTAATAAAAAAGTTTATTAAGTAAATACTTTAAATGATTTCTTTAATTTATAAAAGCATTTATTATATTATAAATAAACTTATTTAAGAATAATATTAAAACTTAAAAGAAAGATATAAAAAATTATTAATTAATAAGAAAATACAATTAAAAATAGCATATAAAAATACCCTTAAATTATTATAAAATATTAAAAAGATATATATATAAATTAATAAATAAAAAGTACTTATAATAAAAGGTCTTTAAAAAAAACTCTTTAATGCTAAAAATATAACATTAAAAGTACTAAATTTATTATAAGCGATATAAGGGTTATTACTTAAATAAGCAATATCCTTTAAATAATTTAAATAATAAATTATTATAAATAAAAACCTTATATTTTATAAAGTTAAGAATAACTTTTATAAGAAATTAGCAATTTATAGCTTATAAGAAATTATTAAAGTCTTAAAAGAAGTATTTATAACTACTTATAATAATAATTAAAACTATAATACTAAAAATAAAAATACTTAAATTATTAAAGATTAAGGAATATTATTATAAAAAGGAATAATTAAATTATATAAAAGCTATAATAAAAAAAGCATTATTAACTTAAAGAAGAAACTATTTTAAATAAAAAGTACTTTATATATAATATACTTTATGCCCTTATAAAATATTATTATATTTTCCTTAAAAAAGCTTACTTTAAGTAAAAGCTATAAAAAGAAATTTTAAAATAAATAAAGTAAGCTTTTAAAAATAATATTAATTTATAAGCATAAATTTAAGTTATTAAAAAATTAAGATTTAAATTAAAGTTAAAAACTTTAAAATTAATTAAAATAAAAGTAATTAAAAAAGTTAAAGATTAACTCTTAAAATATTATATTATTAATATAAAAGCTAAGAAAGCTTTTATAATAAATATAGAAAAATATTTTTTTAATAAATATAATCTTAATTATAAATAATAATAATAAATTATTTAATATAAGATTAGCTATGCATAATAATTACTTATAATTTAATAACTATTAACTATTTATTTTAAGATATAACATTATAATAATTTGCTATAAATTAATAATTCTTTACTTTAAAAATATTGCCTTTTATTTAAAATTATTAATAACTTTAATATCTTTAAAATAGCTTTAAAAAAAGCATTTATTAAAATAATAAATATAATTTAATAACCTTTAAGTAATAAAATAAAATAACTTTATATTAACTTTAAAATATTTATAATTAATATATTATTAAGTATTAAATTATTAAGACTTAAAGCATATTTAATATTTAATAAAAAGAATATATATCTTATTATAAATAAAAACTACTTATTAATAAAGCTATTCTTTAATATAATTAAATAAAGTATTTAAACTTATATATACTTAAATACCTTATATTCTTATCTTAAGAAATATATATTTAAGAACTAATAATAATTAAATATAAAGCATATATTTTAATTAAGATTATAAGGTAAATTTATTAAGCGTTAAGAAAAATCCTTAAATAAAAAAATAAAAAAATTGCATTAAAGTTTTATAATTATAAATTTAAAATTTATAATTATATATTATAATTACTGCTTATATATAAAGTTTTAAAATATATTTAAAATTATTACCTTAAAAATTAAAAAAGTAAGATAATTCTTAAATTATTTAAATTATTTCTTAAGATAATAAAAGTATAATATAAAATTATTATTAAGGTTATTAAATATAATAATAAAGTTTTTATAAAATAATAAATAATTAAAAGCTTTCTTAAATTAAAATATATTAAAATTAAACCTTTAACATTAAATATATAAGCTTAAAATAATAATAATAAATGCTTAAAAGATATAATTAAAAAGAATATAAGTAATATAAATAAGCTTAAGATTTTTATATTTATTTTAGCTAAATATTAAATATATAATTATGTATTTTAATAATAAAATGCTAAGTTATAACTTTAAATATAAAATATTATATTATAAATTTTAATTAATAATTATAAAATACTTTAATATATTAGAGCTAAATTTAAAACTAAACTAAGCATACTTATAAATCTTTAGTTATAAGATATATATAATAACTTTAAATATATAACTTAAGAAAAGAAAATATAAACATTTAAAATTATAAGCATAAATTAAATATCTTATTAAATATTAATCTTTAAATATTTATTAAATATAAACTTTCTTTTATTAAAAAGGTAATTAATATAAGAAATATTATTTTTAATTAATATTAAATATTTAATAAAAATTAAAAAGGGTTTAAAAATAAACTTTAATTATAAATATTAACTATTTAATAAAATAAATAAAAAGATATTTTCTTTTAAATAAAGATAAAATCTTAAAGCTGAAAAAAAGATTTAATTAAGGTAAATACTTAAAGAGATAAAACTTAATTTAAAATTAAAAAAGAAAGTAATATTAATAATATCTTAAAAAAAGACATAAAAGCTAAAAAGAAAAAATACTTTAAGTTAAATTAATAAAATAATATTTATATAAATATAAAATTTACCCTCTTGCTTATACCTTTATAATTATTATTATTTATATTCTTAATTTATATAATTTAAATAAAAACAAATATTAAAATTTTATTTAATAAAAAAATATATTAAACTCTTATATAGCAAGCTACATTTCTTATAAATATAAAAGCTACCTTAATAATAAAATTAAATAAAAAGATTCTTAATAAAGTTTAAATAAAAACATATTTATATTAAAAAGTAAAAATGCATAAAAGCAACTTTTTAAATTTATTAAAATAATATAATAATTTAAAACATTATTTAAAAAGATAAAAGTTAATTATTTATAAAGTTATAAAGGTATAAAGTTATAAATGAAAAGTAATAAGAAAAATGCATATATAGCTAAAACAATAAATCTTAAATTATATATAAATTTATATTTATAAGTTTAATAAGTATAATATATTTTAAAAATATAAAATATAACTTATTATTAAATGAAATTAATAAGCATAAAGATAAATATAAAATACTTATGCTATTATTCTTGCTAAATAATTATTTTTAATACTTATTATTATTATATTTAAGTTTAATCTTAAATTAATTTAATATAATATTATTAATATATTTATTTATACTTTAATAAATTAAAATATATTTATAAAAATACCTTATAAATATAAAAAGAAGAAAATAATTTTATTACTTAATAAAGCACGTTATAAGCTATAAATCTTATTATTATTAAAGGCTAAGTGCAGTTCCTTAAAATTAATATTATACAGCCCTTTATAAGGTTATAAGGATAGTTTTAATTTTACTTAGCTTTTAAAAAGTTAGCTAAAAGGGTTATAATTATTTTATTAACTAAGGGGCTTAAAGGAATTGCATTAAGGATAAGTATAATTAAGAATAAACCTAAAGTAATTATAAGGAATGGCTTATAGCTATTATAAAGACTTAAAAGCTATTTTAATTTTTAAGGGGGACCTTTTAAACTTTTCTTTGCTATGCTTAGCTATAAGTATTAAAGGGTAAAGAGTTATAAATAAGTAAATAAAGTATAAAGAGTTAAAAGATAATAAATAAATAAATAAAGCACTAAAGAATAAATAAAGTGCTAAAAGGTAAATAAAATATTAAAGAATAAATAAGTAAATTAAGTAAATAGGAAGTTAAAAAGTAAAAAGGTAAAAAGATAAATAAAAAGCTAAAAGGTAAGAAAGTAAAAAGGTAAATAAATAAATTAAGTAAATAAATAAATAAATAATAAAATAAATAAATAAATAAATAAATAAATAAATAAATAAATAAATAAATAAATAAATAAATAAATAAATAAATAAATAAATAAATAAATAAATAAATAAATAAATAAATAAATAAATAAATAAATAAATAAATAAATAAATAAATAAATAAATAAATAAGTAAATAAATAAATAAATAAATATAGTATTAAAGGGTTAAAAGGTATATAGCTTTTTTACTTTATAAGTATAAAGTAATATATTAATTAATTAATTCTTATATAAAAAAATATTTTATAAATTTATTATAATAAACTTAACTGCAGCTAAGAGCGCCTCTTACAAGCTTGGGTTACTCCTAGCTATGCTTAACTAAAAGCTGAGTGCAGTTCCTTAAAATTAATATTATATAGCTCTTTACAAGGCTATAGGGATAGCATTAATTTTACCTAGCTTTTAAAAAGCTAATTAAAAGGGTTATAATTATATTATTAGCTAAGGGGCTTAAAGGAATTATATTAAGAATAAGTATAATTAAGAGTAAATTAAGGTAATTATAAGAAATAACTTATATTTATTATAAAAACTTAAAAGCTATTTTAATTCTTAAAAAGAACTTCTTAAACCCCTTTTTATTATATTTAATTATAAATGCTAAAGAATAAAGGGTTATAAATAAATAAATAAAGTATAAAAAGTTAAAAAATAATAAATAAATTAATAAAGTATTAAAGAATAAATAAAGCATTAAAGGATAAATAAAGCATTAAAGGGTAAATAAATAAATTAAGTAAATAAAAGGTTAAAGGGTAAGAAAATAAAAGGATAAATAAAAAGCTAAAGAGTAAGAAAGTAAAAGGGTAAATAAGTAAATTAAGTAAATGGGTAAATAAATAAATAGGTAAATAAGGCGTTAAAAGGCTAAAAAGCATATAGTTTTCTTGCCTTATAGGTATAAAGTAGTATATTAATTAATTAATTCCTATATGAGAAATATTTTATAAATTTATTATAATAAACTTAACTATAGCTAGGAGCGCCCCTTGCAAGCTTGGGTTACTCCTAGTTATGCTTAATTATAATAAAAAGAGTTTATAAAGATATTCTTAACTTATAATTATAAATAAGTTTTATATAAACCTTATTATTATTACTTATTAAAAGAATAAATAAAAATAAGTTAATGCTTTTGCTTAATAACTTTAAGAAAAGTATAAAATTAATAAAGGAAACTTAATATAATAATTCTTAAATATAAAGATAATTTAAGATTATTTAAATAAGAGAATTTAGCTAGCTTAAAACTTATATATTAAAAATATTATTAAATTAATTAATAAAAAAAGCTTTTTATATATAATCCTTATAATATCTAAAAAGCTATTATTATAAAACAATGCTGCTTTATTAGCTAAAATATATATTTATTAATGAGAAATTAATTTATTATTATTTATTATAATGTTTACTTAATTAAACATTGTATTTACTACCTTATAACTTACTTAATTCTTAATTAACTTAAGTTAAAAGCATTAAAATGCTATTAATTAAGTTTTTCTTTATCTTAATTAAATTAAGTATATTATATTATGCTTTAATAGCTTAAATAACTTAATTATTATAAGCAATGCATTATTTATAAATAATTTACTTAATTAAAGAAATTTTTAAGCATTTATAATATAATTATTCAAAGGCCTTATTAATTAAAAAATAAATAAGCAAGATATAATTACTATATTAATGATAAAAGCTACGCTTTTAATATTTATATAAGCCGTAAAAAATACTTTTTATAAGCCAGCTTCTTAAGCAATTATTAATAAAATTAAATAATAATATTAATTAAATTAAATATAATAATACTTAAATTATTACCTTTAAGATAAAGTTATAATATATAAATAGTTATAATTATTAACTTTAATAAGAAATTAAAAGTAATTAACTTTTAATAAAATATATATTAATAGTAAAAATAATAATTAATAGGTTGATAAAAGCCTTATTAGCTAAGAAATAAATAAGATTTCTTTATTAACTTAAGCTAAAAAGTATAAAAAAATAAAGAAAGGAAAATACTTTAAAAAACACCTTATAAAAAATAAGCATAAAGCAATAAAAGATTAAAATAAGGCTAAATTAAGCAATTTACTATAAACCAATCTTATATTTAGCTTTTTAATACTTATAAATTTAAGGGGGTATGTTAAATTAAGTGGTTCGTTATGAATTAATTATTAAAGCATATTAAATAATGGGTGGTTTAAGTAATAACACTAGCTTTAATAAAAAAGGCCTAATTATAAAAAAGGAGGGAGTTTACTAAAAATAAAGCAGAATAATATAATTGAGTTATCGTTAAGACCCATCCAATTATCCATAATATCGGTAATTACATACAATTTAACAGCACTGTTTAACGTAACGTCCCCGGCCTAGATTCAGCCCACCCCTTGATTCAGCCCACCCTCGCCATATACATATACCTTCTCGTTAACATTAATTACCTGCTATTATAATACACAATCCCTCTTCCATTAATATTTTTAATTCTTTAAAGGCATTGCTTTTTTCTAATACCCTTTCTGCCTTTATTTAAGCTTTATAAATAGCGTTAATATTAACAAAAGCTATATTTAAGTTAATTTAAACCTTCTTTCTTATAGTTTTTTAATTAGCCTTAATTTAAGCTTTTAATTATTAATTTTTTTATAAGGTTATAATTAATTAAGTTTCTTTTTTATTATATACTTTAAAAAGCTTTTTAAAAAGTATTTATAATATAAAGCTTAAGTATTTATTATAATGCTAATAAGTAATTAATTAATATACTTTTTATAATTATTTAAGAGTTTTAAAAATGGATTTTAGCTATTAAAAAAAACATTAAATATAAAGAATTACCTAATAAAGCTCCTTAATATATTAAATTTTAATAATTTATGCTAAATTTAACGGTTTTTAAGAATATAATAACTTTTAAATACCTTATACTTAAATACCAGCTAAAATCTCATTACTCTTTACCTTAAATATATATTTAATTTTATAAGTATTTCTTTTTATATTATTACGGTTTAGGCTTTGCCCATTGTAATTAGTTAATAGGCTTTGGCCCTATAAAAATAGGCTTTAATGCAAATATAAACAGAAAATAAACCTTCTCCTTTATACTTTAAATATAAACCCTATTTAAATACCTTATAATAAATAACTTAAAGCTAGCTTATAATATATATTTAAAGTCTTTTTATATTATAAATTTATAATATAATTATATAAAACCTAATATAGCGAAACTTAAAAAGAATAATGGCAGCCTATTAAGCTTTTCCCTATTTAAAGGAACTCTTATCTTAAAAATACTTAGCAACTTAATTAATAAAGATAAGAACTAAGTTTGCAATAAATAAAAAGGCAATTAATGCTAAAGAAGCTTAATTATTTTATATATTTAATTAGCTAAGAACTTTTTGCAATTACTTTTTACTTTATATTAGTTTTATAAAAATATTTAAGGAATAGCTAAAAAGCTTTTTAAAAAAGATTTATTTTATGCTTAAAAACTCTTTTAAGCAAAGATATGCTAAGCTTAGCTTAATTATATTATAATAATATTATAAAGAGGAAATAATAAAATTTCTTATTTAATTTAATTAATTAGCTTATATAATAAAGACTTAAAGTTAACTAAATAAATATAAAATATTATTAATAATTAATAACTTAACCTTTATAATAAAAGCTTAGCTTAATTATAAAGAGTAATTAAATATATTTAAGGCCTTTTGCTTTACCTTATAATAATATAAGAGTGTTTTTAGCATTATAATAAGAAAGAATAATACTTAATTTTAAAATAGCAAAGCAATAAATATTAATATTATAGCAATCTTAATAAATAAAGTTAAGTATTTTATATATAACTAATTTAATTATTATAAGCATAATTATTTTAATTATTATAAAAAAATAAAGGTATAACTTTTATTAATTAAGATTAATAAAGAAAAGGAGTTTATTTAAGGGGGCGTAAAATTTTTTTTATAAGGTAGGGCTTAAAAGCAATATTAGCTTAATACTAGCCTAAACTTAAAGTAAATTAGCTATATATTAATTAATTTAGCCTTATAAAAATGCTTAAAATTTAAGAAATTCCCATTAATAAAGCAAATTGCTTATAATTAAGCATTAATTAATTATAAATTATATAATAAATTTATAGTTTTAAGGTTTTAAATAAAAAAGCTTATATAAAAAGCTTATATTAAAGAATTATAAGAATGTTATTAATTTAGCTGCTAGCTTATATTTAAATAATTATTTTTTATTAACTTGCTTTAATTAATATATTAAATTATAAGGGCTAAGGTATATTAATTATAGATAATAAGTTAGGCCTTTAGCATAGTTAAGAGGCGCTAAGGTATAATTAAATAGCTAGGTAAAGAGCAATATTTAATTTATAATTAAATTATGGTATTCTTTATTTTTTATTATATAGCTATTCTTTAGGGCTTATTATGAAAACTTAAAGAAAGAGGATATATTATAATTTAGGCTTTGCTTATTATGATTAATTAATAAGCTTTAGCCTTATAAAAATAGGCTTTAATATAAATATAAATAAGGAGTAAATCTTCTCCTTTATACTTTAAATATAAACCCCATTTAAATACCTTACGGTAAACAACCTAAGGCTAGCCCATAATATTAAGGCTTATTATAAGAATTTAAGAAAAGAAAATATATTATAATTTAAGCTTTACTTATCATAATTAATTAATAAGCTTTAGCTTTATAAAAATAAGCTTTAATATAAATATAAATAAAGAGCAAACCTTTTCTTTTATATTTTAAATATAAACCTTATTTAAGCACCTTTTAATAAATAACCTTAGGTTAACTTATAATATATATTAAATAATAAAATTATAAGTTTATAAATAATTCTTAAAATAATTTATTTATAAGATAAATATAAAAGTTTAATTTAAAATAAAAAGTAATTAAATATATATTATATTATAAAATCTTTATAAGAATAATATATATAGGCATTATGTACAACATGCTTATATAATAAGTGCGTTGCAGGCAATATATAAATTTAAAGGTATAAAGTTTAAATTAATCTTATTAATAATAGCTGCTAATTAGTGCTAATTAGCTGCTAGCTAGCGGTTATATACCTTATATATAAATTATTATAATTAGCTTATAGCTAAATAAGGAAAGGCTATAGCTTTATTATAACCTACTCTTTATATTATAGCTAAATTAATTATATACTTTATTTATTTATTATTAATTATATAAAAGCTAAATTAATATTAATTAATGCTTACTTAATAAGCATAAATAATTACATTCTTAAAAGGTATTTATAAATATTTATAAATAATAAAAACTTATAATACCCTTATAAAAAGTTATTTATAAGCATTTATAAATGCAAAACCCTTATAAAAAAGCCATTTATAAATATTTATAAATATAAAAACTAACCCCTTTAACCCCTTTATTAAGCATAATTAAAAATATTATATTAAAAGCCTCCCTTATAATATCCTTAAGCCCTTACAACCTTCCTTAATTATTAAAAGAATCCTTGTAATATTCTTAATTATTAATGCCTTTATGCTTATAATTAATATACCTTTAAACCTTTTTTATAATATTATAATATCCTTAAATCCTTAAAAGCCCTTATTTATAATTAACGCCCCTTAAGGCACTTATATAATATTCTTAAGGCTTATAACCTTTTAAAAACCCCTTAAGCACTTAATAAAACGCAAGGCACTTTAAATGCTTTAAAGTATTAATAAATAATATTTCTTTTAATTAATTTACGCATTTAATTAATATATTTAATTAAATACTTTAAATAATATTAGTAAAAGTAAGCAATTAATATAATTATTTTATTTACTTAATTAATTTAAAATTATTAAGGGAAATAATTAACATTTATTATTAATTTAGCTATATAAATAACTTAATTAAACCTTTAAGATATTTACCTTTTAATAATAATTAATATTTAATTAATAAATATAACTTTTCTTCCTTATATCCTCTTTTTTTTTCTTATACCCTTATTACCTTTCCTTTTTTCCTTCCTTTTTAGCAATAATAATTTTTAATATTAAATACCCTTAAAAACTAATATAAGTTAATCTGCTAAATAATAATAGCATTTAAGCATTACTATTTATAAGTAAATAATTTAAAAGCTAATTATTAACTTAAAAGCATAGTAAAAAGATATTCTTTCCTTTCCCTTTGCCTTATAATTAATTATCTTAAGATTTACCTTAATGATAATAATAATAACCTTAATAATAATAATGCCTATTATTAATTGCAAGAAAGCCTTTATCCCCAGCTATTTAATCCTCCTTAAGAACTCTTTAAAAGCAATTATCTTCCCTTAAGTGCTATTTATAAGTATTTATAAATCCCTAAGTTATAATAATAAAGTTATTTATAAAAGCTATAAGTATATAATGCAAAAACATTATTTATTAATAATATAATTTAATATTTAAATTAAAGCATAAGCTAAAGGCATATATCTTTAATGCTTATTACAATAAGTTAATAAGTAATGTTAATAATGCCAATAATTTTAATATTCTTTCTTAACTAACTCCTCCTTAATAGCCTCCTTATTAGCAGCCTTCTTTTTAATAAGCTCCTCCTTAATAGCTTCCTCCTTAATAGCCTTAAAGGTAATTACAGCCTTCTTTATAGCTAGCTTATCCTTAGCAAGTTACTTCTTGTTAACCTCTTTTTTAATAGCCTCCTCCCTTATAAGGCCATTAAGTATGTTAATAAAGATACCCCTTTATACCATTTAATTAATTATACTATGCATATAAGATATTAAAATTATTAAAACTTTAATAATATTAGTAGCTATTATTATTATTATAGCATTAAGTAAAGCTAAGCATATAATTAACCTTATTGCAAGCTTTAATAAATAATAATTAAGAATTATTAAAAGGATAAAGAAATAATTAAAAAGAAATTATTTAAAATAATAATTATTATATTTCTTATAAAAATAATTATAACTTAAAAGAAAAGGATAATTACTTAATGTTAAGTAATAACCTTAATAATATTTATAATAATTACTTTAATAAATACTTTAATAATAATAATAATAATAACTAAGCTAATAATTATAACTTAAACTTTTAATTAATTAAAGTGCAGCATTTAAACACTTTAAAGCTTTAAAGTATTGGCAATTAAACGATTTAATTAAGCAATTTAAGCACTTAAAACGTTTAAGTATATTTATACTTAAATACTTGCATTTAAATACTTACACTTAAATACTTACACTTAAATACTTATACTTAAATACTTATACTTAAATACTTATACTTAAATACTTGCACTTAACTTATTAAAGCAACGGCCATAAGGCAATTAACTTATTATAATCCCTTAAAGAATAAGATATTTATATTAACTAAGCAATTTAATTAGCTAAGTAATAATTTAAAGAAAAGTATAATTTTAAAGCGTTTATATATATATATATATATAAAACTGCTAATATAAGAATAATATATATAAGCATTATATGTAATATGTTTATATAATAAATATGTTATAAGTAATGCATAAATTTAAAGGTATAAAGTTTAAACTAATTTTATTAATAGCAGTTATTAATTAATGCTAGCTAGCTGCTAGCTAGTAGTTATATGCCCTATATATAAACTATTATAGCTAGCTTATAACTAAATAAAGGAATATTATAGCTTTATTACAACCTACTCTTTATATTATGGCTAAATTAATTATATACTTTATTTATTTATTACTAACTATATAAAAGCCAAACCAATAATTTTATTATTATTATTGGCGGGGGCAAGGAAATACGTAAGAAATGGTATCGCGCTAAATTCCGGCTGGTTATAAAAAGCTAGCTTTTACGCTCGTTTTAAATATTCTTAAAGAAATTAACTCTTTTCTTTTCTTATATATTTAGTGCTTTAATTAAGCTTTTCTTATTTTTAAGAATTTTTTTTTTAAAGTACTTGCCTTTTCCCTTCTTTAATTCCCTTTTATTCCTATCTTCCCTCTTTATCGCGTTAAAGCTCCTCCTTAAGTTATCCTTAAGAGGGTCTAGCAGAACCTGTCCCCTATTTGTTTGGGTGGCTCGTTTTTACTGGTGATCTGGCCCGGGACTGGGCCAAGGCTGCTCTAATTAAAACTGCATACCTTAAAATGCCCAAAGCTGCTGCCAGCATTGCTACTTAAATATTTGCTATCCAATTAAAGCTTAATGAGATTAATAAAGCCATTTAAATACCTATATTAATTCCCTTTATTAAGATTAATAGCATAAAAGTAATTAAAGTAAGAAATAAGCTTTTATTATAAAAGGAAATTATTTAATAGTGGCTATTTAAATTATAATATATTAAAATTACTATTAAATATAAAAAAGATATAAAGGAAATAATACCTTTAATATAAATTAATTTAATAATTTAATTTTAAATATTTAATATATAATAAAGTATAAATTTTTATATAATTTAAAATTAGCTAAGTAAAACTTAAATTAAATAAGCCTTTAGCTTAAGCATTATATTATAAAATATTTTAAAGTTAATAAGAAATATTTATCTTAATATATATAAGGATCTTTTTTACTTATTTTTTTAATAATAAATATAAATAAAACTTAAAGTATATTAATTAACTTTAAGTAATTAAAATAATAATTAAATTTATTTAAAAATAATTTAAAAGACTTATAAATAAGTTAATTAAATAATTAAATATAAAATATAAAACTTAAAAATAAAAGCTTTATAAAAAATAAAAGTAAAAATTAATAAAGCTAATATATTATACTTAATGCAATAATTAAAAAGAAAAATAAATTTACTTTTTATTTTATAAAAATATTTAAATCTTTAATAATTATATTAATATTAATTATTAAATTAAACTTTAATAATTAAAAAAGTATAATTAATAAATATATTATTAAATAAATCTTAAAAATATTTAAAGCTTTTATAAAGAAATAAAAATTATAATAAAATAAATAAATAAGGAATTAAAAACAATAATAATAATTAAAATTATAATAAAGTAAATTTTAAAACTTAAAGGCTTAATTAAAAATAATAAGATTTTATTTTAATAATTTTTATAATATTTATTATAAAGTATTTAAAAAGAAATATATTAATAAAAATAAAGAAATATATAAGAAATTATATTATATTAAATTTTAATTAATTATAAAAAGCTAACTTTTATACTTATTTTAAATATTTTTAAAGAAATTAACTTTTTTCTTTTTTTTATATATTTAATACTTTAATTAAGCTTTTTTTATTTTTAAGAACTTCTTTTTAAAATACTTACTTTTTCTTTTTTTAACTTTTATTTTATTTTTATTTTCCCTTTTTATTATATTAAAGCTCTTTCTTAAGTTATCCTTAAAAGAGTTTAATAAAACTTATTCTTTATTTATTTAAGTAGCTTATTTTTATTAATAATTTAGCTTAAATATAATTTTAATTTTATATATTTTTAATTAATAATAAAAAAAATAATAAGTTAACTATAAATTAATTATTTATTAATTTTATTTCTTTTTATTTTTATATTAAATATTATTAAATTATTTTATATATTAACTTAAAGCTTTAATTAAAGCTTATATTTATTTTTAACTTATTATAAAAAAGAATTAAATATAATTAAACTTATAATAATATTATAGTATTTTAAGATTATTTTTTAATTTTAAAATACCTTTTATACTTTTAATATTTAAATAAAATATTATCTTAATTTTATATTTATATATTATTAAGCTTTAAATTTATTTTAAACTTTTTATTAAAAATTATATTTAAATATAATAATAATATAAACTTAAAATTAAAATAATAAATTTAAACTTTATAAATATTATTAAATATTAATTAAAATTACTTTAAATTTTTAATTAATATTTATTATTATTATTATAACTTTAAATTTAAAAAAAAGAAAGTTATAATATAAAATTAAGGTATTTATTTTATTTATTTATAAGTTTTAATAAATAGCATTATATTATATATTTTATATTAATTAAATTATATAAAAAGCTTAAATTTAAAATATAATTTTATTTAAGCTTTAATTAAATTTAAATTTAAATTATTAAGAATTTAATATAATATTAATAAATAAAGTATTAAATATAAATTTAAAAGGCTTTTATTATTATAATTTTATAATACTTATTTTTTAATAAAATATCTTTTTATTAAATTTATTTTATTTATTATATTTATTAATATCTTTATTTTTTAAATTTTAATTTAAATATTTTATAATAATATTAAAAATATATTTTTTAAAAAAATTACTTTAATTAAAAATATAAATATTTTTAAGTTTTTTTATATTATTATTATTTTAATAAAAATTATTATAATATATATATTATATTTTTAAGCTTAAAGCTTTTTTAAACTTATTTTTATTTTAAAAATATCTTTAAATTTTAAAAATTATTTATTATTTTTTATTTAAAGTTAAAAAAGAAATTTTAAAAAATTTATTAAAAAAAAGAAAAATTTTATTTTAATTAAATTTTATAATTTATTATTATTAATAATTAAAGATTTAAATTAGTATTTTAAAACTTTTATTTTTTATTAATATAATAATTTTTTATTATAAATAACTTTATTTATAATTTATAATTTAAATACTTTAAAATTTAATAAAATTAATATTATTAAGATTTTAAATAGCTTTAAAATTATTATTTATTAATTATTTTATTTAAATAATTAAATTTTAATATTATTTAAATAATATTATATTATTTTAAATTTAATAAAAATAATTAAAAGTATTATTATTAAATAATTTATTTAAAAAAATTAAAAAAAAAAGCTTTTTATTTTTTATAAATTTAATAATTAAACTTATTATATAAATTTAATTATAATTATTAAAAATATAATTTATAATAATTTTTATAATAACTTAAAAATATAAAAAGAAATTAAAAAATATAATTAAAAACTTAATAATATAAATAATATTTCTTTTTATAATTTAATCTTTTTATAAAGTATTTTTATTATATTTAAAAAAATAATTAATAAAAAAAGAAATTATTTATAAATTAATAAAAAATATTTTTTAATTAAATTTTAAATATATTTTATTAAAACTTATTAATTAAAAGCTTAAATATTTTAAATAAAATAAATATTTATTTATATAAAATAATTTTAATTAAAATTTACTTAATATAAAAAGATTAAATTTTTTTTTAAAAAATTAAATTAATTTTAATTTTTTAAATTATTTTTAAAATAAAAAATTTATAAATTTAATAATTTTTATGTAAATTTAATTATATTAATATTATTAAAAATTATAATAAGAATTATAAAATATAAATAAATTTATTAAAAGATTTATAAAATTAAAGCTTAATTTAATTAAATTTAAAAATAAATTTAAAATATTTTAATAAAATATTAAAGCTTTTTTTTATAATAAATAATAAAATAATTTTAAAATAATTAAGTTAAGAATTATAAATTTTATTTAATAATTTTTAATAAAATTTAAATAAAGTAATTTTAATAATAATAAAATATAAATTATAATTTTAATATTTTTTTTAAAAAATAATAAGTTATTTAAAGTTTATTATAATTATACTTTTTAAAATTATAATATATATTAATATAATAAGCTTAAATAACTTTTTTTAAATAGCTTATTAATAATTTTAAAGTTAAAGAAATTATTAATATTTTTTAATTTATTTAAAAATATTTAAGTTAATTTTTTAAAATATTTAAATTTTATTTATATTTAATTATATTATAATTAAAGTAATTATAATTTAAAAAATATATTTATAATTAATTAAAGTTTTTATTTAAAAAAAGAAAATTTAATTTACTTTATATAATTAAATATTATAAGCTTATTAAAATAAATTCTTTATTTAAAGAAAAGGCTTTATTAAAAGCTTTAAAAGTAATTTAAAAGCTTAATAATTAAAAGAAAATTAATTTAATTTTAATATTTATAAATTTTATAAATTATTTAATTTATATTAAAAAGAATTTATAATTATAAATAATAATAAACTTTTTTAAATAAATATTATTATAATTAAAGAAAAGTATATAATTAAAAATATTAAAAATTAAAATAAAGTTATAAAAATTATAAAGCTTAATTAAGCTTAATTTAAAAATTTTAAAAAAATAAAAAATAATTAATTTAAAATTATTAATAATAAATTATAATTAAAAAATAAAATAAAAAAAAAAAATAAATTAAATATTAATTAAAATTAAACTTAAAAAAAAATATTAAGTTTTTTATAATAAAAATAAACTTAATAAATATAATAAACTTAAAATTAAAAAAATATATTTAATAATTTTTATTATTTAAAGAAAAAATAATTTAAGTAATTTTAATTATAATTATATAAATAAATATTATAAATATTTTAATATTTAATAATATTAATTTAATTTTAATTAAATATTTATTAATAATATAATTTAAAGTATATATTTTATTAAAAATACCTTTTAAATTAATATATTTTAAAAAGTATATTAAAAACTTATTTTTTAAAATTAATATAATTATATTTTTTAAAAATAATATTAAAATTAATACTTTAATTAATTTATTATAAATTATTTAATATTAAATTAACTTTATTATTATATTTATTATAAATATAATTAATTAAAAATATTTTAATTTAATTTATTTAATATTTTATATAAAAAATAATAATTATTTTTTATAATTTATTTTTTTTAAATATTAAAATTAAAATAAATTTCTTATTTTTATTATTTATAAATATAATAAACTTTTATATATTTTACTTAATAATATAAATTTAATAATATATAATAAAGATTTTTTTTTTTTTAATTAAAATTATAAAAAAATAAGTTTATATTAATTTAAATAAAATTAAAATTATATTTTTTATTATTAATAATAAAGCCTTTAATATTTTATATTATATTTTTTTTTTAAAAATTCTTTTTTTTAAATATAAATTTAATATTTAAATAATTAAAGAAATATTTTTATATTTATTTTATTTATATTAATATTAAAATAATATATAATTTAAAATAAATAAATTAAAAGCTTTTTAAAATAACTTTATTTAAAAAAACTTAAGTTTTTTAAAAATATTTATTAACTTTTAAAAGTATTTTTTTATTTTCTTTAAATCTTAATTAAAGCTTAATATTAATTAATATATTAATTATATTAATTTATTTTAATATTAATATAAAAAAAGATAAAGAGATTTTAAATACTTTTTTAAATAAAAATATAAAAAGTTTAATTTTTATATTTATAAAAAACTTTTAAATTAAAATTTAAAGAATTTATTAAATTAATAAATAAATTAATAAATATTAACTTATATTTATAATATTTATTTATAAGAAAAAACTATATATATTAAAAAATAAATTAATAAAATTATTTAATTTTTAATTAAAACTTTTTATAAATAAATAAATATTAAAGTTTATTTTATAAATAATTATCTTTTTAATAATATTATTTTTAAAAATATAATTAATTAAAAATTTATTTATAAAAAAAGAAATTAATTATAAATAAAAATTATAAAAATAAATATAATATTTAAATTTAATTTAATTTTTTTTAATTAATAAAGAATTAAAATTAATATTTAATTAATTAAATACTTTTTTATAAAGAAATTATAATCATTTTTAAAATAAAAATAAAATATTTATTTATTTACTTTTTAATTAAAAAAATCTTTAATATAAAATTAAATTTATTTTATTTAAATTAATATTAATATAATATTATTATAATTTATTTAAATAATTTTTTATAAAATATATTAAATAAAGATAATATAACTTTTAAAAGCCTTAAAAAAATAATTATTAAAATATTTAAAAATTAATAAATTAATAAAGTTATTAAGAAATTTTATATTATTTATAAAAATTAATAATTTCTTATAAAAAAGAAAAACTTTAATTATTAATTTATTAATAATATTTTAAAAATTAATAAAATTATAAATAAAAATTTTATTATTTTATTATTAATAAATAAATTTATTAAAAAGTTTATAATATATAAATTATTATTTTTTTTTTATTTCTTTTTAAAATATAATTAAATTAAATTAAATAAAAAATAATTAAAAATATTATAATTATTTTTATTTTAATTAAATTATTTTAATAATATAATTTATTTATAAAAGTTATAAAATTTATTATTTAATTTATATAATATATAATTTAAATTTTTTATAACTTAATTCTTATAATATATAATTTCTTTATTAATAATATTATAATTAAAAATTTAAAAATAAGTTATAAAAATAAAAAAAATACTTACTTTATTAAAAATTTAAAAATATATAATTAAATATATTAAGAATTTTAATAATATTCTTTATAATTTTATATTAATAAAAAAAAAAATAATTAATATTATTAATTTAAAATAATATAAATAGTAAATTAATATTATTAATTATATTTTATAAGATATTTAATTAATTTTTATTAAATAAATAAATTATTAAAATTAATAAATAAAATATTTATAAAACTTTAATTAAATTTAAATCTTTTTTAAACTTATTAAATTTTTATAAAGTATAAATATTTTTTTATAAAATTATTATTAAGTTATTATTTAATTTTTTAAAAAAGAATATATTTTATTAATAAATTTTAAATTATTAAAATATTATAAATATTTTTAAAATTATAATTATTTTAAAGCTATACTTAATTAATATTAATTATTTTAATAATAAATATAAGTTTTAAAAAAAAAATATAATATTTAATTTAATATAAAAAAAATACTTAAATAAAGATTAAAAAGCTATATAATATAATAAAGTAAAAATATAAAGTTATTTTATATATAATTAAGTATTTATATTTTTATATTTATAATATTTATTTTATTTTAAAAATAAATTTAAATATTTTAATTTAATAACTTAAAGAATTTATTTTAAATATATTAAATACTTATATTATAAAGTAATTAATAATAATTAAAATATATAATTTTATTATTTATTATATTAAAGGTTTTAAAAATATTATTATAAATATATTCTTTAAAAAGTTATTAAAGTTATTAAATAAAGTAAATTATAAATTTAAAGAAAATATTAAAAATTAATATAATATTTTTCTTAATTAATTATTTTAATTTTAATTATTTAATTAAAAATTATTATTATTTAATAATTATTTTTAATTAAATAAATTACTTAAAATTACTTAATATCTTTATTATAAAGTTTATTTTAAAAACTTTATATTATAATAATAATTATTTTTTTTATAAAAAAGCTTATTATTCTTTTATTTATAAAGAAATTCTTTAAAAATAATTTAAAAAGAATTTATTATAATAATATATTATAAATAATTTTAATTAAAAATAAAAAGTTATTAAGAATTATTATACTTTTTTTAAATATTATAAAATAAATATTACTTATTTTTAAATTTAAATTATATATTATTAAAAAAAATATTTATTAATATTAAGAAAGTTATTATTAATTATTTTTATTATAATAAGTAAGATATTTAAATTTATAATAATAAAGTTATTTTAATTATATTAAATTAATTATTTATTAAAATTTATATTAATATTTAATATTTATTTTTTAATTAAAAATATAATAAATTAATTAAAGAATAATATAATTAAATAAAATAAGTTAAAATTATATTTCTTAAAATAATTAACTTAAAAAGCATTAAAAAGTTCTTTATTTAAAAATTTCTTTTTAAATAAAGGCTTTTAATAAAAGTAATAATAAATAAAAAATAAAAAAATATAAATTAATTTACTTAATATTTTTTAATAATTAAAGTTAAAAAAATTATAATTTTAATATATAATCCTTATATTAATAATATTATTAAATATAAATATTTTATTACTATAATTATTATTAAAAAAATGCTTAATAAAGAAATTAAAGATTAAATATAAATATTATTTTATGCTTTCTTTATTAATTAAACTTTATTTAAAGAATTTTATAAAAAAAGTTTTTTTTATTTTCTTTATAACTTTAAATTAATTATTTTAATTAAAATTATTATTTTTATATAATATATTTAAATTTAAACTTTAAATATATTTATTTAAAATATTTTTAATTTTTAACTTTAATTATTTTTTAATTTCTTATAAAATATAAGAATAATAATTAAATTAATCTTTAATTATAAAAAGAAAGTTATATAATAAAATATATATTATAATTTGTTTTAGCTTATTTTTTTAAAAATAAATAACTTAATTTTACTTATTAATAAGTAAAAAAAGATTAATTATTTTTTATTTAAGAAATTAATTTATTATTAATTTAATTTTTTTATTATTTATAAAATTTATTATAATATTATTTATAAACTTTAAATATTTAATAATATTTATCTTTTAAGTATATTTTTATTAAAATAATTAAAAAGATTTATTAATTATATTAAAATATAGAAATTTAAATTTTATTTATTTTAAGAAATTAATTTTATAATTATTGTAAATAATAACTCCTTTTTAAATAATAACTCCTTTTTAAATATTTTAATAAAGTTTAATTTATTTAATTTGAATTTAAATAACCTTAACTTTAATTATTATTAAAATTAATTAAATATATTTTTATTTATTATTTAAGTATATTAATTATTTATAAGCTTAAATTTATTAAATTTTTTAAACTTTAATATTTAAAATATTAAGCTTATAATATATTTATATATAAAGCAAAAAAACTTAAGAAGTAAGCCTTTATAATTTATTAATATTTCTTTACTTTAATTAAATAACTTTTAATATTTTTAATATAATTAACTTAATAATATTTTTAAATTTTAACTTAAGTATTTATTTAAGAAAGGAGGGGGTTATTTTTATATATATATATATATATATATATATATATTTATTATAATATAAAATTTCTTTTATATATATTTATTTACTTAATTAAATTTAGCCTTAAGTTTAAATATAAAATATTATATTTTTAAAAAATATATTATAAAATTTATTATATACTTATTTATTATTTTCTTATTAAAATTAAAAAACTTTCTTTTTCTTTTTAATAACTTAATTTACTCTTTCCCCTTTTTCCTTTTATTTTAATTACTATTTATATCTTATTAAAAGCTTATTTTTATAATTAATATAATAAGAGTTTTGCATTATAAAGTTATAATTATTAATCTTAAATAATATTAATCTTTTTATTTTAAATAATATTAAAGTTAATTATTTTTTTAAGTTATATTATTTTATTAATAATAATTATAAAGCTAAGTATACCCTTAAACTTTATTTATTTAACTATTATTACCTTTTATATTTTTTTTATATTATTATATTTATTAAAAGTATAATTAAATTTCTTAATATAATAAATATAATTAATATAAATATTATTATAAAAACTATAAAAAAAGTAATAATTAAAAAAAAAGGATTATAATAAAAATGTTTTTATTTATAATTAAAAAAGATTATAATTTATATACTTTAAATAATATTTATAAAGCAAAGCATTTTAATAATTATAAAAAATTATAAGTAAAGTTGCTTAATAATAATAATTAAAATAATTATATATTATTATTATATATTTTTTATAAAAAGCTTTATTACTTTTCTTAATAATAATAATATTTATATAGCTTTTAATTTAATTCTTAATATTATTTAAAAATTATTTTTTTTATAACTTATTAAAAGACTTATTAAATAATTCCTTAATTGCTTTTTAAAAAATAAAATTAATAAATTATTAAATAAAGTATTAATTTTATTTAATATTAATAATTTTATATATATAAATGCTTTTTATAAAAGCATTATAAAAGATAATTTTAATAAATTAATTTTTATTAAAAATACCTTTTAACTTAAAAAAAGTATAAATACTTTTAATTAAGATTTGCTTAATTTATAAGTTATAATAAATAACTTAAAAAGGAGGAAAGGGATTTTTTTATATTAAATTTTTTAATTTTAATTAAGAAAAGTTTAATAATAAAGATATTATTATAAAAAGATATTTAAGGATAAAAGAATTATAATATTTTGCTTTAATTTTAGCTTAAATTAAAGATTAATTAAATTTAAAAAGATATTAAAAAAAGAAAAGAAAAAAAAGAAATTTAAAGGAAAAAAGGAAATTTATATATATAAAGTTATTATAATAAAAGGAAATAAGTAATATTAATAATAAGCTATCTTATTATTAAAAGAAGTAATTTATTATTTTATTTTTAATTAAGGTTAATTTATTGCTTAAAAAGAATTATTTATTTTTAATTTCTTGCTTATAAAGAAGTTATTTATTTTTTTATTATAAAGAAATTTTAATTAAGTAATTTATTTTAACTTATACTTAATAAACTTATAAATTAAAAAAAAAAATTTATAATTAATTATTATTTAAAAAAAATAAAAAATTATATATTCTTTTTACTTTAATTATTAATAAAATAATAAATTAATAACTTTTAATAATAACTTATAAGCCTTTTTATTATTTTTTTAATTAATATAATTATTTAACTTAAAGGTAATAAGTTATTAGCTTTTATTATTTTAAGTTTATATATATTATTATATTTATTTATTTATAATTAAGCTTTTTTCTTATTTCTTTTTCTTTTTATCTTTTTTTTCTCTTTATATAATTATTAATTAAATATTAAAGGTTAATTATTACTTAGCTATTTTAATAAAAATATACTTTTAATATATTAATATTTTTTTTATTTAAGTTTTATTTAAAAATAAATAATAATTATTTATAAAAGCTGCCTTAAGTTATAAGCTAAATATTAATTATATTTCTTTTTTATTTTTAATTTTTTTTATTTTATTACTTATATAATAATTCTTAAAAATATAAAACTTTTTTTATTATTATATTTTTTTTTTATTATTTAATTTTTATTACTTACTTTTTACTTTATTACTTATTTTCTTTACTTTTTTTTTTATAATTAAAAATTAAAATATCTTTTAATTAAAAAAATAAAGTAAAAAAATAATTTTAATTACTTTTATATTATAAAATACCTTAAAATCTTAATATTTTAATTTTAATAATTAAATTTATTATTTTAAAAGAAAATAATCTTATTTTAATAATTATAAAACCTTTTTACTTTAATAACTTTAAAAACTTACTTAGTAAAGCATTATAATTTTTAAATATTATAAATATATAAAATTAATAAAACTTTACTTAAAAAGTAAATATTAATTTTTTTAAAAAGCTTTTTAAAATAAAAATTATTATAAATAAGGTTTACTTAAATAATATTTAATATTAAATTTATAAAGATAATATAAAAATATTTTTTAAGTATTAATTTTTATTTTAAGCTAAGAAAATTAATTAAATTAATAAACTTAATAAAACAATATTAAGCCTTTTTTACTTTTAATTTCTTTAATATAAAAAAAATGCTTTATAAATATAAAAAATTAAAAATTTAATATATTATAATCCTTATAATTTAATAACTTTTTAACTTTTAAAATATTATATTTTTATTTAAAGAACCTTTATATTATAATTATATCTTATTTATAAAATATTAATAATATAAATTAATAAAAAATTATAAATTTATTATTATATTTATTTATATATTTAATTATTAAATAATAATAATTTTTAATAAAATAAAGAATTATTATTTATTATAAAATAATTTTATATTAAAAAATAAAAATAATAAAATAAATAAAGATATTAAAGCGCTTATTTATAAATATTTAATAGCTATTTTAAAAAATAAAATATAAAATTTTAATAAAAAGTTTATATTAAAATTAAAATAAATTAATAAAGTATTTTATAAATAATGTATTATTAAGTTTATTAAAAATTATTTTAAGGAAAATTAAAGAAATAATAATTAAAAAGTATAAAATTAAATTAAGGCTACTTTAATTAAAATTATATACTTTAAAATACTTAAAGCTATTATTAATATTATTATTTAAATATTTATTATTTAATTAAAATTTAATAAGATTAATAAAGTTATTTAAATATTTATATTAATTCCTTTTATTAAAATTAATAATATAAAAGTAATTAAAGTAAGAAATAAACTTTTATTATAAAAAGAAATTATTTAATAATAACTATTTAAATTATAATATATTAAGATTATTATTAATTATAAAAAAAATATAAGGAAAATAATATCTTTAATATAAATTAATTTAATAACTTAATTTTAAATATTTAATATATAATAATATATAAACTTTTATATAACTTAAAATTAATAAAGTAAAACTTTAATTATATAAGCTTTTAGCTTAAATATTATATTATAAAATATTTTAAAGCTAATAAAAAATACTTACCTTAATATATATAAGGATTTTTCTTATTTATTTATTTTAATAATAAATATAAATAAAACTTAAAATGCATTAATTAATTTTAAAAAATTAAAATAATAATTAAATTTATTTAAGAATAATTTAAAAGGTTTATAAATAAGCTAATTAAATAATTAAATGCAAAATATAAGATTTAAAAGTAAAAGCTTTATAAAAAGTTAAAATAAAAGTTAATAAAGTTAATATATTATATTTAATATAATAATTAAAAAAAAGAATAAATTTACTTTTTATTTTATAAAGAAATTTAAATTTTTAATAGCTATATTAATATTAATTATTAAATTAAACTTTAATAATTAAGAAAATATAATTAATAAATATATTATTAAGTAAGTTTTAAGAATATTTAAAGCCTTTATAAAGAAATAAAAGTTATAATAAAATAAGTAAGTAAGGAATTAAAAATAGTAATAATAATTAAGATTATAATAAGGTAAATTTTAAAACTTAAAGGCTTAATTAAAAATAATAAGATTTTATTTTAATAATTTTTATAATACTTATTATAAAGTATTTAAAAAAAAGTATATTAATAAATATAAGGAAATATATAAAAAATAATATTATATTAAATTTTAATTAGTTATAAAAAGTTAGCTTTTATGCTTATTTTAAATATTTTTAAAGAAATTAACTTTTTTTTTTCTTATATATTTAATGCTTTAATTAAGCTTTTCTTATTTTTAAGAATTTTTAAAATATTTACTTTTTCCCTTTTTTAGCTTCCTTTTATTTTTATCTTTTTTTTTTATTACGTTAAAGCTCTTCCTTAAGTTATCCTTAAAAGGGTTTAGCAAAACCTATTTCTTATTTATTTAAGTAGCTTATTTTTAATATTTATATAAAGAATTATATATTAATATATATTAACTTAGTTAAATTAAAAAATATATATTTATTTAATATATTATTAAGTAAAATGCTTAAAATTATTTCTTATAATATTTTAATATAAAAATATAATTAATTGCTTATTAATATTATATAATATTAAATCTATTAATAAGTATTAAGCTTAATACTTTATAAACTTATACTTTAATTTTAAAATTATATTTAATTATCTTTATAATTATTAAAAGGCTTTTTATAAAAATTTAAAAATTATTATAAATTAATTTAAATTACTTTATAATATAATAATTAAATATTAAATTAATTTAACTTAATAATAAAAAATAAATAATTATTATTAAATATATTAATATAAATAAATTATAAATTTTATTATTTATAATTATTTAAAGTATTTATTACTTTATTAATTAAGTAATAAAGTTAAGTTTTATAAATAATTAAATTATTAAGCTTATTCTTAATAAATAAATAAATAAATAAATAAATAAATAAATAAATAAATAAATAAATAAAAATAATAAATATAAATAATTAAATAATAATTAAATAATTAAATAATTAAATAATTAAATAATTAAATAATTAAATAATTAAATAATTAAATAATTAAATAATTAAATAATTAAATAATTAAATAATTAAATAATTAAATAATTAAATAATTAAATAATTAAATAATTAAATAATTAAATAATTAAATAATTAAATAATTAATTAAATAATAAAAATAATTAAATAATTAAATAATTAAATAATTAAATAATTAAATAATAAATTATAAATATATTATATATTTATATATTTAATTAATTTATATTATTTTATTTTAACCTTATTTATTATTTTATTTTAAAGTTTATTTCTTTTATTTATTTCTTATAAATAATATCCTTTTTATTAATATATTATTATATATATCTTTAATTTTCTTTTTATTTCTTTTTAAATCTTTTTATTTCTTTTTCTTTCTTTTTATATAAATATATATATAAAATATATATAATATATAAATATAAATATAAGCTATATATATATATATAAATATAAATATAAATATAATTATAACTTTAATTATAATATAAATATACCCTTTATTTTTATAAATGCAAATCTTTATTTTTAATATTTAAGCTTTAAGTTTCTTTTAATAATTTTTCTTACTTAATAATATTACTTTACTTATGTTATGGGCTGGCCTTAAAGGGGCTGCAGGCTGGCTAGCGCCTTCTTCCATAAGCTGCAAAGCAGCAACCTTTTAACTAAGCCAAAAGGTACGTAATAATCCAAGCTCCCTTGGATTACCTAGCCAGCCACTATAAGGCTTGGGCTTCCAGCCCAAGCCCATTACAACTTAATTAATTAATATTTAAGCTTTAAGTTCCCTTTAATAATATATATATATTAATTTTTCTATTTATAAATTATTTTAAATAAATAACATAAGCAGGATCTTAATTAATTAGCTTTTAAGTTTCGCAAACTCCCATTTACTGTGCATTATCGCGCCGAGGTACTTAAAGATGGGACCCAGAAAGTGCAGGTACCTTCGCCCAGGCCGCCCGCACGAGCCACCCGTGGGTAGATCCTTAGCAGCATTTGCAGGCAGCAATATAATATCATAGAAACAATACATTACCACAACCACCTGGAAACGGCGCCAGTGGTTTAGCGGTAAAATCCATCGTTGCCATCGATGGGCCCCCGGTTCGACTCCGGGCTGGCGCATAGCTTTTGCTCTTCTGTGGTTCATGGGCGGATCGCTGTGGATCTTCTCTTTTTGGATGGCTGCGAGCCTGGCGGGGCTGACTCGCTCATCTTGGATCCACCCTACTGCCTTCTGGGACTGCGCTGGAGGACTGTATAAAGGTAAACTTGTTAGGTTCCATATGGGGTTGGGTTTGAGGAATTCCTTGTCTAAAGATTATGCTGGAAAGTCAGTGCGATCTCGTAAGCTTGTTGCTATCCCACGCCCTCTTGCTTCCTGTGCGGTCGACAGCATGGGGACTTACTGTAGTAGAACACCACGATTCTGCCGAGTTGTAGAGTGAGGTGATATAGTAAGCGTTTGGGGATATTTAGGAAGCTCAATCGTCCTAACCTTATTACCTCATTGTCCCGGGCTGAATCGTTGCGCTCAGCTTTGCCAATGGGCGATCTTCGTGTGATAACGATCAATGATCATCAGTGTACAATTCATTGTCTTTTCGTCATTTGCTATCTTGGTAGGGCCTGGCTCAATATCTTCTCAATTTGATTGTCTCTCCCCTTTGACCTTGACGCATCCTGATCTGGCGAACATACTTGTTGGTTCAACATTCCAAGCTCGGCGGCTGGCGCGGTCTTTTAAGATATACCGTCTTCACTGTCTCTCGCACTCCTAAGCTGAACATTCTAAGGGACTACAGATCTACAGGACACCCTGCCATCGTGTAGTTGGAAGCGCCTATCTTTACAAATCTCTGTGTAGAGTTGTTGTGCCCGGACCTTTTAGACTAGGGTGGTTCCGATGGCCACGATCTAATACATCTCAGCCATCCCCTACGGTTGTTAGGAGGGAAAGTCGACTACGTAGATTCCAGGTTGTGGCACCAAGTACACCATCAGTTGTTGGCATTCCGCAATGATTGGGAGAGAGATGTGGTTAAACCTTGCAATTGAAAATGGGATGCAGGCTGTTGAAGACGATACACTGGCCCGACGAAACAATTCATGAACAGCGAATGGTGGCTCAGGCGGGAAGTGTTGGCAACAAAACAAGGAAACAACGTCAGTTCAACAAATGTCTTCTACATGTACTCTTGGGAAATACGTACCACTCACGATACTCTTTGGCCACAGTGCGCGGTTAGAACCCGCCACAACCGGAGATATCTGAAATAATTGACGGGCAACAAGTTGGCAGAAGGTCACACACCGGAGTGGATCTCCGCAACCACCAACTTGCCTTCAAATCCTTGCAGTTGTCAGCTAGCTGTAAGGTACTCCAAATCTCGTTTCGAATTACCCCACGTCCATCCACTACCAAGCAAACACGCGATGGTTCTCTTTGCCTCACGTGCTTCATTATTTTCAAGGCCTGAATGGTTCAACATATGCCCATGGCTGAATTTGGAGTGACTCAGCCGAGCGACTTTTGTTCAGCCATGGCATAAGTGACTGCATGAAGACAAGCCGTTGTGTTCATATTTCCTCCATGTGTTCGTGTAGTCCGCTGGGCTGCCAACGGGGAAGCAAAGCCTCCATTCCGGGTGGAGTCGCAAGAAGTCATAGCCGGATCTCCACCTCAGCAACACCAACAGTCTCCGGGTGTGGAGCCCCGCGGTATAGTGCGATGCCTGGTCTTTCTGTCCTTGTCTCTTGGACGCACGACGGATGCTCTAGCCAACAACAGCGATGGGGGTGCGGGACACATCCATCTGATCCAGGTAAGTGGTTGGCTGCTCTCCACGCGAGCCTGGAGAACGAGCACCGTTTCCACTTCCAAAGTGGATGAGCAAAGTGCGGCTCTTGGGTCACGATGGGCCCGTACGAATTTGTGCTATCCACTCGAAATCCTTCGGCTTAATCAGAGGCAAGTGCAAATCACAAAATTCCATTTACATGTCAGTGGGCAAACCTGGTGTGCGGAGAATTTCACGAGTGCAACCGTTGTGTCTGGGTTTACATACAACAATGCAAAGAGGAAATTGCTGCGCAGTAATCTCTCGTTCGCACTTTCATTCCGAGAACGGCGCACAAGTTCTCGAGCACGCCATGTCAACGTACAGCCAGCTTGTAGAGCACATGCTCGCACAGTATTGCCCAGTGCGTGTTCCAGCCTCTGCCAGCCCTCATCACCGAGCACGGAACCCCGCGCGGCGGAACGTCCTCGGCCTGGACAGACCCACCGACAACGCAATGCTGTGGCTCGCGACGCTGGTTGTCAAGGGGGCTGACCAGGATATGTTCGGGCGGGCCAAGATGTCGGCGTGGGTGGATAGCATCAGCGACTCCGTGAAGTCCGTAGGGTCCGATATCGAGTGGCAGCGTCTTGACAGTGGTGAACACTCGCAGGATCCGCTGGGTAGTTGCGGCCGGGGGGGTGTTATCTCGAGCTCGCCTCGAGTTATATAGATAGATGCCGCAGTGACGGAGCTCGCCAGCGATCGATACCCAATTCTACCGTATGACATTTTCGCTTGGTATTTTTAGCCCTATTTGATTTCGGAGACGGTGTCATAATAGATGTGCGGTAATTCATTGCTGAATCTGCATATGCTCAAGAACGATGTCTTCAGCCAGGGCTGACAAGGAGGAGGTTGTTAAGATCGGTCACCAACCGGCTCCCTCTTACTTACCGGAACATTTTACATACATTTCAGATTCCCCTCTTTCCCCCCGACCACGGAGCGCGATCAAATATCTTCGGAGGGGAGTGAAGCCATTCCAATGGCTGCTTACCTGTTCAAAAGGAAATTTCCCTGTCAAGCAGTCTGATTCTACGGAGGCTTCCCCCATCCCCGTTCAGGGCGCACAATTCACGGGATTATTGGCAGGTTTTCAACCCGTAGCCCTAATATTTCGAACAATCAGGACGCTCGTCTATTTTGACCACGACGCATCTCGCACTCGCTTGTTTTCCCATTTCCCATTAAACCCGGAACAGTATTACCGTGTTATCACATGCACCGGCAATAACTCACGCAGGGCTCGTCAGACCCTTGCATCGACGCGCCGGGATCATGGGTTGATCAGCGCGTCCCTCGGCGACGGCACAGCTTGCCATCACGACTTGAAGGATCACGGCCACAACCCGTGGTCCCTGCAAGCCTTGCGATCTCGCTGGCCTTATTCGAGGGAGCCGCATAACGTCCCCACGTATCACCTTGCATAGGCGGATAGGGTCGAGTCGGGGGCGGAGCGAGCACTCACCCGCTGTGTTGGCTGGCTGGCTGGTCGTCGGCTGCCGCGCCTGGCGGGTAACCTCACCACATCATCGAATCTCGACAGGGGCGAGGGGACTTCTGGGGGTATTCCTGGGAATTGCATGCATCACATCCACATCATGTGAGCTGGGCACGGTCGTGTTGATCCTGGGCGAGTCGGCTGGTCTTTTGTGCTGACTTCCCTTTAACCAGTTCCAAGTCGCATGATTAAGGCAGACATTTTGATCGTATTTATGAGGCTGCAGTGTACAATACCACCAGGGAACAAAACTGAGGATACAACTGGTTTAAACTCAACAAACGGGCGTCGCATTGGACAGTACTCAGTTCTCAACTCCGGGTGGTGTGGTGAGACGCTCCACACATGCATGACTGCAGCTTTTGGTTGCCTTCGGGACTTCGGTCATGCGGGCCATGCATCGAAGACCACGACTCCTCTTTCCTCCACGATGACCTGCCTCCAAAGTTGGAGGGTCGGCACAGAACAGGGAGACTTCGGCCGGGTGACGTTTCTCTCGTGGGTTTCGAATCCTCGTTGGAAGCGAGTACTTTGCGGTCGACGTTGGCGATGGTGACATGCAAGAAGACCCTAGACCCCACCTGGCCAGTCCGGATGGCCTCCGCGGATGGGTCTCTCTGTTGCTGTGGGCCCTCGACCCACCCGCGATGGAGACCTCTACACTTGGTTTGAGCAAACTACAGCTCCCCAGGATCCCATATGTTTCCCTGCAAATGCATACAGCCCTTACCTTTTTCGGAGGAGGTAACTTAGCCATATACTTTGGCTGTGAAAAGTACAGATCTTCGATAATTCTGGAGAAACCCACTGTTCCTCAACATGTTCTTCCAGTAAGAAATCTTGGTCAGAAAGACTTGGCCACAAACGGGCCAATCATGAACTGCGTGACAGGGAAACATTTGGGATCCTTACACGCTGTACTGCGAGGAAACCCGCCGAGTTCTTCAAGCGCCATGGCGTGGCCGGCCAGGGTCCAACTACTCCACGTCGTGTCAGCCTTGATCTGGCGCCAGTTGGTGATGAGCCGATGGCGACCTGCACCACACCTCGCCCGCAAGTCCATGATCAAGCCACGCCGCCGTGGGCACAGAGCAGCCCGCCACGTACACTGTGTGCGCCCTTTCTCTGTGTGGCCAGGAATGGATTCAGTCACATCCGCTTGCACAGACTCAGTAAGGGCCGTCCCGACAGTCTGGTAAATCCCATTTTATTGCGTCAACCCTGGCCGGGTTGGTGCGTTGGGAGACGCAGAGTCAGCGTCGATCCCACCCCCTTCTTCCACCTTTCTTGCTCTGTCTGCCTGGGCTGCTCGATCATTCCGACTTGCCGATCAATCTCCCAGCCCGACCTGCCCGAGAAATGGCGGAAAGATCTCCCGCTTGTCTGAGGCCTGCACAAGTAGTTGCGAGCCCTTGGTCTTGCAACCTTCCTCATACCGATACTGCACCAGAATGCTCTCATTTCCTTCCTTGCTTGTCTCGGTCTTGCGAATTGATGTAGATTTCTCTTTCGATCATCTCAGTGGCTGTAAAAGGGCGCCTCCAATTTCACGGACGAAAATATGATGCTCACCCAACATATTTTCGGCTCTGGACCATTCAGCCCTTTTTAGAATTTGAGGATCATGCTCCAGTGGAATCTGGGTATCTGCTCATATTGCAGCTCGAGATATCCGGAAAGATTGTGGGATGAACAAACTGGGGCCAGTAACATCTGCTATACCCTCGGCCATCTGCTCGATTGCGCGATGACAGAGATATTTACCTGGAGACTTTCTTCCGTGCCCTGGACACTGATCTTTGCCTAAGACACCACGAGTATGAATCCTTCAGGGGTTGCAAGATCGAGTGGGGACTCCCACGTTCCAAGCCCAGGTTCGAGTGGGATGCACCGTGCTTCGACTCATTCGATACTGCGAAGTACTTTTGTGTGGGTGTAGGCATCCGAGAATCTTGACCAGCCCACGCCCCGTAGCCCAGCCCTGGAAGATCACGCAGCCTGCTTCCAAAGGGCCACATTTTCGACATCCTGCAGCACAGTGTCTGGTTAAGGTGCATCATGCAGCCTACACCTGCAGCCAGGTGCAGACAGGGTAACAGTTTCCACCAGGCAGGACAAACCAACAGGGGCTTCAACATGTATTGCAGCTTTCTCGTTAATATGCATGCTCTCAGAATCTCGGCCCTGTGAGTCCAGAAACGACCGGTCCCCTCATTGTCCCCTCCAATGGCGCTTGAAGGCCTGTCCCGGCTCTCTGGGAACGATATCGACAGGTCTTGTGGCGCTTCAAACTGTGTTCTTTATTGGTAATCCGCTACCAACAGACAACTGCTTTACGCAGTAGGTAAGGTGTGAAGAAGCTGCGGGGCGCAGGGCCATGGCTCCCATCTCCCCCCTTTTCCTTCGCCCTGCAACACTGCTTCACTCAGCGGGGGTGGATCAACTCTGAGCGGCTTTGCCCAGATGACTGCCTAGATAAGTTGAAGACGACCGAGTACATCAGTCTATTGTTCTTCACAGTTCTCGCCCCGCTGCGTTGATTTGCCTCCCCTTTCTCTCAGTGATCAGCCGCTCTGTCGCCGAGGAAGGACCCACAAGACCAGTCCATCTTCAAAGATATCCTGCCCGAGAACATCACTCCTGGATCTTGGTCCATCCTATTGAGAGTTCACTTTTATTGGTTTCCCGAAAGAAGTGTGCCAATGGACCGAACATCGAGAAACCTATCGTTTACTCCTGGTCTTTCATCCGAGAGCGACCTCTGCGAGCTATCAGCGCGAAATATGGCTACTACCTCTGTCCAACCTCATCAGACGCACCCTCCATACCATTCAATGTCTTGTACGAGCCCACCGTCCATCTCATCCGCTCGATATCTGCCTCCGATTCAGAAGCCACAGGCACCCAGCACTTACCCGGCGTATTCCATCAAAGCCGACAGGATCTTGCCCCGGGACTTCTCAAGAGACATGGTCGACTTTCCTGTCGCCCCCTGTGGAGACCAGTATCCACAATCTCAACACTCACAGTGGCTCGACCAGCCACATGCGCGCAACGACTTTACGCGGATGACCCCAAGTTTACCCAGGTCTGGTCCCCAGGTTGGCGAGTATCCACTACCAATCCGTTCACAAGAGCCCGAGTTCAAGCGATGTAGGCTTGGATCAGAGACCTGGCCTACATCGCTTGAAGTAGGGGCTTGGGAAATCGACGCCTTGGCTGTTGCGAGGTCCAAAAATGCATCTAGGCAGGCTTCAAGTCAACAAGGCTCCTTGACAGACGGGCCAGCATATTCTTGGGCCCCTCCAGGAATGCCCACGACAGAATCTCCTGCCCCTGATTTAAAGTTGGATCACTCGCGCAAGACTGGTACCTGGCAGCAACATGTTTCATCTTACCCAAGTCCTCCCCACTTTCTGGATGACAATAGCAGACAGCTCAGCTACGCAGGTGTATCTCAGCGGAGACCTTCGTCTCTATTCTCTGGCAGCACACTCAACGGAAGCCCAGAAGCAAGCCGGGGTACTGTAGCTTCCAGCAGCCACGGCTCCCCTCCTCCTAGCCCAACCATTGCCTCTACCACTTCAGGCTTTGACAGTCGCCCAGGCTCGGCAGTCCCAGGCGACTCGATGCCGACATTTGAGGAAATCTACGACGTCCCACAGGTTAACCTGGCACCGCGAGAGACGGAGAGGAAGTCAATTCTCGAAAGATTTCCCCCGGAGATATTCATGCGGATCATGCTTCACTGTGACTGGAAGCAACAAATCCTGCTCAGGCGTTGCAACTCCAACATGTATGACATGGTCAAGCTTGATGCAATCCCCTGGGAAACAAAGACGGCCATCTTGCTACATGAAGAGAATTACAACCCCAAGAACTTCTCCAAGAAAGTTTCAAGAGGCCAGGATGGCACTGGTCCAGGCGGCCAAGACTCAGATTCTGTGTCCTCTTCGGATGACGAAGGACCGGCGTCTCTGAGCAAGGCCATCAAGGGGAGGAGGAACCAACGAAGGGATGCATCCAAATCAAAGCAACGAGCAAAGGACAAGTCCCGCCAAGACAACATCGACAAATTTGCATGTTACTCGTGTTTCAAGATACTCCCGGCGTATTACTTCGAGGGGAAGCATCTAGAAAACAACACCAACCGGACGGCCAAAGGCCAGAAGAAGCGCGGGCACAACGCCCAGTCAGACAAGAAAGTCGACACGCGCGTGGAATACGTGCAGGTCATCTCAGTCAACCCTAGCCGGCCCCCGGAGTGGCTTGTCAAGGACAGGGCGAAGGTCAGGGCGACAGACGTCGAGTCGTACGTGACGGAGTACATGAAGAAGGGGGTGAACTGCGACGACCTGCGCCTTTACTACAAGGACATTTCTTCAGGCACGCATTGCATCGCCCCGATCAGGGGAGTCAACCCATTCTTCACGGCCTCCTCCTCTGCAACGCCCCCGCGATGCGAGACGTATCGCCCTGTCTATCAGGTCGAGGCCGGCAACACCGCCGGGGCAGGCGTGGACAGCAGTGCCTACACATACGAGATCTGCATCCCGGAGAACTCTTTAAGAGATGAGGGCCTAGTGGGACGACCACACATCAGACCATCCACCAGGATCTGCCAACCGCAGCAGCAGACCACGTCCGTGGCTTCGGTGGCGGGTCCTGCAGCTCCGGCGCCACAGTTGAAGGAGATCATTGCTCTTCGGCGTTTCTGTATCCTTTGTGGTGCAAAATACGGGGCCTACAGGAGAGAGTGCAACCGCAAGATCATCAGTAAGGTCACTGAGGAAGGGTGGTGGGTCTGCGCTTGCCCCAAGGTCAGGCAGGCAGGTATTGGCAGGAACTGTCCGGACTGCGGTAAGAGTGTGATTTACTAGAAGGAAACCAGGAGTTACTTTGTATCTATCTCATGCGAGGGAGGCTATTTGATTTTGTGAAGCGTTCTTGGGCGGACATTTGACTTCTCCATTTGCTAGGGGCGAGTTGTACACAGGATTTCAAGTGGTTTTGGCGCCATGTATCGCTCCTCGTGAAGCGAGCTTTGCTAGGGTTTAGCTATCTATTCACACAATCTTCGCCAGATTGCGATTTTCTGCCGTCTGTCCCAGAAGTACCTGGACTCAACAGCGGCTGTTCCTCGGACTCGAGAGGCGGCCCAATGACACTCGTGGTTAGCTTACCAACAAAATGACACAAGCATTCGCCACCAACGGCGGAAAACAGGCGGGTGGGCTTTGAAGGAAGCGGGCCGGGATGGCTCGTTCGGGCTCGGGAAGGATGAGGGCAGCCCGGTACGGATCAGCACAAAGCCGACCAGAGACGGCCCCCAGGTGCCAACTCGCCTGGGGCAATGCTTCCCGAGCGGACAGGCAGCTGCCCACGGGTACCCGTTGCATGTCCTTGGCGCCTAACCCGATGGGAAATACTGTGCGCTGCGCCAATCTCGGTTGCTGAAAGGGGGCTTGGGATACCTCAGGTTTGGCCGCCCATCGCCAAGATTAGACTCTCTGTTGGCAGCAGGGGAATGCTGTGCGTGCAGCGCATCTTTGTCATTGGACTTGAAGACGCGGTGGTTGAGACGAGAGACGCCGCAGAACGCCCAAAGATCTTCAGGTGTTCATTTGTCATATTCACCTTTTTCCGTACGACTGTGATGGCTTCTCAGGATGTGCGGCTCTATGTTCTTCAAGAGATAGCAGTGATGCTCATTAGTATTCTCTTCAGCTGTCTGCACATGGTTTTAATCATTACTCCCTTTTCTTTTGTATCATAGCATCTTGATTACAGTTACGAGATGGTTGAAACTCTATGGCGATGTAGCATTCGTTCTGCAAAATGATAATAACTGTAACCAAGCAATACGTTCCAAGCCGTCCACGCAACCACTAACCCTCGTAGGGATGCGGCCTCCCACCCACCCAACTTTCTGTGATGCTTGTCCCCTTTTGGTGGCTATCTTCAGCTTCTGCAACAAACCGTTGCTTAGTGGAGTGCTATTACCCTTTTGAGCTACCAACACACATGAGCATGCATGTTTATACCACACCTTTTCTCTCATCATCGATATCCAGCACTTCCAGAACACCAGCCAAAAAGGTCTAGGGGGCTAAGGCCTGCTTGATACGAAACCATTGCGTCCTTTGACCTCGACACCCTGTCGCTCCTACTGTGCGAGCTAAACGGTGCTGCTACATGCCAACAGGGGTGTTTCCTGAGGACGGGAGATGCAAATCTCAGTCTAGACCTTGACCTTGTTGGTAGATCATGTCTGTTCCAAGTAATATGGCGAAGCCTTTCCACAAGGCACATCTTCGGGCAGCCGAGATGACCACGCGCCACACGCGATGGTTTTGCCGAATGGTCCTTTTCCCCAACCTTTTTCAATAACATACGGGTCTCAAGATTCAGTAGCCATGGTCCCTCCACCCTGTACCAGGCTTGTCCCCGACCTCCTCATCGTGGACAAAAGTTTCACAAAGTGAAGAACCTTCGGTCCCCGTTCACTAGAAATAAGCCATGCCAAGGAACACTGCCAACGTCGGCGTGCCTTACGATGGCCAAATGCGCAGTCATTTTGCAACGGCTGTCAGATGAACAGAGATAGGGCTGTCATCGTTGACGCCCCCCCCCCCGACTGGGCAAGGCACGATGTCCCGTCCAGACGCACCATCAGAAAGACTTCAGTGACTGGTTGGCCAGCACAACAAACAGCCGCGAGACTGTTGGCTGTGCTTGGCCACTCAGGTTGTGCCGCGGCGCAGTAAAAAGGGCAGCGTGGCCGGGCACGCGCATGTTCTCCCCAACAAGTGCCTCACACCCACCTGCTTGAGAGATAATGTGACCGCTCATGTGCAGGGGGGGAGGGGGCAGGGGGGAGGGGGGGAGAACTTATCCAACGGGCTTTAGGAGTACAGGCCGGGGTCAAACACCCTCCTGCGTCTGACCCCTGGCTTTCTTATATCTGCTAAGGGTGTGTGCCGATCAAGTGAGGCAAGGTGTAAGACTTTCATCACATCTGATGTACTTTGCGATCTCGGTCTACCCCCAGATCTACGTACACAGTATTCATGTAGTGACGTTTAAGATACAGTCCTTGTCACTGATCGGAGTACAACACCATCTCGTGGTCTTTCTTGTTGGTCAACGGTGGCTGGTTGCTAAATTATGCGTTTCGCCACCCACGGGTGCACACCATGACGACCTGTGTCAGTTGGTTCAACTGAAAATATATTGGGCTCAGGCATTTCCACAAAGATGAACTGCTGTGTCATTTCTCAAATTGCATTCTCAAATTGCATTGTCAAATTGCATCAACTGGCCCCCCCTGAAACGCCTTGGCTGTGTCTGGAAAGTGGTTGACCTTTGCCGCTTTTTTTGCAGCCGAAAAAAACCCAGGGTGGTCTGATTTCGTCTACTACCAATCGACTACAGAAAGTGAACCGTCCTAAAGCCAAACTACCTGTAAAAGATGTATCAGTTTCATGTGAGACCGACCGTCCAAAATTGTACAGTTGGCAGCCGGTTGGGTACCTGTGGCGGATTCAGTGAACCCATTACCAAACATGTGTGCCTACGACAAGTATTGTGAAAGAACAGATGCTATGGAGACAATTGCCATGGAACTATTCCGGTGTGGTGTGATGCCAACGGCCGGCTCCAACGGTCGGCTCCGCCCCCTGGTTGAACGTTCTGGGCCCAAGGTCGCCATCAAGGGATGGGCCCCAGCGGCAAGGATATCTCAATGAGGTTTTGTATGGAAATTCTTGTGTAACACACGTTAACTTCTGAGTAAACTTCGAAGGGCTAATCAATCAATGTGTGTGTCGAGAGTACAGGCTCTTGTTTGGTGTTGACTCTGTGGATCATGATATTAGACTTGAATTTATCAAATCATCCATGACTGGTCTTCTTCGTAGTAGCAGTCACATTTTCTTTGGGCTCTCTTATGTTTCAATGCGGTTATGAATTTGAATTTACGTAGCGTTAGGTGATATAGGTATGATGTGAGAGCCCAATTCTTTCAAACTCGATTCAGTCATCAAAGCCACGTGGATCTCCTGGATATGTATACATGATGATTGCAAAATTGCGATGCTTCGAATATGCTACTCTCTGTTGAATGATCAAATCTCGTGTGAGTTGCCGCCCTTGCTGCTGTGCTTGTCTATTGGTTGTTCACAGCGATGAGGCAGCCAGCCTCCGAGCAGAAGGCGAGTAGCCCAAAATCATGAAACCCCTCAATGCTTTCAAAGTTTCCACCATTACGCAAAGATTTGGAACATGGAAGGCAGCATAGCTTGCAAGGAAAATGAGAATGCAGCGCTGAAGTGGCCACCCGCTTTGTGTCACCCTGGTCTTCCTGTGCCAGCTCTTTGCCCATGCCCACATAACGCCATCAAGCCTGTTGCAAAACTCCCGGCCTCATAGTTTGATATCTGAAACGCTCTGAACACTTGAAGGGTCAACTGGACAAGCAGTCCCCTTGGCCGCTCAATGTCACGGAGAGTTGTTGATCCTTGTGCAAATGATGGCGTTGTCACAAGCAACAGAAGTCGTGTCCAGCATGGGGCAGTACTAGAAGTTGGTCAACATCAAGGTCAGTCAGACGAACACTTATTGAAAGACAAATGGGCACCAGAGATTAGCTATGGAATCATAGAATTCTGTCAATTATTGACGTCCACCATACCACGATCTAGTGCTCATCTGTCACAAGCGGCCAGCTGTACTCACTGCAGTTATGGTCGGCAAGGGTGCACTCGTGCTCACGGGCCTCAACGCAATGGTAGTTGTGAAAACAGGCATCGTTGTTGTCAAAGTTGTTAGCGACTCTGCTTCCGCCTCGGAGTTGCCGTCACTGGCCGTCTCACTGTTGACCCCACCGCCCATGTCCGGATAGCTACCATAACTGCCATATTTGCCATAGGATCCATAAGCTCCATAGTTATTGACCTCAGCTCGAGAGGCGATCCCAACAAGCCTCTTGAAAAATCTGCTGATCCCATGGACGAGATGTCCAAGGTCTGGGTGGTCTGCCAGTGGGATAGAGCCTGGTGCTGGTGCTGGTGCGGTGACTGCCACCTGAACGAGACAAATTGTTATGAAGGGTCGAAGCAAGAGCATCTTGCACTCTTCTGTGAACAAAGTTGGAACAGAGTGGCGACTTGGGCTGACACTTGTCAAGCCAACGGGCTGTCCAGGGCCGATTCATATCTTCTGCGGCTTGACCTTTGGGATGACATCTAAGCCCAGACACTGCCTTTGTCACCGGGATCGCCCACCAATCCTTTCTACTAAGCACGGCATCCAGGTCAAGGGATGATGTCGCTGATGTAAGTGTAAGATGCGGAGAGAGTCTGAAGCCTTGTTTGTCCTTGCTATGTCTCAGACCCTGACAAACTGCCTCACATGGTGTCTTGACAGCGTTGTCAGACCACACTTCGAGAACCGCAAAGTGAGACAGGTCAGCAGTTTCGACCCAATCCTTCGGCTTTGATTGCTGTATCAACCGCAGCAGATGAGCTGAAGATCCTGCGTGCACGTCTTTGTCCCCACTCTTGTGCGATATACGAGTGTAACACGGCTTGGCTTTCAGCCAAATCTGTGAGAGTGATAGGACGGAAGAGCTCTTGCCCAACAAGACTGTTCCGTAGCCCTCAGCTCATTGGCTCTTGTAGACGGGCTGCGCCGTCTCCATCCCTTGCGGCTACACCCAGGCGGTAAGGACCGCAGACCAAGGGGCGATGAACGCCTCTCCCAAACAAATTCTTGATCGTCCCTGAAGCCAGAGCCCTGCAACATTCCACTTGGTTCAGCCTGGCCTGTTTCGGTCAAGAACTGTCTCTCTGTGTGCCAGTTACACCAGGAACACCAAGCCAGAAGCAGACCTGGCATTAAGTGTCCACGGCTGAGATAGGCAACCTTCCGTCATACGAACACATGACGTGGGTTTGTCTGAGACATGGCACACGAGATCCAGGGCTTCTTGCACATCTAGCCGACCCCTTAAGGAAATACACCGGCGGCTCACCGATCAGATGGACTGCAAATCATAGGCTAGCAATATCATGTCCGCAGACGGTGATTCTCCAATATGATGCAATTTCTCAGTGGGGCGCTTTACACTCCTCTTTCTTTGCAAGTGCCACAAACAGTGACCGACGAGGAGCCTTACCCGAGAGCAGAAGCTCAACTGAGACACACCCGACGACTCATACTCTCCTGTCTAACCACCGCCTGCCTCTTTTAATAGGTGTTAGGTATCTGGACAGCTCGTGTATGGGTCACCGACCGGGATTGTCTACGTCGCTCTTCCACCAACTGCAAGTCGCACACACTCGGTACTGTAACACAGAGACGAACGTACCTTCAGCTGACCACTTCAGCCCCCATTCTCGAGTCAGGAACATAGGTCTTGCGATTGTCAGGTTCAACGGGTCTCTTTTCCGTGAGAGCATTTTTCGACAGGAAGCAAATCCCAAAGTGGATGCAGCTTGGGAGAGTCTGGGTGTTGATTGTCAGAGGCAACCCCCCCCCCCTCTCCTCCCGGCCGAGGTCCCTTACCCGGGTATCCCTTGGCACTCCAAACAGAATACTTACTTGCATATCATAGATCGGCCCAGCGTTATTCCTGAGACATTTGCAGATTTATCAGGAATCAAGCCTTCACATGTGAGGGTATCATCTGAATATGGCAGTGGATTCATAGCCAACGTTAAGGGCTTACACCACCTCCATTGCTTGGTATGCGATCCCATCATATGAAGATTGTTCCCTCCTTGGTGTTTGCCTGCTTGCCTTCTGACTTCTCCAGGCCTTGTCTCAAGGTTCGCTTCCATCTGAAGGACTGCATGGGACTTCGTATCTCGAAGCAGCAGGGCACAATTGTTCTCATAGCCCGTCATCCTCACTGACCTTTCACAGAATCTGATTCGACGATCACTCTTCTTCAATTACGACTATTATCTCAAACAAGGAACAGGTGTATTCAGGAACGAGGATCACATTCTTCGATCTCATATCAGTGAGAAGACCTGATGCTCTCTACCACCGATATTTAAACCCTCTCACCAATCTTTTCCAGCTCACTGTGTGGACATCCTTCGGCAGCAGTTGATGTGTGCAGTCGACGTTGGACTCCTTGGCCAGATTTGGTGGGACAAAGAACATCCACAAGCCTTCCCGGATTTCAACACAGAGCACATCTGCCGTAACTTTGAAGTCGTCAGAAACTAGGTATCGGATCATCAAGTCCCAGCTGACGTTCCCGGGGACTATCATCAAGTGCCAAGGCCCGAAGACGTGCTCGAGAGCATATCGTAGCCAGCACGTTTGTCTCCTATCACCACCCGGTCTGCTCGTCACTACCAGGGGCGTCCCTCCTCGACTCATACTTCTGCCGGGCCTCTCCGGCAATTGCGACTGACCGTCTTCGACACGGCTGGAGATCTGCGGAACAGCAACATATCGAGCACCAGTGCTTGCCAATTTACCCCTGAGTCCATGAGCCAGGGTGCAAGCTATCTTCACATTACGAAACAGATTAGCCGACGAACGGCAAAAGGCCAAGAACACATATTCGGCCACTTCTACCTACCCCTTACTCTTTACACACCTCCTCCTTGGATACAACATCTACCGTCAATCTCAGGGGAACTACCTTCAGGCTTGCTGCTGGCAAATTCACCTCTTGGTCCGAGATCTTCCGGCCAACATATTTCTCAACAACAATCCGTTGTGCGCCTGATAGAAGGCATCAAACATACATCAATCATTGGATCAGCAAAGCCTGTCCAGGAATTATCACACAAACGTGGGATCTCAGAGTCATACATCACATACACCATATACACACGCTCATCCGACCATATCTCAAGCAAACACCTGGCTACCAGAAAGCCAGAGATCGCACTGATCGATCTTGCTATCTCTACCGGACACACACCAAATAACTCGGACTATTGACGAGTCACCCCATTATCTACTGTTCGACCTGATACGTTACCCAGGGCGACGGAACCAAGATCGGAACCGTTGCGTTGAGACTCCATTGAGCATCCATTGCCACAACATACATAGCGAACAGCACTTTGTCGCTTTCAATAGCGGCCAAGACATTGTGCTCTTCGAGCATTGGTCTCTACAATCACTCTAGCCAAGCCTGTGAGTATAATGCTATAGTCGCCTTCACAGAACCCTATTGTCACGCGCTGTCATCCCAGCTCATGACTTGCTATCTCTGTTGATTGGTAGTCTGCTCGCGACGCGCTAACCCCTTTGGACACTTGCACCAGAAGAATCGGACGAAGTTAAACAACACAGTGGAAAGCTTCGTTTGAATGACATTGAATGGACAATTGACTGATCAGACTTTGCAGAGGAGCCTAATCTTGGCTAAACATATTTAAACCCTCCCTCCCAGCCCCTCTTCTACTTCCTTCCAACTCCCATCTCCAGCCATAACTTCATACTCGGGTCGTGTGTTAGAACGTTCCTCATACAAACTTTCTGGCAGACCACAACAGCGGTCTCCCGCATACAGTCTTCTACGTTCCCAGAACCCGACTCTCTCTCACCTCACCACCTACCGACCCAACATGGCGACGCCCACCCCCGTCGACCAAACGGTCCAAAGGGACCTACCCCCTCCTGACCAGGCCGACCCCCCTGGATCACCCAGCACCAAAGACCTCGCAGAAGAGGCAAACGACAACAAAGTCGTCAACGACGACTTTGCCCCGTCCACAGGCCCAGACACCCCTGATGTGACGGCTGAGTTCTCCACCCTCGCCCTCTCCCTCCCTCCTCCTCATCCTCACCTCACACATCCTTCACCGAGGATTGCCCACCAGAGGCATATCCATACTCATCCTCCGACCACGACTCCGATTCCTCGGATGAGGAACCCGTCACCTCAAAGCGGGCAGAGGCCCACTCCAAGAGCGTGACCGAGGAGTAAGTAACACATCCCATCCCACCACATACTCAGCCACATGTGAATAGTATACTAACCTATCTCCGCGCAAGCAGGGACGACAACGGCTGGCAGTGCCTCGCGCGCCGGGCCGACACGTGCCTCGGTGCGGGCTGGGCCCCCGGCGACGCCCTGCCCAACCGCACCTACGCCAACGAGCACATCGCCGTGGCGAGGTCGGCCCTCCAGGGCTACGGGGTGTTCGCGGCGGCCGACATCAAGCACGGCACCGACGTCCTGGTGGAGGCGCCCCTGCTCCGCGCCAGGGGCTTGGAGAAGCTCTGCGCGAAGCACGCGCGGCTGGGCGGCGAGGAGAGGGCCGTCTACGACGGGCTGGTCGGGTACCACGAGTGGGAGGCGTGCCCGGTGCGCCAGAAGTGGAACGCGAACTCGTAAGTTGCACCTCACTCCCGCCTTCAAGACAAAGCACTGACATTCTCACCCACCTCCAGGTTCGACCTGGCCCGGGGCTACAACGGGGTGTTCGCCATCGCGTCCAACTTCAACCACGCGTGCGGTGCTCAGAGGAACACCAAGTACGACTGGGACGAGCGCGAGCAGGCCATGACCTTCACGGCCACCAGGGACATCGAGAAGGGGGCGGAGATGCTGGTCTCGTACTGCGACTACCGGCACGTGCTGAAGGCCGTGTACGGGTTTGTCTGCCACTGCGGTGGCTGCGAGCACCAGGAGGCCGACCTGTTTGCGAACGTGCGGTCCTAGGGGAGGGAATGGAGAACTTTTGGAACGATGTGCTCTTCATGAAGAACCGAAATCTTTTGGGAGAGGTGTGAGTGCGGAGGCACTCGGTGCCTCAGTAGAAGAATACCAATACGTGTTTTGCCTTCCACATGCCACTTTCCACCACCGATCTTGCGTGTGAATGAACCGTGCTCTTCCAAGGGCACGGTGAGGGCGAGTTGCCAGAAGACAGCGAATATCCCATCCTTGGCTGCTTCGTAACTCCGGCCCCTACCCGTTTGTCCCATCAGTCTCCGCAGGTAGGAATGTCTTCGGCGATAAATCTCAATTGTGACCGCTCCTAGGTAGTCTTCCCCGGCGAGGGAGGCCTGGTCTCTCAGGGGTTGCCAGACAGCGAAGTGGTTGCCATGTGGCCAGGCAAAGCCTTGAACTTAGCTGGTAGGGCGCCATATCGCCTTCAGATCCCGAGAGCACGGCCTCCTGCAGGCAGAGCAGTCAGTTTGCGCCATTGGGCGGTGTTTGCAGAGCAAGCTGCGGCCTTTGACAATCCCTACCCAGAGGAGCACAATGCAACTACTAATCACGCCTTATATCCGATCCAGTCTACACCCGAAACAGAACACCTCCCCCTCGCGTCTTCGGCTTTTGGCCCGGGACATAACAGGGACCGCGTGACGGTCAGAAATCCGCAAGTAGGGAATATAGATTTATCCTCTTGCATCTTGCATTGCTCAGTGCACAAGTGCTCGACGAGTCATCATTTATCTACCCGGCCCATATCAGTTGCAAGTAAGTAGACGGGGCTTTCAGTCGTATCTTCCTCTGCTTCGAATCGTCATCGATACTCGGCAATTTCTGCGCAGTCAAAGAGAGCCGTCCTTGTTCTGGTTAGTGTCACTGGCAGTCGCATACTCCAACCTAGTGAACTCGGCGGGGACGCCATGGACCGAGAAACGGGCTTGGCGGCCCCATCTGACTCCGACAAGCCGTATGTCTCAGATCGGGAGGAAGGAAAAGAGCCACGAGTGGACCCCGAAAAAGATATCGAGCCAAGTCCCGGATCTGATAAACCAGCTGGCTCGGATTCGCCGACTGCGCCGGGCCCGGGGCAGAGCGGTGCACCTCAAACCTTACACGGCCCGATCCCCGATGGCGGGACCGAAGCCTGGCTGCAGGTACTCGGCTCGTGGGTTGTGTTGGTTGCAACCTGGGGTTTGGTGAACACATTCGGAGTGTTCCAAACGTACTACGAGACGACACTGCTCACGTCATCATCGTCGTCCTCTATATCGTGGATCGGGTCGCTTCAGGCGTCCCTGCTGATGCTGGTTGGTGTTGTGGCTGGACCTTTATATGATGCAGGATACTTCCGCCACCTGCTCATCGGCGGACTCCTTCTCATCGTCTTTGGGCAGTTTATGACATCCCTGGGCACAGAGTACTGGCATCTCCTGCTGGCGCAAGGCATTTGTATTGGTGTGGGCATGGGCTGTACATTCCTTCCCTCAACGGCCATACTGTCGCAGTACTTCACCACGAAACGGGCGTTTGTCATTGGTATCGCCAGCACAGGGAGTCCGTTGGCGGGAATCGTCTTCCCAATCATCTTCAGTCGGCTCGTCTCTGGCATAGGCTTTGGTTGGGCCACGCGTGTCATCGCCTTCATCTTACTGGGACTGAGCGTGATCCCAATCATATTCATGAAGACGCGGGTGCCGCCATCTGGCCGGAAGAGAGCGCTCATTGACTCCAGTGCTTTGAAGGACCCAGCGTTCGTCCTGTTCGTTGTGGCGAGCACCTTCATGTTTCTGTGCCTGTACACGGCTTTCTTCTACATCCAGCTCTTCTGCGAGAGGCACCATCTGTCGAGCTTGGACTTTTCCCCGTACACAGTCACCTTGCTCAACGTGGGCAGTGTGTTTGGCCGGATCGTGCCAAACTACCTCGCCGACAAGCTAGGGAGTGTGAACGTGGTTATCGCATGTGCTGCCGTGTCAGCCATCTTGCTTTATGGCTGGCTAGGCATCCACAATCTGGCCGGCTTGGTGGTCTTTGCGCTGCTATACGGCCTGTTCTCAGGGGGTATCGTGTCTGTGACGCCTTCAGCGATCCTGACCATGTCGCCTGATATGTCCCGTGTCGGGACGCGGATGGGAATGACGTTTACCTTGACTGGCTTCTCCATCTTGGTGGGTACGCCGATTGCTGGAGCGATCCTCGGTGGATACAGCGAGCGGGAGTGGATGGGGGTGATTGGGTACTCGGCGGCCGGGCTGACTCTTGGTTCGATCTTGTATATGGCTTCCAGGGTGGTTTTGTACAGGAGAAATGGGAAATTGGCTGCATGAGGCATACAAAGCAGGTTGGCCTGTGGCATTTACATCCTAGGTATGAGAAAGAGCCAGTCATGATGGTAACTTAGAGGCGTTCATTGCATGGGACAGTCGGAAGTGTCGGATGAAGCACCATCACAAAGGTCTGGTAGAGAAGGAACGAGCTGTTCGAGGTATCAGTAGACATGTGGCGTCCTTCTGCGACGGGAGGCCAATACTCGTGGAATAAGAAGGAACGTCCCCAGCGCGAGCCTCCCATGTGCGCGAGATGCACGTCTCATAGTTTCGGGAAACTCCACAGTTGCAAGCCTGCGCGTCCTTTGTCCTTCCACGTCGCCGATGACCTACACTTTGTAATCTTGCTTCCCAAAACAGCTGTGTGCTTGGACGCAGATGTGTGCTCACGCAGGTGCTGACTCAGTACATCACAACTCATGGAGAAACTACCGTGGAGGTTGTGCGGCTGTCTCCATCGATTACGGTTTGACTGCATGTACATAGCGGAGCTCAAGGTTCTAGCAGCAGCAGTAATGTTAATCATAGTATTCGCCTGGATCTCGATCAGTACTCAGCACTATCGCACACCAGAGCGCATCTGTCTGATTGCCAACGGTTTGTCAGACACGACAAACCCAGCCGGCATTTGATCCACCTGCTGGTTGCTGATGGCAGTAGCAGTAAGCCATGATTAAGCAGGACGTCTAAGCCAAGCTCCAGGGGGAGGCAACAAGGTACATGGGTACATACCCCACCATCTTAGCTTTGGCCGCACCTTGCAGGCCCTCATGTCCCAGCATGACACCGCAGCAGCCCAGCAACGCAGCAACCCCTGCCTCGATCCAACTGCTGCTGCGGAGAAGCTATCACACCAGCAGCGCTAGCACCATCAACTGCCAAACGGAGATCCGGGTTGCCATGCTACCAAAGCTTCATCAAAGCCAAACGACATGCTGGTCGCCTTGGATGGGAATAGACGAGGGCCTCTGCGCGCAATTGACCAGTCTGGTCACCTGTGCGGCATGCAATGCGTGCTGTACCGTGTTCCGCCTCCTCTCGATGGACCGAGTTTGATACGAGCCGCAGCTCCAGTCCACAATTCGTCACCGTGCCGTGCCAGTGTGCCCGTGCTGGGGAGACGCGGCCCCACCACACCATCTGGTCTGCTTATACCATCATGAGCTGAGACATGACAGGCGGGCAGCCTACGGAGCAGAATACCTAATGGTACGTACGATGTTCTAGAGCTTTCCCTGTGGGTGGATTGCCCTGACAACATTCGGCGGCACGGCCGCATTCCCGCCCTAGCAACCTGCCCTAACACCTGCCGTCGCATTCAAGGCGCTGCATTGCGTCAAGACAACTGAGCAATGGACGGAGCTCTATATAAGGCGGCCGGACTCCCAGGCTCATCCGTGCTCATCATCTCAACAACCTGCTCTCCGTATACACAACAGACCGTATTGGTGCCCCTCGATTAGCTTTTGTATACTCCAATTGATATTATCGCTGTACTGCTAGACCAGCACAAGACATCCAAGATGGCTCCCAAGATCGCAGTTGTCTACGTGAGTACCCACTCGCCCCTCCCTCCAGAGCTATATCCCATGGTCCATAACTAGCCATGTTTCTACGATGGCTTTACAACATTGTTGCATACCCATACGCGTAACAATAGCCGTCCAAGATTTTATGCCTCTACTTCCAAAGTAATGGCTAACGACTCCACTCTAGTATTCCATGTACGGGCACATCAAGCAGCTCGCCGAGGCTGAGAAGAAGGGAATCGAGGCTGCTGGCGGCACAGCAGATATCTTCCAGTACGGCTCAACCACCCTCACTCGCAATCTCGTGTGTGATCCCACGGATACTAACACCTTGCCCGCAGAATCGCCGAGACCCTGCCGGAGGATGTTCTCGCCAAGATGCACGCCCCGCCCAAGCCGACCGACATAAAGGTGCTCAGCGACCCAGCTACGCTCGCGGGGTACGACGCCTTCCTGCTCGGCATCCCCACGCGGTTCGGCAACTTCCCGGCGCAGTGGAAGGCCTTCTGGGACCAGACGGGCAAGCAGTGGCAGGGCGGCGACTTCCACGGCAAGCTGGCCGGCGTCTTCATCTCGACGGCCTCCCCCGGCGGCGGCCAGGAGTCCACGGCCCTGGCGGCCATGTCCACCCTCGCCCACCACGGCATCATCTACGTGCCCCTCGGCTACGCCAACAACTTCGCCCAGCTGACCGACCTCTCCGAGGTCCACGGCGGCAGCCCCTGGGGCGCGGGAACCTTCGCCGCCGGCGACGGATCGCGCCAGCCAACCCCCAAGGAGCTCGAGGTCGCCGGCATCCAGGGCAAGACCTTCTACGAGACCGTCTCCAAGTTCACGGGTTGACTGCATGGAAGTAATGCAGACGGCAGCAAGGCTGCCTCGGCGCCTGCTGCTGCTGATAAGAAGGATTCGGCGTCGACGCCCGCTGCTCAGCAACAAAATGGCGGTGCGGCCAAGAAGGAGAAGGATGGCGAGGGCCCTTGTGGACTCCCTAAGAAATGTACTATTCTATGAGATACCAAATAATATAACCAATTGAGAAAGAAGAAAGCATGGTTGTGAGCATGCAAACATGGTTATGCTTATTTGTTATTTGCTTCACATTTGCTAGACGCTCTCTCATAGGCTCGGCTATATTTTGCATGACAAGTCCACAGAGAACTCCCAGCAGGGGCTGTCGCTTCCGCAGCTCACAGTTTCGACTGCGGCCCCTTCAACTTGTCTTCCCACCAAGGATACACACTCGGCGCATTCTTTTCCATGGTCCCCTTGAACCGCGGCTCCCTCTTCTCCAGAAAACTACTCACACCCTCAACCAGGTCCTCCCCACGGAACAGGTCATACAGCACCTTACTCTCAAGCAAGTGCGCCTCCTCCGGGCTCGAAGCGCCACGGTAGATCATATCCCACATCGTAACAACACTAACAACAGAGCACTCCCTCGCCACCCCCTCAGCGATCCCCAGCGCCCGCGGGAGCACTTCTTTCCCGTCACCCACGAGCTCCGTGAACAGCCCGTCCAGCAGCCTGTCGCCCGCGGCGTACGTGGCGCCCGTGGTGACGAGGTGCAGCGCGCGCGACGTCCCCACGAGCCGCGGCAGGAAGAAGGAGCTGCACGCCTCCATGACGAGCCCGCGCCGCGCGAACACGAGGCCCACGCGCGCCTTTGAGGGGGCCACGCGGATCGCGCAGGGCAGCGTCATCGTCAGCCCGACGCCCACGGCGGACCCGTTGAGCGCTGCTATCACGGGCTTGCGGCAGCGGTAGATGGCGAGGCTCACGCGGCCGCCGCCGTCGCGGTCTGGTTTGTTGGGTTTATCGGTCAGCCGGGTGTTGCTGAGAAACTTTGAGGAGGTTGGGGAGGGGGCCGGGGGAGGGGGGGATTTCTAGGACTTATACTTACGTGTGTCCCGGGTCACTGGCCCCGGGGCATCCGGAGGACCATCGTTCGCAGCTCCGGCGGAGGGAGAGCCAGAAAGGTCCATGCCGGCGCAGAATATCTTGTTCTGCGGGTCGGAGCCGGTGAGGACGATGCACTTCACCCGTGGGTCTGAGCTGAGCATGCCGAAGGCCTTCTCCAGCGAGTCGATCATATTGGTGTTGAAGGCATTCTTGTGTTCTGGGCGGTTGAGAATGACCATAACGACGGGCGTGACCGACTTAGAGGAGGGCGGGTGGTGCGAGAGGCGCACCGCTGGGAGAGAAACCGCTTCGTACGAGTCTGGTGGGCTTGTCATTGTGTTTGTTTCAGTGTGTTGACTTCAAATTACTATGAGTTTTCGAGTTCCGAGTATTGTGGGAAAATAGCAACTGAAGATGCTCGTTCTCATTGTTGTAATTAAGACCCCGGGCAAGCCTTCTTGCGATTATCCAATTATCGTCAATATCCTGGTGTAAGTGACCTCAGTCAATTGAGAGGGGTTGTCACAGTGCTAGTGTCGTGCCGAGGTCGAGCGGAAAGTTGAAGACTAATCAGAGACCTGCGACCGGGACCATGTGTGAACTCCGGCAGACAAGTCCAGGGGTCAGATGCTATGGAAGATCAGCGTAAAAATGTCACGACTACATTTCCTCATAAAGGTATGTTGCTCTCCAGAAATGCGAGGCCAATGAACCGAGACGCTTCTTCAAAAGGTGGCCAAACGGCAGGACAATAGAGTGAGTATGGACATAGACATCGTGACAGGTCGCCACAAGATGACAAGGAAACAAGCCTTGAAAATCATCGATTCATACCATCATCCTACAGCCAACACTGGTCAGGTTGAGTAGAACGGGTAGCAAAGCACACCAATAATCTACATGAACTTGCTCGCCAGGCTCAACAGCCCGCTGCTGCCGCCCCCGCCGCTCTCGCCGCCTCCCGTCTTGCTCTTCAGGTACATCTTGAGTGCCATCTCGCCGGCCTGCTGCACGGCGGACTCCTTGGAGGTGTCGGCGCTGACCTTGCCGGCGGCGCTCTGCTGCTCGAACAGCTTGCTGGCCTCGGCCATGGCCAGGCCGATGAACTCGCTCTTGGAGCTGCCCGCGCTGCTGCCACTGCCGCTGGTGAACATCTTGAGCGCCTGCAGCGCGGCCGCGTTGCCCATGCTCGACGAGTCGTGCGCGGTGCTGCCGTCGTCCTCGCCCCCGTACAGCTTCTTGTGCTGGTTGACGGCGGCTGTTTTGATTGAGTCTGGGTGTCAGCGGGTTTCTCTGATCATTCTCATAATCCCTCCCCGTCTTTCGTATACTTTGTCTTCTTTCGGATGTGAATGGATTCAGGCATGGAACGGTGCATACCCTGCTCGTCGACCTCCTCATTGGCCAGCTGGTTCTTCTTGCCCAGGAAGTTTCCGATCACGGCGGAGAAAATGTCGCCGCCGGAGCCGCCCGCGTTGCGCGTGGCGTGCTCGGCGGCACCGGTGAAGTCGTCGTCATCGTCGTCGAAGGGGACCTGGCCTCCTCGGGGAGGTACTGTGGAGGGGGTGAAGTCGTATTAGTCGGGGCTGCTCCTCTGGGCTGACAGGACTGGGTTCTACTTGCGTCCACCGCCTGCGCCTCCGCTGCCGCCATAGCTACCGCCTGGGGTTCACAACGCACGTTAGTCTAGGGTATATGGATTGTCACGATTAGGGCGTCGAGTCTTACTGCCGAATTCTATCCATTCAAGCGGTCGTTAGTTGGGACTCATAGCAGAGCTGGGAGCTGTGTCGAGCATCGTGAAACTTCCCCAAGCTCGAGGCTTGGCAGGGGACTTCACGACGCGGGGTAGCTCCCGCAGCGCGATGGGACTCTACTTACCAGGCTGGTCAGACATTTTGATTTTGTGTCAAGTGTGCTGGGAACTTCTTCTCGAAATTGGGAGACGTGGAAGAACAAAAGATCAAAGACGGAGTGGAAATCGTGAATGGGATTCTGTAGACGATAAATATACGTCACCTTAATTCTGGATTGTCTACGATAGACGCCGCAGAATGATGAGGGAGCCGTCGTCACCCACTCGGACCCCCTTTTGGCCCAGTAGCTGGCTGGCTGTGCGCAGTGACGAGGGCGGGGCAGCCAGACAGGCTGCGCATGCTGAAACTCACACGGGGTTGGTAACAGACCGCCAGACTACCAGACTACATAATGCAGATCACCCAGAGATCCCTGATTCTTTTCCCATTCTGGGCGCATCAAGGTCCGCCAGGCTCTCGAGCTGTTTGACAGCGGGCGGCATGGACAAGTTCCCTATTTTAGTCACTTCAGAGGCCAATGAGATCTAATGCCGCAGGATGCTCGCCCACGCGTCGCTACTGCACATGGAAGAGGGGGTGGTTGTCGTTGTGGTGCTGTGTATGGGTGTGTGGGGTTGGAGGTCTGAAGCTTTCCCGAGCTCTGGTCCCTGGTTGACTGTCGATAAAAGCATCTTTTACCGTCCCGCATGGCCGCATGAAGGCTTTCGACGACTTATGCGAGCGCACAACAGCAATCATGTGTGTGCTTGGCGCAGGGAGTCCTCAGCGGTTATTCCCCAAACATGCGAGGTCGGTCGATCCCCCAAATGCACGATCAGCTGAGTTGGGTCAAGCTCTCTTCTGAGACCACAGTTTGGTACGGAGTTGCTGCGGATGAGACTGGCCACATTGTGTTGATGCCCGCATCCTCAGCTGCGTTGTACTACTTACTATTGGCACACAACCCCGCGGAATGTTGGATCGTAGCTTGGGTGCAAGTGAGGTAACAAAGAGTACCGTATACATGTCTCGCTTGGAAGGACCGGCAGATACTGGAAGGAGGAGGATGGTTTGAGAATTGATACCGTCGCGTGGCTCCTAAGAGCAGGGAGACCAAGACCTCACGACTGCCCGAGCCTCCGGTCCATACATAAAGAAGCAACAAGGCTCATAAAAGTATGATTCTGAACGTATCTCATGAGACACATGTCCAGACCCAGCCCACCGGCTTGTGGTTTGTCTTCTCCCCACTATCATCACCACCACTTTTCATCCTTCCCTCCTAAGACAGGTCGTCACTTGCACCAACCATATCTGCAAAATTCATGAGAATTGCCACGACGGAATGGCAACCTCAGTAGTACCCAAGCTCTAATGGTTCTCCTAAGAAGGGTAGGTCCGGCGCGACGAGGTGGAAATCAACCGCAAGGTCCAGCCACCTCGTCGGCGTCCGAGCGCTACCCCTTCCAGCCGAGTCCATGGTTGCATGCGAGTGCGCCTCAATGACCGGTCATTGGCGCATATTCGCTCCGTAACGCCCTGTCTTGCCCTTGGGCCGCTTGCATCTCCAGGACCAATCTCAGAACGGCCCGGCATCTTGGCACAAGAATGTCGTAAACAACACCATCTCTGAGCCACCGCCACATTAGTCGGCCGATATGCCCACAGGAACCTATGCATCTTCCCCACAAGGGGGATCCGTGGCTCGTGATTTCGTGCCCCATTCTCAGGGTTACCGCACGCCCAAAAAAGAGAACGCCTTCCGCGAGGATCTATCCGTAGTGGTTAATTTTGCCAGCGATGTGGCAGGTTCCCAAGAACGCCTGTAAGGGACTAGAACAAAAAGTATGTCTGCACATGACCCGGGCCATTCTGGCCAAGACGCAGCCCGTAGAACATGCGAGAATCTGTTGAAACAGATCGTGGTGGTGGAACCAGCGAAAGTCGCTGCGATGATCCCATCACGATTGGCCGTGGTCCAGTAACGGCACATTCCCTCCCATGCCATGACCACTTCCTCCTCCTGCTGGGCCGGAGCTGCTCTTTTTCTTCTCCTTCTTGGCCCATCGGAGGCCGCAAGCATTGCACAGTGTTTTGGGGCCGCTGGGGCCCTTGCGCCACTCCGGGGAGTCAAGAGTGCCTAAATTAGCATGTCAGAGACAGTATCTGGACAGTAACAGCTTTCCAATTACGCCTCGCGAACTCACCGCAGTCTGTGCAGACATATTCCTCAGCAACTTTGAGTTTCTTCTTCTTCTCCCCGGTTCTTGGGTCTCTGTCCATGGGTATTGCTATGCCGGCATCGCCCTTGATGAGCGTGGGGCTCGCATTACCCGTTGTGATGCCGCGGCTTCTCTCGCCTTCGTTGTAGCGCAGGCCCGTCAACCTCTCTATATTTGTGTCACCGTGAGTGCCTTCGTAGCGGGCCATTTTGTCCCTTATCGAGTCCGGACGGTTCCCCGCTGTGACTCCCTCGAGGTTCTCTCTCGTAAGGGCTATGTTGAGCGGGTTTGGCCTCTCAGGCGGGGGCATCGCTGCCGCGTCGGTGCTGGAGCGGAAGAAGCTGGGGCTTTGCCCGATAGGGGTCATGTTGGTCGCCTCGGATGGTGTCATGTCCCCCCGGCTGTCCTGGCTCTGGCGCCAGCTGCGCGCTGCCTCCTCGGTCTCTGCCTCCTCCTCTCTGCGCAGCTCCGCGATCCTTCTCCTAAGGCGCTCGTTCTCAATCTTGTGCTCGAGGAAGGAGTCAAGGAGGGTGGCGTTCTCCTGCTGCTGGTAGGCCCGCGCCATGAAGAACACGGCCTGGCAGAAGGCTGACTGGTTGTTTGGGTTGGCTGCAAACCTGGCCGCAGCAATGTGTGCGTGGCCGACGGACTCGAAGATCTCGAAGTTGCCATCCTTCTTTTTCAGCCGGTGGAATAGTCTCATTTGGCTGCCCGATGCGATAGCCTCGTTCAATTCAGTCAGCAGTAGACCCTGATCGTCTGGGTGTGTGAAGTCTTTGAGGAACTTTTCGAGGATGTCGTCGGGCAGGTAACCAGTCAGAGCGGTGATGCTCGGGGAGACGTGTTTGACGCGACCGTCGGCATCCAGGATCATCAGCAGGTCCTTGAGCTCCTCGACAACCTTTGCTGGCCAGTTCCTCCTCTTGGTGAACTCGGTCAGGGTCGAGCCGCCGGGCATCTGCGTGTTTTGGGTCATGGCAAAGCTGGTCATGGGCTGAGGGCCGGCTCCAGGGCCGTTATCTTCGGATGGGGAGGGTTGGAAGTTCTGCATGCTGATCGAGCCGGCGCCGAGGCCGTTTTGCTGGGCCAAGGACCCGTGTTGTGGACTGGCCCCACCCATGAGCTGGGGATTGAAGGTGGTAGACATGCCCATGCCAGGGTCGTCAGGATGGTCCAGGCTCATGGACATGGTCGCATCGAGGTTGTACATAAAGTTATCATGGAGCGCCATCATGTCCTGGCTGTCGGTCATCTGCAAGAGTCGAGGGACTCTGGGTCAGCCAAACATTGAGCGATTGGAAACAAACGTGAAGGTAAACGTGGACACAGGCGCGCGGGCGGGCGAGCGTTGGAGAGGGCGGCCCCCGGACCCCCGATTCGGCGGCTGCAGCTGCAGCTGCAAGGACGACATGCACTCTGAGCAACGAGGCCGGTCGAGGTCGGTCTCTGGCCGCTCGTGCGCGGCAGAAGCAACAATCAAGATTTACTGCAGAGGAATAACAGCAGTGAGGAGTGGGGCAGCATGGGCTGGCGCTGGGCTGTGCTGTGAGTGGAATGTAAAGCAGGAACGTACCCCGATTCCGTTCATGTCTTGCATGCCCATATTGCCAAAGTCGAACATGTTGGGCGCAGGCCCCGGGGGAGGCTGCGGGGGCCCTTGAGACATCGCGGCCTAGTAGACTACCTACAGTAGGACCTAGGCACGGATGACTGGTGCAGCTTTCGGATCTACACGGTAGAGGTGGGTGGGGATGCCGGCCGTACATGTATGAAGCTTGTGGTCTGGCATGTATCGTCGCTATGGACAGGGCGCTGCTGAGCATGCGGCTGCAGCTTCTGAGGTTGTCCTTGTGCTGTCCTTGTCCTCCTTACCGGTCGAGCGCGGAGACTTGCGGACGGCGGGCGGGCAGTGGACAGCTCGCGGTGGGCAGAGCTGCGCTGGGGACGCTGTGTCGCGGTATTTCAGGGCGTTTTCCACCGGGGCTGGCAGGGCCGCATCAAGGAGCAAGCAGACAGCGGCCAGGAGACAGATGCAGATGCAGATGGCCGGGAATAAACAGACAGGCCCTGGTGGAGGAGGGCTCGGGAACGAAGGAGCCTGCAGGTGGACATGCGGTCGTCCTCGGGAGAGAGAACTATGGTCAGGTGAAGTGGTGTCTTTCCGAGCAACCCTTTTTTTTTTTTTGCCTTCTTCTTTGGCGTACACAGGTCGACTAGCAGGATCCTTATATTATGTAAAACGGACAAGCCAGGCCAGGGGGACGGGGCACAGGACGGGGTCGGGGACAGCCGCCAGAAAAGATTGCAGAGGTCCGGTGCAGTGCATGTGGTCCCTCAGTAACGAGACATGGTGCTATCCAAGGTATCCATGCGCGGGCGTAGCGCAGGGTGGACAGGCTGTCGAGGGTCCAGCATAGGCGGGTGTGCATGTGCATGCGGGCGGCGGCAACGAGGGCAAGGAGGAGCTGGGCCGGAGCTTAGAGGACGGCGAGGAGGGGAGGGGAGGGGACATGGGATTTCTGGCTGCAGGAATGGGGAATTGCAAAATCCAGTCCCAGGCCTGCAGCTCCGCGAGATCCCCACTAAAAAGCTGCCCAAGCCTGAGCATTCTAAGCGTCTAGACTCGGGCGCTCGATTCATGTGAAGAAGACGATCAAATACCCGCCCAGCGCTCGCTCCAGGACCGCTACTTCTGACACCTTGTCCTGTCAGCAATTTTTCACACAACGGCTGGGGAGCCAGGCTCTCTGGGTCTGCTGTTGTGTTGATCCCCTTTTGGAGGCATATTAGAAGTATGAGCAATGACCATGGCCGTCTATTAGATCCGAGATCCCAGATCCCAGATCCCCACGGACGGTCCCTGACGTGGATCAGCAAGCTGTCGGCTCGGAGTCACACAACCCTTCTCTTGTGACAAAAGGGACGGTCGGAACCCAAGACGCTCTCACACTTGTCATAGCCCCTGCGACTGCGGGATAAACAACGTTCCCTAGCTGATGCTGTGCTGGCCTGGCCTGGCTGGCGCAGAGGACGTCAGTCTTGACACTTGCCCCTAGATAAACACAGCATCCGGGGACGAGCACCCGTCTGATCTTCAGTCTCCTCATCCGTCTTCCAGACACAGCTGCAGCGATTTTCAATTCAAAAGTGCCTTACCTATTCTGAACTGCTGACGGCCACACCTGGGAATATGTCTACCGCGACGGGAACTTCAGCTCCGTGCGCTGAACAACTTTCAAGTTGCTAGTCATCGAACAATGGGTCCCGGACCAAAAGCTCCGGTCTCCGCAAGGTTTGTGGGCATTGATCCGTAGCTTCAAACTTTGCCCACCTCGAATTCCGGGCTCACTGCCGGGCTCGTTGCTCAATCAAGGCACTACTCGAGTCAAACCATACAACGAGCCGACACTAAACAAAGACTTGAGCAACGACGCTGCCTCCTGGAGGATACTTGTCGGCTCGGCATCGGGCCATGTTTCTGTCTCTCGACTAGGTATACTGGCACCTAGTCTGATAACTGTAGTGAGTAGCACTATGCTATTTCTCCTACTCGTAGAGCACGTTATGAACCCACTCGCACTGTTAGTCGAGGAATCTACTACTGAACCTCTCTCATGTGGAGCTAAAATGAGAAACATGACTGGTTGCAAATATCGCATTGTACAAAATTGCTTCGCTCGAGGCGGTTCGAGCCCGAGAACTTGCGTCAAGTATGCACGTAGTCTAACAACCTCGGAGGTAACTGTAATCACTTCTTCTCATCTAGGCTGATATCATGTTGTATTCATATCCGCAGGAAACTCCACCTCTGCTCGACAACAATTGACGAGCCAAAGTAAGCTCTATAGATGTACCGCGATGAGAGAGAAGTAGACGGGTTTCCCAGGGTTGTTAGAAACCCTCGGGGCAGCCTGAGGAGGGGTGCTCTAGGGGGACAGGCAGCAGCTGCCTAGCTGCCCAGCTGACCTGGCGACGGCCCCACTTTTGTCAATGCAGCCAGACGCGCCTGCCTCTGACTTTAATTGAGACGGCACGCGTTTGCCTCGACTTACCAAACTCGAGCTGTATCTCCTGTCTTTGTCTCTGTCTCTCTGCTTGACTTCTTTGAGAGAAAACCCTAATGTCCATTATCGACCATACTCGTCCTCCACCAATCTTTATCGCCTCTGCCTTTCAACCGAGACAACCATCAACAGATCAGTGGCCGCTCTCATGAGCATCGCCATCCCTTGTCAAGATGTCACGCATCGAGGGAATGACGGTCCAGGGAGTCCGTTCCTTCAAACCCCTGTTCCGTGAATCCATCACCTTCAACGGCCCGCTCACTCTGATCGTCGGGTACAACGGCTCGGGCAAGACAACCATTATTGAGTGTCTCAAGTATGCTACAACGGGCCAGCTGCCACCCAACAGCAAAAATGGCGCCGCCTTCGTATACGATCCCGAACTAGACAAGGAGAAAGTTGTCCCGGGTTGCGTAGTTCTCAAGTTCAGAGGACTAGATGGGGCGAGATACGTCGTCAACCGCCATTTCAAAGTCACCTTGACGAAAGCTGGACAACGCAAATTCCAGACCCTCGAGACTACGGTTCGAGAGCAAGCCTCCAACGGAGAGAAATCAACAAGCTCTTCCAAGGTTGGTCATGTCGATAGCATGGTGCCCACTTACCTGGGAGTGGCACCTGCCATCCTTGAGTCTGTCATCTTCTGCCACCAGGACGACTCACTCTGGCCAATGAGCGAGCCATCTGCCCTGAAGAAGAAATTCGACGAAATCTTTGACGCCCAGAAATACTCCAAGGCCATCGACCAACTGAAGGTAGTTCGGAAGAAACAGGCCGAGAAGCTTCGTAATCTCCAGGTCCATCACATGCACAATGAGGAGAACAAGAACAAAGGTCAGAAAAATCTGAGGCTCTGCCAGAAGCTGACCGAGGAGATTGAGGAATACCGTGAGAAGGTCAATGCCATCGAGAAAGAAGTGGCCGAACTTCGGCAGAAAGAGAGGGAGTCGCGTGAGGAGGCGAACAACTTTTTGGGTATCATGAACGACCTCAAGTACAACAGGGACCAGTACGAATTCAGGCGCAACAACGTCGACGAGCTTCGCGAGTCCATCGACATGTTGACTGAGGGTGATGATGAACTCCGGAGATCCCTTGAGCAATATGAGGACCGCCTCGGACAACTGCAAGCTGATATTGACCAGAAGTCCTCGGATTATCGAAGCTTACAGGGCGAGATCAACAAGGCCGAGAACAACTTGAATCTGAAGCTCGGGGAAAAGGGCAGGCTTCAGTCAGACAAGGACAAGTATGAACGCCAGCTGCACACCCGCGTTGAGATGATCCAGGCTGCAGCACGGACCCACGAGATACGAGGATTTGATGGCGATCTGGATGATGATCAGATACGACGCTTCAACGGCAAGATCCACGGCATCTTCAACAGCAAGAAGAAGGAGCACGAGCAGCTGCAGGGCCGAGTGTCGCACGAGGCGGACGCGGCGAACAAAGGCATTTCGGAGATGGAGAATGACAAGAACGCCAAAACCTCAGAGAGGGCATTTGCGAAACAGAAGAAAGCTGAGAATGATCGCAAGGTTAAGCGTTTTCAGACGGAGATGGACTCGGTGAAATGCGACGAAGTTCTCGTCGATCGTCTCGAAAGTGACAGGGTTTCGCTGAACGACCGTTACCAACAAGCTCTGGCCGGACTTGCCAGCAATGACTGGGACGAGAAAATACGAGAGACGCAGAAAGAATTGCGCGAGCTGGAGCAGCAGGGCGATGACCTGAACAGCGAGCTCGTCAACTGCACTCGGCTGGCCTCTGAGCTTGCTCAATTGGATCTGCGCAAGACAGAAGCCCAAGACCGTGAGGCAAGCCTGAACAATCTGACCACGCGTTGGAGCAAGATGCTCGGTGAGCAGGTGCGCCTTGGTTGGGAGCACGGGTCCCTCGAGGCCGATTTCAAAGCGGAATTAAGCGGGAAGACTGCCATTCTGAACGAGAAGAAGGAAGCTTGTGACCAGCTGCAGCAAAAGCTTAAGCAAGTGGACTACAAGCTCTCCGAAGCCACCAAGCAGCACCAGAAGTTGACGGACAACAAGACGGGCAGTGAGACAGCTGTGTTGGATGTCCTCAAGGAAACGGCAGAAGATCCATCGGCAATCTCCATTGATGCGTACAATGAAGAACTCGAAGATCTGGAAGCGAACAAGATGGAACTCGAGAAGGATCTGAGCTTGTTTGATCATATGAAGTCGTATTGGACCCAGGCGCAGACTTGCTTGCAAACGAAAAATAAGTGCCACATGTGCGATCGTGCCTTTGACGAGGACCGCGCCAAGTCGAAACTTGTGGCGAAGATCACCAAACATCTCAACGATGAATCAAAGGCGGAACTGGAGCAGGAATTCCGTGACGTCGACAAGAAGCTGGAGCGTTTGCGGTCAGTCCGTCCAAAACATGATGCCGCCCTCCGGCTAGCTAAAGAGCTGCCGGCAAGTGAGAAGGCGATTGACGAGGCCAAGGGAGAGAGGGACGAAGTCTTGGGAAAGCTCGAGGTAGCAGACAAGCACCGGAGAGAAGCAAGCGAAAAGTTGGAGTCGCTGCAATCTGTCTCTAGCGTCGTCTCTGAAATCACTCAGCTTTTTAGGGCAATCACAGATGCAAAGGAGCAGATTGAGCAACTGGAAAGGTCTCAGAGGCAGTCTGGCGGATCGACACGCACTCCCGGAGAGGTGGATGAAGCTCGGGCGATCTGCACAGAAGAGACGCGGAAAGTCAAGAAGCGACTTGACAACATGTCTGCGGACAGGCAACGAAGCCGTGATCTCGTCAGCCACCTCGAGCTCGAGAGCAGCAAGCTTGATGGCAAGATTGCTCAAGCGAGGCAGCTTATGGACAAAAAGCAGGGGCTTGTCTGATGAGATCAAGGCATTGAGAGCGGACAATCACACGCAGGATGCGAGAATTTCCGAAATTGACGCCCAGCTCGCTGACCTTCAGCCAAAGATCGATGCTGCGAGGGCACAGCGTGACGATGCTCTTGTAGCGGGGCGTAAGAAGGCAGAGAAGGCAGCCGAGGAACGCGATACTGTTGCACGCACTCTCAATCAACTAAAGATCATCGAGGATGACATACAAGACTACGTGGATCGCGGCGGAGAATCCAGTCTGGCTTCGGTCGAGCGATCCATCCACAACTTCCAGCAGTTGCTCACCCGCCTCAAAGGCGAGATGGAGGAACTCATGAAACACATCAATTCGCTGAAAGAGGAGCTGTCGCAAGGCGATTGGAACAAAAAGAACATCAGAGACAACCTCAAGTTCCGAGAGAACGAGGCTGCCCTCGGGAAATTGGCCGAGAAGATCGAACGTCTGCAGTCCGAAGATGCAGAGAATGACTATGACCGTCTCATCGCTGAAGCCAAGAAACATGAAAAGAGAATCAGCGTTCTCACAGCCGACAGGAGTGAACTGATTGGGAAGAGTAGGGCCACAGACAACAATTTGAACCAGCAGATCGAGCTCTACGACCAGGAATACAAGGGCGCCGAGGAGAAATTTGCAAAATCTAGCATCGATTTGCAAACGACCAAAGGCGCCATTGCTGATCTGGCCACGTTTGGCGATTCGCTTGACAAGGCCATCATGCAATTCCACTCCATCAAAATGGAAGAGATCAACCGCATCGCGGGTGATCTGTGGCGCGCCACGTACCAAGGCACCGACGTTGACACAATTGCCATCCGCTCCGAGAAAGACACCCCGGCGTCAAACAGCACGCGGCGGAGCTACAACTACCGCGTCATCATGGTCAAGCGGGACACGGAGATGGACATGCGGGGACGCTGCTCGGCGGGGCAAAAGGTGCTGGCCAGCATCATCATCCGGCTGGCGCTGGCCGAGTCGTTCGGGGTCAATTGCGGCGTCATCGCGCTGGACGAGCCGACGACCAACCTGGACAGCGACAACATCCAGTCGCTGGCGCAGAGCCTGCACGGCATCATCAGGGCGCGCCAGGCGCAGGCCAACTTCCAGCTCATCGTCATCACGCACGACGAGGAGTTCCTGCGGTACATGCGGTGCTCTGACTTTTGCGACTCCTTCTTCCGTGTCAGGCGTGACGAGAACCAGTGCAGTACCATCACCAAGGAGAATATCACCATGATCACCGAGTAGATGGGACAACTGTTGTCGTCTGTCTGTCTGATGGAAGGGGGTCATGCGCAGGTCAGATAGCTCGAGGCTCAATGTGTTTGTGCGTGAGAGAATTTGGGGTGAGTCTGGCGTTTTGGCATGGAAGGGATAGCATTTACGGTTGGCTTTGTTTGCTACGCACATAGCATAATAAGACGAGTGAAGAAATTCGAGCTGGGGTTTTAGATAACATTCACAAAGTGCGGACATCGGACTTGCTCCGTGTAATGTGGCCTTTCTACCACGCTTGATTTGATGACAATGCCTCGACCGGCTGCTATGACTCTCTGACTGCGCCAATTTATCACGATACAATCTACGCCCTCAAGTGAGCGCGTGTCTAAGAACTCGACAAACTCCTCATGACGTGCCCCAGATCAGGTCATATCAAACCACAGTCCCCGAAGGGCCGTCCTGATTCTTCTTGTTCGATGTCTGCCCGCTCCCCTTCCTCCTCTGGTCCGTCTGGACCGTCATCACCGTCATTATCAGCAGCACCACCACCACTACCACCGCCGCCAAGCTCCTGGGCGTCCCTCCTCCCCTTCTTCGGGCTGGGACGCACAGGTATGCATTCAACCCAACGCTCCTCGGCGTCCTCCTAGGCCGTCGGGTCCTCGCCGGTGTCGGTGGTGCCCTCCTGTTTCTCTGCCTCCTTGTCATCCTTACCCTCGGCCTCGCCCTCCTTCTTCTCCGTGGTGGCGGTACCGGAGCCGCCGTCCTCGCCAGCGGGCGACGTACGGTCTGACGGAGCGGCGTCATCCTTACCCGCCCCGTCCTGTGCCCCGTCCTTGTCCGCTGCCGGCGATGTCTCTGTCTCCTTCTCCCCGGCGGAAGAACCCTTCACCTCGGGCTCGGGACCCTCGCCGTCGCCAGCGTCCTCCTTCAGCCGCTTGTGGCTGCTGCTGCCTTCGTGTTCCGAGTCCGCGTCGTCCTCCGCGCCGCGCTTCGACGGCGTCGGGCTAGCGGGCCCGGGAAGCGGGCCGCATGTCGTCTCAACCATTTCGTCGGCTGTCTTCTCGGCGTCCTTGCCCTTGTCCGCAGACTGCTCGGCGGTCTTGGCCTCCCCGCCCTCCTCGGACGAGGCGGGCGTCATGATGGCCGCGCCGTCGTCGCTCGAGTCGGGCGCCTCATCTGCGGCGGCGGTGGCTGCGGTTTGCGCCTCGTGCTTGCGCCCCACGGCGGCCTCGACGTCGATCCCGCGGACCTCCATGTTCCCACCGGTGCTGAGGCTGAAGCTGCTGGAGGTCGGCGCCTGCGGGCCCATGTCTGCTGCGCCGATGATGTCTGGCCCGCGGGCATGTGGTGCTTCCTCCTCGTCGGGCATTTCCTCGTCCGACTTCTCGCTACTGGTGTCTTTGGGAGGTTCGCCCTCGCCCTCGCCTTCACCCTCGCCCATAGCGGTGTCGTTGACGGCGGCGTCTGCTGCTGGGGAACCGTCGTCAGTCGCCGTGGTCGTCGAAGCTTCCGACGAGGTGACGACGACCGGCCCAGACCGCTGCAGCTGGCTGACGGGCACGACTCCGGCCCTTTGCTCCTGTCGGATGAGCTCGCCCTGGGTGATGACACGCTGCTGGGCGGCCGAGCCCATGGGCGGTATGCCGTTGACAGAAATGGAGACCGTCTCGATGCTACCGACGCCGTTGGGCCCGTCTATCGTCTCTGTGCTCTCGGTGCGGGTCTCGAACTGCCTCGAGGACTGCTGCGAAGAGCTCCTCTGTGACGATGCCGTGCCCTGGTTTGCTGCCAGGGGCGATGGCCCGCCGTCCGAGCCCAGCGTGGACGACTCCCCGGACTCGGACCCGCCATCGCCGTCCCGGTTCCCACTCGACCGCCTCTGAAGCCACGGGATTGGTGTCAGCAGAGCACCGCCTAGGGCCTCGTCGCTGCCAATGGCGTTGCCGTTGCTCGTGCTGACCCAGGCCATGGACGTGTCCGACCCGTTCTCCTGCGGCTGGCCCTGGTCCATGACGCCGTTGGGCCCGCCCAGCGACATGGACGACATGTCTGGGATGGCAGGCGGTAAGGGGTAGGTGTTGTTGCCGCTGGTGACGTGGACGACCCTGTCCACGGCGTGCAGATATGACGGCAGCGATTTGTAGTGCTGCCTCGGCCGTAGCACCAGCTCGGCGAGCCGCTGGATGGTGTGGGGCGGGTAGGTGTGGAAGGACTCGTTGAGGACGCCGTTAATCTCGGCGATCATGGCGACGATCTGGGGCGGGAGCGTGCCGGGCTCGGGGGCTGATGTGGCCGCGGCGGCGGGAGCGGGAGTGGGAGTTGGCGCCGGGGCGGAGGTGGGCGGTGTGGGGGCGGCATTCTCCTTGTTGGTCTCTTGTGACGAGTCTGACGAGCTGGTTCCCTCGTTCGGAGCTGATGATGGCGGTGGCTCAAGGGCGTCGGAGGAGGGGAGAGGGGCGAGGAAGCGTGGCTCCTGGGGGGAGGGAGCTACTGGGGAGGCTGGTTCGGGGATTCGTGGGATGGGAAAGTCGTTCTTTGCGATCTGGGAAGGCCGGTCAGTGTCAGTCCAAGTGGCTGTTGGCTGTGAGCCAACGCAGTAAGAGCATGCTCTTGTCAGCACGATGGGGCCATACCTTGTCGAGACGCGATATAATGGTGCTGAGCAGGAGCGGCCATGCTGAGCTGTGAAGGCGGGCACATGTCAGTCAGGAAGCCTTGGCGGCTGCGGTCGCGAGCAGCCATCGCGACAGCGCAGGTGGATGCCAGACAACTTACTAGTCCATAGAATTGCCAGCTGCGAGCTCGCGCAGGGTATCATCGTCAGATTCCATCTCCATGGTGGTCTGCCAGCTCGACGCTTCCTCGATAGCTAGCTGGAGTGGAGACGTGACGTGACGGGGCGCGATGTTCGCTCAGCCTTGCGCGATGGAAAAGCTGCCCAGTGCGATGCGATGCGACCTGGGATTCGGCGGGCCACCTGATAGGACGTCGGCCTGCTGCTTGCTAGCGCGGTTGGAGGTGGGAGGTGGACAGCCCCAGCCGCTAGCGCCCACCGCTCTGGCTACTCTAGGCCCCACGCTCCCTGCGGATCGACCCCAGGTTTACATTCGGTTCAAGCTTCCATGTGGATATTCGTCTACTGCACAGCACTAAGATGGGGAGCCCCGTCTTGCATGAGCTATCTAGGTACCTACGTAGGCACGTATGAATTTACATATGGGCCCTCTGTACTGCACAAGTTAATGAAAATGCACACGTGAATTGGGTTCTATGGTCCTAAATCACGCTTCATCTTGGCCCACATTGGGAATGACACACAGCTCCGTCAATTTGATTGTGGGTCCCAATGTCCAGCGGTGCTCCAGGAGGCGAGGATAGAAAGGTCGTGTGCTGCCCCATGCTTCTAGATGTTTGCCTAGGTAGGATATACTAGCCGGCAATAATCTATTTCCGCTGGAGAAATATCTGTAATTGAGAATTGGTCTGTTTTTGGGCACCGAACTGGCCCATATCTCACATTCAATCCCATTGTACGTACACGGGCAAATGTCCGTCTGATTAGCCGGGTGGTCGCCCATTTCCTTGGAACAAGCTCGTGTTTGTGACAATCACGAAGCTGACCGAAGATTAGAGACTCAGGGTGCAAGCTCGCCATTCGTTTCAATCCGCCAGGGCCTGGCCAGAATCGCACTTGTCAGCCCCTACGAGAGCTCGGCTGCTGCAACTGACAGCTTTTGTTTGCCGTGCTCCGTTGCCAGTGGTGCGACAGCACAGTTCATCGGATGACTGGCGTGAAGCAGCCCAGCCCAGCTTAGTCCAGCCCAGAGCAGAGGCCTCACAGTTGAGCAAAAGGATGAACTAATCAGATGGCGGTTTTGATGAGTTCCGACTCGTGCGTCGAGATTGTAATTCACGCACGAGGGGTCCGAGGGGCCCGGGGGCTCAGACGACGAGCCGGGAGCGACATTCGAGAATACGCGGACACCCCTCGCAGTCCGGTCCATATCCGTACAGCATCTGCAAGTCCCAGCCCGTCTGCATCATGACTTGTTTCCTGTTTGCCGCTTGCTTTTCATGCATCGAGGCTCTATCGGGGGTGGGCATGTCGGACGGTCGTCGCGGTCGTCGCGATAGAGTTTGGCAGGATCGGCACTTACAGCTGTCCAAGTCCTGCCACACCGTCCTGGTCGTCCAGCGCTACTGATCGGCGCCTTGCAGGTCGTGTTGGAGGGAATGCACCGGCACTGCTATTTTTATCTGACGCCCGCCCGCCCGTTCCCGCTCCCTCGCCTGACACCACCGCCCTCGACGGTGAGACATCCCAATGGTTGTAGATTGGCTGTTATAATCAAGTTTTTGGACGGCCTCTATTGGAATATGCCCAGCTGCCCAGCCTGCATCCCGCATGGCCAACTGGGCAGCCTTGTGGGGGAAGAAATGGGGCGGCGGCGCACTCACAAGACCAAGCCCCTGAACTCCGATTCTGGCGCTGCGGATGAGACACCTTCCGTGGACTTTGGTTGGAAGCGAGGGCCGCAGGCAAACCCAGATATCGGACGAACGAGGCACTGGGCCTGGTTTTGGGTTTTGGACAGCCTCTCGGGGCACTTCTGTGCGCCTGCCATCTGGTTGAGCGTGTGACACCCTTATCTAGCGGTGTTTGGCTGCGGTGGTGACACATTATACGTACTGCATGCAGCAATGTAACTGTACGGAATATCCGTATAGAAGCATACTAGTCTTGGTGGAAAGACAGCTCGGTCTGGAAGCAATCACAGGTCTCCACCCAATCGATGCCCAGCCGATGGAATGGGGAATGGGGAATGGTCTCGATGACGTTGGCAGCGCGTCGGTATCAGTTCGGTAGAACTCCCCTTCAAGGGAAAGGAACGGGATGACGGCAGATGAATGCCTACCGCATGGCACGGTGCTGTGCAGGCACATGCTCGCAGGGCCTGGCAGCAAGGCAGGAAGAAGGCATTGGGAGTCGGGATCTCCCTGTCGTTGTCGGCGTGGCTGTGAGTCCAAACTTCCGATCTGATGGGCCTGTGGAGCCCCCGCCGTTGCGCAACCCAGAGACATGCACGTCAGCCCGTCCTTGCTGTTAGTGTCAGCCCCTTGAGGCCCTTGCATTGGCGTCGCCGCGTGCTGGTCGGCGGTCCCTGGCGCCAAGCTTACTCTAACAACAGTACAGTCATCCCATCCTGTTCGTCAATTACCTGTGTCCCTTTCAGCCCAGCAACATTGCTAAATGCACAGGGTTGGTAGCTAGCCCTAAAGAGTAGTACAATAAAACAGGGAAATGATAAATCAGAGATTAAAACAGAAGTATCAGTCTCGTTTGAGGCGCTTCTAAGCTGCACAATAATTCAACAATTAACATCGTTAACTCTTAGTGTGAGAAAGTGCAAGGCTGTCTTCTTATAGCAGTATCGATGTGCGAGATTACTGAATCTCCAGAGCGCTCTGGAGCTTTTTGGTGGTTTCTGTAATTATAGCACAGCAGCTGGAAGCGCCGTCTTAAGCAGAGTTTATGTAAACCAACTAGAGCCACACTAGCATATGAGAGAGCATGCTGTGAACATTTCTTGAGCTTCAAACATGGCGCGTGGTGTAATGGTAGCATTCCTGGCCTCATTATAACACAGGAGATGCCGGTTCAACCCCGGCCGCGTCAACATTTTTGTTTGGCCTGCTAGCCTGGCTTGCTCACAACGGCTATACAAGCAGAATATTTGCCATACAGCATATCGGTGCGGGTAGACATTAAGTCTCGGGCTCAAAAAGACGGCAGCGACCCTGAGCTTGCGGCTAAATTGACCGAGCGAGATGAAGTATTTCAGTCGCAGTTGGCTGTTTGAGTAAAAGGCGTGATGACACGAGCGGTTGGATATTTTCTAGACGTAAAAAGACTTTCATCTGCCTGGTCGAAGACCAAATTGTAATTGCAGGTCTGCTTCCTCCATGTACCCAGAGTCCATTGCAGAATACGGATCCTCGAGAATGCGTTTCGTGCACCGAGGATGTATGCTCCTGTCATTATCCTGCTGCTGACGAAATCAGGTAGAAGTGCATCTGGGGCGTTGCTTATTTATTAGTTGGACACTAGGCACACACTGAGACGCGGCGGTTTTACTCAAATAAGGCTTAAGCAAAGAGGCCCTCTCACAAGTACATCTCTCCAAGTAACTTCAAATTTTAAGAATCTATTGTTTAGGTAGTCTTGTCGTCAAACGTTAAGTCAATTCAATTCCATTGGCCCACTAAATGCGTCGGATATATCTAATGTCCGAGTCAACACCGGCCATTTTTGGTACTTATTCACTCTCCTTGAGCAGCTTGAGCTGAATCAATTGGTTGATCTGACAAGACCTCACCCTATTCGCTCACTGCCTTGCCTTGATTGGTGGTGTCTTCGAGCTTATCCCGCACGGTTGAGTGCCTCTTGGCTCTATCAATTTAGGTTTGGAGACGGCCTCTCACTCCTTTACACCAGCTTGAGTTTTTGCTCCCGAGTTTGCATACCAAAACTTGAAGCCTTCATAGTCTCGAGTCAAGATGGTGACTGTGGCAATTGCGGGCGGGACGGGTGCCGTTGGACGCACTCTTGTGGAGGTGCTAGCTTCCCAGGAGAAGCATCAAGCGATAATTCTCACTCGCAAGGTATCTATTGAAGAGCCTTGAGATCCACAATTTATCAGATAAAATCGTGCTGATCTCCTCAGGACTCGAGCAAAGAAGAAAACTCCCTAGCACCGGTGTTCAATGTCGATTACGGTGACATCGGTGCTCTCACATCATTTATGGAGGAGCAGAATGTCCACACCGTAATAAGCGCTTTTGGTATCACGGCCACATCCTTGGCGACCTCCCAGCTCAACCTCATCAAAGCCGCGGATGCGTCCAGTGCTACAGAGCGGTTCATCCCTAGTTCTTTTGCCATCCCTTATCCAGAAGAGTGAGCCTCTGACTCACCAACCGCCCCTGTCCCACGCAATTGGCTGACCTCTCACAGCGGTGTCACCATCCTCCCGCCCCTAGAGCACTACTTCATCTCGCTCAAGGCACTCGAGGCGACCAGCCTTGAGTGGGCGGTCGTCCACAACGGCACCTTCCTCGATTACTTCGCGCCCCCGGAGCCTCAAGACACACCATCCCCACAGCGTTATCGTGGTCGACAGGGAGCACAACGCGGCGGGCATCCCCGGTGACGGCGATGAGCCTGTGACGCTCACGTACACCTTTGCCGTGGCGCGGTTCGTCGTGGCCGCGCCGGACCTGGAGGCGTGGCCGCGTGAGCTGCGCGTCGTGGGCGACGAGCTGACGTTCAACGAGCTCGTGGCCATCGCGGAGGAGGTCAAGGGGGCCAAGTTCGAGGTTGCGTACGACAGTGTCGAGAAGCTGAAATCGTCGCAGATCACAGAACTGCCTGGGCACGCAGCGTCTTATGACAAGTTCCCCAAGGAGCGGCTGCAGTGGTTCCTGGCCATCTTTGAGCTGTGGATGGCCACGGGGCGGGGCCGCGTGCCGTGCCTTGCTATACTTCTTACATGTGTTTATACATAATGAAAGGACTTTTTATTTTAATTTAAATACAACATCATTTTGAAAAGTTAAGAAAAATACTGGAAAATATCTGATTATGTTTCAGGAAAGCTCTTCCATGGGAATATTTACTAATTTTCTCTCTTTTATTTGCGTACTGGGGTGCAGGGTGTATTTAGCGAAATACCCCCCACGCGAAGGGGGTGTTGGTCGTGCACAAATACTGCAAGGGGCAGGGGAGGTCGGGAGACCAGAGTACAGAGGTACCAAGTGTGTGATATGCAATGGCAGCAGGACCCTGGCTGGATATTGCCTGCATCGAAACGCTTCTCCTACGGACCCGTGGACAGATCGATCCTCGGTGCCAGGCTAGCAGTGCCATGTCCCCAACGGATCCCTACCATACGCCTGTCCCCAAGTGCTCGGCACGCGGCGATGCAACGGTGGTTCCCTTGCTCGAGTAAAGCGAAAAGGCCAGCCCAGCCCGAGCCCAGCCCGAGCCCAGCCTTCCATCATCATCGTCACTGGCACTGGCACTGGCACTGGCACTGGCACTGGCAGCTGGCGAAACCGAACGTGCTCTGCTCTGCTGCTGCGGCTGCGTGTGAAAGGTTGAAATCCCAGAAGGGGCTCCTTAGCGTCACTTCTGTCACTGCTCCCGTGTCCTCACTGCCTCATCCTCGCCCTCACCTTTCTTTTTCCACTACTCCCCCTCGACCAAGCCCTCCCTTCGAACTTGTTTCACGTTCTCCCCCTCTCTCGTCTGATTTCTCCCGGATCGCAAGGCTGCACATTGTGCTCAGCACTGGGGTCCACGACACGCACCCATCTTTTCTCTGGCTGCATCTCTGCAAAGTTCGGATTGTACAAGCCAAGCACGGCGCAGGACGGCACCACAGTATCCAAGAAGGTACAACCACCAGGTACCACTGTATTCTTGCTGTGGGGAAAGGCCTGGATCCAGCGCCCCATTCTCCCCCTGGTCTGTGGATTCGGGTGGACAACCCCCCAATCTCAAATCTCCCTCTTCCTGCGCCTTGTCGTCGCGTGTACAGCCCATTCTGCCCGTCCTGCCCAGACGGTGCCAGGTCTTGCGAGTCGAGGCTGGCCCATCCTGCTGGCAGCCCTGGCAGGCCCTGGTCCTTCTCACTTGTCAGGCTCGCAGTGGGCTGCGACTAGAGCTACAGTACACTGCCCTGCCCTGCGACTGCACAAAGTAGACTAAGTGCTCAGCCCTCCTCTAACAACCCGCACGCACGTTGAACCCTGGGCGTGTGGACCTGAGACTCTCCGCCAGTGGCCGCCGCGCCGCTTCCCATCCTCCACCAAGCCATCCTTGGGTCCTTGGGACCCCCCCCCAGCACACCATCCCAACCGAGAAAAGGGCCAGGACTCGGGCCCATCAACCACCACACTCAATCAATCGCCTTGTCCCCCGACTCGACGCTCCGTGCTCTCTTTCCTTTCCGCTACTCATCAATCATCAATCATCATCATCATCCTCATTCTCACCCTCCCACACAACCACCAACAACACCACCACACCATCTCGCCGGAGGAGGCCCCAATCTCGACCCTCATTTCTCGTCCCCACCTCTGCAGCCGACGGCCACTCTTTCAGCCCACCGACAACCGCGACATTTCCAATCCTTCTCTCCTAAAATTGTACTCGTCGCCACAAACCGCCCGGCCCGCATTCTAGGTCCTTCTCCGCACTCTTCCCTTGTCTTGGCAGACCATACAAGAGACAACCGCTGCGGCTCCTTTGACTCCTCTCAAGGAGTCGACACGCCTGCCCGCCCTGGCGTTCCGGACTGAATCTCGGCGGAACCTCCTGCCCGCTGACCCGGGCTTTTCTCAGGCCTTTCAAGAAGGAGGATATTTTCACAGAGAGGGCATCGCTCCCTCAAGTCGCGCAAGCATGAAGCGCAATAGCCTGGACTTCATGGATGGGCCCTGGCCCAAGGCCTTCATGGCTGCCGCATCACTACAGGCCATAGTGTGTCTGGCCTTCGAATCGTGAGCGGCCCAATCCCCTTCGCTGTCTGATTGACCGTCCATCTCACCGTTCGCAATATAGGTATACCTTTGCTATGTTCCAGACACATCTGCTGGAATCCGTATTGAAGACCGACGACGACACCAGTGCCCAGTACAAGACGATCCCGACCTTCCTCACCCTCTTCATCTTCGGCTTTTTGTACGAGCTATTACTGGTCTGGGACGCTCTTCGCTTGAAGAACACCATTCAGATCATCGGAATCTGCATCGCGAACCTGGCCCTTCTCGTATACACCGCAATCCAGATTGATCAGATTCACGAGGCTCTCACCCTTCTGGGCCAGAACCATGGGCTGGACGGTGGCTACACCAACGAAAAGGGCGTGGTAATAACACCGCAGCAAGCACTCTGGGACGAAGTACAAGGCTTCCTCATAGCGATCCCCATCATTCTCGCAGTGGGCACAATCGTCCTGTCCTTCATCGCCTGGAAACTGTACCAGGTCTTCGCATGGGACATCCTCAAGCAGATCGGAGCCGACTACAGGATGAAGAAGAGGTTTCTTCACTACCAGGTGAGTCCCAGGGATCTGCGCCAGCAATGCCAAAGACATAGCAGTTAACAGTCCCGTTAGGTTTACATCGCGCTGCTCAAGTTCGATTTCTTCTTTTTCCTCGGGTTCACCGTGCAGTTCATAGTCATCGTCACTGGCTATACCGACGCTGAGATGTACCTCACAATCGCTGCTATCCCGATTACCATCCTCATCCTCCTCGCCGCGGCGTACTTCACTAGGCACGAGGACAAGATTGGAACCGTGGTTGTTATTATCTGTTACGTCGGTGCTCTTGCCTACTTCGTGTTCAAGCTTGTGCGCATCTACCAACCGAGCCACGCTGCATTCTACATGCCGGTGCGCAAGAGTCTGACAGCATTCGCGGTTTTGGCTATCCTGCTGTTGATATTCACCATCACCAATGCATTCTACTGCATGAACAACTTCGGCGCCGGCCTCAAGACGCACCTGCTCAAGAAGAAGCCGAGCGAAGAGAAGGGTGACGGAGGTAGCAGTGTCGACATGCACGCCCTGAAACCGTCAGTGCCAACGCGCATGACAATCGACTAAAGGCCATTCAGCTTGCCGTAAAAATACGAGGTCCACGAGTTAATGACCGCATTGTCCGGAAGCTACTCAACCTCCACTGGATCGCTGGCTCGAGACGGGGCGACAGACAATTCGGTCCAGCACGAAACACAGAGACGAAGCACGAACAGGGTCCAATTACATATAAATCACTGCGGATACACCATATCTGCCTTCTACATCTAATGGCGTTCTTGAGGGTTGTCTTTTTATTTTGGCCCCGATCGGATATCGGAGGTGGTGTTCAGGGTCCTTTTGCTTTGGGGTAAAGGGGCATTCCAGGAAAGAGATGTCAGCCCGTACCTGCTCTCTGGGGACAAGTGAAAAGATAAAGAGGAGGTGGATATTGGATGTCGAACCAAACGAACGGGCTGGGAGAGGAGGGACAGGGCTTCCCCACGACACAAGGGCTACTGAGCATTTACAGCGGGCTATTTTTCTACATCTTTTGATATCCCAGAGGTGAAGGGGCGTTTTGATCCGCCCAGAACCCGCCCTCACCTCACCGGCTGGGAGAGGGATCCTTCCTGGTTGTTTCTCTTTTCTTGTCTCACCTGCTTGGTCAGTCTCGCTTAAGGACAGGCACATGCTTTGTAGCGCAATCTTGCTCTCGATCTTATAAAGATGAGTAACGGAGAAATTGTCTGCCAGACCAGACCGATACAACTGCTGAAAAGATGTTTTGTCCATGAGATCCGTCACCTGGTGCACCAAGAGTCCCATGTTCACGTATGCGAACGACATTCATCGTGCGCATGTCCTTGTTCTTCGCGATAGTTATAGGGGCCGGCTCTGTGGTGGCGATGTCGGTTGTTGCCTTCTGCTCTCCCAGCTGAACTAGAAGTCACGAGATGAAAGCCACAGCTCGCGATAGACCAACAGACAGCGTTGGATAGACAACAAGAACGGCGCGCGCTGGAGGAGACGGATTTGTAGAATAGTATCCAGGAGGCATCATCCTATCGCTCCATTTCTATGACATTCGCAGACTTCGCATTGAGGGCCATGTCACATATCAAGAGACTTTAAATACATGGCGCTTTTAGTCACTAGTGCAGAGCTTGCTCGGATGCCTGCGCAGGGGGTGAGGGCGTATTGTAGCAAACATACGTCAGAGTGTTCATCAACGTAGGCCTGCTGGGCTTCTCTTGATTACCGGCAACAAGGCAGTGCTGATTTATTCTAATACATGATTATCGCTTTGGGTTCAACGCGCTGTGGTTGTTTGACACACAACACAGACAGACGGACGGTCGCACGTGACTAGCCCTGTGCTCTGGTAGGTCCCAAGACCCTTGGATAATGACACTTGTGCCGCGTGATGAAGCCCCCTTCCGTGATGAAGCCCCCTTTACCCTGTTGCTAAGGCGGCAGCCAAAGCTTGGCGCGAACGATTAGAGAGGACTTTTGGACCATCAGGGCCGCCCAGCATGAGAACCGGGTGTCCTGGTTGTGAGAGAAACCAGACCTTGTAGTCTCCCATGTCGAAGCCAACGTCCCACTTGAACGCGAGTATCTGGCGGTCCTAAAGGATGATCTGCCTCGCGTCCCGGAGCAGGCCCTCGACGGGGCAGTAGGGACACTTGTAGCGCTGGTGGCTCTTGACCAGGTTCTTCAGCGAGTCCCTCGCCAGGACGTGGCCGCAGGGGAGCATCATGGGCGGGTTGCGGTCGGTGGTCTGCTCCTTGGAGACGGGGCAGACGAAGATAGAGTGGTAGATCATGGAGCGCGGCAGCGGCGTGTCGAAGGCGAGCTCGGAGGCGGTCGTCCACGACGCCCGCGCCTGCGTCATGACCCCGACGAACATCATCAGCCGAGGGAGGCTGATTGCGCCGGCCGTCGCGGCCACGTACAGCGGGCTCTCGGCGCTGAGGCCTAGTAGCGAGCAGAACTCGCGCGTGAACGAGCTCGCTATCTCGTCGAATCCCGCCTCGCCCACGTCCCCGCCGCCCGCGAACAGGTGCGCATATGGTGACTCAGCCAGGTTCGGTTGGTACACCAGCGCGGACGCGAGCTGCGCGATCTCCTTGGCGTGCCGGTCAGCGAAGCGTGGGAAGTTGGCCTGCGCATACTCCATAGCCTCCGCGGGGCCATCGTCCTCGTCGCCGTCGCCGCTGCCGCTCTGCAGGATGAGGTAGATGTACTGCCGCTTGCACAGCTCGAACTCCAGGTCGGAGCCGCGGGCGTCAAGCTCGGCGCTGTTCTCATGCGCCCACGAGATGGCGGGCAGGAGGTTATGGTTCCTGAGCTCCTTAAGTATCCGATACATACTTGCGAACTTCTCCTGGAGCTCGTGTGACTGTAAAGAGCGGACCTCGCTCATTGGCTCGTCGTCGCCGCCCTCGTATCCCGCCTCCGCTGCGCCCCGTGAATCCTGGTTTGGGATGGTGTCGTCGTCTTCCTCCGCCCCTCCCTCTTCTGCGCCGGAGTGGTCGGCGTCCATGTCGGTGTCGTCGTTGGGCTGTGATGGTGGCTCTGGTGCCCTCGCCTCGTGTGTTGGCTCTTGCTCTTGGAACTGATCCAGCGATGCGGTCTCTTGTATAAACGTCGATGCGACATTGAACTGGCCCTCCCGCAGCAGGTGCATGGCAATAGCGCGATTAATTAACTTGGGGTGTTTTGCCATGGCATCATCATCGGTGGGCAGCGGCCTCGGGGGGAAGTGCTTGTCGAGGACCTTGCCATAGTGTTTTCGGACCTTGTCAACCTTCCTCAGGTCCTGGTCGATAGCCTCGAAGCCTTTAGATACTGGGTTTTGCAGCCTGGCGAGGGTAAGGCTTGCGGTATGGGGGTCGGGAGCTGAGGACGAGCGTCAGTATGGAGTGGTCTCTGGTCATGGGGTTCTTGTGGGGGACGGGGACAATTGGGCCGGTCACGCACACTCAGCTATCTGCTCCCGGGCTTGTGCGAGGATGTCTATTATCTTGTCGACATCGTCGACGGCGGCGCTCAGACGGTCGGTGGTGTTATTCGCTAGCCGATCGAGCTCCTTGAGGAGGGCTGGGATATCGGTGTCGTCTGGCTTGTAAGCCATGGTGGGAGGAGGAGCCTCGATGGGGTTGAGGACTCGCGTGTTAGGGGAACGGAGGGGCTGGTTCTCGGTAGGGATATCTAGATACTCAGGAAGAGGGGTTCTGCAGGAGGTTAAAAATTGGAATGTAGAATGCGGCAGCTGGGTTGTGGTTCATTCAAGGTGTGTGGTATGTTGTGGTCCCGAGAAGGTGATGGGGTGGCTTCCAAAGCCGCCGCTTCGGCATTTGAGGGGAGCAGCTGCAGGTGCAGAGCAAGTCACTTCTAATGGTCCGTCAGTCCCAGACGAGAGCAAGACACGACCCACGGACCAGCTGGCCCATTAGTTCCAAACCCAACAATACCATTGCACGCTTCCAACCGAGGCTGTCCATTTACTGTTCTCCATTTGTTTGTTTTGCTTTGGAGTCCGTAAACTGCCTGTACGTCTGGTTCTTGCCAGCTCTTCTCGTCGAAGGCTGCCGGATACATCGACTACACCTGGGTGGATATGCGGACTAGGTGTGATTCACTGGGGCCTGCTGTCATCACTGCTCAGCATATGGCATGGCACCTGGAAAGCTCATTAGCGCCTACCGTCACAATCCGGTCTCCCCACATGCCCCACCTGCACACCTGGACCAGGCCCCTGGCCCCTATTTGCTCGACCTTAGCACACAAATAACATCATCACCATCCACTACTCCTGCTGCTCGCATCACATGTCAAAAGCACTTCAGCCTTGAACCTCGCGCGTTCTCCTGCGTGTACCGTGCAAGACACTGCAAGCTTCCTCGCCGTTTTGCAAGGATATGGAGCTGGCACACCTGTGGTAGAAGCCAACCACTGCCTTCCAACATGCACCATTCGCTGTCCCGGTGCTCGAGGTCTGCCGGGATTCGTTGGTGGCTGCACCAGAAAAAGCTGTCTCACATGACGGTAGACTACGTATAACATTGCTCTGGCTCCACTGGGGACGGCTACAAATACCACCATGTCCTTCAGGCTCAATCTCCCCGATGGCCGCGCCCACAAAGAGGAGGATGTCACCCAGGCCCGACTGGCCGCCATGAGGAATTCTGCCCTCGCCGCTACCACACCACGAGAAGGCACACCCTTGCCTGGCGATATGAGGCTCGACGGCTCCCTTTCAGTAGATACTTCGTCGCCTGCTCTGTCGCCTGGCCCTGGCCGCCGCCATGTCGTCTTCCCAGACCCTGTTGCTTTTAGGTGCGCTCTCCAACCTCCTCCTGACTCCTGCTACACCTGGACGGTGTTCGAGATTGGCTAGGCTAAGGACTGACACATATCTCTTGACTCCAGGTACCTCTCTGAAGACCCCTTAGTCCAGATAGTCAAGAGCCGAGGCGAACTTGGCGGCTACGAGCTCTACCTTGTCGAACAATGGGCATGCTCTCGACTGTCTCCCACCCTCGTGATCGTCACCTATACGGGCGACCCAAAGTCTTCAGTGGTAGTGGGTGTGCTCTCTGTGCCGGCAGATGAGGATGAGTGGTCGCCAAGACTCAAGGTCTACTTCAAGGCTTTGCAGATATACCATGCGAGACCGAAGGAGACGGAGCTGGGCGAGCTGATGGTCACCAACCTGAGCAGCTTCCCCTCGGCCCTCACTGTCATATTTGTCCCGGACGGGGATATCAAGAGGCACAGGCAGGCTTTCATCGTGAACGAGGACCTGAAGAGGACCGGTTGCTCGGGTCGATCCGGCATGACCTTGTCAGACCCTACCCCGGCGACCCAGGCCAAATTCTACACCACTTACAAGATCCACGAGAAAGTCCCCTTTTTCGAAGCCGTCATGGAGCTGGTAAAGCTGTGTCAAGTGGCATTATTTGTCTTCGGCATGCTGGATCAAGAGTACATTGACGGTCTGCTGTGCGATATCACAGAGACAGCAATCGGTAACTGGTGGACTGAGGTCGGATCCGAGTACTACAACATGGAGCCAACCGACGGCATCCTGGGTCCAACCACCGTAGCCGCACTACTCGGCATGCTCATCGGCGCAAGAAATCGCCTGAGCTCGTACGGTGTCACCGTAGCCAAAGATGTCTTTGAGATCGAAAGTACCAAGCGTGGCATTGGGCATTTTCAGAAGTCTCAGAAACTGGAGAGGACTAGGAGACTCGACCGTCAGACGCTTCTCAAACTGCACAAGTCCACTGCAAAGGCCGCCGCCGGTGAAGAATGGGGCGTGCAAAAGGCAATCGGAGCTACGGTATCTCAATTCGGAAAGAGAGGTGAGATCCTCAGCGGAGTCATTGGGACACGCGAGAAGGCCGGAATCGGGGAAGTCGAGACGGTTGACATCGACAAATTCAGAGACCTGGTGTCTGGTGAGCGTGCAAAATGGCTCTGGCAGGGCAAGCCTCGAAGACTGGCCCTGGAGCACTCTGAGCGATCGATACCAGACATGACCAACATGCTTAATTTTGGGAAAGAGGATGAGAAGGAGCGCGAAAAAGAAAAAGAGAAGCACAAGGAAAAGGACAGGGAGAAGGAGAAGGATAAAGAGAAGGAGAAGGAGAAGGATAAAGAGAAGGAGAAGGAGAAGGAGAGAGAAAAGGAGAGGGAGAGGGAGAGGGAGAGGGAGAGGGAGAGGGAGAAGAGCTTGAACAGCCGAGTCGCACCACAACACGCTCTTTCGGATACGAAGAGCTCAACCCTACCCTGCGGACAAAAGAACAATCGAGTACTATGTACTCGGCTCCCGCCCCGGGCTCAAGCCTTAGCATGGCGGAAACCCCTGGCGGCGAGTCGGGCCTGCACAAGGCCGTCTTCAGGAGTGTCGCGGATCGAGTGAGTGACGCCCGCTCCAGACTCGGCCGTATTGGGGATGCCGTAGGTGGCAACCGCAAGGGGCACTCGAGCCGGCCGTCCAGAGACGAGACTCCAGAGACCGGATACACTAGCCCTAGTATAGGAAGCCTGATCCAGTCTTCCGGTGCTCTGTCCAGTCCCGTCATGTCAGGCAGGGCTTTCACATGGAAGAACAAGCCCGAGGAATACGCGAACGTCTTCCAGAGAAAGCACCCCGATGCTGAACACCCCATCGATGAAGCCACCCCTGGGCCAAGGGCCACCTCTGGGGCCCAATTATCGCCACTTCAGGAGGCGCGCAACTCTGTTTCGGAGGCTATAGACTCCGTCAAAGACCTGCCCGGCGACGTATCGATGGCCCCATCAACTGTCGATGAGAATGACTTCCACAGACTATTCCGACTGCCTGAACGAAGCGGGAATGCGCATTCTTCGTTGCTACAGAGACGACATAGTCTGGCCGTGGCGACAGCTTCCCTAGAGAAGCAGCCCCTGAACGAGGACCGCTGGCCACGACGCATGTCTTTCAGCGCTGCCTCGGAAGCCATTCTCCGCTGGGACGAGATTGTCGACCTGCAAGAGGAGCCCAGTACGCTTGAGGAGCACCTGGCTTCCGCCGAACTCGCACAATCCCTCCATGCGCAAATATTCAACCTCTCCCAGTCACTCTCACCGTGGGTGTCGTCCAAGATCAATACCGTCGAAGCCCTCGAGGAGACGTACGCCACACAGCAGGACACCCTCCAGCAGGCCTACTACGCGTTGTCGGATGAGTACCAGAGAGTCAAGCAGAACTCGGCCGAGATGATCGCCGAAGAGAAGGGGAGGGTCACCGAAGCGATTAAGGATGTGGAGGTACAGGTCGCAAAGCTGGAGTACGAGATCAACGCGCTGGTCTCCAAGGTCCAGGACGTCGAGGACGGGGTGGCAGACTTTGAGGCCAGCGTCGTCGACGTGGAGACCAGGGCCGAGGAGCTCAAGAGCCAGCTCGAGACCGAGAGCTGGGTACATTGGGCCGTCAGGACCTTGACGGGCATCGGGACCGGGCCGAACATCCTGAGGCAAGGCTGATGATGGGGTCCCGCAGAACAAAGGATGCTAACTGAAAGGCCTCAGTCATGCACAAGAAGAGCTATAAGATGGCTTTCATCTTACTGTTTAGCAGCATTCTTTCTGGGTACTAATCAGGTTGACTCGAGCATTTGCGAGCCTCGGCGTATGGAGTTTACACGGTCCCGGGTTGTATGCCCCCAAGCAGGGCCTAGGTACTTAGAAATGTTGGTTTGGAAATGGCGATGAGGCCAATAACCACTGATTTTTCCCGAGAAGGGAGATTGTCTATATCATCATAATTTAACACACCGCATGAGAGATATCTGAACCCCGTGCTCAGAAACAATGCGCAGTCGCAACCATAGACCATTGCCGCGCCCCTTTCGGCGTTTGTACAGTTTTGGTGGTTTCCATCCTCAAAGTCTCCAGCACCCGATGTATGGGCTTCCAAGAGTGATCCTCGGGTCAGGAATCGAATGCGGTGACCCTGCCCATCGAGCATGCCGTATCAGCCCTTCACCCCTGTGCTTCCTCCTTGCACTCAAGACAGACCGGGCCCGCTTCCTCCCGCCGCATCTGCGAATCCCTAAGGGCTCGAGTCCGTCCCGCTTATCGACCAAACGCCCCGCCGCCACCCATCTGCTGCTGCTGCTGCTGCTGTAATATGTCCGAGACCTTGAGGTGGACGTCGAAGAACTTGGCGGCGCACCTGTCGAGGCAGACGGCCTCGCCCTTGTTGATCTCGCCCTCGAGGTAGTTGTTGGGGATGCACTTCTTCGCGCAGGCCTTGTTGAGACTGGAGATCGGGAGGCACGAGGGCGAAGGTTAGCCATTGGAAAAGCATAGAGAGGGAGAGGTGGACGCGGGTGGAGGAGCCGGGGCGACGGCATACCGGTTCATCATGTCGGCCATGAGCTTCATCTCGGCCTCGACGGCGGCGATCTTCTCGGCCGACGAGGGCTGCGGGCGGCCGAATCCGAGGAACGACATGCTGGGCGGTGATATAGGCAGATGCGCGGGTGTGGTCGACTGCGGCGTGGAAGGGTGACGGCTTCGTGGGGGCGCTGTGCAGATGGTCTTGTGACGGCGTGCGAATTGGTTCCTGGTTGAGCTCGAGGTCGGCGCGGGCCCTCAAGAAGGTCGTCCAAAAAATCGGCTCGGCCAGTGACGTTGGTATTGCAGGGTTCAGTGGGCTTGCGCTGACGAGTGGGCCCCGGACAGTAGCTCTATTGGTCAATGATACGTCGAGAGGGAGCTCCTTCCCGTGCTGCCAAAAATTTCGAGTAGCTCCTGCACCTCGACGCCCTCATCCCACTCCAACGCGAGAGCTGTGTTTTCTGCAGATCAGTGTGTCCTCAGAACCAGCGCCGCGCCGCGCTATTGTAAGTACCTCTCTCTCTTGTCTTTCGACACATTCCCACATGATGAGATTGCATTAAACCTTAGAACCGTTGCGACTGACACGACCTTGGTCGTGCGTGATCAAAACTGCCAACTCTCTGACAACCACTTTTCACCCCCGAATTCCACTGCCTGTTCTCGTTTCAATCTACGTGGGTTTCGCAGATTTTCTGACTGGAATTATTATAGACTGATGAGGGATATCGGCTGAACATGGCGCCATCTCTGCACTTCCTGCGTCCGTACGCGGTCCAACCGCTGGCGCCAGGGTCGTCTCCTTCTGGCTCTGCGTACCTCCGATTCTACGAGTTGGCAAGGCGAAACTCTCAGATCGTCTGCCAAAGATACAACTCGACCGTTTTCCCCAAGACCATCAGCACGATCAGGTCGAGCAGTCCTTGGGTGAAGCGCGATGTAGAGACGTACAATCCCGAGGACCGCGGTGCTCTTACGGCGGCTCGCGTCAAGCAGCTCCAGAAGGCTCATGCCCTGTTGTATCCGCGGTTGAAACGCTATGCGAAGCCTTTCACGATATCGAACTTTAGAAAGCAATATGAAGACAAGATAAAACTTCCAGGAGAAACTCTCGGTGACATCGTGACGGTCGGCGGTATGCTTGTCCTCTCTGCCGGTAGCTCTTCACGGGACTGATGTTTCCAGGTCGCGTGTCCTCCACCAGTCAAATTGGTAACAAGCTGGCCTTTATAAAACTCGTCATGGATGGCACAACCGTCCAGGCGGTCCTGAATATCAACAAATTGGTAGACGGCACGGAAATGAGGCATTTCGCCGACCAGATCCGCTTGATAAAGCGAGGGGACCATATCTGTTAGTAGTTCCTCCCCATGCGGACCCCAAGCGGAAGTCAAGTGTCTGGTATCGGCTGACAGTTTTATGTGTAGCAATAACTGGGCAGCCCAGTCGCACGCCGACGAAGGAGTTTTCTATCGAGGCTATACACCTTCCGCAAATAGTCTCGCCCGGCTTAGCACCACTTCCATTTAACCTTCCCGAGGAAGCCAGGATGAACCAACGGCATCTCGACCTCCTTGTCAACAAGCGAGCTGCAGACACTCTGCGTGTTAGGTCGTGTGTGATCAGAAAACTGAGACAGTGGCTCGAAACCAAGCTGGAGTGCATCGAAGTCCATACCCCTATCTTGGCTGCGAATGCCGGTGGGGCTGTGGCACGCCCATTCACGACCAACGCTACCGAGTTCCCAGAGAAGCAGCTCGCTCTGCGCATCGCACCGGAGCTTTGGCTGAAGCGACTCGTTGTTGCGGGCTTCGACAGGATATACGAGATCGGCCCAGCTTTCAGAAACGAAGGCCTCGACTCTACTCACAACCCCGAGTTCACCATGTGCGAGTTTTATGTCTCCCACATCAACCTCGAACAGGTCATGCAGGAGACTAAGGATATGTTTCACGACCTCGCTACCTCTGTTGCCAATTTCAGGGACGAGCACAATCTCCAGACTCTGCCACTGCTTGACCCCAAGGTGTTTGCCAAGGAGTGGCAAGTGATTGATTTCATCCCGGCGATTAACATAGAACTTGGAAGTCCTCTGCCGAGGTTGGATAATAATCCAAACGCCGTCCAGGAGATCATCAAGCTCCTCGAAGACCGCGGCAAAGACTGGCACAAGTCTTTGCTTCCCAACCCATCCCTTTCGAAACTCCTCGACCGTATTGCAGGTGCGGTTCTTGAACCCCAGTCCAAGGACAAGCCGATTTTCATCACCAAACACCCGGCGTGCATGTCGCCCTTGGCCAAGACTTTCACTTGTCCCTTCACCAAGCAATTTGTCTCCGCCCGGGCCGAAGTCTTCTTCGATGGCAATGAGCTGGCCAACATGTACGAGGAAGAGAACAGCCCATACGTGCAGAGGCTCAAATTTGTCGACCAGGCGAAGGCGAAGCTGGCTCAGAAGCAGCACGCAGCTCCGGGCGAACAGCCACTCGGCGAAGAAGACGACGAGCCAGCACATGTAATCGACGAGCAGTACGTCTCCGTGCTGGAGTCTGGCCTACCGCCCACGGCAGGCTGGGGATGTGGCGTGGACCGATTGGTAATGATGTTTACCGGCGCCGGAAGAATCAGTGAAGTGCTGCCGTTTGGGAATCTGAGGAACGTCGTTGGGCTCGCGTCGACCGGCCCGCAGGGCCAAGAGCGTAAGGGGGAAGACATGGACAGCAACTCTGGCTCTATACCCACAGGCGAGTTTTCTGGAGCTGCTGAAGTACAGATATTCTCTCGAGAGGAGCTCGAACAGGCAGCCCAGGTGGGCAAGGAGACGATCCTCCCAAGCGGCGAGGTGGCACGCGACGGGACGAAGGCTGGAAGGGCCGAGCCCTCGCTTGTAATCGAGCCCGAGAGCGCCACAGCCCCAGGCGACGCTGACACCGCGGCTCGAGACCCCGACAAGCCAGCAAGTGCCAACCGTGAGAAGCGTGCCGCTGACGACGAGCTCGATTATATCAAGGGCGACAGGCCATAAGGCCAACCCGGGGCATATCTCACGAAAACTGGATGCCAGGGCACGGCCAGCAACGTGGCTGGCTGATCATGGTTCTAAGGAATGGGAGTGACGGGACCCTGCTGTATAATTCACGTTGGCTGATGATGGTGTACGATTATGCGACGGATGGACAGGATGCGAATAACACACGTTTAGATATATACCCCTGCTCACCTAGGATCAGTTGAAATCTAAGGTTAATTCGAACCTTCAACTACGCTTTTGGACCAGGCCAGATGATCCGAGCTACACTCACCGAGATACTCAGGACTCGAAGAAGAAAAGAAATAAGAGCCAATGCTGACACTTTGGAACCTATAGCAATCAGTAGTCTCACGAGCGGCTTTCCCTTGTTCACCACCGCCGCTACCCTCCTCAGCTTTCTCCAAGCCTACGTTATTTGAGTCGACACAATTCTCGATCGCAGTCTCTGCTCATCAAGGTCCTCCGCCAATGCCAGGAGCTCAGCTTTGCTTGAGGCATCGCACGCCAAAATCATCATCACCACGACAGCCAGAAGTGAAATGCTGCCCACGGCTGTAACCCCCAGCGGGAGCCCAGCGCGCAATAGACTCGACACCAGGCAGTTGAAGGCAGCATTCGCAGGGTCTGACCAGACCAATGACCGTGCGCAGGCCCGCGACGATGAGGCGGAAGGCGCACGCAGCCGCGGATATGGCAAGGACGAGCAGGTAAGGGGGCGAGCCTGCCGCCCGGGGCTCCCCGTGAAGGGTGAAGCAGGTGAGGTCGACGTACTGGCCCCCGAAGACCCCAGACTCGGCCGCCCCGGCTGCCGAACGCGACGAGGGTTGCCAGCAACGAGATAACCCCGGTCAGTATGGCGGCGTCGGCGGCCCTCGCTTCAGGCACGTTCGTGGGGAACAGCTTCTGGAGCGAGGCGGCCGCGGCCGTGGTATCATCCACGAGCATGCTGGCGGTTTCGTAGAGCTTCGCGAGGGCTCGCCCGGGCGCGGGGCCGGGCCCGCCACCGCGTAGTTTCAAGAGGCCTTTTCCAGGCTTGGTCAGGTTCTACCTTTCCATGCCCTGACGACCCGCCGTCCGCGGTGGTGGGTTTCTGGGGCTCATCGCCGGAGGTCACTGCTGACAATGCCACCGGGCTGTTTGACTTGGCTTGGATCTTCCGCTCTCTATACTTCGCTAGTATTGTTTGCACGATGAGGGTTATGAAGCCGGTGGCCGCGATGGTGCTGCTGGCTTGAAATACAATAAGGGCGCCCTCTGCAGGATGCGTTTTTGGATGATTTGAGGTCAAGGCAGGGGCTTGGTATTGTGTGTGCGTGGTCGCTTGACCAGAAGAGCGGACAGGTGTATTTATCACCGATGAGGCTGTCAAGGGACGGAATGCGGTCAGCCCAGCAGCCGTCGAATTCAGCCTCACCCAGGGAGAGGAAGCAATATGTCTCAAGCCACACAGGACCACTGGAAGGCAGTCTGCCACGGAAGGAGAGACATGCTTTCATGCAAAGTTCCATTGGGAGCGGTTTATCCGGATTGGTCTTCATCATATTCAGGAGCAGGAGATCATGATGTAGCTCGTAGCAAATATGGATACCGGCATTTCCTGTGCCTACAAGCTTCACTGCCGCGCGCGTATGACCTGCCTCGCTCTTCGACGATGATGTAGGCTTCATCACGAAACATCGTCGACAAGGCCCGGTGCCATGTCCTTGCCTGCCCTCCTCGCCTCAACCCACCGCCCCAGCTCCCTCCAGATCCTCTCCTTCTCAGCCGGGCTCAGCGTCGCAGCAAGCCCGCTCGTGGAACTCGAGACAAACACTCTCGCACCCATCCAGCCGTCCCGGTACTCGACCCCGTCCTCCCTCTCTTCGTCACTCACATCCCCAACCCCCATGTTCTCGCCCTCGTCCTGCCACCCATACCTAAACTCGTCTTTAGCGATGGCCCGCCCATGCCGCACCCGCCAGACCGACTCCCAGATGCTCTTCCCGACGACCACCACCGCCTCGGGCCGCCACCGCCGCCTTGGCCTCGAGGTCGCCCACCCCGGCGTCCATCTCGGCCTTGCTCAGCTCGGCGCCGTTGCGGCTCGGCCGCGACACGATGTTGGTCAGGCCCAGGCTGAAGCGCGCGGGTAGGGTGCGATCCTCCTCGGCGGAGCACCGCACGGGAAGGACCCCAGACGAGTACATCAGCTTCCAGAACAGGTTGCTGGGGTGGTTGTAGGCGTGGCCCGTCTGGGCGGTGCGCACGCCCGGGTTGAGGCCGCAGAAGAGGGCGAGCAGGTTCGGCGCGAGGGCGTCGGGGAGGGGCGGAAGGTGCGCGTAGACGCCGGGGGGCTGGTACCCTGACTTTGGCCTGTTCCTCTTCTTGGGCTTCTTGGTGCTTCCTGGGGTGGGCGTTGATGATGGTGAGGAGGAGTCGGCTGTGGCTGCTTCTGCTTCTGTTGAGCCGTCTGGCAGGGCTGGGACACGGGCGTTATCGTCTGCCGTGACGGCGGCTTTGCGCTTTCTGGAACCGCCTGGTGGTGTTGAAATGGTCCGTTTTGGGCTTGCTAACTTCGTGGGATTGTATGAGAGGCGAGTACTCCGACGGGGTGGTGTCTGACCTGCTTGTGGCGACTGAGGCTCGGTCTTGAACCGGAAGTTCTCCATGTTGAGTCTGCCGCTGAAAGATGACTGAGGGGGCGGGACCGAGATGTTAGCTGTCTCATGGTCGAGGGCTGCCATTGTGCTTGTCCCGGTGGTCCCCTTGAGGGTAGGCACTGCACCGGTGGTTCAAGGCTGCTTGGTGGCCCAGAGGGTTGAGTTGAGGCAGCTCAGGCAAGTTGCCTGGACAGGTACCAAGTAGAATTGGCCACCTGGGATGTCGTTATTTCCCAGCTGCAAGTCACGTAGCTTCACCGAAGCTATTCACTGACAGCCTCGAGTTTGGCTGTCTGAGTTCTATAAATGATTACCGTATGAAATTGAGGCTGAAATGCCCAGGTTGTTGTTAGTGGCCTTTTACACGTCAACCCCCTCGTTTACTACGTAGTTTTGATGTATCGAGTGGCAACTTTGGCAATCCGCTCACCTGGACGTCAGGCGAAAGCTTTTGCTTCTTGAAATCCTTTTTTCATGCCTCTATTTTTCGGTTTCTAATATTCTCAGAGGAGACTGACAGATACCATTCACAGCTCTTCGGTTAGTAAACGTCTTGCTTGTCCTTTCTGGTTCGCTTTGGCCTCTCACATGCAGCTTTAGGCCTTCAGACCGCCAGCTGACAAGTCAGGAGAAAAGCGACTGGCCCATGTGTAACAGCCCTGGAGGTAGTCGAACAAAGGAGCGCTTTCTGTACCCGGGTTCTAGATGTAGATAGACTAGCTCGTATTCCGTGCTCCGTGAAGTGCCTCGCCCGTGCATTGCTGTAAAGGCCAAATAGTCTAGTCTAATACCCGCGTGTTGAACCGTAGCACAGGGCAGTTACGAGCCCCAGCAACGGCTTTGGACGAATAGGAGGCGGCTGATCGGGAGCGTGTCGACGTCACAAGCCGGCTGTTGGCAGGCCCAGCTCCTCTACTGGCCGCATTCCTGCAGGGGAGTCGGAATCAGGGGTTGGCGGGGCTGAAGGGGAGCTGAGCAGTGGAGGGGAGCTCCAGCTTTCATCCCGGCCGTGCTATTAATACAAAGCAAGCTGACTGCCCCCGGCCGAACACCACCACGCTGCTTGCTGGCCTCCCCATTCTTGCTGTCCTCTTCTTGGTATTTCTCACTTGTTGACTTTTGATAGTATACCCAGTTGGACCATTTCTACCTCCCTTGCACCAATAACAGATCAGTCACCGCGCAATCGCCACCATGGAGACTATCAAGAACGCCCTCAACATCGGCAGCTCTGGTGCCCCTCCACGATCCCCCTCGGCCGACGAGGTCAAGGCACTCCAGGAGAAATACCAGAAGGCGGGCCAGGAACAGGTCTTCACCTTCTACGACTCCCTCTCCAAGGAGGACCAGGCACATCTCTACCACCAGCTCGCCGGATTCGACCCCGACTACATCAACACCATCACAAAGAAGGCCCTCAACCCGCCCGAGGCCGAGTCCAAAAAGGCCGAGCTCGAGCCCCTGCCCGAATCCGCGACTGCCAGCGTCCTGGACTCGGACGCCGATCAGCTCAAGAAATGGTACGAGTCCGGCCTGGACCTCACCGCCAAGAACAAGGTCGGCGTGGTTCTCATGGCTGGTGGCCAGGGCACAAGACTGGGCAGTTCCGCACCAAAGGGCTGCTTCGACATCGGTCTGCCCTCGCAAAAGTCCCTGTTCCAGATCCAAGCCGAGCGCATCCGGCGGCTGCAGGTGCTGGCACACAAGCACGCTGGTCTCCCCGAGAACCAGGAGGTCGTGGTGCCATGGTACGTCATGACTAGCGGACCCACGAGGGGCCCGACCGAGAAGTTCTTCGAGGAGGCAAACTACTTTGGGCTCAAAAAGGAGAACGTCCTGATCTTCGAGCAAGGAGTGCTGCCATGCATCTCCAACGACGGAAAGATATTGCTCGAGGGCAAGGGCAAGGTTGCCGTTGCCCCTGACGGGAACGGAGGCATCTACCAGGCCCTGGTCACCTCGCCCGTCCTTGGCGACCTGCGCAAGCGAGGCATCGAGCACGTCCACTCGTACTGTGTCGACAACTGCCTGGTCAGGGTTGCGGACCCGACCTTCACCGGATTCGCCGCCTCGAAGAACGTCGAGATCGCGACCAAGGTGGTGCGCAAGCGCAACGCTACCGAGTCGGTCGGCCTGATCCTATCCAAGAACGGCCGCCCCGATGTTGTCGAGTACAGCGAGATCGACAAGGAGACGGCCGAGGCCAAGGACCCCAAGCAGCCCGACGTGCTCAAGTTCCGCGCCGCCAACATCGTCAACCACTACTACAGCATCGGCTTCCTGGAGAAGATCCCCAGCTTCGCCAAGGACCTGCCGCACCACGTCGCCAGGAAGAAGATCCCCCACGTCGACCTCAAGTCCGGCGAGACCGTCAAGCCCGAGAAGCCCAACGGCATCAAGCTGGAGCAGTTCGTCTTCGACGTCTTCCCCCTGCTGCAGCTCGACAAGTTCGCGTGCCTCGAGGTCAAGCGCGAGGATGAGTTCTCGCCTCTCAAGAACGCGCGCGGCACTGGCGAGGATGACCCCGACACGAGCAAGAAGGACATCACCTCCCAGGGCAAGAGGTGGCTGGAGGCTGCCGGTGCCATCCTCACCGGTGACGGCGATGCCGGTGTCGAGGTCTCTCCTCTGATCAGCTATGTGAGTGTACCCCCTTTCTCCCTATGTCTCTGAGAATATGGAGCAAAACTGATAGGTCCAATGCAGGGTGGTGAGGGGCTTGGTCACCTAAAGGGGAAGGAGTTTGGACTCCCCGCCGTGGTGGCAGACCCGGCTGAGAAGTAGGTCCTCAGTGTCCTGCATGTAATGGAGATTATTCTGCTGAGGCATGTGGTCGATACCTGGTACTATAAGCGCTTTGTAAAGTCCTCCCGGCGGAAATTAGCTGCCCTTTGACCTCGGCAGAGGCATAGCGGTAGTGACTTGACTACATCACAGCGGCCATGCGCACCCCAATAAGGTTAGTGCTATAGATAAGGTAGAAATAAAAGTCCAAGCTTATGAATACAGAGATTCGCACCTGCAAAAACGGAGGGTGCAGTGGTACATCGACAGCACTAAACCACGTGAGAATTCACACACCACACCTAATACCCGCATCTAACAGCCACGCCCAATTTACACACCTAATTCACATAAATTAGATATATAGGCATACAAGTGTTAAGTATTGGGTGTATGGGTGTTGGGTGTGTAGGTGTGTGGCTGGGCTATGGTGGGTTGATGTACGGCCGTACCCTCCGTTTTTTGCAGGTGCGAATCTCCGTATTCAAGCTTATCAACAAGAAGACAACTCACTGGTCGACATTTTGCACGCCCTGGATGTCCGCGAGAAGCAGCTCCATCTGACGAGTCTGAACAGTGCCCACAGCCGTATCCGGGCGAGACAGATACCTTCATCACACACAAGATCCAGGCACCAAAATTACGAGAACCACACCGTGACGGTCACAGCTAATGAGCTGGTGGCGCCTTAGAGCCCGGCATGTATGTACTGATGGATGGATTTAGAAATGCAACCTAGAACGCCTCCCTGATGTGTTTAATCCTTCTATCGTACCTCCCCGCCGAGAAAATCGCCCCAAAGGCTCATCAATGCCAGATGCCTTCAGAAATGAAGAGTTCTAGCCAACTCACACATGCCCACACATGTATCTGCCGCTCCTTGTCTACCAGTGCCCAAATTCCACCAATGACAGGCCCCGCCCCCCACCATCACCACAGGAAACCAACCTCCCCCCTCCCCCAAACCAACGCTCTCCTCCAGGACAGGCCCCCAGGACAGGAAACACCTAGGAGCTGTTGAGGTAGCTAAGGTAGCAGTTCCACCCGATGCTGATGACGTTGACGAAGAGCACGCGGTGCTCGAGCGGGACGACCTTGAAGTTGACGGCCTGCGCGAAGGGCCAGAGCATGTAGTTGGACGTGAGCGCGGTCTTGTAGTTCTTGTCGAGCTTCTCCTTGACGGAATTGCCCTCGAGCGTGGCCATGGACGACAGGAAGACGCCGATGAAGACGGGGGCGAAGACGCCCTGGTCCAGCGCCACGCGCGCCAGGATCGTGCCGTTGGGGGACTTGAGGTTCACGTTCTTGGCTAGGAACTTGTACCATGTCGTCGCGGCTGGGCCGAAGACGGCTGTTTGGGGTGTCAGTACGTGTGCTGATTGTGTTTGGTGTTGTGCGGGAAGGTGAGATGGGAGGTGAGGAAGGGGTGGGCTGGCTCCTCCTGCTTGTTGGCCCCCGGGAGGGGGACACATTGCGTCAAAAACAGAAAATGCTCACCTCCGCCGTAGAGGACCATGCGGCCGGTGCGGGCCAGGTCATGCTTCTCCAGGCCCTTCTTGTCGACGGCCTGCTGGGCGATGACGTCGCCGGTGCCGAAGAGGATGGCCGTGGTGACGACCTGGGTCAGCAGAGGCCGCTTGACCAGCTTAGCTTGGTACCTGGAAAGGGGGAGGTACGCATTAGCATCCACGTTTGCGCATGAGGCTGGGTGGGAGGTTGAGGCTCTCACCATCTGAGCATCTTGAGGACGATGAGTGCGGTACAGGGATGTGCTGTCTGTTATGTCCAGGTAAGGTGGTTGGCCAGGCTTGTGTTGGCTGGACGGAAACAAATGTAACGGATGGCGACGTTTGGTTAGCCTGTTCCTGGAACCCGTTGTCGATGCTGCTGATGATGTGTCACTACTGCTGGGGATGCGGGAGTGAAAGCTTGCTGTCCTGTCCTGAACTCTCTGTCTCTTTTGGTTTTGCTCCCAGCTATTGCGGTTGGCTGGCAGCTCACCCCCGACTGCCTCGGAGGACAATCACCCTAAGATTGCGGAGCAGTTGTGGTCGAGCTACCGTTACATTGCCCCAGGACCCTGGGCACATTGGACCCAGGCACGGTAGCCCTATTCTGTCTGGTCTAGACTACATGCGTATCCTCCACCCCCCAATTCTGGACGTTGATCTTCAGAATAAACCTTCCGCGTATCGATCATTCACAGGACAATACACACACTCCGTGCAGTTTGCTGTGACCTGGCAGTTCTCTCTGCCGGCCAGATAGATGAGCGCCCCGTCTCAGGTTCAGTCAAAGCCCGAACAGGCTCACAGCGACCCGGGCGCACAGACTAACCAGCTGTGACCCTGACAGCTGAGAATCTGGGGTTGGCCAAACTCAATTTCCCATCCGTATTTTAAGACGCGGCATCTCCTTTTGTGTTAATATTGCAATCTATTGCTGCCTGTCATGTTCGGCTCCGGCTCCAACGCCGACGCCGACGGGCCTCACTGACACCATTTCTTGGTCGGGTCGATCTCATCCCACAAGTCTTGGCCTCATTCATGACCGTGAAGGTTGTATTCGCCGCCTTCTCCTCCGTCTCTGAGAGCACAAGTTAGTTGCTCGATCCAACTCACACCACGGCTATATCAAGACAAGTCACAACAACAACAAGGTCACGCAATAAGTAACAGAGGTGCCTCACGCATGCGCCCTTATATGTACCTTTCCCTCCACCAGGGAAGAACGAAACCCCGAACAAGCAACTCTTGCCAACCATCCACCATTCTTGTCGTCCCGTGGCCTCCTCACCTTGCCCAGCCAGCGAGACCTTCCAGAACGTCGAGCTTAACTCTGCATCATCCCCGTGCCCCCAGGACCTCCCAGGGGGGGAGCACAAAGACCACACATGCCCCTCCTCGCTCTCAGCGAGGAAGCTTCAAATGCTCGACGCTCCTGCAGCAGATCGCACTTGGCCCGCGTGGATCACGCCTTGACGAGGCCGCACGCTGGCCTCGGCCTGCTGGGCGGGATACACGGTGCTCGTGCACGCGTGTGAGGAGCGTCTTGTGTTTTTTTCTCAAATACGCCCGCTATGTTGTAGCGTTTACGGGCCGAACTGGGCGTGCTGTTTCACGGCACTGGTGCAGATTGCTGAGACGAGGAGAGACATTTTTTTCGCAGAGGTATTTGTTCGACATGTGAGTCTGGGGTTAGTAAGACTAGGTAGGTAAGTACTGTCGCCCGAGTCGCCTCCTCTGGGCTGCGTCTCGACTGGGCGAGACTACTCGTCTCGCCCGCTCTTGGCATCTTGGGCCCCGGAACCAGCGTCCCTCCCGCCGAGGAAGTAACAGAGAGACAGTCAGGGTCTGGTCTGGGGGCAGTACGCATTGTATATGGTGGTCGACCAGGCCGATCCCAGGAACTGAGTACCTAAGCCGCAGGGGATGAAGAGGACACAGCTATTTCTCTCACAAACTTCCTCGATCTCATCTGTGTGAGAGCCATTTTTCATCCCGAGATACCTTCCAGGCGTTTCCTTCCGTACTTGGTGTTGTGTAGTGGAGTCTAGGCATTGTGTGGGCGCTGGCAGGCATAACCCCATCATCTCGGCCGAACCCTCGACGCCCCTTCGGCCCAAAGCAGGACAGCAGCCCGGAAACCAGCTACCTACAAAAGATATGATGGGTGGTCGTTGCCTATGCGATGATGATGATGAGGTCAGCAAACGACCGGGGTCGGGTCCGATCTGGAACGGCTCTCGTCTGACGAGGAGGCCCAGGGAGGACAGCCGCCCGGGGTGATTGGGGGCCGTGCCCACCAAGCACAGTAGGTACCCCTACCCTACCTTTCCACTCCCGGGTGTTCTCTCACAGGACAAGCAAATGATCTCCAGGGAGGGGCGCCGAAGGCAGAAAGGGCGCAGATCCAGAGTCTCAAGCCGTGTTTTGGGGGCCTGGCTTTTCTCGCTGGGCGGCAAGCACACAGGGGAGGAGGGGGAGGAAGCTGCGTCCCGCTCCGCCCGTTAGGAACTACTGTGCCTTCTTTCTTCCGCCCTCCGGCCCCTTCTGCCCTACTCGCTTTTCACTACGCTCCTTCAGAGCAGCGGGTGATTGACAAATCTCGCTGTAACTTGACTCAGGCCAGACCAGATTTGTGCCGGCTCTTCGCTTTTCCTGTAGATCATGGAGATAAAAAAAATAGAGGATGTGATTGACAGGAAGAACATTATGGACAAGAGATCCCCTCGACCTTGAAATCCAGGAAAATCAACTCGCAGATCTCCCCTTCCCCCAGCTGGGTCGAGAGACCGTGATATTTTTGACAGTCTGGCAGTGCCCACCAGTTTAAGATCATCTACTCGGCCCCACACTCCAGTTCCATTCCGGGGTGCGTGTTGATGCACCACAAATGCTGCCTGTGCCTGTGGCCATGCGGCTCCCCCCAATAGTCCTCCCAGACGGCCGGCCCATTCCTCTGGTTTTCGCCGTCTCGGCCCTTGAGTGCAATCCCCGGTTTCATCCAGCCATGCGTCGTGGTATATTGCTTGGGAATGTGTGGATTGTGGCGACACCCCCCATAGACTTAGTTTAGTATTTAGAAAAAAAAACAAGAAAAAAGGTTTCCACCTAGAAGTGCTCCTTCCAGAAACGGAAGTCAACCTCCCTAACCGTGGCGGCCTTGCATGCCTTCTTGATATCGCGAGCTGAAAATGTTGTCAGTACAGAGGTCACAGTGAGTACCAAAATGGGGTCGGGATAAACTCACCAGCTGCAGAGGGACCGCAGAAGTACACACCGACGGTCGTCCTCATGCTGCCCTCGAGACCATTCAGGTACGAGCGGTCCAAGATTCCGTCCCTCATCGTGGTGAAGAGCCTGCAGAAGTCGGGCCGACCAAAGTTGGTGCGGGACTTGAGCTCGGTGAGAGGATCCACCTCGGCACCGACCGAGTTCAGCACGATGTTGTTCATGGTGTCCTGGTCCAGCTTCTGTGTCAGGTAGGTGTGGATCTTGAGGAACTCGACGCCGGAGCTGCCGGGGATGCGGGCCGCCTCGGTACTCTGCTGCTCGAGCGACGACAGGAGCGTCTGGAACCACTCGAACGAGTTGGTGTCCTTGCAGATCCACAAGAACTCGACTCGGCGAAGACGGGTTGGCGGGTTCGGGCTGTTGCGCAAGTGCCAAATGTTCTTGAGGATGGCCGCCCAAGGAGTCACGCCGATACCTGTTCCCACCAGCACAGCGATTTCGTTCTCGAACACGTCCTCCGCCGGTGCGCCGTAGGGTCCGTCGATCCGGAGAGCCGGCATCTGCTGACCGTTCTGCAGCGCCACCTCGTACATGCCCATCGGGTCGACGCCCTCGTACAGCTTGGCCTGCGCGCCTCCGGCGCCGACAGCGTCACCGAGCGATCGAGTGAAGTCACCAACCTGACGGACGTGGACAGAGACGTAGGGGTCGTAAGGGCACGAGGTAATGGTGAACGGGTGCCACTGGTACTTGGAGACGGAAGGCAGCTGCAGGAACAGCCACTGACCAGCCTTGTACTTGAACGAGGGCTTCGAGAACTGGATCTCGACGACATCTAGTGAGGTGTTAGCGCAAGGTTTTTGCATTTGAATGACACTAGTCGTAGGGACTTACCGTAAGGGTGGCGGACAACACGAGTGATCTTGGTTGAACGGCGGGCCCTGATCTCACGGTAAAGCCGCTCCGTCAAATAAATTCCACCGCCAAAGAGCTCCCATCTCCAGCCCTGGTAACCAATGCAGTGAGTCCAGAAGATATCCCCGGCGAATGGCGAGAACCCGTTGGCCGAGTCACGCACGAAACAGCCGACTGCGTGCGTGTACAGTCCAAGCATGAAAGGGATGAACAGGTGGTGGGTGTACCAGAAGGTCTCGAACGACTGCTGGCGAATTCTGTGGTGCGCAGTCGTGTACATGAGAAGCATGCAGAGAAGCATGATGTGGCCAGTGATACCGCCAGGTTGAGCGTAGTGGATCTGCAGCGCGAGGACCGGTCGGATTTGCGTTCGCTCGACGTTGAAGAAGCTAGGAGACGAATGAGCGCATGCTTGCGGAGGCCGTCAGGGTAAAGACTTACTTGACGTAATGAGCAGTGACATGGGCAACGGTGAAGAAGAGCATCGCATAAGCGACCTGACGATGGAACCAAAGGTTCTCGTCCAGAGGCAAGAACCTGATCTTGGGCCGAAGCCATCTCACCAGTGTCCGACATACTGGGAGCAAAATGAACAACCCATCGAAACTCAACACGAGACCGGCACCACGCGAAATCCAGACGGAGAACTCGAGCCCATTGAGGCCCGCGAGCCTAGGGTCGGACGCTTGTTTGTACCTGCCTTTCGGTCAGCATCCAGATCACATCCGTGAGCGGGAAGGGAATGAGAGCCATACCATCCAAATCCGAAGAGGAAAAAATGGATGCCCCAAAATATGAAGTAGAAGGACAGTTTCGGAACAGTAAACTGCTTCTTGACCAGCGTGCCGTAGCCCATCTTGAATGCCGTCGAGGTTCCTCCCTCTTCTTTCCCCAACAAAGCGAATTACTTAGTCGACCGGCGACGTATGGGCGGCTCGTTGTCACTTTGGTTGGTGATGACCTCGAAAACGTGTGCGTGTCGTGGCGAGAATTCCAAGCGAGTCGACCCTGAATCCACCTTTCCCTTATTACAATAATCTATACCGGACAAGAGACTCGAACAGACAAGTCGGCTCGATGATGATGATGAATTAAAGAGCGATCTGAGCCAGCAGCGACTGAAAGGAAAGAATGCCAAGGGAAAAAAGGCTCGTGGTAAATGGACAGTACTTTAGCCTGGTGCCGTCGAAGGGGGAGGAGGGAGGTTAAAGGCTGCCGAGACTTTGATAGTGGGCGGAGGGGGTAGTCATAAAGGCCCGAGGGCGAAACACCACGTCCTGTGTGGACCGGGTGACCAATGAGAGCAGTCTAGTCCCAATCCAGAGAGAGCACAGAAACGGCCTATCCCTCTAGATCAGACTCTGGTAGTCTCAATGACCCTGAAATCCAGTGTTCGGATGTCAGTTCGTCCATGAAACGTCTAATCCACTTGCGGATTCCAGCCCTCTTTTGGTCCCATAGATCGAGTCAACGGTAGCAAAGTCGCCCGCCACTGCCGGGTTGACGAGGGTTTTGGGACGAGGTCAGGGCAGAGGCCAGGGCCAAGCCGCAGTCTGGGAGGTGTCCCTGCCGAGGAGGTAGATCAGACGTTGGAAAGGGTTTCGCTTAGGAAAAGGCCCGTGTCAGATGGGACCAAAGACTGGTGCTGTCAGATTGGCAGAGCAATGCGACACACTAGTAGTGGAAGAGTTGAGACGAGCCGTGTTAGAGATGACGAGAACCGGGGGTGCAGCGAGGCTGATCTGGTGTTTCGGCCCGGACCAGGATCCGATGGCACGTAACTCGAGCAGCGGCAGTGATGCGTTGAGGGGGCGTTCAATTGGGGTTATCTGTCAGCAGGCGAATGCAGTCCTTTTCATCATGGTATCGTCGAGGTCGTTGTAAAATGCATCGAGAGAAGTTCACGTTCAGGCTCAGGAGGAGAGAGCGAGATGTTTTCCACCTCCACGGTCGAATCAAGGAGGTCTGGGGTCTGGGCATCGGGCCGCCTAAGAATAGCCACTTGTGCGACCTGCAGAGGTGTGACCACCACGAAGCCGGCGCTTAGGATGGAGAAGTGAGAGGCAAGATTGAGAGCTGCAGGGCCGCCGGGGACAGCTGGGATTCGCCAGAGAGACTGTTGGGACGACTTGACGGCGAGCGCTAAACCCAACCCAGGCGGCCCTCGACCGAGCCTCAACCCAATCAGCACGGCGAGCTTCTCATCACGACAGGGGGCCCATGCGACCCCGTGCCGTGGTGCGGCTTGTGCCCACGGATCAGGGGAGTCCCACATCTTGCACGACGGGGCGTTAGATACTTTGTACCTGAGTGTTAGGCCGGGCTGCCCGGTTCCAACCGCCAGAAACCTTAGTCAAACCTCACCTCCCACGAGCATTCTTCAACAGCCCGCTGTTGGCTGGTAGAGATCTGTGGGTGCTTGGCCGCCCCATCGTCATCGAAACCGGTGCGCAGAAATCGTCGGGAGATACTAGGCTCCAGATCTCGCGACTGTGGTGCAAGTGTAGATCAAATGGTCCTTGCACCGGCCGGGAAGGGCCAGGCAGCACGAGCACTGATGATGGGCAGCGATCGTCGAATGTGTCTGAAATCCGCCGTGTGTGAGGACAGCAACCAAGCAAATCATCCGCCCGCCAAGCAGGCTTGGGAGTGAGGTTGGCCCTCCTGGAGTGGCATCATCAGTATGGCCACATTGTACACAGATCATTCGATTATCATATAAGCCTTGGATCGTCTCCCTCGGATGGAAGAAGGGCCCTCTGCATTCCTCCACCCCTCAGTCGAATCTGTCGAGTTGATACAGGGGTGGTACTCGGAAAGGGTGTGTCCAGCGCAGCATTTGACGGTAGGGTCCCGGCTCGCCCGCCAGAATTTAAGCGTATTTGGAGCCTCAACGCTCCTGCGCAGCGCCATGTCATGCATGCGAGTTTCAAACGGCTGGAGACAACCCCCCTGGCTGCCTGGCTGGGGTAGCCGGCGGGCTGAACGAGCGAGCCATGGTAGAGCACAAACTACAACTTCTCGACGCTAGATGACAAAGTGCCATCCTGCCATTCGTCTGTTGATGGGCGCATGGTTGGGACGCCGCCACCCGCCTTTCCGAGGGGGACAGGAGGAGCGGGTAAAATCGATATCAGACAGGAAGTGCTACAACCCCCCTGCTTGAAATTGCGTGGCGGTGACAGATTTTCGGGGGCAGCAACACTATACTTGCTCGGAAGTAGATGTTCCTGCGAGTGGGGACTAAGATCATCGAGCTCAAGCTCAAGGTCGAAGGCTCTGGCTGGTGTTGGGGGTGCGTCACCTGGGTGCTGTCTGGCTCATAAACATATGGGCCTTTAGAGTTGAGTTTCGAATCGCTGCGAGGAGTAGCGTTACATCAGCCTTGCCCTAAGCTCATGTCCTCGAGTATATATACTGGAACGATTTCCCAGACTAGTCCCAGGTTATGTGGGACAAAGGCGATTTTTTGCATGATGGGCATTTCAGACGTGCCTCCGAATTGTGGAAGATGTGGGCACCGTGGGTGCCAGATAGCGACGATGAAGCACATTGCAGATGGTAGTGCTGGTGTCATCCAACAGTTGAGACTTCGCCTTCGTGGCGTCTCCTGTTGCTTGCACTGAGAATACATTAGGCGTCCCGCGGAAAATGTCCGAGCTGGATCATTCGCAGGCTGATTGTGGTCGTGCTTGTGGCTGCCCCCACTTGCCTGACATCACAACAGGCCGGAGGACGCTTGCGATCGAGGTTGATATCCCTCCGATATTCCATGCAGCTTTATGCCAAAGGAGCGTATAAATAGGACGATATATTATCGACACTTCAATGATTGTTGCTAAGTGACAGACGAGTTGGTGCGGGCCAGATGTCGTCCCAGGAGGGCAGTCCTTTGCGTCTGGGACACGCTGGAGACATGAAGCTTAATTATTTAAGCTTCACGACGGCCGGGGATCTAGCCGGTGACGTCGGACGGGACCCATCTCCAACGGGAGGCATCCGTGCTGCTGACCAGACTACAGTGCCTCGCAGGACGACCGAGTTTTCATCGGCCAGAACGAGTATTTGCCGTGAGCACAGTTCCGTGTTCCTTCCATTGGCATAGCTAATCCGGCGTGATCGCGGTCGTCGTGGGTTCATTTGCGCTCGCTGACTTGCCCAGGCACTGCTCACATAGTCGGTCCGCCTAGTACGGAGGGGCGACGGATTCAACCAGTACGTCTGCCCAAGGGCGGCTGCCAGAACCTCTCGGGAAGTGATTGTAAAAGTCGTCGACTTGACCATTTGGGTTCGTAGCGTGCGTGCAGCGCGCGGCGAGAAGAGGCCCAACGGCATGACGAACGGCCGTGGCGTCGAGTCTCTGCATGAGGCATTATTCATGGACGTCCAGGCAGGCTTGAACGTGGCCGCGGCCCCTCTGTGAGCATGGTGAGCTGGCCGTCAGCATTGAGGCAAAATCCTTGCGCGGCCGAGTGAGGCGCAGTGACTGGTGGTGACTGTGCTTGTCCATGACCTGCTTTTTTTGCCGTGGTTGGGCTTGGGCTTGGTCTTGGGCAGGCAGGCAGTTACGTCAGCGGATCCGCCCACTCATATCGCGTGCATACTGGCGTACAGTCCGACAGCGTAGCTGGAGTGGCCATTTGATTGCGGTAGAGCCTGAGGTGGAGGGCGTCCCTTTTTAGCAAAGTACACTTGGCCATGACTGGAGGCAGGGCGCGGAGCTTCGTCACTGCATACCGTCGGGCTGTTCTGCCAAGCAACCTGATTTCCTCTCCGTGGTAGGCTGTAGGCTGCACCGGCAATCCTCCTTACCGTTGGCACGGGCTACCTGTGTGCAGCAGCTGTTAGTCCGTATTGCGAAACTCGAAACATCTTTCCCGTCCGCCATCCCCCGTCTACGCGGCAATCCCCCACTACGAAATCCCTCGCGACGCCGATCAACCCGACGACGACGACGACGATAAACCACCTCCCTCACCTCCCGAATTGTGCGCCTTGCCTGGCCATCGTCGACCTGGCATCCTCGCAGGCGCAGATCACAATAGACCCATCGCTGCGCGGGCTCGCCTGCCCCTATGTTCGCCCCTGAGTCGTCCCTCACACACCACAGCACATCACCACTCTGTCCACCGCCACATCGTCACGGTCCCTTCCACATCTTAGTCGCCCGCCATGGTAAGAGTCGCCCGAGCGCACTGTCGCTGTTCGCCCACGATGCGCACCCGGTCTTGCTCACACTCACATCGCAGGGTATTACCAACCGCCGAAAGGATAAGGGGGCCAAGCAGGGCGGAGCCGTCGCAGCCGGCGGCGGCCATGCCGGCGCAGGAGGAGCGAAGCCAAAGAAGGCCACCTTCGAGACAACCAAGAAGAAGGAGATCGGCGTATCAGACCTCACACTGCTCAGCAAGGTCTCCAACGAGGCTATCAACGAGAACTTGAAGAAGAGATTCGAGGGTGCCGAGATCTACACATACATCGGCCATGTGCTGGTTTCCGTCAACCCCTTCCGCGACCTCGGCATCTATACCGACCAGGTCCTCGAGAGCTACAAGGGCAAGAACCGTCTCGAGGTGCCCCCACACGTCTTCGCCATCGCCGAGTCTGCATACTACAACCTCAAGGCATACCATGACAACCAGTGCGTCATCATCTCGGGCGAGTCCGGTGCCGGCAAGACAGAGGCCGCGAAGCGCATCATGCAGTACATCGCGAACGTGTCGGGAGGCGAGTCGGGCGACGTCAAGCAGATCAAGGACATGGTGCTGGCAACCAACCCCCTGCTGGAGTCCTTCGGAAATGCCAAAACCCTGCGGAATAACAACTCCTCACGTTTCGGCAAGTACCTGCAGATGCATTTCAACGCCCAGGGCGAGCCCATCGGCGCCGACATCACCAATTACCTGCTCGAGAAATCCCGAGTCGTCGGCCAGATCCAAAACGAGCGGAACTTTCACATTTTCTACCAGTTCGCCAAGGGCGCATCCCAGCACCAGAGGGAGATCTTCGGTGTACAAAAGCCAGAAACATATCTCTACACAAGCAGGTCCAAGTGCCTCGATGTTGACGGAATCGACGATCTGGCCGAGTTCCAAGAAACGCTGAACGCAATGAACCTGATCGGCCTGTCCCAAGGGGAGCAAGACAACATCTTCAGGATGCTGTCTGCGATCTTGTGGACTGGCAACCTGGTTTTCAAGGAAGACGACGATGGTTATGCGGCCGTGTCTGACTCGTCCGTCGTCGACTTCTTAGCATACCTGCTCGAGGTCGACCCCCAATCACTCATCAAGGCCATCACCATTCGTGTCTTGACGCCGAGAAACGGCGAGGTCATCGAGTCACCCGCCAACATTGCGCAAGCAACGGCCACCCGTGACGCCCTGGCCAAGGCGATATACTACAACCTGTTCGACTGGATCGTAGAGAGAGTCAACCAGTCGCTGAAGGCCAGGCAGCCAACAACGAACTCAATCGGGATTCTGGATATCTACGGTTTTGAGATTTTCGAGAAGAACAGCTTTGAACAACTCTGCATCAACTATGTCAACGAGAAGCTGCAGCAGATCTTCATCCAGTTGACGCTCAAGGCGGAACAGGAGGAGTACGCCCGGGAGCAGATCAAGTGGACGCCCATCTCTTACTTCGACAACAAGGTTGTGTGTGACTTGATCGAGCAGGTCCGCCCGGTGGGCATTTTCTCCGCCATGAAAGACGCCACCAAGACTGCGCACGCCGATCCGGCTGCTTGTGATCGGACCTTCATGCAGAGCATCAACGGCATGTCGAATGCCCATCTGACGCCGCGTCAAGGCAGCTTCATCATTAGGCATTATGCTGGTGATGTGAGCTACACGGTCGATGGCATTACGGACAAGTGCAAGGATCAGCTGCTCAAGGGAGTCCAGAACCTCTTCCAGATCAGTCAAAACAAGTTCATCCACACGCTCTTCCCGCACCAAGTCGACACCGATAACAGGAAACAACCGCCATCTGCCGGTGACAGGATTCGAACTTCGGCAAATGCCCTTGTCGAAACGCTCATGAAGTGCCAGCCATCCTACATCCGAACCATCAAGCCGAACGAGAACAAATCTCCGACCGAGTACAATGTGCCAAACGTGCTCCATCAGATCAAGTACCTAGGTCTTCAAGAGAACGTGAGAATCCGTCGGGCTGGTTTCGCATACCGTCAGTCTTTCGAGAAGTTTGTTGATCGGTTCTTCCTGCTGTCCCCTGCAACATCATATGCAGGAGAGTACACGTGGACTGGTTCGTACGATGCGGCTGTGAAGCAAATCCTGAAGGACACCAGTATCCCGCAGGAAGAGTGGCAGCTTGGTGTAACAAAGGCTTTCGTCAAGTCTCCGGAGACTCTGTTTGCTCTGGAACATATGAGGGATCGGTACTGGCACAACATGGCAACTCGCATTCAGCGAATGTGGCGAGCATACCTCGCATACAGGGCTGAGTCGGCCACACGTATCCAGCGATTCTGGCGCAAGAAGCGTACGGGCGCTGAGTATTTGCAGCTGAGGGATGACGGGCATCGCGTCCTCCAGGGCCGCAAGGAAAGGCGACGCATGAGTCTACTGGGGTCTCGACGATTCCTGGGTGATTATCTGGGTATCAACGCAACCACCGGGCCTGGAAGCCAAGTGCGCAATGCTATTGGGCTGGGAAGCAATGAGAAAGCGGTTTTCTCGTGCCGCGGTGAACTTTTGGAGGCCAAGTTTGGCCGCTCAAGCAAACCGAGTCCCAGGATCATCATTGTTACGAACAGCAAGTATTACACCGTGTCTCAGATGCTCGCCAACAACCAGGTCCAGATTGTTGTCGAACGAGCGATTCCTTTGGGGGCCATCAAATTCGTCGGCGCCTCAACTGCCCGCGATGACTGGTTCTCGCTCGGAGTTGGGTCACAACAGGAGGCGGACCCACTCATGAACTGTGTCTTCAAGACGGAAATGTTCACTCAAATGCAACGGGTCATGCCGGCTGGCTTCAACTTGAAAATGGGGGAGACAATTGAGTATGCCAAAAAGCCGGGCAAGTTGCAGCAGGTCAAGGTCCTCAAGGACTCCCCCTCGCCGGCGGACTTCTACAAGAGCGGTGCGGTGCACACGCAGCCGGGCGAGCCACCAAACTCAGGGTCAAGACCCATGCCAAAAGCCAAACCGGTGCCGCCGAGGCCCATAACAAAGGGCAAACTCATCAAGCCTGGCGGGCCCAACGGCCGGCCGTCAAGAGCCACAGGAAACCGAACGCCTCAGCCCCGACCCCGGAGCCGGGGCGGCGGCAGCTCCACGAGCGGTGCCCAATCCTACACCAAGGCCCGTTCCGAAACCCATACCTGCTCCCGTCACCATCCCTTCGCATACCCGAAACCAGTCTGCTGCTTCCGCAACTCGTGTACCGCCTCCTCCACCTCCACCTGCCGCACCCCCGGCTAGGGCGAGGATCATGGCCAAGGTCCTGTATGATTTTGCCGGCCAAAGGGAGAACGAATTGACAATCAAAGCGGGCGACATGATCGAGGTTGTCCAGAAGGAGACCAATGGTGAGGCCTTTTTTTTATCTAACCTTCTCGTAGCTCGGTCCTGAAATTGAGCGCATGGCTGACTCTGAACAGGATGGTGGCTAGCAAAGAACGGAGACGGCCAGGCATGGGTGCCGGCAGCCTACGTGGAGGAACAAGCACCAGCACCAGCACCGAGGGCCCCGCCGCCGCCCCCTGTCGCAAACGGCAGGGCCAAGCCGGCCGCGCCCCAGCCCCCGGCCAAGCGACCCGCGGCAGGGCGCAAGCCGGCACCACCACCGCAGCCGCGCGACTCGGGCATGAGTCTCAACGGCGGCTCGGACAGCAGCCGGAGCAACACGCCCACGCCGAGCCTGGCGGGCAGCCTGGCGGACGCACTGCTGGCGAGGAAGAATGCGATGGCCAAGAAGGAGGATGACGACGACTGGTGAGCGCGCTATCAACCAAATGGGAATGAAGAAGCCGTTTCTAGTTGTCCAACGCCGTGGATGAGGGGTTGGTGCGTGATGGGTTTGGTTCGTTTCAGTGCATAGCCCTGGTTTTGCTCTCGCCTCGTAAGGCGAGGATAGAATGGCGATGATGGCAGGGGGCAATCCGCTTTGCCCGCGCTCTTGTTTGTTCGATAGACGGGTGGGCCGGCTAGGTCTGGCCCCGCCCGGTGTTTTGAAGTACCAAGAGGCGCAGTATTGATTGACATGGTATATATTGAAGAAAGATATCACCTAAGCATCCTTCTGATTGTTGGACAAGTGATCTTGGGAGTTGTGTAGGTTTCGCAAACCATGTCTGTAGGCAGTCCTTCCATCAACTACTGATGAGAGTGAGCTCAAGCCCTCTACAAGTCATATTGGCGGCGTGGATCAGACCCCAACTGATTGGAGAGCTACAATTTGCGAGCATCCACAGACAGCGTGTAAAGATGCCTCATATCATTGGATTTGACCAGGCATCTATAATTGGCTCGCTCTATCTATCCTTACCGTAGGCCTTTCTCCTACGGAGTAGCTCGCCAAGGGGCACATCTTCATCGTCATCCTCGACGTCCTCGTCCACGCCAAAGTCGCGCAGACGATCGCCCTCCGAGTTCGTCCATCCCGGCTCGCCATCGAATCCCCGCTCGTAGTAGCCCTGGCCGGGTATCACAGGGACCGCCTTGTCCGGGGTGTCTTCTCCGTCCTCGTCCTCGTCGTCGTCGTAGTAACCACCACTGCCGGCGCTGTCGTCATCGACGTAGTCATACCCGAGGTCCTCGATCTCCTCGTCCTCACCCAGCTCGGCGATGACGCCCGAAGTGCCCCTCCGCCGGCGCAGGTCCATCTCCTGCCGCGCGCGGAAGGCGGCCATCTCCTCCTGCGGGCTCGTCCACCTCTTGTCGACGCGTTCCGCCTCCTGCCGCGCGGCCTCGGACCCGGGCCAGCCCTTGGCGCCGCCCTCGGCCGCTCGGCGTAGCTTCTCCGGGTCGGCGGGCGGCCACATGCCCTCGCGGTCGTTGAAGCCGTTCTCCTCCCACTCCCAGCCCGTGCCCTTGCCCACCTCCTTCGAGACAGTCGGGGCCCCGCCGATGAAGGGGTCGAGCCACGTCAGCACGTTCCTGGTGCCCATGGCCTGCGCCATGTTGGCGAAGAAGCCGATGTCGTACGGAAACTCGACACGCTCGATCTTGACCCTGCCGCCGTCGCCGCCGGACCACCACCCGGCCCTCCTGGACCGCAGCAGCACCGCGTCGTGCCTCTCCTGCTCCCAGCCCTCGATCATGGTCATGTTGAGCGCCCACCCGCGCACGGTGGTGACAAGCAGGATCAGCAGCGCGAACGAGACCAGCCCGCCCACGATGGCCAGCAGCACCAGGTGGACCAGGGCGGGGACGCTGGGCCCCAGGTATGAGGGCAGCGCCGAGTTGTCCCAGAAGATGAGGCGCAGGCGCGGGTACAGCAGCCACCAGAGCAAGTACGCCAGCGCGGCGTTGGTGTAGACCAGGAAGCGCAGGAAGTAGGGGAAGGTCTGCAGGGAGACGCAGTTGTTGGTCCAGGGGCAGTGGTGGTCCATCTTGGGGATGCACGTCTTGCAGAGGCGGCAGTGGTGCGCGCGCAGCGGCTTGGGCGCGTCGCACTTCTTGCACCAGCGCGTCGTCGTCGTCGCCTTGGTGTCTAGCTCGGGCTGGGGCGTGTCGGCTGTTTCGTTCGAAGGTTTCTCGCCGTCTTTGCTCGTCAGTTTTGGTTTATCGGGCTTCTTGGGTGTTTCTGGAGGCGGTGGGAAGTCATAGCGCCCGGGAGGCACGGTGCAGGCCTTGTAGTATGTCAACCACAGGCAAAGGAGGAGGATGTTGAATATGGCCGTCTCCCTCTGCGTCAGTGGGCCGGGCTCGAGGTTCTCTGCCGCGTTGAAAAGCCATTGTGACGTGTAGCCCAGGAAGAAGACCAGAAGACAGACGGCGGGGACGAAGAGGGACTGGTAGTCAGTGGAGGCCGGACCTGTGAGTAGGCCAGCCATGGTTCGTATTCAAAGAGAGGCAGGGCGGGATGGGAGGAGAGCGTTGGGGGCTTGTCAACAGGTCAACATGGCCGTTGTGAACAGGGCCCTCGCTGTCAGATGCCTGGTTTGGGAATGCCCAATCAGTGTTGGACCATTGAGGAGGAATTTGAAGTAAGGTAATGGAAGAGAAAATGAGCATGGCGTGCCCAGTTTGGCGGCTCGTATTAACTCGAGGTCGACATGGTGCAAGCAGGTGGTCCGGTCTGCTTGTCAGCCGTGCATGCATTGTGGTTGGAAATCAGCCTTCCGCGCCGCCCGTTCAGGAGACGCGACGTCAGTTTTTGGCAACTCGAAGACCCCCTGCTTGGAGGCAGGGGCCAACCGCGGCTGACTTGAACGACAAAGGCAATACGTCGAATGACCCCGTATTGATCGGTCAATACATCTACATCATGCACGTATCCAAAGCCTTTATGAAGTGCCTATTGAAAAGAAAACTTGTACGGCCTGATCAAGGTCTAGTCAGGCATTTGTAGTGGTCTTGATATCGGTATCGCATAATGTCCTACAGGAGGTCATTTTACTCTGTAGGTGGTGTGTACAGTACCTATTTTCTTAGGGCGGCTGTCCCACTGAAAGCCCATGAAGGTCAACTTAAACATCAACCTCTGGGGCCCCTGCCGGCTGTCCAGACATTTGGGTTATAAGATAGTCCTTTTAGGTTCAGCAGGGCGTCAGTTTGGCTGCAAAATTGAGATGCCCTCTCGAAAGACAAGACGCCAAATCTGGACAGGAGAGGACCCTGCCGCTCGAGACCTGGGTTCGCTGACGTAACCAGGCGGTGATTGCTCTAATGCGACTTCTGGCAAGTCAGTCTCCAATGTCGAACCCTTCCTGAGACCTGCAAAGCCACCGGCATACCTTCGTTTTGTCGCTGAGCTGGCATTCAAGCTCATTTATGTTACGATTGACATGGCATCAGCTCAGACCTACTTTTGACGCTCATTTGTCTGTCTGTGTTGACCCGTAGAGGCCGGATGTGACGGCCTCAGGATTGCGGCTACCCCTTTCTTTTCCCAGGGTTAGCACCAGAGAAGCTTCCAATTCCTCGTCCCCGAGCACATCTCAAGCGCCAACTAGATGGAACATGGCCGAACCCTCTCAACTTGCGCTTCTATGGTGAGTATCTCAGCGCACTCCAGGTGTAGTACTGGTCCATCTGACAAGAACGCAGCGCCCTCACATCCTTCTTCTACCTTTATGACAACATCGGCCGGCATCCCCTGCTTGGTATGATCTCGTAGCTGTGGCTTGTAGCATCTTGGCATGCCATTCTAACTGGTGTCCCAGAGCGACCTCGAATCTCCGAGGTGCTGATATGTTTGATCTCTGGTCTCGTGACATTGGCTGTCAGCTTTGTCTCCAGGTGGCTGCCGGGGACCAATGGCCGGTTTGGTACACAAATCTATCAAGTGAACAATGGTGTTGCTCCCGGCTGACCAATTGCCTAGATAATGATATCGCCTACTCAAAGATTGGGGCACACGAACAGTCGGGGCATCACAGTAGGCCTCGCAGGTACTTCTGGCCTCTGTTGCTCGTTCTCATCGCCCTCCGTCTGGAATTGTCCCGATGGCTTCAATTTCGCCTCTTATGCAATAAACCGGGCGTCGAGGTCAGTGTGCGATCCATCACCTGCTGGATCCTGGGCTAATCTTCTCAGTGTCTGTTGCCTGTCCTGCTTGCAATCTACGATTCGTTCAACACCAGGAAACGAAGGCCAGAGAAGGATCACGGCGACGATGACTACGACGACATGGGGAACGATGCCTTTGAGGACATAGCATTCTGGTTCATGAACTCAAAAATCGTCCAACTCACAGGAGCTTCACTCCTCAGCTACGGCGCCTTCTCGATACTTCAACCGAGCATGCAGTTGAGTGCCTTCTGCCCAGAGTCGGAGAACAAAACGACCATTCTCGCCCTACAGTACCTGGGGGTCTTCCTTGACGCCGCAATTCTCATCCTCGGCTGGCGGATACTCACTTCGAGCCGTACAACGACGAAAAGACTCAGAAGTCTCAGTGCAATACTGGTATCGTCTTCAGTCCTCATTTCCCTGGTCGTTCTTGTGCCCAGTCTCATAAGTTATCGGCTCAGAGGATACTTCCACTTCGCCGAGATGTACGGTGTGGATTCTCTCTACTTCTTTGACGTCTTCAATGATGCTATGGTCTTCTCATTTCTGTTCATTTCTTTTTCTCTGTTCACATGCCAGGCTTCCCCATTGGCATCGACTGGTATTGTTGCTTTCCTCTGTGGAGCGCAGGCGACTTATGGGAGGTTGAGCTTGCTCGGTACTTACGAGCAGCTCTCTCGATCGGGTATTGTCCTGCCGCTCTACGCCTTATGCTTCGGCTTTGCCATCTTCATATTTCGAAACCAAGTCCGCCTCGTCCTTCACAGCGGGATCCTAGCCTTTCTCCTACTCGCCGCAATCATCGGCATTTCCTTCTATTGCCTCCTAGCGAACAACATTCTGGCTCGACACCCCTTGGATACGCTCATCTACCAATCGAGGACCAGCGCAGATCGCTGGGTGGTACAAGCTTCAACGAGCCAGAGTGTGAGGGTTGCGGTTGACGAATACCGTGAGCGTCACTCGGGTCGCAGTCCGCCTCTCGGCTTCGACGTCTGGTTTGAATACGCCAAAGCGAGAGGTTCCGTGGTCCTTGATCACTTCCAGCAGATTGAGGATGACATTCTGCCGTTCTGGGGCCTCAGTCCCAGCAAGATTCGGGGGGATATCACCCAGCTTGGGACAAACAGAGACATTGGCCTTGTCAGCCTACGGAAGGGTGTCGCCACCCACCAGCCAGCGGTCGACTCGTCCAACGATGCCGTGATGGATGACTTGGTTGGCCTCATCCAACCGTTTGCGCAGCACTTACAAGACATGGATCTGCCCATTAACTTGCTGGACCGTCCAAGGGTGCTCGCGACCTGGTCGGACAGGAACAGGTTTCGAAAAGGCGGGACAGTTAAAAACTTGCTCGCCCCTGGATTGGCCAAGAGGGACGGCGACCAGGCATCTCCTGCCGACGACGGGGCGAAGCAAGAAAGCGGCAAGGATGCACAGGATCTTCAGAACAGATTGAAAGACAGGCAATTCTCGACAGCCTGGGAACACCAGCGGAACTTGGGCCAAGCTTGTCCTCCTGGTTCGTTGTCGAGGTCAGGATTCTATTCAAATAACCGAGACTTCTGCTCTCACTGTGTCGACGTTCACGCGAGAGGGCAGTTTCTTTCAGACTGGAGTTTGGCGCAAGATCTCTGCCACCAGCCAGACATGTTCAACTTGCATGGCTTTTACATGAGCGAACTGCCGCTGAAGCCCTTCAGCGAGCTCGTGCCCATGTTCAGCCGATCGAAGACGGACCGATTCAGCGACATACTCATTCCTTTGAGCAGAGGCGACGACACATACAGCACTGATAGCAAGGAGAAGTCACTTGTGAACAAGGAAGCACGGCTCTTCTGGCGTGGCGATGTCGGTACCGACTTCGGTATGGTGCCGCCTCGGCTGCTTAGCGGTGGCCATCAGGAGCGCCTGAGCCACTTGGCCAACAACGCCACTGCAACGGAGTATGTCACGATGTGTCTTGCCATCCCGGGAGACAAGGAGAAGTTCCGGTACGAGAGGGTACCGCTGACCGAGCTAATCTCTGCGCTAAAGCTTGACGCCGGCATCAGTGACTACTCCACATGCCTGAGCCCCGAGTGTGCCGCAGCGAAGAGGGAATTCGGCTTCAAGGCGAAGGACGAGGACGACAAGGAGAGGATGAACAGCCGGTACATCCTGGTCATGGATAGCGACGAAGGCCCACCGCGGGACTTCTTGAAGATCCTGAGGTCCGAGAGCGTCCCCTTTGTGGCCTCGGTATTCAAGGTACACCCTCCCCTTCTTCGTCTCCCTGGCGAAAGCTCCAACCCCCCCCCCCCCCCGGGGGGGCCCAATGACCACCACCCCACTAAATATTCACCGTGCTGACACAAACTCCGCCCTTCAGGAATGGTACAGCGAACGCCTCATGCCGTGGCTACACTTTGTCCCCGTGGACCTCCGCTTCCACGCGCTGCACAGCACCCTCGCTTACTTCACGGGACTGCAGGGCAAGGGGCTGATCAACGGGCGAGACGTCCCGATGCAGTCGCGCGTCGATAACGCCAAGTGGATCGCGCAGGAGGGCAAGAAGTGGGCGGCCAAGGTTGCCCGCAAGGAGGACGCGGAGGTCTACCTGTTCCGGCTGCTTCTTGAGTGGGGCAGGGTGGTTAATGACAAGCGGGACGAGATGGCATTCGAGTTGGGTGGGAAGGCTGCGAAGGCCATGGGGAAGTAAAGGGACTGGGTTCATGGCTTCGGCGTAAGCCTACGATGAGATATCTTAAGCCGTGGGATAGTAATGGCTGGTCTATGCCACGACTGTGGATTTTGGATTAATTTCGCTCCAGTTACTGGCAGAATAGGCCAGTCACGAAGGTGTTGGAGGGTAGAGGGGATTGCCCTTCGTGTAGCAAAATTGTGGTGACGGCGTTTGGAAATTAGAATGAGCAAGGTATTGTCTTGAGATCATGGAGGCATGGGATGCATTTCACTCGGGCAATGGATGGAGTTCTTGGATGGTTGTACTGAACAGCTCTTGCGGAGAGCTGGGATCGCAGAGGTCTGCCAGGTACCCACTTGGTACATGTGAAAGGCTCTTGCAGGATATAATCGTATTGGATGCCGTGCATAAGAGAGCGTTTCTTACTCGAGGATAGGGTTTTCTTTTTGACTGGCACACCCGGATATGTAGTGTCATTAAAATTAACCAACGTACTTAGACGACCGCAGCCGCCCAATCGATTTACACCACCTCGACCATGTCAACAAACACACTCAGGAAGATGGAGCCAGAACATGTAAGGGACCGAATTCACCGAGATTTCATGAGGGATCATAGCCAGCCATGGAGAAGTTACACATTAGATCTCGTTTTCCCTCCACTGCATCACTCAGACAAGCCACCCTTGCCCTGCCGCGAAACGCCAGAGGAGCTCGAGGTTGCCACCAGGCAGTTCTCAACCGGCATACGGGAGCTGTTTGAAGGCCTGGAATCTCTTCAATTCTACATCGAGTGGCAGAAAAGGAGAACGGAAGGACGCGAGCCGCTGATCCACCCTGACGGCCTGGACCTGACAATCAGGATTCACGGGCAGCCCATCTCAGTCCCCTACGATGAGGAACCCCTCTCGTGCCTGCACCGCGTCTACCACTCGCGCCGCCTCCGCCTGCTCCCAGGCGACCTGGCCGCACTCCCGCGCCTGCAGTGGATCACCGGGCTCACCATAGAACCCGCCATAGAATATGACGACGAGGCCATGACACACTTCGCCGGGGTCCGACCCGTCTCCCCCCTCGCGCCCCTCCAGCTCGCCGCCCGCCTCCCCGCCCTGCGCGAGCTGCGCTGCCCCTGGCTCTGGGAGCGCGGTCCCGCCGCCTTCGCGCCGCACGCCGAGCCGCACATGTGGGACCTCCCCGCGCCGATGGCGCACTATGCGCGCGTGTGGGAGGGCCCGTGGCGCGACTCGCGGCACGAGTTCGGCGACACGGCGTTTCCCGCGCTGGTGGGAGGGCTGCCGGCTGCGCTGAAGAGGGCGCGGCTGTGGTTCTGGCGGGCGGGTGGGCTCCCGGACGACGACCAGGTCGCGCGCATGCCGGACCTGGTTTGCCCGGCTGTGGTGGACCCCGTCTCGGTTGGCCTGCGGGTGCTTGCGGCGCGCCTTGAGGTGTTGGATTTGCGCGCCATGGTGACGCCGGACCTCTTTTCCTCCGCTGGACAGACGCCGTGGTCGAGTATGAAGCGCTTGCGCGTCGAGTTTCACCCCTGCCGGCCTGACGGGGGCTGGTATTTTGTCGGGCCGCGCGGGGAGGATCCGGATCCTGAGGGTTTCGAGATGGGAAGCGAGCATTACCCGCCTGCTTTCAAGACGAAGGAGGATGAGGAGGTCGACGAGGACTATTACGACGACGTGTCTGGCTTTGGCAAGGGCTATGAGCACGATGCCCGTAAACACGACCTTTTCCGCATAGAACCCGTGACAGAGAAGGTCGAACCGCTGCTGGCGGCCTTTGGAGAGGCGCTGAGAAGTATGGCCAGCCTGGAGGGAGCGGAACTGTTTGCTTGGCTCACGTGGCAGCCGTCTGAGGAGAGGGCGCAGGAGTATGGGGGTGATGATTTATACGATGACAACAGGCGAAGCTGGAAGTGGGGGGCCAGATATGTTCCTGCAAAGGATGGTGCGAAGGGACGAGTAGAGTGGCAGGTCGGGGATTGGAGACTACAGGAGAATATCATCACGTTGTTCAAGTCTCTGGGAGGTGACAGTGAAATTGGGGTCATGTGGAAACCATTTGACAAGAAGGACGGGAGAGAGACCTGGGAGGAGGATGAATTGTGGCAGTGGCTAATTCTCAGGCAAACTTGGTCACGCTGTCAACTCTTGGAGCACTCGCACAGTTCATGAATTTGACTTGACTTCGTGCGCATGATGACTTGAGCGATTACTGCAGTTAGATGTCAGCGCAAACAGCTCCGGCATTTCACCAACTACCAAGATCTACTAGCTATTCGGATACAGACAAGAAAGCATGGTCCGTCCAACCCATCCTACGAATTTGAATCTTCGCAGACTCCAGCACCCTCCCCTTGATATTGTCGTCCTCGATATCCTGCCCCATGAAAGCGCCGTGCGTGCTTCGGAAATCATGTTTGCCCAGGACATCCCACATTCCTGAGATCTCGTCCGGCGACAGGGGGATGAAGTTGGGGATGCTCCACATGAAGGCAAACGAGTTCGCGCCCTCTGGCCGGCCCAGGTGGCCCTCGCGCCTGTTACCGACGGCGTCCGTCTCCCAGCTGCCGATGCCTGACGGCGTGGTCAGGAGGGTGTCGGCGACGAGGAGGTGCCTGTCGAAGAGCAGCACCAGGCTGCCGGGGAAGTGGCCGCCCAGCTTGAGGGCGATGGCGCCGGTATCCTTGCCCGAGACCGTGACCTGCTGCTCCGTAGTGCCAGGTTCCAGGAAGATCTGGCGCGAGGGGTCCGTCAGGGCCAGCCACTGCTTGTCCTCGGCGGCGAGGTAGACGCTGCAGTTGAAGGCACGGGCCCACTGGAGGTGGGTGGAGTAGTAATGCGGGTGGGAGATGACGATGGCCTTGAGCCCGCCTAGTTTGTTGATCTCATCGATGGTAGCCGCATCCAGGAGGGTAATGCAGTCCCAGAGGATATTGCCGGCGGGTGTCCTGATGAGGACGCAGCGCTGGCCGATTGCGAACTTTGGGGTGGTGTAGATGAAGGTCAGGCGGTCGTCCTTGTCGTAGCGGCGGAAGACATTCTTGTAGGCCGCGAGGGACGAGACCATGCTGCCCAGCGTGGTGAAGCTCTGGCCCGAGGGCGGGGTGAACTGCCTGGGGTCGTCGCATATGAAGCATCGTGACTGTTGCTGGCGGTCTGCGGTGGGATACTGGGTGCCGCAAGCCGTGCAGATGAGCCAGTCCTTGGTGTCTGGGGAGGCCATCCTGTCTGATATGAACGAATGGGTGGGATGGGAGAGAGAGTGAGGATGAGATCAACTGTACAAATCCAACGACCACTTGATCGTACTGGGCCGGGGTCTAAGTCAATGTTGTTGAGCCACTCTCGTAAGTGGGGGATCTCAAGATGTTACAGTACGATGACAGTTCCTGGCATGCTCTAGACCAGACTACCTAGGTACATGGACATGACGACCGTTTGTTCCGGTCCAGCCGATCAACAGGCAAGGTTGATCAGTCAACCAAGCAGCCAAGCAGCCAAGCTACTGTACTCGTACTCTAGTAGAATAGTAGTAGAATCGATGTCGTCCCGTTGCAGTCAGTGCGGGCTCACGGTTGGGGTAGACGAACTGGTGTGGGGCCACAGGTGGGTCTGCCGATCAGCGGCCCGGTAGCACTCGGGTGTCTCGCGCTTTTCACCGTCGAGCTACTCGCAGTGGCCAAAGCTCGACCCGCCCCGTCATCAACCATCACCAACTCAGGCCCAGCCAGCCTTACGTGCTCTGCTGCAGGGCACCCCATCACCACCCCAGATGGGTCAATAATCGATCGAGCTAACGACCTTGTACATCCACACATACGCCTTGGTCTCACACTGTCTATCTCTCTGCCCACCTCGACCACCATGATCGTCGGTCAGCCGCCATGGACGTGTCAAGCTCTTCCGCCGCGACCTTGACGCGACCAAGGGTTGTCATCCAGGTGCTCGCCGGAGTCACAGGTGTCTTCATCGCCTGGCAGTTCTGGCAACAGTTCCGCCTGCAGCCTGCGACCTCGTCCTCAGCTTCAGCCTCGGCCTCTGGAGGCGGCAGTGGTCTGCACAGGAGCAATGCCGTTCGCAGGACAGAGCGCAGCACAAGACGCCAGATCCAGGCCGCATTGGATGATGTCGAACACCACCTTGGAGCCGACGAGAGGGAACAGATCGAGCACATCCTCAACTATCACTTCGGCAGACAGCTCGCCGACCACCCAGGCCCAGCCTCCGGCCCCGACGACTCAGAATCCCCCGATCACGACACACTTCACGATGAAAACGCCGAAAACACAAATTCCCGCCCGCCAGCGACCCCCGGCGACGTTGGAGGTGAAGCAGACACCGTGGCTGGCGAGGAGCGCACAATGGAGGACGACTGGCCCCACGATGATGCGTGGAACCTCCCACCGCCAAGAGCAGGACACAACATAGTGGGCCTTCTCTTCAGGGTCTCCGAAGACAACGCTCGAAGGAATGCCTACGTCCACCGAGGCTGCATGTGCAACTCGTGCGGGCTCCTGCCCATCCGCGGAATCCGCTACCGGTGTGCAAACTGCGCCGACTTTGACCTCTGCGAGACGTGCGAATCACAGGGCCTTCACATCAAGACACACGTCTTCTACAAAGTCAAAGTCCCCGCCCCTCCCTTTGGCCCCAAGTCCATGCAGCCCGTCTGGTACCCTGGTGACCCAGACACGGCTCTGAGAAACTTGCCTGGTGCTCTGATCAGGCATCTCGCAAAGGAAACGGGCTTTGAGCGGCCAGAACTTGAGGCATTGTGGGAGCAATGGACCTTCATCGCCAACACGGAATGGAGGGATGACCCAGATGAGCTGTGCTTGGCCGCTGACAGGAAGACGTTCGAGCGATATCTTGTGCCCTCGAGTGGTCACAGACGGACTGCCCCGAACCTCATCCACGACCGCATGTTCGCTTTCTACGACACCAATGGCGATGACTTGATCAGCTTCCCGGAGTTCCTGATGGGTTTGTCCTACAAAAAAGGCAAGCAGAGACTCGAGCGAATTTTTAAAGGCTACGACGTCGATGGAGACGGATACATATCTCGACGAGACTGCTTGCGCATATTCCGGACCTATTATGTGCTCTACAAGCACATGCACGGCGATGTCCTGGAGGGCCTGGACCAGCAAGTTATGAACAACACCGACACCCAGCAGCTGGTGACAGGCAGACAGCCACTAAGCAGTCACTTCGGCCGCGAGGGCAGAGTTCCCGAAGCCGACCATGGCCGTCCTATGGAAGGCAAAATCTTCCATGGCAACGGGGATGTCTGGGTCAACGACAAGAACGGCGTGGTGAACGAGACGAGACCAGATGTTGGTGACCGCGGCGAGATTCTGTCGAGTCTTTTCAACCACGCTGGCCCAAGCGACGATGCGTACGGCCGCAGATTCTTCACGCCTGCTTCTGAACACGTAACGTCACCCACGGGAGACGAAGACGTATCGCGCATCTACCACGAGGCTCTCTTGAACCCTCCGACAAGAGTCGAAGAGCTCGTGTCTCTCTTGCACGGCGAACCGCGCAACATCCAGCCAAGCGAGCTAGCCCCTGTCGATCAAGACGAGCAGCATGACGGTGAAGAAAACGGTGAAGAGAACGTGCCTAGTGAGGAAGAGACGTCGGCGGAGGAGGAGGAAGAGGAGTCTGCAACGGAAGACGTCAGCCGCCCCGTTGACTACTTTCCATCTTTCGCGGACGCGTCTCGCGGAAGCTCCTCCGTTCCCCAAGTGGTCAGAGACGTCGGCAGCGAGCGGTGGACTAATCGCCCACCCACTGATAGCCAGCTACGCGCACAGCATCTTCGCCTAGAGGCTCACAAGAAGCGGACAATGGATAGGAAGCTCAGAGTCACAGTGAGGAAAAAGCTGTTCGACAGGTGGAAGAAACGCAACTTTTACCTGTCCGAAGAGGAAGGAACCACCCCGCCAGAGGGATGGAATGAAGAAGACGACGTCCTCGCGGACATAAATGGCACTGAGGCAGCAGGGAGCTCAAAGGAAGGACAGCCCCCACTATCTGCTCGGTCACGGTCGTCGTCCAAGGTTCGCTTTGCCGAAGACACCGATGACTATGAAATCAGATCCAACCCGTCGACATCCTCCAGGAGTGTCCCTGAACGATGGGGTGGCATGGAGATACCCGATGCCGAGAGGGACATGGGCAAGGAGATTCTTTACGTCGTCACACAACAGGCGTTCAACGAGCTTCTTGATGTTCTATTCAAGGAAAAGGAAGACCTCGCCGTCAAAGCTGCAGAAACCAGGGAATACCGAGAGGCATACCGGGATCTGCTCGACTCTTTTGATCAAGACAAGGGCAAGGACTCGTCGCAGCATCAAGACGAGAACCGCAATGGAAGTGAGGAGCAAAGGGGGAAGGCAAAGGAGCATGACGACGAGCCCGAGAAGGTCACAATCATCGAAGTCGACGAGAAGAAGCCGATCCAGGATAGAACCCTGGATGAGCTACTCGCCACCTCGGGATACTCCGTTGACGAGACACTGGCTTTCAAGGCCGAAGAGGAGGACGAGGAAGAAACCACTTCCGACGACGACGATGAATCAGTTGAGGCGTCATCCATAGCCGACGAGCAAGAGCCCAGCACCAGCGACACCTCCTACCACGACCCGACGATGCCTCAGTTCCGGCCCAACAGCGACGCGGACGTCCCGCCGCCTGCCGCAGCGACGGCCTCAGCCCACCACCCCAAGCCGGCCCTTAAGAGCCGGCGGCCAGGCAAGCTCCGAATCATCAACGGCAGCGCCGGCAACACGCCCGCCGGCCCAGCAGGAAGGCGTCCAAGCCGCTGACCAGGCCGCCCGAGGCGGCGCTGATGGAGTGGCGGAAGCACGACGCGGCCGAGAAGGAGGCCAAGGCGCGCGGAGGCTGGGGCCGGCTGGACCTGGCCGAGTTCAAGGACATCTGGCACCGCGAGGAGAGCGGCCCGCACCGGCTGGACTACATGGGGACGTGGATCGACTTTTGTATACCTTAGATGGGCTACGCGCGGTGGTTCATGGGGACACCCAGGGGCCATCCTGTTGGTGACGACGATGATGATAGTGACGGGGATTGGGAGACCGACGACGATGACGATGACGACGACGATGACTACGAGAGCGATAGTGCTGATAGTCTGCTGAACTCGTCGAGCGTCACGCCCACGGTGGATTTGCTCTCGGAGGATGCGGTGGAGTAGATCGATAGGTCACCTGGCTTGCGGAAATGGGGTGGCAGATGGCACCAGGCAGGCCGAGATACTTTCCGTAGCGATAAGGACGTCCCGGACTTTCTATAGCCATCCTGCATGCATGAAAAATGGAGTCTTGAGAAACAGTCAAGATTGGGTGTACACATTCCCAACGCAATCATGCCGATGATGTCCCGTGAATTCCTATATTCACCGGTTCTGCTACGTCCTTTTTAGAGTTGGGTATCATGCCGTGGTACATCCCGCGCCCCCATGTCGACCATACATCTGTCCACCGGCTTTAACATAGTCGTTTCATCCTACATTCAGAGTTCACACAACACAACACCAGACACTCGGGCCATTCAGTTCTATCCCTACAATATTTCCTCAGCCCGCTTAGACCCCAAACAGCGCCCCTGCAGCCCCGAAGGCCCGCCGCCTCGGCATCTCCCACCGGTACAGCGCAGCGCCCAGCGGCGGCATGTGCCGGTACAGCACAGCGCTGCCCAGGATACCCATCACGGCGGCGCCGCTGCCCAGGGCAGCCAGGACGGACGAGCCGCGCGCCGCTGATGCTCCTGATGGTGACTTGGACGGGGCGTCGCGTACGGCGCAGGAGCGCGGCACAGAGGCGGCGACCAAGTCCCTGACGAAGCGCGTCAGCGCCGACGGCTGGTCGCCGGACCCGCGTGACGACGGGTCCGCCCACGGCAGGCTGGAGGCGACGTCGCCGCCGAAGACGGCGTCCCGCGTTGCGTCCACGAAGAGCGCGAGGGACTCGTGGCGCCGGCGCACCAGGTCCTTGAGCCAGGGCCGCGGGACGTCGGGCACGAGCATCAGGGCCAGATAACCGAAGGCGAGGCAGTCGAGTGAGGAGGGGAAGGAGGTGGAGGGAAAGAAGAAGCGCTCGCCAGCCCCATCCATCTCGGAGGCTGTCTTGAGATCCGCCAGCACGGCGAGGCAGTCGTTGGCGACCGCCTCGAGCCGGAACACGGCTGTCTGCTCTGGCGACAGCGCGGCCTTGACGCCGCGGCGGAGCGGCTTCAGACGCTCTGGGACCTTGAGGAAGCCGTCGGTAGACCCGCCTGTTGCTGGGGAGGAGGCCTGTTGCGACTGGGCAGCGCGTCCGCCATCGTCGTCGACGTTGAGATCCGACAGGCCGAGGTGGTCGGCTGTGTCACACATCCGGTGTCGGATGGAAAGTGGCTCCGTCCACGTCAGGGGAAAGGGCAGGATGTTGCTGTAGGCGGGCCTGGTAGTGGCGGCCCAGTTCGCCGAGGAGACGTAGAGGGAGAGCGCGACCAGAGGCGCAGCGGAGGACTTCAGGAAGCTCGCGTAGGCGCCGGAGTCGGCCCGCTGGGCGACATCCAGGTCCCGGTCGAGGTCCCAGGCATCACCGCCGAGGTCCCGGAGGCGACCGGTGATGGAGGTGAAACCCGAGGACCAGACGCCGGACCCGGTCTCGTGGAGCGCGGGGAGGGAGTCTTGCACACGGATTATTAGACTTAGACTTTCGGCAGATCGTAGCCGGGGGGCAAGTGGGACGGCAAGAACAGGTGCCGGGCGCCGGGCCGAACGTTTGATGGCCCAACGCCTGACACACCGCCGGACGGCATGTGTTCGGACGGGACGACGGCCAACAGGCTGGACGACCGTTGGGCGGAAAGGGGCAGGGAGGTGTGCTCGATGGTTCAAGATCCAAACCAACTAAACTCACGCGTTGGAACCCCTGAGGGGCTAGTTGCGACAATCTCCCACTGATCGCCTTGCAGGGCGTTCGCAAGGTATGTGATTGTGGCGAGACACTCAGCGTCGATGCTGGCGAGCCCGAAGGCTGATCCCCAGACGTGGAGACGAAAGAGTACCATGACGACGGGTACCCCGTGATCGTGGGTAAGGGAGGGGCCTGGGGTACAGCACGGAGTTCGGCAGGGGGTGAGGAGGATCTACTGTACGAAGCAGCTGATGTGTTCGTGGCGGTCGTAATGCGGAAATGTAGCGGCCCCCAGGTTGACAGGCAGTGACAAGTTACCTGCGCAGGCGGTAGCGCCGGGGTGGTTGGGAAACGAAATGAGGCAGGAGGATGCTGCGCAGGGCGGCTCTCCGCAAAACCCTATCGGGCGAGGGTCGACAGAGATTGTCGAAATTGAGCACCAGATTCCAAGGCTGGTGTTGCGTTGATGATGTGACGGCTGATCCGACCCCGCGAAGACTGGGTGAAGCGTTGAGCCCACGCATGCGCTTGAAACGGTCAAAGATTATGATGTGTGATGGCGGCGTCGGCAGCCGCTGGCCTTGCTCCGATAGGAATGGATAGTCGGGCTGCTGACCTTATGGCGGTGAAAAGGGGGAGGGGGATCAACACGGCGATCGGCCGTCTTTCTTGTCTACCTCAGTCTCCGCCTCCGCGTCCGCGCCGGCCCCTGCAGTCAGGCGATTTCTGCAACCGCCGCCGCCGACGACGATGACGAACCCTAGCGCAGACCTCACAGGGCTCGACAGGCTGAGACAGGTAGACGGCGGGAGATCAGGCCTGGATAAGGTTCGTCGGTAGCACGTACTGTAGACGATTGCGTCTCTCGTTCCAACCCAACGTGCCAGGGGGTTGTTGATCAGGCACGACGGGAGGTAGTGAATGATAGAGAGTGTTTGACGATGATGCGCGTCTCTCTTTCGTCTGCCTTGCCTTTCCCAGCTCGGCTCTGTCCTATGCAGAATCGTCGTGTTCCGCTGCTTTCGCCTTCTGTCCTCACGGCGTCGATCACAGCAGCGTCTCGAAAGCTTCGAAAGAAGGTTCGCCAGCAGACTGAGCGGCCCTGTTTCACGGCTGCACGATCTAGATCGACGCAGGGGGCTGTCAGTGCAAGGCCTGCGTCGGATCTCTGATCTTGCCCTGCGGCTGCCGGGCTGGTTTGATTTGGGTTGATTTGGCCTGGGTGGATGACTGATCAAGGGCAAGCCAGGGCAAGCCAGGGCTGTGCAGGGCCCAGGGCAGCGCGTCGGCCGAGAAGGCGCCCAAATTCAGGGTCCAATTCTATTCGGGCTCCACACCGAATGCGGAAAGGGGAAGAAGGAGACAGGCTGGGCTTGTACTTGGGAAAATGCACAGAGCAGACTAGTACACAGTGAGAATAATCGGAATTACAACGACAAGCCGCCTCATGCGATGGCGGATGAGTCTGGAATGGATGAATTGGCCCGAGTTGAACGTTGCCCCCGTTTCATGTAGGGGAAAGGGACTGTCCGTCTGCTGCGTAGGACCCCCCCAGACCGCGTACCTGGCTGGGTGCCAGGTACAGTAGGTACAAGGAGCAGAGTACATGCCTAGGTGGTTATTAGTAGACAGGCTGGTTGAAACAATCGGGCTGCCTCACTGCCTCACTGGCAGCTTGTTTCAATTTCATTTTTAAACCCGACTTCCCAGCAGTGCAGGCATTGGCCTGGGGGAGGAAGGGGACGAACGGGAGGAAAGGGATAGGGTACCAGATTTTGTCGGTGGCGGGTAGATTGGAGGCAGGTACGATGTGATGTGACCGACTGCGTGCGTGTCTGGCACGTGGCAGTCGCGAGGCAGGCGACAAGTTAGCCTGGAAGCCGGGCATGCCAATGGAAGGGCCGTAGATGACCGAGACGATAGCGTGGTGGCAAAAAGAAAAACGCTGCTCCTGCAGTAAGAAGCTTGATTGCTCCCTTTTCCTTACATGCCTATGCAGCACCACTGCATCACCCTCCAGCCCCAGCCTCCTTTCGGGCAAGCCTCAGGGGTATTTGCAGTTTGCCAATTCGCGTGGCCCGTCACAGCCAACACATACACAGACGCAGGCCAACACACACAACGCACATACAGCACAGCAACGGCACAGTATTATTATGAGTGGATGATGAGTGTCACCGACACCGAGTCCGACGGACAAACAAGGTCCAGCCAAAGCTTGCATTTCTGCCGCTCTCGCAATTTCATCAGGGTCGTGAAATTAGACAGAGGGTAACCTTCTGGAATGTATCTGAGCACTGCGCACCGAGCACCGGATTCATGCCCCACAGCATGGCTCCTCGTGTCAACACGGAACAAGCCCACAAAGTATCTTTTGCGCGTCTGCACCTGCGTGCCCTGCGTGCCTGCCTGCCATGTTATGTTGTCTTGAACCTTTCCCGGCCTATCCCCTCCCTGCTTCGGTTTTCTCGGTCTCTCGGCAGCTAGCGGTTTCAGGGTGATGGAGTATCACCCACGTCTGTGAGGTTTTAGCATCGGACGAAATCTCCCTCAGAAACCCAGGTATGCTCCCTCAGAAGCAGCCTGGGGCAGCAGGGCATGGGATGGCATGGGATATGTATGGGGTACGACCTGTGTCGCATGCCAGATGTGGCATGATGGCGTGCATGGACGTCGCAAGGCTCCAGCGAGTACTTTGCGTACCCACCCGCCATCCCTCCTTCCTCCGGGGCGGTTTTGGGCACAAACCCTCTTTTTGCCTTTCATAGCACCGGTTTCCAAAGGGGACGAGGGCAGACAACTTCTGAGACGAAGCAGACGGTGCACGACCCCCAGCCAGCCTAATATCCAAGTCTCCTTCATCTCGTCTTTCGTCTATTTTGGTGCGCGCTTACTGCCCGGCCCTGGTCCGACCTCGACACCCTATCGTGATGTGCACATCCATCCACCGCGCAGAGGGGGAGGGACAGGCCAGGACAGACGACAGGCGGGCCAGCCCTATGATCACGACGATGATGATCCTGACGTGACGACAGAGATGCCTCATCAACCGAAACCCCCTTCGCCTTCCCCATGTAGACAGGTAAAACGCGGGCTCCATCGCGCGCCCGCTCTTTCACATCTGCTGTGCTGTACTGCAATGTCATTTGTCGTGTCGTGCCTTGGTTGCAGCCCGTGACCTCTTTGGGAACAACGATGTTGATCCGCGCGAGGATCAAATCCCCAGCAACATTGGCACTCGAATGCGACGCTGTCCACCCGCACCACCCCAAACCAAACCCCGGTCCTGGATCTCGTTCGTTCGTGATGCACGTACCCGTCCACTCGCTCCCGTGGGGAAAGACGGGCAAAGACGGGCAGGGCGGGCAGGCTTGAGATGAGACCTGCGAGATTGAGGAGAAACCAAGGCAGATTGACAGCCGAACATTACCCTTTTGCTTTCTTGGGTTGTTTTTTCTTCTCTCCTGTCACAGGCCGGCTGCAAGGCTGCATTACACTTAACTCACACATACATATGCACACCTGCACACACATGTCTCATCTGCGCCGGGCGCGCCGCAAATCGCGCAACGTCGTCTGCGAAGAAACCCCCTTTGCCCCCCCCCCCCAATGGACGTTGTCTCAGCCACGAGAACCCGAACATGCCCGCAGGCGGGAGGAACATCCTCATCATCTACAGATTATCTCCGTCCACTCGTATGTCAGACTTATTATCACGCAAGTCGCTTAGATACCGAAGGTAGCAGCCTGCCAGCGCCAAGTGGGCCGTCCAACCCTCGTCAGAAAGTGAGCCCGCCCCGCAGGCGGGCGCAGCCATGGGGACCATCTGTCGTCGTTCATCGTAGGCAGTAAGTAGACTAGTAGTGTAGCAGTCGGTCCCTTCCCTCTCTCGCTTGTGACTGAGGCTAGTACGAGGCTGGCTGCCCATCGCGAGAAGAGACAGGAAGGCATATCCACCCAGCGTAACCGAGTTGTGGGGTTGTCATTCCTTTCCCCTCCTCAACTCACGGCGACTGCCCGGCCTGGCGGACCTGGGCATGGTACCATCTCGCTGGCCCCAACGGGTGGTTCCGTCGTGTCGTACTACGGGGCAGAGGAAAGAAAGGGCGCGACAAAAAACAGGTGGCCCTGCATGTAATGCTTGCATGCATTGCATGCATTGAGAACACCGAACCTGCAGACACACAGAGAAGAGAGGGGAAAGTCCCACATCCGCTGTGACCTCGGGAGCGAGGACAGCAAGGGAAGACAACACAAAGAGGGCAAAATGCTGTGATGTACATACTTAGCAGAGAGGGGGAAAGAGCACTCGGGGTGGAGGTGGGCTTGCCTGTGGTGCTTGTCGCCCGTGGAGCTTCCCCATCTCGGGGCGGACCAATGTTACAGTCGGGTGCCGAAGTTGCATTGCACCTCTTGAGACGAGACGCGAGAGAGAGGGAGAGATAGACGGGAGTGAAGGGCATTGAGAAATTTTTCCTTGCTCTTCTTTTGAGTTCCTTCCTCCGGGCACATTAACCGCGACGGAACTTTGCCGTTGGGACCATTGGAGGGGGAGGGCACTGATTGGGTCGGCAACAAGGCGTGTGTGTCGCGTGTTTGGTGTGTTGTGCATATTCGCTTCCCGTGCGCGCGCATCATATGAGATCGTTGCGTCTGATATTATAGTGTTTCCGCCCTGGGAGGGTTAATGGGAATTTAGGTATGTGGTTGGTGGTTGGTAACGGAAGGTGTGTTAGACAGTGGAAGGAATCGGGTGAGCCTCCCGAATGTTTTTTGCTTTTTTGTTCTTTGGTACCCGTGCCCTCCCTCCACCATTCATCAAACGCGCGCACGGCGGCGGATGCAACCCTACATCCATCTCAACTTTAGCATTTCGATTTTGGATTTTGAAGATTTTTTTTTGGATTTGTCTGGTGTGCGCATATGTTTCTGGATTGGTGTTGCTGCTACACATGCTACCTTGGGCTGAACTTGAAATCGAGCCCGGCGTGGCTGCAGATCAGGGACCCCTCCAACGAGGCCAAGTCAGACACACGGTCGCAGATCTGCGGATGGTGGCTGTCATACCTTTGTCTGTTCTATCTGTGTAGTCCTGCAGTAGTCTGTCTGTGTGAGTGAGAAAGGCACGCTCAGTTGCTGACTGCAGCTGCTGTTGTGTCAGCGTGTGTAGTGTTATGTATGGGTGGCGAACAACACGGTAGCATCAGTCAGTCAGTGGATCAGTCAGCACCCCCCGCGTATTATTAGAAAGTCGGCATCCTCAGTTTGTCTCAAGTGCCAGGGGAAGGACGAGAACAAGGCTGAGCTCACACGTTTGATCATGAATCTGATGCGTGCCGCCGGAGAACATTCAAATTTGAGACGGCTTGCGCGATTGGGCACACACGAATAGAGTTGCAAGTGAATTTTCGGAAGTTTCGAACAACTAGTTTTGTATGATGTGTTGTCCACTCTAACTGATGTGAATTGTTCTGTGTCCTGCCAGTTGCTGTTTGGCCCCAGATAGTCCGGTCCTTTGTCTCGTGCTCGCTCGTGATTCTTTCCCAGGTGAAGAATATTCCCCTCCATTTCATGACTGTATCCCCCCGTTATCCAAAATGCTGCCCGTCCCCCACAAAAAAAAAGACACATTCTCTCATCAGAAAGGGCGGTTCGCCTCATTTCCTTCCCTCGGGGGTATCATCAACGGGCATCCTCCCTTCTTTTTTTGTAAAAGTTGACGCCGTGAATGCTGTGTTGGTAGTTGTACATGAGAAAAAGAAACTAGGAAAATCATATTCCTGCCCCGTCTAAACCCAAAAATGTTGTGAAAAGCCGAATGGAAATGGCTGATATCATGACCTCGCTTCCCAAAGATGGATGTAGATTAAAAAGATGTAGTAGATGTGGTGGTACAGGGTGCCCGCGCAGGCTGGCCCAGGTTTGTTTGGTTTTGGTTGTAGTTGGTTTGGTGCGAGGTTCAGTAGCGAAAGTGCATCATTCCCGTCGAGCCGGCTCTTCGGGGACCAACGAGAGGATGATTTGTCGGTTGATGATGTTTGTGGTGTGCGGTGGTGGTAATTGGTGGTAAAGTTGTGGTGTTCCGATCTGGCTCCATGTGACAGGATGTCGTGGAACCCTTCCAAGGACCTCAGCTGGGTCGGAGCGGCAGCCTGTTCCCGAGACGGCCCCAGGCGAGGCTGCCATTCTCCCATGTGTACCTGGCGTCGGTGTGGAGTGCCGTTCCGGCGAGTGCGTGTCGCGGCGGTGGTGGCGAGGTAGACTGTGAGTCAACCGATGGTAGTAGCAATGGCTGAAGTCGTGACCAGCATGCTCTGTGTTGTTGTTGAACCTCATGTGGAGGTATCACTTGTCAAGTAGAATGGGTGCTAAGCCATTTAGCTCTGCTTGGGAAGAGCGGGCAGAGGGCGGTTTGGTGGTGGGCCGGGGCAAGGAGGCAGCTGCGAAGGGCGCTGCTCCAGAGAGGACATTGTGCTGACGGCGGCCATTGCGAATGTGGGGTTTGTTTTGACGCGTTGTTAAGCGTTGTTGTATGTTGAGCGAGCCTTGCGGTTGGCGAGGCTGTTGGCACTGGTGTGGCGGGATGGACAAACAGTGGAGAGCCGGTTGTCTGTGGTGGTTGTTGGTTGTGGTTGGGTGGTTGTGGGTTGGAGTGTTGTATTTGTATCTTGGACAGGTTTGGGAGCTGTGAGGCAAGAACAACTGAATTGTTTCGATGATGTTTGGTCTGATGATGGGACAGAGGAAAGAGGCCAGGTGGGAGAGGTGGGAAGGCGGACACTTATAATTATGTCCGTGGTGTGCGCGCCGTGGCAGTCCATTCCAAGATTGCCCATTTCGACAAAACGAAGGCCAAAAGGCGTGTTGCAGGGGAGTAAGCCTGTCTGTCAGTGCTCTGCCACGGGCTGCCATGCCCTGTCGCAGGTGGGAAGCAAGGGAGGGAGGAGGGAGGGCATCAGCAGGGTGGGCGGCGCGCCCAGGTACGAGGGCCAGAGGTACCTCAGGCGTTTGTACCGCTGTAACCGCATGATCCCTGCACGGCCGTGATTTGACGGGGCCAGGAACGAGACAAAAATACTTCCCAAGTGCCTGTGGGCGACGAGCAGGAAACATGGCGGTGACGCAGCCAGCCTGGGCGGCCGTGTGGGTGGTAGGGACCAAGTACCCCCGTACCGCCACCCAGGTACGTACCTGTTCCTGGGTGGGCCCGACGGCGGTCAAGTCTGGTGGTGGTGCTGCTGCCCAGTGCCAGATGTGGGATGAGGTGGGCCGGTGGAGACTGTGTACGAGGGTACTTGAGGTACGTACCTCCGGTCCCCATCAAAAATGAAACAGCTCGCGGGCTGGTGGAGTGCTCTGACCCCTGCTGATGCGCCTCCTCCTGGCCTGCTGCTGGCCTGATGAGCGAGCATGATTGACGATGAGATTGACAGACGCGCACATTTCGTTATTACCGAAACCCCATCTACTGTACTGCACACAGGACCCACCGAACGAGCAAGCCATGGCCATGTCGTCGTTGTCGTCGATGCTGGTCGTCGTCGCTACCTCCGCCTCCGCCTTATCACACCCTGCTCGGTGAAGAGGGCAGAGGGCAGATGCCATCTTGTGGCCCCCGCGCCCGCCCTGTCGCGCATCTGCGTAGTACTGTGCATTTATGCAGCAAGATTGGGCCGGACATACAATACGCACTCGTACGCAGATGTCTGACGAGGCTGGAGAAAGGGGGCCGAAAGAAAAAATGCATCAAATGCATCTCGGTCGGTCAGTCTCGGGGGATGCTATACAATCAATGAATGAAACAGTACACACGGCTCGGGCACGGCGGAGCATCGCATCATTCGCATTTTACTGTTGCATTTTGCAATCGGTAATGCCCACTTTCACCGAGCCAAAGCAGCAAGGCGCTGATGACATGTGTTGTTGCATTGCGCGCCTAGAAAGAGTAGCGGTGATGTCGGCCGCCAACAAATTTTCTCTGCCTCGTCGGCCAGTTCCCGTGGGCCATGGCCACGAGGCCAGCTGCATTGGTCCGCCGGCCGACTTTTTTGCATTCATTCCTTCTTTTTTTTTTTTTTTTTTTTGCCCAGCGCCCCCAATGCTACCTCAACACATGTGCGGTACCCGGTTTGCTGAGTCGGCGCAAACAGGAATGGTCACGTCCCAATCAGGATACGGCGCGACGGTGAGAAAGGTTTTTGCCCGTCATCACGCTGTCAAACCCTCGTCAAGCTTCCAAGGTGGATTCTGTCAAACCCACAATCCATCTACTCTTGACTACCGACCGACCGTGTCCGAAGAGGCGACATCGCTGCTGTCCGAGAATGAGTTGCGGTGACAGTCCCACGGGTTCCATTTCTTCATCAAACTCGATGGTTGGGGAAACCTTGACAGCCCTCTTTTTTTTTGCCTTCTTCCCTTCTCTCGCTCTTCTTTTTTCAGCCACCAACAGGGCCCATCGTGCGGTCTGGCGGGATCCCTTCTCCACCCATGGAATTTTCCATGGAACAATTCGTAACTCCACCAGGGTGTACGCGCGACCCACAGCGCCTGAGATTCAACTGAACTGGCATCGCCGGGCCTCCGGAGCTGCCGTCGGACGTGAGAAAAAAAAGCTGTCAGACTGTGAAATTAGCCTCTCCCTCTCTCACCGTGTCGCCGTGGCCTGTCTGGCCTGTCTGGCAGGTCCCCAATTTTAAGCCTCCAGGGCCTTCCCCAGACGATACAATGGGGACGCTGGAGATTTGATCACGACGGTCCCACGACCATTTCATCAGCCTTGCATCGCCTGGCCCTACGGCGGCCCTGTGCGTTCGTGCATCGTGCGTGCCAGGGGGGCGCTGTCACTGTGGGAGGTAAGGGGAAGGGGGAGGCAAACAATCCAGGGACCATGATCATCTCCGGACTCGTCCGAATCCGACTCTCCTGATGGAATGCCCGTCGGGCTTTGATGAGCCCTACCACGATTCCTTGTGAAATTTGTGAAATTGCCAGATCGTTCTGTGAGATTATCATCTCATGGGATCCTGCAAGCCTCACCCTGGACCGTGTTTCCAGCTTCCATTTTTGGCATCAACGCGTTTGTCGTCGCCCAGCTCTCGAGAAACTCAATCTGGCGGAGACGGAACGCTGTTTGGGGATGACTGCTCAGCCTCTCCTCTCCTGCTGGCTCATAGGTGTCTATCGCAAACGGACGCAATTCGTAAGCGGGCGGGTTTGTTTCGCGCTCCTGAGCCCCGGCGCCAAGGACCACGAGTGTTTCCTCGAGGCCTGGGCTGATGCGTCAGCTGTGCCTGAAGCTCCCATGCTCCGAGGTTACCGGCGCGCTTTGCAATGGCACCGTGACGGTTTGAGGCCTCTGCCCGCTGGACGGGATCTCAATTCAATCATCGCGCTGGGAAAACCTTCTTGGAATTGATACATGTCTTGGCTCACATGGTGTGTTAGATATCGGACAATGGCTCCGCTACACCTCGTCTGTCTGGCTCGCCTAATAAGCTACTGCTACCCACGGAGTACGACCCTGGAAATGAAATCGGCAGCCCATCTTGATCAATTGACTGCTTTGGGCGTGGCCCGTGACTATTTGGCCGTCCACCGCCCCTGTTCTCGGTTTCAACATTCAGGCATTGCCTCCAGCCGGTGATCACTTGTAAGCGACATGGCCGAAGAAGCATATTTCGATACGACAATGGTCTTGGACAACGGTCTTGGGTCTCCCGCACTCGCATGATGATGATCAGATATCAAGAAGCCTCGGTCTCGGGTAGGTCCCCCTTCGTAAAACAGATAGTAATCAGCAGAAGCTTGTGTAAGCAACCGCGCATTGCGGTGGTGGTTGTGCCTGTCAATCAGCGATCCCACACCACCACATCAACTCATGTCTTATGATCCGTGTGCAACCACCACTACCACCGCAGTCTTAGACCAAGCCACACAGGATGGATTTCTGCAGACATTGCATTACTCAAGCCAACAGGTACATGGACGCGGAGTCACCCCCTCCACCTCGAGATATATCTCACGTTCTGGCTCTGCAGCCATCGCCATGCGCATGCATCAGCGGTTCCCATCTTGGCTCGAGTCGCACCCGCACAACCTCCCGCCCGGCGGAAGGGGGTCAGAGCGACTTTGACTTTTTCAGCTGCCAACCCTATCGTAGCTGCGTAGGTTTACCATTTGGGCCCAGCGCTGAACTCAGGCGGCCTTAAAGTTTCCCGGCCCACCTGCCGCACTCGCGTAAGGGACACTCAAGACGGACGGCCGGTCGGTCCCTCGCGCGATGGAAGCTTCACCGTTCCCGGTTGTGCGGCATGCCCAAACCTTGGCGCCTCGTGCCAGCTAGATTGACCACGGTCAAAGTGCTGATGCTTAAAAACAGAAGTCATCCTCGCATGGCCGATGATCCCATGTCGTGAAGGTTGCGGCCGTGAGATTCACAACCTGGCTAGATGGTAATAGCCTACCTGATAATCGCAGCGATTACACCCGATGCGCCATGCACCTCGGAGGGAAGGAAGAAAAGCCCGCGCCGATGCTGGCGAGAACGTGGCTTGAGACTGGGCCGCCTCTGGGGCCAGCCTCGTGCCACCCTGCATGTGTGTAAGTGCACCACACATGTACACAGCAGCCAACACGCAGCAGGTTTTTATTCCGAAAGCGTCCGCATACAGGTAGCTAGTCTTCCTTTGGCCCATCTTGGTGTGGTGTGATACTGCACGGCGACGGGCCCTTGACTCGTCCCGTGACTGTAATTCACGGGTTTGCGAGCATACATGATCTCCTCCAGGCCGTGGGGGCGTGGAAGCCTCGGCAGGGTGCAGCAAGGCGGTCCACTTGGGCGGTGATCGGGCGAAGAGAGACGAAAGGCAGAGCTCCACATCGGGCTGTACTTTCACCAGCCGAGCATCACGAGCCCGAACCCATCAACAGGGACACCGCTATAGCAGCCATGCGTTTTACCTGGGGTTCGTAGCCTTGGGCTGCATGTGAGCGGGCTCCAGGGTATCGTGGGTCGCCATTGGGCGAGCGCTGTCTGTGGAAGAGGATGGGCTACTCCACTCGAGGTGTGCCTCGCAGCTTATGTGGGTACGTGTATGCTTCCTGATAATGCAAGGCAGGTAATAAAGCTGCCCTTCTGACTCACATCTAGGTTCGTCGCGATGCGCTGGCAGCGTTAGCTGCCTCGAGCTTGGATGCCTGCCTGCTTTCTTTTCCATCCCACGCGCAGGTGTGGAGTCTCAGCAACTTGGCTGCAGACTTGGGCGGTAGCGAAGGATCGCTGGGGTGACGCTGTGATAGAGCCTCACAGGCTCGGAAGGATTTTCTAGTGCTTGATGGATGCGGACCGAGGGCACGGCTGAGTAAGAGTGTAAGACATTTATGTCTTACACACCAACTTGTAGCGTATAGTTGTCGCCTACTATTATTGCTGATACGCAGAGGCCGTGCCCATTGGGTGTGTGTGTGTGTGTGCACCCGGCGGCTGACAAAACGAGCCCGGAAAGCTTGCGATCACGGATAGCCTCAGGAGGGGCCTCTCAGCGGGATATCTGTGCGTTAGAGTTGCCCGAGGGAGCCGAGTGACCGTGTAAACTGATGACAGAGCATCGGTGCCAAGCCCTGTCAGAGGAAATCGCCGAAGCCCAAGGCCGCCTGGAGCTGACCGCCCGCTTCGGTGAGCGACTCAAGCCCTCGGCGGCGTCGGGGCGTCATGCTGGATGGGATCGATCGCAACGGCGCTGCGGTGAAGCGTAATGTGCGACGCGAAACGAGGTTATACCAGATCGCGATGAGACAAGTCTCCACGGGCGGGTGGTGTGCGGCAAGGTTTGTGAGCTTGTTCAACCTGATGGCTGGGGTGAGGATCTGTGTAAGCCGAGTCGTGTCTAGGACCTGCGTCTTGCATCTGCCGTGGGCCCTCTGGTGACTGATGACTGTGCTGTACTTGCAGCGCTGTACCACCTGGCTGCGTACCCGCACGCGTGCGTGCGTGCGTGTGCGTGTGAGTGTGAGCGGGAGCTCTGACCTCGATGCCAATGTAACCACGGACCGCATTTTGTTTCAGTCACAGGTTGCACGAGCGGTGATGCTCTCTCTCCATCTCCATCTCTCTGCGTGCCCGCCCCTCCACGCCCTCCTCCTCCTCGCTTGCCAGAGTTCAAGTGCCGGAGGATTAGCGAGCACGGCCCGTCCGCCCTTGAAGCTTCTCACCTGCTGTGTTCGCAGAAGCTCTCCCCAGATCCTGCCTTCAGGGACTGACGCCGCACCGAGTCGGACATTTCTGAGTCGTCCTGCAGCCACTATAACGGTTTCTGCCAACAGCTCAGTGAGCTTCTTGATTCAGTTCCCGGATCGGCGGCAGCTGGCTCAGTGGACGACGGGCACGTACGACACCACGCGATCTCTATTTTGGCTTCCGTGCCAAACCCTACAATGTAGCAAGGCGCCCCCAGTGGGTCGAGACGAGAGGCGCTTAGACCAGGCTCAACTCTAATAATGGCTGGAGGGTTGCCGGTGACCGACACAAGCTTCGGGAGGAAAGATGACGGCGAACCTTGTACGCGAACCTAATACGGGGACGTGGATACATAGTAGACAGTCAGAGGTTGATGTGGTGCGTGCGTACTGTGCATGTGAGCTGGCAGGACAGTACCAGAACCTTGCCTTACCCAGCTGCTGCAGGAAGGGTACGGCGTGGAGAGAGTGTGTGGCCTGCGACTCAGGTCCCAGCAGCTTGGAACCAAGATGTAGGTTTGATGAAATCCTGACCAAACTTGGCCAGTGCCGAGCCTGGTCGCCTGGTCACCTGGTCCTTTGGTCCTCGCCTCTCACGAGGCTGAAAGAGGGGCCCCACACGCAATTTGCCCATACGATGACAACCACGACAGCCACGACCCAGAGAACAAGGATCTGATCCATGGTACGCTCACCGACGATTGGGTCCTACTGCTCATCAACGACGACATCATGGTCGGCGGCAGGCTGGCTGAAAACGCATACTGCCGGATACTATCGCGACGGCAACTAACTATGCCTCCACCACCACTTGCATCATCACCACCACCACCTACCACCTGTGATTGGGGCTTGCAGCCAGCATGCAGCCAGATATGCAGCCGCAGCAATGTGATGCTGCGGACGATGGATCGGCAGCGCAGGATCCTTGGATCGACAGGCCATGGGAGTCATGGGCCACGAGGATGGAATGACCATCAGCCGAGCCTGGGGTACATACGCATCCCTCGTCAAGCTTGGATCCTTCCATGATGCTGCTGCTGACACAGTCTGTCCTGTGCATCCTGCTCTGTCCTGCTCTGTGCTCCTGTCAGGCCTGTTCTGTCGTGTCTCGCCGAGCCTCGTATATCCACACGAGCATGTTTTTGCCAGCCTTGATTAGCCATTCTGGGAACCTTGCCCTCTCGGCATGATGAATTCCACCCCCCCCCAAAGAACATATAATGTCTTATTACTTCTTATGTCTTAACTAAAAAAATATGATTTATTTTAAGAAATTTAAAAAATATTAAGTTAAACCTTAAATAATGCTTAAATAAAGCTTATTAGCTATTTATTAATATTTTATTTTTTATTATAATTAAAATTTTTAAATTTAATTATAAATTTAAGAAAAATAAAAAGCTTTTAAAATTATATTTAAAAGTTAAAAAATACTTTATAATACTTTAATTTTAAGGTTTATATATTTATTTACCCTTTTTATACTAATTTAATTTAAGTTTCGTATATTAAAATCATTATATCTTTTTTATAAGGAGGGGGGGTAAAGAATTCATCATGCCGAGCACTAGGCAGTAAGTGGGCTGTACAGGTCCCCAATCCGGTTGCAGGAAAAGTTGAAACGCTAATATTGGCTCGCTCCTCTTTTTCATTGCTCGACGCTCTCAATCGATCCTCTCATCCCGCTGCTTCCGGGACAGCGTTTCGGGGTGCTGCTCAGCTGAGTGATGATCGAAATGCGCCGCAGCAGGTACAGCACTGAATGGTACCGTATTGCATGTCCACAGCACAGCCGCACTCCCCAGCTGCTATCAGGGTACATTGTACGCGCAAAGCTGACAGCTTTAGCTGAACTGGGCGTTGGCGTGTTCTGTCCTGCAAGGGAGCAATGGACGCACCCCAAAGCAGGCTGACAACCCTCGTGATCTGCAGGGGTTGCCGCCCTTGTCGATACGGCACCCTGGCTACCACGTGGGATACGGTCTGGCTTGCGTGGGCGGGCGGAAGAAACCCCCCTGCTTCTGTCTCTGTTGGCTGCGATCGCTGGCGGTTGGCTGGCTGAGAATGAATGATCGCCCGCGCCTTTGCAAGGCACAGGGGGACGTCATTGGTCGTCGCGGACGCGAGCTGCGCCCAGGCACCGCGATGAGTAAGAATCTCACCAAGCCATCCCGACAATTCGGGACCGGCGATCCATGGGGCATGTGATCCTTCGAGAAGGAAAGACCAACAGCAGGGCGGCCGATGGATTGGATGGCGGACGACGCCTCGCTCGGTATTTCCCAATATGTCCCCAGTCTTCCGGAGAAGATCAAGCCCCCGGACGAAGCACAGACCTTGAGTGGCTGTCTGTGTTGGCGTGGAGAAAAATACCCGTCCATCGTCATTACCCAACAGATCGCAATGGACGGCCTGCTTCTTAGGGCTGCCTGGGCTTGATGGAGCATGGGTTCGGGCTAACGGCCGCCTCTTAGATTAGAAATGGCTGTGCGGGCAAAACCTCATGGTAGTGTAGCGAAGATAAGATGGGCCAACATACGGGCCTAACCAATATTGGGCTCGCAGGTTGCAGGGTGCGCAAGGCGGCAGATGAGATGCAAGGCTTATTCCGTTTAAGGACGCGCAGCTCTTGCCTCCATCTCCCTGTCTTCGTGGCGTGGTTGATCTCGCGATGCCCGGGGTCGCTGGCCAGGGCTTGGAAACGAAGCCTGCGTCAGCTTGATATTGAGTGAGCCGGACATGGTGTCAGTCACCCTGCGAGTACCCGTGAGTCGTCCGAGCCGGGCTTGCACGAGATCGCCGTGTGCTGCCGCCTGCGGTATGGGTCAAGTCGGGCCCCATTCCCAGCCTCAACATGGACAATCCCAGAATGACATCGCTGAGAAGTACTGGATGAACAGCCTGTCCTGCAGCCTCGCCAGGGAATGAGGAGCCTTCCTGTGAGGAAAAATTTGATGTTTTGATGATGACGGCACCTCGCCGAAGTTTCGCGGCGCTTGATGAAGACGATGGCGAAAATCACCACTTTCCCATTCGCCAGGCCTATCCGGCGGTGAAGACGGTGAGGAGGACTGCCGTCGAAGCAGGCTGTAGTTTTTTTGTTGGGGCCTGAAGTGGATCCGGAGGGACCTTCTGAGGCCCTGGTCCTGTCTTGTCAGGGCCTTTGTCTGACGTCCCTGTGCCAGCGCCAGCGCCAATGCCAATGCCAGCGACGGGCCCCAGAAGGCATCCACAGCTTCGAAAAAATGTTCGCCGAACGAACCGTGGAGACGGGAAATTAACCGACAGCTGGCGGGTGGCTGTGCCAGGACAAGCAAGAGTCAACTGCAGGGCTGCGTTTGCGGCGAGCCAAAAGGTCCCATGTCCCATGTCGGTCCTGCGACAGACCCACGATGCAGTCATCATCGAAAATCCGTCAGATGACTGTTTTTGAAATTGCATGGTACTGTATCAGAGCGACGTTCGGCGCCCCGCACCGAACGCCCTGCCTTGTCTCGTAGCCGAGTGTGAGAAAGTGGGTTGATCCATCGATTGCACCACCACCAGTCAATCGCAACGCAAGTACTTGTCGTCCACTCGGGCCGGCATGGGGCTCGGTTCAGGCGGCTGCACGGTTGATTGCCTTAACATGGAAAAAGAAAACCTGCTGTGTATGTTTTTAAGAGGGGCAGATCTTAAGGCCCGCTAAGACGCAAGATCGGGCTAGAGGGCAATGGCATAATGAATTCCACCCGTTCTTATAAAGAAGACATAATGTCTTATTACTTCTTATACTTTAATTAAAAAAAATTATTTTATTTATTTTAAAATAATGAAAATTAATAAAGCCTTAAATAATGTTTAAATAAAGCTTATTAATTATTTATTAATATTTAAATTTTTATTTTAATTAATTTTTTTAATTTAATTATTAACTTAAGAAAATTAAAAGGCTTTTAAAATTATATTTAAAAATAAAAAAAAAATTATAATACTTTAATTTTAAGATTTATACATTAATTTACCTTTTTAAATTAGCCTAATTTAAATTTTCTATGTTAAAATTATTATATCTTCTTTATAGGGGGGGGGGGGTGGAATTCATCATGCCGCCCAGTGTTGTCTCGGCAACACATGATGGTGGTGATGAGTTTCCTGGCACACCCGGACCAGACTCTCCTCACTTCCCTTGCTCCTTAGGTCCGCTGCCTGCCTGCCAGGCCTGTGCCGAATCACACATCATCTGACCATCACCATCTCATCAGCCTGCAACCCAATCTGCAACCGCTTACAGGATATGCACTTTCTATCTTCTCCATCAATAGAATCGCACCCTCGACCCCAAGTTTCACGCTTTCCTGCCGCGTGGCCCCATCTCGATGGATAGAGATTTCCCAAATCGCACGCTTGCATAGACAACATTGATAGCAGGGATATTATGACCCCCAGACTCGCTTAGCGACTGAGTGTGGCACAGGTCGTGGCCGGCAGCATGAGCCTCGTACTAAGGCAACATGCTTGCAATAGCGAATATCACCTGATAACTTACGACAGCACTTCTTCTTTTTCCCATATCGGACATGGACCTTATCACCGCGTACCTCGCTCACGGGACCTCGGAGCGACATAACGCTCTGGCAAGGTTAATCTTCGTCACTGTGGTGTGGGTGGGGAGAGGGGCTTGTCCCATCTGACAGCAGGCAGCTGCAGCATCTCCCGGCTGTCACAGCCCGTCCAAGCCACACCAGATATCTGTCCGACCTCCAGAGCCCTCATCAACATCAAACGGTCGCGTGGACTCGGCGAGACGGGAAACATCGTCATGGCCTGAGCTTGAACGCGGGGGGCCGTGATGGAGAGCAACGAGACGGGCTCATGCAGAATCTACGCGACGGGGGCGAGGGTGTATCGTCGCCTTTGGTCTCGTCGGGAGGGGCACAGCAACAAGCCTCGCGGCCGTCTCTGACAGACCAGGGTTGGTGGGTATTCTCTACTGCCCGCGGTCCAGCGTGCCTGGTTCGCCTGATGGTGGTCAGAGCTTGCGACGGACCAGACGTATTGATGGACGTGCTGCCTTCTAATCTTTGCGCCTGCGTGCTTACTACCGGTACTTGCCATGTTTTCCCCAAAAACATGACGGGGAGGTGTTACCACGTGGGAGAGGCTGCGTGTCCATCTGGCTCTGCGCGAGTGTGACTCAAGGCAGGGATGGGAAGGCAACAGAGAGATACGAGGTAGGCAACCAATGCTTTCGATCAACCCATCATGGCAAAGTCAAGGCTGGGAAGAGGTGAGTCGTCTCCCGAAGTACCTGGTCGCATCATCGTCATTCCCGCGGGCATCCAGTGGCCGGCCAAGGTGGCCGGCCAATACGGGCTGGGAGTTCTCTTTTTTTGGTCCAGCACACATAACAGCACTTCCATTCCTAGCCGCGTGCATGGGGTGCACGGCATGGCATGGGATGGGGGCGAAGGTACATTCGCGACTTGTACCCGCTCGCTGGCCCGTCCTGCAAGCACTCACGCCCGAAGCTGCATATGCCATGCTGGGCTCACAGCCGATCACACAAGACCGGCGGTGACTTGTTTCTTTTTTCACCCGCTTCCAAGGCACCGGGAAACACTAGGTAGGCATGGCGAGCATAGTCTGGCAGGGGTGGATGGAACTCCCATGACCTACATTCCCACTGCTTTTTTCTTGTTCCTGAAACCCGAGGCAGCGCGGGGTAATCCTGCTTCTTCCCATCGACCCATCCTCGGCAGTGGACATAGGGAAAAGAAGAAAAAACAACACGAGATCTCGGGCCCCGGCGCTTCAGGCCCGCCCGGCGCACGGGGTCACGAGTCACCGCCCACCGGCTGGCAGACTGCAAAATAGGCCGACCGTACCTCAGTGCCAGAAAACGTACCTTGCAGTTCTTCCATTTATTTGTCCACCATAGCCTTGGAAGTTATCTAATATTTTCATATCAATAGAATCAGACGCTGATTCTGAGCATTTCAGTTCTATTAGAACTGAGCACATACTATTTGGTTGTTAGCAACTCGGGCTGTAATGTGAAGGGTTTTGGTATCGATTTATTTTGCAGCCTGCCAGACCGGGTACGTCGGCCGTTGTTCTGTACCCCAGGTCTTGCTCATGCCGCCTGCTGGTTTCTCCGTCGGAAATATGCACCTACTTCGCAGTGCGTGCGCAAGTGAGAACACCCAGCTACTGTTTCAGATTCTACACAGGTTTTTTGGTTGTTTTTTTTTTTGCCACTGTCGCTGTTTACTTCGTCACCCGTCTCCCTCGGTGATACGACTCCAAGCCGCCGCGCCGCGGCTGGTGAGGCGGGCTGAAAATAAACTTTTTTTTTCCCACGCACGCACACCGCTAGCTCTTAGGTGAGGCTAGAGATGACCGCACTGGCGGCGGGAGAATTTTGTCTGAGAGGCCATGTTTCACTTGAACCTAAACTTATCGCAGGATCCTGACCTCATTGGTTACCAGGCCCCAGGAACGCCGAGCCGCTTCCCTTGCTAAAAGACTATTGTGACTAGGCTGGCCTGCGGTTCCCTACCCGCAACCGGCTCTTGCACACGAGTGTGATTCCAGCGCCCGGGAACTCGGCGATATTCTAATCGATCCCTCATTGCGTCAATGTCGATGTTTGTAAGACGACATACGAGGCGCTGACAAGGAGGACCACGCGTCTCGATCCTTAACCTTATGTATGTCATCCGTTTCAACCACAGCCAAGTCTATGCTGTCCGACATGATCGCCGAGCATGGATGGCATCTCCATGTTTTCGCGGCAATACGGACCGGGCTCGTTTATGTCTAAGCTAGACTAGTCCCAGGAACCTAGATGAGCAAGCTCGTTCTGCTCTTTCCCGGAGCCAGGGATGAACATAGCAATGAGCCTCTCACCAGAGCAAGTATTTCTACTGGGACACTGTGTCAAGCATCTTGGTGCGGATAGATCGATTATTCTCTAAATCTGCTAGCCTCCACAAGAAATCGGATGTACTCAAAGTTATCACTGGACAAGCAATGGCGTTGACAGTAATACTCGACTTGCTTGTACCCACGTTGGAATGTAGTCTTGTATTACTTTGACCACACAAAATTCCAGGTTTATCTGAATGGGACAGACCTTGCAGAGATTGTGAGAGGTGACGACGTTTTTCCTTGAGCAGTTGATATATGAAAACCCCGAAGCGGGCTCCTATGACGATGGCGGCTACCTAGCAGACACCCCTACATCGAGGCACCCATTCCGCGTCTTTGCTGAGGCTGACACTGAAGAATGTCTCCCATGCTGTATTTCATGCGAGGCTTGAGACCTCTGTGTTCTTTTTACTCCGGATTGCTTGTTTTCGGGGATTTACATAGCTGCTTCTAAGGCCCAAGCTCGCAACTTACACGATATCCTGGGGTGAGGTACCTAGGTACCTAAGTACCCAAATGCCGCTAAAAGATGCTATGACCTCACCTCCAACTCGTCGTCCAGACTGCCTTCATCCCATCAACACCGAGCTCCCTCATCCCTTGAAAGCTCAACATCTCGATCCGAAGTCGTACACGAACCCATCACAATGGTTCCCGAAGGCCGCTTGCAGTAGCCCGGACGCCACACCGCCTAAATCGCGCCGCTGCACGTACGACAGTGGATAGTCGTCGGAGCACAGCCAGACAGCCATGGCCCCAATCCGACGATACCTCAGGATATCAAAGTACTCGGTGCTTGAGTGCCGCATCTACCTCGACAACCCTGCCCTAGCACACTCATGGCTGCTCAACCCGCGCAGCCCGGTGTTGCCCAAGGTCATCGACAGCGTACGGCCCCTGGTCCTTCCCAAGCTGCGCGAGGAGCGGGAGCGCAGCCGCAAGAAGAGCACCAAAAAGCGTGGCATCAAGGATATCGTGGTGGAGGGTGCGTTCCCACCCCCCTTTGTTTTGAAACATTCTCAGCAGTCTATTTGCGGCGCAGGCGGGCTGCGCGGGCTGCGCGGGCTGCGAAACATTGATGCCAATGCTGATCACCCATGCGCTGCCCAGACGACTTCGAGGTGTCCATTTTCCTGACCGAGACGAGCGCGCGACACTCGCTGCTGTACAAGCACAAGCACTTCCGCGACACGACGCAGACGAAGCTGACGTCGAACTCGAGCAAGCTAACGGGTGCGTCCCGAGAAGCGCCCATCGATGTCGAGGCGCCGGGCTCAGGTACCGAAGGGACGGCGGTAGTGCGCGAGGAGGAGCCCGATGACGCAGTGGCTCTTTTTGACATTCCGACAATGGACGGAGATGAAACAACACCAGCACGCGTCGGCTCGCCACCATCAATGCGACCATCGAAACGCCGCCGCGGGAGGGGCGCAGGGCTACCCAGGGACGCCGGCGATGACGGAGGCGAACACGATGCCGAGATCCTGACCTCGGACGACGGCGAGGTGGAGGACGGCGAGGACGACCTGTTCGTGGGCGACGATGACTCTGACGGCTCGGCAGCGGCGCCGCCCCCGGCCAAGCGTCGCAAGGACGCCGCTAGCCCTGCCGAACACGAAGCCCAGCGGGACGACAAGAAGAAGCTAGCAATGGACATTCGGTACGAGGGATTTTCTATCTACGGCCGCGTCCTCTGCCTCGTGGTCAAGAAGCGCGATGGTCTCAGCGCCGGGCGGAATGCCCCGGGCCAAGGCCGGGCGCAGGACGGCTGCGCCTGGTGGTGGTCAGGCTGTGATGGAGAACTGGATCACGTCCACTCAGATGCCCGAGGTGGCCCCTGACGACATTCCAGGGGCGTCTTGAGGCTGCAGATTAATTGAGACAACTGCGGAAAAGGACCTACGGTGTTTTCTGTCGGGCCGAAATGTCCGTCTGCTCGGTGTCACTCGAACTCTGATCGTGATCTTGAGACGATAAGGCTGAGGAGATCGCATGGCTTGCTGGGGTGTCAATCGCACAGTGCGGCATCTCCTGTAGATTATGGCGCTGTTTGGACCACACGAGACCGCGTTCGCCAATCACCATGCAGCATCGTGAGCCTCCCGTTTCCGGGATGGTGAAGCGAGAGCGAACGTCGATGGCGGATCTTGTGGAAAGTCTCACTCGATTTCTGTCAAGATCCTTGGCGCCACACCTTGCCCCTGGCCGAGGGGCTCGTGTTGTCTCTGCCGCAGAAATCGTCCGATAGGCCGACGGGATCTCGATCCACAACCTGTCAAGGCTCAAGTGTTTCAATAGAGTGGAAACTAATGTGGTGTGGACGGGAAAGCACTGTCTCGGCCAAGCTGGAGCGAGGGGACCGCGCCCCGGAATGTGGGCTGATGGGACCGACGTCACCTCGTGGCATACGTAGTATTCCTCGCGGGAGCGATGCATAGCTCTTGAAGTGGAAACACTTGCTTTGTTCTCCAGACGTTTCGAGGGTTTTCTCTTGCCCGGACAACTGGGCATGCCGGAACTACGGCTCCTAAGCCGTTGAATTATTGAAGACCGGAGGCAGCAAGTTTCCCGCTATCGCTTTGGACTAGGCACAACTAGAGTCTACCGACACGCTACCATAGAACTGTACTTCCAAAGCAAGAACCTCGGAGTAGTCTGGCGATAAAGACGATTGCTTCTAACTCCATGCACTTGGCTGGTGCGTCAAGATAACGCCGTCGAAATACCACAATGTAGGCATTGTACTACGCTCAGTCCTAGAAGAGCTCGCCTCGGTAATTGAAACTACAAAGTAACTATAATACAACGATTTAAGATCCTGAACAAACTACTATTAAGGACTATGGTACAATTGTAAGTTCTAAATAAGTAGTTATTACATGGCGAAAGCTAAAGTTTTACATCAGGCAAAGTTATAGGCAATCCACCATAGACCGACGAATGGTCCAGACTATTCCGAACCCCTTCCACAGTCACTCCACATTAGCGACCGCTTCCATTGTTCACCAATAAGTTTGGCGAGCCCTCGGGGTCCGCCACAACGTCCGGGATGGCCAGCTCAAGGATCCGGTCCGTGACCTCCTTGGGCGTCCCAAAGCCGCCCTCGAGGCCCCGGAGGTAACACACGAGCCCGGCGACGAGCGGCGTCGCCATGCTGGTGCCGGTCGCGGACCGGGAGCCCGTGTCGGACAGGTGGCTCGCGCTGACGATGTCGCGGCCGGGGGCGAAGACGTCGAGCTCCGGCCCGTAGGCGCTGCCGTAGATGCCCTCGATGACGTTGACGCGGGCGCGGTCGGGCTGCGTCATGCCCACGGTGAAGGACTCGGGCAGCCTGGCGGGCGAGGCGTCGGTGGCGGGCTGGTTGTCGTTGCCGGCTGCTACGATGCTGAGGATGCCCTCGTTGTATGCCGCCAGGACTGCGTTGTCCAGGGCCGGGACGTCCCTGCCGCTGAGTGACATGTTCAGGACGGATTTCTTCTGAGCGCCCTTCGACTTGATGTCGTTCACGGCCCAGGTGATTCCCGTGAGGATGGCCGAGGTGGAGCCCTTGGAGATGTTAGCATACCGTCCCCTGGACCCTGGGCCGGGTGGAAAGTAAGGGAGTATTACCGTATCGCCCTCAAACACCTTGACATCAATGACCTTGGCCTTCTTCGCCACGCCGTAGGTCTTGCCGACAATAGTGGCCGCAACATGCGTGCCGTGGCCGGCCGTGTCCGAGTTCGTGCCGTTGGGCGTCGTCGATCCAGTGACGCCGTTGATGCCAAAGCTGGCCCTGCCCTCGAACTCCTCGTGCGACAGCCGGATGCCGGTGTCAAGCACGTACGCCGTCGTGCCCTCGCCGGCCGTCTCGTCGTAGACATACTCGGTCGCGCCGGCCTCGAGGTGCGACAGGTCCCCCAGGCTCCAAATTCTGTCCGCCTGCGTCGTCAGCGCGCGCTCCGGGAGGATGTGTGACGTGCCCTCGGTCTGGTCGACGCGGATGACCTGGTCGCGCTCGACGGCGAGGACCTCGTCGAGATCAGAGATGGCGGCGAGGGTGGCGTCGTCGAAGCTGCCGCTGTAGGCGTTGAAGTCCCCGATCTGGAACGTCTTCTCCAGGGCGCCGGCTGACCCGTCGCGGCGGCGCAGGAGGCTGCGCACCGTGGTGTGGTGTGAGGTGACGGCGTCCGGGCTCGTACCGGGCTTGAGCTGGACGATGTACTTGCCCTCGACGAAGGCTGGTGGATCAGCCCGGAGGGTGAGGCCGTTCGGCGCCGCAAGAGCGGGCACGACGGCGCTGAGGAGAGAGACCAGGGAGGATGTCTTCATCTTGGTCGGTCGGTAGAGAGAAGGGGTGCTGGGCTAAGCCATTATCCGTCATGATACGACCTGGCTGACCTTGGGAATTAATATAGGTAGTATGCTGTCGCCATGATAGCTGCGAGAACTCCTGTTGCTGGATCGGGCAAACAGGGGTCATAGTCAACTGCCATATCGTGACACGGAGCCATTATCCATTTCAAGACCCTCGATGAGGCGAGCCACCGCGGGAAGATCGGTCCCCCGGCCGGTCCTTCTCGTCGGCGCTTGCCCAGGACTCCATATTTGAGCTGTGATCACTGAGAATGAGTGCATGCCGGATGTCATTTTGGCCAACTTCCTCCGAATGCCTCACCATCGCACCCTCTTCTGCGATCAAGTTCACATGGGAAAAAATCATAGTCGACATTCTATTGAAGTCTCTCAACCTCGTATCGCTCTGGCTGGAAGGAAATAGATACTACTATCCATGCAGGGGAAGCTAAGAAACTGCCCGCCGAAATGCGGCTTGGGTCGTATTGATACCCCGGTGACGAACCACCGACCTTCCCCATTCTTCCTAACCCGCCCCGCCAAGCTCACTGATTGCTGCACAATCGGTCAATATCAGCTGGCCAGCTACAGAGTTGCATTGATCAAATAAATACAGGCGCGGGCTTGTGCCATTGAGGTCCACTGTGATACCATGTTTGGCCGAACGAATGTGTGAACTTCATGTCGAGCCTTGAATATTTTGAGCGCCTTCACTGTGACATAAGTTGAAAATAGAACGAGGCCCAGTTTCACCAAAAGAAAGAACAGAAGAAAAAACGAAACATTCAGGTTGGTATGTTTTTTTGCTGGGCTTCATTTGGCTAGATGAGGCTTGTTGCTCAAAGAAACGTGAAGAAATCGAGATAGACCCAAGGTTCTGCAGAGAGCTTCTAGGCTTCCTGTACCATATCATGGGTAGGTTGGACTTAACGAGAGAAGCGTATTCATAGATTTAAAAAGAGGTCATACATGGATTTTTGTAAAAGAATGAATCCAGTGTGTAAGACATAATCATCGGGTTACAAGAACAATTAATGTGTACAAGTAATTACGGTCGGCACAGCTTGAAAGTAAAAATACTTGCCAATTAATTACAGTAAACCCACAATAGAAGTTGTGATTTCTACTCCTTGCTGAGAACCAAGCAACCAGGCCATGAACCTACCTAAGTACAACAAACTAAGGCGTGGTATTTATCTGGGCAAGTCGGCTGAAATTATAACGCACTTGCACTTCAACGTTCTCCAAACGTGAACATGGAGTGGAGGGCGAAGAAAAGTTCAACATGTGAGCACCCGTATCAGTGACGAACTCAAAACTCTTAGGGTACCTAGGTATACACCCAGTTCCCACTGACTACTTCGCACACATTTATTGTGTTCATCATATCCCAAAACATGGTGACCACATTACCCACACTCAGGGTCATCTGCAAGGCAACCCACCCTCAACAACAGAGCGGCAGCCCTCCCCAACCTTAACGCGCCTCGAACTGACATACGGCCTTGGTTTTCATCTTGTGGAATATCCAGCCGCCACAGTAATCGCACTGTAGACGCTCGCGCCTGTTCCTTGTTACCTTTGAGGCACACGCGGAGCATCTGTACGTGACTCTGGGCTCTACGCGCGGGAGTTTCTCGTATGCTGGCGGTTGCGGACTCGTTTGTCCGGTCTGGCGGCTGGGCGACTGGCTGGAAGAGACGGTGCTGCTTGGGCTGGAGCTGCCCTGGGTGGTTGTTGGGACGGTGTATGCTTCACGAGACATTCTTGGTGGGTAATATGTAGTGGTGCATGCAAATACTTGCGGTCCTTGGCTCTATTGCGTGACGGGATGAGGTTGTTTACGCGTACATGCTTAAAGAATAGAAGTTTCTAAGGAAGGGAGGTTTATACAGATGTACTTGAATGTTGAGGAATGACTCCACGCTCTTGAGGCAAGTTGCATATTTTGGAAGCATTTGGAATGCGAAGGTGGCGTTGGGCGGAAACAAAAGGCCAGCCACAATATACTCAAAGCTTGCTCGTCTTCCGGATTTGGAACGCCGGGGTTTGAATTTGCGCTCTTCATAACTGAAAGATTCTCAGTTGACACTTAAAAAGGATCAACTCGTCTCGTTTGTGGCAGCAATAGTGATCATCAGAATGTCCACACAGCTGACTTTCTATCACCTCGTGTTATCTGTGCTTGGACGAGTCCAACACAGCATTGTGTGAAGCGCTTGAGCTTTAATACCCTGGAAGATGACTGGTGAGCTTAACAGGTCAATATTGAGAACAAAAGTAAATCCGCAAAAAATGCAAAAGATAGCAGCTGGTCCCGGAGAGGATCGAACTCGCGACCTTGGCATCACCGATGATTCCTTGTTGAAGGAATTATTAGTACCACGCTCTAACCAGCTGAGCTACGGGACCGCTTCTTATTGAATTGCCACCTGAAACAGGACTCTTGTCGATGTGGCAATGCAAATTTCTCAAAGGTGGGCCGGAAATTGGTCGAGATATGCAGACTTGGCCGGGCGGCTAACACGGAGTTGCCGAGGTGGGGCCCGTGCGCTAACCGTGGACGGGATGGTCCGGGGCACGATTAGCTAATCCTAAGATATCAAGGTACCCGAGAATCCATGAAATGGAAAAAACGGCCTGCCTTGCTTAAGACTCCTCTGACAATGTTGAAGACTCCCGTCGTATGTTGTGTATTGGCCAATTGCAGTGATTGGATGGAAGACGTTTGTTTTGGTCAGTGGTAGTTAAACTTGCAGCACCACATGCGTACCGACTTCCAACAAGTCGATAGCATAGGCCCAGGCTGAGAAAAATGCAGATCTTGAACTTATTTTGCAGCGCATTCAACAGTCACAATTGTGATGGACGGTTATCCTATCACTATTCTACCCATCCCACATAAGATTGTCCCAAAGGTTGTCCCACAACGCGTCCTGTGAGAAACTGTGAAGGTTTGCCTCCAGTGGGTCTCGGAAGGTCATCCCTGCAGGGTGTGACAGGGGTGGTAAAGCTAAGACGCGCCCGAGTTTTGCGACCGCGACTTTTCTCTGGGGACGACGTCAGCAATTCCACATGTGGAAAGAATGCATGAGACTTGAGGACCATGTCAAAGTCGTGGCAGTCGACGCTGAGACTGCCAAAGGCTTCGATCCCGTAAGTCTGTCCTTACTCCTACCACCCGTCCCACCAGAGCAAACAAGTCTAATAGCACCTCGACCAGACCTCGGCCGACACCACAGCTGCAAGAGCACTACCTCCGGAGATGCACCGATGCACTCTATGAGTGGCAGGCAGCGAACCGACCTGCAGACAAGCAGTTCATCCTCCACGATGGCCCTCCCTACGCCAATGGCTCGCTCCACGTCGGCCACGCCCTGAACAAGATCCTCAAGGACACCATCCTCCGAGTCAAGGTGCAACAGGGCCACAGGGTCAAATACGTGCCGGGCTGGGACTGCCATGGCCTGCCCATAGAGCTCAAGGCCCTCGAGGCCCTGGGCGTCAAGAACATGGCGCCCGTCGACGTGCGCACCGCGGCCAGGGAGCTCGCCACGAACACAGTCCTCTCGCAGATGCGCGAGTTCCGGTCCTATGCCGTAATGTCCGACTGGGAAGGGCGCTGGACGACGATGGACCCGGACTTCGAGATCCGGCAGCTTGAGCTGTTCCTCAGCATGGTCCGACGGGGCTTGATATACCGGAGGTACAAGCCCGTCTACTGGTCCCCGTCCTCGGGCACTGCTCTTGCCGAGGCGGAGCTCGAGTACAAGGATAATCACAACTCTAATGCTGCCTACGTGACCTTCCCGGTCACCTCCTCGGCGGATGGCGACGCTGCACTTCGAAAACTCCTCGGCAACGACTTTTCCGGCCAGCTGTATGCTGTCATCTGGACCACCACACCCTGGACGTTGCCTGCGAACAAGGCGATCGCTGTACACGACGAGCTTGACTACATAATTATAAGACACGGGAAGGATGCTCTCATCGTAGGCCAGGGGTGTCTTCAGCAAGTCCTGAAGACTTGCTTCGATTGCACCGAACTGGATGAAAACGACGTGATCGCCTCATGCAAAGGGTCCGACCTGCGTCGCTTCACGTACCGGCACCCACTTCACGGGGATCATGTCGCGCAGCAGCCCATCATCCACGCAGACTTTGTCTCGGCCGAGTCTGGTTCCGGCTTGGTCCATATCGCCCCTGGCCATGGCCACGACGACTACGAGGTCTGCAGGTCCCTGGGCCTCGAGGTCTCTGCGCCTGTTGACAACGGCGGACACTTCACAGCGGAGGCTTATCCCCAAGATTCTCAGCGTTTACAGGGCCTTTTCGTCCAGGGCAAAGGGAATGCAACTGTGCTGGAAATACTGGGACCTCATGTCTTGCACGTTCACAAGTACCAGCACAAATATCCTTACGACTGGCGCACCAAGCGGCCAATCATCGTCAGAGCAACGGCGCAGTGGTTTGCCGATGTCGCAGGTATCAAAGACGAGGCTCTCCGAGCCCTGGAGGACGTCCAATTCATCCCCAGTGGTGGAAAGACCAGGCTGGAAAGCTTTGTAAAAGGGCGAAGTGAATGGTGTATCTCGAGGCAGCGTGCATGGGGAGTTCCTATCCCTGCGCTGTATGACAAGAACGGCGACGCTGTCATGACAGAAGAGAGTGTGCAGCACATCAATTCCGTCATACGTGAAAGAGGCACCGACGCGTGGTGGTCTGACAGGCCTGACGACCCGGCTTGGATAGTGCCGTCGTTGAGGGGGCAAGGGGAGTACCGACGAGGAACAGATACCATGGACGTCTGGTTCGATAGTGGCAGTAGTTGGACTCACGAGGGCGATGTCCAAGCGGACGTCTATCTCGAGGGCTCTGATCAACACCGTGGATGGTTCCAGTCCAGCTTGTTGACGAGAATCGCCGCTGCCGCCGCGGGCGACTCCGACAGCGGCAGCCTGATCAAACAGACTGTCGGCCTTGCCCCATTCAAACGCCTTATCACGCATGGTTTCACCCTGGACAAGGACGGCAAAAAAATGTCCAAGTCATTGGGCAATATCATCAGTCCCAACCAGGTAATGGACGGAACCCTGCTGCCTCCGGTCAAGAAGAGAAAAGATAAGAGCGCACCGAAAGACACGACGAGCAAAGCTCCTGCAGGACCACACTATGATGCTCTCGGGCCAGATGCCCTCCGCCTTTGGGCGGCCAGCAGCGACTATACCCGCGATGTGGTGATTGGGGAGTCAGTCTTGAAGTCAATACACATTTCCCTGATCAAGTACCGGACAATCACCAAGATGCTGCTCGGGTCAATGACAGAAAATGCTCGGACCGCACCGCTCACGACCACCGATCATATTGCCATCATCCAGCTTCGAGATACGATGGAGGAAGTCGGCAGGGCCTACGACAACTTTGAGTTCTACAAGGGATTCAGCCTGCTGAACAGGTGGGTCAACAACGACCTTTCCGCCTTCTACCTCGAGGCCCTGAAGGACCGGCTGTACTGCGGCGATGGGGGTGGCGTGCTGGAGCCTATATTCTGGGGTTTCATGCGCATGCTGGCGCCCATCACGCCGATGCTAGTTGAAGAGGCCTGGGATCACGCGCCGGAATGGCTAAAGAAGGACAGCACCCACCCCCTGCAGCAGCTCTACGCGTCCCCGGTCATCGACGAGGCGCGGCTGCCGGGAGGAGGGGAGCAGAGGCTGCGCGAGGTCATGCCCGTGCTCTTCGCCGTCAACGCGGGCATCAAGTCCGCCACCGAGGTGGCCCGCAGGGACAAGAAGGTGGGCTCGTCGCTCCAGTGCTCGGTCGTGCTGCAGATCCCGGATCGGGCCATTGCAGACGCCCTTTCGCGCTTCGACGAGCTCGAGAACTCCCTCGTGGTCTCACATGTGGGCACCAACGAGCCCGTCCCCGAGACTGCGGAATGGAAGTACTCGGTTGACTTCCAGATTCCGAGCGGGAGGGACATCGCGGTTCCTTCAAACTGCGAGGGTGGCGACGTCCAGGCTGAGGGCTCGCCTAGTGGTGTGACCTGTACTGCGTGGGTGCTGCCTCCGAGGGCGCACAAGTGTCCTCGGTGCTGGCGCTATGTTGCTCCTCAGGAAGACCAGCTCTGCGGGAGGTGTGAGGATGTCGTTGAGCAGGGCGACATTGACTAAGTTCTGGAATTATTGGCGATAGGCACATTGGGAACCTCAACTTAGTAAAAAATGTAGACAATTCTAGAGATACCCATTCCTCTCACAACCTCATCCTCCGGATCTGCAGCGTGAGGTGCCGCCGTTATTTCAACAATATGCAGTGCGGCTGAAAGCGTAGATGATTTTTGGCAGAGCAGCCGGGGATGCGTGCTCTGCTCATCATCGGCCGTCCCGTCACCCAGAGTGCTTCGGCGCCCGACTTCGGGCAGCAGCGACTCGAGCGACAGCGGATCGCCGCGGCACTAAATCCACCATCAAAATGCGACTGGACTTCTCGGACCCGGGCATCTGAGAATCACACTGCACATGTAGATCTCAAATCACAACCTGCAATGCGCCATGCGTTGTTGATAACCAGATTCGCTGCCAAGCCCACGCTGCACTCACCCCGGCTTCTTGTCACAGGCTGCCGCTGCCCTCGCCGATCCAAGATGAGCAGCAGCACCGCCCCAGGGAGGACCTACGAGGTGAGTCCCAGCACAAGAAATTGATTTCAACCCAATTATCCCGGGGACAAATATATCAGATAGAAGAAGACCCTCGCTGAGACAACCCCCCCCCCCCAAAAAGGATGCCATCGACGCCCTCAACACTTTCCAGACGCCCTTCGCCGTCATCGAGGCCCGCCGCAAGGCCGGCATCCGGCCCGATGAGTCCAGCGTCCGCGAGATGAAGGCCTACTGGGCGCGGCTGGGCCATAGCCCGGAGGACCTGGACCGCCTCAACGTGGGTGCACGTGGCGGGGACCAAGGGCAAGGGCAGCGTGTGCGCCTTCGTGGCCTCGATCCTGGGGCGGCACCAGCGCCGCGGCGGCCAGCAGCCAGCCGGCAAGCTCAAGGTCGGCCTCCTGACCTCGCCGCACCTGGTCGCCGTGCGCGAGCGCATCCGCGTCGGCGCGGCCCCGCTCTCCGAGGCGGCGTTCGCGCGCTACTTCTTCGAGGTGAGCGACGCGCTGACGGGCCCCCGCGGCACTTGCGTGCTCCCCGACGACGCGGAGCCCGGGTCGCGGCCCATCTACGCGCGGTACCTGACGCTGATGGCGCTGCACGTGTTCCTGCGCGAGGGCGTCGACGCCGCCGTGGTGGAGACGGGCGTGGGCGGGGAGTACGACGCGACCAACATCGTGTCGCGGCCCGCGGCGGCGGGCATCTCGACGCTGGGCATCGACCACGTCTTCGTGCTCGGCGACACGGTCGACAAGATCGCGTGGCACAAGGCGGGGATCATGAAGGCGGGGTGCCCGGCGTTCGCGGTCGAGCAGCCCGCCTTCCCGTCCGCCGAGAGCGTGCTGCGGGCGCGCGCGGCGGAGAAGGGCGTGGACCTGAGGGTGCTGGGCGTCGACGCGCGGCTCGCGGCCTCCGGGGTGGCGGTGCGGCCGGACGCGGCGTTCCAGAGGCGGAACGCGAGCCTCGCCGTCGCGCTGGCCGAGGCGGCGCTGCTGAGGGTCGACCCGGAGGGGTTCAGGAGGGACGGGGACAGGCTGCCGGCCGAGTTCAAGGACGGGATCGAGCAGGTCGTGTGGAGGGGCCGGTGCGAGGTCAAGGAGGAGGAGGGCGGGAGGCTGAGATGGCACATTGACGGGGCCCACACGACCGACAGCCTGAAGATGGCGGCGAGGTGGTTCGCGGGCGCGAACGGGGGGCGGCGGGGGCCGAGGATCCTGATCTTCAACCAGCAGGGCAGGACGGAGGCCATCGACTTCCTGGACGGGTTGCACTCCGGCGCGAAGAGGGAGGACGGCTCGTCCTTTGACCATGTGGTGTTCTGCACAAACGTCACGCACGCAACGACAGGCTACAAGCGAGGTACGTCAATGGTTCTTATTTGGAAAGCAACTGGATGTAGACACTGACAACTACCAGACTTCGTAAATCACCAGTATGACCCCGAGGCGATCAAGAAGCTCACGGTGCAGCGGACATTCGCGGAGCGGTGGTCATCCCTCGACCCCGGGGCAAAGATCACCGTCATCCCGAGCATCGAGGAAGCCATCGACGTAGCGCGGGATCTCACAAGTTCACTCAAGGAGGGCGAGACGGTGCAAGCTTTCATAACTGGCAGCCTCCATCTCGTGGGAGGAGCCTTGGGTATCTTGGAAGGGGCTGATGCTCTATGAACGGGAAGAAGCCCGCGGGCTCATTTTGTTTGTTTTGCCTCTCTCTCCTCTTGATATCCTCTGGGAAAATAGAGAGCAAGGATTAGATACGATAGAGGGACAAACGTGCTCAACGCACCCGGTGCATGTATCCAACCTAAGGTTCACCACCTGGTTCCAACAGCTTCAGCGCCGGTCCCACCAGGTTGAAACTCCCCGTGACCAGCACTTGCACCTTGAAGTTGTCCTTGCTCTTCTTCGACCCGAGCATCACGTTCCTCGCCATGTCCAGCGCCGTTGATATGCTGTCCGCGGGGATCGCTGCGGTGAAGGGACAGAACTGCCGGATGACGTCGCAGTTTTTCCTCTGCACGGTGAATTCTGGTTTCTTCATGAAACTGTTGGCCTCGTTGGTCGGGCAGAAGGCATGGTGGAAGATCTTTTGGTTGGGGATATCGGTCTCCTTCAAGATGGTCTCAAGGAGCGTCTGCAGGAGCGCGGCAGAGTCACGATCTTGCTGGTTGAAGATGAGGACCCGGATAGAGTCCTCGCCCGAGATTTTGCCAGCGTACCACCGGCCCACCTGGACAAGGCTGTCCTCGGTGTGCGCGCCGTCGAGATACCACTGTATGCGGTCATGCGTGATGGTTTCGCAACGACCCCGAAGTATTGCGGCCTGTAGGCCGGTGATGAATTGTTCGGGCATGTCGCCGAGCTTGCTGGGAAGTGGTGAGCCCCCGCTCTCAAAGAAGGGAAGCTCAAATTTATGGCCCAGGGCCTGCAGATGCCGCCTCGAGATGACTGCGGCGAGAGCCATGTTGGATTTTTGAAAAGCCCCCTCCAGCTGGGCATTCTGCACCCCGGCCCATTTCTCCAGCACCTGGCTGTCAATCGAGTCCAGAGTGGTGCCTTTGTCATGTGCCCGCTCGCTCAACACCTTTGAAACGCCGTCTCCGTCGGATCTCCCGGCCTGTTGGGAGTACGCCGGCACTCCTTTCTTGAAAATGCCAGCCTTGTGCCATGCGATCTTCTCCACCGTATCACCCAGCATGGCAACATGGTCGATGCCCAGCTGCGTCACAGCCGCAGCGGTGACAGCCTCCGGAGGCAGCACGTTGGTGGAGTCGTACTCGCCCCCGATTCCACACTCGATGACGGCGGACTTGACGCCCTCCTTCAGGAAGGCATGGAAGGCCAGCAGCGTCAAGAAACGGAAGTAGAACGGCTTCGTCGATGGCCCGTCTGCGCCCAGCTCGTCGCCGTCGGGCAGCTTGTCCCCGGCCTTCCTTGCCGCGTCGGAGAGCCGGTTCCACACCTCGAAGAAGTACGCGGTGAACTTTTCCTGGGAGAGGGGCTCACCATCCAGGCAGATGCGCTCCCTCACGGTGACGAGATGTGGCGAGGTGTAGGTGCCGACGCGCCCTGCGACCTCGGGATACTGGCGCAGGATGGATGAGGTGAAGGCGCACGTGGATCCTTTGCCCTTGGTGCCGGCGACGTGGATGCAGCGGAGGCGGGCCAGGTCGGAGGGGCTGTAGCCGGCTCTGGACAGCCAGGCCGTCATCTCGGGGATGGCGGAGGCATTGATGTCTACCTGTGAGCCTGGGTCGGCGGTGAAGAGATTGATGATGTGCTTGTTGGACTGGAGCAAGGACAAGAGGTGGAGGGCATTGTCATAAGTCGGGACAAGCTTATCTGAGGCGGCCATGGTGGAGAGGGACTTGGGCCTTCTGGAGGTGAGACTGCTGAGGGTGAGAATCGGGCTTGGGCAGGGTGCTGGCCTCAGTGACACAGACAGGAGCAGAGGTGAGGCCTTGAGGATGTTGGAGCCGATGAGGGCTCGACACATCTGCCCTGAGCCTCGAGGTTGTGGTTTTGGTTTCTGTTGTTGTTGTGTCCGAGTGTGGCAGTCCAGTCCAGAGTAGAGGCGTCTCTGTCCACAGGTAAGCCTATATAGCCTCAGTTATCACTTCCTTCGACGGCAGGGAAGCTCCAGATTTGATGCTGACTGGCGATCGAACCAGATCAAACCAGGCCAGATCGGAGGAGGGCCGCGGTCAGCAACGGCAAGCACCCGTGGACAATGTCAATCCCTCAATGTGGTGAACTTTTGGAGAAGCGGACCTTCTGTAGCATCCAGGCTGCGAGCCCCACCCTCCCTCGGTTTCTAGCGCTGGGACGTGAGTGGGCGTGGGCGGGCTGGACCTCCCGACGGCCTGTACGGTACTTCTGTCTCCCCGCCAAGCCCAGCAGCACAAACAGATCGGGGTCTGCAACGGGACCGCGGGGGGCCTGCAAGCACACGGGCCCCCGTCTTTTCCATCACTGATCAAACGTAGGCTACCGAGTGGTTCGGCTCGCGGGAGGCGCTGGCTGATCCAGACTGCCGGGTGTCGAGCTTGCCCCAAACGGTCCGGTGCAGCCCACCGTCCCGCCGAACGCAGAGGTCCTTTTGTAACGGCGGTCTAGGGATATGCCATGCCATGCAAAAAGGATCTCTTGATGAGGCCACTGCTGTTGATCTCTCATTTCGCGAGATCATGCCCTACATGCCCAGAAAGTACACCTGGCGAGCTACAAGAGGTCCATACATGTGTAGAAATGAACCATTCCAAATCACTTACATCGTCTTGATGGAGGCTTCCACATTAGGGCCACGGGCAAAACAAATATCTAATCAGTCGCCCCACCTAGTCGCAAACGATATGTAGGAAGGACTCAGGTCCACCAAGGGGAGAAAAAAGAAATATACAACTCCACCCTCACAACCACGCAAAAACAAAGGATATGACAACTGTGCGACTCGAACGCACGCCTCTTTCGAGACTACGAAGATGGTTTCACCTGAACGTAGCGCCTTAGACCACTCGGCCAAGTTGCCGTTAAGATCAGGGACTAATAATATACTATGATCGTGTGTCATGCGCGGAGCGGGTCACCCGTGTGGTCCGGAGGTCCCGAAAAGTAGTGGCGGGATCCACTGCACATGCCTGCTTTCTTTCCATTTCTAGATCGGTGATGTCTATTGTTTCGCGAGGTATTTATCAGGATGATGTTGGATTGATTGCATAGTGACAGGTCTTGTTTTGTTATATCTAGCAGAGCATCCGTAATCATATCAGCGTCCAATATCTGGGATCCCTGCTAAACTTGAAGCCTGATCAAGGGATGCGGGACCTCGCAACTCATAGCCAGTCACTGTTGAGCATTTTGTGTGGATTCTCTACCCGGGTGTTACCCGCGACCAGGCGTCTAGGCAACAAACAACCTGCCCGTAATAAAGGTTGCAACAGCTGCGCCGTTTATGCAATGTGGACTTGAATGGCTCTTCCGAGGGCTGGGACATGGGCAAAGAGAAGGAGAGGAGAGAAAAAATCGCGACCTAGAAACCTGATTCGTTGAATCCCAAAAATTTGCAGACACGAGGGCGATCATCTCGACATGGAACTGCAAATATTATCAGACCTCCATCTCGAGAGCCCCAAGGCCTATGACTTCTACGAGATCAAGCCTTCTGCCCCCAACCTAGCACTTCTGGGGGATATCGGTTGCGTCTGCGACCCGGATTACCTCACATTCCTCTCCACGCAACCGGCCCAGTTCCGGGTCGTCTTCCACCTCCTAGGCAACCATGAACCATTTGGCTCAACCTGGGACGCAGCCATCAAGACGCTCCGCTCGTTCCAGGAGCAGAACCGCCAGGAGCGAGCGCAGTCGCCAGGCTCCGGCGTCGGCGAGTACGTCCTCTTAGACCGAGACGAGTTCCACCTCCCGTCCCACAACCTCACCGTCCTCGGCTGCACGCTCTTCTCAGACGTCCCGGCGCGCTCCACGACGGACATCAGCTTCGGCCTGAACGACTTCTTCCGCATCGGGGACTGGACGGTGGAGCAGCACGTGCAGGCGCACCGGCGGGACGTCGCCTGGCTGAACGGGCGCGTGGCCGCTCTCGCGCGCGAGCAACCCGGCCGCCGCGTCGTTGTCCTCACGCACCATAGCCCCACGGTCGACGCCAGGACCGTCAACCCGAGGTTCGCGGACAGCAAGATCTCGTCAGGCTTCGCGACGGACCTGAGCGGGGAGGAGTGCTGGGGGAGTGGGAATGTGGTCTTCTGGGCGTTTGGGCATACGCATTATAACTTCGGGCGTTTTCGTGATGAGGGCACTTGGTAAGGTTGTTTACTCGAACCAGCGCGGGTATTACTTCGCGCAGGCGGCTGGTTTCGTGGGGGACGATGTGGTGAATTTTGAGGGACTTGCCTAGCTTAGGAGTAGCGTTGAGGCATTGTCAAAATCAATGCATTTGATTAGATGTCCTGTATTAGTCCGAGAAGAGCTCCCATTGTATCTACGCGTCTCTACTGAATCACGTAGTCATTTCGAATACATATGCATGCTTGGAACGTATACAAACTCCACCATGGCTCCCGTATTCTGTACCGAATGAACTACTCATCCGGTATGTCAATTTGACGCAGTGTTGCGAGATCAAATTCAAATTGTTTCTCAGAGCTTCAGACGAGTTTTCCCTCATTTATTTCGTCAGGATGATCATGGTATCAAGGAGATGGATTTGTAGATATAATCTCATTTTCTGCCCACCACTGCGTACGCAGTGAATTTTGGCCATGGCCACCCATGTTGCTAGAAACTCCTAAAGCAGCATCCCATCTAGTATGTACCATCGGGAAAGACGAACGGGTTCCAGACTTCCTGAGGATCCATCGCGAAATCCATGTCCTCAAAGTCCAGCCCTTCAAATGCTAGCATCTCGGGATCATATGCAAATTCCACGTCTTGGTTATGTGTTGTCCCGAAGGAACCCTCCCCTTCCGTAGCAGGATGCGAGTGGCCGGAAAATACATCCCGCCTGGGATTATCCTGCACGGTGCCGGAGACAGTCTCATGACCATGCTGATTCCCAGATGTGGCAAAATCGGACGCGGGAGTTGAGGGGCCATGTCTCGCGTACCAGGATTCCACTGCTTCAGCCCGAGAAAGGAACTGGCAGAGAGGATGTGATTCGGCATCTGTATCTGTGCGCTGTGATATGGACATACGCAGGCGCTCAATCAGTCCCCTCAAGGTCTGGGCGATATCCAAGGACCTTCGGAGCTCGATTGCTCTTACGGAGCTTATGCCACAGGTCGTGCACAACATGTCTAGCTTCACTCCCAAAGAGAGGCCGTAGCCGAGCGTGACCCAGGCCAGATTGGTGAAGCAAAGTTCCTGGTCTGGCTCGGCAGAAAGCAATGTGTCCATTAGAGACTTCACGGCGTGTCAAATAATAGCGTTGGATGCTTAGTCTATTAGGCTAGCTAACGTCTATTCAACGGGAGGGAAGGCCCCTATTTATAGTTATTATCCTCCATATAGTGGCAAACGTATGGGGAAAAGGATATCCCGTATTAATAATAGCCTAGACATCTAGAATATTCCAATAGCCCCCCTTAAACTAATTCCCTTTTATTTATTTATTATATATAAGGGATTTAGTTTATAAAAGAGGAATATTCGCTATATAATGAGAAAACCTTATAAAAAGGAAAAACTCACTTATATAAGTGTGTGTATATATATATATAGGCAAAAAACCTAAAAATTTGCTGTCACTTAAACTTAAACTTATAGCCAATAAGGTATTACATATTAAATTATGGTTTTATATGGGATTTACTAGTTATTTTATAATGGCTATAGTATATCACGGCATTTTTACACATTAAAGTTACACGTCATTTTATTTATATTATACATTACGGAAATACGTTTTCTGTATAGAATGAGACGTATATAAACGCAGTATAGGTATATTGTGACTGTGTGTATATGGTATATATAGGCTGTGTTAGTGACGCTTATTTTTCAGGAAAAACCTTTATTATTTTAGTTATTTCTTCTAGGGGAAAACCTCCAGTATTTAGGGTAATATTATATGTATATATAATTGAGTCCGCTTTATTTATTTATATATTTTATAAGTAGAGGAAAAAATCTTAACCCTAGTTATTAAAGAGTAAACACCTTAACTTATTTTGCGCGCATTATAATATAAGTGGAAAATCTCTTTATTCTCTGGCTTAATATTTTTATATTATTTTTCTATTAAACTATACTTTTCTTTGGACTCTTTATAGTATAATCTATTTATTAATTTTATAAGCCAGTTTGCTAGATTCTGCTTAAAATCTATATGTTTTAATATTACTTTATTATTTTCTATTGCTTCTCTTATATAATGATATGCAATGTTTATATGTTTAATTTTTTTATGGAATAAGGTATTTTTAGCTAATTTCTCAGCCCCATTATTATCTATATATATAATAGGGGGCTTAAGATTAAAGCTAATATTTAAATTATTATTAAAATATTTAAGTAAATTATTTAAATATTTAACTTCTTTTATAGCTTTTCTTAAAGCCATATATTCTACTTTTACAGAGGAAAGTGCTAGTGTTTTTTGCAGCTGAGAATTCCAGCTTATGGAATTTATTTTATTATTATTATTATTATTAATATTATATAAGCTAAATATATAACTAAAGGTGCTCTTTTCAATAGATATATCGTTATCTTAGTTTAAATCTATATAGCCTATTAATTGTAAATTATTTCCAGAGTAATTATATATTTTAAATATATATGGGAATTTATATATATATCCTTATATTTTATTTAATTCTTTTATATGCTTTAGTCCTGGGTTTGCTATATATTTAGCTAACTCGTTTATAAAATAAGTTAAATCTAGCCTTGTTTTTAAGCTAGCATATAATATAAATCCTATTTATTGCTAATATAATTTTATAATATTTTTATTAACTTAATTAAAGTATTTTTCTAATTTTCTATTAGGGGTATATAGTATAAGTTAAGGGATTATTTCCTTTTTCTCAACCTTTTCTTTTATATTAAATCTTTTTAATATTTTATTTATATATTTATTTTGGTTTATGGTTATTTATTTATCTTATTTATTTATATATATATCGCTTTTAAGGAAATTTATTAAATCTCCTTAAAAATTTAATTTTATATTCTTATATAATTTATTAATTATTAAATTTATATTATTATTATTAAGTCTTATAACGATAATATCATCCATATAATATATAAATATAATTTATTTATTAAGGTATATAAATACCCCTTTATTATATAGGCAATGTTACGGTTTAAGCTTTGCTCATTATGATTAATTAGTAGGCTTTGGCCTTATAAGAATAGGCTTTAGCGCGAATATAAATGGGGAGTAAACCTTTTCCTTTGCATTTTAAATATAAACCTTATTTAAATACCTTATAGCAAACAACCTAAGGCTAACCTATAATATATATTTAAAGTTTTCTTATATTATAAACCTATAGTATAATTATATAAAACTTAATATAGCAAGATTTAAAAAGAATAATAATAGCTTATTAAGTCCTTCCTTATTTAAAGGAATTCTTATTTTAAGAATACCTAGCAACTTAGTTAATAAAGATAAGGGCTAAGTTTATAGTAAATAAAGAGGCAATTAGCATTAAAGGGGCTTAATTCTTTTATATATTTAATTAGCTAAGAACTTTTTATAATTACTTTTTACCTTATATTAGTTTTATAAAGATATTTAAGGGGTAGCTGGAAAGCTTCTTAGAGAAGGTTTGCCTTATGCTTAGGGACCCTTTTAAGCAAAGATATACTGGGCTTAGCTTAATCGCGTTATGGCAGCGCTATAAGGAGGGGATAATAGAATTTCTTGCTTAATTTAATTAATTAGCTTATATAGCAAAGGCTTAAAGTTAGCTAAATAAATATAAAATATTATTAATAATTAATAGCTTAACCTTTATAATAAAAGCTTAGCTTAATTATAAAGAGTAGCTAAATATATTTAAGGCCTTTTGCTTTATCTTATAGTAATATAAGAGCGTTTTTAGCGCCATAGCAAGGGAAAATAATACTTAATCTTAAAATAATAAAGCAATAAATATTAATATTATAGTAATTTTAATAAGCAAAGTTAAGTATTTATATATAGCTAACTTAGCTATTATAAGCATAATTATCCTAATTATTATAAAAGAATAAGGATATAGCTTTTATTAATTAAGGTTAATAAGGGAAAGGAGTTTATTTAAAGGGGCGTAAAATCTTTTTTATAGGGTAGGGCTTAAAAGTAATGCCGGTTTAACGCTAGCTTAAACTTAAAGTGGATTAGCTATATGCTAGTTAATTTAGCCTTATAAGAATGCTTAAAATTTAAGAAATTCCCGTTAATAAAGTAAATTACTTATAATTAAGCGCTAATTAATTGCGGATTATATAATAAATTTATAGTCTTAAGGTTTTAAGTAAGGGAGCTTATATAAAAGGCTTATATTAAAGGATTATAAAAATGCTATTAATTTAACTATTGGTTTATATTTAAATAATTATTTTTTATTAGCTTGCTTTAGCTAATATGTTAAATTATAAGGATTAAGGCATGTTAATTATAAATAATAAGTTAGGCCTTTAATATAATTAGGAGGCATTAAGGTATAATTAAATAGTTAGGTAAAGAGCAATATTTAATTTATAATTAAACCATAATGTTCTTTATTTTTTATTATATAGCTACCCTTTAGGGTTTATTATAAGGATTTGGAAAAAAAGGATATGTTATGGTTTAGGCTTTGCTTATTATAATTAATTAATGGGCTTTAGCCCTATAAGAATAGGCTTTAATGCAGATATAAATGGAAAATAAATCTTTTCCTTTGCACTTTAAATATAAACCTTATTTAAATACCTTATAGCAAACAACCCAAGGCTAGCTCATAACAGGCAAATAATAAATCTTAGCTTAGTTAATATATTTTTTAAGTATTTATACCAAAGCATAGGTAATTATTTTAACCTATATAAAGCTTTATTTAGTTTTACAACTTTATTTTTATATTTTAATTTATTATATATATAAGAAGGTAGTTTTATATATATTTTAAAATTAATATTAAAGTATAAAAACACGTTTTTAACGTTATAATTATATATATAATATCCTTTATTTATTGTTATTATTAATAATATAATATAGGTTTTAGGGCGGCAGACTATAAAAAAAGTCTTTAAATAATCTATGCCTAATTTTTAGTTATATCCCTAAATAACCCATTTAAATTTAAATTTAATATTATTTTCATTATTTATTACCCAACTAGGCTTTATAATAGCTAAGTTATTAATAAATTTCTTTTTATATACCTATTTCCCCCCTAAAGCCATATAGCCAAGTGGTAAATCCATTATTATATAAGTATTTTATTCTTATAAATTATATATTTCATTTAGCATAAATTTAACCCATAAGGGTTTTTCTAAGTTATTTAATACCTCTTTTAAAGAAGAAGGTTTATTAATATTAGCTGCAGTTAAGCAGTATTTTAATATATTTTCTTGGGAATTTAATATAAATATTTAATTATTTAATAATGTGTTTTATATAGTATATATATAGTCTTTTAAATTTCCTTAAATTATTATCTCATTTAAAATAGGAGGGGAATTTTCTTTCCTTTATTCTTATAATTTTGGGAATATATATATATTATTATTATTATTATTATTATTAATATTAATATCGTTATTATTTATATATTATCCTTTTAATATCTGGATATTGTGATGGGCTTGGGCTATTGCCTAAGCTATAATGCATGCCCATGCCAGGCCTATATTATACCCAACCTTCTTATATAACGAGGCATATACTTAAAAGATAAATCCAAAGTTAGGCCCTTTTAAGGCCTAATTTACTTCTTAAATATTATAATTTATAATTCCTTTTAAGTACTTTTTAATAAACGCTTAAGGCTAACTTATAATATTAAATTGCAATCTTTAAACTATATTAAGAAGGATATTTATATTATAAAGATAAATAACCTTATATTTAAAATATTAATCTTTTTATAAAATATATAATTAGGGATTTCTTAACTTACTTTAATATTAAGCTATAAAAATGCTTAAAAAGTACCTTAGCCCCCTTAGCTATTTATAGTAATGCTTATTAATATTAATGGTAATGTTATTATATTTTTCCTTGCAATAATACTTTATTAACTTATAAAGCTTAAAGCGCATATAAACTCTTTTAACTTACCCTTAATTTAATATAAGCTGCTTTTAATTAAGCTTTTATTTAATAATAATTAAGATAGCTTTTTAGCTTAAAAGATTATAATATAATATAAGTTATGAATTAATATAAACTTTATTAAGGATTTTTAAGAATATTAAATCTTTTTATAAAGTTAGCTATTTATTAAGGTATAATTATATATTATAATATTTTATAAGTAAGGCGGGCTTTAAAATAGCTTTAATATAAATAAATTCTTTAAATACTTAAAGTATTATTATAAAAACTTATATTAATAAGTAATTATTTTAGCTAAGCTTAAGATATTTTAAATATAAAATTATAATGGCTTTGCTTAGTTTTATATTTAGTTTAAATAGTTAATAGCATAAGCTAAAGGCCTTAAATAATTAGGTAAAATAAAATTAAATTACTTTTATAATTAGCTTTCTTTATAGCTTTATAATAAAGCTATTAGGGCATTAATTTTATATATGGATTATAATAAGGCGGTAAATATATATTGCTGGATTACTTATAAGTTAAAGGTATGGAACTTTAAGTGCTAATAATATATAAGCTTAACCTTATGCTTTTTAAAGCTCTTAGCTTAAGGGTAATAAGTAATAAGTTGGGATATAGTAATAATAAATGTAGCTATAATAGGTATAATAAGGGGCTAGAGCGTTAAGAATAAGGGGCTGTAAGGGCATTAAGGTGCTTCTTCCTTTTAATTAGCTAATAGCTAGGTTAGGATACCCTGGATTTTTAGGTTTAAGAGGGAGGCTTAGCAAGGGCGTAAGGCGTGCTTATATTATAGTTAATAAAGATACTTTATAGTAAATTGCAAATTCTTTTTTATAGCTATATTAACTTAAATTTAAATTATAAAGCTAGCTATATTTTATAAAAAGGACTTTATTAACCTTAAAGAAAAAAATTAATTTTTAAATAAAGTTTTGCTTAAAAGCATAAGCTTTTTTTATAAGCTTAATTTATATAAAAATAATATTAATAAGTATAAAATAAATTAAATAAGCCTTTTTTTTTAATTTTTATCATTATAAATTATAAATATATTATTATTGCTTAAATAAATAATAAGTATAGCTATTATATTATTATAAGTAAATAATAAATATAAAAGATAAAATTAAAATTAATAACTTTACTTACTTTAAGAAACTTAAAAATAATTATTAGTTTATTATAAAGCTAATATATTATATATATAATATGGCTTTCTTTAAATATTAATGTATAATAAGCCCTTATTTTAGCTTATATAATTTTAAGCATAGCTTATTCCTTTTTATTAAGCTTATCTTAATTATGCCATTATAATATTTTATTAAACTTAGCTTATAATTATATAGTAATTAATATAGCTTAAGGGATGGTTATAAAGAAAGAGAGTTAATAAAATATAAGCAATTTAACTTAATTAATCTTTAAAGTAGCTATAAAGGTATAAATAAACCGCTTATCTTATAATAAAATGGCGGATATTACCTTAATGGAAATAAACTTAAATAAAGTTATATAAATTCTTTAAGTTATAGCTTTTTAAGAAAGAGATAATAATAATATGAAATAATATAAGGCTAAGCCTTTATTAAAGGAAATATAAAACTTTGTTAGCCTTTTTAATAAGGAATAAGCTTTTACCTTTTTATTATATTAAGATTAATTTAATTATTATATTTATTTATTATTAATGGAAGATAAATTTATATTAATATTGCTATAGGGCTTATTATATAATATATCTTAAGATTAGCTATTTAAGTTATAAAAATAAGTTATGAAACTTTATAATAAGAGTTAAGTAAGAATTAATTTCTTATTTATGGCGGCCTTGGTTTTCTTAATATGTAAGGTAAATAAGGGGTGGCGGTTTTATATGGATTATTATGCCCTTAATAAGATAACTTAGCAAGATTATTACCCCCTTTTTCTTATTAAGGAAATATTATGCTTTTTTTTTAATGCTTAATGGTTTATAAAGCTAAATGTTTATATAGCCTTTTATTAAATATAAATAATAAAGGGGTAAGAGTACTTAATGGCATTTTAAACTTAATTTAAGTTATTTAAATAACTAATTTATTCCTTTAATCTATTTAATATACTCATTATATTTTAGCAATATATTAACTTAATCTTAATTAATATTTTAAAAGATTATATAATAATATACTTAAATAATATATTAATATTTTTCTTAAACTTAAGGAGAAACTATATAAAAAAGGTATAAAAGGTTTTGCATTGCTTATAAAATGTTAAGTTAAACTTAAATTAAAATAAATATAAGTTTATAATAAAAAAGGTAAAGTATTTAAGCTTTATTATTATAGCTAAAGTAAGCATTTAAGTAAATTTAAAAAAGGTTAAAGTAATTTAAAAGTAAGAGGCGTTATAAATAATTCATAGCATTTAAAGCTTTATAAGGTTTGCAAACTTTTATTATAATTTTATTAAAAACTTTTTTAAAATTATTAACCTTTTTTTTTATTTTATTATTAAGGGGACTTTTTTTTAATAAAAAAGTAAAAAGGATATGGCTTTTTATTATCTTAAGGTAGCGTTTATAAAGATATTAATTTTAGCTAAATAAGATTTAAATTTAAGTATAATAATAAAGGTAAATTGCTTAAAAATAGCTTTTAATATATGCTTATTAATTTAAAAAGGGGGGGCTTTTTACTTAATTAATTATTACTTTATAAAGCTCTTTTTAATGCAATAAAATTATATTATTTATAATAAAAAGTTATTAATAATAATTAAAGCCTTAAAGGCATAGTTATTTATGCTTTAAAGCATATTTTGCTTATTTATAATACTTATAAACTATAAAAGCCTTAAATACTTTATTAGCCTTTAATTTTTTTTAAAAAGGTAAGCTTAATAAGTTAAAACTTTATTTTTCTTTTATTATAATCTTTAATATTGCTTAAGGATATAAGTATAGCGTTTTAATGCATTATTATAGTGAAAATAAGATAAGATAATTTTAAAAGAGAATTGTATAATTAAGATGCTTTAATTAATTTTAATGATAATTTTTAATGCTTATATTATTATATTTATAAGGTTATAGCTATTTAATAAATTAATATTAATTATGCTTTAAAATAAGGGAATTTAATAAAACTTATAATATAGGATTTATTATAAGGCGGTTATATTTAATTAATAATAATTCCTTAAGGAAGTTAAGATAATGGCTTAAATTGCTAATTATACTTTTAGCGTATATAATGCGTTTTAATTTTAAGGTTAATTATAGCTTTTAAATTAAAAACTGCTTATTATATTAATATTATAATAAGCTTATAACTTTTTTATAATAAGGTATTTAAAATAAAAAGAAACCTTTTAAGTTTTTTTATATAACTTTTATTAAGATAATATATTATAAGCAATTTAGTGTTTTATTTAAAATTATAATATATGCTGCTAAATTTAGCTTAGTTAATAGCTATAATAAGGCCTACTTTACCTTATTTCTTTTTTAAATTACTATTAATTTTAAATATTAATTAACTTTATAATAAATTTATTAATTTATAAAGGTAGCTTATATTATTTAATAATTATTATAAATTACTTTTTAAAATAAGTTTTTTTAAAGGTAATATACTTTATAATTATAAAAAATTACATATAATGCTTTATTACTTTATAATAATGCTATTATAAGTTCTTTATGTTTATTATTAATAATTAAGGCTTTAATTAAATAAGGATGTTTTAGGCTTTTTTATGCGCTTAAATAAGTATGGAATGCCTTTTATTTATAGCATATTACTTTGAAATAAATAGTAATATAAAGTAAATAAATTAAAAAGTATAAAAGTATTTATATAATATTATTATCTTTTTATAGGATAACTAAGCTAATTACCTTTTAACTTATTAAATAGCGCTAAATAATAAGGATTTAATAGTAATTAGCTAAAGCTTAAATTAGCTAGTAAATGGGTTTAATATGCAAGTAGTTTTAAGCCCCCTAAATATAACGGCGTTTATAGCTAGTTTTAAAGGCTAGGCAGCTATATTCTTAAATTATCTTTAGATTAAAATAGATATTGCTTAGGTTGCCATTATTTTTATTTAGCAATAATAAGAGTAAATAGCTAATAAATGCTGTTAAATGATAAAAAGGTTTTATATTAATAATTAAATATAATTATTCTTAAGATACTTTTAAATTACTTAATTAATAAAAAAGCTTAATTAGCTATATTAAAAATATATTATAGTAAATATCTTTATACCTTAAATAATTATTTTAAATATATTAAGCTAGGTTTATTTTATCTTTAATATTAATTAAGTTAAGCATATTATAAAGGATTTATTACTTATTTAAATATTTATAAATACTTAGCTAAATGCTATATTAATTTTAAATAAAGTAAATAAAGGTTAAAATAAAGAGTATTTTATAAAGAAAATTTTAATAATTAAAAACGTATTAAAGCATTTATAAAATAATTTCCTTAAAAGATAAGTTTATATTAAATAAAAAGGCTAGGATATATTAATATAAGAATTTCTTAAGAACTTATAAGGATTAACAACCTTTAACTTATTTAAGGCATAATAAGGGGATGCTATTATTTATAAAGAATTGCCTATTTAAGGTAATTATAGGATAGGCTTGTATTAAGCTTAATAAGCTTATTTAAAGATATAATATAAGGTAATAAGAGTTATAAGTAGGGATAAAATAAAAATAGGTAGAATTTTATTATATTATTATAAGTTATTTAAATAAGGCTGTAAGGCAAGCCTTAAGTATTTATTATGCTTAAGTAAGGCGTAATAATAGTAAAATTTAAACTTATAACCTTGTTTATATATAAACGCTCTTAACTAATTAAAATTTATTATATACTTACTTAATAAATAAATTAAATCCCTTTTTTATAAAAACTAAATAATATATTAAGTTAAAAGAAAACTAAGCTATATAATTAGTTTCTTGTAAAGTAAAACCATACTAAGCATATTACTCTTTTAAAATTCCTTTATTATTATTTATTTAAATAAGTATATTAAAAATATTTAATTATAAAATTAAAACATTATAAGGATTAATAATAAGGTTATAATAACTTAATAATAATAAGAGTTAAACTTATAAACTTTTTATTTAAAAATAAATTTCTTAATTACTTAAATTTATTATAATTATAATAATAAGCTAAGTTAGTTAATGCTTATAATAAGGGGCATTGCGGTTAAAGGAGGGCAAGTCCTTAAAATCCTTTTCCTTATTTTTTTACTTCTTTTCTTTAAACTTATTATAAATATAATAGTAATTTAAATTATAATTATATTATTTAGCGCTAAAAATTTAGTTAATAAGGGCATTTAAGGTATTAATTATTATATTAAACTTCTTATAATAATAATCTTTAAATGCATTAAAGTATATTTAAGGCTAAGTTAATATAAAAATAAAAGAAAGATAAGGGAGATATTTATATTAAGGGTATGCATATTATTAATATAATAATTAGCCTTAGCTCTTTAATTATTATTAAGAGTTATAAAGGTATTTATTACTTTTTAAGTAAAGTAAGTTAGTTAATAATTATTAGCGTTAATATTATTAATATAATGCATAATTATATTAATATTAATAGGAAATAAAAATATATTGGTAAGCTATAATAGGGTTAAAAGTATACTTTTAATGGAATTAATAAGGGTGTTAATTAAAGCTATATTATAAAAATAAGCATAGCTACTTAAATAAATAGTAAGAATAATAAGGGGCGGCTTTATTAATATAATGCTTATAACCTTATAGAAATTAATAATAATATAGTTAAAGGCTAAAATAAATATAATTATATTATTATAGGTAAGGGTAGTAAACTTAACTTGCTTAAAGATAAGAATATAGCTATTATTAATAATAATTACTTTCTTTAAATAATGTTATATATTTTATAATAATGGTAAATTAATAAATGCATGTATATGCTAAATGTATTTATGCTTATAATAATAGTAATTAATATAAAATGTATTATAACTTTTAAAGATATAAATAAGCAACTTATTAATTTTATAAAAAGTTATAATATATAGTTTATAAGAGAAGGGTAGCTATTTAGTAAGCTGCTAATCTTTATTATTAAAATTATTAAGCACTTAATATAATCTTATAACGCAATATCCTTATATTTAGTTAATAATTATAATAAATTTATATTAAGAAAGAAATAAGGTAACCTTAAGGGTTATATTGCTAAGGTAATAAGGTGGCTTGCTATTATTATTATTATTAATAATAGCTATATTAAAGCTGCTATGCTAATTATTAAAACTTATGATAAAAGCCATTTTTTATTCTTCTTTTTATGCGGCGGGAGGGGAGTGGGTGTTAAGGAGAATGTTAAGGGACTGTGTGGGTGTTAACTACGCTAGGGAAGGCTTCTTGGCTGGGGGTGAGATAAAGCTAAGGGGCAATTAATATAAATAGAGAAATGATTATAAGGGTAGTAGGAAGGTTATATAAAGGTAATAAAATAATATATATAATAAGTGCGTTATAATAATAATATAGTATTAAAAAAAAGGAATTATAAAGGTAAGTATAATTATAAGAAAGTTATTTTAAGCAGTAATAATAAATATAATATAGGAGTAATGGCTATAATAAGTAATGCTAATGCATTAATAAAGGTATGTTATAACTTAAGGCTAATAATATATATAATTTATGCATAATTATAATATATTAATAAAGAACTATATATATAGCAGTAATGTTATTATATTATAATAGCTTATAATATACATAATATATACTTTATATTGCATTATATTAAGCATAGCATATAAATATAGCTAATATAGGAATAAAATAAATAATTATTGCTTTTAAGGTAAATAAATATGGCCTTAAAATAAGTATATAATAGGGTAAATATATAATTAGCATAAGATTGTAAAAGCCTTAGGTTTAATCCTTACTATGCGCAATGTAAGAGTAGGAAAGGGGGCTATATAATAGGCTTAAGCTATTGCCTAAGCTATAATATATATCCATGCCAAGCCTATACTATACCTAACCCTTTTATATAATAAAGTATATACTTAAAAGATAAATCTAAAGTTAGGCCCTTTTAGGGCCTAACTTACTTTTTAAATATTGCAATTCATAACTCCTTTTAAATACCTTTCAACAAACGCTTAAGGCCAACCCATAACAGATATCCCGAATTAATATAGGCTTTTTATTATTTATATCCCATACTTAATATATATTTAATTTTAAGATTATATTTAATAATATGCCCTTTTTATTTCTAGGTTTTAATTTAATTATATTATTATTTTAAAAATATATAATGAATTCCCATATTTTTAAGTTATTTATATAAGGTTTTCTTTTATTTATTACTTTATATAGGCACTTATACTTTAAGCTTTTATAAGGTGTAATATTATATAAATATATAGCATATTTTATTGCTTTTCCCCATAAGTATATAAGCAGATTTACCATATATAAAAGGCTTTTAACTTTATTTATTATGGTTAAATTTAGTCTTTCTATTAAGCCATTTAATTCTTTTATATATAAGGGCGTTATATAGTAATTTATAAAGTATTTATTTAATAAGATTTTAAATCTTTTATTTATATATTCACCTTTATTATCAATAAAGAATTTTTTTATTCTTTTATTATATTTATTTTCTGCCTTATTTTTATAGTTATTAAAAGCTTTTAATGCTTTATCTTTATTTTTAAGTAAAGAAACTTTTAAATATCGAGTTCTTTTATTAAAGAATAATATATAATATTTATATTTATTATATATAGGTTTTAAGGGATTGCTTATATTATTATATACTCTTTTAAGTATATTATATACTTAGTTATTTAAGCTAATCTTATTTATTTTAATTATATTAAAAACGAGCCACCTAAATAATGGGGAATAGGTTTTGCTAAACCCTTTTAAGGGTAACTTAAGGAGGAGCTTTAATATAATAAAGAGGGGAGATAAGAATAAAAGGGAATTAAAGAAAGGGAAAAGATAAATATTTTAAAAATTCTTAAAAATAAGAAAAGCTTAATTAAAGCATTAAATATATATAAAAAGAAAAAAGTTAATTTTTTAAAAGAATATTTAAAATAAGTATAAAAGCTAGCTTTTTATAGCTAGCTGGAATTTAGCGCAATATTATTTCTTATATAATTCCTTATACTTATTAATATATTTCTTTTTAAATACTTTATAATAAGTATTGCAAAAACTATTAAAATAAGACTTTGCTATCTTTAATTAAGTTTATAAATTTTAAAATTTATCTTATTATAATCTTAATTATTATTGCTATTTTTAATTCCTTGCTTACTTATCTTATTATAGCTTTTATTCTTTTATAAAAGCTTTAAATATTTTTAAGATTTGCTTAATAGTATATTTATTAATTATATTCTTTTAGCTATTAAAGATTTAAATACTTTTATAAAATAAAAAGTAAATTTATTTTTCCTTTTAATTATTATATTAAGCATAGCATATTAGCTTTGCTAATTTTTACTCTTGCTTTTTATAAAGTTTTTATTTTTACTTTTGCTTTTTATAATATTTTTGCTTTTAATATTTATGCTTTATATTTAATTGCTTAGCTAGCTTACTTATAAGCCTTTTAAATTATCCTTAAGTAAACTTTATTGCTATTTTAATTATTTTAAATTAATTAATGCGCTTTAGGTTTTATTTATATTTATTATTAAAATAGATAAGTAAAAAAGATCCTTATATATGTTAAGATAAGCATTCCTTATTAGCTTTAAAATATCTTATAATATAATGCTTAAGCTAAAGGCTTATTTAATTAAAGTTATGCTTAATTAATTTTAAGCTATTTAAAAGTTTATGCTTTGCTATATATTAAATATTTAAAATTAAGTTATTAAATTAATTTGCATTAAAAATATTATTTCCCTTATGCCCTTTTTATAATTAATAATAATCTTAGCATATTATAATTTAAATAGCTATTGCTAAATAATATCCCTTTATAATAAAAGCTTATTTCTTGCTTTAATTACTTTTATATTATTAATCTTAATAAGGGGAATTAATATAAGTATTTAAATAACTTTATTAATTTTATTAAGCTTTAATTAAATAGTAAATATTTAGGTAGTAATGCTAGCAATAGCTTTAAGCATCTTATAATATGTAATTTTAATTAAAGAAGCCTTAGCTTAATCCTATATTTCCTAATTATTCTTTTTTTAATTTTCTTTAAAATAGTTTTTAATAAACTTAGCAATATGCTATTTATAAGATATTTTATTAATTTATCTTAATCTTAATATAAACTCTTTATTAAAATCTTATATTTTATTTTTTAAGGTAGTTATTAAATATTTATAAATAAATATTTTAACATTTTTATTTATTTTATTTTTTTTATTTCTTAATGCAAAACTATTTTATAATAAGTAATAATTCTTTATTTTATTAAAAATTATTATTATTTAATAATTAAGTATATAAATAGATATAATAATGAATTTATAATTTTTTATTAATTTATATTATTAATATTTCTTAAGTAGGGTATGATTATAATGCAAAGGTTTTTTAAGTAAGAATATAATATCTTAAAAATTAAAAAGCTATTAAGTTATAAAATTCATAATATATTAAGTTTTTAGTTTTTTGCATTTATAAAGTATCCTTTTTATATTAAAGAAATTAAGGGTAAGAAAGGCTTAATATTATTTTATTAAATTTATTAATTTAATTAATTTTTTTAGCTTAAGATAAAAGTTAATGCTTAAGAAATATTTTTATATTATCTTTATAAGCTTATTATTAAATGCTATTTATTTTATATTAAAAAATAATAATTAATTAAGGGTTTAGGATTGCTAAATATTATTTAAATAAATCCTATTTATAATAATTCTTATTTTAAAAGGATTTTTAAAAAAGTTAATATTTACTTTTTAAGCAAAGTTTTATTAATTTTAAATATTTATAATATTTAAAAATTATAATGCTTTGCTAAGTAAGTTTTTAAAATTATTAAAGTAAAGAAGTTTTAAAATTATTAATATTAAATTATTCTTTCTTAAATTAATAGGCTTAATTATTAAAATTAAGGTATTAAGGTTTTAAGGTATTTTATAATATAGGAGTAATTAAAAGCGCTTCTTTACTTTATCTTTTTAATTAAAAGATATTTTAGCTTTTAATTATAAAAAAAGAAGGTAAAGGAGATAAGTAATAAAGTAAAGAATAAATAATAAAAGTTAAGTAATAAAAAGGGAAGGTATAATAATAAAAAGAGCCTTGCATTTTTAGGAATTGCTATATAAGTAATTAAGGTAAAGAGGGTTGAAAATAAGGAAAAAATATAATTAATATTTAATTATAGCTTAAGGTAGCTTTTATAAATAATTATTACTTATCTTTAAATAAGAATTAAATAAGGGAAAAGATTAATATATTAAAAGCGTATTATTATTAAGATAGCTAAGTAGTAGCTAACTTTTAACCTTTAATTAATAATAATATAAAGATAAGAAGAAGAAAAAGAAGAAAAAAAAAGAAAGAAAGCTTAGCTATAAATAAATAAATATAATAATATATATAAGTTAAAATAATAAAAGCTAATAACTTATTGCTCTTAAGTTAAATAATTATATTAATTAAAAAAAAGAAGCAATAAGAAAGCTTATAAGTTATTATTAAAAGCTATTAATTTATTATTTTACTAATAATTAAAATAAAAAAATATATAATTTCTTATTTCTTTTAAATAATAGCTAATTATAAAGTACTTTTCTTTTAATTTATAAGTTTATTAAGCATAAATTAAAATAAGTTACTTAATTAAAATTCCTTTATAATAAAAAGATAAATAACTTCTTTATAAGTAAAGAATTAAAGATAAATAACTTTTTTTTAATAATAAATTAATCCTAATTAAAAATAAAGTAATAAATTATTTCTTTTAATAATAAGATAACTTATTATTAGTATTACCTGCCTTTTCTTATTATAGCAACTTTATATATATAAATTTTCTTTCTTCCTTTAAATTTCTTTTTTTTCTTTTCTTTTTTTAATATTCTCTTAACTTTAATTAGCTTTTAAGTTAAGCTAAAATTAAAGCAAAATATTATAATCCTCTTATCCTTAAATATCTTTTTATAATAGCATTTTTATTATTAAACCCTCCTTAATTAAAGTTAAGAAGTTTAATGCAAAAGGATTTTTCTTTTTCTTTTTAAGCTATTTATTATAACTTATAAGCTAAGCAAATCTTAATTAAAGGCATTTATACCTTCTTTAAGTTAAAAAATATCTTTAATAAAGATTAATTTATTAAAACTATCCTTTATAATGCTTTTATAAAAGGCATTTATATATATAAAATTATTAATATTAAATAAAATTAATACCTTGCTTAATAACTTATTAATTTTACCTTTAAAAAGGTAATTAAGGAATTATTTAATAGGTTTCTTAATAAGCTATAAAAAGAATAATTTTTAAATAATATTAAGAATTTAATTAAAAGCCATATAAATATTATCATTATTAAGGAAAGTAATAAAGCTTTTTATAAAAAGTATATAATAATAATATATAATTATTTTAATTATTACTATTAAGTAGCTCTGCTTATAGCTTTTTATAATTATTAAAATGCTTCCTCTTATAAATATTGCTTAAAGCGCATAAGTTATAACTTTTCCTTAATTATAAATGGAAATATTCTTATTATAATTCCCTTCTTTAATTACCGCTCTTTATATAATTTTTATAATAATGCTTATATTAATTATATTTATTATATTAAAGGATTTAACTATACCTTTAATAAATATAATAATATAAAGAAGGTATAAAAAGTTATAGCAGCTAAGTAAGTAAAGTTTAAGAATATACCTAGCTTTATAATTATTATTAGCAAAATAATATAGCTTAAAGAAATAATTAGCTTTAATATTATTTAAAATAAGAAAGCTAGCATTATTTAAGGTTAATAACTATAACTTTATAATGTAAAATTCCTATTATGCTAATTATAAAAGTAAGCTTTTAATAAGGTATAAATAATAATTAAGGTAAAAGGAAAAAGGGAAAAGTAAATTAAGTTATTAAAAGAAAAAGAAAGTTTTTAGTTTTAGCAAGAAAATAATAAATAAGTATATAGTAAATTTTATAATATATTTTTTAAAAATATAATATTTTATATTTAAACTTAAAGCTAAATCTAATTAAGTAAATAAATGCATATAAAAAAAAAAAGAAATTCCATATTATAATGAATATATATATATATATATATAAGAAAAGATAACCCCCCCCCTTAAATAAATACCTAAGCTAAGATTTAAAAGTATTGCTAAGTTAGTTATATTAAGAATGTTAAGGGTTATTTAATTAAAATAAAGAAATATTAATAAATTATAAAGGCTTATTTCTTAAGTTTCTTTATTTTATATATAAGCATATTATAAGTTTAACATTTTAAATATTAAAGTTTAAAAAATTTAATAAGTTTAAGGTTATAAATAATTAATATACTTAGATAATAAATAAAGATATATTTAATTAATCTTAATAATAATTAAAATTAAGATTATTTAAAATAAGGTTAAATAAATTAAAATTTATTAAAATATTTAAAAAGAGGTTATTATTTATAATACTCATAAGGTTAATTTTTTAAAATAAATAAGATTTAAATTTTTATATCTTAAAATAATTAATAAATCTTTTTAATTATTTTAATAAAAATATACTTAAAAAATAAATATTATTAAATATTTAAAGTTTATAAATATTATTATAATAAATCTTATAAATAATAAAAGGATTAAATTAATAATAAGTTAATTTTTAAAATAAAAAATAATTAACTTTTTTTTATTTATTAATAAGCAAAACTAAGTTATTTTTTTTTAAAGGAATAAGTTAAGGAAAACTATAATATATATCTTATTACATAGCTTTCTTCTTATAATTTAAGATTAATTTAATTGCTACCTTTATATTTTATAGGAAATTAAAGAGTAATTAAAGCTAGGAATTAAAAGCATTTTAAGTAAATATATTTAAAGTTTAAGTTTAAATATATTATATAAGAATAATAATTTTAATTAAAATAATTAATTTAAAGCTATAAAAAAAATAAAAAGGACTTTTTTTATAAAATTTCTTAAGTAAAGTTTAATTAATAAAAAGGGCATAAAATAAGATTTATACTTAGCCTTTAATCCCTTTATTAAGTATTTTCTTAATAATAATAATAATAATAAAGTATTTATATTTAATAATATTATTAACATAAAGATTATATATTAAGATTATAATCTTCTTAACTTTAATTATTAAGAAATATTAAGCAAATTAATTTATATTCTCTTATCCTTTATTTATTACTACCTTTATTAAAAGCCCTTATTTAAGAAGAAATTTTTAAATAAAGAACTTTTTAATGCTTTTTAAGTTAATTACCTTAAAAAGTATAGCTTTAACTTATTTTATTAAGTTATATTATTTTTTAATTAACTTATTATATCCTTAATTAAAAGGTAAATATTAAATATTAATATAAATCTTAATAAATAGTTAATTTAATATAATTAAAATAATTTTATTATTATAAATTTAACTATCTTATTTATTATAATGAAAATAGCTAATAATAGCCTTTTTAATATTAATATATATTTCTTTTTAATAGTATATAGCTTAAATCCAGAAATAAATAATATTCCTTTTATAATGCCTAAGAAAAGCATAGCAATTCTTAATAATTTCTTACTTTTAATTAAGGTTATTAATAACTTATTATTATAATAAATCCTTTTTAAGTTATTTTTAAAGAATTCCTTTATAAATAAAGAAATAATAAGCTTTTTTATAAAAGAATAATTATTATTATAATATTAAGTTTTTAAAATAAGTTTTATAATAAAGGTATTAAGCAATTTTAAGTAATTCTTTTAATTAAAAATAATTATTAAGTAATAATAATTTTTAATTAAATAATTAAGGTTAAAATAATTAATTAAAAAAAGTATTATATTAATTCTTAATATTTTCTTTAAATTTATGGTTTGCCTTATTTAATAACCTTAATAGCTTTTTAAAAAAAGTATATTTATAATAATATTCTTAAAACCTTTAATATAATAAATAATGAAATTATATATTTTAATTATAGCTAATTATCTTATAATATAAGTGCTTAATATATTTAAGGTAAATTCCTTTAATTATTAAATTAAAATATTTAAATTTATTTTTAAAGTAAAGTAAACATTATAAATATAAAAGTATAAGCGCTTAATTATATATAAAATAGCTTTATATTTTTATTTTATTGCATTATATAGCTTTTTAGCTCTTATTTAAATACTACTCTTATATTAAATTAAATATTGCAATTTATTTTTAATTTATATAAGGCATGCACCTTATTTCTTAAAACTTATATTTATTATAAAAATAATCTTATTATTAAAATAATTAATATTAATTAAGTATAGCTTTAAAGTAATTATAGCTTTAAAAGCATTTATAATTTTTTAATAATTTAAGGTTTATTAATAAGGTATATTTTTTTTTAAAAGGTTAAATAATAGCTTAGCAATAATTTTATAAAAAGGCATTTATGCTTTATAAAAGTTTAATAAGCTTAAAAAGGATTTAAGCTTAATTATATTTTTATAAGTATTTTATTTATTAATTTTAATAATTTTCTTATTTAATAAAGATTAATTAAGTATTTTATAAATATAATTAATAATATTAACTTATTATTTATATTATTTTAATTTAATAATATTAATTATCTTTTTAGCTAGCTTAAAATTATAAAAAATATTATTAAAATTCTTAATATACTTAGCTATATATTTTTAAACTCTTAATAAGGTAAGTATTTCTTTATTTTTATAATTTATTTTTAAACCTTTAATTATAATATTATTAAAAAAGAGTTTATATATTATAGGAATTAAGTTATAAAAGATTTAAATTATATATTATATAAATTAAATAATAAAATTTATAGCTTTTATAAATAAGCTATATTATTAAAATAATTTAATTAAAGTAAAAAAGGTTATAATATCTTAACTTTTCTTATTTAGCTTAATTTAATTATATCTTAAGAAAAAGTTAAGAAGGAATAATATTTTATATATTATAAACTCCTTAGTAAATTTATTTATTAATAATAAAATAAAGATATCTTTAATTATAACTTTATTAGCTTTTAAGATATTATTAATAAGTTAATAATTAAAGTTCTTTTTTTTTATAAGAAATTATTAATTTTTATAAATAGCATAGGATTTCTTAATAACTTTATTAGCTTATTAATCCCTAAGCATTTTAATAGCTATTTTTTTTAAAGCTTTTAAAAATTAAATTATCTTTACTTAATATGCTTTATAAGGAATTATTTAAATAAATTATAATAGCGTTATATTAATATTAATTTAAATAATATAAGATTAATTCTATGCTAAAGATTTCTTTTAATTAAAAAGTAAATAAGTAAATATTTCTTTTTTTTATTTTAAAAAAAAGTTATAATTTTTTTATAAAAAAGTATTTAATTAATTAAGCATTAATTTTAATCCCTTATTAATTAAAGAAAACTTAAGCTAAATTTAAGTATTATATTTATTTTTATAATTCTTATTTATAATTAGTTTTATTCTTTCTTTATAAATAGGTTTTTAATTAATTATATCCTTAGGAATAATATTATTAAAAGAATAATTATTTATAAGATAAACTTTAATGCTTATTTGCTTATAAAGAGTTTTAATTAAAGGTTAAATAGTTTTATTAATTAATTTAGCAATAATTAAAGTAAAAGGAATTTTATTAATTTATTTTTTAATATATGCAGTTCTTTTTTATAAATAAGCATTATAAATATAAGTTAGTATTTATTAACCTTTTCCTTTAGCTTAATAAATCTTTTAAACCTTAGCTTAAAAGTCTTTTATAAATATAAGAATTAAACTTCTTATATTTTTATTTAAAAAAGTGCTTAAAACCTTTTTATTTTCTTTTATTTTAATATTAAGATAAATTAATATAATTAATATATTAATTAATATTAAGCTTTAATTAAGGTTTAAAAAGAGTAAAGAAATGCTTTTAAAAGCTAATAAATACTTTTAAGGAACTTAAGTTTTCTTAAGTAAAGCTATTTTAAAGGGTATTTAATTCTTTTATTTTAAATTATATATTACCTTAATATTATTAAGAGTAAGATAAGTATAAAGGTATTCCTTTAATTATTTAAATATTAAGTTTATATTTAAGAAAAAGAGCATTTTTAAAAGAATATAATATAAGGTATTAAAGGTTTTATTATTAATAATAAAAAATATAGCTTTAATTTTATTTAAATTAATGCAAATTTACTTTTTTATAATTTTAATTAAAAATAAAAAATCCTTATTATATATTATTAAGTTTATATTATTAAGTAAAGTATATAAAAGTTTATTATATTTATAATATAATAAGGGTAAAAGATTTATTTTAGCTTTAATATTTAAGAAAGCAAGCTATAAAAAATAATTATTTACTCTTATATAAATTATTAAGTAAGCTAAATTAAAATATCCTTAATTAATTATATTTATAATAAATATAGCAATAAAGTTAACTTAATATTAAATAATTTATAATAAATTAATTAAAGTATTAACCTTAATATTATTTTTTAAAAGAGTAATTATGCTAACTTTAAGAGATAAGTTTTTAATATAATTCTTAAAATATATTAGCTTAAAAGGTACCTTTAATAAGGTATATACTTTAAATTATATTATTAATAAATACTTAATTAAAGTTAAATTAATATTGCTAAGCATTAAAATATTTATAATATTTATTTTAATAATTATAATTAAAATTGCTTAAGCTGCTTTTTTTTAAATAATAAGGGTTATATAATATTCTTTTTTAATTTTAAGTTTATTATACTTACTAAGCTTACTTTTATTATAAGAAATTTAATATTTTCCTTTTAAATTTAATTTTAATTAATAAATAAGTTTTTCCTTTCCTTTATTTTTTTCCTATTTTTTAATTATAATTTATTATTAATAATTTAAGATTAATTATCTTTTATCTTTTTAAAGTCTTTAAGTTAAGTATAATTAATCTTTATAATTCTTATAACTTTATTTTAATCTTTAATATCCTTAGCTATATACTTTTTTTTAATTATAATAATATTTATTTAAGAAAGCTTATTATTATTTATAATTATAAGCTTTTTTTTAATATAAATTATATAATTTATAAAATTTATAATTATTAAGATTAAGCTAACTTTCTTTTAATTATTAAGTTTTTAAATTACTTTTAAGGCTTTTAATAAAGCTTTTTTTTTAAATAAAGGATTTACTTTAATAAGCTTATAATATTTAATTATATAAAATAAATTAAATCTTTCTTTCTTAAATAAGAATTTTAATTAATTATAAATATATCTTTTTAAATTATAGTTATTTTAATTATAATATAATTAAATATAAGTAAAGTTTAAATACTTTAAAAGGCTAGCTTAAGCATTTTTAAGTAAGCTAAGAAATATTAATAATTCCTTTAGCTTAAAAGTTATTAATAAGCTATTTAAAGAAAGTTACTTAAGCTTATTACATTAATATATATTATAATTTTAAAAAATATAACTATAGCAAACTTTAAGTAACTTATTTTTTTTAAAAAGAAACATTAAAATTATAGCTTATACTTTATTATTATTAAGGTTACTTTAATTAAATCCTGTTAAAAGCTATTAAATAAAATTTATAACTCTTAGCTTAATTATTTTAAAATTACTTTGCTATTTATTATAAAAAAAAGCTTTAATATTTTATTAAAATAACTTAAATTTATTTTTAAACTTAATTAAATTAAGTTTTAACTTTATAAACCTTTTAATAAGTTTATTTATATTTTATAAATTTTAATTATATCTTTTAATAATATTAATATAATTAAATTTAAATAAAAATTATTAAGTTTATGGGTTTTTATTTTAAAGGTAATTTAAAAAATTAAAATTATTTTAGCTTTCTTAAAGAAAATTTAGCTTTTTTAAATTAAGTAAATTTTAATTAAAATTATTTTATATAAATAAATACTTATCTTGCTTAAAATATTTAAGTTCTTAGTTAATAATTTTTAATAAGGTATGCTTAAAGTTTAGCTAAAGAATATTTTTTGCTAATTTATAAGTAATTCCTTTTTTTATTAGCTATTTTTTTAAATATAATGAAAATGCCTTATAAAAAAGCTAAGTTATAATAAGAAAGATATTATTTATATTATTAAGTTCTTAATTATATTTTATAATTTTTTTTTTATATATTTTTAAGTTATTATAAGAGTTATTATAAATAATATTTTTAATAATTATAATTAAGTTTATATAGTAAATTTAATTATTAAACTTATAAAAGGTAAAAAGCTTTTTCTTTTAATTTTTTTAAATAAATTATTTAATAATAATACTTTTAATTACTTTTATTAAGTTTAAAGTAATATAGCATTACTTAAGCAATTTTAAGATTTAATTATTTAAATAAAAGAATTAATAAGCAATAATTTTAAGGTTATTTAAAACTTTAATAATATTAATTTTATTAAACTTTAAGGTATTTAAATTATAAATTATAAATAAAGCTATTTATAATAAAATTATTATATTAGCAAAAAGTAAAACTTTTAAAATATTAATTTAAGTTCTTAATTTATTATTAATAATAAATTATAGGGTTTAATTAAAGTAAGGTTAATACTTTAATTAATAATAAATAAAATTAAATTTCTTTTTTCTCTTAATAAGTTTCTTAAGATTCCTTTCTTAGCTTTAAATAAAAGAAAATAAATAGTTTTTAAGGTTTAAAGGTATTTTTAAAATAAAATTAGGTTTAAGAGGATTTTAAGCTTAAAAGTATAATATATATATTATAGTAATTTTTATTAAAATAATAATAAAATAAAGAAACTTAAAAGTAATAATATCTTTAATTAAAGTAATTGCTTTTAAGGAATTTATTTTTAATATTATTATAAAATATTTAAATTAAAGTTTAAAGGATAAAGGTATTAATAAATATAATAAATAAAATAAACTTAATAAAAAGATATTTTATTAAAAAATAAGAATTATAAGGTTATAATAAAGAAAGCTTTTTAAATTTATATTTAATGCTTTGCTTATTAATATTATATTAAATTCTTAATAAATTAAATTTAAATTTAATTAAAGCTTAAGCAAAGTTATATTTTAAGTTTAAGTTTCTTATATAATTTAATTAATATAAAAATATATAATATAATATTATTTATTAAATTTATAAGTAAGCAAGGTAAATATCTTAATTTTATATTATGGCTTTCTTTATTTTAAACTTAAGGTTGTAATAATAATAATAAATATTAATTAAAAATTTAAAGTACCTTTAATTAATATTAAGTAATATTTATAAAGTTTAAATTTATTATTTTAATTTTAAGTTTATATTATTATTATATTTTAAGCATAATTTTTAATAAGAAACTTAAAATAAGTTTAAAGCTTAATAATATATTAATATAAAATTAAGATAGTATTTTATTTAAATATTAAAAGTATAAAAGGTACCTTAAGATTAAAAAATAATTTTAAGATATTTATAATATTATTATAAGTTTAATTATACTTAACTCTTTTTTATAATAAGTTAAAAATAAATATAGGCTTTAATTAAAGCTTTAAGTTAAGATATAAAATAATTTAATAATATTTAATATAAAAATAAAAGAAAAGAGAAAATTAATAAATAATTAACTTATAGCTAACTTTTTATTTTTTTTATTATTAATTAAAAATGCATAAAATTAAAATTAGCCTAAGCTAAATTATTAATAAAAATAAGCCACTTAAATAATAAGGAATAAGTTTTGCTAAATCCTTTTAAAGGTAACTTAAGAAGGAGCTTTAATATAATAAAAAGGGAAAATAGGAATAAAAGGCAATTAAAGAAAGAGAAAAAATAAATATTTTAAAAATTTTTAAAAATAAGAAAAGCTTAATTAAAGCATTAAATATATATAAAAAGAGAAGAGTTAATTTCTTAAAAGAATGTTTAAAATAAGCGTGAAAGCTAGCTTTTTATAGCTAGCCGGAATTTAACGCAGTACCATTTCTTACATAATTCCCTGCACCCGCTAACAATATGCTTAGCTTTTAAGCATACTTTATAATTACTTATATATTCTTAAATAGGTTTATTTATTAATATATTTATTTTATATTTTTAAAGAAATATTTCCAAAGCTTAAATATTTATATAACTTAGTTTATAATGCTATTTATATATTTATTCTTTATTTTTATTATTTATATTTAAATTTTATTAAGTTATATATAGTTTTTAAAAGGTATATTTAAGCTTATTTATTTATTTTATTATATTAATTCTTATAAAGTATAAGCTATTTTTTAATATCCTTAAGTTATTAGCTTATTTATTTCTTAAGAATATAGTTTAATAATATTTCCTTCCAATTTTAATTTAATCTTATTACTTATATACTTATAATTAAGTATATTTAAACTTAAAAAAGGCATATAATATATATTAAAGAATTTCTTTATAATATTTATTTCTAGAAACTTAATTATTAAGTCCCCTATTTTATTTATAAATATAATACCTGCATCACCCCATTTTACGGTTTTATTAATTATATATATAATATTAAAAAGGCGTATATCTTTAAAACTTATTATATTTACAATAATATTTACAGCTATTTCTACGAAATCTATATATTATTAATTTCCTATAAATTTATTATTATTAGCTACTATTATTATTATTATATATATATAAGGTATATATAAGGTTATTTACCTTAATTTCCATTAAGTTATTAAAAGAAAGTTATAAGAAATTTAATAAATTCTTATTATATTTAATATTTTTTATTAAATTATTTATAGCTATATAAGCCATAAGTTTTTCCTAAGCGCCTTTTAAAGCCATGGGAAACTTTATGCTAGCTAATAAAGCTAAGAGTTGCTTTTATATTTTCTCCTATTTTTCTTAGCTTATATTCTTTCTTAAAAAAGTAGTTTTTTCCTTTTCTTTTCTTTATTTATTTATTTTCCAGCTAGCGGGTACCTTATTTAAATAAAGGAAATAGCAATTCTCTTAAATATAGCCCTTTATTTTATAATTAAGGCATATAATAATTTTTTTCTTATCTTTCTTACCCTTTATATATAAAGCTTTTTTAAATAATTTAAAGGGTTTTCCTTTACTTTTATTTAATAAGCTAAAGAAAAGAAATTTAACTATATAAGCATTTAAATCTTTTTTAAAACTTTAAGTTATATTTTAAATAAAGCTAATATATTTATCGTTTAAGCTATAAAAAATTTAGCTAATTATAACTTATTTAAAAAGAATTATATTATTAGCCTTTAAATTCTTTAAAAAAAGCTTTAGCTTATTAATATATTCTTTTATAATTTTAAAATTATTAAGATTAATATTAAAGAACTCTTTACAAAGTAAATATTGGTTTATAAACTTAAAAGGTTTATGATGCAGTATGCCCTTGAAGCCTAGCGTGGTAAGCTTATTATGCCCTTAATAAGCCTGCAAAAAAGCCCCCTGGGCAACCAGTGGGTCCCTCTCCCTTTTAGCGCAGCGGAAGATTTCGCGACTACATTAGTTTATAATAAGATTTAAGTATATCCTATACTTCTTAAGCACTATTTATATCTTTTATAAATATAATAAACCCCTACCTATACATAAGTTTAATATTAATAAGGGCTCTCTTATTTTAAGCTAAAAATAAGCCCTGGAAAAGATTCTTAAGATTATTCTTAATAGCGTTTTCTTTTTTAAGCTAGGCTTGGATTTTAACGCTTTAATATATATAGTTTTTCATTTTATTAAGAAGTGGAACACTATACTTATTAAGGGATGCTATTTTAAGATAAATAAATAAAATATTTATTAAAATAATTAAGATAATAAAGAGAAAAATATAGTAAATTTTAAATAAATTTAATAAGTTAAGGAATAAAGATATAAGTATTAAAGTAATATAGTTATAAAGAAAAGAAGAAGGATTTTTAAATAATATATTTTTAAGGTATTATAAACTAAAGATAGCTAAGATATAATTAAGTGTTTTTAAGGGAGTTTAAGGATTATTATGGTTTTATTAAAATTTGCGTTTTTAGTATTGATTTAATGTAGTTTTTAAAATTTAAAGAAATGCTCTTGTTATTCTTAATAAAGGCTTTTAAATAATATATAAATTATATAAGTAAGTTAAGTATTAATAGAGAAACGGTTAAGTGTTTAAGTAAAAGAGGTATGGTTTTTATATATAAGCTTTAAGTTAAAAGATAAAGTTAATTTATAACGTTAAATAAGGCGATTTAATTAGTTAAGGGCTTATTAATTAGCTTAATTAGGTAATTAATTAAAAGGTATATTTCTAAGTATAAAGCTTATCTTATTTAAAAGGTTTGAGAAGTAATGGCGATTAGGGGTGTTACGTAATGTGTGTTTTCCGTATTAGGTTAGCCGTTTTCCATATTGAGTTAGCGTTGCCATTTTAGGTAAGCTTTGGGCCTTATAACCTGTTAAATAATAGCGTTAAATGCTTAGTTTATTAGGCTAGCTAATGTCTATTCAATAGGAGGGAAGGCCCCTATTTATAGTTATTATCCTCCATACAGTGGCAAACGTATGGGGAAAAGGATATCCCGTATTAATAATAGCCTAGACATCTAGAATATTCCAACACGGCGGAGATGGTCTCGGCAAGGCTGGTAGAAGGATCTACTGAGAAACTGACAGGGGAACCGGGCAGAGACATCTCTCCCAGCAAGAGCTCCGCGGCACGAGTCTGAAATCTCAGGAAAGCTTTCACCCTGGAGTCAGCTTTTGCTCAACTTTGACTTGGCTTCGAAAATGAAGGAGCTACTAACGAGAGCTTGCCGCATGAGCCGGCAAGGACTCCTTGAGAGACCGCCATTGATATTGTAGATGACTGATCCGGGCGGCCGAGATCCCATCGCGATGATGAGGAGTATTGCTTTTTGCTAGGCTGTCCACATCCTCAACCATACGCAACAAATCGACGATTTTTGGCAGATATCGATCCGTCGGGTATTCAGCTCGTTGAGCCAGCCCTTCACAGCTTTCCGTCAAAAGAGGTATTGTCGGGAAACAGCGAAATTTGTCCAAGATGACGGAGGCACTTTCAACAATCAGATCACAGCAGCCAACAAGGAATTGACATGTGTCTCACCACGAAGCAACACTGTATAGACCTACCAGTGCCCGTACCTCATCTGCTCTCAGACCTCCGGTCAAGAGCCCCAGACCATTCTCGACTTCCAGTGTTGGCAGCTCTTCAGGCTTATGAAATCTCATGTCATACATGATGCTCATAGCAAGGAATATATTCTGAGTGTGCTTTCGTGGGCGTGGCTGATATTGCATCCTAGAACATGTCAGATAACCCCCAGGTGTAAATGGTGAAGTAAGCAGCAAACTCTTGAGCCCAGAGACCGAATTGCACTCACCAAGCAGTGTATATCAACAAACCTTGCAGGTTCTCGAGAGAAGCAATCCTGCCCTGCAGCAGTGCAGCGGCCAGCATCTGCTCAAACAAGCGAGAGATACGCCCCTGAAAAGCCTCATCATCATACGAGGATGCGAAGAGAATTGCAAGGCACACTATCGGCTTCTCTCGATGCAGGTCTGCCACTTTTGCTGACTCCGGTATGATCACGAAGGGGAAATACGGCGTTAAAGATCCTCTGAACCGATCGAGAAGCAAATCTCCGGTTTCGATGGACAGTAGGCCCAGCTGAAAGGGGTCAAGCGAGACTCCGTTGGCCGACTGGGCCCGTGATGACTCTGCGGCTTCGCCAGCTTCTGTGGAGGGAGACCTCGAAGTGCCACGATCGCTGGCGGGAGATGCCGTCGAGCCTCCGCTGCCCAATTGTTGAGAGCTCAGAATATCATCAAGCTTGGCTATCTTGGCCTCGAGTTCACTGATACGACTGTCTCGATAGCGTGTTAGCCGTAGAGCGTCATGGCCGGACCAATAACCTGCTCTGGCCCCAAATATTTCTTACTTTACACGTTGTGCCGGTGCAGCGCCTCGCCGTGCAGGAGGAAAGACGCATGTCTTCTTAAGCCGGAGACAACGGTCGCACGAGCCGGAATTCTGGGTTCTGTCGCAGCGGAGCTTTGCATGAGAGCATACCTGACATGTCTTCAGGAGTGATCTGTCGGCGCTGCTACGCTCCCCTTGTCGCCTTTGACTCCGCATGGCTTGATTTGCTTTTGTTTACAAGTGGTGTTGGTGTTATTGGCAGAGAGCAGCTCATAAACCAATTCCACAACAGCCGGGAGGGTCTGCTAATCTGAACAGTATTCTAGGAACGCAACAAAAGGTTGGTGGGAATTGTGTGGGTTTTATTGGTTTTTATGTGTTGCAACCATGTCATCCTCGAAGATGTGTTACTGACTGTGGTTGGCCCGGCAGGGTGGGTGTAAGTCGTTGTTCAGGTGCAGTAGTGAGTCCACCAGCCACCATGAGGGGTCCTTTGTTCGCGAACCATGGGCCGAGTCTTCACCTTGACACACAACTTCGAGAGCACACCAGACATGGGATACGAAGCACGGTCTACGTCTCAGGACAATATTTGACGCGTTCAAGCGAGGCGCAGCCCGGCTCAATCAACCAGACCACCACTCAGCACATGCTGCGATCCTCCGGGAGTCTTGGCACATGCAGTCCAGGCAGCGAAATAAAATGAGCTGACCGAAACGGCGCCGACGTCTGCCTCGCCAACACGTCCCTCGTTTTGGCCAGAAAGACTAAGGGGGCTCCTTCACACCTTTCAAAGGCTCAAGACCTGTTGAAACTGCCCATCATACCAACTGCATCCCATATCCAGGAAGAGGGGCGGCCAACCGTGGGCGCAAGATGGCGCCCTTAAGCTCCGAGCCTCGCCAGGTGTTGGTGGTCTTGAACCCAGCCCGGCGGAGAGCCCTGTATCAGCTCGTGACCGAGATCACGGCGTACATGCGGTCACAGCTGGAGCTCCACGACAGAGACGACGGCCAAGCGACCAAGGATGCGTCTCGGTCTCGGTCTTACGCACCGCACGCCCCGTCTGACCGCGACTACTCGCCGCGGGGCTCAACCTCTACCGCTGCCGCCTCCGCCGCCGCGAAGGCCAAGGCAGAGGCTTCCGTCTCACAGGCGCACACACCACCGAGCCCGGAGCTCATTGCGTTGCGCAAAGCAGCACTGACGCATTTTGACGAGTGGAAGAAGGAGTTCCACACCAAGCTGAGGGAGATCCTGTCTGCCAGCGATGACAACAAGGTCCTGGAAGCGCGCTCGGAACGCCAGAGGAAGGTGGCCCAGATCAAGGCGGACAGTCCCGCCGAGGGTGAGGATCTCATCGACTTCGGCGGCGGACCCTCGCAGAACAAGGCAGCCCAAGACACTGCGAAGGCGGTGGAGTCTCTCCAGGCTATCTACCACCCAATCCCCACGAGGCTGACCACGATTCCGGCGGAGGACCGGAAAGAGGTCGTCAGCGCCGTGCTCATCCTTCTCCTCTCCACGGGCAAATACACGGCCTACGCGAGGACGTTCATCACCTACCTGACCTCCGCGCTCGAGCTTCCCCTGTCCTTCCTGACCGACGAGGAGAAGGAGATCGCCAAGACCATGATCGAGGCGTCGGCCGAGGCAGAGAAGGCAAAGAAGGACGAGACCATGTCTGCCGAGGCCGAGGCCCAGAAGCGCAAGCAGCAGGGGCAGGTGGGCAGGTTCTGGAAAGTCGGCCTCGCGTCGGTGGCTGGTGCCGCGATCATCGGAGTGACTGGCGGCCTCGCAGCACCCGTCGTAGCTGGTGCCATCGGGGGCCTGATGGGGTCTGTGGGACTTGGAGGGCTGGCTAGCTTCCTGGGTATCTTCTGGATGAACGGTGCCTTGGTTGGAACTCTTTTTGGGGCATTTGGAGCGCGAATGACTGTTGGTGCCCCTTCAAGATTCCCTTTCTCGCAGTGACCTCGACAACTGACTCCGAAACAGGGCGAGATGGCAGACAAGTACGCAAGGGAAGTCGAGGACTTCCGGTTCCTGCCCCTAAAGGATGAATGGGGCAGCGAATTCCGCAAGGAAGAAAAGGACGTCCGAAGGCTGAGGGTCTCTATTGGAATCAACGGCTGGCTCATCTCTGAAGATGAAGTGACCAAACCTTGGCGCGCCCTCGGCGATGAGTCAGAGGCCTTTGCCCTCAGGTATGAGATGAACAGCCTGCTGGAACTCGGGCACGCCCTCGAGGACACGGTAGCGTCATATGCGTGGAGCGTTTTGAAGATCGAAATCCTTAAGCGCACCGTCCTGGCCACCCTATGGGCAGCACTCTGGCCGATCCAGCTTCTCAAGCTGGCAGCTGGTGTCGACAACCCTTTCAACCTGGCCAAAAATAGGTCTGAAAAGGCCGGTCGGATCTTGGCGGACGCATTGATCAACAAAATTCAAGGGGAACGGCCAGTCACACTCATTGGATACTCCTTGGGTGCGCGGGTCATCTACGTCTGCCTCAAGACTCTCGCAGAACGCAGGGCATTCGGGCTGGTGGACACTGTCGTCTTCGTCGGAGCGCCGACGCCGTCAAACCGAGACGAGTGGCAGTTGATCCGCAGTGTTGTCACCGGAAAGCTATTCAACGTCTACTCAGAGAACGACTACATCCTTGCGTTCCTTTACCGCGCCACGAGCATCCAACTCGGTATTGCAGGCCTGCAAGCAGTGGAGGATATTGAGGGCGTCGAGAACCTCGATCTGACCGAAGACGTCAAAGGACACTTGAGATACCCAGGGCTGATCGCCCAGATCCTCACCAAGTGCGGCTTCCCAAACATCAGCGGGGGCGAGAAGCCTATCGAGAAGGAGGAGGACATCAGGCTCGAGGACATGGACGGCAGCAGCAAGACGGGCACTCTTCTCGATTTCGACGAGCCTCCCGTCACACCGGTGGCGGTCAAGCCATTATCGAGGAAGACACACCGGGATATCTCGTTCCCGAGCGGGTTCCCCAAGACAGATGAGCGTCCCGTGGTCAGGAAAGTCCAGTCGACACCGGCCGCCGGGCCACTCAGCTCTAAGCTCCAGACGGCCTTCGATCCGCACGAGCCCAAGTCTCTCGTCGGGTCTCCCGAGGCCAAGGAATGGCAGCGCAGACCGCCCAATGCCCCAAACGCTACTCCTGCAGCGAATTCACAGCCTCCTCCTTCGTACAGCCCGGGCAAGTTCACGTTGCCCCCGGAAGTGGCAGATAAGCTGTACGGGGCCGCAAAACCAGATGACGAGGACGACGAAGACGACGACTTTGGTGGTGGCATAAGCATGATGGACAACGACCATGATGATGATGGTGATATGGTCACGTACATGGAGCCACTGCGACTCGAGGACAGGGATGAGAAGTGAAATTCTCAAAACCGGGAACAGCGAGAGAGGGGAGGACCACCAAACGGCTTCAGACTTATATTTTGTGTTCTTTAATATCCTATAAATCCGTCACATCCAATTTCCATTCGCTCTGTGGCTGCAATTTCAACCCGCTGCTTTCTTTGCTTCTGTTCTTTGATGGGTGGGAATGGTGGTTCCGCCTCCGCTACCTCACACTTCCTGTGCTTCAGCACACAAAGGCTACGCTACCTAGACATTACGCATCTGACGGCACCATCAATGACAAGTCTCCGGTCTACCAACAGCTGGGTATGGCCATATGCCTGGTGACATTGGACGTGATATTCAGGCTCACGTCTACCTTATTTAGTGGCACGGGATGGTTTGGCGCTGCTATCGTATCAGAGTGCTGACGAGTGGGCCCCCCTCCCCCTATCGCGCAGCTCTTTACTGTCGTCCAACAGTCCCACGACCATCCTTGCCTCTTCATGAGCTCCCTCACCAGAACAGTTCTCTTAGAGGTCTTCAAATAGGTATTCTGAGCTCCGGCCACCCTGCGCATTGTCCCACCCAGGTTTTCGTGTTGCCATCCTCCCAATGGTGACCTGCGCGTCGCATCCAGCCACGTCTTTCTGTTCAATTCTCAGACCTCCATCGCCTGTGTTGCCATTGGAGTTCCCCCTCGTGCCGCAGGAGCAGGCATCCTTCAGCGCCTCAGTTGTGGATTGGATGGCGACAAGGAGGCCGTGCAATGTTGGGATCGTACCGCAAACGATCATGAGGAAGAATTCGACAGTAACCCAGGCGAAGATGTCAAACGTTGCCCAAGTGAAGTCGGTTCGGTTCGCCAGCTGCGCCAGGTACTGGGTCTTGATGCCAGAGCATATGCACGTCAGGATGTTGAGACCGAAGACAATTGTGAGCTGTAACTTCTTGATTGGGCTATTGGCCAAAGAGAGAATGACGGTGGTAGGAAGAACTGCGAGGCTCCCATCTGCGAGGGTGTTGAAAGCTGCTTGGAGTCAGCTTTATGAGAACTGCTAGTCCTGATCGCATACAGTAGGGAGATGAGGTCCCGAGTTCCACATACATCCAGTGAAGATGCCATAGCCTGACATGACCCTCGAATCGATACACTTGCTCTGAATTCTAGGATCCCAAAGAGCTGCAGGAGGAGAACACTGCAGCATGGTGAGGAATGAGCATGACAGAGCGATGGCCGACGTTAGCCCAATGGTGACGATCCATAGATATATGCGATGCCATCTTAGATCAGTGAGGCGCAACATGGTAAGCAGTAGAGCAGAGACTGAGATCTTGCCCGCTGCGATTCCTAGGATTCCAAAGACTTGACTGAGCCAGTTAAGCAGTTGGACTTGGGCGAGATTATCTACGCCTAGCTTCTCGACATCCCACACATGCCTCTCACCACCCTTCACGCAGAGTATGGTTAAGCAGATGCTCCAGCCAAACATACCAAGCTGGATGAAGAGTGATCAGCGCCACAGATCCTCCAGTTCATGAATTACAGGGCAAAAACTGGTCACGTACCATCGAAAAGACCATGAAGATATCCGACCAATTGAACTTTCCCCCTTTGTAACGGAACACTAGACGCAAAATGACCGTGACTAAAGAAATTCCGACCAGGGGCCACATGAGGCCGATTAGGAAAGGACCACGATCCGCAATCGCATCGTTGGAACCTTCATGAGGAGGCATCAGAAATATTTCTTAGGCCAGAGCAGGCACCCGCGAGGATAATGGTGGGTGCGAAGTCCAGGAGAGTACCATTGCAGATGATGGTGGCAGAGCATTTGTTGATGTTTCCTTGCAGGGCCATTTCGCCTGTTAGCAACTTACGGGTTTCTGTTGGTAAGGTCGTTACAAATATTCCTTCCACCAGCCGAGGTTGTGTGAAGCCTGTGACACTCGCTTGGGAGCGTTTGGCATGGCGTGGAGACCCACCAACACACCTTGGATTTGCGGCGTCCAGCCGGATTATGCATGAAGCTGGAGCTCAAGAAATTGGTGTGACTACACGGATTGCAGCCGCGCGGAAGGAACTTTTGCCCGATATTCATGTGCTCATTTCGTCTTACTGAGAGTGGTTTGGTGCGACCTCGACGCAGTAGGATGGATCCACTGCGATGTTGTTGGTCGCAGTCCAACTGCAGATGCATCAGGTGGTATCGGGAAAAACGGCCGCAAGTCAAGACTTTCTCGAAATCTTCTCTCCGTGCGAGCTTCACCTGTCTCCAAGGCTCCTCAGAATTACCTCGCCGTGCTCGTTGATTTCGACTTAGCAAGGCTCGTAAGAGCCGACAACTGCACGATTGTCGAACATAGAACAGCAATGGCGGACCCCATAACTTTGGTGGAGCAATTGAGGCTGCTTGTAGAGTCTCCCGATGCCTTCCAGGCTGATGAGGCCCAGAAACAGGAACTCCTGAAACTCAGCCGTCAGGCGGCAGCTGCACTGGAGTCACCTTTTGAAACCCTGCAGAGGCTCGTTTACTCCGTTCGTACAGCTTCATTGCGTTCACCCACCGCCGTGTGGCCCAATACTGACATATCACAAAGCCATTGCCCCTTGTCGTCGCGAGGATATGTCAAGATCGCCGCATCTTCGCCACACTGGCCGCAAATGAGAGCGTCACAGGGGTCAGCTCTGCCACGCTGATCACAGCAAGCGCGCTTCAACCCAGCGTCCTTGATTCCATCATGGACTATGCATGCGTGCAAGGCATGGCGGCGGAAGTATCACAAGGGCAATACCTTGCGACCAAGCTGACCCACACGCTACTTGTGCCAGTGTTTGTTGACGGTGTGACGCATTTCCATGATAATTGTCTCCCCGGGTTTACCGCCCTCCACCGCGCCCTGACCGAAGGCGATGGCAGATCAAATGCCTTCAAGCTAGGTCAGAACACCTCGGAAGATTTCTACACTTGGATGGACACACACCCTGTCCAACAACGTGCCTTCCACAGCTTCATGAAGGAGCAATTCGCCAGCCTGCCGACATGGCTGGACGTGGTGTCATTTGCCGCAGAGTTCGCACAAGACTCACAGCCCGACGATGTTGTATTCGTTGACGTCGGTGGTGGCAACGGGTCCCAGTGCGCGGCGCTCAAGAGATCCTTGCCCGAGCTCAGAAGCCGGGTTGTCTTGCAGGATCACTCCTACGTACTTGAGAAGGCGCTCGAGGTGGAAGGGATGGAGAAGATGCCTTATGACTTTTTCATGGAGCAGCCCGTCAAAGGTAGGTGTGAAAGCCCAGAAGATCTCCATTGCAGCAAGTCCGCCGAATCTGACAGATTAGGCGCTCGTGTCTACTACTTTCGCCAGATTATCCACAACTTTGACGATGTTGCGTGCGTCCGCATCCTGGAGTCCCAAGTCCCGGCTCTCGGACCAGACAATGTCATTGTGATTGACGATAAAGTTCTGTCCGACAACAAGCCGCCGGCTGGAACGCCTGGCATCGAGTACACGGCGGCACTGAACATCGCAATGAAGGTGATGTTTGACGCACAGGAGAGGCGTGAGACTCACTGGCGGAGGTTGTTGGACCAAGCTGGGCTGCGAATCAAGGACATAAGGAAATACACCAGATTCGATGATGCCGTAATCATTGCAGCGAGGAAGCTCCAGCTTGGCTGAACCACGCAGTCAAGCCAACATGTGCCTTGCAAGTTGGTTGACGTGATGGGCAGAAGAAACGGTACGGGGGCGTGATGAGAACCGCGTTGTGGCTTTCTAAATCTGTCTAATCTCCTTGCCGACCATTTCCGGTCTGTCCACTTCCCACTCATCCCGGAGCGCTGCGAAAGTGAGATCACTAACGAGCAGGCTTTGGCCCAAGCTCCACACTAAAGTGATCGCGTAGAAGAAGTTGGCGTTGCCGCTACCTGCATATATCCATAGGTAGTAGAACGCTGGTCCCAAGAACGTGGCGTACAGTATTGTCGAGGGAACCACGAATGTATACCGCATCAGGGGGAAAATGTGCCTGTATAGCGGGACCATTGCAAGGAAGAGTGATGTGTCGCTGATGCTGGGGTAAGGCTTAAATATGCCAAATATACCCAGGAGCAGCGTAATCACAAACAGGGGCTGCGATCGAATGCGCACACTCAGAGCGGCGACGTAGGACGACAAGTGCAGCCAGAAGACGGCCAAGAAGAATGACCGGAAGGAGTCAAACATCTCAATAAAGAAGTACCACCACAGTCCGACATTTGGTGTTAGATCGGTGAGGGTGAGCTGGATGCCGTAGGTCGAGGATAGAAACTCCCATGATCCAGTGATGAAGTATGACATCTGGAAGAGAACCGAGACGGTGGCTGCTGCAACGCCAACGAATTTGGCCACGAAAGCCAGAGGCTGCGTTTTCCCTTGCCCATAGCTTCGATCATAAGCCAAGAGCGCCAAAGGCGGAAGTAACAGGGCCGGGTACATGGACAAGTAAGCGGCGAATGACATGGCAATCACTGCACTGTACGGTGCACCGTTGGTTGCCTTTGCGACAGCGTGCAGGATGGCGCATGACGTGAAGACACTCGAGGGTCTTCCAATACAAGTCGCAATTGTGAACGGATTGAAGAGAAAGCTAGCAAGCCCCATGTTAGCTCTCCGCGAGTCCGAGAAATGCGCCCGGGTGGTGAAATCTCACAGTGCAGCGACCACAAAGCCACTCCATCTCTTGTCCCTCCTCGGAGAGGTAAAACGCAGGGTCGAACCGGCCTCCCCAGAATCCGCGATGGCTATCAGAGAATTGGCGTTTAGGAGATCGACTGCTATATATAGCAGATACGTAAAGACGGGCCAGGAGGCGAAGCTCGGCAGGAGGGATAGGACGGGCAGCAGCAAGGGCGCCTGGTGGTAGACGCCACCATCGTAGGGCGAAACATTATGGTTGTAGAGGAAAAGGCCCTCTTGTACTGTCACAACGGTCAGCGCGGCCAAAGCTATGGAGGTGGTCACGGCGGAAAAGGGGTGCCATACATCGTTTGAAGCTGGTGACGGGAGTCGACACCTCGACGCGCCCAGCCACCAGTTCTGGTAAACCTGGAAAGGCAAAGAACAAAACAAGTCGCAGGACGGCGGCAGCCAGGTAGAGGCCTTGTAGCCTTTTCAGGCTTGAATTTGGCCCATTCATCTCTGGGCCATCTCCAGGTGAAAGGTGCGGGTTACTGCCGGGAGTCGTGCCGTCGATGCTGTCTGGCCGGGCGGTTCGACTGGAGCTCTGCCAGGCTGGCTTCGGAGCTTGCTGACTTGAGCTGCGGTACCTGGGTACATTAGACCCCTGGACCAAGTCCAGGAGCTCCGCTGTCCACCCCTGCACCAAGTTTTGCGCTAACCTTAACAAGGTGGGCGGTGAATGCGGCAGAAGTCGAAAAAAGTTCCTTATCGATGAAAAGTAAGAGGAGCAAGCGGTCCTGGGAAAATTGGAGGCGCTTTCTCTCGCTGCGCCAGTCCACCGTACTTTTCCAGGTCGACAATTGGAATTCAACCAGCAAAATGGGTCGCATCAAGAAGAAGGGAGAGGCTGGAAACGCCAAAAACTTCATTAGCCGCAACCAGGCTATCAAGAAGCTGCAGCTCAGCCTGCCCGACTTTCGAAAGCTATGCATCTGGAAGGGCATCTACCCGCGAGAACCGAGAGACAAGAAGAAGGCTTCCAAGACATCCACCCCCTCGACCACCTTCTACTACTCCAAGGACATCCAGTATCTGCTTCATGAGCCACTGCTCCAGAAGTTCCGTGATCAGAAGGCCCTTGAGAAGAAGATCTCACGCGCCCTCGGTCGAGGAGATGTCGGTGACGCCGCCCGTCTCGAGCGCAATGCGGTCCGCCCAGAGAAGAACGGCAAGCCGCGCTATACTCTCGACCACGTCATAAGAGAACGCTATCCCACCTTCATTGATGCCCTCCGAGACCTTGACGACTGCTTGTCGATGCTGTTCCTCTTCGCCAACCTCCCGTCCACCTCAACCGTTCCCGCGAAGATGATCGCTCGATGTGAGAAACTGTGCTTGGAATTCGAACACTACCTCATCGTGTCACACAGCCTGCGAAAGTCTTTCTTGTCGATCAAGGGAATATACTACCAGGCCACCATCCAAGGCGAGGACGTGCTCTGGTTGGTGCCGTACAAGTTCAACCAGCGAGTGGTTGGAGATGTCGACTTCCGTATCATGGGTACCTTTGTTGAGTTCTACATGACGCTGCTGGGTTTCGTCAACTACAGGTTGTACACCTCGATCGGTCTGAAATACCCACCAAAATTCGACCAATCCAAGGACGATCAAGGTGGAGAGCTTGGTGCCTTCACCCTGGAGGGCGCCAACATCGCAACGACTCAAGATGAGCCCAAGCAACTGACGAACGGAGAGAGCGAGCACGGCCCCGACCCCAAAGTCCAGGCTCAGGTCAACAAGTTGGTGCGAGAAATGAGGGATGGCGAGACGAATGGCGACGACCAGAATGGCGAGGGCGCGGACGTGGAGAATGAGGAGGAGCCTACGGACGCCATTGACAAGTTCGAGCCCGCGGTCCCTGGCGGTGATCTCCTCCCTCAGCCTTCATACAGCACGAACGATCCTGCTCAACTATTCTCAAAATGCACATTCTTCCTCGGGCGTGAGACACCGCGGCAACCACTCGAGCTTATTCTGCGTTCTTTTGGCTGCAAGCGCATAGGATGGGACTCGGTGTTGGGCGAGGGCGCATTCACCACGAATGAGCTCGACCCCGCGATAACACACCAGATTGTCGATAGGCCGCTTATTCAAGCTGCTGTGGAGGCCAATGGCGACGGAGAGGACAATCAGACCTCTCAAAAGCTTGCACCAAACCAGAGGGTACCTGGTCGGATCTACGTGCAGCCGCAATGGGTTTGGGACTCAATTAACGACGAGGAGCTGAAGGACACCAACCTCTATGCCCCTGGGGCTGAGCTGCCGCCGCATCTGAGTCCCTTCGTGAAGCCCGTTCAGGGCCAGTACGATCCTACTATCGCCCTCGAGGAGCAACAGACTGAGGCCGAGGCTTTGGCTGACAGCGATGCTGAGATAGACGAGGAAGCAACTGGCATGGATGCCGACAACTCGGAGGACGAGGAAGACGCTAAGGACGACACGTTCGGAGGCTTCTCGGGAGAGGAGGACGAAGCGGAGGACTCAGATGAGGAAGAATCGGCCGCAGCGCAGAGGCAACTCGAGTTGGAGGCTGAGCTGACAGGCAAGCCAGTCAAGTCCAAGCAGCAAACGCCCAAGGAGAAGAAGAAGGCTGAGGCCCGCAAGGTCCTGGAAAAGAAGAACAAGGAGGAGGCTGAAGAACTGGAGAGGGCCAAGGGTATGTTGAGTAAGAAGAAGAGGAAGCTGTTTGAGCAGATGCAGTATACCAACACAAAGAAGAGCGCCGAGGACGAGAAGCTGCGCTCCAAGAGGAGAAAGATCGAGAAGCAAAAGGGCAAACGGGCGTAAAGGGGAAAACAGCGGAGTCGAGGATACCATTCATGAATTCAATTAAGCCTAAGAACCACACATAGACTGCCTGCCTACTCCGAGGACTGATGTTGAAACGAGCTTTCGCTCGGGTGTCCACTCTGCAGCCCCAACATCTATGTAGTGGACCGCCTAGGCAGTGCCCACTGGCCAACCTCGTGTGGGATAACCTCCCGTGAGATGACTTCCTATGGGATTGCCTCCCATAGGACTGCCTCCTGTGGGACTGCCTCCTGTGGGACTGCCTCCTATGTGACTATCTTCTATGGGATAGCCTCCTGTGTAATCACCTGCTGTGAATAGCCTCCCGTGGAAAAGCACCCTTTGGGAAGACCTCCCGTGGCGTAACCTCTTGTGGGACAGCCGGGTAGAGTGAGTGCCTTTTTTGCGTAGTTTTGCTCCTCCGTGCGAAAGTCATCCATGGGCGCCGTCCCCAATTGCCTGCGTAGCTCTGCACTTGGTCAATTTTAGCGCCAATGCCCTGAGCCAGGGCCTGTAACCTGACTACCGACCACCTGCAAAATTACATGGTCTGGCCCAACCGTAAGATTTAGCCACAGTCTACTTTGCTTCGGGGTGAAGCAAGTCTGAGGCACAAAATTGCAATCTCCAATTCTTTCAAGCTATTTCGGATTCTGTTACAATTTTTTCCTCTTCTCGTGCCGGATTTCTGGTCAGGACACTTTGTTTTTCCTTCATTTGGTCAGCTTTAAGTGAGTACCTTCCTTGTATTTTTTGCAGATCCCGTGTCATGCGGTATCTTATTGGCTAACGGCAATTCGACCCAAGGGCCTCCCACTGCAGTAACAACGGAGAGACAGCCAACAAGGGCAAGACCAACAATGGCAAGCTCGCACGATGATGAAGAATGGGACAAGAGCACATCCGAAATCCAGTCTGAAGACTCGGACGATCTGCACGAGAACCGCCCCAACCGCTGGAAAGGTCCCCCGCAGAGCTGGCGCACCATCACAGAGGAGGAGCGCCTTGCTTACAATGCCCTCTTAAGACTGAGAAATGATGACCTGTCGCTGCACTTGTATAATGCCTGGGCCCTTAAGCAGCGGGCGGCAGCTGCAGAGGAGGGTTCTAGCCAGGAAGAGGTCCGTCCCACCTTCCCAATCCCGAAACCAGACGCTCGAGACTTGCTGACTTTTGGGTTCAGGATGTTGATGCAGAGACAGGCCGACCTGTCCGTAGCAACTCATGGGCCCCGCCTAGGAATTGGACTGCCTGGCCTCTTCCCACACATCTGCTACCGCCGGATGATTTCATGAAGATAGTCGACGACGAGGATGAGGTCTTCACTTTCCGGCACCCGGACGAGCAATCGCCCCGCTCCAGACTCGAGGAGGTCGTGTCGGCGACCACGCTGAGATTTGCCAAAGAACGCTTACGGCGACGGGGCATTGCCGAATCATCTCATCAAGGCGACGACAGTACTGTCAAGACGGAGCCCTCCGCATCTGAGAATGAGTCCCAGCCGAGCGAATCAGGGGACCACGGCGAGGATGATGAGAGTATGGACATTGACCAGAAATCAGAAGGTCGACCAAACCGAAAGCAGAAGGCTCCCGTGAAGACTTGCAAGCCTGTGGTTGCTACGGATGATGACGTTTCATACGACCTCATACGGCCCTCCACGCGAAGGATTCTCGGGAAGTTTGATGATACTTTGACTATTTTGCACAACGCTCAAATGCCGAGTGCCCAACATCTTGAAGGCTCTGAAGAGTCATCCTCTGAAAGTGAGGACGGACTAGACGACCATGAAAGGTCACAGAAAATTCCACGATCACGACAGTCCTACCGACCTGGCAGCTCTCCAGAACGCTCTCCCAGCAGGTCGAGAATGCCAACAGGAGACGAAGCAGATGAATCCGTGAAAAAGAAGTCCAACCGCGGCCGACCACGCAAGTACGTACAGAAGGAAGGCGAAAGCGAGAGGGACTTCCTCATAAGACGAGGAAAAGCTCTCAAAGGGACAGTGAGAATACCACCGACCGACGAAGAGAACGACGACCAAGCCACGACCGCCGCGGGCTCGAGCCAGAATTCGCCACGCAAGCGCAGTCCGAGCGGAAAAAGACGCCGCAAAACCGTGGCAGAGGACAGGGAGCACGAAAAGCATAAGAAGCTCGAGCGTTCCAACCTGCTGGACTGGAAGGACGTCATGGGCGCGGCGGCGCTGGCGGGATTCCCGCCCGACGTCGTCGCCCGGGCGACACAGAGGTGCGCCAACCTGTTCGGCCAGGGAATGGAGATGCATAAGATCGATGAGACGGCAGCTGCATCAGGAGCCAGTGGGGTGGTGACAACGATGTATCAGCCCGGAGGAGAAATGCCCCCGAGCAGCTCTGAGGCCCAGGAGGACGTTGGCGATCTCGACCTCCGCCAGGCGCGATCTATGAGTCGGCATTCCAGCGCGGCCTTGAGCAGGATGACTTCTCCGACATCAGATGATGAGGGCGATGAAGAGGGAGCTTCGCCCAAAAAGCCTCAGAAACGAGCAACATCCCGAGGCAAGGGGCAACATTTCTGCCTGTACGAAGACTGCGACAGAGCCTTAGAAGGCTTCGACAGACCCTTCAATCTCAAGAGGCATATGAAACTCGTCCACGGCCAAGACAGCCTGGAGATTGCCGAGAAGAAGGAAGCTGCCACGGATGACATGATTGGAGGTGTTCATCGTGACGGATTTCTTGAGCCCATACGAGTTCAGAAAGGCTGGAGGGCTGAGGATACTAAGAAGAGGGCCAAAAAGAATTCCTAGACAATGCGACAATGGAATCAAGAGCCTGGAATTGAAAGAAGCCAGCACCATCAGAGAGTCAGATAGTTACTAAGGCTCTCACGATAGCTTCAGACGACACACCAACAGCACCGAAGGAAACCAAACGGGAGAGTTTCCCGTCGTCACCAGATATTGTTATTCAGGAACATCAGTCTCAAACTCCGAAGTACTGCCTTCATTAAGTGGGCTTCAATGGTCATGGGGTTGTCGCGTGTCCCACAGAGGGAGAACATCAAGTCGGCTTTCAGGAACACAAAATTAGTTCTGATTGTGCTGATCCGTCCAAATAATAATAATGAAAAAACAGGAATTACTACCAGAGATGAAATCCCCACTGAACGCAGAACAGTGCGGTGAGACGACCCCACTCATGCAGATGCTACCTCCCGGCCTGCTACTCATCAGCAAACTGCCTCGCGACCTCCCTCGCAAAGTCCCCAAGCGTATCAAATCTCCACTGGAAGCTGACCTTGCCCTCCCTCACCATCGCCTCATACTCACCCCCGATCCCCTGCCCTTCCTTCTTCTCCCCACCCCTCGAGATCCAACAGCTGCTGAACCCAAGCGCCTTGGCGGCAGAGTGGTCGACCCTCAGGCTCCGCGCGACGTGCAGCAGCCCTCCCCTCCCGGGCCCGGCGTCGACGCCAAGCTCGTCCCGCGCCCGCCGGAACAGGTACTCGAAGTTTGCGGGCGCGGGCTTGTAGCTCCCGATCTCCTCGGCCGTGTACACGGCGTCGAAGGGCACGGCAGATAGGGGTCCCGACGTGGTGGCTTCGATGTTGGCGTTGTCAATATTGGACAGGATAATCAGCTTATAATGCTTCTTGAGCGTGCGCAGCGCCTCGATCGTGTCCGCGAACGCGGGCCAGCGCCCGGGTCCGCGCGCGAGGGCGTCCAGGTCCTCCTGGGAGAGCGAGACCTCCGGCAGCCCGACGTCCGCCGCGAGCTTCTTCAGCGCCGTGGTGAGGTTCAGGTCGTACTTGAGCGCGGGCTGCTTGTGCTCGAGCTCGTTGGAGAACTCGTCGAAGCGCAGGAGGGCTAGCTTCGGGTCCTTGGCGTAGGGGTGATCGGTGGGGAGTTTGCTGGTGACGGGCTGGAGGGCCTCAATCAGACCGGGTTCCCACTCTATCAGTGTGCCATAGCAGTCGAAACTTAGTGCCTTGAACTTGGTGAGATCCTTGGTGTTGTCTATGTCGGCCATATTTTATTTTATTCTTGGGGACGAGGCCTAAGGGTTATAGACGGATAGGGTTTGGTTGGTCGGTCTCTGATATGCTTAGAAGGACAACCATGAGATTCCTGTTCGGTTCCTGGGTCATTCGCAATTTATATGAGGCCAACAGGATCGGAGTCCTCCAAATGAGGTTCAAGAGTCCCTCACGTTCTGCTCACCATGGCACTTATTCCCCGCCCACAGGGCGTGCATTGACAACCGCTCGCCCAGAATCCTGCCGCTTTGGGCTGTCTAGTACAGCCCATACGCCCTTGTCGCTGCACCACTTCGTCACGTTGCATGCAAACAGAAGGTATCTTTGGCAAAGGGCGTATGCTGTGGACGATCTGACAACACAGAGAGAAACAAGTACACTGTTTACTTCGAACCAATCAATTCAAGTGAGCAGCCCGAAACACTAGCTCAGGGGTATCGAGTATACTGAGTAAAACCTACACAGCGCCGTTCAAGAATCTGCATTCGCACAATGTATTGGGTCCAGTCCGCCCCCGTACTCTTAGAGTCCCTACGTGCACCAATTCGCCACCGAGCTCCTTGCGAACTGCAAACATCAAACATAGGAAATAAGCGATGCCTGGCTTGCACCCATAGTTTTCATAGAATCAATACATCAGTGCAGTCGAGGGCTCTTCCGTCGTCGCGCACTTTGAGAAAATTCTGATGGTGGCATGTTTTCAACGCCGTCCAGATGAACCTTTTTGATCTGCTTAGAGGGGATCCTAGACGTGCTCTTCTTGACAAGAGGTACGGTGTTATCGTCGGCCGGAGGAAGGGCAGACATTGTGCTTGCAGTCGGGTCGAATAGCAGCCCGGTGGTTGTGAGATTTGCGTTGACCTCTCGCAGACTCTGGCTCAATGGGTTGGTTGCAGAGTCGGAGGAAGCTGGCCGGGACGGAGACTTAGCCTCTTCAGATGTATCAAGATCGTTGAAGATAGGATGTGCAGGTGTGGCTTTGCTCGGTGTGGCTGTTGGCCGGCTCGGTGTCTGCAAAGGAGCGTGGGGAATGCCGGCGATGACAACGTCATGAGCGGCAGTCCGGGGCAATTCGGTAGGATAATGGTATTGAACCCTCTTAGGTGTCTCTCCGGTGGGCTCGTATTCACGGAGAGCGGTGCTCGAGATGTCTTCCCTTAGCTTGCTCAGAGGCTGGCAAAGACTGTCGTCAAGGGGCTGCAGGTCTTTATGTAGGGTCTCGATCTCCGTGCCCATCTTCTCCCCGATGTCGTGCACTCTGTCGAAAGTACCCCTATAATGAGATGAGATGTTGGAGAATGAAGAGTCGACTGTATCCGACAAATTAGCCACGGAGATTGTGTGTTGTGCATGGTGCCCCGCGTTTTCTGATCGAGCTCGAGTTACGAAGTCATCGAGCTCTGTCATCTGCGTATCCAAGTCTCTCATCTGTTCATCTACCACACGAACCGTCTCGGCGTGCACTGATTTGGTCGTTTTCTGGATCGAGGTACTATGCTCATTCGCCGCCTGCGTTTCAACTCTATTAGCACGCCAATTTCATCATGTCTTGCATTCGGGATCAAACTCACAGTCCAGTCGTCCTGAAGTTTCGTCTTCAATACGTCGCGAGACTCGGACACATCTTGCAGTAGTTTCTCCTCGTTTGAGTCCCACGCATCCATGCCCGTCGAGTACGCCGTGACTTGTCCTTCGAAGGTTTCCGTGGCGCCCTTGACACGGTCTTGGATCCTGGCAGCCTTGCCGGCCAGACGAGTCTCCTGCTGCTCGGCGTGGGCGTTGATAAGTGTTGTGATCTGTGCTAGGAGCTGCTGTCGATCTTCCGCCGCTTGTCTCCTCTCCTCATTGACAACCGTCTCAATTTGGGCTGAAGTGGACTCGTTCGATCGCAGCATAGTCTGACTTGCGTCTTCCAGTTGCCTTCTCAAGGAATCGGATTCGCTTCGCTGAACACTAATGTGACGAAGCAAGTCCTCGAAAATGGTCTTGAAGTCTTTGCCAAGAGAGCTATAGGACGCATGGAGATGAGAATGGAATGTATCCAACTCACTCATCACGTCGGCGGCTATTCTCTCAGCAGCTGCGGCGATGGCTTGGAGACTTTCACCAACCCGCTCCTTGATGTTGTCTCTGACAACCTTGATCTCTTCCAAGACATTGTCCATGTCATCCTTGGACCGCTGCTTCTGCTCTACGAGGTCGTCCCTCGATGCAACAAACTTTTCAAGATTTTCGTCCAGGAAAGATTGAGTAGCTGACAACTTCTCCAATTCCTCCCGCACGAAGTCTTGCATTCTCTGAGAAACGCCAGAGATGTGGCTCTCTTGATCGTTTCGGAACTCTTGAACGCGGCTCTCGACGAGTTCGGTGACATCCGATACCTGAAACTGCGACATAGCCCATGTGCTTCGGTTGAGATCTTGCAAATCCGACTTCCTTTTGTTCTTGGCTCGCAGACCGCTCACATCACCGACAGTTTTCTTGAGAGTGTTGATAAGCTCTCCGCCCACAGTTGTGAGTTTTTCTTCCGTCTTCTGATGGGCCTCGCGAAGTTGGGTTTCCTCGGCAAGCGTCTTCCGTGTGGCTGCCAGAACGAGTTCTGTCTGGTCAAGAACGCCTTGCGTCTCATCAAGCTGCGCTTTTGTGCCCTCGTGCTCCTTCTTGAGTCCCATAAAACTCGAAGTCAAGGAGAAGAGCTCTTGCACTTTGTTGCGCAGGTTTGATTCCAGCGTCATAATCTTGGCAGCTTGCTCATCGGCAAGGATACGGCGAGACTCGCTTTGAGCAGTCATTTCCTCGTAGGCCTCATTGGTGAGATACACGCCATTGCGCAATCGTGTAGCGATTAACTCGGTCTTGAGCTTCTCAATCTCAGCCGTAAACTCCTTCAACAATGCCTTCTTGTTGATAAGAGTGTTGACCTGGGGCTTGTTTCTGATATTCTTTGCCCGGAAAGCGTAATCAAGTGTAGAAATGGTCTCCTCGAGGTTGCTTTTGGCAGGTGAAATGGTCGCGATGATGCATGTCTTTGTCCTCCCGCCGAGAGAATCCTGCAGGAGTCGGGTAAGTTTGGACTCTCTGTATGGGATGTGAGAGCTTTTGTCAACGAGAGCGTTGATCACGCGGCCCAGTGTCAACAAGCTCTTGTTGATCAGGCCCGCTTCTGCAGCACGTTTGTTCTCCGCTCCAGACCGTTGGATATTCTCGCTTCCGGCAAGATCAACAAGATTCAGCTTTCCAAGACTGATGAAGTCCTCACCACTGCCACCTGGTCGCTTGGCATGGACTGTGATGGTGAAGACGGTATGACTTCGACTACTGAGGTCGTTGCACTTAGTCGCGGCGACTTGTCGCCTCAAACTTCCTTCCTGTAATCGCGCGATACCTTCTGCAGCGTTGGTGATGTGTCGCTCCTCCACTCCTTGCACCAAAGTTGACATGTGGCCCTTCTTCGACAGGTCGTCAAAGATCTTCAGCTTTGCATTCTCGTCCGGAGTGAGCAGGTCGCGTAGCTCCTCATTGTAAAGCTCGATGAACGAGCAGCGAACACAGTTCTCGGTGCCATCAGAATCGAGCCTGTTGAACAAAGCTTGCAAGACGCGCGGAACAATACCAGCTTCGGGGGCAAGAAGACCTAATGATTCGGTCATGTCACCAGACATGGTATAGGTCTTGCCAGTGCCGGTCTGGCCATAAGCAAAAATAGTGCAGTTGAAGCCAGCAAGCATCTATGAGAGTCAGCGGCCTGGTGCCAAAAGATTGTAACCCATGGCTGACTCACGTCTCCCAATATGGGTTTTACCACGTCGTCAAAGACCATTGATTGATCTGCTGCTTGCGAGAAGACACGGTCAAAAGCATAGGTCTTGTTGCTCAGTGCATTTGAGCCCATGGACAACTCGACATGCTGTCCCATCACACCATTTGTTTTGACGACAAGAGCGCTGTTTTCGCCGACCTCGCGCTCGCTCCGGCCTCTGCATCGTACTACCACGGTGATATTTGTCTCGACATTGAAATCCGTCTCGAAATCGCGTTCTTTGCGCTTCATGCCTGCAGCCGGCGACGTTCTGGTGGACGAGGCAGTCTCAGCGCGTGAGGCGGCACCGGACCTGTCGAGCCGAGATGTCACGGTGGCGGCGCTCTGGGGCCTGACACTGGGGGCGCGTGTCGTCGATCCGGCTCGTATGCTTGCGCGACCAACGGCGCCAGGTCGAGATGGAGGCGGCATGGCGGCTGAGGATTGGACGCCCCTCCTCAGGGGAGCCTTTCGTTTGGAATCCAGGGTGAAGGCGTGCACCAGTGGTGACTCGGGGGCAGGTTGATGTTGCTATTCGAACTGGACGCTGCTGTACGCGCAGTGCCTTGGGGGGAAATAATCAAACAAATCAGTCCCTCGTGATTATTGTTGGACGCGAGAGGGAGCCGAGGCAAGTTGATAACGTGTTCAGCGCGTCGGAATGTAGAAGCAAATGATGAGGGTGTGAGGGTATAACAGATTGATAGCAAGCACTTCGGAGCTCTATCAGACAGGGTCCAGTATGATCCATTGGGGGAGGGGCGCAGACTCCAAGGTTGACTAGCATGAGCAGATGAAGTTTGCGCGTAGCTCCTGTTTACAAGCGGGCAAAAGGCGGGTCTGGGGGCAGCGGCACCCCTGCCAGGGCCGTTCGCCCCAGTTCAACCCGACATGGATGTTGCTGCAGCAACTATCGATAGGACCTTGCAGGCACGACCGTTAACCCCTGTCGAAACGGTCCCTCCTGCCGGGCGTGACACATGCAGATGACGTTTTGGAAGTGTCCCGCGCTTTCCCTTCCGCTCACCCCCCTTGGGCCCCTGTCCACCCGCCTTTAGACGCATCACGCGGCGGTGGCAGGCCGTGATTGACACTGAGACCAAGGCTGACTAGACGATGTACGTTTGCAGAGAGCTCTAACTTCGATCGTGAACTAGAATTACAGCCGCTCTCCACAACATGATCTGTTGCAGAGCAGACCAAGCTTGTAAGGCTGACCACACAGCCCATCACTTCCAGACGTACCAAGCTGCTCAGACAGCCATTCCGTTTACTTGAGCGCACCTGCCGACCGCCGTCCCTCCCCGCGAATCCCTTATCTCCCACTTGGGTGCGCATGTCCTCAGCTCTCAACATGGCGTCGCTCTTCAGCGCTCAACTCCATCCAGGACGCGCACTGGGATTCCTTGGTATGCTGCCTCTTACCACAAATACATTACGTCGTCTTGGTTGCTGATATCGCCTTCCACAGTTCTCGGCGCATCTCTCCACGACATCCTGACCCGACTCAAGGCCGAGCCCCAACGATTCCCGAAGCTCGACCTAGTATACTCGCCAACTGATCCGGTCAAAGAGCCTGTCGTAGTCACGCTTCCAGCGAACGGAGTACGTTTACGTTTCGATGGCCCTGAACAGCGCCTTCGCCTGGTCGAAGTCGTCGACTTCACAAAGAACCACATCACCTTCAAGGACCAGAGCACAGATCGCGACTTGGTGAAACCACCACCCGACCCTGCAACTCATTCTCACTCGGGAGAACCTGCCACCGAGCCTACCTTCAAACACATATACCAGAGATTCCTGGGTCCCACTTACGATGGCGAGTTCATCCCAGGTTCCGATGGGCAAGGGATTTACATGCTATCGTACCCAGGCGTAGCTTTCACGTTTCCTCTGGCACAGTCGGCCTATTCGCCCGACAAGGATGTCGTGACGCTACTGTCTTCTTCCACGCAAGTCGCCACGTCGATGGCAGTCTTCAGCGGGGACTCCTGGGCCCAGTCTCGGGAGACACTGTGGACCGAGGTCCTCCCCAGTGTCAAGTCGTTCGCACCACTTGCAAAGGGCAAGGATGTCTGTCCAGATGAGATATCACTCGTTAAGATCCATGGAGGAGGGAAGATACAGTTGTTCAAGAAGTGGACCAGCAGCTCTACTTGGATATTCCTGGGCGACACGACTCCGCAGGAGCTTGTTGCGGAACTGGGACCACCTGATGCCATCTACCGCAAGAACGATCAGCGCATGTACATCCACAAGATTCGCACGGCCAGCAACAGCCGGACGCGGCCAGATGGTGATGGTCTGCGGCGACCAGGTGATCTGACGGACACGGACCAGTCCTCCGCGAATACAATGTCTGAAGACTCCAACGATGACGAGGCAATCGAGGAGGACTTTGCTGGCAATGTGTCTGGCGAGTGTTTCTACAATTACTTCTATCTGGGTTTCGATGTTCTTGTGTCTACACCGACGTCTCCCTCTCAGCCGCCACCATCCCAGGACAAGTCTGGACTTCCAGAAAAGACCATCAAGTCGGAATCACCAGATCGCCTGGTGGCAACCAAGCTGATACTGCACGCCAATGTGCCAGGCTCGTACCCATTCAACCGGCACCGACGCTGTAGATGGGAGATTTCATATCTGGATCAAGCCTCGCCGGAAGCACCAGTCGGCACCGAGACGCCCTTCGCCGATATCTCGAAACACCTGCGACAAGAATGGCAGTCCATCTACTCCTCGGAGGCCGAAGCCCTCCAGAAGCAGAGAGGCATGGTACTCAACCGGGGCTGGGGCGACAGTCCTGGGAGTAGCTGCGAGCTTCTTGGGGGCTGGGAAGACAGCGGCGATAGTACGAATGTAGGCGTCGGTGCCAGGCGTGCTGATGGTAGCGAGGACTCTACGACTACGTTGTACGGCTTCCCCGGTCTCGTGTTTGAGGTACTCAAGAATGGGTACGTCAGTGCCTTGACAGTCTTTTGATGGCTTGTCAACAGCCTGTCAACTGTGGCCTTATAGCCAAGGCCGCCGTCGTATGGAGCTGCTGAGCGATCAGCATGTGGCATTCAGGTATCTGGTTTGCAGGCGGATGGGAAGGAGCTCAGCGTGTTGCATAGGAGACATTTCAAAGTGGCCGTCACTACCACTCTCCACCGTCATTTGGCCGTGGTCTTGGTTTTGCCATGGGTCTCGTTACAGATCTGGGCGTTGGAAAGGCGTCATATTTGGATCGGTGATGGGCATTGCTTGAGGTCCTCTAAGGCCGTAATTGATAAACAATGATATCTGCGAAATCGTGACTTTTCTCGTTTACTCGTGTTCGAGCGCTTCTCCATAAACCCAATTATCATGTCATCAAAGATCGCAAGTGCGGCGCATCCTCGCTTCACTTTCTCTCCTATCTTCCTCAGCCGGACTCTAGTTTCCGTCCCTGATTAAGGAGACAACGCTTCCAAAAGATCGCGTAGATAAACCATGAGCTGTGTATTCCTTCAAATTGGGAACTTGTCTTCGCGTGTTCCAGATGTCATGTTGCGAAGCCTCGGCACGTCTGCACGTCTTCGCCGACCTCCTGTGACCTCCCCTCCGATCTTCACCACCAGCGCTCTGTCGCAGACGGATTGGGACTCAATCCCGGTCCACCAATGTCGTTCTCTTCCATCCTCACCCAAGCACCATTGTGCCGAATGTGTCTCACAAGCTCAATATCATCAGTGACACTGATGCCCAACTGCGCAGGTGAGAGTATGCGCTGTGCCGAACCTTCCGCCTTGTGGAAGGCTTTTTCTTCATGGGATCCCGGCTCGAGCTGCTAGGACTTTCCCGTCCGAGGATCCAGAGCATCAGCAGACCCGTACACGATCTTGCGGTAGATGGGTCGGTAGGTGGGAATTGACACGACGAGAAAGCCGGCGCATATCTCGGCCTCAGAGGCCCATGCTGCTGGTACCGCATCCCCTTTGGCGCACAGGTTAGTAATTATCGCTTCTTTTTTTTTTTTTTTTTTTTTTTTTTTTTTTTTTTTTTTTTTTTTTTTTTTTTTTAGGGACCATGTGCTTTGTAAGAGGCGATTCTGCAAGCTTTGACGGCAGCAACGCAAAGGAACGACATACAAGAGCCGTCGAGCGAGCCGACTTGGAGAGCGAACACGAGACGGATGATACTAACAACACAAGCACTAAAACGTAAGACTGTCAAAAGTGTTGCCCCACATAGTCGCGATTCAAAACTGGTTCAACTTACCTCCCGCCCATGGCAAACGAGAAATAAATCCACCTCTTTTTCTCTTTCGAAGCATTCAGCCTTTGGACCTGTCTGAAGGGCAGGAGAAGAATTATGAAGTCCGTGATGATGTTGCATATGTCACGGTACCCACTACAATGGCCCACTATATAAACGCCGCAGCTTCGCCTGCGGTTCGTAGACTTTTAGCTCTTCTCTCCTCGCGCAACAACAAGTTATTATCACGGCTTACGAGCAGCACCGTAACAGCATACAGTGGTGACAAGCTGTAGGATTCCGTACTGTATGCAGTGGCCTTCGAGAGAATCATCCCAAAATGATTCAATCGGAATACATTGACATATAGCGCCGGTGGCACTCATCAGCGACCATGAGAGCGTGAAGACTCCCAGTGCCCAGAGACAGTGACGGAAGCGGCGATATGGGAAGATGGATCCGTAGAGGGCGAGGATGCTAAGCTTCAAGAAGCCCATTGACATGACGTACGAGACCTCGGTAGTCATGGCCGTCTATGATGTGTTAGCCGACGGGTGATGTCTAGTCAATCTGTTGTTCAAGAACCCACAATCTGAATCCCTTTCTTGCTTGTGATGAAGATGACATGCCGCTCACCGCCATACCTTGTCATTAGTCCAAAGCTTGTAGCACCAGTCGCGACGAAAACCTGCAAAGCAAGACATTATTAAGGATTCGCTCTCACAGTGGTCGGTAAAGAAGGATCTCATACCCAGGAGATGACGAGAAACTTATCACTGATGTGTATATACCAACGCCGGTGCATCAAACGCCGGCCAACAAGTCGGAGGAAGACGAATAAAGTGCTCAGGAAAGCAGTGACTATGGTGCAAACAAGAATACCGACAACTCGACTGTCACTGGAATGCTGCAGAAAATACCGATGTTGCTCCGGGGTGGGTTCGTCCCCTTGGTTGGACATGGTCACTAGAACTTTCGTCGTAGATGCAATGATGAGTACGCTGTATACCCAAGGACAGAGAATGGACTGACGTGCTGACCGACCTGAAGAGGGGAACAAAAATATGGTCTCAGGGGGCAAATTTAGCTGTGCTGGCTCAAATGTTTTGGCTTCGCCTGTCCCTCAGTTTCATATAGAAGTGTGAAATGTCTAATTGTGTTGTACAAGAAGCCTGGACGCGAGGTAATGGGCGTTCAGCTCGATGACGCACTACTGCGCCATGCCCACCCTACCATGAGTTACTTGTGCAAAACATCTCGAGACTTTTCCAGTGCTGAAAAATTCCTACAGAATCATCTGTGGTAGCACTGCATTTTAGTCGGTGGGGGCTGTTCCTCTGGGTGTTGGGAGTATGCTGTTCAAGTGGCACAATGGAGAGTGCGGCGTTGCAGCAAGACGACCTCATCAGGGGTCCTTGTAGGTCACTAATGGTGGGCATCTCGTATATATTTAAAGAACCGTTTAGAGCTGCAAATCACGTTTGTCTGCATACGGGGCTGGAAGAGCAGTTGCTACCTTGCCGCTCCTCTTTGCTTTCAGACAAGCCCTGGAGACTCCGTCGATGTTTCTGAGTCGATTTGCTGTGCTCTTACATGCTCAAGCTTAATTCGAATGCAGTCGAGAACTGTGTTGGGTCCAATTTGTAGAGTGTTCATGTTACAAGTGTGCTGTGTCGACATACTGTGCCTGTCAAAGGGGACCTGAGCGGTAGACTTTTATGCAAACGAAAGACCCAGTCGGGGCGTCATACGTGAGATGGCGGACGACTTCTCTGGAACAATATCTCCGATTGCAAATGACTCTTGACCTTCTTATGAGATAATGTGGATCCGTGTTTCACACCCACGCCCAGATGCCAGTGAAATACAACACGGTCTGCATCCTGGAGTATTTTAGGGATTCAAACCCAATTACCCGTGTACACTTCATGACATAATACTCTACCCATCCAGTTTATAAGTACAAACCGAGGTTGTTTTTGGAATGATTGTCTAACGCATTTAATCACTACAGTGTTCTTGTTGCACGAGAAAACCTGTAGTCCAATCTGACACGTTCAAGAATTCCGCTGTTTTTGGACTCTTAGCGGCGACACAGTGGTATTTAATGCCATGTGCCACGGCATACCAAGGCTTTCGCGAAGCCAAAGGCCTCAGAAAAAGTTTTTCAGCCGATTTGTGATTGTAGCACAATTAGGTAGACCAAACTAAAGTTGATTCACTTGAGGGCTGAAGACTGTTCCAAGTGGCTTGTTTCTGGAACCTCACTTCAGCGAAGGCTCCAGAAACCAATTGCCATGTCATACAAAATGGGGAGTCTGCTATCCCTGTAGAAGGGTGTCCACACAGATACGGCGCTTGAGGCTAAAGTCAGGCAGTGCCCATGGCGTTTCATCACGGTTTAATCTGGAGACTTTGAACCCAAATAATTCCGCTAATCTCATAATTCTGATTCAGTAGTGCTCACCGTTGACTGCGGTAGTTCCAGAATAGTTAAAAGAATGCAAAAACGTTATCTGCGGCTCTATAGACTATAGGAAATTATGGTAGGACTTCGTCGCACCACTTCTCCCAAGCCAGAAGACGCGGACGATACCAGCCTACTGGCTTTCTCTCCTGACAGAAAATTAGTGGCCTCTGCAGGTTGGAGAGAATTCGTTCGGCCATGCTTGGATGCGTAAAGCAAAGAGTAGGAGATGTGGCTCAACTCTAAAAGGGAGTAGCTAGCAACTGAGGCGAGATCAAGACCGCCCACATCTTCTACAGCACATTTCCAATACTGCTGTCAACCAATACGATGGATATTACCCCTTCAGACTAGCAGAAATTGAGGCCAGTGAGGTACATCTCTTATTTCGATGCGGCGTAGTACACATACTAAAGTGGAATGAATTCAGTGGGGCTCACCAACTGGCAGCTTGTATGCTGCGCCAAGTACTTGGAAATGCACACCCCTTCAGTTGGGACCCACAGGTTTGCCCTTGTTCCGCCTTGTCCGTGTGCACCAACTATCGGCAAGGACGGAAGCAAGGGGCGGGAGCAAGGTGGGAAAGCAAAGGATCGATATAACGAAGATGATGGTGTGAGGATAGCTGTGCTTACAAATAGAGATCTCACGCTTTGCAGCCTGAACATCAGCTTCCAAGACTCATCAATACGAACCATACGTTTCTCAAAAATATTACTTAAACCAAGCTTTGCATAATCTCACAGAGCCTCAGTCTTTTCCTCGAAGTATGAACCATTAGTGTTTCAAGATGACTCGTCTCGCACCTTACTACGAGCAACACAAGCTCGAGAACGTCCAAGGCCCAGGGGATTCTCGTCCAACGGCTGCCCAGATAGTCAAAGATCAGGGCCTCATTGACAGCCCCGAATGGGCCGGCAGAGTCGTTCTCATCACAGGTGTTTCGCCTGGAGGGCTCGGGGTTGAGACAGCAAAGGCCATCCATTTGACGGGCGCGGACGTCTACATCACTACTCGAAACCTTTCCAAGGGCGAAGAGGTCGCCGAAGAGATCCGAGCGGATGGTAAGCCTGGAAAGGTCGACGTCGTCCAGTTGGAATTGGACTCGCTGGACAGCGTTCGAACTGGTGCGGCCGAGTTTCTGAAGAAGAGTGGCAATAAGCTCAACATTCTCATCAACAATGCCGGCATGTACCCAAGAATTGACACGCTTGAAATATGCGCTAAGTTCTGGTTAGGAATCATGGCCTGTCCAAAGGGCCAAACCAAAGATGGCTTCGAGTTGCAGTTCGGCACCAACCATCTCGGTATGATTTCCGCCTCCTAGTGAGAGAAATTTGCGCAAATTCTAACATCTTTTAAGGCCATTTCCTGCTCTTCCAACTTCTCAAGGATGCTCTTCTGGCTTCAGCAAGCCCTTCATTCAACTCCCGCGTCGTATCAGTGTCCTCCGGCGCCCACCGGAGTGGCAAGATCAACTTCGACGACCTCACTTTCGACAACACCGAGTACACTCCGCTTGGGGCCTATAGCCAATCCAAACTTGCCAACGTACTCTTCGCAAATGAGCTAGACCGGAGGTATCAGTCCAAGAACCTCCGAGCTCTGAGCCTACACCCGGGTGGCATCCTCACTCCCCTCACGAGGTACCTGCCGACCACAGATGACATCAAGGCCGACAAGGAGCTCTACAGGACCGTGAAGGACCCTGCTCAAGGCGCTGCGACTACCGTTTGGGGTGCTGTGGCAAAGGAGTGGGAAGGCAAAGGAGGAGTCTACCTCGATGAGGTTGCTGAAGGATGGCTCACCCCGCCAGATGCGTTGTACTTGTTGGCAAGTACGACCCTCGCTATTAGGAGGCTACTTTAGTTATCCCCTACAGGGCACGTAGCCTCTTAAAACTTAGACAGAATAACACCAATACACGATTGCTTCCTATATGATTATCATACGTACGAGAGACCTACCAATACTAATTAGTAATCATGGGTATTATAAATTAATAAGGTAAAAGAGGCAACCTTATAAGGATTTTTCTAACCTAAAAATTACATCCTTCTTATTAATAAGCACTATATAGCAATAATTACTTCTTTAAGCCTCCCTATACCATTAAACTCCCTAAGTAAATATTATAAAGATTAAATAAACTAAGTAGCATTTCCTATAATATCCATATGCATATTCATTATTATTTAAGAGATATGCATTTATTATATATAAAACTCTATTAAAAACGAACTTATTATAAACCCATCTTTAACTCCTTTTTAAAACCCGGCAAAACTTAATAAAGCTTCGTTTTGCTAAATAAATAAAGCTTATAATTATTGCAATTGCTAAATAAACAAAGCTTATAATTATTGCAATTACTAAAGCTAATGCAACGTTATGTTATAAGCAAGTATAAGTTATGCATTATGCTTTTAGCTAATATAAAAGGACTTAATAATAGGAGAAAGCCTTAGCTTTTAAGGCTTAAAGGAATTAATAACTTCTTTTTTTTAATAATTATAACTTGCTCCTTATTAAATTACTATTATTAACTTACTTTTAAACATTACTTATTTTATTAATATTTCTTTATTTTATTAATTTTATTTCTTATAATATTTGCTATAAAAACTTGCAAAAATAGTTAATAATGCTAAGGAGCTACCAGCTCTTATTAAAGAGTATATAGTTAATAAGATGCTTACTTAAACTTTAATTAACCTAGCCTATTATAAATATATTAACCTGGAATTATAGTTTACAGCCCTTATATAGGGAGCATTAATGAAATACCTAATCACTTACTTAGCAAGTACTTTAGTAAGTTATATGTAATAAAATCTTTATAATAACAATTTTTTTATTGCCTATTGTAAGGATTATGTAATATAAACATAGGTAATGTTTAAAGTACTATTAAATCCTTATTAATAATGCCTAAAAGTTTTCCTTTAAATGCAAGGTATTTATATAAGATGTAATAACTAACCTATGGCATTATAGTTAGTTATCATGGCTTAAGTTAAGGAAAGATTAAAATAAACTAATAATAAGCTTTGTAATGCCCTATTAACCCTAAAATTAAGCATAAATAAATATTGCATGCAACTTTAAAAATAATAACTATAAGTATAGCCTTTATAAAAACCATAAGCAAGCTTTAAATAATAATAATTGCCAAAAGGGTAATCCCTGGGACAATATTTACTATTGCTACCAGCTTTAGGCGCGCAATTACAAAACCTAAACTTAATAATATAATTTATTAAAAATTAAATATAGCTAGCAAGGCTCATTATTATTAGCAAAGAAATGGAAATAAAGCTTATATTAAAGATATATACTATACCCGGCATAACCTTAAGCTACTTTAAAAATACCTTTATTAAATAAAAAGTATAACCTATATAAAACTCTTTCCTTATAATACATTCTTAATAAATATTTAAATTTAGCAAAGTTAGCATAATTTATAAAAACCTTTAATAATTTTCATAAGTATATTAAGGATTTATATAACTTATTAAATAATAAGATAAAGATATTTTTTAATATTTATTATTATGCTAAAATTTAGCTAAGTTAATTCTATATGGTTTTTCCTTAAATGCTTAAAAACTAAGTTAAGGCCTATTATCTTTATTTCATAAATTAAATTAATATATTTGCAATAACATACCTTAAAATTAAAATGCATTTTAATATAAACCTTAATTATTAGCATTATTATATAAACTAAATAATAATAATATTTATAAAAATAAAAGTATAAAACCTAAATAAAGATTTGCATAAGGTTTTATATTTAATGCTTAATAAGCTGTAACTTTATTAATAAGCATTAAGCTAAGATTATGCTAAAAAGAATAACTTAAGAATAATAATAATTAAAGCTTATAAAAAAGTTTTTAAGTTAAAAATAGCTCTTTTTAAGCTAGCTTAATTATATAAAGAGTTATTTTTAAATTTAAGATTTATAATAAAAATATAACTTAGCTGCGTAATTATAATTTATATTATAAATAAAGTTTTAAATTAATATTATATTAATTGTAAGTATAATGGCTAAAAGCTAAAAGGAGAATAATAATTATAGTTTTAAGCGTTTTAAGGAAATTAAAGATTTAGCTAATTAAACTTAAGCTATTTAAGCTTTAAGCAGCTAAGATTTTATAGCATTAGCTATAAAGCTTAAAGTAATAATGCTTATAAAGAAGGAGGAAGAGGATAACTTTGGAAGAAAAGATATTATATTTATAAGAAGAAAGGATGCTAATTAATTAAACATTTAGCTAATAAGCAATATTTAATAAGAAGAAGCTATTTAATATAATATAAATATAAAGATTATAATAATAACTTTAATACTTTTTTAAGTAAGTTTAAAGAATATAAAATAAATAATAAAGATAAATTTTATAAATATAAAGATAAATAGGATTAAAATAATAATTATAATAATAATACTTATATTATAAAGGTAGAACTTAATAAGGAAATTCATTATGCAAATATTAATTTCCTAGCTAATAAAGCATTTATATACTAAATTATGAAAAATAATGTTTTTTAAATGGAAATAATTATTATAGCTAGCTAGTTTATCTTAAAGAATAAATATAACTAAACTTATTTTTAAGGAATCCTGCTGGATATTAAAGCATTGTTAATATTTACGGCTAAATATAAGCAATTTCTTATATTATAATAAAAAGACCTAAAGTATTAAATTAATTTAATTGCTGCAGGGAAAGCCAAAGTTAAATTTAATAATGAAATAATTATTAATTTGCTTAACATAATAAAAGTTTCCACTTTAATTAGTTATATTAACTTCCATATCATTTAAGCATAAACCCTATTCCTGCTTTACTTAATAAACATAAATAAGCTTTAAATATATTATAATAATATTATAAATAAAATGGTTTCTTTTAATAATATAACTATTATATTAATATTTAGAAAATAAGGCTATCTATGGTTTTTCCTAAATTAAACTATTAATGCTATATATTTCCTTTTGGAAATAGAAATAAGGAGACTTTATTATTACTTTAAACACCCATTAATAAATCAACTATGCCGGATGCTTAAAAAAGCTAGCAATTTAAATATTAATAAATAAGCAATGGCAGAAATTAAGAAAATGTATTATTATTATTAAATAAATAAACCCGTACTTAAGCGTTTTAAGTTTATATTATATAATAATTATAAATTTAATTATAAAATCTTAGTTAACGTAATATATTTAAGCAAATATTTAATTCTTTATATTATAAACTAGGCTATTGCTTTTTAAGGAGCGAAATTTTTAAAATTTATATTTATAAAGACTATATAATAAACATTATAAATGCTTTAAATTAATATATATTAAGAATTATTAAATGTTATTAAATATAATATAGGAATAAACTTTGTATCTTTAGAATTCCATTTAAAGGCATAAATAATGGGAATTAAATATAAATAAATCCCTATAAAGGCATATTAATTTATTAAGAAAGTTAAGAAATACTATTAAGCCCTTAAATAAGCATATAAAATCCTATATACTAAATTATATAATAATGTAAATAACGATGCTATTTTGCAAATAGCTATAAAAGCTATTAATAATATTGCTAAACTAAATAAATTAATCCCTATATTTTTAATTTTCAGTGCCTACCTATAAGTATTGCATAAGTTATTATTATTACCATTAATATAAAAGTAAGTAAAAGCTATTTTAAAGGCTATAAAGATGCTGTGAAAAACTATAGTTAAATAATAAGTGCGAAATGTATTAAATATTAAAGTTAAACTTATTTTTAGCATAAAATACCTACTGCAATGTAAAGTTTGTATATAAAGAGAAAGAAAAGGATAAAAGGGTTTATATAAGGTTATTACCATGAATAGCTATAATATAACCTTAAATATGCTAAATAAAGCTGCGACATTCAGGTTAATAATTATCCAACTATACTATTAAAACAATAATGAGAAAATATAACCCTTATAAGTAAAAAACCTAGCTATGGAACCTTAAATGCAACCTATTATGCAACTACCATTACCAAAGATAAAAAACTATATTATTATATTATATATCTTAAAGAAAGAAAATAAAAACTATAACTTAGCGATTAAATTAAGATAAGATGGAGTTATTATAATATTAGGCTTATTATTTAAAGAGTTTAATAAAATGGAAATTAACAACCTTATTATTAAAGGTATCTTTTAAATTAAAAAATAATTAGCAAAGCAATATAGTAAATATTATTTCTTTAAGTTTTGTATAATATAGGAGGTAAAAAGTAAAACCATAAAACCTTATAAGAAATCCTAATTTATTATTTAAGGTTATAATAATAATAAAAAGGGATTAATCTTAATGCAAAGCTTAATTATTTAAAGAATAAGCTAATAAATAATCCTTATACTTACCCCCTTATTAATTTAAGAAAAAGGCATAGTTCTTATACTTTAAGATATCATTTAAGCTTACCCCTAAGTAAAGTTAAAACTATGCAAAACGATCCTTGCAAAGCTATTAAAGAAACTAAGAAATAAATACCCTTTAGGCATAATTATTTATATTATTTAACCCTTATATGGCATAGTAAAATCCAGCGTTTATTAATTTAATACATATTAGAAATATTATTAATAAAAGCTTAAGATAAACTGCTCTATATATAATCCTTGCTTAATAATTATAAAGCCTGCATAACCCTTTAAGATAATAAGCATATAAATAAATAATATATTAATTCTATTTATGTTAAAATTCCAGGATAAGAAGGAAATTAAGATAAAAGCTGCAAAACTACAAAGAAAATCAAAATAAGCTAATGCTTAGAAACTTAATAAATTATAATAAGGCTTACATAACTATAAACATTATTAACTTAATTACTACTTAATAAAAAGAATAAGCTAATAAACTTGCCCTTATTAATGTAATAATTAAAAATGCTTTTTAAAGATACCTTAAATAAAAAGCCTGCAAAGTATATATAGCTTTAATTTATTAATTAAAAGCTTTATATAATCTTTTAATAGCTGTATAAATGCAAAACCTAAAGGCAAAAGATTATAAGAGCCTAAATATATAATTATTATAATAAATGAATAATGCCATGTAAGGAATTAAATATATACCCTTTAATCTTAAAATAGCAAAACTTTTTATATTTATAAATAAATTATTTATAAATAACTAGGACTTAATATTTTAACTTAAATATATTATTATCCTTATAAATAAAACTTATAAAGAAATTAAGGGATTTATAATAATAAGCAATATTCTTTATTAATTATTAATAAAATATAAACATATTATTTAAAGCATGCTAATAAGCAAAATTTACAGCATAATAAACAAAGTAAATATTGGAATCTCCCTAGCCATAATAATCAAGATAGCTATAAAATAACTTTTATTACCAAATATACCCTTAATTATTTATATAAACTTATATAGCTTATATAAATACCTTATAAAGCTAAGAATAATAAAGGAAAAGCACCTTATAATTAATATTATATTATTATAAGAATTATATAAAATAAGAAAGATTGCCAAAATAAGGTAAATAAATAAGAAAAATAACCCTGCTAATGTAATAATAAAACTAACTTTAAACACTGCATTATAAAAGCTTATTAATAATAATAAGCTTTGCATATGGATAAATGAATTAGTTAAGAAACTTAAAGTAGCCTCTTCCTGCTAAGAAAGGAGCAACTTGCCATTAGCACCTTTTCCTTCCAACCTTATCACTGCTAATTGCAAAACCTTATACCTCCTAAACTTAAAACCCTTAACATAAACTTTAACCTTCCACACTTTAATTAACACCTTCTTAATACCTTATTACATATAAGGACAACCTTATAATTATTAATATTATTAATAATCATTATTTTAAAATTAATTTTATTATTATTATTACCTTTTATTGCTATTTATTAACAATAACGTTAAAATTAACTTTTATTAAATTTATTTATAACTTATTAACTTTTCTTATAACTAAAGAATAAATTAATAATTATTACATAATAATTATAAAGTTTTATACTATAAATATTTATTTTAATTATTAAATTCCTATAAAATCTTTTTCTTCTTATTATAATAAAAAATATTAATAATAACTTATAAAAATTATTTAATACTTTTATTAATATGCCTTATAAGGATAATAATAATAAGCAAAATTATTTAGCAAATATTACATTTACTACCTATGCTAAAGATATAATTAGTATAATTATTATTATAATTACCATTAACATAATTAACATTAAAAGTAGCTTTGCTGCAACCCTTAACTAAAATCAAGATTCCCCTGCAAACATTATAACTATAACCTTAATTAATAAAATAAATATTATAACTATATTTCTATTAAGTAATAAGATAAAGATTGAAATTATTACTAAGGCTGTAAAAAAGGCTAAAATTACCTTAATTAATAAGGATAAAAATAAGCTTATTAATCTTATTAGCTCTTATAGCAAAATCATTATTAATAATGCTTATTTAATGAATATTAATAAGGATATTAATAATAATAACTCTTATCTACTTGCTCATCCAATAAATATTAATAAAGATATTAATAATAATAACTTTTATTTACTTAATATTAATAGCAATTTAATTATTATTAATAATAAAAATAATTAAAACTAGGCTAATGAAACCTTAATAAAAATTGCAAAGATTGCCTTTAAATTCACTTTTATATTAAGCATTAAAAAGAGCAAGCTACTTATTAAGATAAACTCTTAAAGAATTATTAAAATTAATAAGCTAAAAGCTATAACTATAACCTAAGCTAAGATACTTTTCTTAAATAATGTTATTATAATAGCTATTATTTAAATTATTAATAACTTTTAATATTAAAATAAGCAAATATTATTTAATAATATAGTTAAAAAGCTATATATTTATATTAAGAGCATTAAAACTCTTAATGCAAGATTATATAGCATTCCTAATAATAAAAACCATTAGGGTAATCATTATTTTAAATGCTAAATTATTGCGATTTCCGTAATAAATAACTTAATAAGGGTTTTAATCTTAAATATCTTCTATATATATTAAATTGGAAAGATTTAGCTATTAAAGGACTGGATTGCCATGCTAACCCAGCTTTAAAACTTTTTATATTAAATCATTAATAAATATATGCAAAGCTTATATATAAAAGGACTTATTAAAAAATATGCATTATTGCCTAAGCAACCTAAGCAAAAAATAACTATTAAGGAAATTAAAAAAAATAATAAAAAATAAGAGAAGAACTTAATAAATAATTAAGCTGCTTATAATGCTTAATTTTAAAAGAATAAAAAGTAGCTAAAGGAAAATAATTTAAAGCAATATTAAGTGCATTTTAATAATAAAAATAAGGATAAAGATAATAACGTTTATATTATAAAGATATATAACAAAAATGAATATAAGCTAAAGAGTTTGGCATTAGCTTTGTAAGCATTAACTTCCCCTGCGAAGAAGAGATTTAAAACTAAGGCCCTTATGCGGAAATTAACAATCTTTATAAAGAAGCAACTTTAAAAACTAAGTATTAAGGATGATGGATATAATATTTAAGGAATAATGTAATAATAAAGGTTGTAAGTTTAAGGAATGATATAATAGCAAGGGTTGTTAAAACTTGCTTTAAAACTTATAAGTTATAATTTTAAGCCTTTTTAATAATACTTTCTTATGATAAAGGTTATATATACATAATATGCAATGAATTATAATTTTAGGCTAATTATAATAAGGATTATATACACTCATTAAAAGAAGAGAAAACTTCAAGTATTAGCAAGTATAACCCTTGCTATTAAAAGGCTATTTTAGTTATTCCTTATAGGGTACATAGCCTCTTAAAACTTAAACAGAACAATACCAATATACAATTGCTTCCCATACGATTATCGTACGTACGAGAGACCTACCAACAGTACTACCATGGCGGCTATGCTCCACAGGCCTTTGACCCTCCGACGGAGAAGAAGCTATGGGATATAAGCTTGCAGCTCACTGGAGTTAGCGAGTAGCACAGTGATTGGACTTCGGTGGGCATTTTGCCGCCAAAGTATCATAAATAACTCACAGCATAACATCGGCCGGAAGGAATTTTGTTTGGCTACTAAAGTACTGTCTGTATGGACAGTATCGCGCCCATAATGCCTGATGCCAGGCCTGTCCTGGTACACAATTTGGATGTCAGACGGCATCAGCAGCTACCACCGCGTCACAATGAGCAGTCGCATCCTAATTGAGCCCAAATTGTCCGCTCAACGCATAGATATGTAGGTACCGGAGCGAATAAATACCTCGGAAAAGATCTAATCTCGTTCAACTCCATTCAGACCCTGTCCTCCTTGAGCACATCTAATATCTACGCTCAAAGGCTAGTTCGATACTGTGGATTCTCGTCATATTTATGGCTCGCCACACTCGAGGGACTGTTCTGGCCGGAATAGCTGGCAGACTTGGCCGAACACATCCCTCCGTCACAGTATCACTACCGTATTGCAAACCGACGGCCATCCTTAGACGCATGCTGCAGAGCATCATTTGGTCGCTTCCAGGTGGGATGACTTTACGCACGCCTAGAGGTACAGGGGCGGTAACTACCTTCTGTATACCCAAGATCGTGGGATTTGTGTAAATTGAATCGATATTTCAATTCAATTCTGGTGGTAATCTAGTGCATGCCATCGTCATATGGCGGTTGACAAAAGTTGATACTTGACTAGTGAGGCATTGTCAAGGCCTGGCCATGCACATGATAGTATTAAGATGAGCTTACTTCTCAGGTAAATCGAGTGATCTTGTAGCCTTTCCTACCAATCCTGACAGAGTACACGTGCATGTGCAGCCCCCTTCTTTGTGGAACCTGGCTAACGTCAGCGGCTATGCAGCTGGGCGTGGCACTAGCTGGAGGAAGAAGATGGGCCGTTGGTCTCGATATCTTATTCCTTCCAACCGTTTCAACCGGGGTTCCAAGTCGTGATAATCAATCGCAGACACTTGAACCAGCCTTTCGGAATTTTAACTCCTGATTGCGTGGTTCTGAGTCGTATACAGCACATCATTGTCCATAGATACCCTCCTTGAAATGGACATGCCATTGATGTCTAATATCTACCGGCCACGCCATAGACACCGGGGCCGCAATGCCGTGATTAGGACGAGCTCTTATCCACCATGGATTGACGTGACTACTGGCCGGGCCGGCAAGATCATGGCATCTTCCGGGCATGTTCCCGAAAGCTGGTCCTCGGCTGAGGCGTTGACGTCTGACGCAGGAGGGCCGTTCGACCTTACGGGCGGCCATCAACAGCAGAAGCTCCGGTATGAGCTCACATTGATGTATCAATCTGCTCATATAGTTGACGGGTCTGAAAATATTCGCATACTTCACCTTCTCCCGGGAAAGCGAGACGACCCCATTCGGACACGGTTGCAGTCATGCTCGGTCGGCAACCCGCCAAGCTATGAAGCCGTCTCATATGCGTGGGGAAGCAAGTTGGATAACGCTGTGATTATTGTCTGCGAGGGTGGAGTCGATTACCATGTTGAGATCCCGCGAAGCCTCCACGGGGCTTTGAAACAGCTGCGACACGATTCCAATCCTCGCCTCATCTGGGCCGACGCCATTTGTATCAACCAGACAGATGATGAAGAGAAGAGCTGCCAGGTACGATTGATGCGGCAAATATACCAGAAAGCCACGAGGGTGGTTATCTGGTTGGGGGATGACTACGAAGCGGGTTGTGGAGCAAGTACCCTCTTTGGTGTTATCAGCCAGATGAATCACGGCGAATCCTTAGCGATGCCACCACCGGAAGATCATGACTTTTGGATCGCTTTCGGGCAGCTTTACAGGAGTCCTTGGCTCTCGCGATTGTGGTGTTTGCAAGAGGCAGTCTTGGCCCCGTCCGCTCAGGCCATGCTTGGGGAACACTCCACGCCATGGAAACATATTGGCTTCGCCGCGACATGCATCAGCGATGTGCCGGCTCAGACTTTTCAGTATGACGATAGTGCGTTGCTTGGTGTACACAATGCCTGTCTGATATATGGACTGTCGCATTCAAATGAGAGCCGGCAGCTGGTTTCCTTCCTACAACTACTCACGCTCACCAGGCCATTTGTGGCGAGTGACTCTAGAGACAAGATTTACGGTATCCTGGGGATTCCGACAACAGACTCGGATCCTGATGCCGGCGAACCGTTCTTACAGCCTGATTACACCAAGACACTATCAGAGGTGTACATTGATTGCTCCTTGGCCATCATCCGCAAAACTCAGTCTCTCCGGCTACTGTCTTATGTCCAGCATGGACAGCTTCCCAGACGAGTAGCTGACGTCCCAGCGCTAATAGCGGCGGACGAGACGCTGGTTAAGGTCCCATCGTGGGTCCCACGCTGGCACCAGTACTTTTCAAGAACATTAGCGCCACAGGAGGAAGAGCCGAAGACTTTTGAAGCATCTGCCTCTATGAAAACCCACTCGGTGCCCAAGACTGATGTGAGAGGGCTCGAACTGATAGCATATGGGGCTCGAGTAACCCGCGTCAAAACTGTCTCTCGCATCATCGACGCCTCCAAGACATTGAGACACACTTCGGCAAAAACGGCCAACAAACTCTGGGTAGAGTTCATCGGGCCCCTAAAAGCATCAACATCGGACCCAGGGGAACTCTTTTACACACTAAGTACCCTGCTCACTGCTGGCAAAGACTGGCTCGGAGGCGTCATCGAGGACAGAGAGCAACACTTTGCCGACTTCCTGGCCCTAATATACGATCCCATCTTACTTTCTGGTGGTGACCCTGGAGTGCTACGAAGGAGGTTTATGGAGGCAGATGAGGGGGGTGAACCGCCTAAGTATATATCCTGGGCTCAAGGACCGTTGTTCCAGAAACCCAACGTGCTTCAAGATTTGCTTTTCCGGCCCCGAACAGATCTTGCGCTGCCACCCGTCGCCAAGACGGGGCGGGCCCATTGCTTCCAAGAGGCCATGCGCGGTGCGTGCACCTGGAGGCGCCTCATTGTTACCGAAAACGGCCACGTCGGGCTTGGCCCTCAGGCAACTGAACTAGGGGACGTCGTCTGCATCCTCGAGGGCGCCATTATGCCTCTCATTCTGAGGCCAGAAGCGGATAGTGATAGCTTCAAGCTCGTTGGCGAGGCGTATGTACAAGGCATGATGTTCGGCGAAGTCAAGATCTCTGAGGTGGAGCAGATCGTGCTGAGCGACAAGCCTTTCGTGGACCCTGTTGGATTGAATGTAAATAGCCTGCCTTGGTAGCTCGCTACGGTGGAAGTAAGAGTGGGTTCCGTTTCAACAAGGTGAGAGCGAGGAATTTGTACACGTGGAAAATTGCAGGTGCTATATATATATATATGATTCAATGTTAGATGCGTTCAATTCCTCCTCTGAATCATAAATGCGCAATAAACAAGTACATCTACCTCAACGTTTCTAATGCTGCTTAATCATGGGATTGGTTTTAATACACACCTTGGTAATCGCGATTACACGAAAGAAGTATTTGACAATTCGCATATAACTGAGAAGCAGGTGGTAGCTTGATCAAAAGCATGGTGAACGAGCACAGAGACCAGTAATAGTATGAGTTCTTCCCGAGACCAAAATCGGTTGTAGGATGACACTCAAAATGATTGAATCAGGACGGTCACCTGTGTTCTGTCCCTTGGTGGGAGCAAAACGTTTGCCTCTTGCCGAGCTCGAAACACTGGATATTATAGCACCAGACGTACGGCTTGACTAAACCCTGAAGGGGCCCTGGACCGTACTCACGACTAGTTCTGGTTGACGATCAGGTTGTTGTTCCTCCTTGGATAGTACCATGGCTCATCAGGATATCTCGGCCAGCTCGGTGGCCCCCTCTCCCCAGGGGGTCCCATCTCACCCCGTGTTCCTCTTATGCCTTCTGGTCCTCTTTCGCCCGGCGGCCCTCTACCGCCCGTTGGTCCTCTCTCCCCCGTGTCTCCATTCTGACCCTGCAGCCCTCGCTCGCCCGGTACCCCCCTTTCACCCTGTGCGCCTCTCCGACCTCGCCTACCTCTCCCTCCTCGAGGTCCACGTCTGCCTTGCGCTCCTGGTACTCCATCCACCCCGTCTCTTCCAGAAATGCCTGGAGGACCACGCAAACCTTGCCACCCACGCAGTCCTTGAGGACCGCGGATTCCTTGAGGACCTTGCCATCCATGCCATCCTTGCGGACCAGGTATTCCTTGTGGACCAGGTATTCCTCGTGGACCCTCAGGCCCAGGTATACCTTGACGTCCGGTGTGACCTCTCGGCCCACGTTGGCAGGCACTTCTATTTCTCGGCCTACCCAAGTAGAAGCAACCAAACCAGATCAAGAACCCGAGTCCGACAGCGAGGAGAATTCCAAACATAATGAGACCTGTTTTGGCGGAGTCATTGTTATTTGATCCACGTCTCTCTAGAGCCAGTGCTGTAATAAAACTTCGGGAGCCAGTTCTCACTTCATCAACTGGATAGTCAGCAGCTGATCAGTATGTGTGTGGATTGGATCGTATATTGTCATGTTCACCTCTCTGAAATCCCGGCATTTCTGACCTCCGAGGACTTCCGACCGTGAAATTCGTCACAAGGGATAAGGAGAAAGGCACAATGTCGAGAAACTGCAGCGAAACGAGACCAGAGTTCGCCCTCCTTTACAAATGCGATCAACACCCTCTACGTGGCGAACTTCTGACGGGTTAAAGGAAGGCCCCATGTGACTCGCATCCTAATTCACCGGTGTATGTGGTGGCTTCCAAGCCTTTTTCAGCTCCACCATGGTGAAGCCTTGATCAATAGTGTGCTCGCGTTCTCGAGGACCACCGCATGAAGGCGTCCATACCGGTCAGAAAGGTAAGCCATCGTCCCGAAGGTCAGCCTGTTGTGCAAAAATAGTGTGTTCACGATCCGACGTGGGAAGATGGAGGAGTTGGGGGGGGAGGGGATGCAGCCACAATACGTGCATGCATGCGATAAAAAAAAAGGAGAAGAAAAAAGAATGTGGATATCGCCAGCTGTTTCCGTGGGGGTAAGGGTAGGGAGTGCCTGAGTATGCCGGTTTTACCATTGGCGAAGAGGCTCTCTGTGGCACACGGCACGCCCATTGTTCTTGGGAGGTCAGATTTTAGAAGTTGTCATACCTATCTGCGGATGACCCCACCCACATAACATCATTTTGTGAGTTCTGTAGATGCCACAAGTGAGGGACGTGAGAGGCTATGTTCTCAAGTCTTGCTAAGCAAAAGAGGGAGGGAGGGAGGGAGGGAGATGATTTCCATTTATTCCAAGATCTTTATGAGGTTTTGGCCTTATAGACCATCCTAGCCCCATCCATCCGCATCATCACTCACCAAGGCTTGTGAAGCTGAAGTCTTGCTTTTCTTGGCTGGAGCCTGCATAATATGAGGTCAGACCATGTGCATGAGAGTGGCTTCTTAGGCTCTGACCTGGCGCCACATCATGGAGCCCGCACCACCCTCGCTTAACCTCAGCTGAGGGGTCATTTGAGAAGGATTCTGGTAAGTTCTCTAGAGTGATAAGTATCTTCTCTAATTGTGTAGATAGATTGTAAAGGGGCTAATGTGGACGCTTGGGTTATTTAAAGCTGTATGGAACATGACCACAAAGCTAATTGCTTGAGGTAAGGTAACCTAGTACCTAGGTAGCTATATATTCACCATACGCTACACATGACACACCGCAGATACCCAGGAGACACCCTCCAAGACTCAAGAGGTGCTTTCCAGGGAGAAGATGCAACCAACGTCATAATACAAAGCAAAACCACAACATACAGACGATCAGGACATGAATCATAGTCACCTGCAAGGACAAGAAATAGAGCCTCCGACTTTCTCTCTCACACATATCTCTCAAGGTGAAATTCCCCAAATTTTCTCTATGACTGATGGATAGACTGCCGTGCCCTCCCCCTTGGACCCTCCTGTTTCTGTCTTTCTCTCTAGCTTCGCAGTTATGAATCCCATCCCCCTCCCTCCCTCCAATCTTTGTTCCCACGTGTGGAGATTACTTAATTTGTACAAGATACACCCCATGAAAAAGGTACTAGCTCCTCAGATGCAGACTCAATGACGCTCTCATTCCACTTTCTTTCTACTTTTCCTCCCCTTCCATCTCTCTCTCTCTCTTGTTCCTGATGGAGCATCCCACTTCGGGGCGTTTCAACCCCCCTTCAAATTCTTTTCACGAGATCGAACCGGTGGTCCTCGGACCTGGAGAGATGATGGGGACATGATGACGGTGTTTGGGGGAATGGTTGGTGAGATGTTTAGATGCGTGGATGTGTAGCGGATGGTATGGGAATAAAAACAAATGGCATTATCAGAATTGAATGTAATAGTGGAAAATCTCCCTTCTCTCCCCCTTTTTGGCCCGCTCAAATCGTGGAACCAGAAATGACTGCTCGTGATCTCCATCACCTATTACTTCCACCAGCACTCCTGCAGGGAGTTTCATGTTATTGGTAACACAAAGGTGTAGTTGGTATCATCGAACTCGAATCATCGGTCAGTATTTCGGCATTGAAGCCGGATATGGTGTCGCAGCAGGTCGGCCTGTGCCTCCGAATTGGACAATTATAGAGCCGTGACGGTGGTCGAGAGGAGCCACACAGTCGTGTTGGTGTTCATCGGCCACTTCGTCCATCACTCCTTGCGCCTCACAGGCCGCGAGTTTCGGCAAAGCAGACAGGATCGGCTGCATGTGTGTGTGATATCCTCAAGCCACGCTCGATGTTGGCCTAAGCGGAATTCACTCTCATGGCAAGATCCCAATCTCAGACAGCTGTAGCATTGCCCCTATTTGGGACACGGTTCATTGATCATCGCTCATCGCCGCCTCTGTCCTTCCCTCTCCTGCGGAAGAAATCCATGACTCGCCTCGCGGCACCACTACTACCAGCATGGTCGTGGCCACCGTGTCGTGAGTATTCGTCCTTGTCGTAGGCGTCGACGAATCGCTTGTTCTTTTGCAGCATGCCGCGGGTTCCCCGGCTGGGGGCTCTCCTGTTGTCCTTGCCTTGCTGCTCTTCGGGATAGCTCGTCTGGTTCGTCGGTCGCTGTGCATTCTCGATGGACGAATCTGAAGCGCTATTCAGGACCGCGCCTTGTTGCATGTGCGACGGGATACCACCCTGCCGCCTGCTCTGGTAGGGGTTCGAGCTGTTCCTGTTTTGCCGCTGACCCTGGCTCGGCTCCCGACGATGAGATTGTTGAGAACCCTGCAGTTGAGCATACATTCCGTCTATGTCGGCAGCTTCGGGCGCCCCGGGCTGTTCCACATAGCGGCCATGGTCGTCAACCTGTGGCGGTTCCTGCATCGGCAGGCTCCGCTGCGAGTCACGGGGCTCTTGCTCGTACTCCTTACCGAGCCCAATAGCCTTGAGGGAAAACGAGCTGGGAAGCAATGAGAACCGCCTGTTTGCCTGCTTGTCCAATGACGTCTGTGACCCGTTCATGCTTCCGGATTTCTTCTTTCCAAGACCGAGTGAGAAAGAGCGGCGGGAACGCTTCGAGTCCATCGACGGAATGGGACCATCGTCGGAGATAGGCTGGGTCATGCTGACCGGAGGGTACTTCTTGGACTTCTCTCCGGAAGAAAGCTGGCTCTTGCGGTTACTCCTACTACCGAACACAGACCCGCTTCGGCCGAAGATCTTGTTGCCGATATCACCGATCGTGTTCGATCGCCTGTGGCCCCTGGAGTCGGTGCTATCGGCCTCCCCGGTGTAGCCACTGACTCTGGAGAGTTTGGACGGCGTGTTGACGCTTGGCCTACCGTAGTCCGAGCCCTGGTCCTCGTTGGAGGAAGGTTCCGGGTAGGCTGGTCGACCTGCAGGTTGTTGTATACTTCCATGCACGTTAGTATCAGCGACCGTGGGGGCGGAGGGTTGGCCGTACGTAGCTCTCCCTGTTCCATAACCCTTCGAACCAGTCGAGCCGCCGGTTGTCGGTCGCCCATGTGCTCCTGCAGACGTCATGTACTGACCGTCAGAAGCTGCCCGGATGGCTTCACGGCTCGGTCTCGACGGTTGCACCAGGTTCTGGTTGTTGAGATGTGCGCTCGGAGGCCTCCTCGAGGACATTTGCGGCGGACCATATGACTCCCTTGTCACAGGCGGATCGCGGGGCAGTGGCTTCTCGTTTGCGGAGGACGACTGAACCTCAACAGGGCCCTGACTGCCTGACCGGGCTCTAGTCTTCGATGATGAGCCTTGCGCGCTCGCCTGCTCGCCACGCTGTGTCTGGGTGTTGGGCGCAACATATTCAACCTGTACCGTCCTTCGCTTGTTGTCTCTCTGTTGGCGAGCAGAATTCGCGGCCTCGGTATCTGGGTCAACAGTGCCTTGCTTGCTGGTCAGGCCGCCAATCGATGGTCCAACCGTGTTCTTCTTGTGCGCTTCTCGGACAGATGCGCTGCGGGCGACCATTGGCGTCTCGTCTTCAGCGGGCACAGTCGTGTTCTGGATCTCTCCGGGAGTGGTGGTGCTACTCGTGATGAATTCGACCACATGGGCGTACTCGCTGAGCCAGCTGTGGCGGGCCACTTCGAACAGATCGGCACGTTTCCGAGGATTCGGGACCAGTATTCTCCGCAGCAGGTCTCGTGCGTGAGGAGTGACATATTCGGGGAAGGTAAGCGGGGTGTTGACTATATATTTGTAGAGCAGGTTAATGTTGTCGCCTTCTGGGTTTGCGGGATCGTCGTCGAAAGGTAGATAGCCTGCCAACATGGCATACTAGAACAGTGTCAGTCTAAGACGCCAACCTACAACGAATGCAGAGGGGACCTACCAGAATAACCCCACAGCTCCAGACGTCAACTTTTCGACCAGTGTACAAGGAGTCGCTAACGACCAATTCAGGCGCAGCATAGCACGGGCTTCCACAACTCGTCTGCATGAGATCACCCTTCCTCATTCCGTTGGGCTTCAGCTGATTTAAGCCCATGCGCTTGACAAATTCTCGGTCGCTTAGATTGTTTTCCTCTTCTTCTGACAACTCTTCGATCGGGTCAAACGTGTTCGCGAAGCCAAAGTCGGTGATGATGATGTTGCGATTACGGTCCAGCAGCAGGTTTTCCAGTTTCAAGTCTCTGTGCACGATGCCCTTCTTGTGCAGGTAACCCACGCCGGAAACAAGTTGCGCGAAAAGACGTCGGGCAGCGTTGTCCTTGAGGTACCGGTGGTTCAGAATGTAGTCGAACAGCTCACCGCCTGAAGCATACTCCAGGATGATGCCGAAATGCCTCTCAGACTCTTCCATCTTGTGTAATCGGACAATGTTCGGGTGTGTCAGTTGCTTCAGGATGGCGACCTCACGCATGATCTTGGCCATTCGGGATGGGTTGCTCCCCAGCTGGTCCTTCTTGATAAGCTTGATGGCGACCTGTGTGTCCGGATGATTAGCGCCAATGGCTCTCTTTCTCTCTCTCTCTCTCTCTCTCTCTCTTTGCGAGGCACATCAAAATGTCGTTAGTAGGCCTTACCTGGATGCCACCTTCTTGTTTCCAACCAAGCTTGACCTTTCCGAACTCGCCTTCACCGATGGTGTTGCCTAGTATGTACTCGCCGAACTTGGTATGCTTCTCGCGTTTACTGAAGTCATGCCTGCTCCGACCACCACGCCGTGTCTCCTCGCCGTGCTGTTCGGCGCTTGCAACTACTTGTTGTGAGGCCGTGTCATCGTCGAGGTTCTCGGTGGGGTGCGGTTGTGCCAGCGCCTCGCGCGCGCGCGATCGCTCAATGTCCACCTCGGGCTGTGAGACCAGCATGCTGTTCAGGATTTCGCTTGCTTCCCTGGAAGGCCCCTGGGGTGTGGATGATGAGGTCTGTTGCGACCTGATAGGTAGTGAGGTCGAGCCACTTGCCGCCCGGGAGTCTCTGTGGCTGCCGCTGCTGCTCGTCTTGTGCGATTGCTCCGGACCCGTGTGTGCCGACTTCCGGCTCCGAGACCTGTGAACGGCGGCTTCATCCTGATAAGCCTGGCTCGCGCTCGCCTGGCCGTTCACGTCGTTCCCTGCGTGCCGCTGCGACGCCGATCGATCGGCACCCTGTGCTGCAGATCTCCTCGACGTCGAGGCGCCGCTGGAGCCGCCGGCAGTCTGCTGGGATGAGGTGCGAGGTGGCACCGTGGTGGCGGGCATCTTGCGGCGGTCGGAGGAGGATTGCTGGTACTGGTCGGAGGGGTCGACGGGGATGGGGGACGCGAGAGCCGCGCGTGAACTCATTGGGGAGTTGCTTTGGGACGGTACGTCTCCCTTGCCGCTGCCGTTTCCGCTGTGTTTCCTAGTCGGCCGTTTGGAAGCCGAAGGTGAGGATGTGCTGTTCTGCGCGGTCGCATAATATGGGTCGCGAGCAGGCGAGGGGTTCGATTGCTGGAACTGTTGTTGTTGCTGTTGTTGCTGCTGCTGTGGGTGTTGGTGGCGGCTGCCAGGCGAGGCGGCAACCAAGGGCGGTGAGTTGATGGTGACGGAGGTAGCTGTCTGATTAGGCGCGGATTGCAATGCAGCCGACGACATCTTCCCACGCAGGAGCGCGGAAGGTCTGGAGTCGGTTTCTGGCTTATCGAGGGTGGCTGGTGACGTTGCCCAGCGAAGGGATCTGGGTCTTTTTCGGTCCCTTGCAAGATAGATTCGGTTGAGGGCGTGCCGTGCTCCTGGCTGACCAAGGGAGTTGACGTTTAAGGGGGTCGGTCGGACGTTGGGCTAAAGAGGATGTTTCGGCTCGGACACTAGCTCAGGTCGGATCGGGTTGCGGTTTTGGGAGGCTGGAAAGGAAAGGCTTCCAAGGTCTCCAAAGTTGGAGGAGCAGCAGTTTGGGGCAGAGATGGAGGTACGGCCAAGTACCAGCCCAAGACCAGGGCCTGGCAGCAGGGACGGAGGCTAGGGCTACCTATGGCAAAGGAGCAGGGCAGCAGCGCAGGCGGTTCCCAGGTTTGGAAGGCCCGGTCGTATGAATAGAATAGCAATGAAACAAGAGACAAGAGGTCAAGTCAAAGAGCGAGGGCGCGTTGACGGCGGAACCTCTTCGTTTGGCAGGGCGTGGAAGCGTGACTTGGAAGAGTGTCCTGCAACGGTGGAAGTGCAACTGTACTTGGACTGGACTGTGACTGAGCTGGTCTTGTCTTGTCTTGGAGCTGGCTGGCGTGTGTGCTGAGCTGAGCCTTGCAATTAAGAGAGGAAATATGGGCAATGCAACGAGTCGCCAGAAGTGCCCAATGAGACCAATTGCCCAGTTCAAAACACCATGGCTGCTCTGCGATTTGTTGTTTCGATGCGGCGGTCAGTTTGACTTGGGCGGCTGGGTGGGATGTACGTGCTGGGATGGGATGGGATGTGCGGCGATGCGTTGCGTTGCGCGGCGCTGCGCTGTGTTGTGACCGTCAGTCAGGTCGCTGTTGATCGATCGCCCTATTTTTTTGCCCCCCTTCGACGTTTTGTCTTGCCGTTGTCCCTGCAGCCTGTTTTCCGCCTGTCGCTCAGCTCGCGATTGATGCAGGCTCGGCTCGACTCGACTGGACTCGACTCAGGTCCTGTGAACAACACACATGCAATGCAGCCCAGACGCGACACCCGCAGGAGCTTGGGAGCGGCGTAGTGTTGTGGTGGATTGGGACTGTTTTGGGGCCCCGATCTTTTGGCCCCTTTTCTCTGATAGGTTGGCGGCTTGCAGGAGTGAGCGCAGTCAATGCAGGTCAGGGACAGCAGGCCGGCCCAGGGTTTTCGATTATTCAATTATTAGGCGCGGCCGCGACCAACAAGACGAGACAGGACGCCGTTTGCTGCGCGTGCTCGCCGCAAAAGGTACTGTACCAGACGGCAAAGCAGAGGAGCGGAGCGGCGGGGAGTAGAAAGGAGTGGTGGGACGGGATGAGGTGTGGTGAGGTCAGTCAGCCAGTTAAGGTACGTAAGGTTCGGGGAAACGAGAGACGGCGGACAGGACGGGTCGACTGAGACAAACGCCGCTGATTGTCGTATCGTAGGAGGAGGAGCAGGAGGAGGCGGGAGGAGGGAAGACTGGCGGTTGAAAGGTAGGGTAAGGGGGGGGGGTTGTGGTGAATGCCAGGCGACGATGCTGGGTTAATCCACTGCAGGTGAATTCAAAGGCAAGCCCAGATGCAAATGCAAATGCAGAGCGCAAATGCGACTGGGGCCTGGCTGGGATCTCGGTCGTCAAGCGAGAACATGAAGGGAGAGGCGCTGCCGGGTGGGTAATCTTATTTGACCCCGTCCGCGGCCTCGATGAACCAACCCGCCAGCGTCTGTGTTCTCCCGAGGCGCTGCTCCTCTCGCTCTCTCTCTCTCTCTGTGTGTGTCTGTCTCCCTGTCCTGTCAGCTCAGTCTATGCCTGTGCCCCGTGCCTTGATTATTGTTCCCTGATTGTTGACTTCCAGGGAAACCCGCGGATTGGCCTCGCCCGAGCACCAGAAACCTTGGTCACGATATCATGATCAATGCCGCGACCTGTATGCGTTCATGTACGATGTAGATCCCGCCTGCTAGCAGCCAGCCTCCCCTCACTGGCAGACATGCATCCCGCAAAACAGGCTTGCTCCATCACCATCATCACTTCGAGATAATCTGCGTGCTTCACGGCTTCGCGGCCCTCGTGCAGCATAATGACTTAGTAAGACGGCAGACAGAACACGCGGGACGGATGGCCAGCCATGACCCTGCCGGTGCTTGGCCCCAAATGCAAGCTGGGGGATGCTTGGACGAGGCCGGCCTTGGGCAAATCATCACTTCATGCACCCCAACAGCAACCGCATTTCAGATGGAGATACTCTGATATAGCGCCGCCGCACACACACGACCTTGGCCCCCGAGGGCAAGCACCTCGTGCAAGGTCTCCGAGCTGGCGGGCAGTACAGATAACATGCCTGGGTAGACTACCGAGATACCTGCAGGTGCTATGTAGACTGCATACAACACGTACTGTGAAGATCCATAGACACATGGACAATATACACCACGGTATGACGCCCAGCCAACAGAAGCTTAAATTGTTTGTCCTATCCCACACATGAGAACAAGTCAGACGCTCCACCCGATCGACGTGTCTCAGCTCTTGAACGAGGGTAGCTCGCCCCGGGAAAGGTTGTCTGATAACTACGGAGTAGGTACTACCTACCTGCATGGGTATAATCTGCAGTCCGGAGACGAGCAGTTTCTTGTCTGCCATCCGCCCATATCGGTAAACAGATACGGTACTGATTAACAATTTACTAAATGTTCACTAGGGTCCCTGCAGGAGATGAGCTTATTTGGAGACGTAGTCTGTGAAAGTACTCCGAACCGTACCTATCGCAGTTGGTGTGGGCTGTGGTAAGATGCAGGAAGAGAGCAAGAGGGTGTTGGCTTGTTAGTTGAGGGGCGACACCGCGGTAGTGTCCTGCAAGATGGAAGGCTCTCGTCCACCAGAAAACCGAGAAAACAACCGGGCACCAAGACAACCTCGAGATTCGCTTTCCACAAAGCTCCCTCCCGTCGCAGCAGGGCCTGAGAAGCGCAGCGCGGAGCAGCATGCCCTAGGGCGGAATGTGACGTGACGAGACCTGGCCCAAGCATCGCACAGATATCTCATCTCACTCACCCAACACACACAACACTACTCCGTATCGTCTTCCAACAGCCAGCCATCAGCGAGATGAGCGAACCTTGCGATACGGACGTAGACACGCACATGCACCAGCAAGCCACAACAAGCAGCCCTGCATCAACATCACGAGTTCGCTGCTTGACCGCCTCGGCCTTTTCGTCTGATGTCGAATCGCGTCGTGGGACATCCACCCCGGGGCAGCAGGGGGAAACGTCGAGAACCAGTCAACGGCACTGCCCCTGCCCTGGTTTCTGCGTCCTGACTGACTGCTGACTGCTGACGGCGGCCCCCCCAGGATGCCCAGATGCATGCCGGGCCCCACTTTATCCTTCGACGAGGCTTCTCGAAGGATAAAACAAGGCGTGTCAGGAAAGAGGATAGCCCATTTCCATTCCAATGCGAAAGAGTCGAATGTGCCGACTGACTGTTTCGGGACGCGGCTGGGGTTTGGATTGGATACTGAGCAGGCGGCACGCGGAACGGCAAGCATCACTTGAAATGGGTTGGTCGAGCCCCTCCAAGGAACCTGAAGGCCTGAGGAACCTGAAATTACGTACTGGCACGGTACATTATGGGCACCCGTCCGCATGCAGGCTAATCATACTGCCTGGTGTACCTTGGTGGTAGTAATTGCAAGAAAAAAAAGGCGGGCGCCCCGTCCGCCCGCTTGTTCCTGAATTCCTAGCCCGCTGCACGAAGGGAGTCAGGGATCAGGGGAGTGGGGTCCGATGCAGGCCAGCCCTTCCTGCCCAGGCCCTGCTCTGTCTCTCATGGACTCAAGAAACGGATGATGGGTCCTAACAGCTCTGGTAGCAGCCCAGCCTAGCCAGCCCGGCCAGCCCATTCAGCCCAGCCAGCGGGCAGGGGGAGCAGAAGAGCGGGCAAGCGTGTGGGTGCAAAGTGCATCTTCAAAGCCTCATCGATCGGCTTGGGGGGAAATAATCCCCGAAATCAAGTCCTGGGCCCGCAGCCTGCAGGACGTCGTTCATGAGTCGCCGCCCAACTAAGTGTCTCCTCCCTCGTGCATGTGTCTGGCTTGTCTGGAGCTGTCTGGCTCGAAAACGCTGACACTACCAGCAACAGACCAACTGGAGCAGAGTGTGCCATTCAGCCATCTCAAAAGGGAAACCCCACAACGTAACGAGACAGACAGAAGGAACCGGGTCTTGGCATCAACCAATTGACGTGCCATGCCTTGCAAGGAACCCGACCAGTTTCAACCACGGCCTGTCTACAGCCAAACATCACCCAGACTGTCACTCTCTCCCATATCTCCATCCTGCGTCGCACACTCTCTCACACAGTTCCTGTTAGGCGTTTCGTCCAGCGCATAAACTTTCCCTAGTTTCTGTTTCTCTCCCTCCCCACCACCGTTCCTCCCCAATCCAGGGCCAGCCCCAAACTCTCTGCCTGCGCGCTAGCAGCTCCTCGTGTCCCGTCATATCTCGTCACCTCGGCCAATGCCCAAGGCTCGAGACCCTCCCAATCCCCACAGCAAGCAGCGCCATACCGGCGCATGAATACCTAGGTAGGCGGCGACCCGACCACGCACGCACGCACGCGCCACACCTCGGCCACAAGGTATGCATGGCGCCCAAAACCCAGACACGGGCAGCAGGAAGACTCGTGCGCGCCGGCATAGCAGCAGCAGCATATGGGACGGGACGGGGGAGTCGGGGAGCGTTGGGGCCGGCGCATTGAGTGCTGTACGTGCTTCCTGACTCCCTTCAAGCCTTCAACCCACCACCTCCCCATCTCCCTCCCCGTAGGCGCATAAGACACAACAACGAGATAAGACCACGGCGACAAGCCCAACAATGCCTCACATGCAAAGGGCCAGTCATTGAGTCCATTCAGTCACTCAGACAGCCCCGGGCCCCGCAATTGGCGCCCGACGATGGCGCCAGAAAAGCGCAGAAGAATCATGCCCTCATCAGTGTTAATTTTTATGCCCTCTTCCCTGTGCCTGCCCTTCCACTAGCACAACCTTCAAGTCTCCTAGCCTCCACTCTAGCCTCGTTCTTCCGCAGCGCCTCTCTCCGTCTCCCTTCCGCCTCGCCGCGGGAGGGACGTCGTGCATTGAGGCCGGGAAATGGACGTGGCGTTCGGTGGCAGGGGTAAGCTTGACATGCCGTCACCACACCCACTCACTCCACGCGCTGCTTTGCCTTGCCGCTGCTTGTTTCCAAAAGGACTATGTGCCGGCCGGTAGGTGCCCGACGACGCTTGACCATCTCTGGGTCACAACGCTTTTTTTCTCCCTTCAACTTTCTTCTCCCGCGGTTCTCTCTTTGGCGCGCTGCGGATCCTGACCGCTGCTCCAAGCGAGATCCTCGGTCGTCCGCCTTGTGAGGCGGGCAAGTTCTGGGCTGAGTCACGGGTCGTATATCACAGGGACATCGCGTGTTCGAAATTCACGTATTTTGTGGCTATGGATATGTCTGGGCACGGCTAAATCCCATTGACGGATGATTAGGGTTTCATGATGGGTAATACCGTCACGTTGGTACAGTTCACACCCTCCAAGGTATCAACATGGACCCGGGTCGCCCGTTCATCTCAAGCAGCAGACGCGCATATGTGACTCGTGCCTTCCCTTTTCTCAAACAAGCCCGCGCATGCGTCGAGAACAGACACCTTAGCCCGGGCCGGCACACAGGTTGACCCCCGGGACCCTTTACTCATGCTCTCACCGACTTTATCGTAAGCACCGACTGCGTGATAACGCGGCATGGTCCCCCGGCGATGTGCCCGGATCGCTGGGACGTCCCCGTCCGGGTCGCAGCGAAAGCGAAACCAGGCCCACCCGGACTTGGCCGACGGTTGAGATCTCCCGGTCACTCCGGCCGGACGGGGCTCGCAGGGGGGCACTAACGGACACCATTGTCTACCCGTCAATGCATCTGGGAATCCGACGGGAGGGCATTAATGATATTCCACAGTCAAGGCCATTAGCCGCGTAATCTCCTGACTAGAACAGCTTCCCGATTCTATGCCGAGGTATGCCTTCAACCTCGCTGGACCGTGCTGTTGAGGATGCCCAAGCCGGAGCAGCGATGTCTCAGGGCCGACCTGAAATGTGCTGGGAAGTGATCACGACGACTTCGGTGGATCCCTATCCCGCCTTGGGCATGGAAGAGTCCGAACTTCAGACCGATCGCAGGAATCCGCGCATCATAGCTTGATCGAAATGTTGTACGCATCCAAGGCCACAGCCACGCCCGTCAAGACTGCACTGTACGCAACCAATATACCCACACTTACGATCGGCCCAACATCCAAAGTCGGGACTGTCATATTGACCAGCCCTGTCAGGAGGTTGGCAATGAGGAAGACGGCAAGGCCATTGCGGTTGTAAGCACGCAACACCCTGGGAGTGGCGATCTCATATGCTTCCTTCTCCGCCTTGGTGTCGGCCGCATTGTAGAACGACGGGAAAAATATCGTCTCGACAAGAGAGCAGGCCATGAGCTGGACCGAGTTGAAGGAAACCACCCCCAAGACGTACGGAAGATTGGCCAGTCTGCGAGACACCTGCAATCCAGCGCCGTAGTTGTAGTTCGTGGACAAGAAGAACAGCAGCAGCCAAACAACACTCCACACAGCCATCGTCATGAGCAAAGTGGTCCTTTGCGTCGCTGCGCTGGACCCAGTCCGGGTGATATTGCGAGGCAGCACGTACATCCCAGTGTCCTGGCCGGCCAGAAAGATGGCCAGGTACCCAAAGAAGCTGAAGATTCCTTCTCGGTTCATGGAAAGGAGGTCAACACGGGGTGCAGTGAGGATGTAAGCCTTCAGGCCCGTACTCTCCAACAAAACCTGGTAGCTGACCCCGAGGATGAGGGCAAGGGCGGCGTAGGACGGGACAAACTTCAGCGCGGACTGGAACACAGCCACAAAGGGTGGCAAGAAGCCCAGCGTGAAGAAAAAGTTCCAATGCACACCGTACTCGGTGACATGTTCAGCGTAGTCGAGGCCCTTGACGCTAAGCAGGCGGATGACACCGAGCACGAGGAGTGGTAAAGAATGGCGCATTGAGTATACGAGCCGCCGGAACAGAGGAGTTCCGTGGCCTTGAGCGCGTTCTTTTAATACAGGCCTCGCCGCGACAACTCCGGCCGAGAAGACAAAGGCGCCGACACCAATGTCCATCAGCGATGTGCCCCATGTCTCGACCTTGCCGAAGCGCCGGGGGAAAATGCGAAAGTCGACTGCGAGGATGGCCAGGCACGTAATGACGAGCATAGAACCTCTGAAGATGGTCAGGAAGGGCTTTGTCGAGAGAACGTCTAGACCCGCCGCGGACCCCTTTGTCTTGCTGGCCTGCGCGGTAGCCGGGATTTTAGGCTTCTTTCTGCGGGCCACGAGGTTTGGTGGGAATGCGTAGACTAGCAGCGCGGGCGCGAGCAGCAGAACAATGAGGAGGATCGGGGTGTCGGAGTAAAGCGTGATTGCGAGCAGGACGGCCCCGACATTGAGGAAGTAGTCGATGATGAACCCGACAATCGTGTACGGCCTGAAGAAGGACTGGCGGCTCTGCAGGGCGGACCATACCAGAGCACCGACCTGGGGCGGAGTTTCAGCTGGGGGAAAGACGAGACCTCCGTCACAGGAACGCAGATTGACTCACGGGTAAGACAGCCGTGACCGCCGCGATCTCGCTGACTGGGCCTCCGGTCAAGTTGGACACGAAGTCCTCCTTGAGCTGCTTGTAACTGGCTGTCGAGTTAGACATGCTGAATCCCGTTGCGTCTGAGGGTAGCAGCGCGTAACAAAGAAAAATGAGAGACAGAAGTCAGAAGTCAGAACGGAGACTCTGGGAAGTCGAAGGCTGGGTGCATTGCGCTGCCAACACGTCGCCAAAAATTCCAGTGAGGCCAGGCTGGCAAGGGAGAGGAACGGGGAGAGAAATGACAGCTCTGCACCAAGCTTGCCTTCAGCCTCGCTCGAGCAGACAGTCGTCACAGGCCAGGGTGGAAGGGTCCAGCCCCGGGGCCCAGAAGCTGCGAGCGACCAACCAGAGCCGGGAACGCCGACCCCACCTAGCGCGCTCCACCCCGGCTCTGGACGTTGAGATATGATGTATTGCCATGTGGTGTACGTCTCCCGGGAAGGGCGCACCAGCTCGGGTGAGGCGTTCAACAGATGCGCCTTTGTTCTCTGGGAGTTGACAGTTTCATCGCGGCTTAGGTCGCGCGCGCAAAACGAAACATGGCTTGGACCATTCTGCTGGGAACCCTTTGTCTGGCGCTGGTCCAGCAGTGCTTTGAGCCTGCTCTGCGTCTGCCTCCCGGTTGAAAGGGCTCCTGGGAGCCAAACCGAGGCGCGCAACGAGAAAGGAGAAAGAAGAGATAAAAATGGAATGATGGCCGTCACCATTTGTGTCCAGAAAGTCTCGCCATCTATCCTGTACTTTCGTACGTCGTGTCACATACGTCGCAGATCCAGAATTTCAGCAACATCCAATCTGCCAAAGTTGGCTCCTGGCCTGTTGTCACCCACCTTCCCTCGTTTCATTTGAAGATTATACGATCCCCCAGCCGTGGATTTCTTTCTCTTTTTTGTCCTTCTGCGCGCCCAGAATCATGATCATGGATGCCCCGAGTCGCAACCGGCCCAGTCTCGAAATCAAAACGGACTACGCAGGACCTGTCGAGACGCACCTGCGGTCAGCCTTCCGCAGACATCGGAGCCCCTTACCCTCCGCAACACCAATCACAGCGAAGCCCCTTCCCAGTCCCATACAGCCCTCGACCCCTGGCTATGATGTGTCTATGAGGCAGCATGAGAGAGCCATGGTAGAGCGCCTCGACTCCCGGGGCGGATTGAGCAGGTCACTGTCTCCCGTCGCAGAGCAGTCGATGTCAGCGAGGGTCAACCTGCTGACAATGGAGAGTCCAATGCGGTCAAGGACACCGGTATTTCCTCCCACAGCGCCCAACACGCCAATGCTGGCCTCTCCATCGACGCATAGGCGGCAGAGCATGGCGCAGGAGGCCAGGTCGATACTGTTGTCGGGCATGTCCCCATCACAAGCCAGCAGCGTGGGTGCCGTGGCCAACAGGAAGCTCTCAGCGCCGGCCGAGGTTATCCAGAAGCAACAGAGGCCGACCATGGCACTCCTCGATCCAGGCATGCTCCATGCCTGGGGCCATGTGTATCTTGGTGATCTCACCAAGGCGGACGTCCTTGTGGCGCCGGCCGCCCTGCGCCGCCTGAGTGGGACCGAGCAGCCTGACAGCGCCGGCGAGCGCAACGGCCACTCAGATCGCATCGCCATCAGGGCTCGCGTGCGACCCAAGGGGAGGGAGCGCAAGCCGTTCCTGATTGAGCGAAGCTTAGACATGAGCGTGCTGAGGGCCGTGGTGACTTCAGCAGCCACGCCTGTGCGCTCGCCACGCCGCCAGGCGGTAGCCCCTTTGTCCCCCGACACCGTCAGCTCTCCACGCCTACCAGCATCGCCCCTAGCCGCGAGCCGGCGCCGGTCTTCCGTGACCTCGTCCAGTCCGCTGTCGTCTCGGGCCAGCCATCAGCAAAGGGGCGGCTCGAGGGAGATGCCAATCCGTAAGTCAGAATTCGGCCATCTCCGGCCCGCGCAGGAACGGTCCTATTGTTTTGTGTTTGTGCCTGTACGCCGGTGCTAACAAACGTTTGGTTTAGATCTCCCTTATGCTCGGACCTACCTGCCAGCATTAGCAGCTCTCATGCTCTCGGGCCATGTCAAGACTGGCGACACGATAGACCTGCCGATGCCCCATCCAGAAGCCTGGACTCAGACCGTGGCCTACTCGTACACTGGCAGGGGCGAGCTGACTGAGGCAATAAAGCAGAACATCTTACACCTGGGAGGAGCGGTGTAGATGGGTTATGCCTTGACGATATCTGATGATGTTGATGGTGGTAATGTGTGTAATGCTTGGGATGATTGATGTAAAGGACCCTTAATTTTCTTTCTTCCATATGTCTATATTTCTTCATACTGCTGAGTGCTTGCACACTCTTCTTGGCAATTATATGGCCGCAACCAAAGCACATAGAACGCAATGGTAATTACGTTCACACGAAAGGTTTTTGCTTGGACCGACCTTGTTTTGACTCGTGTAGAGGGGAAAGACGACAGAAGGACGGGCTTCCCCATGAGCAGACACTGACCCAGAGCAATTGGTGGTACAAAGAGCTGCGTGGACGGCGGAGGGAGTGCCGGAGCGTTTGACGCGCTGATACGTAGAAGAAGCCCGAGCTTGAGCTACACGATCTAGAGCAACATGCTCAGAATGAGGTGGCGTCCAGATGAAGGTGGAATGTGCGTGCATGGGCTGCTTGTCAATTTTGTAGCTCCTTCCCTGCCTGCCATGCAAGGGGGAGGAAGGGAAGGGGCGGCCCGTCTGTAATTAGCATGTGCTGCGGCTGTCACGGCCTGGGCACTCTCCGTCACCCTCGAGCCAACAGGTCAGGTCAGACAACATCTCACTGCCTTCAAAGTCGTTTCGACCACCATTGAGTCGCCGAGCAACACGTAGCACATGGCATGGCAGTCACCGTGACTTACCATGTGTGGCCTGGCCTCTGCCCAACTGACAACGAAACCCAAAGAACAACGGAGATTTCCTTGTGGGATCGGGCACCAACGCCAATACTGCAAGCCGGCCGGGGATTACGCGACAGGTATCTGTCGTCGTGTGTGGACTTGTGCAGAGCCAGCAGCTACTGACCTCAAGTCGATACTCGCTTTGGCACCAGGGCTTGCGCTTGTTGTTGCATCTGTGTGTTGTCTGTCCCGCGCGGTCTAGAACCCAACAAAGCAAAGTCGGCCATCACCACTCACCAGCCCGTTTGCGGCCTCCAGCAAATAAGGTTTCGCTGTCGTTTCCCATCAACAAACAAACAGCCCGCCACAGAGGCAACCTGCATTCAGCTGCCGTGTGACGGCGAGGTATCAGTGAGTCAGTTCCCACCCGAAGTATGCCCAAGTACCCACCTGTTCCCGAAGGCCCGCACGGAAGGGGCCCAGACCTTTTTTCCGTCGTAGCTATCCAAATCTCCTAATAAGGTGCTGATCGGCACTGACTACGACGACAGATATTCTCTTCCCTTCCACGCACGTCGCTTGACCCCAGCATGCTGGCAACTGCACTTGCCCAACGCGTTCTTTGAGAATAAGAGCGCCTTGCTTCTCCCAGCACGGCAGAATCTCGAGGCCTCCACGACCCTCTTTCCTCAACGCCACGAACGGACCAGTCCCTCCTACAGAGTATTGGACACGGAGATTTTTCCAGAAAGAGCGAGGACTGTCGTTCTGTCTCTGCAATCGACTACCTGTGAGGTCAATAATTTCGGCCTCACCGACTGCCCGTCACCCTGACGCGGGGTATAAAACCCATCTCCGATATCTTGGGCGAAGCCATTCGTCGGAACGAAGGTGGCTACTGCGGCTTTCCCACTTCTGCCAGGAGACCTGTTACGATCCCGGACCTCAATCGATAGGAAATTTTCGTCCAGAGCCTACAGCCAGATATCACCCGGTCAACCAAGGAATCGTCCACAGGTGAAAGGACCCCGACGCAACCTGTTCTTGTCGAGGAGCACAATCGACCACTTCCATGGTCATCACGTACCAGAAATTTTTCATCCGAGGTTACCTTCAACTAACACAAGCCACTGACCGCCGCGTCGGAAAGCAGCGTCGTCACGATGGAAGCTCAACCGATCATACTTCTCAATGGCTGGCCAGGGGTGGGAAAAGACACGGTTGCGGAGACACTCAGCCTTCTGATCGGTGACAACAAAGCATCATTGTTGGATTGGGGAAAGGGTCGAGGCGAGAGCTTTCAGCCCATACCTGATGACGATGAAGTGGCACAAAAGGCTCAACGGGACGCATGCCTTGCTGATCAAGTCGAACATCCATCAACGTTCAGCAAGATGGTCATATGCACAGACTGCCTGCCAGACACGCCACTGGGGATGCGACTTGCTCGGGACTTCGAGGTCGTCGCGAAGAGGACCAACCGTTTATTGATCCCAATCTATCTGGAGTGTCAGGTGGAAGAAAACATGCGGAGATTACAGGAGGCGGAGAGAAGGGTTAGTCTGAAGGACAAGAGTAAGTTTGGACCCTCGTTCAGTCTACGTTGCACAACCTCCAAGCCTCCGGCACCCTGCGGCGACCCATCCGAGTGTTTCATCGAGACGGGAAGAACTCCATGTCGATCGATGAGTGCTACAGTGGGATGGTCACGGGTACGCATTCGAACACCAACATGCCCGTCGCCGTGACCAGGTAGTCGAGTGTCTCAAAACCTACCAAGGAGTGACCTGACGGGTGGCCCTCGCCGTGACAGTGACTGTTATGTTCTACCTCAGGTCGGCCCTAATATACTAATATAATATCACAACAGTTCGAAGCCCTAACGAGGCCAAGACGGTCAGATCCGATGGAGGCAGCCTGTTCATCTTCAAGGCACGAGAAGGCCTGAGCATCAACATCACCAAGATGCTACCACATGAAGCAGCCCTGAAGATATTGTCATACATCAGAGATCTGATCGATCGTCGGAACGAAGAGCTGGTCAATGAGGAGACGACGCCGTTGGAGGCGAGCGAGCCGGCGTGGGGTTGAATGGCGACGACATGGATGAAGTCCGTTCAAGGCTGGAACTACGGAAAGAAGTCACGAGTACCCTCTACATGGCCTCACCCCTTGGCGAGGTTGGCTAGAACGGGCGCATGATAGAAGGACGACGAGCACAAGAGGATGGCGTCTCGGAAGGAGAGAAGGCCGATTTGATATGATACCCCAATTGCTTTGGTATTCTGGAGATCTGGTTCGTGGAAATAAGGCTGGCAGTGCCATGCATACTCTATTCTCTCCCTGAAGTTCACATGTTCTTGGCGCCGGCAGAAGGAAGTTGTATGACTCTGTCGCCAATGCACCTAGCAGTAGCTGCGCGATGCATCTTGACCAAGCACAAAGACGCGTCACAGCAGTCTTCTGGGCCAGCTAGGTTCTTGACACTGCTCTACTGTACAAACCTGAGACGCAGTACCTCCCCGCAGCGTTCTCCACATACCAATATATGTGAGGGAGACCTCTGTCACCAACCATTTCACATGTCGCTGCTGCAGCTGCCACTCCGTCCTGTCTTGCCTGACTCGCCAGTGACAGCCGCCTTCGCAGCCCGGAGGGATCGGGTTGCGGCTCTTCACACACCCAGAAGAGGAGCACATGCTGGGGAACGGGCACATGTGGCTGACGTTCCATCCGCCCTCCCTCTCGACTCGTCAGGGCCGCCGGTTCGTGGGCACCGCACACTGGTGATCTCCTGCCCGGTGGCCATCTCGGAGATCCCGGGAGCTTGGATCTTGCTGGGCCCGTTGTCCTGGGTGTGAATATGCTGTGGAAGGATGCCGCGGGGTCGGGAAGGGGTGGTAAGGGCAAAGGGAAAAAGACAGAAGCAATATAAGCAGGGGGTTTGTGTTCCAGATACGCGAGGCCTCTGATGAAGAGAAAATACTACCCATCGGGTAAATTTTTTCTTCTCTTTTCTTTTTCTTCTTCTGCGGAAGGAAGCCCGTGTCCATTCAGAGACGAGACAACCACATCATCGATGCCTCGACTCAGTCCGGTTGCCATCGACTAGTTCGTAGTTCGTAGTCTGTTCGGGCATGCCGGACACCCTCCCCATGTTATGGCCGGCACACACATATCACACACAACGCATCAGCACATACGTTGATCAGTCAGACGAAATGGGTGTAAGATGATTTGCCAATTATCCCCTCCCCCATGTCTTACAGGTAGCCTGCCACATCCACACACACCACCACCACCAGGCCTCAGGCTAGGCTTCTTCGTCCAAACTACTGCAGTGCGTGCGTGAGTGTGTGTCTGTGTAAGAAACAAGGTTCGGCTGGGCAAAAGGTAAAATCACAGAAGAAGCAAAATCGAAAAGACTGGAACAGGAGCCCAGGCCACGCCCCGTCGGCAAATCCAGTAGCTTGGGACGGGATCAGCAACCCAGTTTGGGTGTGTTACTCAACATTCAACCGGGTGTTTTGCTTCTGCTATCTCGATCTTGAGCAAGAATCAAGAGTTGTTGAAGGAGAAAGACCAAGCAAACGCGGCACAAACCGAGCGGAACCCTCTCGCCCTCGTCGTTCCCCCTCCCCTCCACATCGCCCTCGAGCATCGTCATATCCCCCGGTTGCTGGGCCGCCCGGGGGGCATCGCCGGAGACCCGCATTGTGCTGCTGGTTTGTCAAGATCGGAGGTTTTGAGCGACGATGATGACACCAGGCCCGCTCTGCTGGTCTGGTTCTCTCCCACCCCCCCCCCTCCTCTCTCTCGCTGGATACCCTATGCAGATTGTTCGAGCCCACCAGATCGCAGACTGGTGGGGAAAAAAATACTGAAAGAGACGCAGACACAACACACACACATATCCAGCAAACCACCAACACCACCACCCCATCTCCACGGCGCAAGGGCCGGGGTCGCTTCATGGGGGGGGGGGGGGGTTTCGCGATGCAAGCAATACCTACTACACTACTGTGTGCATAGCTTGACTTCCTATACTAGGTACATGGGGTACATGCTGTACCTCTTCCCACTTCCTGACTGAAGCCATCGTCTGAGCGTACATGTCCCATCCGTCAGCGCACACCCCCCTCCCCATGCTGGCGCCGCTGGGCCTACTCCCCCCGTGGGCGCTGACAGGAAAAAGATACCTCAGAGGTACTCAGGACGGAGCTGACATGCCAAAGGAAGAAATCCTTGCTTGGATACTACGTGACTTGCAGTGCCTGGGAGATACCAGATTACCCATCGTGGGGTCACCCATGACCAGGGAGGGGGGGTTGGATGGGTGGTGGGTAGCTTACTTAAGGGGGGGACAGGAATTGGTAAGTGGTGGTGGGCTGGCCTGGCTGGCTTTGGTCGTCGCAGCAGAGCCAAGGCATGCCGGAAATGGAAAACCCCCCGGCCCAGTACCGTTTGTGGTCTTATCACCCTGTCTTATAGCGAAAGGAGGGACGGTGTTGAAGATCCGGCACCGAGGCCCGGGGTAGAGCCTTGCTTGCTTGCCCTTTTTCTGCCTGCGTGTGTGCGCTTGATGGGGCTGGGTCTTTATTTTTGTGCGGATCCGCCGCATCCCGCATCGACATTGTACATACGGCCCAACACACTCACGCGCGACGCAACGCACAAGTCCGCCAGTCAGATGCGTGTTGGGGGAGGACATGAGATTGCGACGCTGATCGTGATGATTGATGGTGTCACGGCTTGCCCTATTGGAGCAGGCACGTCCGTTTTCCGTAGGCTGAAAACTGTCCTCTAACCTCGTGGTGCGCTGTATGGTGGAGGATTTCTATCTGGCCTGTGGAGGGGCGATGCTCATTGCTGGCTATGCTACCGATCTGCGTTTGTCTTTTCTGTATTCCACCCTCTGGCGGTGGTCTGGTTCCGATATTGAAGCACCGAAACTTTTTAGAAGCGGATGCAGGTTCCACTGCAGGCTGGCCCGCCGGCGTCCAAGTACCGTGGGAAGAAAAAGCAAAAACACCTTGGGGGTGAGCTGGGTGGTTTCAGATGGCAGTTCGCATGAGTCCACGTTTGTGGCTACATATGTCGAGGCCTGGCCTCCGTGATGGTGTCGACTTCATTTGTCTAGCTGATGACAGCGCCGGCACCAAGAATGCAATTCTGGCTGGACTCGACCTCCGGACCGCCGGGCTGTTCACGTTAGCCTGCGAGCCGGCCGTCGTGGTTGCTGACAGCCTGCACACTGGTGGAGATTCGAGATGACCGTTGTGCTTCTGGCTTGAGGTCCAGATCCAACCAATATCGATCGACAGCGTGCAGCATTAGCAACAGAGGCGACGATCCCGCTAATCTGGGTTCGGAAGGCGTTTCGGCCCGGGTTGACGGATGGGAATACTGCTGGGCTGCTGGGCCTTAATAATTTCTAATTTATTTGGTCTGCCAAAGTCATAATTATGCAGGTGCAAGTGGACGATGGTTTCATCTTCTGCACAGCTCACGCGTGCGAGTTGTCCTGCAGTTGTGCGTGCTGCACAAAAGACTACTGGAGTCTGCATAGTACTGTAAATACGCACACAGTGATCATCGACATTAGACTATCCAGTAGTCTAGTGCCTGGGGCCCGGGACGCGGAAGACACGGCAGCTCATCAGCATCACGACATCAGACGGGGTTCCTCCGTTCCCGATGCAACGGCCTCATCTCGTTAATCCCATCGGCCAGCACACAACGCACACTGCGCCCCGTCGCGTTGCGACTGAGACATTTTGCAGAGGCTAGACGTGCTCCAGTAGGCCTACGGAACAGCGGCCTATGCATTGGGGACCCGTTTGCCCCGTCCGTGGCTACGTGAGCCGGCCGGGTCTCTCTCGCGTTCGGTATCGAGGATGCTCAATTTGGGATCGAGGAGGATCCGCTTCTCCATCTTGATCATCGCCAACTCGTCTGCAATCGATGTCTTGGTGGGCTCCAGGGACCCAGGGCGCCCCCACCTGCGAGCCAGGCAGCCAGGGTTTTCCTCATTGCTTCACTCTCCCAGCCAGCCAGCACACAACACACGTACTGTGCCATTGAATTGATGGCCCGCAGCCGTGCTGGGATGGCACGGTGCGAGTAATGCCGCGGCCGACCTCGCAGATCTCGGGTGCTTGACGCTTGACAAGAAGGTCCAGGTCAAGGCCCAGGTCAAGGCCCAGGTCAAGGCCCAGGTCCAGGTCGAGGTCCAGCCCCCGGCTCCAGCCCCAGCCCACGTTGACATGAGAGACGTTCAGAGGTTCGAGAGAGCGAAAGAGAGAGGGAGAGCCCCGGCGATCGTCTGAGGTCGGTGGATCGGATCGGGCAGTGACCCAAGCTTTGAGTTTTTTTTAATCCCGCTCACCCGTCCTCTCCCGCCCAGCCCAGGCCCGGCGCGCAGGCCCTCCTCTGAACTGCCGCCGCAAATCAAACAGCGTGTCGCTGTCCCGGGCCCCCCTTGGTGATTGCTGACCATTGATGATGATGCTGCGTTGCTGGTCGGCCGCCAGCATTCGGGCAATCGGCCCACGGGCTCGGCACTTGCCAGAGCACGGCATCCCATTCCTGCCTCTGCACCGTCCATTTGTGTCATCACATTGTCGTTCGATGAATGATGTGACCACCATGACTCGGCCGCGGCTTTGCCAGGAAGTGCGTAGCAGGAGCGTAACAACAGAGTCCTGCTCAGAAGGGCGCTGCATCGCGGTATCGTAGCATCGAGCTTTTAGACTTGCCGCTCCCAATGTCAAGGGCTTCCTGGCGAGATGAGATCGCCAAGCACTGCTTTGTGGGGTCGCGTTTGGAAGGAGCTGACATACTGACTCTCGTGCCGTCGCTCCCAGTCCGGAAAATGACTCTCCAGGCATGGCAGGTCTAAGCACCTGCTCAACCATCGATCCCGTCTCCCAACCCCGCAGCCGTGAGTGGACGCACACATCGCGAGGGTGAAACAGCACAACATAATGCAAGAAGGACGTCGTCCTCGCCTGGGCGGCTTGACGACGTCAGGGCCGATGCCAGTCATGGCCTGTCCCGGGAGGCGCTGACTCTCGATCCCATGTGGCCATCCGAGACACTCATTGGCCCTCTCCCGAGCCAGCCGCCAGCCCGTGGCTCCAACGAGGCCCCAACAAGGCCCCAACAAGGTCCCTATCTCTCTCCTCATCTGCCTCTGGGAGCCAGCCATTCAATCCTACGGACCATACGAGAGCTAAGGGACATCGAACCTACAGCGGCCAAGTGCCTCCTCCAAGCGTGCTCCTCCGGGCTCAGGAACAGCAGCATTCCCGGTCCGAGCTAGCCAGGCCACCGTGTGTATCCGCGCTGTGCTTCCCATCAAGGAGCTATCTACGGGGCAGGGCAGGCTAGAGCAATGCGTTCCGCAGTCCAAGATGGAGCGCACATCTTCAAATCCCACCTTGCCGACCATGGCATTGGGCAGATGCAGGTCCAAGCCAAAGCAGTCAAGCGCGGGAGGGCTAGACATGCATGCTGGACTATGCAGCAGGTCCACCCAGTGTGGGACAGTCTGGCCCAGACTTGTACATGGGAGGGGTGAGCCTATCGCTCGAGCTCGAGAGGGAGGCGCTACAACCCCACACTGCGATGGAGCATGTGGGTTCCTCAAATTCTGGTCACTCAACCTCACTGGCAACTGCTCTGGTGGTGCTTGCTCCTCTCCCGGCCAGAGCAGGCTGTTGTCTGTTGGCTCATTGTCGGGGTATCTCAACATGACCGGTCATGAGGAGCCTCCTGCTCAGCTGAGCCGAGGGGTGATGCCACTTTTTCCGTCGAGGAGGAGCTCCGGGGCCTGGCCTGACCTGAGCTGGCCTGACTCCCGGCCGTCGTCACTCGTGCCAGCTCCAGCTCCCAGCTCCAGCTCCGGCTCCAGAAAATCCTTGCGTGGATCACGACAGCGTCTCGGGCACCAGCAGGAACCCATCATCCTTGGAGGGAGGGGGGTCTCCCGGTCAGACAAGACAGCCAGCCGTCCTGCTGGGTTGCACCCAGGAAGCCCCAGCCAATCTTGAGATCGTCAAGATGGATCTAGCAGCGATCCCCAGTCCAGCATCATAATTGGTTAGGCGCCTGTCGCGACAGCTGCGGAGCCCGGTGCTGAGGATCCTTTTTCGCGCGGGAATCCACAAACTCGCCCCCATGGTTGCGTAGTGTACCAGCAGCAGTACTGCAGCAAATGCAATGCCAACAACATCCGACAACCCCCTTCAAAGGTAACTAGGTAGCTGTTGGGAAGGTTCCGTGTGAGGGAAACATCGAGCCATCCTACAGTACCTGCCAGCCAGCCAGCCATAAGGGCGCGTGCCTCATCAAGACACGGAGGATCCTGAGACACCAAGAGCAGGCAAGCGAAGGAACATGTCATGCCAGTAAGACATCTCGAGCATGGTGGTCGACGATGAGGCTCGGGTATCCTTGCGCCATCCCAAGACACTGTCTCGCCTTACGTGATGACTACCATGCATCCATCCATCCCAATCTTTCATTGCCATACGATACCACCACCGTGGCAAGATTCGTGCCACATGCGGGAGCCTCGTGATTCGATTTTTTTTCCTATGTTCTCAGCCATGTTCTACTCCTTGTCATACACGTGGATACAGACAATGCATTGTCCGTGTCAAGCCGCGTGGTGGCGAAGAGAGGTTGAAAACTTCGCCATGCAAAGAACCAAGAACATGGGCACATGTATTTCGAATGGCTGCTGACTTGGGTGTCGGAACTTCTCCAAAGCGGCGAACTCGAGCCGACCTTACTCGAGTCCCGGCGCATCCACCACGGCTGTACTAGGTGGTCGGGACTGTCATCACCCGTCATAGCCTGTACGTCTTTTTCACTGGTATCAATGCATGCAATCCAGTGACAGGGAAAAAGTAAGTACAAGTCCCAGATCGATGTACATGATACATATATACATGCCCTTGTACATATGCGACCTGCAGACGGCAACCAAGAAGCTAGCTAGAAAAGAAATCAACGGTCGAAAGAGCCACTTTCTATGGCATGCAAGTATCTACAGAGATGCTAAAAGCTCCTCCTCCGGGAAAGAAGAGCCGACCTTATCCAACATCTACACATGACATGAAAAGAGAGAAAGAGGCAAGGAAAAAGTACCACAATAGGATAGAAAAGGGAAGGAGTGTGACACCTGCCTGAGGGGCCCAGAACGGCCGGGCGGCCATTCGCCAATCACGAGTGCATCCCAATGATCGTAATCTTGCATCTTGGATCCCACTCTGGGAGGGGACATCCCATCTGCAGCCATTTTCGAAGGGGGTACCACTCTTTACTATTGACCCAGGTAGGCTCAATGCGCCGGCGCCCACAAGCCTTTTTCGACCGGAAACACACAGACACACACACAGACAGCGACACACAGACACACACCCCTCCCGACAGCAAGACCCCGTGGACCCCTCGCCTCCCCCTCCCTACCTTCCGTCCCGTTGCTCGTCCGATGGTTATTGTGGGAACGCACGGATGTGGTCAAGACTGGGTAGGTACTGTACTGTGCTGTAAGCGAGTAGGCCCAAGCCCAATGTGCTGGATTGTGCGTAGCCTTTCCCTTGTTGGTCGAACTGTGCCCCTCCGAGGTGTCAGATGCGGCCGTTGCCTGCTGCTCCTGCTGCTACTGTCTAGCCCGCCCGTTGCGCAACTTGGGGTCATGGCCCTGCGGGCGATATTCCTGAACCGGAACTGTTGTGCAGATTAGCTCTGAAAAAAAAAAAAAAAGATAGATGTCAGATATCAGATATCAGACAGGTAGGTAAGGTGGCCTTTTTGTTGGTCCAGAGTGTGTGAACGTGAACGCGCTGTGTGGTCAGCAAGAAAACCTGGCGATGGGACATGCTGCAAAGAACCAAGTTCCCGGCCCCCGGGAGGTGGGAGGGGGCGTGAGGGTATCGGCCCGGGGGGGGGGGGAAGTGAGGGCGAGGCTCTGGGTAAGTACCTTCACAGCAGCGAGGAATTACAGTACATGTTTTACATGCCCATTGCCTGCTACCTTACCCCCCGATTTTCAGATGTCAGAGGATGATGGGGTGCAACAAGCAGAAGGGAGAATAGGCAAATCCACTTAGCCCAAGAGCTCCCCTTCCCCCCCCCCCTCCTTCCAACCCACCCACACCCACCACCCTAGACCAGCCATCCAGCCCTCCTGCGGGGAAACGTCATCGTAGCCCGTCAAGTCAAGAGAGCCCTGCATTTTGCGCAAGAGATGTGTGTCTGTGTGTGTGTGTGTGTGCGCGCGCGCACCCATGATCGAATCTGCCGGTTCGCGACTTTGACTATTCTGGCTCTCCTCGTATGGCGGGTCTCACCCGCGCGCAGTGCTGACATGTCAGGCTGGTTCTTCAGCAGGGCAGCCACGGTAGCTGGCCAACAATAACAAATACAACAACAACGGAAAGAACCTCCGGGCGCGGTGTTGGTCGTGTGTGATCACTAGCAGTGTGTGTGTGTGAATAAATCACACACACTCACACTCACACTTTCCCACTCTCGGGCAAACCCCGGCAGCTTATCACTCGCCTTATATGGGCTGAAAGGAAGGAGAAGAAGGTTATTCGCATGCAGCGCTGCATGCGGGCGGCGGCGGGAGGGTGACGCCCTTCTAGAATGTCTTGGGGTGGTGGTGGGAGCAGAATCCACCGAACACGCCCTGTCTATTCCTGTCCGTCAAACCCTTAACATTACATAGCCGTGCTGATCCGGACCCCGGATTCTCCTAATCCTCATGTGTGCCTCATGGGTGGTTTCCGGGCCCTGTCTGTCTGTCCTGTGGTGGTTGTGTTTTTGCTTTTTCTTTTCATTTTCCTCCCTCCCCCTCCCTCCTTCGCGTGTGCGGGAGCGATCTGACGGCAGGAGCTCCCGCAGGCCTGTCATTCGCGAATCGCAGGCCACCCTCACGGGCCCCGGGTGTGGCTGGTTGTATACCCTCCGTGGAGATCCGGTTGGATGGGCTGGCTGATGTGCATTTGTGCGCGCGAGGCCAGAAATGGGTGTGGTGGTGGTGGTGTGTGTGTGTGTGTCTCATATGTGTGCGTGTGGGTTGGTGCGCCCGTTGACGTGTGATGTGGTGCGTCCCTCCGCCCTGTTGTGTAACAGGCCCACCCGGCCCTCGCGAGGTGCGGTGCGGGAAGCTGGGATGTTTCCAAGCCTTGGGGTTATGTGATTTTCTTTTTTCTTTCTTTTTTTCGGGCTGTGCGATCTGACCTGTCTCGAACCTTACCGAACTGGTGGGAAGGAAACAAGACCCCATGTAGGTTTGTAGGACCCTCCTGTCAGCTCTCACACTTGCTCGCTTCAATCTGTATTGTACTTGGGTGGCTTGCGTCTCCCGTCTGCGCCATGTGCATTGTCCTTCACAATACGAGGCACATCTGACATCTCCCGTTGCCGATCCGGACGAATAGATTCTGAGGGTCTGGGCAACCTCAAAAATATCCCATCTCATGTGGGTGGACGGATTTGGAATGCAGAACTGGTAGCTTCGTGTTCAGCCCAGATCGCAAATGAGACAAGGTATCAGCATTTCTAGGGCCCCAAAAGTATTAGGTAGTCAAAGTGTATTTCGTTTCCAAGTCTATCTTCTGCCAGCCACAGTATGCCTCAAAGTACGCATCTCTATGTTTGTCTTGCAGAGGAAAGCACAGCGCCGCGCCAAGTCTTCTGGTGCGCTAAATGCCAGTAGGGAGTTAAACCAGGAAAGCAATAGTTCCAACCTGCGCCGGCAAACCCGACAAAACCTCCTCCCAAGAATCAAAAAAATCATCTTGTTTTGTCCCTCCCCGCCCTTGGTCCCCTTTTGAATCCTTAGCCGGCGAGTCGTAATCGGCGGTCCACCTGCTGAACCCCTCGTTATAGGACCTCCGCATACCCTTTTTTCTTTTCTGGCCCGGACTTTTTGTTTTTGAAAGTGGGGAGAAGCTGACGAGAGGGCGGAAACAAGAACCGGAAAATCAAATAATACCGTCCGTCCTAAACATGTACAAGGCCTCCGACGGCTTGCTTATCCCAGCTTGGCGGAATAAAGCGCCGCCTACAAAACAGGCATGCCCGCAGACTGTAGCAGTGGTCGTGGAGAGTGCTGTCGAACCTCAAAAAACCGCCAACGCCGTAATAGTAGTAGTAGTAGTAGTAGTAGTTGTAGTAATTCTTGTTCTCATGGCCGTGAAATCATCAAGTCATTCCATCTCAACCGCATGCGGAGGGGCTGGAGATCTGCCAACCCGTCGCACCGAGGCTGTGCCGTGGCTCAGGACAGGTCCTCGAGTCGTGTCTGAGCACGCAGGAAGCACAAATCTGTTCTCGAGCTCGCTCAGTCGACGTCGTGCATCACTGGCTTTTCGTACCGGGACGGCAGTGTCATGCGGCGCTGAGTGACGTAGCGCACGAGCTCGCCCTTCCCGTTTGGTGTGCTCATGCTCAGGCTTCGCTGGGGTCGCATAAGACGCTGTCGATCGTGGACATCTCCATCTGCTCGGCTACCCCATGACGTCTGCGGTACTCTAGGTTAGTACCGGTCTTGTCGATTAAACTCTTGGAGGGAAAATCCATACCATGTTGAGAGTGGCGAGGGCATAAAGCTTGATGAGGCCATGAAAATATCCGAAAAGGATCGAGACCGGCAGGAACATGATATCGCTGGGGTTTCTCATGAAGAGACCCACAAGCTTGACGACCTTGGTAAAACCGAACACGAAGATGATCTGGGCCCAGAAGGCATACTGGCGGCTCGTAGCATCCCAGTTCGCGGTTGCCTTCCAAAGTGAGAAAATGATGAACGGGTCCATCACGAAAGCCAAAGAGGTGAAGGTGGCGATGTGCAGCGCATATGTGCACCAGAGTTGTTGGCTGTGACAGGGTAAGTTAGTACGTAATCCTGCAGAAGCGCCAAGCCACGCCGGGAGATGACTTACCTCCACACATAACGCTCAATCACAAGGCTGGTCCAGTTACTGCGCCAGTTGCTTCGTGCCCATCGGGAGCACTGGTACAAGAACTTCATTCCATTCTCCAAAGTTGTCTCGAGCTCGCACTCCCGCTCGTACTGGATCCAGGTCTTCCACTGGTGGCTGACTAGCCATCGGGTCACAAAGTTATCGTCGTCGGCGTTAAGAATGTAGTGGCGCCACTTCTCACGCTGGAAACCATCGAGAAACTCAGCGCTCTGCAAGATTTCAGACCTGTAGGCCCCAGTGCGTCCGGACATGCAAGACGTGCCCCCATCGATGTTGTGGGTAGCGGAGATCTCGAAGTTGCGGCGCTCGATGTAGGCAGCTCCTAGCCAGTTAAAAATCCTTGTCTTCAGGTCGGCATTCCATTCGCGACGGACACGCTGGCACGTTCCGACGCCACCAATCTTTGGATCTTCAAAAGGTGCCAGGAGCCAAGGCATCAAGGTCTTGGGCCACTCGACATCGTCGTCTGCCATGATCGTGATACGAGTCCGGACTTGCGGTAGCGCGGCGCAGACTTGCAGACGCTTGTTTGCAATTTGTGTGAACAGAACCCGAATCCGGGGGTGGTTCAGCGAGTCGGCAAGCTTTTTCAGGGCATCATGCTTGGCGGCGGTTGTGATGAGAATGAGCTCATACGGCTGGCAGGCCAAGATGCTCTGGAGGGAGGGACGGAGCTCTTCCATACGGTTGTGGATTGTAGGGATCACCACGGTCACATCATCCGGTGTAAAACTGGGCTTTTCCGGGATGGGTTTCGACTTGTAGGTCCAGTGGCTGTAGCAGTGGACGAGTAGACGCAGATACCGGTGTACCCTGGATGCTTATCAGCAAAGGTGCTGCAAGGAGATAACACAGCCTCGGGCCGGAGCTGGAGTATGAGTTATTCCCGGAGCAACAGAGACTTACCAGCAAACAATGAAGACCCAAGCCCAGAGAGTTGTTGAGTACCAAATCGAGGAGAAATCGAAGGCCCCAAGGGAGCTCCACAAGGAAGCTGTCAAGGGGATCATGATGTGGGTATCAAGCGAGGCACTGGGTGCTGTCGAGTTCGCCATTACTGGTAGAGAGGTGCTGGTGGTCACAGCGGGGTTGCTCCAGCGGATCTTTCGAACGTGAAGCTGGGAGCAGGGGCGATTTGTGTTGAATTCCAATGGGGTTCGTTCCAACCAGGCCTGGTTGGAGAGGCCGCAGGAACAATCACCCTGGAAATGGGCAGTTCAGGGTTGATGGAGCTGCTTGGCTGGGAACTTGTGCACAAGGTCCCCGCTGCTTGTCTCGAAGGCGTTTCTCCTTCTACGGCAATTTTGTGATTGCAGACAAGAATTGCTCAAATCTTGTGGCTCTTTAGAATCTCGACGCGGTGTTACCACACCTGGGAGACTGGCACAGATATGACGGAGCGGGGGGTTGGTGGCGAGTCGAGCGCTTCGGGGAGAACGGGTGCCCACGGAGCTGCAGGACTGCGTTCAACAACCTGTCAACGGCGCTTGTGCTTGTACAGAGCCGTGTGAGCTCTCGTCAGTGAGACAGACAAAGCTGGCTCATCTACACCCTCGAAGTCTTTTTCCTCTTTGGGGGCGGAAAATCAATTGGTGTGCAACGAACGACTTCGGATGAAGGACTGGGCATCGAGCACCACTAAAGCCCCTGACAGCAACCGGTGGAGGAGAGGGTAATGTACAAGTAGGAGACGGGAGAGCAGAACGTTATGACAAATCCATGGTACAGACCAATTGGGCCCAAAGAGCAAAGACAGAAAATAAAGAAATAAGTTGGAAAAGCAAAACGTCCTCGATTAGACATGGGAAGCGGATGGGGACTGAAGAGATATATAGTCAGTGGTGCCGGACGGGAGATGGACGGCCGAGGAGACTTCCTGGGGTTGTTCCCAGAGCGGGCACGATTGCAGGGAACATGGACAGATTTGCTCCGAGCTTGCAAGTGAGGAGAAGCGCCATAACAAGGAAGTAGTGTGAACGATGTGTTTACGAGGATAGACATGCCCACAACTGGGGCAATACGCGGCCAAGGTCCAGAGTACAATTTGTCGAACGCAGCGTCGAGACCGTGCAGATGGAAAAAAAAGGCGCGAGAAACAGAGGGACCAGTAGGGATGGTACGTACAGTGCTGATCCAGCAATGGATGCAGGCGCTTGCAAGGGGGCCCTCTCTAGACTGCTTCCGGCCTAGGGGTCCTCCCTGAGGGTGTGGGTGGCAGTGGTGAGGGGTGTCATTCCAAGATCCACCGGGCCTGCTTTCAAGGTCCCATAGGGGCCATCACAACCTCGATGCGGTTGGGTGGGAGAGGGGCGTGTATCATGAGAACACACAGTGAGAGAGGGCCAGGGTACATGAGCTTGACAAAGTACCTGCGGGCGAGGGTGGTGGGGACCTCGAAGCTTCAAGGATAGGGATGCTCCTGTACAGCTGTATATGGGGCGATGACCAGCCCCCTGAATCCCGGCCTACCCACCTCGTTCGCTCAGCGAGATGCGGAGTCGAAAACCCACTCGTTGGAAAGGCCCAGACACCGGAGAAGGGGACGGACTTGACACTCCATTCGCTGCCAGGCTTGGGCGTGCGTCTCGAGCCTCAGGAAACGCAGCGTTATGATGTGATACATGCCCCAAACACGGACTCTGCAAAGGCACAACAAGCATACCAGCCCCATCTCAATGTGGATTCTAGTCCCTGCCGGCCGCCAAGGCTCATGCCATCGAGCTCAGGCCGACATGGATCAGCAAGCCACTGCTTTGTGCCGGAAGGCTTCTTTGCGCAAATGCTGCCAGCTTATAGAACATAGCAAGTGCCCCTCATTGCACAGTAGGGTCTTGAGGTGAGCCTTGCCTGCCAGCAATGCGGGCGGATGGCCGGCCATGTCTGTCACAACGCCTGTGTTCGGAGCAGGGAGGCAGGCGATCAGGTGCACAGGCTTCACAATCAGTTGTGAGCTCCGGCTTCTGAGGACAAATGCCACCCCAGCCGAGGCAGGCAACCGCCGTAAGTATCCCAATGGACAGGGTGTCTGGCCGGGAACTTTTGGTATTATTAGTCGGCTGCACTGACCTGGCCTGCTTGACTGGCTCGTTCTGCGGTGCTGGTATACATAACAACAGGCCACTCTGTGAGATGATTCGGGGATTGCAGGGAGCCGGGGGGCTTGAAGGCTGGAGATAGCACCACAAATGAGCCTTGCCTGCTTGGTATCCTGAGATGCGAGCCGAAAAAAGAGGCACCTTCTCGACTTAGGCAAGCTCGGGGGTTGCAGGCGATATCTGCTGGCGTTTGTCACAGAAGATCATTGAATGATGGGGGTAGGAATTTGGGCGGTTATTTCCAAGGTTGTGACTGCTCACCAACGGAACCATGGAATGATGCTACTGTCGGAATCCCCACAAGTAATAGTAGAGTGGCCCACTTTGGCCTGGGACGAATCCATGGGTGGTGATAGGTGACGCTTCGAGGACCCTTGATGGCCATTGCAGAAGCGCGGATGCAGCGAAATAACGTAGGTACCTCAGGAAGTCGACACGAGGCTCGCTGAAAAGGAAGGTGGGGATACCAGGACAGTGCTGCATGTGAATTAACAGCCCGCCTCTCTCGACTGATGGCGGCTGAGTGAGCGAGGCGGCTGAATGACGGACATTGGATCTAGGGCTGGAGTTGGGAAAGCACTGGCTCTGCATGTAGGCAGATTTGCTTTTCCTCCAGATCGCGTCCGAGAAAGGGAGTGCCTACCGTCGGGACGGACGGACCTCAAGCTGGTCCCAGCTCGCGAATCCCGAGAAGACCCTGGAGTCTGCCGTACCGAGAAGAGTACTCAGAAGGTACTTTGGGGGCCGCTCCCACCACATTACTGTTCAGATCCGCGGATGATTGCCTTGCGGCGATTGCACCATCAGCACCCAGAGAGGAGCCCTAAGCACGAAGTCTTTTCTTACTCCAGGGTGAGATGTGCGGATGCAGCAGTTTAGAGGAAGACGCCCTTTGCCATGCCTTGGGAGTCCGAATTGGGCATTGGAGCTCCGTCGCTGGCGAATATCTTTGTGTGGTCCAGGCCAGGCGGATACGCGACGGTGATGCAGGTACGGCGTCAGTACCAATTGAAATGCCCTACCAGGGCAAAATTTAGATTCGGGACGTCAGGTCTCGGCTCAACGCTCGTTGAGGAAGTCCCACGGCTCATCCAAGCCCGTGATTCCGCTGCAGGGTCGGTCGTAATAAGACTCAGCATGTGACATGTAATTAATGTGCCCAGGAAGCAGTCTTGTTATCCTCGTTGGCAATATCGCTAGGAATCGAGATGGACCCAGCCACTGGAGTGCCAAATTTCGTAAACTGTGCCTCTGGTGATACATCATTCATGCTCGGTAACTAGGAGCCTGATGTGTGTGTGAACGCGTATATGTGTGTGATCATTGCCCCATTCTTGTCGGCTTGTCGGTCCCGACACACACACAGTAATTGTTGATGCGTTGCCATTCTGCTTCGAGCACCAGAGAGAGCGAACCATGGTATGTCGTTGAAGAGATTGTGGCTTGCCGCCACTACCGGCGCGAGCACAAAGATGTCTCAGCGCACAGACACGATGCCGGTTTGTACAGTACTTGTGTACTCGAACGTCGTTGCCTATTGCTCACAATGCAATGTGATTGTCATGATGGGCACGCGCTGACGGCCTACCGAAGAAGCGCAGCTGGCGTACAGGGGCAGTCCCATGACTTTGCACAAGAGAGCCTGGCTGTGCGCGGCTGTCATGCTACTGCTGTAAGCCTCGTGATGTGACGGCAGTCGGGCGCAGGTTCCTTGGAGGCGCAAGCCCGAGCTGTTGTGACCACAGTAACACAAAGCGATGACTGTCGTGACGTCTTGGCGCCTCGTCCACAGCCCACCTCGGCCGGCGAGGCCATTGGCAACGAGTACCGTCTGGACGGATGCCACGGGCGTGTCCATGTGTGCCAACACACGAGACACGGCTCGAAAGCTCGTGGACTAGCCAGTGTATCTGACAACCAGGCAGAGGAATTGACCTGTTCTTCGCGAGCCGGGGTCCATGAAGGTCGCACGCAAGGTTCTGTTGATTTCAGTTGGAGATCGACTCGATCAACGCCTTCTTTTTTAGTACAGTCCAACTAGTGTAGCTGGTCACGGATGGTTCATCAGCAAAGTGCAGCCACACATTCTTTGAATCCAGCTAGCGGGGATGCTGGAGCTGCAGCTCACTCGTTTTGGCAATCAGAGCAGATCGCAAACAGGGTAGATCCTTACATCCCAAGGGCATGGGTGTCTGCTGGAGCCGTGCCATACGTACCTAGTCGACCTCGGTATGGCAAGTACAGCACCTCAGTACATGCTTGTACGTGGGCTACATCCACGCCGGCGCTGGCCATGGTGCACGATTCGCACCCCGAGGAGTCGCCATAGGCCGAAACGTTCCTGCCAACGTTCGCATCAAGCGGCCGTTGGTTCCAGCGATGGATATCGATGATGGATGGACCGGGTGGAGGACATCTGGGACCGAAAGTGGTCGGGGCTCCTGCGTGCCTACTGCCGTGCTGTGGACTCCATTTCTCGAGGACATCAAGCTATGGATTCCAGGTCATGGTCAGGGTACCAACGGGCCCAGCCAACGTTGGGAGGAGGGTGCTCCGCCCGTTGAGATGGAGACTCATCATGAATTGATCATCATCATCATTCAATGTCTGTGGGCCACTGTGGGGTCACCCAGCAAACGGGAAGACAACGTTGGAGCGCAGTCGGGCCCAGTTGAATGCTCCTGCCACTCCTGCGCCTGCCTAGAAGATCCCCGACGACCCGGCCGGATAGGTACCTCGCTTGGTGCTGTTCAATCGTGAGCAGTCCAGGTATATACCTAGGTAGGTAGGCAGGTAGTTTATCATGCAGCAGATTTCTGCGTACATGGCAGACTAAACATTGACGTGATAGGCGTGCAGTCCGTGCTGGGCGTGCAATCGCGACCTTGCACCTTCCTGGCTGCAATCCGCACACCCACCTGCCTTGCCTTGACGTGCTGTCACCCGCGTATCCTACACACGGCACACACACACACACACACACATTGTTCAAACACCGTAGGCTTGATCAATGTCATTGTCATCATCATCGCCGCCCGCTGCCACCACCACCAGCACCGGCTTGCAGTAAACTGAATGTGCCGGCATCCAGCATAGCCAATGACAGACACGTGGCAGGCGAGTCGAGCCACCTCCCAATTTTCCGAGGACGCTGCCGCGGACGGTTTGCTGCTCTCGTGCCCAGATGCGAGTCATTCGCTCCGATCTGTATCCGCCCACTCATACAGCCACACTTCATTCATTAGACATCTTTCGGCCTTGTGTCGCATGCATTATTATCCATGATCAACGCAGTCCTTCTGCAGGTTCGTACGCCAAGCTGCCTGGAGCTCAAGCTCGCCCGCCCAACCCCCCTCTACGCCTGAGAAACGAAGCCAAAGGATCGAGGCCTGCGTCTACCACGAGCCAGCTCAACCTTCTCCTTCGTCCGCGGCTGAAGACTGCATCGTGATATTTTGCTCCCGTCGTTCCCGGTCCCCGCCACTATCGCCCGTTCTTGTCCTTTGCAAATCGGTCACACTACGACAATTCTCTGTCCGCAACAGGTGGCACGACACGCATTGGCGAGGTTCCTCTCGACGCCCTGGCGGGTGACACGACACTAGCCCGGCTTACGGAGTCGAAACTGTCCTCCGTGAACCTCATCAGCCAAGGGCAACGAGCCGCCTGTGGGCTCGAGAAGCACCTTCGAGCCCATTGACGCTGGCTGGACCTGCATACGAATGCAAGCCCGCACGTCACGGGCTGGGTCCGACAACTCTGCCCTCTGTTTCGCCGGGACTTACATCTGGGAACCTGGCACGAGAGGATCCCCAGGCCTGCAAATGAACAGCTATCAACAGTTTATATTCCTTAGCCGCTGATTCCTCATTTGCGTGGCAAAGCCAGATCACCGATCTTCTTGCAGGCTAACAACTCGCAAGCTTCCTCCGTTACTCACGACGGCGCTGTTCCTCTCGGCAACGGCGTTGTTGGATCCCTATCTGTATCTGCGACAGGTCATTCGATGGTCAGCATTGAGTAGGGGGCGTTGCATCTCTGCAACCATGCAAAGAGCAATAGAGATCGGTTGTACCTTCCCTGGAGGCGGAGGATGCCGCCCCAGTCGGACCCTATCGGTGGCCTGGTGCGGACCTCTGTCTAGCTTCGTGGCGCCGTCCCTTTGGAGTCTATTCGCCAGCGAGCTCTTGACAATATTGGATCGACAGCCGGAGACTGATTTTACACCCCAGGCCTCGACACGAAGTCATTCTCCATGATCTGAAATTGCGGCAGAAGGTTAACCGAAACCGACCAAGTCATGATGCTGCAGTTCCAATCCGCGCCGATGACGCTGAAGGCTAAACACCGCCGCTCGCGCGCATAGGATACCAGAATTGTGAAGGTTATTGGATTGTGGCCATGACAGACTTGAACCATGTGACCCTGCCATGTCACTAGATGCAGGCCTGCAGCGCAGCAGTGTATGTCCCATCTTGAGCCTCTAACTCTGGCGACACTGGCAGAGGACGACTGCTGGAGCCGCTGCTCGAGCCGCCGCTCGAAGTCTCTTCACGAGTCTTATCTCTGTGCAGTCTGCGCGCCCAAGGTCTCCACGATTTAGGCGCTGCGGCCCTAGTCATTATCCGGAAGTGTTCGCCTCCACTCGCATGCACAAGAGAAAAGATTGTGCAGCAAAGTACCTCACATGTACCGTACCACAGTTTCTCGCGACTTGTCCTATACACTGTCTCGGGAAACGAGACCAAGTGGGCGAGGCAAGGTGCAGGCTGGTCTATTGTGTCTTTTCTCCCGTTTTGCCGTCACTGCATTTTTGTTGCGCGTGATGTTCCGGAGCCCCAATATACCTGTAGCGAGTCTGGCTCTCAGCCCGGCCCCGGTCGCGACTCTTGTAACAAAGTGGGTGAACTTTGGCTGCAGTGATCATCTCTGCCTGCCCACCACCTCCATCTCTGCAGGCTGCATCTCCAGGCGCAATGGAACCAAGCAAGTGCAATCCACAAGCGGGAGACAAGGGACGGGGAATGCGCGATGGCATATCCGTCCTGGAATAATGTAGCAACGCGTTGAAGCGAACCTCCACTCTGGTAAGGATCAAAATCCACACAGGAAATTTGTCCGGGGTGCGCAGCGGCTCAGTCTATTCCGCATTTCCTTCACAACCTTCCCAATTCCTTCAACAGGCCGGGTGACAATCTACCTTCCACCATTGGAAAACTGTCATGGGTGTGTTGATGCTGTGCCATGCATTGTATGGAAGAGCGCATCATCTTCGAGCATGCTCGAGTCGTTTCGCCAATGGCTCAGGGCTGATCTTGATCGCCGATACTCCAGTCACTCAAAGCTATGCCTGAGTTGCCTGGTCGGTGCCTCCAGAAGGAGGTGCAGCTTCACACCATCACACGCAAAAGTCCAAGTCCATCCATCTGAGATCACTGATCCCGCAAGGATAGAGGCATGTGGCCCTTGAGCTGAGTAACACGAAATTCGATAGTATACTGTACATCCAGGCCGACAGTCTTCCTGCACAAGGCGTGTATGCAGTGGGGGGGGGGGGGGGGGGGGCGTGTTCCAGCGCTTTTCCAATGCCAGCATGAAGTACTCACCACGTCTTAATCGCAGCAGGACTTGAAGAGCCATCCCATCTCGACCATCATGCTTCGTTCAAGTTCGACCGGAAAATCTACTGCGAAGACATGGGTCATAACGCTTGCGCATGTCTCTTGTCACTCGCTCTTCTGTGCGACTAGATCCTTTCCTTTCCCGTACAATATGTCACTTCAAATCCCCAGGTCGAAAGGTCCCTTTTAGGAAGGCAAGGCTCCCTGCACCTCGACCCCCGGATGCACTCCGTCCCCAGGCATACATCATAAGTGCATTAGCCAGAAGACGCAACGGAGATCTCTGCATGATCTACTGCAGTTCAATTTCTCAGCTTGCGCTCGAAACGGAGCAGCGCCATGACACGGGAACAGGTGGGACAAGAAGGATGTGAGGACCCGTTCACTCACCTGACGCGCTCGGTAGTCAGAGCTCCGTTCTGTCATGACCGGTTCTGCATGTCATGACGACGTCCACGTCGTTTCCGAGACCCTGGACCCCTGGCCGCCATTCAAATACGGCAATGTTTCTGCAACTCCGAGCCCAGCGTCCCGTCGCTCCCAAGCGATCTCTTTCCGCCTCTGAAGCGCCTTTGACCAAGCATCTTCGGACGCCACGGCTGGAGAATGCCTGCTTCGTCGGGAGGATCGCCTATTTGCAGGAATGGGAGCGCCTTGAGGGCCGCGACGTACTGCTGGTGTCGGCTGGACTGCGCCTTGCTTCCAGATGTATCAGGAAACTTAGAGACTCGGACACGTCGTCACCGGCTCGAGTAGCTGATACCTGCTCCCAGATCCGGGCTCCAAATTGGCTAATATCCCAATCATGGTCACAGATCACACGATTGCCTGCCCTGGCAGGCACTCTCGAAGATGGCACTGGCAAGCCTGGGCCCTGGCTCTCATCAAGAACGTTGCACAACGACCGTGCAGTCGGTTATCCTCTGGTCAAGAAGCTTGATACGGAGCGCCGACCGCTCCTCATATTGCGGCCGCAGCATCGTACGAGCACGGCAGACTGCTGCCTCATACACCAGCCTGGTCTATACGTGACGATAGGGCCGCAGCCTGGGCCATACCAGTTCTGGCGATCCATGGCCGCGGCCAGACCTCGGAGCTTCTCCCGGCGATTGTGATATCGCGGGCTCAGCACCTTCCAAGAGATTGACTGATCATGTTCTCTTCGCCAGCCTGCAGGGCGTGGCGCTCCCTTCGCTGTGGCCCCGACATGAGTCCGCTCAGTATAGTCCCAAGGACTATGGGACGGAGGCGAGGAGTGGGCGGGCCGATTGATACACCATGGGTGCTGTCAGACTTCTGACAATGGGTCTGGTTACGCCATGGTTGACGGTGACAGAGAGGAAGTCCCTATTCCACCATTCCATTACAGGAGGCGGGCCCAGGCCTCTCCTGAGTTGGTTTCCCCGAGAGAAATCTCGTCTCAGGCTCTCAGAGAAAAACGGAAGTGAGGAAGATTGCTGCCTTGCTGCAAGTCTCAGCTACCTACATCACCTTTTACTCCAGGGAGTGTTGACTTCCCAGAGTTGCTCCCGCGCTATACCGCTGTCGTCGCAAAAGCCTGACGCACAACGGCGCTTGTCGCCAGCTTCGACTCTTGCAGGACTTTGAAGACAGGAAAAGACCTCGTGGCTTACCTGCTGAAGCATGCTGCCGGCTGGTCAGATAAACACACAAGGACTGCGTGGATGATCATCTCCAGAGCGACGTGTACGGTGGTTGAGGATATCGTGAAGCGCTTGCTCTTTTGAAAATGGGGAACCTGATTGGGGGAGATCCATGGCAACAACGCAGACATGGAAAATATGTCGCGGACTCAAAAGACAGAACACCCTCTAGAGATACTCGGTGATATCACTAGAGGTTTGATGCCTCATTGGGTGGCTGGCCTTCCAAGGTTTCGTCAACACCCTGAACGCAGGACGTTGTTGTCTCCTTGGCCAACCTCAGGTCTCGGACGACTATCGTCGACATGCGAAGACATCATTCACACATCGTCCTTCACAGACTCGAAGAGTATTTAACCTGGCACGGGCTCATTCACGGGCCGTTCTGGCTTAAAGTCAGCACTGTGGTTTCATCGAGAATATGTTCGAATGAGGCTGTATGGTTCGCAATGCACCAGGATGCTCACAGAATTTCCAGGTGGATGTTATCCATATCAATCCCTCTCATCTCCCTGGAAATTGGCATGGGATTGAGCTTTACTGACAGGCTTCGGTCAGGCAGGCCCCATCAATAGGCACCTCATGCATCTCTCTCTGACCGAGGCTGCAGACCGCTCTTCCAGCCGGTGCGTGAGTCCATGCGCTTCAAAGTCCTGTCGTGTATGGCGATGAAGACTTAGGGCTGGACACTCTCTCTTCTGACATTCGAACCAAGCATACGTTCGAAGTCGACTCCAGACCATGCCCATCGAAACATCCATGCGTCGCTCCCAGCTCTGGCCAAGTTGGGAGTTCCCGGGTTGAGACCTTGATCCAAGCGCTGAGTGATCAGTGACTCCGAGCCCGGCATTACGTCCGACTGACTGCCAACGAAGTCATATATGAGGGGCAACCAGGATCGCCGGGCATGGATGAAACAGCGTGAGGCTGCCCGCCTCGCGGTTGACAATGCTGGTAAATCCTGATCCTATGAGGGGTTACAGTACTACGTGCAGTTGTCTCCCGCCACGGCCAGGATAAAGCTACTAACGAGGGGCGACCATCGAGCCAGGTTTGTGTTATATAGCCCGGGATCACGTGCGACATCGCCATACGCTATAGTTGGGCAAGCCAGAGCCCGGCTCGAACTGCCTGGTTCATGATTTTAAGTTGCGGGCTCGACATGCGATGCTCTCGGGTATCTCTCACGCCATCACGCACCCCCTCGGTAACCCATCAGGTGACTCTGTGTTTGATTAGACTTTGCGGGAACGGGTGGTCGAGAGGACCACACGCAAGCAGGAGGCCGCACCCCCCTCCCCCAAGACGGAGGTCAAACTCTGATCTCCGAGGGAGGGGGCCCGAACTCTTGCCGTCGGTTACATCGGATTCTCCCTCACTAAAAAAGGACGATCCCGCCAGAGCCGCATGCGCAGTGCGGATAGGACGCGCTCGGGGATCCCGCTCCCGTTCGATGCCACCATGGGGGGGAGGCGATGGCCGGGAGGCATGGACGTCCCGAGGCGGGCGGGCATCCTGGGACTCGACGAGCAAGCCAGCGAGCACATGCCGGGCTCCCCCCCCCCTCTTACAGGGAACCTCCCGGGTCTTGATGGCTTCGTGCCGTCTGGGTCCACGTCTTCCCGTACCATGGCCGCGCCACCTCGACACACCTGATGAAGGACTGTGATTACGCGGACAGGTCGTGGCTTTGCGGCCGGGCGCTGTTGCAGGTTGACGTGCTTTGTTGGTGATAGGCAAGCCAGCCAGCCAGCCGGCAAGCCAACCAAGGCACACCACATGTGTTATTCACAGGGTCAGGTTGTTATTGTCAATCACGGCTAAGCTACGTGCTACTGCAGACGATCTCGTGCTACCACCCTGTTCCACGATACACAAAGGCCGCCGTGCTGCAGAGGTGAGAGACTAACCCTAGGTTCTTTGACCTTGGGCGTCCCGCGCCAGATAAGAAGCCTACGAGGCCCGGGAGCAGCAGTGGTTTGCGGGAACGCGGGGAAGGCAGTTGGGGACGGTGGTACGGTGCCACCACACCCAGCTAGCCCGTGGCGGGCTTGACCAAAGCCCATTCCGCTGCGCTGCGGCCTCACTTCTTCCCATTGAACCCGTGTATGTCCCAGAACAGACGTAGAGGGCTCGCCTCCTCGCTGGGGGGCGGGCCGACAGCGCGAGTATCCATAGGCAATTTTGCCCCCCTCCAAAGCGAGGGAGCCGAGTCGTCCGCTGTTGGACTGCGGTTCCTGAGCAGGTGATCACCAGCAGCAGCATGATGGAGACCGACCCGAGTCTCCTGCGGCGGCCCCGGCAGATCCTGATATGTTCGGATAAGGACAGCCGAGCAAACCTACCACCTTTGTGGCACGGCGGGGTGGGGAAGGGGAGGGAGGAGCCTGCTGTATTGTGTAGGAAGGAGACTTTTTGTCACACCAAGATCCGGGCCGATTCACAAGTGCGAAAGCATAACATGTTTCGTGGTCGTCTCCCTCTATTTGTTTTTCTGTTTGTCTTAGAGAGGGAGGGGCGGCACCACTGCGGCGGCGGTGGGGGGAAATCACACCAGGTCGGACCCAGCTCAGTCCCTCACCGGAGCCCTGAGTGGCCGGCAACGTTACCGTGGCAGCTATCACAAGCCAGCAGCGGCAGGGCTTGGAGGAGGGTTGACAGAACACGCGGCCCAGTGCACGGTGTGGCGTTTTGCTCCCTTTGCCTTGGCCCCGCGCCGCCTAGACTATTCTGCGTGCAGGCCAAGGCACAGGCTGCCTCGCGTAGCTGGGGCGGGACAGTGCTCTCGTCATACGGTAATAAACAGGGAAACAAAACAGACGTGACGGCAGGACGGGCAGAGAGATAGAGGGATAGGCAAGCCCTGTCAACAATCAATGATGTAGACCGACCAGGCGACCAAGGACCAAGCAACTAGCAGCCAGGACAGGGCTGGGCCAGGGCAGGGCAGGGCGGGACACCGATCTGACGTGACGGCCGCCGGTGAGGGGAATTTGTCGCGAATACATTGGCACGATCCGTCCAGCCGGCAAGAGGGGCCGGGACAACCGCACCACTTGGGGGAGGAGGTGGGACATGGGCAGGAAAGGTTCCGAGCTCTACTTCTCTATTTGTAGACTGACTGACTGACTAGAGTACATTTGTGGTGCGGAAGCTTTGGTGATGAGAGCGTGCTCCTAGTAAACAAGTCTCTGCACCTGCAAAAATTGACCCATGGGTATTACAAACTGGTTGGTGAGCCAGAGGCAGAGGAGAACCAAAGACCGAACAATAAAAAGAGGGCCCGGCCCCGAGGAGAGGGCCACAAACCCACACCAGTTATGTAGAAGAGGACGGGCGGTCCGGGCCAAGATAGGGCCGGGGCAGGGAATAGGCATGGCAGGCATCGTGATGATGGAGGGATGGTAGTCTCGTAGGCTACGTAGACCGAATATCTACCGGATAGACATCACAGCAGACCAGTTACCAAGGTTAGGGCCTCCTCCGCTCGGTCCTGATGCCAAACTCAAGTGGCTCAGACGGCAGCGAGATGGAGGGAGGATGAGCTTCTTTCAGCTGGGCCGGGTTGGTTTTCGCTTTCTTTGCCTCCCTCCCCTGCAGGCTGGGCTCCGTTCCCGAGGTCCTGGTAGCGATTGTCAGCGAGGTTCCATCCCGCCGGTGGAATGACAAAGCCTCGGATTTCCGCGAGACAAGAGGGAGAGGCATTTTTCTTGACCCAGTCCTTCGCTAGTGTTTGGCTTCCCCAGAGTTCCAATTAGCCCCGGTCCCAGCTAGCCAGTCCCAGCCCGCGGTCATGGTGGGGTCCAGGATGGGAAGGGAAAAGCGCCGGCCCACACGGGCCCCCGAGGCTTTTGGGCGGACCTGCCTGTCAGTTTAGTCAGTGTCAGTCAGTGACTGACTGACTTGACTTGACCTTGAGACTGACTGATGGACTCGGCTCGGCTGGAGACTGAGGGCCTTTTGGCCCAGAGTATGCTAGCTCAGGTGAGACGAGACGAGTGAGGAAGGAGGTCGAGGGATCGCGAGTGGCTCTGCCCCTCCAATCAAGCCACCTTCCGCTCTCCCCCACGCATGGCTCTAATTCCCTTCTATTTCCACCTCGCCAGGCGGTCAAGAGACCGCTACGGCCTGTGGCCCAGTGGATTTTGAAGGGGCTGTGGGATGGGGTTTGAAAAGGAAAAAAGAAGTGGGCTCCCCTTGTCGCATGCTCTGCTCCAGCCCATGTGCGGAATTGAGAAATTGAGGCTGATGATTGATGGGCTCGCCGGGCAAGGGCAACGAGGATTTGCAACACCGCCTTTCGAGAAGGGCTGGAGAAGGGTTCTGTGATCTGCAAGCCTCAGGGGGAAAACCAATGCCCGCCGCCCAGGGGAAAAGAGATGCCATGAGGAGCGTGGGGACGCGATCATGAGGACGAGGGGATGGGGAGGAGCCTCCTCGTCTCGCTTGAGGGCTCGCCTATGCTTCCCCGGCCTTCTCTGGATGCTTCGAGACGTAGCATAGCGCTGGGAGCTGGCGGTGCGCTGTTTTTGAGGCTTTATTCCGGCGCCGGCGGTCGTGATGATGATGATGATGATGATGATGATGATGATGATTGTGATATGCTGCTGGACTGCTGGACTATGTACTGTGCTAGGGTTTGTGCTAGTCGAGTCTGGGCCTTCAGCTGGCCTGGTGGTGCTGCTGACGCTGCTGCTCTGCTGCGGTACGGATGCGGTTGCGAGGTGACGATGTTAGTGTTGTGCGTGTCTGGTTGCAGTGCTGCACTATTGCTGTGCTGTGCCTCGTGCTAGATCCTCCCACACACCGACTAGCCCGTCGGCTCGGTGCGGGCAGACCGGGGAAAGAGCAAGGCGCATGGTCTAGTCCTGTTTCTACACAGTAGACAGACAGGCAAGACAAGCAGACAGACAGACAGACACAGGCTAGACCGGGGAAAGCAGCATTTCCCATTCCTGGCATCAAGACCATAATCTGTCTGTCCATCTATTATCCATCTATCTACCCATACCCATACCCATACCCATACCCATACCAAGCCATCCCATGCAAGCCGCATCCTTTCCCACCCACACCCCTCCTTCCCGCTTCCTATCTATTCTTACATTACCTTACCTGCCTTGCCCACCTGCCCAGGCTACTTACTACAACTCATCTACTCTCCCCGCCCTTGCTTACTTGCTTGCCTTGCTTGCCTCTTGCACATCCCACAAACCAGCCGTGATTGTTGACTGGTTGACTGGTTGACTGGATCGACTGGTCCAAGGTGCTGGCTGGTTCGACCTGAGTAGGAGACACATGACGTGTAAATTGCCGCTCATTTCACGTCCCATCTAATCAAATCACCACCGTGACGAGGCAGCCCCAGCGACGCTCCAATTGCCGGCGACACCTCTCTCATTATGCCCCATTCCAGCCTCGCCCTCCTCCTCTGACATACCTGCTGGCTGGCGGGTGTTACCGCCCACGATCGCCTTCACCTCCTGCTCCTCCTGCTCCTCCTGCTCCTCCTCCTCCTCTCCGTGGCTTAGGCCCTCGACCATCCCATCTGATCTGCCTCTCTCGTCCGTTGTCTGTGTCGCCCGCCTGTCCTGTCGTTGTGTCTGTCTGTCTTGTCCTAGCATATCTCCTCCTGTGCAGGCTGGTACTGGCTAGGACTGGGACTGTGACTGGCCCTGACACTGGCACCCATGGTCCACGCAATTACAGCCAACATGGCGCCCCTTGCCGGAGTGCCAGGCTCTTATCACCACTCCTCCAACAAGATCACGAAATCACGATCCAAGATGGTCAAGCCCATGCTGAAGAAAGTCATTGTCACCTCACCCAAGAACTCGCTCGACCTGGACAGGGGTTGGGACGACCACACCAGCGTCTATGATCCGCCTGCCCGTACGAGCATGTCGCGGTCCGTCCGGGACACCGGCCTGCCCGGCTCAACATGGGAGCCCTCGACCTTTCCCAGCGGCCCAGGTGCGGGCTCCGGTTCGGCCTGTCCCTCGTCGGGCACAGCAACGCCTGTTGCCGGGCTCGAGATCAGGAGGAAGCAGCACACCCGCACCACCTCGGGCACCAGCTCGATAGGTACAAACGGGAGCGGCCACCGGCACGGCGGGGGCTTCGTCCACCCCTTCCAGCAACACCAGACACCGCGCACAAACACCCCGCCACTGACCTACGCCAACTCCTTCACCTCGTTCGAGCGCGACAACCCCCCCAGGGACTACTCGCCCACCATCATCACCGAGAACGACGACGACGACCTGGACGTCGCCGGCTCCACCCCGCTCTCCACCTCAATGTCATCCCACCTGCACCGGCCACAGCCCAGCAACAGCCACTCTACCACCAGCCTGAGGCGACCCTCGCTCGCCAGCCAGCGCACGCCATCTCTGACAGACTTCAACAGCAACGTCAACAACAACCCGCCCCTGCGCGTCAACACGACCCCCTTCTCCCGCTCCCACCCCTCCGCGCCCTCCCGGCTCGCACATGGATCCCTCAACACCTCGTATTCGCACTCTGACCTGCAAATCAACGGCGCCAGCCCCTCCGACTCGCCGCGGCCGTCCCTGACGCTGGGGAGCCCCAGCACCTCTGCCGCGCCCATGTCGCCCCTGCGCACCAGCCTCGAGGGGACCTTCCGCATCCGGTCCCGCAGCGAGGTCGACACCGGCGTCAGCCGCGAGGACATCCGGGAGGCCAGGCGCAAGTTCGAGGAGAACGAGAGGCTGAAGCAGGAGAAATACGAGTCGGAGCAGCGCAGGAAGAGGGAGCGCAAGGATAGCAAGATGGAGAAGGCCGCTTCACGTAGGGCTACGGGCGCCAGCGACATGCCCAGCATCGGGAGGCCGTCTTTCTCGCGGAAACGGACACCACCGCCTCTGAGCCCCACCGTCAGCAGCCGCCACACCCACACCCGGGCTTCCGAGTCACCCAGGCAAGCGACCATCAACGAGAAGGTCCAGAGGCCCGGGTCCGCGCTCATAGGAAGCAATTATGAGGGGACTGAGGACGGCACGACGGGGCCGGACATCAACGATGTGCGGTTTGGGACGCCAAAGCGCGCTCACACGGCCAAGAGGAGGACACAGAGCTACTGGACCTCATTCATGCTTTGGCTTCGGACCCGCCTGTTGAAGCTGGGGAGGCGATAGCCCGGGCGGGATCACCAGTAACTAACGGCTGGACGCGTCGAATCAACCACTGCAAGGCCATAAGGACAACCTCACTACCATACTGGCATCACACCATCAATTGCCAATTCTCGCAGGGAAGGTCCACTACACCAACAATCACATCGACAGCATTATGGCAGGCAGCCCAGCCAGTGCTAAACCGCTCACCACAGCACACCACCCAACATGAAATTACCATACGTTACACGAGACCTAGCGTTCTTTGCATTGCGACCGTTTTGACAGCATACATCATCCGTCACTCATCGCCCTGGTGGATTTTTGAACTCGGCTTACTCGCAAGGCGTTTGGCGACATACCCGGAATCCTGTTCCATTCCGAGGGAAAGAACAAAATTCGCGACCTATCATTTATCACAACTTGACTTTGCATGCATGTTTTCTGGAGCTGGTCCGGCCCCCCCTCACGGGTGGACAAGCTGGAGAGACAGGGGGGTTGAAAAGGAGGGGAGGGGGCAAGGGACGAACGGTAGCCCGGGCAACAATACACAACCCAGCTCGCGAGGCTGAGAGGGCGCCATTCTCGACTGGACTGGGCGGGGCGGAGAGGGCATCATTGGGAAAGCGGGGAGGGAAAGAGGCGTTTTGTGGCTGGGTCATTTTCACCGTCATGAGTTTGCGAAGCAGCTCGTTCTTTGTGCGCGTATCGAGCTCATCTCACTCGTCAAACGACGGTTGAGCCAGGAGTAGACTTTTGGGTTTCTAGGGTCAGGGGAACACTGCTTTTTCGGTCTCTTCACACGTTGGTTGGTTTGTTTGTTTACTTGTTTGCAAAAACGGACGGGCAGTCATCATCGCCCCTGAGACGTCCGCGGCTTATAGATAAGAGACAGAGAGAGAGAGAGAGAGAGAGAGAGAGAGAGACAGGGCCTTCGCCTTGGATGGCAGGTCAGTGAGGCAAAATCGATTCTTTGCACAAGTTTTCCAAACTGTTCTTTTTGATGAAATAACCATGCCTATGGATTGCTCGCTCCATGTTGTAAATTGGTGCAACTCTCGGTTTCCTTCCAGTCACTGGCACGGGAGATGCACTCATGCACACACCGGATTTGTGCCGAAGTGAGCGAGCGAGGGGCTTGTCGATCATGTCGTAAAGGTTTTGGGGATTCAATTCCAAGCTGAAAAGTCCCAGTAGTAAATGAAAGTATGTGCTTGCATGTGAGATCGTCTCATGAGATCACAACAAGGATAAACAACGGCTCCAATGCACCCACCGTTCGCTGCATGGGCGATCATCCAATGTGTGCTCCGAGCCGAGGCAGCGTCCATCATGCGCGCGGGGGGCGGATGGTGACGCGCAGGTAGTCGAAGGGCCAGAGGAAAACTACGCTACGCTACGGAGCACCGGTGATCACCCCTCGATTGCGGCGAAAGTACTCGTAGCTTACGTGCGGAAATAAGCTCCGTCGGGCCAAAGTACACGCGCAGTACACCGGCCCGGCCAAGCTGATTGAGCTCCTGGGCCGCGTGCTGTAGCTTCGCTCGTCGACCCGAAACGAAATAGAGTGCGAGTTGGCGTTCGTGCGCGCGGCTGTTATAGTCTGGCTGAACGTCCAACTCCCCTCGGCCTCCGCTGCTGGGCACCAATTGATCCAACTGAAGTCGTTGCTATGAGGGCGTGAAGCTTATAACCTCACCGGACAACCTTCAACCCCAGGGAAACAAGAGCCCCAGAATTGCTGCTGAGTGAGCGAGCAAGCGAGCTGCTGCTGCGTGGGCCTCTCTTTCACATCAGATGGTTCAGCTCGACGTCCACTTTCCCTGCTTCCTTATAAACTCCATAAACCCAATCCATTGATCGCGTGGTCCCCCTTCTATTTCATTTATTCTATTCAATTTATTATACACGCATACGCATACACATGTAGCCACCCAAGATGACGCCCACCCAACGATACGCCGACTACCCCCGGGCCCAGGAGGCGTCCCACATCAGCTACAAGGTCGAGGAGGACAAGAACCCTGCCCTTCGCGGCCTGCCCCTGGCCATAGGGGCTGCGATGTGAGTGTTTCCACCATCGTGTGTGTTTGTGTTTGTGATGGCTTGCTTGGTCGTGCAAGCAAGAGAGCCAAGCCGCGCCAAATCAAACATATGTGCCTGTAATTGCCAATGCAGTAGGACTGACATCCACGCAGTGTCACGAGGAGCCAGGCCATCCAGAGGTTCCTGTACGGCAATGCTGGCTTCAGCAAGCTGAACAGTCTCGAAGGTCTGAGCACGCATCGGTGGAGGTTTGATGTATGATTCAGCGAAAGCCCACTCGCCCTCCCGTCCGCCTGCCTTCATGCCCCGCCATCGAGCAGTGGCTTTGGAATGCAACGGGAGTGGTTTGTCAAGCCGGGACCAAACATGTGCTGACCAAGACTGACCAGCCGACCGTCGTACCGCTGGCCGAACCCGGCACGGCGCCGGCACCGCCCACGTTCGAGGAGGAGCTGCTCCGGCCGCAGGACGCCGGGCGGCCGGGGAGCTGGGCGTCGTTCGCCGACTACCACGCGCTGTACAAGACGGGCAAGGTGACGCCGCTGCAGGTGGTGGAGGCGCTGCTGCCGGTGATCGACCGGACGGCGGCCAAGCCGACCGAGTACTCGACGGCGTGGCTGGACATCCACACGGACGAGGTGCTGGCGGCGGCGCGGGCGTCGACGGGGCGGTGGGCGGCGGGGAAGCCTCTGGGCGTGCTGGACGGGGTGCCCTTCGGCGTCAAGGCCGACTGCGATGTCAAGGGCTACGTCAACACGATGGGCATGGCGGTGCGCAAGGACTACGACTACTTCAACAAGCCGGCGGCCGAGTCCATCTGGCCGGTGCGCAAGCTCGAGGAGGCCGGCGCCGTCATGGTCGGCAAGATGAACCAGCACGAGATCGGCATGGACACCACGGGCTGCAACGCCGCCACGGGGACCCCGACCAACTGGTACAACAAGGCCTACTACCCGGGCGGCTCCTCCTCGGGCGCCGGGTCCTCGCTGGGCGCGGGAGTCGTGCCCCTGTGCATCGGCACCGACGCGGGGGGGTCCATCCGCATCCCGCCCGCCGTCGCGGGCCAGTACTCGCTCAAGACGTCCCACAGCCGCACCACCGTCATGAACAGCAGCATGTGCATCGTCGGCCCCATGGCCTCCAACGTCGCCGACCTGACCATCGCCTACCGCGTCATCGCCCAGCCCGACCCGTCCGACCCCGTCCGGTCGCTGTTCGCGCCCTCTCGCCGGCCCCAGCCGGGAGACAAGAAGCTCCTCGGCCTCTGCCACCCGTGGATCGCCCGCGCCACGCCCGCCGTCCGCGAGCACTTTGACCGCGCAGTAGAGTACTACACCAAGACGCTCGGCTACGAGACGGTCGACATCGACCTCCCGCTCCTGCGCGAGGGCCTGGTCGCCCACGGCGCGACCTGCCTCGCCGAGGCGGCCGACCACGCCAAAGACCGCGTCCCCGCCGGCAACGCAAAGGGCCAGCACTGGTCCGACCTCCTCTACCCCGCGAACCAGGTCATGACGGCGGTGGGGTCGCAGACGACGGCCAACGACTACATGAAGTTCGCGCAGGTGCGCGCGACAATCATGTCGCACCTCGCCTTCCTCTTCGAGACCCACGGGCCCGGTCTGCTGATCGCCAGCCCCATGATGCCCGACGTCGGGTACGCCGCCACCCCGGGGGACGAGCGCTACGGCTTCACGGACGGGAACCGCGCCCTCCGGAGCATGACGTACGCGTGGCTCGCCAACACGAGCGGGTGCCCGGCCGCAACGGTCCCCGTGGGCTACGCGGACGCCGACAAGGGGGCCGGGAAGCTGCCCGTCGGCATGCTCGCCATGGGCATGTGGGGCGAGGAGGAGAGGCTGCTGTCCTGGGTCGCCGACGGCGAGAGGTACATCCGGGACGTCCACCCGGGCGGCCGGCTGCGGCCCGAGGGGTGGCTCGACGTCATCGGCCTCGCGCGGGATGGCAAGGCCGAGGGGGCTGCGGTCCCGAGCAGCTGAGCGGGGGTGGGACGGGGGAATCTTTTCTCGCGGGGTGGTTTCACAACTGCTTGATATTGCTATCTAAACCTTTTGATCAGTGTATTGTTTTTATCCTTGGAGTGTGTGAGATCCGGAAAGCTTGTGTATATGGAGTTGGCGAGTTTGAATCAACTAGTACTCTGTTCTCCACCACGGCATTCCCAGCACCAAGTGTCTCCTTGGTTTGCGCAGTCGTTGCGATGAGACTAACTCACTGTATTCATGGTCTAAACTATGAACTATGATCACACTCACCATACCACACACCACATATACCAGCTATTGAGGACGCGTACAAGATATGAGAGTCGGCCCAGTCCTGTTGAAATCAGGGGCAAGAACAGTTTTCGGTGACAGACAATACACAATATTGCCCAGTCAAGGTCATTTTTGTTGACAGCAACCCCGGGATCACCTCATGGAAAACTTCAGCATAAAGAATACGACGTCAATATCCATATTATATTTTCGTCTCCATTGCTTCTTCATCCATGTGCTGGAGATTGGGGAAAAGATAGATAGCATGTGAGAGACAATCAATTATTAGTCCCCACTTAGACCAAAGTACTCCAGTATGCTCCTGTTATGCCCCGATGATGTACACAACAGACTCGAAAAAGAGTCGTCCCGTGGTGGTGGTATCTGTCCAAGATATAAAAACAAACTCAAGGCATGCAGGCTGCTGATTGTAAGTGGCATCGTAAAACCGACGATGTATCCTGAAATCGCGAAGAAATCATCCCCGCTTTCGCTCTTATCTGTACTATTTTGTGTGTACTCGGGAGTCATCCGTCGTTATCATGCCGGGCGCGTAATCACGATATTGTCCCTCTCACTGTATAGGCCCTTTTTGAAACATCGAGGCTCTGTCCTTCCTGGCTCAAGACCATCTCCGCTCCTGCTCCTGGTCGTCCCTGGGAAGCGCGCTGGATGGCTCGACCACGATCTGGGGCAGCCTGTTCAGCCTCAGGCTTGGCAGCTGTGGCACCCCGCCGACTCCTCTCGAGCCGGCCCTGGAGTGCCCTTGGCCCTGACCCTCTGCCCGCTGCTGCTCGGCCAGGTCCGCCATGTGTGCGCTCAGCCTGTTTTGCCGGGCCTGAGTCGGCCCCTCGGACTCGTGTTGCTGGCCAGGGTAGTCGGGCGGCGGCTCGGGGTAAGGACTGTTCCTCCCCGATGGATTGGCTGATGGGCCGGACTGTTGCGAGTGCGCGGGCGTGAGTTCTTCTAAAGAGACGTCGTCGTATCCGGGTGGCGAGTGAAGCGGCATATCGTTTTCGCCAATGTCCGCCTCTGCCGCATCGATCAGCTCGGGGCTGGATCCTGCCCGCTGTGAGAAGGCGGATCCTGTACGGGGCAGTTCCTCGCCTAGCTGGCTCCTGGAACCCGCCCTGCTGTGTCCCCCACCGAAACCGGGCGACCCGGAGCGTGATGCGGAGCTGCCTGGGTTGCTGCGGAAGGTGTCGATGCTGAGCACGCTTTGCGAGCTCGGTTGCCGCCTGTGTTGCAGGGTGTGGCTGTCGTGTGTGCTGAGCGCGATGCTCCCGGCATCACTCAGCAGGCCGACGCGCTCGCTCTCGGCGCTGTTGGCCCGCAGCCTCGTTCCATCTGCTCGCACCAAGCCCACGTCGGCATAGCTCACGCTGCTGACTGCTCGCTGCCGGCTCTGCTTAATCTGCTCGTGAGCGTCACGCAGCTCCTCGACCTGGCTGGTGGCCTGCTGAGACGCCACGCGCGCTCGGTCCCGGATGTCCTCGAGGGCGCGGTGGTCGTGTCGCTCCCTGGCCTCCCGGCGCTCCTGTCTGCGCTGTTCCCGCTCAGCGATCTGCTGTCGCCGGGCGAGCCGAATCTGGTACAATGCATTCATCTCATCCTCTCGCATGGCCTCGTCTTCTTCGGCGGTGGGCAGCTCGACGACGGTATCGATGCCGTCGCGTTCGCCCTCTCGGCCGATAACCTGTTCCGTGTCTATTGCCTTGGGACGGTAAGCAGGGAGAGTCATGACCGAGCGGACTGATGTGTTCCGGTTGACACCGTCTTGGCCATTGTTTGCCCCTGGTCCGCCCGCTATTGACCGCTGGACATTCACGTCCTGTAGTGCGTCTTCGAGATTGTCCTGGGCTTCGCGCATGCGGACTTGTCGGTTGAAACCGTCATCATCGGCGTCGCCGGTCCGCTTGTATTTAGTCTTCGAGCCGCTCAAGTTGTTCCATACTTTCCTCAAAGGCCCAGGTCGATGTTTCGAGGCAGGGTTTAGGCGCTTGCGCATTGATCGAAGTAGGACGACAAGGCAGACGAGAAGAATGACGCCTACTATCGAGCCAACGACAATCTGTAGTCTGTGTAAGCAAAATGCTGAAGACCTCCTCATAGTCGACTCCTCGATCACAGGAACGGGTCGACTGGGCTCAGACGTACCATTGCCGTGGCATTCGTGTTCCCACCCCCACCACCACTCGCGTTGGAGCTACTTATGGCATTGTTTTCGAGATCCGAAGTGTTCGGGTTCTGACTGTCCTGGCCGTTGGCGCCTTGTTGGTCGGGACCTTGCCGCGGGCCCAGGCTGGACGAGGCGTGCAGGACGGCAGACCCGGTCGAGGGGTCGACCGGAATGCCGATCCGAAATGGGCGAGGCATGTTGGATGTCTGTCTGCCTTGGGCCAGTAATTCCAAGCCAGGGTCTCCTTAAGCGCGCAGATATTATGGGAGCTATGGCGAGGAATCAATTGACGGCATATTAACAATTGGCGGGCTGTCGGAAGGCGAGGCGAGATGAGGCGCGGCGATGTTCGGATGGAAAAGGGAAGCACGAGGCACCAGACAATGCGATCGGTAGAGCAGCAATAGACACAGGCTTCGTCAGACGGGAATCCTTGGCGGCCAGCAGCAGCGTTTCGTCAGCCAGGGCTGTACGGCTTGTGTGTGGCAGCTCTGCCACTGTAGATCCTTTGGCTACCGGTGCGGATGTCGCCAACAAGACGGGGAGACGTGATATGGGATCAGGGATTCGACAGGAGAGTTCGTGGGTTGCGTAGGCGATCGACCTTGGCGCCAATGCTGCGGCGAGGAGGAAACAGAACACTGCAGACAGAAAGATCAGGAGAAACGAATGTACAGCGTGGTAGAGAGTCAGAGCTGTGATACAAGTAGCATACGAGCACACACACAAAGTAGGGACGAGAGGGAATGCGTTCCGGGGGGGATGGAGGATAGAGACTGTAGAATAGAAACTAGACTAAGAGAATAGAGTGTGGTGGGGACGAGGCACTCGGATGGCGGGTTTCTGGTGTGCTCAGTGGCCCCGTCCGTCCAGAATTCTAGACCCGCGCAGCGCAGGGTCAGGCCCAAGCAGGGAGGTGCTGTCCTGCGTCCAAGCAGTCTACAGTACGACCCGATGTCGATGTGCTGCATCAAGGTCTACATCAAGGTTTGGCAGTTGTTCGCCCCTCGATCCCTGTGTCGATGTGCTGCTGCTGCCCTGGACGCTCGCTCCTCCCCCATGTGCCTGCGATTCTGACGTCGACGCCCCCAGAGTTCCAAGATTGGATGCGTAACCAGCATGTGTACAATCTGACAGCACAGCACACTTGACGCCCATGATGTGGGCCAGCACAGTTGGACCTCGGTGGGCGATCTGCCACTTGAACCTGTGCACAACCTGACGACCTGAAACCGTGTGTGGCCGACCGACATGCCGACCCGACCGACAGATCCTTAGACAGACCCTCTCTCCCTCTCACTCTCTGTTCTCTCTGAAGCCCCTCGGTCCGACCTGGGCTGGCACATGAATCACATCACAGTCACAGTAGGTGAACTACACGATCAAACCAGCAGGCTGGCTGCTCGTACTGCTCGAACAGGACCAGCGGATTCGAGGTCGGCCCTCGTATCATCATGTGCTATCGCCGACAAGCGTAAATGCTCTGGGAAGCTGCAGGGCCCGTGAGACACGACCGCTTCAGCTCGAACATGACCAATGAATACGACTGGGCCAAAGACACCGCCCCGAGCCGCCAATCCGACCTCACAGCCTTACGCGTTATTACCGTACCAGCCGCCTGCTGCCCTTTCCGAACCGAAGGCCCTGGTCCCTGGCGACCTGGTCCCTCCTTCACCCCTGGCCCTCTGTTCCCTTGTGGCTGGGGGTGCTGGCCCAGCACCTGTCGGCGGCTGTGCCTTTTTTTCTTCTCTCCGCCCAAACTCCCGGATCTGAACTAAGCCGGGTCGACGGCGAGGCGTAGCAAAACTGTGTCTATCTTGTGGAGATGCCTATTTCATCAATTGCCCAGCAACAGAGGGATTGGAGACGACCTTCCTCCGGTCTTTTGGCCTGTGCCAGCCTGCATGTGAATAACACGGGACACGGACCGGCCACGCAGTGAGCGTATATGCATGCACACAATAAATGCTGCATTCGTTTCTGCAAGCAATACCGCCAAGAAGAGGACCGACTCCCCGCTGCTAATCAGTAGACAGTCTATCCGTGGCCCACGTCCAGAGTCGGGATGGTAAGCACACAGCAGACCTTTGTGCCAATCCTCCCAACAGGCCAAAGACTATTTTAACAAAGGACGCCGCAGTGCCTCAAGCGTGAGCTGAGGTTCCACGGTGCCTAATGTGAGCATTTAGCGCTGACGACGCCCCGTCTCTTGCCCCAAACGCCCGCTCTGCCCCATCCCCCTCCACTCTCACCAAAGGGCGCGGCCACGTGAGGTGATCCTCAGTGGTTCAGTCTCGCCTTGTGGTGTGGGTAACATGGGCAGTTTCGTGGGAGCAACGGCAGCAATGCGTCCCATACGAAGATTTGCTGTGCCCGCCGCCGGCGGCCGATCCTTCCTGGGCTGAGGGATGATGCTAGCCTCTACCATAATGTCAGCCTTATGCTGTGTCCTGTCTATCTGGCACATGGCACAGTCCGGCCGGCCAACTGACGGCCGCCGCCTCTGACCGCTGTGACAACAGCAAGCGACGGGTATTTGTAGAGCAGAGCACTCTGATACGCCGAGGCGCTCCCGCAGCACGTCTGGTGAGGCAGTTGGTTGATGCCATACAAATAATAGTACCCGAGTCAATGAAGTTGATCAGGTACTGTATTACTGGAAGAGGAGTGTGCTTCGCTATCAGGAGGCTAATTTGGAAATCCGTCTGCTCTGGAGTTACAGATGCTGAGGGGAAATCACTGGCGTTCAAGGCAAGGGAAGGGATGGGAGCCAGTCTTTCCTACATCAACTAGCCACCTGTGATGAAGCGGAGGAACCGTTCGTCACTTGATCATATTGCTTTCCCTGTCGGAACCCCATGGTCACTCTTCCAGGTATCTACTGTCCTGGTCCCGCTATGCCAGCCGGAAGACCTCAGAATCTTTTACAATTTGTTCCTGCAACTTGCTGTGTATATACTCCAACAGCTTCCGGGGAAAGGAGTTGAGAACTATGCTATCGCCTCCCGTCGTACACGGCAGTCTCACCACTCGGCCACCTCGCCCGCCTTGGGCTTCTGCATCCGCACGACCTTGTCACAGTTCAGCAAGCACAGCGGGTCGAACGCCTGCTTCATCTGTTTCGTTCGAGGGTGTCAGTATGGTGGGACAGTGGTCAATGGAGAATTCAGGGGTGTAGAGAGAACAGAAAGGGTCGGGGGTGACATATCATACCTTTCGCATGGCGTCCACGGTGGTCACACCCAGCTCGTGAGGGAGATAATCGCGCTTCCCCAGCCCAACACCGTGCTCTCCCTGTAAGAGTTCTGTCGTTAGCAAGAGTACAAAGAAAGCATTCTCTACGTCGTGTAGTGAAGGGTAGTAGTTTTCTCACCGTCACCGTGCCCTCCATCTCGACCGCCCTCTTGACCATGCGGTGGACGACCTCCTCGGCGATCTGCCTCTCTGAGTCGTTGTACAGCAGAATGGTGTGGAAGTTGCCGTCGCCGACGTGGCCAACGATGGTGCCGTAGAGCCCGCTGCCCTTGATGTCCTTCTTGGTCAGCTCGATGATGTCTGGCAGGCGCGAGATGGGGACGGCGACGTCGCCGGTCCAGACGCTGTCGCCGTCGCGCTTGACGGCCAGCGTGCTCCAGAGGGCCTCCTTGCGCGCCGACCACAGGTCGTGCTGCTCGTCGAGGCTCCTGGCGAAGTCGAAGCCCGTGCTGCCGGCCCGCTTCGCCATCTGCCGCACCACGTCCACCTGCTCCTTGACGCCCTTGTCGGTGCCCGCGAACTTGAAGAAGAGCGTCGGCGCCTCCTGCCACGTGCGCGCCGTCGACCCGGCCTTGTTGATGCAGCTCATCATCTCGTCGTCCAGGATCTCCACCGCCGCCACGGGCACCCCGGACCCCACCACGCTGGCGACGCAGTCCGCCGCCTGCCGCACCGTGCCGAAGCTGCACACCGCCACGCTCGTCGTCGCCGGCTTGACCGTCACCTTGAGCGTGGCCTCGGTCACGAGGCCCAGCGTGCCCTCGCTGCCGATGAACAGCTTGGTCAGGTCGTAGCCGGCGGAGCTCTTGCGCGGGCGCTGCCGCGTCTTGACGACGGTGCCGTCCGCCAGCACCACAGTCAGGCTGAGCACCCACTCGCGCATCGTGCCGTAGCGGTACGAGTTGGTGCCGCTGCACCCGGTGCCAATCATGCCGCCGATCATGGCGCCCGGGCCCGGGTCGGGCGGGAAGAAGAGGCCCTCGGCGGCGAGCTGCTCGTTGAGCCGCTCCCAGCCCACGGCCGGCTGCACCACCACGTCGAGGTCGTCCTTGTGCAGCGCGAGCACCCCGTCCATGCGCCCGAAGTCGACGCAGATCCCGCCCCTCGTCGCCGCGAAGTGGCCCTCGAGGCTCGTCCCGCCCGAGTACCCCGTCACGATCCGGCGCGCGTGGCACACCTTCATTATGCGCGACACCTCCTCCGTCGACGCCGGGTACACGACGCAGAAGGGCCGCTCCGACGGCAGGTGCTTGTGCGTCGACCACTCCGACGTCGCGTGCGTCGTGATCACCTCGTCCAGGGTCGACACGTTCTCCTTGCCCACGATGGCCACGAAGTCGGCCCACGCCGCCTCCAGCTCCTTGGGCGACGTGTTGTGCCTGGGCGGCTTGGCGATCGCGCCCAGGGGCAGTGTCGAAGACGGGTCGACGTCGCGCGGGTAGTTGAGGCCGCAGTAGAAGGCGATCAGGCTCGCGCCCAGGACGACTGTTGCAGGCGGAGCGTTAGTGGCCAGCGGGCGGGTGAGGAGGATGGATGGGAGAACAAGATAAACAGCACTTACATATCGTGATAGGGAGAGGACCGCCCCTGCTGCGCGCCTCTCTCTCCAGGGCCGATCTCCTCAGGTCCTCCTTCTCCCTGGCTATCCGCGCCGTGATACTCTCGAGCATCTGGCCCTTGAAACTGGGCTCATTGGCCCGTGGGCCCTTCCCTTTCTCTGAGGCCATCCACCTCGCCTGGGAGCTGGCGACGCACGGTATGCGCCGCGCAGCCCTGGCAGTTGCTGCCGTGGGCGCAGGCGTTGCCGGGGCCCCCAGGCTCCTTTGCAGAGCCCTCCGGCCGAGCTGGGACGACATGGTCGGTTTGTCGCGAGGTAAGGGGATGATGAGGCGGCGTCGTGGTCGTGCCAGGCGAGCTCGGTGTCTGCCCTCTCTTTTTTTTTTGGGTTGCTCGTCTTGGCTGCAGAAGGAGATGCGATGCGACTATCGCGCCACCTAGGCCGTCATCGGCAGCTTGCGAGGTAAATATATCTGGCTACCAAGGGCAGGACACATACATCCGTCTAGTCCAATAATAATTATCCCGCATCGAAGTCGCGGGTTGCTGGACCAGGAAGCTGCAGGTAGCACGACAACCGGCAGGGAATGACGAAGACCCCACCTGTCCCGCAGCCGCGGACGAGTGCCGCGAGGATCTCTAATCCCGGGCTCCACTCATCCGGCCGGCTTGCTCGGATGAGCAGAAGGCGAGGCATACCGGAGCAACCAGGACGGGGCATCGTATGTCACCCCATTGGTGAAATTCCCACCATTCTTTTTTTTTTTAGACAGCACACGAGTGTTTTATTTGCAACATGACCCAGACCCCGTAGCCCTGTTGCAAATTATCTTCCAAGGGAAAGGAATGCGCATGTCATGGATGAAATCAACAAATAATCCGTGTTTCTACCAGGAGAAGGCTGCTTTTTTGGTAAAGCCATTGGAGAGTATCCCGGAAGCTGCATCAGGCTGGCTCAGTCCACTGCTTTTGGTTCACGTCTATAATGATTATCTCTTACGCAGGGCTGAAGCCTACTGACGCTCGCCACGGTAAACACGTCTACAAATGCCAATGTACAGCTGGCTGGTGAGGCATCTCAACCTGGCGCACGCTCCCATCTTTCCAACCCGTAAAAGCTTCGTCTACTCCACCTTCAGGCTCTGTAGCCTAGCTTCCGTCTGGATAACCTGTAGTACGAGTGGCTGTCAGCATACTATTCTGGGTAGAGTTGTGTTCTCAATAGTAGACTTACCTCCAAGGCCTGCCTCACTTCCAGCACCTTCCTCACCTCACCGAGCCAGTCCCGGCTCAGTGTCTTTGCCCAGCCAGTCAACCCGTTCATCTCACGCGCAGCATTGTCCAGGTCGCCCTCCTCGAGGAAGGTCTGCGTCCGCGTGAGCACGCTCTCGACGTCGTCACCGGCGGCCAGGCCCTGCTTCTTGAACATAACCTTGCTCAGCAGCAAGCTGGATGCGTGGCTGGCAACGCCGGCGTCCTCAGGCAGGAGAGATGCCTTGCGCACCTCGGTAGCCACGCGTCGGAACCTGTCGGTGAGGTCCTGGTGCGAGAAGATACCTCTTTGATAGGCCGAAGGGTTGATGGACGAGATAGCTGCGTTGACAACCGTGTCTTCCGCCGCGATCTCTCTCAGGGCGACCAGCTCCTTGATGAATGGTCGCGGGTGTGCCGAGTCCTGCAGGCTGGCGCGGACAGCCTCGACAGCCACGTGGAGCTGCTGTGTGCGCAGGTTCGTGTCGATGACCTCGTTCCAGCCGCCGGCCAACTTCTCGAGGTCCTTGACAGACTTGGACAGCTCCTCCAGCTTGCCCAGCCTGCCGTCCCGCTCCTGCTCGACTCGCTGCTGGATCTCCTTCGCAAACAACCGCTTAAGCTCGATGGCCTGCTCCAGGAGCTTGTTGTTGAGTCGCTCCTCGTTGACTTGCCGCTCACGCTCAGTCATAACCTTGATGCGCTGGTCGTGTACCTCCTTCAGCTTCTTGATCTCCTCGTCAAACTCGCGCTGCCATCCAACTTCCTGCGCAGCCATGGCAGACTCAACGCGAGTCACGAGATCGTTGGCAGCCTTGTCAAAGTCTTGGACGCGCTCCTTGACACGGGCGGCAGCATCCGACTCGACCTTGGCCTTGATCTGGTCGATCTCCGAGGTGACCTTCTTCAATTGACTCTTGGCCTTCTCGATACTGGAGCCGTATTTGCTGTGCGCACCGTCGGCGTTGATCACGGCAATGATGTCGTTCAGCATGTACGCCAGGTCCTGGACCACGGGCTCGTTCACATCGGGGAAGTAGATGGGCGCGAGAGGAGCTGTCGGAGGGAACCGAGAAGGCTCGTTGACCTCTGGCGGCTTGAAGTCAGAGGTCGCTGCAACAGGAGCAGCAGCCACGGGGGCAGCCTTCTTGGGTTCCGCGGGCTTGGGAGTTTCCTTCTTGGGCTGTGCCTTGGGCTGGGGCTCCTTTGCTTTAGCCTCCTTCTTCGCAGCGGCCGTCTTGTCAACAGCGCTGGATTGTCTACCAGCTGGGTCGCCGCTGTCGGCTACCCTCCATGACATGCCGCTTTGAGCTGGGATCCGCACCGCCTCGCCAGTATCCCGTCGCGCCCCGGTGCCACGGTTTGAGATGTTGGGGAAACGCTTCCGGAATTCGGCCTCCTCCAGGTAGAGCACAGCCTGCTCGCCGTAGGGGATATACTCTGTGAAGAAGTCGTGGAAGCTGTCGTTGATGCGGGAGTACCAGACACCACCGCCAAAGGCGACGGCGCCGAGCAGTACCAGAGTCAGGACATAGTTTCGCAGGCTCCTGAAGAAGCCCTTGCCCGCAGGAGGTGGGGGAGGCGTAGGCGACGCGGACTTCTCTTCCTTCGTAACGGCACCTAGGTCTTCGGGAGCGGGAGGGGTCAAGGGCACGTTCTCGGCGGGTATGCTTTTGGCGTCGATGTCGTTCTCGAGCGGTGGAGAGGGCGTTTGGCTTGTAGACGCCGTGTTTGTCTCTGAAGCAGGGGGTTTAGGGACTTGTGAGGCTGGAGTCTTTTCGTCGGCAAAGTATCTCTGTGTACAATCCACAAGTCAGACATGGATTCCAATTGGTGACAGCTCTCGTGCTCCAAGGCAAGACTCACCCTCGCGACGAGCCCAGCAGGCCGCGCCGCCGCCGCCGCTTGCCATTGACGGCCAGAAGCAGCAGCGACAGACCTGCTGCTCAGGCCCCTCACGGATCGAAGCGATGTCCGCAACATGAGGGAAATCGAGTGGCCGATGGATGGGGTTGGGTATGTTAGGTGGGTTGTAACAACATCCAGTACACTGGGTGGGAGCAGACAGCTGCGGGAAATTTCGCGACCTGCCCAGGTTTTGCCGAAGCTCTTCTGGCGGCCGGCAGGGGTCGTCTCGGGTGCCGCCAAAATCAAGGAACAGCAACGTCACCGAGCGCTCGTTTGCTCCTGCGTGCACAGTAAACGGCACCGAGTCCTACTAGCGGCTTCTAGCATTTATCGAGACAAAGACGCGAAAAAACGATACCTCAGCACTCCACATCTTACGCCGTCGTCTGATTGCAAATTAGTGGTGAAATCGTAACAGTAACAGCACTAGGGCAAAATCAAAAAGGCCCAGCCCCTTCGCCTCAACCCTCCTGAGGTGACGGAGGGTCATGCGGCTTTTGGGGGTGCTCTCTTCATCGATGCAAACACGGACTGGCTTCCTTAGGACAGATTCTCTCATTCCTTTGGCGTCGTCTATGTTCGCGTAGTGTACAGCTCCGCATGATGTTCACACCGCCCTTACTGCGCTCCCGAAAATGATATCCTCCGTCTCCTTTCCCCCAGTAATATAAGATTCGTGGAGGCTAATCAATCTCGTCACATCAACATCATCCTAAGACGCCAACCGTTGCCTGTTCTTCCCTGGACTATGCCAACGATCGGTCATGAACAATGCCAAAACACCACCAAGAAGCAGCGTATCAAGAAAGAAAAAAAAGGTATTAAAGGGTTACCGTCCTGCTGCAGGGCTCTCAACCCGAACAAAAGTGCCGACTTCACTGGTATCGTGTCGTGTCCAGGGAAGAGCCGGCAATCCTCCAATCTATGCCTCAGGCTCGTGGCCTGCTATTCCACCGCATCTCCTCTTACCTCGCAGAGCCGTATCGCCAAATGATCCAAGAAACAGGCTTGGCTGAATATCATGCCGTGATATGCAGACCTCTTCGGTCGTATTTAGACTGCTAACGTGCATGGCACTTAGCACGCGCATGGTCCGGCGCTGTTCGTGTCCGACCTTTCCGGGGCTCCAAGGCTGACGCCTGGCCGCTGTCCTACCCGGGAGTGTCGTGGCCCAGCCTGGTCCAGGGGCAGCTTCTTAGCGATGGCCGTGAACAGTTCCCTCACATTCTCGGCAGTCTTGGCTGATGTCTCGAAGAACAAAAGTCCGGCCTCGCGCGCGTACGCTTCGGCCTCGGAGGCGGGGATGGCCCGCTTGTCTGGCTGCTCGGTGACGAGATCCAGCTTGTTTCCGGCCAGGGCGATGATGATGTTCTCGTTGGCCTGGCGCTGGAGCTCCTTGACCCATGCCTTCGCCTTATCCAGGGATGACTACGACCGGGATGTCAACAACGCTTCGCGTTTTGCTTGGGTGGAGGGGAACAACGTACAGCTTGTGTGATATCGTAGACTACGACGGCGCAGTTCGCATTTCTGTAGTACATGGGCGCCAGAGACTTGTACCGCTCCTGCCCGGCTGTGTCCCAGATTTCGAATTTGACTGTCGTGTTCTCGTCGAGGGAGATGGTCTGTGTGAGGAAGGCGGCGCCAATAGTCGATTCTCTGTACGAGTCGAATTGGTCCTGGCGGTCTGTCAGAGGGAAGGCGATAAGGGACCAGAAGCGCTTTAAACCATGCGTACCTTTACAAATCGCAAGACTATCGAGCTCTGAAATGGCGTGTTAGCGACGACGATGTTGTGTGGTGTTTGATAGCAACGGGGACGGGCAGTACCTTTCCGACAGCAGACTCTCCTGCGGCGTTGTTAGCACACGCACGCACCCAAGCTTCGGCCTCCGCCATTCTGGTTGGAGAAACATACCAAGCAAGACCAGCTTGAACTGCGCGAATCGGTTGCCCATGCCTCGGGCGCCAGGGGGTCCTCGTGTAGCCATGTTGAGATATTCGGTGGTATGCGAGGAGGTTGTTGGTTGCTAGAGAGAGATGTAGCTCTTCGGTAGTCCGTCGCTGGGGTTGTTGGAAGGCCTGGGATTTCGTGATCCACCTGTGCAGGTTCGCGGGTTGGGAGGTTGACAGTCTGGGCTTGGAAAGAGTGCACGTCCGCAGGCGGCGACCGGGGTGATGACTGCCTGAAGGATGACGAGGTCAGGATACCGTAGGGTATGCGGTAGGTATTGGGGTTCGAGGTGATGGAGGTGTGGATGGTGCCACGGGTGATGAAAGAAGCTTGGGCGGAGGACGATGATGAATTGGGCTGGGCTGGGCTGGCTGGGGCCGGACTGGCAGAAGGGGCAGGCTGCAGACGGAACCGACTGCACACGTCAGGCGCTGCATCACAGTCTTGGGGCCAGCCTGCACTGCCCTGCCGAACCAGCAGACCTTGGAACACACAGGCACAGCCGGGTTTCCCGCTGCCCGTCCAGCCCGTCCTAACCGGCTGCAGTTGATGGGCCCAGGCCTGGGCTCAATGGGGCCTAGACACTCCTTAGGTAATCTGCAATCTGGGTCATCTCTGAATGAAACGGGATAGCACAGTCACCGTACCGATGGAGGGGCTAGAGGGGACACGGAACAGGGGACGGCGAGATCAAGCGGACCCTCATTCACAAGCCATTCGTATGCTGCCTGACCACTGTGACATGACGACACCCCGGCCGAAATTAGAAGCGGCTCGGTTGGGGTCAGATTGGATACTGTAAGCTAAAATAGGTACCTAGGTAGCTCACCCCTACAGCAACGTGGTGTAAATATCACTGTCGAGACTGTCCACCTCAACCTCCCTTCCCTTGCTCGCACCCACTGCCTGCTCTCGTCGCGCTTCTCTCCTGCCCAACAAACACTGCACAGGGACTTGAACGACATTTCATGTGCCTAGACAACTAGCCTCTACCAGGAATCCAAGTAGAGAAAGACCCGTCTCGAGCTGCAAGCTTCGGGCTGTCTGCCCGCTCCCCCTGTTGCCCAGCATGGCCCTGCCATTCAGGGATATAAACGTCCAGGTCGCCTCCGACTCCTACATCTTCACCTCGCCCTCCTCCCCTAATGCGCCGGCTCTGACCATCGACCGGCCAAGCGGCGACATTCGGTTGAGCGACGGCGCGCTGGTGGCTGGGAAGAGGGTGTCGAGAGTGACGAGTGTTGCTGGCATTCTGGGGATCATCCAGCTGCGACTTGGTACGTAGCAGCTCTGCGACCTCCCTGCACTCGTCACAATGGCTTCGCTAACAGCTGACCCCGACAGACAAGTATGTTATCGTCATTACCAAGGCCCAGCCCGTTGGCCGGCTCAGGGGCCACATGGTGTACAAGATCGTCTCGACCGATATCCTTCCCATGCGCGAGCGACAAGTCCACGACCCAGATGAGGATAAGTTCCTCCTGATACTGAAGTCTTTCATCAAATCTGGTCCCATGTACTTTTCCTACTCGATAGATCTCACCAACAGCTTCCAGAGGCAGTCACAACATGACAACTCCAGACCGTTATGGCAGAGGGCAGACGACCGATTCTTCTGGAACAAATTCGTCCAGTCCGACTTGATCGAGTTTCGCACCTCAGGCGCGAGAGGCCACCCAGGCCCGCAACCTGGCGCTGACCCGTACATACTGCCAGTCATCTTCGGCATGCTTGAGATTCACCCAACCACATTCAAGGGCACTCCCTTGACCATCATCCTGATCACCAGGCGTGGCCGGCACAGAGGCGGCACAAGGTATTTCTCGCGAGGAATAGACGAACAAGGTCATGTGTCCAACTACAACGAAACGGAGCAGGTTGTGATACTGAATGACAGCGGCACCGGTATGAGCGGCTTTGCCGGATCTGCCGACGTCCACGCGCGTAAATCGGACGGCCAAGAGACCCAGATCTTGTCCTACGTCCAGACTCGAGGCAGTGTTCCGGTAAATTGGGCCGAGATCAACACCTTGTCATACACGCCGAAGCTGCAGATCCGTGGCATCGACTCTGCCGTCAATGCTGCGTCAGCACACTTCGACGAGCAGATCCGCATCTATGGCGACAACTACCTGGTCAACCTGGTCAACCAGAAGGGCCGAGAGAAGCGCGTGAAGGATGCTTATGAGCAAATAGTTGAGAAGCTGCAGTCATCGCCTAAGGAGTCCGTGACAGGCGACCAGATCACTGATGAGAAGTTCCACGTCATTGAATCTGGATCCTCCAAGCGTGCGTTTGACCGCGTTCACTACATATACTTCGACTTCCACTCCGAGACGAAGGGCATGCAGCTGCACAGAGCGCAGCTCCTGCTAGACCGGATGCAGGACGCACTCATTGCTCAGCATTACTTCCGCGCCGTAGACATGCCGGCCGGCATTGACGGACGGCTTGAGCCTAGGAACTTCCAGACGTCCGTTGTGCGGACCAACTGCATGGACTGCCTGGACCGCACGAACGTGGTGCAGAGCATGCTGGCGCGGTGGACGCTCGACCGCATGTTCGTCGACCTCGGCCTGATGCAGCGCGGGACCACCTTCAAGGACGAGGACCCGGCCTTCGAGTTCCTCTACCGCAACCTATGGGCCGACAACGCCGACGTGGTCAGCAAGAGCTACTCTGGTACGGGCGCCATGAAGACGGATATGACCCGTCTAGCCAAGCGCACCAAGGCCGGCGCCATGCGGGACGGCGAGATCGCCATCACGCGGTACATCAAGAACAACTTCCTCGACGGGCCCAGGCAGGACGCCTTCGACCTCTTCCTGGGAACCTACGACCCTGGCGCAGTCGCCGTCGGGCCCAGCCAGATCTTCGCGGACCGCCGCCCGATTCTCATCCAGGCCATCCCTTACATCATGGCATTCAGCATCTTCTTCGTGCTGGTCGGTCTGTTTACCAGACGGCTCCCTGACTCGGCCGTTCTGCCGATGCGTCTGTTCATCATCTTCTGGACCCTCGTGGGCGCCTGGTCCGGACGGTTCATCCTCAAGAACGGCATGCTCTATGTAAGTCTCACCTCGTTTTCCGACAGGACATGCCAGCGCAGAATGACTAACAAACGTCTCCCAGGTCAACTGGCCCAAGCTCAACCCTCGCCCATACGTGGCCGAGGGCTACCAGGAGACCATCAGCAAGGTCAGGAAAGACCCGCTGCTTGGCCCTCTCGTGGCCAGGCACGAGCGCGGCCTGAGCGCGGCGAGATACTCCAACGCGGAGGAGGGCAAGAAGAGGATCGAGTAGAGTGTCTCGTGGCATACTGTAATAATAGACTTGATTCCTTTGTCCCCGGCTGGAGTACCGGCTGTTCTTCTTGTAGTTGGTATTCATATCTCGCCCCTGGGTTGCTTATTCTGAGGCTCACGTGGGAAGGCCGGGCTTCTTCTGCATCTTCTTCTTTCCGTTCCATCCTGTTCGTATCATGAGTCTTAACTGATTCTCCTGTTGTCTTTTCTTCTCTTCCGCGTGCTGTGCCCCGCGAACATCTAGCAAGGTTTATAAGCTCATACTAATTCAATTCTCCAGCGTGCGCCGCCACCTGCAGTTCGAGGCTCTCTGTGCAAGAGTGTATTTTTGACACTGGTTGATAACCTGCATATCTTTGGTTGTCTTTTCCAGAGACTTCATGGACGGACTCTAACGGTGGCCCAGACGCCAGGAGAGTTTGTGCAAAATGACACTCATTCGCGTGGACAGTCCTGATCAACACCTTGCTGAATTCACCTCACCAGATCATTCTGTATCTCACGGCTGTCCCTCAATGCCTATGTCTTGTTTCTGGTCTTTCCCTCTCTCCCTCTCTTTCCTATTCAGTGTCCTACGTGTCAGTTCACGTATCCCTCCCTCGTCACCGAGGCCGACGCTGCGGCATGATTATGCCCAAATCATTTTTGATGGTATTGACCTGCGCCGGACTGTCACCCAAACAGAGCCGCACGCGCTTGGTATAAAATCTGGATCCCTTCATATCATCGTCCTCCGGAAACACAACACATTCCTATTCTTCGCACCAAGAACAGACCAACACCTGCCCTCCTAATTTCCTTCCCAACGATGTCTAACCCCCCATCGCCCCGGTGTCCACAGCCAGCCAGCAACTACTCAAGCCGCCACGAAGTCGGTCCTCACCCCGTGCCTGGCAGACACGAACGCGCCCTCCCCCGCGCGCCAGATGAACCAGTCGTCAAATGACAGCGACCAAACCCACCCCACGTTGTCCTGCGGCGGTAGGATCCCCGAGGCGCGGGCCCCCCGCTCGACCCCGTCCAGCACCGGCTTGATGAACCGCGTGGACTTGACCCCGGGCTCGACTTCGAGCAGCGCCGCGCGCACGCGCTCCACGCGGGCCAGCGCCTCGGCACCCAGGCCTTGGCCGCCGTTGTTGCTGTTATCGGCCGGCAGGAACGGCGCCAGCTTTCGCTCCAGCTTGTCCATCTGTGCGTCGAGGTCCCGGATCGAGGGGGCGTTCGAGAGGGCGGTGGGGATTTTCTCCTGTGCGTGGTTGGTCTGTGTGAGCCAGTGTCGTTTGTAGTTCGCAAACTGAGTGACTTGATAGGTAGGTGGGTAGGTGGGAAAGACAAGGGAAGAGCATTGCGTAAGGGGGAAGGGTGGAAGAAGAGCGTCTGCCTCCGACTGACCGGGTCTAGGGTGCCTGTCCAGCCGATGACAGAGTACCTCAGAGCCAGGCGGCACTCGCTGACCTGATTCTTGAAGGAGACGGCTGCTTCGCGGCGGCGGGCCATGGCCTGGAGCTGCTCCTGTGTCGACAGAGGGAAACGCGCGGGTCCTTCCTCCTCCTGCAGCAGGTCCTCCTGCAGAAGGTCCTCCTGTACGGCTTGCTCCTCGTTGGCTGGGTCGCTGGTGCTTGCCTTGATGACCACGTCGTCTGCGGGAGTGGGCGTGGCCATCGCGTTGGGACTTGGGCGAGATAGCATGCGAGCCGCAGGAGAGACGACCTTTGGGATGGATTTCGATCGATTTGGATCGGCTGGGGTAGATTGAAGGCGCCGAGGATCCCCAGAAGATCTGGTGTTGAGAGCAAGAGATCTGGGGAGCGGGGCGTGGTCGAGGCAAACGGGAGGCTTGAACGTCGCGACTGGACAAATTGGGATGATGGCGGGTCACTGGGCTCGAATGACGGGCATGTTCATCCAGCAAAACCAAACGTCAGTGTCAATATGATTAGAGTGCAGGTGCGATTCACGATTGCAAATATATTATGCGATGTCTTCCATGGCAGCCGCAAGTTCTAGTCTGTATGAACGTTCATACAAACGTAATCAGGGTGAGCAAAATAAAGGAAAATCGACAACGTAGGAGCTAAGAATTACTCTGGGACATCAGGGAAGTAGGCAGAATAGGGTCCTACACATTATGGACTGAACATGACCCTTGCCATAATTTTGTCATGGACCATACGCAAATGGCGATCACAGCAGATGACAGCATCATCCGATGGAGAATGTCTGTATGATATGTGCGTGTAGTAAAAAGTATAGACAAAGCGGAAATAGCGAAAGCCTCGGGAGGACTCTCTCTGCGCGGTCATTTCCCAAACGACCAGTGTATCCCATCCCCACATGTGAAATGTCCAAAACTCGCTTTTGGGAGAGCAATACAAAGTTGTAATCCCTTTCCATAATCGCCCTTTCCCAGTTCCCAGCTGCCCCATGCGTATACAAAGAAGACGGTATTACTAGATTAAAATCAAAGAATGTAGACAGGAGGATAACCCTTCAGCGGGGGTATCAATGTGCAGTTTAGCCCGCCATCTTTCCTCCTTTATCCAAACCATGGCGAAGAGGGAACGCGGATCTGCTATGCTTTCGACGGGGGGAACAAAAATGACAGACAGAACTCCGTATGCTATGCCACATATTAAATAGGAATCACAGGATGAGAAGATGAAAGGTGCATGTGGTTGAGGAGGTGCTCGTGGTGTCGCGACACGCCCTACAGCCACAGCAGCCACCTCACGCCCCGGACGAAGCCCTTGCCGACCCCGAGGAACACCCTCGCGATCATGACGACGAGCCAAACGTACCACATGAACCCGACCAGCGCCCACTCGAGCGCCAGCCAGCCCGCGCGCCGCGCCCAGCGGAAACGCCGCCTTCGCCGCCGCGATAGCTTGTCGATGACGTCCACCACAGCCTTGACCTTGCGGCGCTGCCCGTCCACAAGGTCCCCGCTGACCTCGTCCGCCTCCTCCGCTGCCGCACGGGTCATCGCGCTCAGGTCCAGCTGCAGCCGCGTCCGCAGCTGCTCGATCTGCCCGTTGATGTCGCTGCGGGTCCTGTGCCGGAACGACTCGGCCGCAGACTCCCACCGCTGCCTGGACGTCTGGATCGCCGTGCCGAGCACCTGTGCCGTCACGGGGAAGAGATCTGCCTCCGAGATGGGCTTTCTGAGGAGCTCCTGCCGCTGGTCTGCAGGCGCAAGCTGAGTGATCTCGGGCCACGAGACCCTGTTGCCGAGCGCCGAAAGAACGTCACTGCTCTCGTTGGCCGTCATGACATCGAGGACCTGGGCTTGGTGGGCCCGACGGGATATATTCATGGCCATCACGCCAGAGCTGAGCATAAGGGCCTTGACACGAGCAACTTCCCGCCTGGTCAACGGCGCACGTTCGGGCACGGAAGTCTGCTCCGATAGAGAGAAATGACGGCTGTCCCTGTTGAAAGCTGCCGAGAACCGGCGGGTCTTGGGCGACTGTGCAGACAACGCTGAGCCTGGACGTCTGCCACCAAACACCGGCTCCTCGTGGATATTACTCATGCGCATTTCGGAGTCTGAGATATCGACTTCTGGGTCCTTTTGTGTGTCCGCGGACGAGTCTGCAACCGAGATATCTATCCTGGGAGGCTTCAGGAGCTCAAATCGGGTCGACCGGCGACTAGCCGGCCTCGAGAGCGACACACCTGGAGGTGCATGGCGGCCGTCCGATGCAGACACGAATGGAGGCATGACGTCGAGGAAGTGTTTCGACTCTTGTTTGACGTGCCCTGGACGGCCTCTGATCGAGGCAGTCGGAGACAGCGATTTGCCCTGCTTGCGTCTACCGCGCTCCTCGACATCCGTGCCGTCGGAAGATGAAGTCGAGGAGTCAGAATCTTCAGCCTCCGACTCTTTCTTCCACAGTAGCTCGCTGACCTTGGAGACACCTGACTTGAGGACGCTGTCGATCCGCGGCCCCTTGAAAAGACTTCGCAGGCCGGCGCCGGGGTCTGCCAAGCGCATGCTGTTCGTCTTGCGGTGCGACTTTTGGCTGTCACCGGTGAGCCGTGATGTAATAATCTTCGGCTCTGGCCCAACGGAGCCATTCCTCGACCGCGATCGTCCTCGTTTGTCCACCAGTTCGGGGGTACTAGACAGCCTGTCGGAGGACACAGCGGCAACTTCAACACCATCCTCCTTCTCACTCGATTGGATCTCGTGCTGGCGTTCCGAAGGTCGCTCCCGGCTACGGTCGCGGAACATCTGCTTGACTTTGGAGAATGGATTCCTGGACGGCGATCCAGTCCTACTGGAAGCTGGCGACAGGTTTGTGCCAATGCCAGGTATGAAGTAGTTATCGCGACGCGAGGTGCGGGCTTCGGGCGAGTCTGGAGGAGAAGACTCAGATTCCATCGACGGCCTTCCCCAGAATGGAGGAACTTCCAGGCTTTCCCGACTCGGGCGCTGTGACGAAGTGATCTTGGGTCGATCGGCGTGATTTTTCTCCTCAACACCGCCAACGTTGCTAAAGGATCCTCTTCGGCTGTGCTGGCGACTACCTCCAGTTGAATCCGAGTTCTCCAGACGTTCTGGTCTGATAGAGTTTGACGGAAGGGACTTGGCCTCCTTTAGCTCGGGCTCCTGTGACAATTTGGCCTCGCTTTCTTGAGCTTCCTCCCGCGCTATCATTTCCATCATCTGCTTCTCAAGAATATCCTTGTCGATATCTATTGTGTTCTTTCTGCTGCGTTTCTTCTGGCTGTCCGAATCAGATGAACTTGAGGAGGACGAGTCCCGTCGACGGAGTGGATTGTGCGAATGACCATGTGAGGAGTTTGTGTGCCGATGGAAGCTCCTAAGCTCCTGCAACTTCTGGCGAGCTCTTTCACGCGTACCACCTGAGGCATGGTCATGATCGGCCTTGGTCGCTTTAGCGTCCGCAGTTGACTTTCCTGGCCCGTCTTCCGCCCCTGATAGTTGGAGCTGTGCATGCTTAGATGGAACCGCAGGTGAAGCCTCGTTTGTGGCTTGTGAAAGCGGCCGGTATAACCCCGAGTCTTGTGGGAAGACGCGCCGCCAGTTGCGGTCTTCAACCAGTCTTTTATGGTCATCCTGTTCCAGCCAATAGATATCTGCCACAAGATCAGCCGGCTCGATGGTCCAGTCGTTCCTAGGTCGTTTCGGCTTCGTGATAGCGTTTGAGGTCCGGGACACGTGGGACGGCGGGGATGTCTCAACCGTGAAGACGTCTGCGCCAGCAAATGGTGGAAGGGCAGAGCTGCCCGGAGTTCGAATTTGGCGAGTGGCGACCCATTTCGCAACCTCGTCCACCCAGTCTGTGACCCTACTCACATCGCCAAAGCCTTGGCTCTCGCCATCGATGGTCTTCCTCTCCCTAGCCCTGACCTTGCGATTCCTGATGTACTGTAATGGATCGTATGGGCGGCCAATCTGACCGGCGGTGTCGAAATTAAGCGGATTTGCAGATGTAGAGCCCGAGAGCGCATAGTCACTGGTGGTCGACGTCTTGGATAATGTGTTTGGTTTCAAGGGCGGTAGCAGCTCGAGTGCCCGGCGGTATTGAGCAAGAAGATCCATGTAATCCTTCGCCTTCTGAGCCCTCGCCAAAGTCGAACTAGAAAAGTGGTACCTGTAGCCACCACCGTCGTTCGTAGGGTCGAAGGCGGGCTGTAGGGAGCTGCTTCTCCCGCTGGACCCTAATCTCGACAATGCTCCACGTTCTGGCTTTGGTGACATGGTACGTGAGACCCGCCTCTGTTGTTGCAGCTGCTGTCTAAGGCTTCCTGCCACGGTATTATCTGTGGCCAGCGGTACTAGTCTTGGCGGCAACGGCTGCGACGCATTCCTTCTCTGCGCCATGCGCCTCGACTCGCTCAGATTCAAGGCCATATTGACAATTTGCGTCGATTCCATATCCAGCGATGACGTCGACGTGCGAGGGGATGGTGCCCTCGGACTCTCCTGCAGCTGATCTTGCCTGGTATCGCCCCCCAGGGCTCCAGGGGAAGTACGTGGCGGTCTTTCTGCAGAACCATTTCCCATGCTCCCTGGGTCTGGGGATAAGCCTAGGCCCAGTCCCAGGCTTGAATGCCTGCCATTCTGTATGTGCTCATCGCTATGTGTTGTTGATTTGCGCTGACTTTTGCTTTTGCCTTTTTCAGCTGTGCGCCGCGAGCGGTGCTTGTGCGGTCGAGTGTCCTCCACGACTGCGTCTTCAAAGGGGTCGGAAAGGAGGAATGCGCCGCTGGATCGTGGTTTGTACGGTTTCGAGTGGTGAGGCTGGCGCTTGTTTTCTCTTGCGATATCACTGCTCCTCTGTTGCCCGCCTGCGTGGCCGTTGACCGGAGCGTCGTCGTGGGAGGGCCGCTGTGCCAGGGTGGCATCGGTGGTCCAGGTGCTGTTCATGATGCTGCCGGAGGCGCTCGACTCGCCCACCTCTGGGCTGGCTGGGGCAGCATGGCGGTCCTGCGAGGCCGGTCGGTGGCCGCGAGGCGGTTGGAGGAGGCGCTGCTGAGGGCTGGCATCCTGTTCCGTCATCTCGAGCCGTCGTTGTTCACATGCCAGGGGCCAACGAGCTGAGTAGGCCGAGTTGAAAGTGCTTCAGAGACGGTGGACTGCAGGAGGGTGAAACATCTTGGTGCACGCGGCCATCGACGGGGAATCAGAGGTTCGGCTGGTTTTGGGCATGCGATGATGGGCGGACGGACATGAGTAGGGTGCTGTAGATTAAAGGCGCGGGCGGTTTAGCAGGGCAGAGTCAGCGCCTCTGCTTGATTTGTCGGCGGCCGCAAGTCGTCGCAGATCGTGGATGGCATGTGCTCGAGTCCCTACTGGCTGGGTCGGTGAGGGAGTGTGTGAGTGGTGTGTGTAACGTCCCTGTTTTCGCATGTGCCTCCCGCCCTTCGGACATAGGATCAGGGTCGGCAGGAAGGTTGGTGAAGGGGAGGGTTGGCGTAACGTCGGACGCCATTCGGACGGCCCAGGCCCATGAGGCGCAGTGCGACTGACCCCTAAGGCATGTACCAAGTACCGTGCCTAGCACTTGCAGTAAATTGGCAAGCTTGGTCGGCTGCCCCACCTTCCCATCTGCAGCTCAAGATCCAGTCCCACGTTGTCGTCTCGTTTTAGAGCTTTTGCTTTCGGTAGTGGCGGCATGGCGCCCCACCTGGGACCACCTTTGGGCCACTTTGGACCCAGATCTCCAGGTCCTCGGCCGGGCAGGCGGTGGTACCCTGATTGCACCTGAGACCCTCTAAATCGTATCTGGCCAAGATCCCCAGCCCGAAGCGTCACCGTCTCGTCGGAGAGCGCGCTTGACCACAGTGCATGAGACTAGACGGCCGTCATGACTATTGCTTCAGTCATTCCTTGCTCCCCAACTCTGACTCTCTTAGGCGTAGAGTCTCAGACCACGTACAGGTAAAGATTTACTTAGTAGCCCACAGAGCATGTTTCGAAGGAAGGGGTCCTTGATCTTGATGACGATGTCTCCCTGATTTAAAGTTTTGACAGCTCCAAGAAGCCTTAGAGGAACTCTTGGTACGTGGGCAGCCCCGGTATGGTGTGTGCTTGAGCAATGCAGCCGCCTACACCTTATGCAATTGCGTGGCCTCTAATACACTTGTACGCGCTCAAGACTGCATCACAACTCAGAGACCAAGGGGCCGCCAGTCGGCTGAGAACAGTCTTTACGCTTGCCTACCTAGATATGTGCCTAGGTAGGTATTTATGTAGGTATTCAAAGCTGGCAATTTTGACCCTGAGGAATAGCTCATATAGGTTGGTCTTAGCCCGAGTGTTGTATTGATGTGTCTGGAGGGAGAAACTTCCTACCCAGGTTGCTAACAAATTTACTCCTCAAGCACACTCGGCCCTAAACACCGTTCCTTCCCGGTATCTCAACCTCCAAGTCGCATGCTCAACTCAGATGATTTTGATCTGCTTCTGGGAAAATCTGGCGCTAAATGCTCGTGCATCTTCCTTGTCATCAAATTGGCAGCTTGCCATGCCCAACCCGTGATGCTTATCCTCTTCCACGCGGGCGAGTACCAGGTCATGGCCAAACCATTTCTCGTCATGGAAATGATGAGCACACACCCATATAAGAAGAGCATCATCGGTAAGATCATGCAAGGCATCAAAATAAACTTTGACTTTGGTCTCGTCCTTCTCGTAAAGGTTACTTCCATCGTCGCCTTGGATAATTCGAACGTCTTTCTCGTTCTCAAACCACTGGTGACTCCTCTTCTCCATGTCTATCTTGGCCAAAGCACACGGCCCTGCCAATGTCAGTATGCCGCCATCAACCTCTCCTGTGCCCTCTTTGCCGAGGTACCTCATCTCCACGGAGACCATGGATGTGAAGGAAATCATGTCCCCATGCTTGCATCCTATGAGGTTGAGATATCCATCGAGGCATGCCCAAGACCATGATGGTGCCCGATACTTCAATGCTCTTCTGGCCGGGGCCCTGACGTTCCACACAAGTGTGTCAATCAATGTCTCTTCCCAGAGGCCGGCGAGATACCGATGCGGCCCTGGTCTCAATTGCTGAAGTCTGGCCTTCATGTTGTTGGCTAATCCGGACAGAGCAACCAGGTTGTCGTTGGGTACAGTCAGTTCCCGACTGGCGTAGTACTTGGTCAACATGTTCCAGTCGGTGAAGAGCTGTTCATATGGGTCGCAGGAATGCCTCCGGTCCGGCGCATCTAACAGCTGCTTCCAAAGGAAGGGATGATTGGGGTTTCGATCCGTCTCTTGTGTCCCGCCATCTTCGTCATCGTTGTCACCTCTGAAACAATAGACACCCTTTGGGTGCATCTCACAGCAAGTCGACTCACGGCATTCCCAAAACACCTGCTTGGACCCAAAATGCAGGGTCCGAGGTGCGAGAAGTCGTTCTCAGACAACCCAGGATCTTTAGGCCAGAGGCTCGTTCTGAAAGAATAGACACCACGACCAGCCCTTCTCAAGACCGAATCTAAACGCCTTCTCCTCGCCGTCTTCTGTCAGCTTGAAAGAGACAATTGTTGGCGCCGCCCTTATTGAATCCCGCTCAAAGAAGTACCCGTCTTGGTTGTCTTGGGCACCAAGTGTTGAAGGATATATAAGGCTTGATCCGCTGACGGATTAAGCGTTCGCTTTTTCCACGCCAAGTGCTGAAACACTGAATAGTGCGTTCCTATACACGTCTTGCATTGTTGATGCTTCCCTCTGCCAGTCCTCGGTGGAGCCTTGGAAGATGCATAGTCGATCAATCCAAATGTAATCGACGCCAAAGTGTTGAGAAACATCTATAGCATCCCTGAAGGTCTTTGGGAAGTTGTCGACTGGCTGTTCCTGGCTCAAGTCTTCGACAGTTGATTGTAGTAGTCGTAGCAGATGCTCAACAATCTTCGTACCCCAGCAACAGCTCAACGCTTTATCCTGTAGGGTCTGGGAACGCTCGGTCCCTGGGACAAAGTGGAATGTGTGTGGAGTGTCCAGCTTGAGCAAACGAGTTGGTCGATACGAAGTGAATGTCTTCGACAGGTTGCATTGGGGATGAGAATCGAAACGTGTGCTCATCCAGGTCTCCATGGTGGACCATGCCTTAGGATCGTGGTTGGACAGTCCGAAGTTGAAGTTCATGTTGTCATCTTTCGGGTCTAATTTGTGTTTATCACACTATTAGTCTCTGCATCCCTTCCCAACGGTTAACCCTTTAAACAATTCTCTCAAGGGTAACATCTTATAAAATTATAAGAAGAAAGAAATATAGGATGAGAGGAAAAGTGAATTTAATGAGACACGTAGAGAAATTCCACGTATTAGTGTTCTCATTTGCTAGTTGCTACACTGCCTGCGTGTTCCAACCAAGCTGACGACATGTAAACCGTCCAGCGGCTGGATTAGATAGAGACCCTAGATAGGTGGCGATAAATCACCTGCCTCTTTTATTTGATAGCCTTATCTCTGTAAGAATTCTTATAAACCGTCTACTCTGCACCCTCCTAGCATTTTTGGATTCTTAGAATCTCCGACCGCCATTGCCCCTGCCATTTCCAGCACTGGCAGCAGCCTTCCTTGCTGCAGCCTCAGCCGCCAGCTTTTCGCTCAACTTCCTCAGCATGAGATTCTTCTTCTGATCTTCCTTGACCTTGGTTTCTAGCTCAGCATTGCTGGGTATCTCCGGCGTGACCAGCGTAGCGGCGCCAGTTTTGTTGCTGAAGACCGCATTGAGATAACGCACGTCGCTCGCGCCATCTACCAGGCCATTGGACGTAAACTCTTTGAGGCCTTGGACGGTCCCTGGATACTTTGTACAGTCGACATCGGATCTTCGTGCGGCTAGCACGAAAGCGATAGCCAATTCCACCCAAGTGAGGCAGCCCCGTTCGCTGGTCATGGCCGCCGGCTGTCGCCACTCTATCGTACCTGTCTTCAAATGGTCCTGATCCAGGTTCATGAAGTTCCAAGCGAAGTACCTGTTTCCCTCGTTCATGAGCATGATCAAGTCTTCAATGCTCTTACAAGCTTGGATGAGCTTAATACAGCCAGCCACAGTCTTGCCCATGAACTTTTTGACGTTGTTGCTGTGGGTTTTGGCCCAGTAACTCCCAGTCCGGTGAGGTGGGAGCAAGGCAGCCATTGCGCGTTCGAAGTGGATGATTGCTCTGCATATGCCCTTGAGCTCTGGCAGGCTCCAATATTGGCCGTAAGGAGAAATGTGGACGTGGAAGCCACAGCTTTGATTTCCCTGGAACGCGCAGAGGGCGGTCAGCCCGCTGAATAGTCCACTTATCTCATCACGCCACTCATTTGAGGCGCGAAAAGTCATTATAGGCGAAACAAATTCAACCGGATCTGGTGACAGGTCAGTTCGCGACTCCCAGGCAGTGGTTAAGGGAAAATCGAATCAGTCATCTAAGGATGCGAGGATTCCACGCGAAGATCTCTCATCTTTTTTTGCAACATAATTGGAGGGTGTGGGCGTGGAGTATAAAACAAAATACTTACATAAACCCGGTTTACGTCCTCTGATAGTTGAATCCCCGGTCAAGATCCAACTCCTATACATAGGACCTTGGTAGGGGAGGTCTTCGAAGTTCGGGTGAAGAAGCGAGCGAACTGCGCCGTTCCTCTGGCAGTCTTCCGTACGAGTCGCAGACAACCTTGGCAACCTCTAAAGTCCTCGACCACGGTTCTTTTGGAGGTGGAGGAGGAGCATTCACTAGAGACATAAGTGTCTCTATTTCGCAGCCGACCCTCAACTCATTGCCCGCTACCTGCAACTTCGATGAACTGGCCATGTCGATATAATCTGTTGTGGACTTCTTCTGGGTGTAGTTGGCGAGTATCTAAGGCTTTGAGAACAGATGTGTTGTAGATGATGAATCGTGAGACAAGAGGTAATTCTGATGGAAGAAAAAACCAATGCTGGAAAGGGTTCTATACTGTTTAATCGCTTGAGGAGCTGGAATGCTTGAGTGGTTTGAGTGCTTAAGCAGTTAATGTTGATCAAGTCTAAGTATGAGGAAGTACTTCATTCAGATCTGAACTGGACGTGCCTTCTTATATCACGACCATACTCACCAGAGTCTGGCTTTAGAAGGCTCCCTCGTCCAGATGAAGTCCCACTGCCGCGCGAAAGTGAGGCGATTCTATGCCATAAGGCTGCATGTGTCGAGGTCAAGTTCAGGAGGCGACCTGATGGCGTGAACCATGGCCAACGGCCCCGGACTGGCAGGCGCGCGGCTGGCCATGTCCCATTCAAAGTGATTTTCCAACGTGAAGGTTTCAAAATTGACCAATTGATGCTGGAGGCTAAAAGCATACATTGCTGTGCCACTGGTGGACATACCCAGCAAGGCAACTGACCACCAGCCCAGCACTGCATTACGGCCTCGGTTGTGTGATACGTCTTCATTCAGTGGATGCACATGGTCCTTGAGATGATAGGTGACTGCCAATATGCATGTTGGTGATTCAAAGTCTTATAACAGGTACATTCAACAGGGGTACGGCGGAATACAGCTGAATGAGGGATAGGATGGTTTTGAGGTCCTGACCTACGCCCAGTTCCAATTGGGTAGAAACGCGCCAGGTTTCTGGACTTGGAGCAAAGAAATCTGTACCTCTAGGCTTTGATTTAGATAAAACAAAAATAACATAGAGCTAAGCAAGATTTGTCACAGAGAGAGTCAACCTAACAACCTGGGAACATGTTGGCACCCATTCAGCTGTGTTTCGCTGCATGGGCGGCTGGAGATGCTAGGCCTAGTAGTGGATACACGCATAAATAGTAGACTGACCAGTAACCCAAATACTGGGCCCCCACACCCGCTACCAACACATCAGACTAACTGAGACCCCTCAGAGGCCCGTTGACTACCCCTTACGCCGGTGGCTCAACAGGAAATAGTACTCCCTGATTGCATCACCTGCAGCCATCTCGGGTACTAATAAAGTAAACCAGTGACCTATCTGTGGGTCAAGTTTCACAACTCCCATCAGCAGCAAACGTACAGAACTTGCTTCAACGGCCCGACTTCCAAATCGAGAGCAACCAAAAATCAGCCAGAACAGTTCAAAACGCTAATGACAATTTTCTGACACGAATCAAGGCAGCTGTTTCTGACTGCCTCTCCGTTCTCAACACAATGGAACCCGACAAGCATTTGCCCCAGGCTAATCTTGGCACAGATGTTGCAAATAGGATGATGAAAATCCACCCATCCCGACAGAGGCACCTCCCAAAGATTCCGAACCTCCCAAAGAAGAGTTACGCGGATTTTCTGCGTCGTACGCGTCCTTTCTCAAGGATCAAAGTGAGAACCCGGACCGCGACATCCTGGCCGAGGATTTACGTCAGAGTGAAGAGCGCCAGGCGGTCAAGATCAAACAACGCGAGAGGAAGGAGACCTATTTCTTCTACGGAACCCTGGTGGATCCAGGCATCGCCCAGAAGATCCTCAGCTCAGAGGCACCACCTGTCATGAGACCAGCAGTCCTCAGAAATCGTGGCCACCTCAAGATGTGGGGTCCTTTCCCTCTGTTTGTTGCCGACCAGGACCCGAGGGTTGAGGTGAAAGGGATGGCATGCGAGATCGAGGGAACTGCGAGGAAGGACCGGCTTGTGGCGTACGAGGCCGAAAAGTATGTTGAGAAACTGTGTCTGATCCATTTCCTCACCGAGGATGGTAGCACGGTCACTGGTGAGAGCGTTTTCGGCGTGGTATTCGCATGGATTGGTGATGACGACGAATTGGATGATGGTGCATTCGATCTGGAGGCGTACAAAACGGCTAAGGCAGAACTGGAGGTTACTAAGAAGTAGTCATAGTTCCTTGGGCTGCTAGATGAGGGCTCGCACTTCCTCCATATTGTGCTTGTAGGACCTCCTCGTACATGGAGAATGTTTCATTAAAAGGCCTTGAGGTAGCTGGTCAGATGTTGGATCATGCCGAGTTTCCTGATTCACTGTACTGCAATAATATAATTCGCCGCATGACTGATTGCCCGACTTCTTGGGCTACTTATGTCGACGGTTCTAGTCTATGGCGCCTCCAGAAGCGGTTCTTGCTAGCCTCGTCTGTGCGGCTGTCACAAGGCTGTCACTGTTTTCTTAGCCACAAGCTATAATCGTGTTCGAAACCTACTGTTATCGGCATTGTATTTTTTTTTTTAACGCTGGGTGTTTAAGCGTTTATCACTGTACAAAGGGACTGGATGCATACTGCTTAAGAAGCATATGTGTACAGATTAAAAACGAGACCACTCAATAATATAGCCGATCAAAATGCACGGAACATCGGTACTGTGTAGAATTCCCACCAAGGTGCTGTAATTGTTGCCCATGAAGTCTGCTAGCAGCGCAAGCCGCTTGCTGCGACTGGCATCCCACATCCCCTCAAGTCCATCCTTACACACGTTGCAAAGCATGACGATTAAGTCGTCACAGGGTAAGAGATTGCACCGGTTAGGTAGAGAAGCAAATTGTCAAGAAGCCTGGGGCGAAATGATCCCATGCCTGCCAAGGATCTCTGCTTACTTTTGTAGCTGTCGAAACCTCTTGCTAACCCATATCAAGGAGATCACATCTCAGCCTGCCGAAAGTCAAATCACGATTCCATAATAAATCATACCAGAAAAAAAAATTATCGAGCAGCCAGAATGGACAGTGTCTGATGGCGACGCCGTGATGTCTTGATGGCTCCTCGACTCGGCTGGCATAGCAAGTTGACAGGAGATGCTGAACTTGCTGAACTGGAGAAGGACGAGCCCATCATTACGAAAAAGAAATCTAGCCATATTGCTTCCACTTCTGATGCTATTCGGATCCTTTCCTTGCCAAGTTGGACGGTTCAATGGGAAGGCCGCATTCAAGAACATGTAACCTGGTCGACTCAGGGAACAGGTGATGAACTTTCGAGAGCAGAGTACTGAGAAGATAAAGACACAACGAAGATTAGCCTGTGGTGAGACGCAGATTCTGTCACACCAGACAGTCGAATTGCAGTTTTTGCATGGCGCACACATCACCAAAACAAAACGCAAACGGCCCTTCGAGCTTCAACGAACGGTCGATCATTGCAGGCGTGCTCTCCTTCGCTAGGGGAGCAAAACTGCACAAAAGGCCAAAAAGACCCTCCGAAGAGTCAGAAAATACCTCCGTCTTTTGCAGACCGTCGCTGATATTTTACTGGTTGCCGGCTCGGCTTGAACGTGGGATCATCGGCGTAGATCGAAACCTGACGCCTACCCAAATCGGCCACCTCGCCGGAGGTGATTGCCTGGTGAATTCTGTTGTTTATGTAGTTGATTGGTGGAATGGGACCATAGCTTCGAGTGAAGTCTAGCTTCAGTATGGGTACTGTTATGAGGCGCCTTGAGACTCGCCTGCATCGAGGAGCCTCGCGTCTGCTATCCAATATGACATGATTCTCCATCACCATCAAAGAACCCAAGGAGAATTGACCCCGCGTCATCGCAGTCAGAGGAATCTCTCAACCTGCTTCTCACTCCAATCCCAAAACTTGCGCGTCAAGTCGACACCACCCTCGCTCTCCGGCCTGGCTGCCAGCTGCAAGTCCTCGCAGATCGGCCCGATGCGCCCCCAGGGGAGGACATAACTTCCAGGTTTCGCAACCTCTGGGGACAGGCCAGCAAACAGCTGGGTATACGCACCGTTGACCGGGTGGTAGTGCATAAGACTGAAGCCTGAACAGGAAGCCCTGCTGACTGAATAGATCCGTCCTTAGGCCGGGGTTGAGAGGCACGCCCAAGACGCCGCTGGACCGCTTGGAGAACTCAACGCCATACGCCCAAACGCCCACTTTGGCAAGGCCGTACCGCTCGATGCTCAGCTTGGGGCGGTGGTAGTACAGGTTCTCGAGGTCGAGAGGAAGCACTCTGCCGATGTCTTGACAGAATTTAGATCGGCAAGATCCAGATGCAAAAAGACAAGCTCGCCCTTGGAGGCAGGCTCGGCTTTCTTGATGCTCGCAATGGCGTCACCCTTTTCTCGGGCTGCTATGTAGACTTTTGCATTCTTCGAATAGAGGATCCGGGCAAGCTCCAACCCCATTCCTGACGTCGAACCTGTCACTATGTAGACCTGTCGAGACCTTGTCAGCTCCCCGTTTTTTTTTTATGGGCTCAGTAACACAACTGACCTTGCCTGTTAGGTCAGGCGCATCCTTCTCTGTGAAGGCGGGCGCACGAGGGAACATCTGCGCCCAGAGACTGGCAAAAGAGGGAGCGATTGTTGGTCTGCTCTAAGACTGAAGCAAGAAATAGAAGCGGGAGAAGTGTGGGGGCGCCGGCGTACGGTCAGCTGACTGGAGCAAATAAGTGACGACAGAGTTTCCAAGTTGACTGAAGGCGGGCATATGGCGATGCAAATACTCAAGTTTATTCATGTAGCCCTCGTGTCCAAATCTTTCGTAGGCGAGATGGAATTAGGATTTTTAAAAGACAACCGTATTTTTATAAATGATGGAAGTAGTAATCGGAGAGATCTTAACTCTACTATGGGCAATTCGTCAGAGCCACAAGAACTGTGCAACAGACGATCCAAGGACCTTCCTGACTCCTTGACCGTCGTCTTGAGTCTATTGCCATATTTACTGTAAGGTTCCGTATCCACCGGCGTGGGCCTACTGTCTGCAGCTGGAATAAATACTACGGCAGGTTACAACTCGGTGAAGCGTTGGTAACTAGAACAGGAACGCTGAACCGACGCGGACCTAACATTCTCCATCGTCTTTCCGAAATTTGCTTAAGCCATCCTGCGCTGCAACCAACAAATCTCTCCAATAGATGTGTGATCCACGCAAAAATGGCACCATGTCCCTGCTTAGCCTTGACTGTTGGTCGTGGCGCAATGCCGGGCCAATTAACGGGCAACGTAGAAGTGTTGGTTCCCACTCGCGGAGGACCAACAACAACGCTAACTTTCAGGTCCCTACCCCGGTTCGCGCCTACATATATGCTACTAAGTACAAGAAAGCAGTTGAGTGTATCCGAGTACATATCTACCGGTGCCATCAGAGTGGAACTGCTTCGTGCCGATGCTGAGATGCATGTGTCTATTTACAGCATGGAACTGCCCAAAGCTGTCTCCCTCTTCTCCGGTCACGTCCCATGCGCGCGTGTAAAATTCTCTGTGCTTTAGACTAAGCTCACGGCCGTTCTCATCCAAAGAGTTCCCTAAAAGATCGTGCCCCCGAATTGTCGAGCGAATTCCGAGGCGACGACCATGGCCGACTCCCTTTCAACTGGGCCCGATCTTTGCCAAGTTCCTTCTGCAACACCTTTCGATGGAATCCTGCCAAATCTTAAAGATCCACCGTCCCTAGCTGCTGCCTTGATTGTGGTTACAACCATAATAATGGCTTGGGCTACCGTATTCCTCGCTGGCCGACTTTGGACTAATAGGCGCCGACTTCAGCCAGCAGATGGTGCGTGAATCGACATTGGTTGTGGGTTTGTCGTGAGGGCTAATCATAGACTGCAGGATGCGCTGTACTAGCTCTCATCATGACGGTTGCCTGCTCGTGTGTTATTTTCGCTTGTGAGTTCTGAACAGATGCAAAATTACCTAGACATCAGACCAACTTTTCTTGGGAGAGGGGCGGAAGCACTCACAGCACATTTCTCCGCATAGTAAGAAAATACATGCGACACCAGTATGACACCCCCGTCTGCTGGTTCAATCCCACTTATATCAAGGCAAGCGGAAGGCAAAGTTGGTTATGGGTGTCTGTGCTTACACAAACGTAGTTGAACTTGGCTTTTCAGATCCTAATGCCGTTATCTTACATTTTCTCGAAGGCGTCTGTGCTGCTGCTGTTTCTGTAAACTTTTTCGGTGGACAAGAAAATGAGGTTCGCTATATATGCTGGCCTTGTAGGCATTATTACTGACTATGGCCCAAACTTGATTCTTGGTCCATATTACTCAGTCCCGCATATTGGTGAGACATGGACAGACCTCCTTGTGAATCGTCGTCCATACCAATTGGTGAAAGTTGGTTTGGAACAGGCAGCTCTCGCTGTGATATTGGATCTTTACATATTCATACTTCCATTTCAAATGCTCTCATCACTCAAATTGGGATCTCGCAGGCGCCTCCGACTCTCGATCGTCTTCGGGACCGCATTGATGTGAGTGCCGCTTCTGTAGTGTCCAAGGCAGCCTCCTCTGGCTGGGGGAGGGAAAGGGAGAAGGCAAAGGGCATCGGCTAACCATGAAAACTTAGAGGGGCGTGATTACTAGTGTCATGGGACTGGCATTACGTGTGCCCCTTCTTACGACGAAAGATCAGACGGGGGTACAGGGCCAGGTTCTAATTTGCGTGTAAGTTGATCCGTCATATTCGACGGCTTTACGGCCACCGCATGCAAAGCGTTGTATTGACTCTACTTTCTTTAAATAATATGGTAGAGATCTACATCGCAATCATAGTTTCGTGCATGCCTGCGTGCGCGGGCTTTGCAAGGACGTACATCGGGGAATCAGGCTTCTATAAACGCCTCACTTCCCTCTTGCGCCATCGCAACAATACCCACAGGAAGCCTCCAGAAGCTTTCGAGGCGAAAGACATGCCGGACAACAGTACTGAGAAGACAGACCTCGATGACACTACTGGGCTCGACCCCTACTGGATTCCAAACAGGGCGAGTGAAACGGGCTTCTTCTCACAGGGTGGTGCAGAGGATTGGTCATCCGAAGGACTGGGGCCTGGAATTGTGAAAACAGTTCAAATTGCACATTCATACCACCCTCGATGGGATCAAACGGATTACGCTTCGCAAGGACAGCAGTCACAGAATCTGATTTGGACTGAGACCAAAGGCTTTAGTGGCTGAGTCCTTGAGTCTTGGGCCACCAGCCATACATAGCGCCCGGCAGACCTGTTCAGAGGATATCAGATATGAAATCACTGGCTCGAAAGTACAACCCTATGAAGCAAGCACCATCACATCTGATTGATATCAGTTCAATTCCTTTCGTGTCATTCAGACCCGAACCGTCGCGGAAGGTTTCAGAGCAGCGTATCTTCTTGGATCCCGTTGGTGAGTATCACTTGTTTCTCAGACTTCAAATAAACTGCCAACGTGACCGTGGTCCTGGAAATGGTGGCGCCGTCTGCATTATCGATGTCAAGCAGTCCCTTGTAAGTGGTGTACTGCCAGTGGGGTCAGGCGGCGTGCCATAGATACGAGACCATTACCAATCAATGGACAACACTTGAATTCTATGGCACAACCATCCTCAGGACGAACGGATGGTTGTTGGTTGAGAAAAGGCATCAACGGCGAAAATACTGATGGCACGACGGTGTGCACACAAAGTAGGGGGTGTACGACATGTGCGGTTCACTAGCGTGTTTTTGGAACGATTGATTGCATATATGCAATCAATCGTTCCAAAATGGAATATGCATTCGATCGTTCCAAAACTTTCGTAGTTGTGTACCTGATAAAGTTACATTGGACATTTGCAAAGCAGCACAAAAGACTGCCAACACACAGAGCGGTTGAAACCAGTGAATCTTCAGAACGACTGATCACTTTCTGGGCAACCGATTTACTCTCAGTCAGGAATCTGACAGAAACAACACCTTCAGTCACACCAGCTATAGGAATGCACGTCTACCAAAGTCAAAATACAACAAACACATCCAGCACAATACACTAGCAATTTGCCCTCCAACTCGGCTACCAGCAAGTCTTCAGCCACATCGACGCATGGTCCCACCAGGGTGACCGGCGGGCTCGTTTCCAAGCTCATTCCCCGACCTCGCTGTCGCTGTCAACCCGGGCAGCAAACCGGCCACGCGGCTGGTGGTCACTATCGTTGCCGCCAGTGGGCGAGCAACGGCGGCATGGCGTATCTGCTGACGATTGAGTGGTCCTCGGCGCGTGAATGAACGGTTCGGTCTGGGTTCCGGTTTGGTGCTGGTCGTCCAGATTGCCACAGCCTACTCCGTCTTGATCTTCGGGGGCGGGAGTCCCGCCGGTGGGGGTTGTCGTCTCCGAGTCCCGGGTCGCTGGCGAGGGTGCGGGTGCGCGTGGGAAGCTCTGGGGACGGCTGTGCCAGAACGCAGTGTACGCCGGCGGCGAGACTGCCGGGGACCGAGCCCACTGATCGTGATACAGACTGGGTATAGGGGGCTCTCTGAGGGGGCCGTGGGCGGTGATGGTCGTGCCCTCGCTCTGAGAGTGAGATGGGGTGCTGGACCCAGGGACCCAGCTCGTGGTTGGTTGCGTGAAGTGCTCCGGCCTGTTAGTGTCGTCCCTGCTCGCCAACAAGATGCGGATTAAATCGAGACATTCGCTAATGTTGTCAACGATACCGAGGAGAACGAGGAGCAATGCGTCCTGGCGAGGTGAGGCGTCCAAATTCGAAGATTCATTTAAAAGGTCAGCCCAGGGACAGTCTGGGTCATCGCAAGACAGAGAGTGGGCGGCGCTGTACAACCGCCTGATGAAATCCTGCTCCTCTCTCATCGATTCTACAGTGGAAGGAGTATCCATCGTGGATAGACTATTGCGGCTTGTCCAGCGGTGAGTAGTATCCGTGTATGGCGTAGAGTTGTTCGGGGAGGGAGATTCGTGGAAGAGCCCGAGCTGGATCTCTTGTATTTTAGTTGGGCAAAACAATCAAATGAATAAGACAAATCGAGAGGGAGAATCTTGTTTGTGATGAAGCATTTGTAGAGGAGTAACATGCTCTCATCCATACTTTTTGTCATGAAGTTTGTGGGACTCTGTTGAATGTGAAGGAGTCACAAACACTCAAGTCAATTTTGCTTCCAAATCTGGGCGTCATTACAGGAAAATAAGTTTTCCCTCGTCTTGACAACACTTCACTCGACACGTCAAGCAACTTATTCTTGGATTTAAGCAGAAACCTCAGGCAGTCAAAATATTCCACACTCACTCACTGCACAGATTGCATACTCCATTTGATTCACAATGACACCCCAGTCTTGATAAAATTCAAGGTTTCATATTCAGTTGAGATCTCACAACGCCCTGAAATATGCATTTCCCGATCAATGAGTTTATGAGTCATTTAACTCTACAGTGCTCACTTGATGATCATAACTTTGCCGACTGTTGGCGGCGTTTCTAGCTAGAAGTTGGTCTTGGTTCACAGGCCCAGTACTCCTCATAGAGCGCTGGTCGTCGAAGCCTGAGAGGGTTTTCTGACTCCAGGTCATTATGATGAGCATGGCTTTTCACGTATGGCCATAACAAGCTGGACTGGTGCTCGAAGTCATTGCTTGTGATATGCTTGAGCCTGGATGTGCTGCCGGGTCTCGTTGGTGCGTCGTCAAGTTCTGGGGTCTCTGGGGTTATCAAGTCATCGCCCGAGTTCATTGAGACTTTAGTCCCTGCGCTGTCGTAAGCCACGCAGGGTTTTGAACCAATTTGTTTAGCGATCTTTGAAAAAATGAAACCCATCTTGTCTTGTGTCTTTTCTGGGCTGGCGTCATCTCCCTGGCTCGAGGTCTCAGGGTTCTGGAGGAATCCTCTTGATGCTTTCAATGTTGGCTTCTCAGGATTTTCTTGGTGATCGACTGTTCTCGATTCTATCGACATGATTGTGGACTCCTTTGGTAGCTTCACAGCTGGGTCAAGGTTCTGTAGTGATCTCCCATGATTTAGTATAAAATACGTCTGACCTGATCAACAAAGGTGCTGTCCAGAAACACTTGTGCTCCAGTCTAGGCGCTCCCAAATGAAATGAAATCCTCTGTTGCCCTTGAACGCAGTCTTCTGTTGGTGATTTGCAAACGAGGCATTGTGACTTGGTCTCAGTCGAATTGATAACCATGGAATTTCTTTGACCTGTGCCAATGCTCACAGTAACCTCACAAAATCAGCACAGCCATGCAAAGATTCAAGTGTCGGGGAATCAAAATCAGACAATGACGTTGGAACTTTCAACTCAGGCAATCGAGTTAGACAAAGTAAGGCAACACATTGGTTCCTGATAAATAATGACAAGCTGTGGTTGACAGCCAGGGTGGGATGCCTTGACAAGATCCAGAGTCTTGCCAGACTGAAGGCAGCAGCTGGAAGACAAAGAGTGAGGGTCGAAGTGCAATCACAGGGAAAGGGCCCTCGCATTCACATTTCACACATGCAACTGGGCTGCCTGAACAAGACCATCCCATTTAAGACCACAACATGCACTGATTTTCCAACCCAGTAGCGTGATTGTCAAGGCTGCACGATTTCAATCGTACCAAACTAACAAAATCGCAGAGCCGTGTGTTCGAGTGGCAAGTGGTCGAAAAAAAAAGAAGGTCCGAGGGGAGGGGCATCACATTGGTGTGACTGAGGGGAGGTGATGTCGTGGGAGATCCTGCGCATCTTATAGACAAGAAGACAGCTGATGATTCAGCATATTTCCTGGTCGGAGCAATGACTCTGATCAGTGTGGGTGGGTTGAAAGAGAACATCGCGCAGAGAGATGTGAGGGAACAGCGTGGGGAGCCTGCGGGCTAGAGTGGTATAATTCCGGCTGAAGTCCTGTGAGTAACATCCCTTCCGTCCGATGTGCTGCCTTAACAATCACGATCTGGGTTCTTTTTTTGTGCCCCGTTTGAAATCTGTCCAAGTAATTTCTAAGAAAGACTGAGCCAGAAGGTGGTCTCATTGGGGACTTGATGGATTTCTACCTAGTCCTCCTGCCGTTGACCTCCCATCTTCAGAATGAACACCTGAATATTCATGATCCATCAGCGCTTGAATGATTTCAAACCATGTAGATTTCTCAGGGGCCGCGATGGCCAGACGTTCACTTGCCACCATAGGGTATCCTAGATGCGATCGCAGCTACTTGGAGATAGTCAGGAGAGCTGCATCGCATGCCATACTAGGCAGAGTTGCCGTGTAGGAGACACAAAGTCGAATAAATACATTCTACCCGGACCTTCCCAACATTCCCAGTGTCCGATGTCAGTGGTCACAGACGGTCCAGATGCTCAAGCTGACAACACTAGTGACTTTGTTCTGGTTGATGCTACCAAAACAGCAGATGGAGCACTGCACTGTCATACCAAGTAGCCTTGACAGTCCCCCAGACAACCTAATCAGAGCCTCTGTCGCCAGTCATTAGGACCCTTCTCAAATTTCAGGCGATAATTGTGCCCCAAGAGATACCTTTTTGAGCTCGTGGCAGAGTGCTGCTCAGACACCAGCCTATCGAGACACCTTTAGCAAATCCAGGAAGTCGGGAGCATTGCTCTTGAAATCACCGATTGCTGTTGGACTTGTCAACTTTCACTCGTGTCCTGATGGACAGAACTGCTACGACATGGGCAACAGTCTGTGGGAGAGGAGGGAAGTGGAATAGACTCGTGGCCTGTCGAAATAACACACACAGGCAGGCTAGGACTCCAATGGCTATCAAGAAGGGCCCCAAATCATGCAGGGGAGCCCTTTGTGGTAGCATACTGGCCTCTTTTGTGATGAAAGATGCTATACGAGTCTATAGACATGACTGAGATCCAACTTCGGCGCCCAAGAGTCCAGCCCTCAGCCGATGTTGGCCCAACATGCGTGAATCATCGCGGTGCTTTCCTCAGGAGTGATTATATCGAACTGGACTCCCACCTGGCTAAACAAAAGTTTAAGAATTTGCATAGGGGCCTGTGTAGTTTCTGTTTCGTCTTGAGATCGACTACGAAAAGGCGCAGGTGCCTCTGCATGAGAGTGGAGGCAACTCGAAGCAAACGTGACCTCTCTTAAGTCATGATTGTAAATCCGACATTCATTACGGAGGGCCTGGAAGACCTGAGAATAGAACTCAAGCGGGCTCCAGCCGTCTGGAAATTCGGGGTAGAACTCGGCCGGATCGGAGTTGCCCCAAAAGTCGGTCAGGTGCAGCCGAGCAAGAGACGGCGGCAGGAGATGCGGCAGCTGCAGGGCGACGGCCGGGTCCGCGGACCCAAAGAGCCAGATAGACTCCGTCGTCAAGTCCTTCAGCTTGGTCATCTGCTTTAAGGTCGACAACGAGGACGGGTACCTTTTGGATTGCCAACGGTCTTCGGCCGGGTAAGTCTCCGGAGAGGTCCTCAGGGAGAGAGTTTCTAACGTCTTAGAGACATTGAGGAGAGCCCTTGGGATTTGCGGGCGCGGGTGCGGAAAAGAGAAAAAGTCTAGGAAGCTGGTTGGTCCGTCCCGAAATTCAGCCCGGAGCGATTTCAGCTTCGGAAACGCCACTACGGCTGACATGTCGTCCTGTGGGTCATCACCGCAGAAGACAAGGACCTCTTCTACGTTCTCCGCGAGAGGCTTTGAGTCTTCCCATAGCGTCCGGAGGTTGCCTTTGATATATGCGAACTGTGGAGGATGCTTCACTTCGAGGCGGCGAGGCAGGGGTGAGTTCATGAAAAGACCAGCCAGGATGATCTCTGTGCGAAGGCGTTCACCCTTACCATTATAGTCGTCAATGGTAAGGGACTCCAGACCCTGGAGAAAGTGGTGTCCGTAAGGTCGAACGCTGCCTTGGGATTTCTCCGATTCGCCGAACACACACCTCCGAAGAAAAGGCATTACGGCATCGGACTCAGGGCAGACATTAAAACCGTCGAGGGGAATACCTTTCCGACCCCCACTCCGCATGAAAAGCCATTTGATACGTGGGCACAGTGCTAACACAGCGCCAAGGAGCTTCGAGTCCTTAAGAGTGTCTGGGCCACCGATGAGTTTACGAGTTAGCGACTCCCGAGACCTTGGAAATTGCAGTCGAGGAACAGATACCCCGCTTGTGCTGCAAACATGGGCATTTGACTGTTTCAGTAGGGTGAAGAGATCGCTGGGCAAGAGGAATTACTGGAATAGGACCGCCGGTCTCACAAAATCGAAAAGAGTTCGGCCTGTGGGATGAAGCCTGCAAGAACAGGCCTTGCGAGTAGAGGCCCGAACAAGGTTGTATGGTCAAGACTAAGAGCAGCATACTTACTGAGCTCAGCTATGTCGTGGTCGAGGCGATCACATGGCCACTCGTCCCTGATTAAATCCCATCGTTCCGCAACCATTGTAGCTTCCTCGTGTAGCAAATCTGCGCTTGATCCCGGGCTGACAGGTTCTCCCCGCAAGATGCCAACCCAAGCGAAAGACCGGACCATTGAGCGGCGATCGGGTCGTTTGGCGAGCGTGCGGAAGAAATGGAACAACTCACTCCGGTCTTTGATAAGTGAGTTACGGTAAAGGCAGGGAATGACAAGGCCATAGAGCTCTTTTGAAGCTAGGCAGGCGTTCAAGAGGCTGGTCCGGCATTCCACATGGCCCGGTCTGACGACGGGTCTGTGGGCGCTGGATTCGTACGTGGTGAGAGGTCCATCCGGGCGCAACTGATCCAAGATACCCATGAATACGTCCTGGGGGAGATCTGAGAGGGATATGGCGCCTCCGCCGTCGTTTCGGTGTTTTGGCGGCTGAGCACCTGTACCTCCGGCTTCATCTGGGGGCTCTGCCATCGGCACCGCGAGCGGCGCAGAACTGCTCTGCGCTGTCCCCAGGGAACGCCTCTCTCGCTTCTCCTGAAGTACGATGGTATCTAAAGTTAAGTAGTCGGTTGCGGAGCTAGTGACTGCTATATACAGAATTTGGGAGACGGCAGGAGTTGACGTGAAGTCAACGTCAGGAGCTATGCAGGGTTTGGTTGGGCTTGGGTGGAGAGGGGGCTAATTGTTGCCTATGGTCATCTGGCCACCCTGAAAATTCCACGTACCATTAAACGCCGCAAGTTATCTATCTTCATTTTGTTCATATGAGAAGTAAGAAGGGTGTTGTCTTCCATTATTGCATACAAAACAAACCAGGAGGAAGTCTTTGAAACTTGGGCAGTTATTAATATTTTCTACGAATAATATGTAACGTCCCCGGCCCCGGTATGGGCCACCCCCCATCTGGGCCAGCCAATTTCCTAGCAAACGCACCTAAAGGCGCCCACTTTTAAAAGTCCCAATATTAAATCTAAATTAAATCTAAAAATAGCCAGAACTAACTTATATATATTATATTATATATATATTAAGGATAAAATATTTTAAAAAAATTATATAAGCTTTAATATTTTCAAAAGAGTTTTTAAACTTATATATATTTAAAATATTAAGGAATATTAATAATATTACTATATATAAAACATTATTAATATTTCTTAAAAGAAATTAAGTAAAATTATTGTTTTTTAAAAACATATTAATTTAATATATAATATTCATTATTAAAAAATTATACTTATATATATTAAATGTATTAAGTAAATTAAAGTTTTAAATTTTCTTTAACAAATAATTTATAAAGAAATTATAAAAATATAATTATTTCCTTTAAAAATATATTTATATTAAACATTATAAAACTTATGTAAACTTTAAATAAAATTTATATTAAATATTAAAAATATTAATACGTTAAATAAATGTTAATATAATATTATTATATAATTTTAATATTTTTATGAAATCCTTAATATTTTAGCAACTTAATATTAAAGAATTTATATATAAATAATTATACTTATTATCATTTAAGCGTATTTTAAAAGATTTAAGATCATTTTTTATAAATATAAATGTAAAAAGTAAGTAGTTACAAGATTTAAATAGAATTAATGAAAGGGTATTAAAAAGTGGGTATTTAGTATGTAAAGTGGTGGCCCAGATGGGGGGGTGGCCCAAACCGGGGCCGGGGACGTTACAAGACATTACCTATATACGAAGAGCTGCGCAGTGTGACCGCTCAGGATGTAATAACCGACTATCGAGACTTGCGCACCAAGTCATCCACCTGTGCAGAGATACTCACGATCGGGAACGCACTTCTGCTCCCGGCGTTAGTGCTCTCCACAATCGGATCCGCAAAGAACTCCTCGAGGCTGAACAAGGCGTCGGGCCCGATCTGGACAGCAGCAGGGACCTGGCCGCCCTGGGCCTCGGGGACGTTGTTGGAGACCAGGCCCAGCGTCTCTGCGCTCTCCCACTTCCCGTCCTGCGACCTGATGACCCACACGCCCGCGGCGTCCTCGGCGACCAGCAGGATCGTGTTGTTGTACTTGGCCGGCAGGAGCACGGCGTCGCTGAAGCCAATGGGCGCCGACGGCTGCGTGCCGTTGGGCCCCGTGCGCGGGATGAGCACCGGCGTGCCCGTCTCGCTCCCGCTGACCCCGTCGAAGCGGTAGATCTGGCCGTCGGCGTTGTTGTTGGTCAGCAGCACGTCGCGCTCGCGGATCGAGGCCAGGCCGCCGAACCCGGCGTTGGTGGTGTTGGCCAGCTCGTCCGCGGGCGGGAGGAACCACGGCTTGAGCCCGTTGCCGTCCTTGTCCACGCGCAGAACCGTCCCCGGGTACGTGCCGACGATGTAGATGTTCCCGTCCTTGTCGTGCTCCACGTCCTGGAACCCGCCCCACGCCCCCTGGGTGATCAGCTCCGTGATGTTGCGCTGCCAGATGACCTCCCGCTGGTCGAAGTCGTACTTAAGGACGATGTTGGCGCCGGAGACGTCCTGCCCTGCGGTGTTGAAGGCGGCGCCGGCGTCGACGAGGACGGTCAAGTGCCCCTGCGCGTCGGACAGTGCCGGGCCAAGATGAAGGGCTGGGTCGCCAGAGATCCCGGGCAGGAGGATGGTCTCCAGGTCTTTTGTGTATGGGTTAAAGACTCCGACCGAGGCGTTAAAGAGGACGCTGTGTTTTGCAATTAGACTTGTGGAAGCACTTAATGGCGCGAAGATCTGTTCAGGAGACTGTGGTAAGAGGGTCTAAACCGTTCATAACATACCCGAAGTAGACCAAGCAACGGTTGAAATCAAACTTGGCATTCTCTGGGTACAGTTGAAACTCGTCGATAACAAATGTGCTGCTGTTCATAGACGGACAGCTCTGTGCACTCTTCGGACGATGTTGACCAGAGGGAATAGCCTGTGTCAGACCAGCAAGGCTGGCGAGCCCCGCTAGGGCGACAGATCCTGCTCTTGAGATCATATTCGAGGTTTGACGGTATGTTCCTGAATTGTTTGTGCCTGTTGTGATTAGAAAACGAAAGTGGCAATGAGTAGACTGAATAATGAATGTATAGATCGGCGCTGCACTAACTTATAACGTCCCCGGCCCCAGCATAAGCCGGCCCCCAATCTAAGCCAACCCACACCCACATACACGCATGCACACATCTAAATCTACCCCATAAATACTCCTTAATATCTTTATAAGGGATTTTTTTAATTACCAAACTTCTTTATAATATTAATTAAATTATCATAAAGCTATATTATAAGGATAATATATATATATTTTTTAAAAATACTTAAGTTTTATGTAATATTATTTAAAAAGTAATATTAATATTAATATTAATATTTTAATAAATATAAAATAAAATAATAACTTAAGTAATATTAAAATTAAATTATTAATAATATTTTATTAAGAATCTTTAGATTTTAAGGTTTACAAATATATATGTATTATATATATAATCATTTAATTTAAGTAAGTTATAAAGGAAATAGCGTATTTTTTAGGTTTTTGTTGTTCTGCAGCGGAGGGGGAGCGCGAGTCAAAAAGACAGGGGGGGGGGAAGGTTCGTTTGCCACACACAGCTTCTCGTGGGAGATCGTCCAAACAAGCTTCTTGAAACCTTGAAAGCTTAACTGGCCCTCGCCCGCCGCCTAGATATGTGTTTCTCGGCGACTTTGTTACCGACGCCGCTCACCGCATTTACATTGGTATCGGTCTGGCCCCTGCGGCCGGATCTGCTCCTGATCATGATCTATGCGAGTCAAATTTACTGTCGAGGTCCCGCAGTGATTAATCCATGCCTCCGGACCGTCTAGCCCCGTTCCCTATCGCCCGGTCTTGCTGTGTTCGTAGCATAATAAGTTGTTCGTTCTCGGATTGCAGACTGGGGCTCTCCCGCCGGAGGTGATAAGGTCGTGTCGATCCTACCCGTTCCATGCCATCCAAGCTAATATTTCGCACATGTGCAATGGGACGTTGCCGGGAGGGACGAGCGGGGGGTGCAATCGGTTCAAATGCCGATACGCGCACGCAGCTAATATGAATGCTTCGCCGTTGTTCTCTCCTTTCCATTAAGCTCTTAAGCATAATGGCTCTGCCAGTCCTGTCGGTCTACCCACTTCTCACAATTTTCTTTGAAATCATGAGGCTCAAGGTTGGGGATCTAACGTCCTCGGCCCCGGTGTGGGCCACCCCCCCTTTTGGGCCACCATCGCCCAGATTAAACGCCTTCTCATTAATATTAATTGCTTACCATAATGATTACTAATCCCTTTGCTAATAATGTTTTTCATGCTTTTAAACCCTTGTTTTCTTTTAATGTTATATTAATATTAATTTAAAAATATTAGATAACCTTAATATTAATAAAAGTTATATTTAAATTAATTTAAAAAAATTTTTTTTTAATTTTAATTTAAGCCTTATATAATTAATTTTTATAAGCTTATTATTAATTATATATTTTTTAATTATATAGAAAAATATTAAATTTTAATATATTAAATATTTATTTATAATATTAATATTATTATTATAAACTTAGTTTAAAGCTAGGCAGGAAAGGTTTTTGTTATTGCCAGAGTTATGAAAATACAAAAAATACAGAATACAAAATACAGATATAAATATAGATACAGAAAATTTTAAAAATACAGATACAGATATAAATACATAAAATTTTAAAAATACAAAATACAGATATAAATATAAAAATATAAATATAAATACAGATATATATATTTTAAATACATAAATATAAAATACAAATATAAAATACATTATATATAAATATTAATTAATTAAATTTATTAAAAATCTTTTTAAAGTAAGCTTAAAACTAGCTATTTAAGTATATGTTTTTTATTTTTATATCTTTTTTTTCTAAAAAGATATTAAATATAACATATAAGTACTTTTTTAAAAAAAACTTTATTTTCTTATTTAAATCTTATCTTCTTATTTAATAAGTTTCTACCCTAAGTTTTTTATTTTTAAAGTATCTATATATTTTTAATAAAATTAAATAAAAATATATTTAAAATGCTTAAATTAAATAAAATTTAAATATAATTTCTTTTTATTTTAAAATCGTAAGATTTAAATTAAATATTATATAACTTGTATTTATATCTATATTTTGTATTTTAAATACAAAATATAGATTTAAAATTTTAAAAATATAAATACAGATACAGATATAAATATAAAATATAAGGCTTATATAAATATAAATATAGATACAGATATAAATATAAAATATAAGGCCTATATAAATACAAATATAGATACAGATACAGTATTTAAATACAGATACAAATACATGTATTTATGTATTTTGTATTTTGGAATACAAAATACACAGATACTGTCACAACTCTGGTTATTGCTAAGATTATTGCTGCTAATAATAGTAATGAGATTATTTCTTGCCTCCTTACCTTTTATAAGAAGCAAGAGTAGGGCATCCTTCCCTTTATACTTTACTAAGTAGCTAGCTGCTTTAAACCATAATAACTTTTCCCTTTTTAATTAGCAGCTATCTTAACTGCCAGCTAATATAAACTATGTAAATGTTTTATATATATAATTATATAAACCCTTATTTTAATATATATTTCCTTTAAAATATTAATTAATTTATTTCCTTTCTTTTTTTCTTTCTTTTTCTTTTATTTAATATATAATTACTTATTTAACATACCTTATATTATTAAAAAATATTTCCTTTGCATTTATTAAAATATTAAGATATATATATATATATATTATAAGAAGCTTAGTTACTTAATAATTTATAGGTAAAGGGTAATGTTTAATTTATAATTAAATTATAATGTTTTTTATTTTTTATTATATAGTTGCCTTTTAAGGCTTATTATAAGAACTTAGAAAAGGAGAATATGTTATGGTTTAGGCTTTGCTTATTATAATTAGTTAATAGGCTTTAGCCTTATAAAAATAGGCTTTAATATAAATATAAATAGGGAGCGGATTTCTTCCTTTGCACTTTAAATATAAACCTTATTTAAGCACCTTACGGCAAATAATCCTGGGTTAGCCCATAATAAATATCTTTATAAAATTAATATAAAATTATAATTAATTATAAAAAGTTTTTAGCTAATTAAATATATAAAAGAATTAAGCCCTTTTAATATTAATTACTTTTTTATTTATTATAAACTTAACTCTTATTTTTATTAAGTAAGTTACTAAGTATTTTTAAAATAAAAGTTTTTAAAATACAGAAAGGCTTAGCAAGTTATTATTATTTTTTTAAATCTTATTATATTAAGTTTTATATAATTATATTATAAGTTTATAATATAAGAAAACCTTAAATATATATTATAAGCTAGCTTAAGGTTATTTATAAAAGGTATTTAAATAAGGTTTATATTTAAGGTGCAAAGGAAGAGGTTTGCTTTCCATTTATATCTGCATTAAAGCTTATTCTTATAAAGGTAAAGCCTGTTAATTAATTATAATAAGTAAAGCTTAAACCATAATAATTAATTACTTTTAAAATTTAATTTTATATTATAAAAAGTAAGAATTATAAATATATAAGTTATATAAATATAGTTAATTTTGTTATAAAGTTATAATGGATTATAGTTAGATTTAAAAATTGGGATTTTGGGGGGCGGAGGGGGAGCGCGAGTCAAAAAGAAAGGGGGGGGGGGAGGTTCGTTTTCCACACACAGAGGGTGGTTCTCCACTGTGGGTGCGACCCTCGCAAGGCCGCGAGCAGCCTCCATCCTTGAGCGGAACCTTGCGAGGCGCGCGCTCCATGACTATGTGCCCTGTCCACCTGGACACAATATTTGAAGTCCGCTGCCTTCCAGTGGATGTTATTGCCGGCGGACCCGGGCCGAAATTGAAGCCTCCATCGCCAACACCGAAGATCAGGGGCCCGCTCCCGTGTAGAAACACGGCGCATTATGCCCGTTGAGATTTGTCGAGTGCCAAAACACATGCGGATCATCAATTCAGTGGAAGTCGGAGGCTGGCTGAACCAATCCTCAAGCGCAAGGTGTTCCAAGTGAAAATCTAAACCCAATTCTGCTCTTTACCTCTTTCCAGATACAGTAAGTGGCGACAGGACTAATAACGAGGTCCGCTTCTGAAGTCGACGAGGCCGTCATGTCGGGCAGCAGATCTGAAGGCCGACAGAGCATATGCATCGTCGGAAGCATTGGATGACAGGACTGGTGGCAAGAGATTTGGGAATAACGTAAACTCTATTATCTTCCAACCCCCGTGTTTCCGCCATTATTGATTTTCACTTAATGCCCCGCAAGGGCACGGGTTTCACCGTCTACCCATATAAGCCTGGTAACTATAAGACCAGTCAACCGCTTCGTCCAATACTACCGTGCCAAGCTTGTCCGTGATCACCTAGACCAAATACTCGATCTTCCAATCGCGTCCTCTCCGTTCATGAGAAGCGTCCTCTTCGTTAAGATTTCCAGCACGTCGGAAGCCTGTAGATCATGGATGCGCAATGGACGTCGCGATGTTTCGGGAAGCCGTCTCAGCGCAGTGAGCGGGCTTCGGACGAAGGCTGAGAGTTGCACTGGCCGACCGACAAACTTGCCACAATATAGGTAGGTGTGTTGATCCGGCAGTGAACCGGCTCCGAACCGCGTTCACAAGCGTCTTCTCTTTCTGAAAGTGAGTTGCCTGAAGAGTTCTCGAATTCACTTAATTCACGTATTTAGAGAAGTGAACACATGACGCAGCACTTGTCTACACATCTTGCTATTATGCATTATTGCATGCCTTGTACGCAAACAAATCTGTTCGTCTGTTCTCGCGGTATAAACGCATGTCTCAATAACGGTGGGCGTTATATAGAAACCAACAACAATCCTTGCTACAAGTTGTGACTTGCAACACCCTTATTCCGCGCTCCTCTTCAAATGGCATTTGTCCCACCTCGATCAGTCGTACCGCCGGATGCGAGTGATCATGGGAGCTTTCCGCTCCGCTCGCAACAAAAAGCTCCGAGAGGCCTCATCCATCAAGGAGGCCGATCCTGAAACGCGGCAGCCAACGGTCGCAGGCGCAGGGAGATAAAGGTTCGGGAATAGGCCCTCGCACAAATGTTCAGCCGGTTGAGTGATCACCCACATCTCGCATAGAGTTGTCACATGTAAGCTCGAAGCGTGCCCAGACGAATGCGATACCGACATCTCTTGAAGGCCGGCTTGGTCTACGTGGACCGAGTCCCAAAGCCCGCGGATTTTCGAACGAGAGGCGTTTCTAAGGAAACAGAATTGTGCTGGAATTTATCTAGCATATACCTCCACATCTGTTTCTCTTCCTCCTTAGACAATCCTGTTGATTTCCGAATAACACATTTTCGCTGACCTTGCACGAAGGAGGCGTCTGGGATCAGACATTATTTACTGATGCCACAGATGGGCCTTTTCAAAAAATGACACACATAATGATAGCTTTTAACTGAATTCAGAATAAATGGTAGACATGGCGTCTGCATAAAGATGAAAGAAAAAAGACCTGTTCACAATCATCAACGCTTACCTCCTAAAAAAAGACAGGCAATCTTATTGGCCCCCCCCCCCGAACTCTTGATCGGAAAATAAGAGTCACATGAGAAGGACCCTTCTGTCTTCGCATGAATATACTCCCCTCCCGTTTCCCGGGATCCAAGCTCCGGGATTTAATCACCTGCTATGCTTGCTTTTCACTCTCGAACTCCACCTAACGTCCCCGGCCCAGATTCCGGCCCCCCCCCCCTGATTCCGGCCAGTCGTTTTCTGGTGCACTGGCACTATAAGATACCCACTTTTCAATCTTCTATATTAAATCCAAATTAAATCCTACAACCTTAACCCTAAGTTTAAAATAAAGGGTTTTAAATACATTCTTATATTAAAATACTTTAAAAAATGTAGCTTTAACATAATAATTTAAAAATAATTCTTAAACTTAAGTTATAAACAATGTTAAAATTTATATATATAATATAAGAAATTCTTAACAGCTTATATTTTTTAATTCTATATTTATTCTTTTAATAAAATAATTATAATTAAATTTTATTATAAAATATAAAAATTATTTTATATATTTAAAATTTTTATAAAAAAATATTAATAAGTTTATATTTTCCTTATATAAAAGTTTTATAAAAAAAATTAAAAAAGATTATATTTTAAAATATCTTTATAAATATAAGGTTTTTAATATAATGTTTTTAATATTATATTATATATTAATTTATAAATAAATATTTAAAGAAATAAAAATTTTATTTAATTCTATTAAAGAAATATTTACTTAAAAGTAAATGTTAAGGTTTTCATATAAAATATTAAAGATCCTTAATATTTTAAGCATATTATTTTAAAGAATTATTTTAAAAATAATATAATTATAATACATTTTTTTTAATATATATATTATAAATTTACTTTAAAATATTATATTTTAAGCCTAGGATTAGGGTTATGGGATTTAATTTGGATTTATTATAGAAGGTTGAAAAGTGTGAGTTTGTGTGGGAAAGGCGGCCGGAATCGGGGGGCGGCCGGAATCTGGGCCGGGGACGTTAGCCCTGAGCGTAGAATGCTCCCCTGACACCAGATCTCGAGAATCATCAATCCTGCAACTATCATTGGATGGCCCGACTACTCCCTCGAATAGTTGGTCGTTCTCAAGACTGTGATTCATTTCTCAATCGTATTCTGCTCCTACTCCACAGCGAAGTTGCAGCCATCTCAACTCCCGTAAGTATCGAACACATTCTATATTACAGCAGTCTACCTGCTGATACGGGAATTCGCCATCGTAGAACCCAGCTTGAAAGTGTTCCATTGGGCTTGCGAAGGCCACTTGAAGGGACCACTTCGCTTAGTTCACGGGAGAGAAGAGAAATATTTCTGGAGTAACACGTTGGTTTCCGTTTGTCTATATATCGTTCAATTCCATTTGCCTGTTCCTGACCCTATACTTAGGCTCGACGTACTTGAAGCTAGCAGATAGCTAGTCGACAACGTTGGTGAGGATTTTGCAATAGTAGACAGCTCACCCCTCCACAACGAAATTCAATGCGTCAAGTCGCACGCGTGAAGACGAAAGCAAGTTGACACGAGAACTCCAAATTCCCAGGTCGTGTCGCACCGCCTCTCATCCGCCATCATTCCATACCCTTAAAATACAAACGACCGCCTTCTTTCCTTTAGACTCCACCGCAATGCCACAAAGCAAAATTGGATGCCAGACCGTGCGTGACGACCAAAAGACAGGTTCAATACTCCTCATAATCGGTATCACCCGACAAATAAATGCCGCGAAGCTTCCATCTTTTGAACAAATGTAGAGAATAATGTACAATTTCCACCAAACAAGAGATTCATCAATCGAACTCCGCCTTAGTTGCCGACCTTCAGTCGCTTGGGCTCATTGCTGGGCTCGATGGGGTCCGAAGGCGGGCCGTTGCTGCTTATCTCTGGGCTCTTCCTCTTGCCAGTAGTGGAAAGTTCCTCCCTTAGGAAGCTGGGACCTGATCCAACAACGGGCGTTGCGAAGTTGAGTGGACTAGGAAGCGTGTTGCTGTCGTGACCTCGTGCATACATGTCCGGGAAGAACGAACTTGGACTGGGCAGGAACTCATTGTTCATATATCGAGAAGGCAGTGCAGATGCCGGGGTATCAATGTTCATATGATTCTGGTTGTTGGGGTTGGGAGGCCGTGCGAACGGATTTGGTGGCCCAGTCGCGCCGGCCGAGAGCAATGTGGTGGTTGCAGATGGCGAGGGTGGTGGGAGCACGATCCCAGATGAATGCGAGTCCCCAGGCCGCGTTGTTTGGGACGTAGCGTCGGTTGAGTGACCAGGGCCAGCGGAGCTGGACTCTGCAGTATTGCTACCGGCATCTGACGGCTCGTCGGGAATCTGCACCTTGAGACGAGGCCGCGACGCGCCCCCAGTACGCAGACTATTGGTGCGCGAAGGTGGAGTGAAGTCTGCCTCTGGAAGGGAGGATACAGAAACTTGTCGCTTTGGTGGAACTGGACCCGTCTCCGCCCTCTTGGGTGCCTGTGGTGGGGAGGTAGTGTTTCGCAAAGCAGAGGGCATGTCCATTGACTGCGATCGATTGCCATTGGGGTCCGCCTTGCCACTGTGCTCCGCAAAAGCAGCCAGATGCTGGGACAGGACAGAGCGATTCTCATCTATTGGCGTGAAGATGCTGTGTTGTTTTCTTTGAGGCATCTTTTTGATGGCTAAGGCAGTGTCTAGTAGAGGCGCCTGTGGCATAAGTCTGTCACTGGCTTCAGCCTTGGGTTGCACCGGCACTGGCGGGGCTTCTTGGCTCTGGGGTTGCGTCTGAGGGGGAGGTGGCGGCGGCGCTGCGGATCTCTGAGTGCGGAGGTTGCGGTGATGGTTGCGGTGCAGCCTGCGCTGGGAGGCCGTGGGTCTGCTGTGGCGGCGAGAGCGAGTGCCTGACGGGCTGCGGGGGTTGCTGAGGTTGCTGAGGCTGCGGAGGGAAGTTCGGAGGGACAGAGGATTGTCTATGGTGGTTCTCCATATACTGCTGCATGTGAGGCGGAGGAGGAGGGTAAGGATACTGATGACCGGGCTGAGGCATGTTTGGGTTCTGCGGGTTGTAGATGGCCGGCTGAGGAATGTATGCATAACCATTCACCTGTGGGCCTTGGGGAGGCCCGTGAGGGCCTACCTGTTGAGGGACCATGTGAGGAGGTATGCGTCGCATGTCGTTTCGCGAGCCAGGCCGTGAGCCGATTTGTGGCTGAGGGGTGTGTACCCTCTGGATACCCTGTGCAGCATGCTGGGCAAAGGCGACGCCGTTTGGTATGGGCGGAGATGCTGAGGGAGTGTGGTGCCTGATGTGCGGGAAGGGTGGCTGTCCTTGGAAGTGCTGGGGCATCATGGGAGTTCCCATGCGCTCTCCGTGGGGCGGCGTGGCGTCGCCCTCGTCGTCCTCGTCGTCATCCGCGCCACCGTTAAAGTCGGCAGGTCCTTTGTGCTCGTTTGGCCCGCCATGGTAGGTGTATCTTGTGATCAGCTCTCGCATGTCGCCGGACGAGTACTCGTACAGCTTCTTGTTCTGGCCAAAGATGAAGACGGCGACATCTACGGAGCAAAGCACCGAGAGCTCATGTGCCTTCTTGAACAGACCGCCCTTGCGCTTCAGGAAGGTGCTGGAGTAAGGCATATCGTCAGCAGGCGGTCCCATGAGTGAATCGAGTGAACCTGGCTGGCGAGGAGTGGAGTCTTACACAGAGCGGTTTCTATCATCCTTGATGGCCTTGATTTCGATCTTTCTGCGACCCATATTGAAGGGCTTGCGACACTAGGTGTCTAGAGCAGCGATGTAACAGAAGTTGGTGATGACAATAGACAGGACTCTATTTCCAGTGGGTGCGGCCTTGCGGCGCTGGCCGTGCAAGCCAGCTTAGGGTCGAGTCGAAACTAGGCCTGGAGTATATGTGGACAGTGCGCTGGCAAAGACTAATGGGGGAAGGAGCAGGAAGATATGCGAAAAGGTGGAGGAGGATAAAGATAGCTATAGACGGCCGGGTCGAGGGCAGACGGCGAGCTATATTTACTGCTTCGCAGAGGCAGCGGGGACGGGCCGCTGGGTGGCAGGCCTGGCTCCGAGGGAGATCGAGGAGGAAAGGACGAGTCTAGTTGCAGGTGAAGACCATCAGTGGGATGCCGCGACGGATGGATCGCAAGAGCAGTAGGCGGGAGGCAGGGTGAACTCGAAACACAGGGACGATGACGGGCGGCGCAGGCGGGCCTTTTTGAGCGTCCTGGCCGGATGCAGCCACGGCGACGACAAGGCGAAGGAAGCAACAAGGTAAGAGAGTGGCAGGTACGCGGGCAGGAGGATACTTGCAGGTCAGTTGTATGGCAGCCGAGTATTAGCATTAGCATGGACTCGATCGCATGTGTGTGTGCGGTGATGCGATGCGATGGCGTGCAGGTTAATGGGGCTGAACGGTTGATGGTGATGCTAATAATAGAAAGGAGAGAGAGAGAGGTATGGGTGCAGCGCACGAGAGTTGCAGGCGGGCCAGGTTTTAGTTCTCTTGCGGGTTTTGGGGGGTGGTTGGAGACCTGGGTAAGGCTCTGGTTCTGAAGCGGGCAGGTGCGCAGCAGGTGGGCAGGCGAGCAGGGGTGAGGGGGGGGGGACCAGGGACGCGGAACCGTTTTCGGGAGGAGGTGGGAGGGGGAGAAGGAGCATCACTCAGTCCCTGGCAGGATGCCCTTGCACCTGCACCTGCACCTGCCTCGTGGTACTCGGGCTTGTACATGCAATCTCTTGCCTGATAGGCACACAGTGACGGTACTGGCCATGTACCGTACGGGAGACAGACATGACCGAATCTCACCTCACCTCGCCTACTAGCCTCGTCCCCACTGGACTCGGCAGGACGGAGAGGGCAAGGACTCGACTGACCTGACCCGACCTCGATCGACTCGAAGGAGAAGCCCAAGCAGGCAAGCCAGCAGGTCAATCAATCCATCCTTGGTACCTGACCCTGACGTTCGGCTGACGCTAAAATGTTCTTTCAACGTTCCTGCCTCGTGCTGTCTGGACTCAAAGACAGAACCAGTCATGGACCCTTGCCTTTTCCGGAATGAGCATCGCCATTTGACGATTCTCACCCAGACACCAGAAGTGGCCGAAGCTCGACCCGGTTAGGACCGGCAGTTGTTGCTGGAACCCATCCCAGCATGGCGTACTCTGCTAACATGCCCATACACATTTATTGATACGAGAGCACAACTCTCATAACTCTCATGCCAGCATTGCACCTTGCACCTTGCATCTCGCAACGACCAGACAGGCATCGGACAACCAGACGGCTCCGACACTGTGGGCTAAAGTCCGTCCGGCCAACCACAGCGGTCCACATCAAGGCAGTTGAAACACCCCAGAAGCGGTGATCAAGAGAGGGCAAAGTAAAGAAGAAGAAAAAAAAAAAAAACCGGCCTGTGCCAAGGATCATCCGGTGGGCCACTCGAGCTCCAGGGTATTCCCTGATCCCAGCGACGACGCCATCGTCAATCCATGCAGAAGGTGAAGCCCCGTCGCCTGTTAGCCTCCCAGTAGCCTCCCGAGTACCGAGCATCGTATCACCAACCCGTTTTGTCACCACTGATGACCGCTGCAACACTATTAGTTGTCATCTCACTGCATCTTTACAACGACTTTAGTTTCAAGATGATTAACACACCCGTCGCGTTAGATACACTTATCCATTCCTTCGCAACTGAAATGGCCTCACGGCAACGCCGCTATCTGCCAATTGGGACGGCTGCCCCATCCGGATCCGTGACACTCCCGGTTGCAAGGCTCTTGGCATATCGAAACTCTGATCGTCAGAGGCCCGCCCTCGACAATGCAACTGCACGTGGCCAACCAGCAGTCGCTATATACCTAGACCTATACTGTGTAGACTACGCTTTTGCAGCGCCCTGGCCCGCGCCCGCGCTCGCGTCTGTCGGCGTCTGCGCCTGTGCCCCTGCCAGACAGCCCTACGAGCCCGAGCTCGACAGCAATCTGCCGCGACACGACCCCATATGCGGTGGCCAAGAAGTCCGTGAGATTGCTGAGTAGTACAGTACCTGCCCTTGTCACAGCCTTGCAGAGGACGCCCCCACAGATTCACAACGGGCGTCAATGCATCGTACGTGCTCCAGGCGCGCAACGACTCGTTTCCCATCCACGGGTCTCGCCCTGAGCTGACTTAGGCTGATCTGCGGTCAGGTAGACTACATAGTGCTGGCCACGTTGCAGAATCCAATAAGCAGATGCCATGAGCAATCCAGGGAACGCAACGCAAGATTTATTATAGACTACGCTATCCTTTCTGCACGTGGTCGTGACTGCATCCTCGCCTCTGCAAGCCAAAAGCCCCTGTCGGTCCGCTTGAGCAGTCTGCTCGCTCTTCGCCGATATTAAATGCAACGCAAGGGCATCAATATGCAGGAACCACGTCTCATTAGCGACTCTGGACGACATCCGACCTTCTTTGGGCGACCGTGTGACCGGGGCAGGGGCAGGTCATGGAGCTGCTTGTTGTGGTCCGGCGGATGGGGTGAACACGCAGGTCAGGGCAGCCTCGCCTTACGGTACGTGGTACAGAGGCCAATTCCGCGAGGTGTGTAAGCTTGGCACCCACTGGTCAATGGCGTCTGACTCCGTGCAGCTCCCCACCCGCACGCACGCCTGATCATCTGCACAATGATCCAAAATTGGGGCTGTGAGTGCTGCCCTGAATCTCGTCAGATTTGCGAAATCTAAGCGGGCTATGGAGATTCATCCCCGGGTAGGGCAAGCCTTGGCCGATAGCTTCGTGCCGTGCCTATGCCTTTTCTGCCTCCGCCTCCGGCATCGTGCTACATATGTCTTACCCACGGCCCGAAATAACTTTGACTGTACTGCGCGATCTCTTGAGGCTCTGAGGCTCTTTCTCGAGTCGCACATATGTCTCTCGCGCCGCAATGCCGGCTACGGACTTTCTCGAGAGCCGTCGAGGAGCAAGGGGAAGCTTTAGAAGGTTTCACCCTCGCACGTCGACACTGTCGGAGCTGTCATCGAGTCAGACCTCAAACCACCATCCCGGCCCCGTCGAACCCAACAAGCTAGTTGGGACAGGGTTCCCGAGTCGTCGTGATGCAGCGATGCGAGCGTTCCACGGCACGACCGACCAGATTTGTCGCGACGAATAACGATGCGCTACCTGCCAAAAGCACCAACTAATGCATTAGGATATCAACGACGACACGAAAGCCATCACCGATGGCCCACTGCGCATCCACGGCACGACGGGTGATCCTACGGAACCACCCAAGCTCGGACCTATCAACCCCCACCCACCCCTTGCGCACCCCTGCCTCTTGGCTCCTCAAAATCTTGCGTGCATTCTGCACGGGAGTGGGGTCGCTAGCTAAGCGCCCGGCGGCTATCAGTGAAAAATAGATATTTTTAGAAGTCCATCTTCAGCCTCCTTCCCCAATGACGGGCCCGTTTCGCCAGCCACACGACACACCATGCAAGGGCATCAGGAGATCAAAAACTTCCGAGTTTGACGCTGCTGGCGTGCTGGCACGGAGACAAACTCGGGGCACTCGCCTATGATCTCGTGGAGGGCTCGCGACCGACGGGTGCTCGAGGCCCTCGAGACTCTCCGGTCCGTCCTACCCCACCGGCTTACTGCTCCAATCCCACCCGTTCCTCCGAGTTTGCGTCCACTTACAGAGCTACGCCGGCACCATGGTGCGTCGCACTTGTCGAATTGAGGGTTGCGATCCTTCGCTGAGGAAGGATCAAATTGGACTCGAACATGGTGGACTCGAACATGGTGGACGACACCACCAATACCGAGAACCTAGGGGGTTCTCACCTAGGGACGGTCCTCGCACGGGATAGCGGCGGCAATCGAACACACTAGCTGGCTAAGTGTACGGGTGATTATTTTGGCCCGCACCACTTTCCTCAAGGTGATGCTCGCCAGTACCCCAATATCAGACGCATTAATTACATGCTCACTGACAGGAGAAGGGGGGCTGGAGCCCACCTCGAGCCCGTGTCGCTCAAATCTGGCTTTCGAAACTTGATCGTAGCCTGAATTGATAGCCTGCCATTTTCTATGCTGGCCTGCCCCCTCGGTTACCTGCAACCCTGCAGCCCTATATGCCATCGGTCTGTGCGACGACCGTTCAGCTGATATTCCGGGCCTGGGAGGTGGCGCTCTCTGTGCATTGCTGTCTGGTCTCTCTCTACCAGCGACATCTGAACCGAGTCAGTGATAGATCAGATCACCGCGCGATGAACGCAACAGCCATGCCAAACCAGCCAAGCCATTCTATTTGGAGGCACGCAACTTCGGATGGTTATCTCTGGGCGCGCACACCGTACGACTGAAGAGCAAGCATCTTGTCTTCTCCACCCCGCTTGCAGCCTCTTGGGCATCTCGCCCGCAACGAATACACGTATCCAGCAAGAGCATGAAGCCTCTGTCTCATTTTGATATGAAACAGCGGCACAGGCAGGAAGTGGGCTGAGGTACAGCCTCGTCGGACTCTGTATCTCGCCTCCGCACCACGTGCACCCGACCTCCCCTCTGGCCAGGCGTGCTGTGCCTGTTGTGCCTGTGTTCCCTTCCCCCCCACCCAACCACCCTCCATAGATCAACACATGCTCCGTCATACACACTACGCCGCCGATGTTTCGAAACAAACCAGTAGGGCTGAGCCGCACCCCATTCATTCATCCATCCATCCACCCATCCGCCTACCCATCCTTCCTTCCTCCCTCCCCTCCCAGCTGGCCCGGCCCATCGTCTGGCCCGCGGAACGCGCAGACCCAGTTGTCGGTGGTTCGCGGACGCGGGCAGAGGATGCGCAAAATTTGAACTAAAACTATCCTGCCAGGGCCCGTCTTACAGCCCATCACTCCTGACCTGCGCAGGCGAGGCGACCAGCCGATCACTCACGTAATACGCCTGGCGGCACCGTGGGCCGCGCACAAGCGCACACACGCGCAGCAACGTCCATGCCTGTGCCGCTTCTCTCCTCACTGCACCAGCAGGTGTTCTCTCCATCTCTGGGCCGCCGCTGCGAGCAGGACATTAAAGTTACGCGGCCGTCGTCCCCTCGCAGGGACCTTACAGACAGACCTACTTGGCGCTGAAGCGCGCAGATAATCATGAAGAAAACTAGTGCAGGCACGGAAGCTTGCACTGTATGCTTCACGGTGTTTTCGCCGATCTTCCTGCAGTGTACGGACTTCACCCCACAGGATGGAAGTCGGTTTATCCCAAAGAAGGTTCACACTCACTAAGACACATACACACACGTCAACCTACAGGATTCCGGAGAACCGCAGGTAGGGTGGTGGTCCAGGTGGCCTGCCTCATCTCCCCCTAAGCACACCACCACCACACCACTGAAACCATGGCCACACCCACGCCCACTCGCCCACTACCCGCCGCGCCAGCTGGACGAATCATCGTCACGATCACCACCACGAAGGCGTCTCTCACACATTGCACCACAGTTGCACTCACTTCACAGATAAAAGCGAGAGAGGTGGGTGTAAGTATAGCATTAATCTCAACTTGGATGTAACACCACCCCCTTTGTCCCCGCCATCCCATCCCCCGCATGTCAACTCCCAGAAACTGCATGTTTCTAAACATAAACACACACGCGAGGCGGGAAACCGCAGGATTCTGCTTTGCAGTGTTTTCCTCATCCCCCTCACCCCACCTCTCCCCTTGAACTTTTTCAAGCCTCACCATACGTACCCGTCGTGTCGTCACCGCCGACCTTGTTGGCCATGGTGCCGTTGAGCATCGGACAAAGCTTCTTGTTCGTCTTGATGTGCCCGACCTGGCCGCAGTTGGCACACTTGCGCGTGGTTCCGCTCTTCTCGATCGAGGGCTCCGGCGACAGGCCCGAGCCGCCCCCGCCCCCGCCGGCGCCCCCGCCCCCGGCGCTCGCGGCTCCGCTGGCGCCGGAGAGGCTAGCTCGGGCGCCACCCTTCTGCTTCTCCCGCTGCTGCCGGCGCTCCCTGTTCTTCTTGAGGCGTAGCTCCTCCTGCTCAAGCTTGCTCCTGATCACTCGGTCTCTCTCCTCGTCGCCGGTCCACTGGATGTTGTAGACATCGATGTCAGCCTCTTCCAGTTCCCTCCTGGCCTTGGTGTACTGCGCGATGACACCAGCATCCTCGATGATCTCTTCCACCTGCTTTTCCGTGCCGTCAGGGGCCTTGACCGTCCTGACGATCCGCAGCTTCCGCTTCGCGTTGCGAGCACTAATGGCGCTGCGGCTGACCTGGCTTACGCCCTCGTCGAAGCGGGGAGTAGCAGCGACTTGCGGCTGGGCGTACAAGCGGTCATCCTCGTCATCCTGGGGCTGGACATCCGCATCGTCGTGGACGGCTGCCTCGCTCAGCGTCTCCTTCTGCTTGCCCCAGATGTCCGCGATAACTTCGGCGTAGGCATCATTCTGCTTCTTCACATTGTATGAATGTCCGCCGTTGGCTTTGCGCTCTCGCTCGAGGGCATCTGCCGACGTAGACTGCGGGCCTTGCTCATGATAGACATTGAGGAAACCACCTTTCATCGAAGTTCTGATAAAACTGAAACCGAGACCTCTGCCTGTCGGGTCGCCCTCGCCGCGAAGTTTCAGCATTGCTTTTCCAGTCGTAGCGTCGATGAAGGCTTTCGATGTGTTCCATGGTGTCAAGTGCACGGCTAAGCTTTCGCCCTCGCCAGCTTCCTTGTCAGGATTCAGCGCATCAACGGCAAACCCAGACTTCTCAACTTCGTATGTTCCGACTTGCATGGCATCCATAAGGCACACATCCTCGGGTTGCACCATCGAGTTGATCGTCTCCGGGTCCATGAGTCTCTCTCCGTCTTTCAGAGTCCAGTGCCTGGCCTCTTTGTTGAATGACAGGAACTCTTTCAATTTTTGTCGATTTTGTGCATCGTTCGAGTCCTTGACGTGGGTTGTGATATCATTGAGAGCCACATGACCCTTCTTCATTATCAAACGGTATGACAGCATCTTGAGACGATTCTTGCTTGTGTTGGTGACTTTCCGACTATGAGGGCCGGGTACCTCGACGGATGGGAAGTTCTGGCCGACAATGTACAGATGATCGATCCTGCGCATGTAGTATTGACTGCCTTCCTTCGCATTTGTGATACGCCCGATGAGAAAGTCGGTCTTTCTGGGCTCATGCTTGAAGATCGGCGCTCGGTACATCTGGTTTTGTAAGGTGGGCACTGTCTCCCCCTTGTTGACATCTCCAAAATTGGCGAACGGAGACCGATCTTCGGGCAGCAGGACCTTGGTCTCGCCAATGGATGGCTTTTCAGCCGGTTTCTCCTCTGCATCATGGTTGACGCGGAAATAGTTGACGACTTTGTTGCCCATGCCGAAATTTGACAAGACGGTCGGGATTTCTTCGCAGTATTCGAAGAGCACAGCAGTCGAGTTATCGTTGAGACTCACGTCTCTCGACTCCTTGTAAATGTCGCCCACCCTTTGGTTCTTAAACTCTCTCCGCTTGAACCACCGCGGCTTGATCCAGCCCAGCGACCTGCCGATCTGTTTGAGTACCCGGAATGGGGGTCGGTGATAGCTAAATGCACTCGGATCGCCGAGTTTGACCTGATAGTATGGCCATAGGAGCTTGCGAGCTGGAGTGCTGTGCTCGACTTGAATCCCACCCAGTGTCGCCCTGACCTTGTCCCGCACGTTCTCCTTGAGAGCCTCGTACGCATCGTCATTCGACACGTTGAACCGCTGAGTGATGTCTTGGGCCATCTTGCCGTCAGCCATTCGCTTCATCTTCTGGTTCGTCTTGGGTCGCTTTGCAGGCCGCTCTGTCTCCATATCGTCGATCAGAAGATATGGATCATTCATGTCCAGGCGCACACGCTTCGCGCTTCTTGCCGTCGCCTCCTCGAAGTTGTCAAACGACGGGGCTACGAATCGAGAGATCTCAGGGAGACCAGGAAGATGAGTGACCTTGCGTCTCTTAGGAGCAGGGCGGTCGATACCCATCTCCAGGAACCAATCATCGTCTTCTTCAGCAACAGCAGGCCCAGGCGAATCGTGACCGAGCCGTAGGATAGGAGGATCAATAATGTCATCCCAGTCCTCGCAGACTGTCTCGATATCACGCAAAGTGAAACCGCCGACAAGCTCTATCTCAGAATCTGGGTCATCCGCTTTGAATATCTCAAGCTCGATGGGGTCAACAGGCTCCGGAACAAGCAAGGAAATCAATCCGTTCTTCTCGGCAGTCTGTATCTTTTGAAGGGTCGTCTGCGAGGCGGGCCCGGGGACCCTAAACTGCTTCTCTTGATCGACGTCGAGATCCAAACTGAGCTTTGTAGGTATGAGAGGTTTGGGGTTCCTGGGAGGTTTCTTGTCGACCCAGTTGGCCTTCCTCGGGGGGAAGAGCTCGTTGAAGTTGAGAATCTTGCCTCTCTCGAAGTCCGGGAAGGTCTGCTTCAAGAGGTCGAGCACGTTCTCGGGGGCGGCGGGAATGGAAGGATCCTGGTTGGCCATAGGGTAGCTAGGCTCGGGGTCGAAGTTGAGAGCCCGCAGATCGGCCAGGTCGTCCCCGCCGGTCATCTCAATGTCCTGCTGGTCAGCGTCCGCGATCGCAGCTCCTGGTGACAGGGCGGGCTCGCCGACTAAGGGCGAGGATTCCCGGCCATCGCCAAACAGGTCATCGTCGTTATCGTTGCTGGTACCGCCATCGCTGGTGAGGGCAGGGGGTTGCTCGGAGCCGCCGTTGACAGCTTCCTCCTCATCGGGAAGATCATCGTCACTGATATCTTCAAAGTCGAGCGCATCGTCGGCTTTGTTCGTCTGATCGATAGGTCCTTCGAGGGAAAAGTCTTGTTGGGCTTGGGCGGGATCAGCGGCGAACAAACTCCTTATTGCGTTCTCGTCGTCCTTCTCCTGTGTCGCCCAGTCGATCTCATCTGCCAGGGGCGAAGCAGACTCGCGCTTAACCTCGTCGTCGGTCGCCATGGTGGAGATCTGTGGGCAGGTCGGGACGAACAAGCCGGGGTGGCGTGAAAGTGAGGGGCTCAGGTATGTTGACGGTGCTGCGGCGGCCTCCAACAACACCTCGCAACGTCGCGTCGCGCGTCGCGGCAGAGGCTCAGGTCATGCCAGTGGGTCGAAGCAGTGAAGTCGCCGACGAAAAGAGTTGATGGATGTTGCGCGCAGCGAAAGAGTGAATGTCGCGGTCGGATCGCCTCGAGCCGAGTTTGGTTTTCGATTCGGGCGTATCGGGAAGAAGGGGGCTGCGACGTGGGGGATTCGACGAGGAAGCTGTTCCGTCGCTCGCCGCTCGTCGCTCGTCGCTCGCCGTTTGTCGCTGAGGCGAAGTTTGCGTCGTGTGAAGGGAAAGAATGTTGCAAAGTTGGCTGCACTTCCTTCGCTCGCGGCCAAAGTGGGAACCTTGGGGGAAGTTGTAGTCGGCCCAGCGTGACACCTGAGATGCAGGTGCCTCCGCCGGTGCGAGAGAGCCGCATTTGATTGAGGAGCAAGGAGCTAAAATGAGTGGGTACGTACCGAGAGTGGAGCGACGTGGAGGTGCACGGGCCATCCACGCCAAGAGGTCCGTTAGCACACTAGAGTCGGCGGCTCTGTTTCCCTCACCCTGCATCTTGAAAACATGGGGAATGAGCGAGGCAGATCTCGGCTGCTGCTGCTGCAAACAAACGTTTCTCTAGTCTGTCCGAGTGACTTGGATTTACGGCCCTGCGATCCTTGATTAGCAGTACCGGTATCCTCCACTCTGGAAACGCGCGTCACTCATCGCACAAAAGGATATGCGCCGGACGTGGTTATTAAAGATGAGCGTGCTCACAACTGAAAGCGAACATCGCACTCGGCCCTGTGGGATCAAGAGCGCGGCTATTCTGGGGGCTGTCTCAACAGACTGAGTGGCTTCTTGTTGCCCTTCACTCAGCCGCTGAATGCCGCAGTACGGAGGCCGGTGTCATCGTGCCTCAGAATTTGCTAACATGGCTGTCATCGGACAAACACAAGTCCGCCAAAGTCACCCAGACCGACCTCGCTGCAGATGGCTCGGCAGGGACATCAACTTCCTAAAGCACCATAAGCAGAAGACGCAATGTTTCCGTGCACTCATAAATAATTCCAGACATAGATGGCTTGTACCCAGGTAGGTGAGCGGCCGGCTGCGATAGTGTTGGACACCTGCAAAACGTAAAATCTAAGGCACCTGCCACCTTCATGAACTACCTATGTCCGTACCGGTGTTTTGTGGACTCAAACAAATGGAGGAATGGAACGCATTGGCCTGTCAGCAACACCAACATTCTGTGACGTGATGCGGAATTGTCATTGCCCGTCTGTTGCCGCCTCAGCATCGGTCTAATACGCGCTTATCATGTGGAGATGACTCCCGAGGCCGATATCGTCGTCCTGGGACTGACTTGCAAAAGACCTTCCGGCATCGAATGGCCCTTCATGCTCGTGAGCAACTCCTCGCACGTGCATCAACAACACTACAACAATATCGGCACCGCAAGTCCTAGACAATTATCCGTCCCGTGGAAGTAGAGGATTTCCTTGAAGCTTTGAGTCATTCAGCCTCAGCGAGCCCAGTTACCGGTAGATGACCATCTTCCACCCCGTTCAGCAGAACAAGATACTAACTGGAGTCAGTAGGCAGTTATTCACTCGCGTGAACATCTCGTCATGTCGGCACCCCCGTCCAAGACCGCTCTCCAAGAGCGCTTTGTGGGGAAGACCCTCCACGAGGTTCCGACCCCGAGCATTGTCCTTGACCTCGCCAAGCTCGAGGTCAACTGCCAGCGGATGATTGACGCCGCCGACAAGAACGGCATTGGATGGCGAGCTCATATCAAGACTCACAAGGTCAGTCGCTTATGCCATCCTTCTCGACATTGACTGTGGCTGGGTGAGCTCCTCTCGAACACCAGAACGGCTGACCGGTTCCTGCACAGACGGAGGAGCTCACAAGGCTTCAAGTCGGCGAGAACTCCAACACGCCTGCCAATATTATCGTCTCGACCGTTCTTGAGGCAGAGAATATCGCCTCCGTGTTGAAGGATTTTCAGAACAAGGGGCGTAAGGTAAACGTGAGTATCCACCACAGAAAGAACTCTCTGTATGTGAACTCGTCGGCCTAACTCCTCGGAGGTTCTCTACGCGTTCCCCCTGTACCCATCCGCGGTCTCCCGCCTCGCCGCCATCTCCAAGGACTTGGGACCCGACTCAGTCTCCGTCATGATCGACAACCCAGACCAGGTCCCGCTCCTGGCCACCCTCAAGTCCCAGTCCGGGGGTAACAAGCCGCTCGTTTTCCTCAAGATCGACGTCAAATACAACCGCGCGGGCACCATCCCTGGCACTCCGACCTACCAGTCCCTCCTCAAGGCGATCCTCTCATCCGAGGCGGAAGGCTCCTGCGTCGTCCACGGGCTGTACGCCCACGCGGGGCAGTCATATTACACCCGCAAGGACTGGGACGCACTGATGTACCTGACGGACGAGTTCGTGACCTTGAGCAACGTGGCAAAGGATATCCGCGCCCAGAGCCCCAGCCACCAACTCGTGCTGTCCGTCGGCGCCACGCCGACGGCGACGGCGCTGCAGCACCCAGACCTCACCACAGGAGGAGCAGGAGGAGCAGGGAGCGGCAGCAACAAGGAAGCCGGGGCTCGCGTGGCCAACTTGTCGTCCCTGATCACCGCGCTCAAGGGCGACGGCCTCGGCCTCGAGGTCCACGCGGGAGTCTACCCGGCCCTGGACCTGCAGCAGCTCGCGACCCACGCCCGCGACGGCTCGCTGCTGAGCAGCGGCGACATCGCCATCACGATCGTGGCGGAGGTGGCGTCCCTGTACGAGGGCCGCGGGCAGGGCGGGTCCACTGAGGCGCTCGTCAACGCCGGCTCGCTGGCCCTCGGGCGCGAGCCCTGCAAGGAGGACGGCGAGGGCCACTACGCCGGCTGGGGGGTCGTGGCCCCTTGGGGGGAGGCGGGGCTCGAGAAGTCGGACCCGGCTCCTAGGGACTTCCCTGCGGTGCATCGGGGCTGGCAGGTTGGCAAGATCAGCCAGGAGCACGGCATTCTCGCGTGGAAAGGGGCGAGGGAGGCCGAGGTGCCGCTGAAGTTTGGACAGAGGGTGAGGATCTGGCCGAATCACGCGTGTATCGCTGGTGCTGGGTACGATCACTATCTGGTGGTTGACAGCAGGAGAACAGGGAAGGAGGACGAGGTGGTAGACGTATGGCAAAGGTGGAACGGATGGTGAAAAGTAACCGCCGACAGTAGATTTAGATTAATGTTTGATTTTTTTGTACAAGCAGCTAGCTTTCCGAAAAGCTGCCCTACCCAGCTTTTGATCCTGCCACCGGCCAGCAGACCATCTGCCAACTCCAGACGCCCATCCATTCTGGACCGCCGCGCATTCCCAAATTTGACAGCAAAACCCTCGCACCAACCGCTTTTTTCGCCACGTATGGAAGATGCACTACTTGCAGCGCTTCTCAACGACACTAGGCCCGATCTCCTCCCACTCCTTACGTGAGATCCACATCTGGTGGAAACTTCCAAGGCTGCCCAGGATGCTTCCACCGACCCAGGCACCGAAACGGCGCTCGCTCGTCAGCCCTGCCGCGTGCAGCTTGATCTTCATGCCAGGGTACATTTGGTTGAGCTCGTTGTTCAACCTGTCGTTGAACCCATTCAATAGGCTTGTGGCCCCGGTCACAACTATGTTGCCTAGGAGGTGAGGCCTCAAGTCCACATCCACCAGATCCAGGCTCTGCTTGATCAGTCCAGGTAACGTCTGGCTCTTGGCAAGGCGGTATTGCTCGTCCGTAATGTGGTACGCCGCTGTCTCGTCCCACATGCCCTCCGCGACCTTGAACCGCTGCTCGCGCCACATCTGGTTGTAGCCGTCGGGCATCTCAAACACACGTCCTGGTTGCGACTTGATGAAGTCCTCGTTTCCGGGGGTAGTGTAGCGCCCGGGGCCCTTCCACACCTCGACCACAGACTCCTTGAACTCATTCAACAGTCGTTCCTCCTCGTAGCGGCGGAAAGAGTCGTGGATCGGGAAGGGGAAGTTCTTGAGCCTCGCGTTCGGCGGTTGCTGAGCATCCACCTGGGTCTTGTTCTCAATCATGAATGTGGGAACAGTGTCGATCTTCGGCTCGTTGGTCTCCCACATAGTACGGATCTGCTGGGACAGCCATAGGCCACCTGCGGAAGACTGAACAGCCGACTTCTTCAATGCCATACCATCATGCACTGCCGTGACAGAGGTGTTCGCTCCACCAACTTCGATCACCAGAGCCGTTGCCTTCCCTGCCGCGAAGGCTGAAAGAACGGGCGTCCTACTAAGCCACGCGGCTGGTGTCCCAAAGGTGTCGAACAGAACCTGCATAGACGTCTCCCGCTTCTTAGCTGGGTTGGTCGCCGGTTCCGTTAGCAGGATCGGATTCTCGTACAGCGCCTTCTCCTGCAGTTCCTGGTTTTCAATTTCTCCCATCGCGACATCGCCTTCGCCATCCTTGTTCCCATCGTTCAGACCGTTCTTCGAAGCCGGTGTTGGTTGCGTCGGGTTCAGTCGGTGGACGAGCATGTTCTCCCAGAGGTAAGGTGCGATATCCCAGTTCTCCACTTCCGACTTCGTATTCATGTAGTTCTGGAGCTCCAGGCCCTCGCGGGGGCGTATGCACTCGTCGCCGTACTGCAGCTTCCCGTTGATGCGGCTGTAGAAGGATGGCAGGACGCACTTGGGGACATCCTCGCCCGCAAAGCCGGCGCGTGTGTGGCAGTAGCCGGGGTCGAGCACGAGGGCAGAGATCTCATCTGTGATGCAGCAATGTCATTGTTAGGCGGTTGAATGGAACAGCGGGGATTGCGCCATGCGCAAAGGTCACCCACCACCGCCGTAGACGTCAGCCGGCTGCTGCGACGAGGAGAGTGGCTGTTGAGAAGCCATTGTGACTGTCGCGAATCGATCGCGTCGATATGAGAAACCTTGCTTGATTTGAACTGGTTCAATGAGATCGGGATCAGGCACGTCGCGTTGCGGTGTGTTCCTTCTGCCGTGTTTGCATTTGGTGGATTGATGGAATCGGTTGGAAGCTCCAACACCCATCGAAAAAGCTCCATTGGCAAGCTTATTGGAAGCCATGAGGCGCGAGGTCAAGACCCTAACCCAGCCAGAGTCACCACCAAACGGGAGGGGCTGGGGCCCCAATCCCGTTTCCTTACCCAGCACACCTAGAGATTCTCTGGCCAACTTCTGGCACCCAAACGAAAGGCAGCCTTTACTTGGCACATTGCCATTTCAAATCTTGGCAGCTCCAACGTGACCTTTCAAGAACATCCAATATCTACTCTTTTTAGATTCCACACTGCCCATTTGCATCTAAGCAAACCATTGCGCGGGCGCCATGTTTTGATGGTGGCATCATTTTCAGGTTAGGCCAAAGCCAACTGCATTTGAATCAAAAATCCCCAGGAAATCAGTCCTTTTACCTAAGGCCCAGAAGAAGTGAGAGGCTTCTGAGATGGAAACCATCCACGGTCTCACCTTATCTACGAGTCTTCGTACCACTGCCAAAGGCGCCTGGGGTTGTCCACAAAGAGCCTCTGAATCTGAGCATCACTCCCAGCCCGGTCCTTCGTGATCTCGACCAGGGCAGCATCGTTGATAACCTGGAAGTCCTGCTCTTTCAGGCGTCCCCCAATCGGGTCATTGCCCTCCTTGCTCTTGGTGTGCGGCCAGTCACTCCCATACACAACCATGTCCGGACCGGCATTTATGAGAGTCTCAGCCACAGCGCGCATGTCCTCGTAGAGCGGCGCCTGGTTAGAGTCCCTGTAAGGCCCTGAGATCTTGACGAACATGATTTTATTCTGGACGAGGTCGATCAACTCCCGGAAGCCTGGTGTTCGGTATGGATCATATGTGTTCATGCTCACGTTGGTCTTGGACCCGACCAGGGTGTGCCCGAAGTGGTCGAAGGCGAAGGTGACGCCGGAGTCAATAATGTAGTCGTGCAGGTACACCAGGGAGGAAAGCGGCGTGTAAAGCTGCACAACCCAGTCCATCTGTTTCGCCACGACTGTATTCTTGTGAACAATCTCGGAAACCTCTGTGCTGTTTTGACTATCAAGGTTCACTCGCACTAAAATGTCTTGTTAGTTGCTGGAAGAACGTATCTTTTGACTACTTCAATCGTGCCAAGAAAATTTCTGTGCGGCTGGATGTAGGCCTGAATAAGCATATAGGAATTCTGTGACAATGGGTGTAGTAAAAGCGACTCAAGACACGCGGTCTACTTACAGCCCCGAACGCCAGCCTCTTGAAACATGGCAAGAGTCGCGTTGGCAATACTATCCGGGTCAATGACGGCCACACCGCGGTATGAACCATTGAACTTGCATAGGGCATCGATAAGAATTGAGTTGTTGGTGCCATACACGCTGGGCAATACAATGCAAGCGTGGTCGATACCGAGGCCGGTCTCAAAATCCGTCGCATTGGTAATGGTAACATACCGGTTTCATATTCACATCGAAGAGGGCGAAGCTCGAATCGGGAGAATCTCTGTAGCGTCTCACGTCGATGCGGATTGGAGCGGTCACGCCGAGGAGCTCGGCGGCTCGCTCCGACTCTCTCAGCACCCTGTCACGTTGATTCGTCAGTAAAACAAGGTTCAAAAGGGCTGGTCGGCCTGGAGAGGCAAAGGGTGACGGACTGGGCACATATCGGGTCCTTGTCACAATCAGGCACGACCCTGGAGTTGGCCGTGACAGCGACGGTGCCATTATACGGCGCAATGCCGTAATGATGATTGAAGCGCGAGACCAGAGGCAGCGCCCAGTATCCCTTCTCCGCGTTGGGTGGCATGACCGTGACCGTGGCCTCCTCGCCCTGGAGGAACTCCTCCAGCATCACGGCCGCGTCGTCGTCAGCGAGACTCTTAGCATGCGCCGCCAGCTCCTCCGGACTCCGGCACACCTTGCCGCCGTGGCTCCCTCGGCCGCGGATCGGCTTCGCCACGACGGGGAAAGGCAGTTCTCTGAAGGCGTCGGCGTTTGGGATGGACCCGGCGGGTATGTCCCAGGAGCGTGGCATTGTGAAACCGCCCGATTTCCGCAGGAGGGTGTTCACCCAGTCCTTGTTGTCGTATGGATCAACGCACAATGGGCTCTGGCCAATAACACGGAGTCTTTCAGCGTGCTTTCCTATCGATGCCGAGATCTGCAAGGGATGTGAGGCAAACACGATGGTATTGGCCCATAAGTGAGTCGCCCCTTTATCGATGGCTTCCAGTATTCCGTCTTCTGTATCTGGAAAGCTCCAGTCGCCATCGTTGGTGGGATTGGGATTAATCGTTGGAGTGATGACATCGAGGTTCTTCTTCTGACCCAGATTGTATGCAATATCAGCCCCGGAATCCTTATAGCCTGCAGGGATAAAACAAAGCTAGTCACAGCAGGGAGACAATAAGGCATGGGTTGGCTACAGCTTACGAACCCGAGCCGTTGGGCTTCTTGGGTTTCTTAATGCCGTCGATAACGGGTGGGTCAAGGGCTTGATATAACACAGCAACCCTGGAACTTAACAATAAGGCTGGCTTTCTCCCAGGGAAAGAATTACTATAGCGAGTGAAAAGCTTTCGAGTAAACCGAAAGAGATGCGACGCGTCGGTCGTCAACGACGGTTCCGACCGGCGGACGGCCTGGCCCCACCAACGGGGTAAAGCCGATGAGATGCGTCATGAGCCTCATGCGCCCAGGGAGGCCTTCCGGAATATGAATTCCCTAGGAAAGACTTGGGAATATGGAACCATTAGCAAATTTGTGTGCCAAAGAACAACTCAAAAATGTTCACTGTGGGAAGAATCCTGGTAACACTTTCACATTTCGCTTTGAAATATTGTGGATGCGTTCTCATTGTGAGTACGTTCTGTGTGTCGGTCACAGGGTAAGCTCAACGAAACCATTTCAGAGACACACATACGCTCAAGCGGTGATGAAAGTATCCCGATTTCTCCATGTCTGAAGTAGGCGCGAGCCTACAATTCCATTCCACTCTATAAAGGGGGATATGCAGTACTGTTGTCGTCAAAATTAAATCCCTCGCCAATCCAGTCCAAGTCAAACCACGAGCTCATGTCCCCAAGCTCAGTGAGGAAGAACTCGGGCTCGACCAGGCTGAAGCCTCCAACATCGTCGAAGACGTCTGCCTGGTTCACTGCAGTGGTGCTATCGGCCACGGCACCGTCCTGAGCCAGCGACACGAGGGAAGCGCCGACCGCGATCTCAGTGCGCCGCTCCGCCTGCGCCTCCTTCCACGAGTTCCACGACGATGAGGTCAGCGCGACCAGCCTGTCGAACTTCTCCACCGCGTCGGCGGCCACGCTCCACGCCTTACCAAGGACCTTGAGGAGGGCCGAGCACGCGGAAGCGATGCGGTTGAACTCGTCCATCGAGGTCCCCTCCTTGACCGCGGCGTTGACCCAGAGGCAGTAGAGGAAGGTGATGCCGCTGACGAAGATGGTGTGGGCCGTCAGCCAGGTGTGCGGCAGCTTGGAGAAGCGGTGCATGTCCGAGTGGATGAGGATCGTCTGCGACGCGCTGTCGTAGCACGCCCGCCACGACTCGGCGCGCGGCCGCGGCGTGGCGGGCGAGGGCCGGTGCAGGAGCATCAGGCAATGGTGGTACTTGAGCTCGAGTCTCTGCGCGATGCCGTCGGCGCTGCGCCGGCGGGATCGCCATCTTAGGTCGTTGCTTAGGCTCTCGAACAGCTCGTCGCAGCGTTTGTGACATTTTTCTTGCCACTCGGTGACGTCTGTTGGCCACGGGAATACATCTGGCTTATTCACAACGCGGTAGAGCATCAGCTTGATCTCTGCCGTGATCTGGTCAAATCGGAAGGAGTAATGTGCTGCCTTGTAGGGTGACGTCTGAACTCGCATCCGTTTAGCTGAATTCAAAGAAGACTCCAGCCCCGTCAAACTTTCACCAGTTGTATCACTCTCGATCCCAGGAAATTGCACGTCGACTGCCTCATCACGCAATGTAAGTGGCCGGCCAAGAACGACCGCCAATCTCCTCTCGATGGAGTAGGCCGACCAGAATATTGCTCGTCGAAGATCTCTGCGGACCTGATATTGGCTGAGTGCCTCTGGGGACGCGTTTTGTGGTGGCGGCTCTTGCCATCGCCTTTGGAAGCCCAGATCAAGACAGGTCGTGATGATGTTCTGGCTCAGGAACCAGGCGTTAGGCCCATGTTCGAAACAAAACCCCGACAAGGTCAACAAGAGCATCGTCTGCAGACCCTCGAGGCTATCATGCAGCGCAAGTCGGTCTAGTCGGGACATGGCCGTCGCCAGATACCGAGCGGACTCAAATTCGGACAAGAGACGTGCCTCAAGGATGCGCGCACCTAACGCGACGACGAGGAACAGCTGGACCGCATGGAATGGAGACAGAGAAGCTTCAATATCACGCAGCTGAGGCATCTGGAGGGAGTTGGCAGCGGGAGCTTGTCGGGTGAACAAGACGTCAAGGCTTCCTACAATATCATCTTCGTTGAGGAATGGATACAGCGGCTGCCACGTCTCGAAGTAGGCATCGATGAAGTGTTGCAGGTCCACTTCTGGGGTCCAGTCCGGAGGCAACGGCAGGGCCGGCTTCAAGGCGGCTCTCGTCGAGCTTTCAGTCACATTTTGCTGTGGCGAGTTCCAGGAGGCCGTCGACAGCCCTTGAGACTGAGGAATAGCTGCAAAGATCAGGCGCGCAAACGACACGCCCGAAGATGGTCCAATATATTTGGGCTCGGTGGCGTTGGCAAGTGAGAGCAAGCCGACCTCATGGGCAAGCGGCTCACTTGGTCCAATCTGTGTCGACGGACTGGCCGCGGCAGTGGACCCGATATTCTCACTCTGCGTTCGCGAAAGGCTGTGGGAGTGCGAATGGCTTCGCACCGAGCCCTGCGTCAGGTCTGGGACTGCACTCGCGGGCTGAAACCGGGAGTCCTGATGCGAAGATCCCGGGATGCTCCCGTGCCGAGAGCTCTCTGTTACCTGAGGAGCTTTCTCCAGCTCCTCGGGTGCTATCCGACGAAGCGACTCCTCGAGCGCCCGCAGACGTGCCTCGGTCTGTGTGATATAGCTATGCCATTGGTCAGTTCTTGTATATCGGGTTCAATAGCAGGCCGCATCGCTCAACGAGACGGATTCAATGGCACATCCTTCTAGACCTCCTGATGGAGACGGCACAAGTACGTTGAAGGACACGTACCTGATGGCATCTGGGTTATTCCCGAGATTCGCTCGGATGCACGGCTGCCCAGCCTTAGCACAATTCAAGCACGATGGTGTTTCGTCATCGCATTTGATCTTCTGTGAGCGGCACCGGGCACAAGCCGTGCCCTTCCTTCGACCGCCACCAGGTTGCGGCTTCTGTCGCGGAGCAGGTGCTGCGTCGGCAGTGATGCCGGTATTGGCATCCATTGACGGGGTTCTGCGCGGCCGGCTGGAGCAGGAACCACAGCGATCGTCCGTCTGTGTCGGATTGGAGGCGTAAAGCCGTCTCACATGGCACAAAATCTTGGTGGACTTGCGAGGGGTCCGTTGTGTGCTCGGCACGACGTAGGAGGTTGCCCGAAGAAAACATCAGCCGACTCCTCGGCTTTCCCCCGGTTATGATCCCACCAAAAAGCTCTGTGTTCTTAGGTGGAGTCGCGTAGCCGCGCTACTGTACGTAGAGCACGCCCGGCATATGCCGATTTGACTCTCGTCCCCACGTCAGAACCCTCAAATACATCACTCCTCAATCGTATCTACGAGAATATGCCGATCGGCTTGATGGTCCCATTTAGACCGTCTAGATAGTATCAGGTCACATAACTCAAATTGATCATCTCGTAAATGTTGTTGAGTAGCCATTATTTACGAACAAAGCAGCGGACTGCCTGAGACCGGCTTCATCGATAACCCCAAAGCACGTCTAAGAATCCAAAAATGCTAGGAGGGTGCAGAGTAGAGAGCTTATAAGAATTCTTACAGCACGACTGTACAGAAATGGCATCTGCAGGTCGCTATTTTGCCAAGCAGAGCGATGCTGTGGCATTCGCTCTCTTTTGATAAAATCGGGCTTGCCAGATGACCACGCAGGTCTCATGGCTGGCTGTCTGGTGCAGGCCGATACTCGAGGAGTTGCAAGTCGCCTTTTCGTCTGCTCGGATAAGTAACTCCACCGTTGCTGATTGTCGTGACAGGACACCCACGGCATGGCGCGACTTCAACAGTACATCGAGCGCGTAAATAGTGGTCTTGTCAATGCAAAGGCAGAGCCCAAGTTCACAGAGAAGACACCAGTGGCAGCCCACTTGGACGGAGACAATGGATTCGGATTCATAGTCGCAACCAAGGCCATGGAGAGTGTCATTGAGCGCGCGGAGATTTTTGGCATCGGCATCGTGACTGCGAACCACTCGAACCACTTCGGCATGGCCGCGACTTATGTCCTCCAAGCCCTGGATGCCGGCATGATATCCCTCGTCTTCACAAAATCGGCCAAACAGATGCCTCCATTCGGTGGAAAGGACACGCTCCTCGGTATTTCCCCGTTTGCTGCTGGGGCGCCCAGCAAGGACGAGATCCCATACATCTTGGACATGGCCCCGTCGGTTGTTGCCAAGGGAAAGATCAGGAAGGCGGCGAGGCGAGGCGAGAAGATCCCGCTCGGCTGGGCATACGACGAGAATGGAAAGCCAACTGAGGACGCCGAGGCTGCACTCAATGGCTCCATGGCCCCCATCGGCGGACCTAAAGGCTCTGGTATTGCGATTCTCATGGACATCATGTCAGGCGTGCTTTCTGGAGCTGAGTTCGGCGGTCAGGTCGGAGACCAGTACAAGGAGGCAAGGCCACAGAATGTGGGCCACTGCTTCATTGCCATCAAGCCTGATGTCTTTATCGGCGCGGAGGAGTTCAAGTCGCGCATGGACACATTAGTTCAGCGGGTACACGCCGTCACACCATCCGAGGGTTTCAAGGAAGTGCTGTTTCCGGGCGAGCCTGAGCATCGCCTTTCCCTTGAGCGGGAAAAACAAGGCATTCCGTATGCCGATGCTGAGAAGAAAATGTTTGACGAGTTGGCAGAGACGTACGGAGTGCCGGCGATGGCTCTATCTGCTACACCGCTTAATTAAGCTATTTGATGTTGCGGCAGGACATAACTTTTTGACAAAATGAACTCATTGATTCGTGGCCACTATTGGGGCTACATTCATGTACTGTAGTGTGTTCATACTTACACGTGGGATTCGTCCGCTTTTGCAGAAGCGTAGTACACACCCTTGGACGTTGTCATGAAATTGGCGAACAAGCTCATGTGCATGATGTTCACAGTCAGCGTCAATGATACGTTAGTACTAGATTTGTGATTGGTTTGGGTCACATGCTCAAGCTTTTCCCGCTGAATCAAACACGTCTTGCATGACGCGTTTGATGGACTCCGTGTAAATCTCGACCGCGCGAACCTTGAGAACCGTCAACTCCAGCTTTCCGGCGTTTTCAGCAACGAACTTGGTGTAGTCGCTCCGGACCGTGCGGTTCACGTTGACCTTCAGGACTCCATACTGTCTCGTCTTGCGGAACAGCTCATCGGAGACTCCATGCGTTCCATGAAGAACAAGAGGGACATCCGGTATGAGCCCGTGTATCTCATCCAACCTATTGATTGTCAGTGCCTAGTCAGAGACCCACGCATCTTGGACGCGAGTCCTCGCACCGCATTCCCACCGCCGGGTAATACTCACAAATCACATCGCCAAATACCTTCTGGGCCTTTTGGGCCGTAGCCGCCGTGGATGTTTCCAAAGGATGGCGCCAGAAACTGCACGCCCGTCTCATCGATAAATCTCTTGGCGTCCCCCGGCTGGGTAAGAACCGCATCCAGATCCACGCTCGGCAGCCCGTCCTCGCCTCCCTCGATGCGTCCCATTTCGGCCTCGATGGCAATGCCTTTCGCATTCGCAATCTTTGTGATCTCCTTCACCTGGCGTATGTTCTCCCCGGCGTCGTGGACGGACGCGTCGACCATGATGGAGTCGAAGGGCAGCTCCAGGGCTTGCCGGATATCCGCCTCCTCGATACAGTGGTCCAGGTGGACCGCGATGGGCACGCTAGCCGCGTGGGCGGCGTCGACCACGTATCTGACAAAGTGAGGCCCCTGGAACTTGACCGTCCAAGGGAAGAGCTGGATGATCGCCGGGCACTTGACGGCCTCGGCTGCACGGATTACCGATATGACACCATCGTCGTTGTAACTGGAAAAACTATCAGCCAGGCTTTTTTATTATTATCGCTTTGCGAACGTAGTTTTCGAGTCATCCGTACCAGTTGTATGCGCCAACAGCATAATTGCCCTTCGCCGCAGCGTCGAGGATCTGCCATGTTCGGTTATTTTGAGGGAACGACGCCATCACTAATTATTTGAGCCTGCTAAAGCGGGAAGTATGGAAATTGCTTACCAAATGAAGATGTCTTGTGTCTGATTCACCGCTCTTGTTTCTCGGTTCAGGCGTTATATACGGCGCTGTGAAAAGCCACATCGAGGATTCGGGTTTGCCCGGGCGGGAGGAGCCCAGGATCCCGGGAAGAAGCCGGACAGGCGCGGAAGCACAAACACAATTGATGACATTCTGAGTGCCAAAAAATTAAGCAAATAAAGGGAGGATCCACATCCAGCAGCACGAGAGGACATCTCGTAAAGAAGGATCAAGCAGACAGTAGAATATTGAGATCTGTTACTGCTGCTGGTCAATATGCCTGACTTTTGACCAAGAGTCTGGCGCTGAATGGCAAGGGGTTTCGAGTGGAATTCAAGTGACTGCTATCTGGTTCCTGCCATGAAAGCCAGGCAGGTATACGAAGCCTTGGGAAACCAAATGGGTATGTAGGCTTCCCACTGATGCTGAGACAGCTATTCTCCGCAAATCAGGCTGGTCTAGGATCTGCAATCATCAAACGCACAGTTTCCAAAGTGAAAGTTCCTGATCATCGTATGGTTACCTTTGCGTAGCGCATGAGTAAATGGACACTGTCATCGACCTAGATTGAAGTATCTCCCACGCCTACGTGTTGTCGTTAGGCCCGGGAGGGATAGTTCTCTTTGTGTTGTGATGAACAAGAGTAAGGCTAGCACACCCAAACTTGCAAAATGCTCTTGTTAACATCACTGATGCTAAACAAGCGACTCGTGAGTAGTTCTCTTGAAACTAGTGCTGATACTTCGAAAGTGTTTATCAGAGTGCTGAAATGTGCTTCTTCTTTTCAACCTTCCGCTTTCAATAGAGGAATTTTTCGAATATTGGGTGTGAGACAGACGGTGACACCTTTTGCACTACTGGATTGCGCCTGATAAGTAAGGAAAGAGCGCCTAAATTTACAGGAATATTTGACAAGTGAAACGAATCAACACACACCAAGGAATGGCATGAATCTTGAGTTTCCCCGGATCTTGAAACCAACCTCTGTTTCTCCCTTACATGAAGTCGGGAAAATGGACATAATCTACACCCCGAGATCTGGCGGAATTTCGCCCTCATATAGTCAACAAGCTTTGAAATGCGTGTCTGCCGTGCGGCTGCCCGGCAAGCCAGTCCGCCCCGTCCCGCCCGCGAAATAGATCAATAATGCGGGGAAATCTGGGGAAAGAGACGGGTCTGGTTTCAATTCCCTGGAATACTCCATTGGCGTGCCAGTGTAACTCATGCTTGGAACGACGCGAGGAAGGCAACCACAAGGTGCTCACAAGACAGTAGCTGCTTCAAAGCCGCGTGTGCGTGTATAGATACATAATGGCAGCAGAACCGCCTGTTTGTGTACGTTCAGCCATGGAGGCTACTGAACGATACAATCTGCTCTCATAGTACTCAAGATGGCCTCGATAGCAAACAAACCAAAGACTACCAACGGCACCGATGGGACTAAAGCCCATGATCCTGATTATGGCCTCAGCTCCGCTTGGTCACATTATTACTCCCCTCCGAACACATCGGCGCAAGGCAGGTGGGAGGGCGAGCTGGAGAACTTGGTCGTCTACGGCGAGGTGCCCAAGGAGATCGAGGGCACCTTCTGCCGGCTAATCGTGGACCCTCACTACCTGCCACATGTTGCACGCACATCCTTAACCCTGGTTTACAACTACTTTCTGAAATGCTTAAATAGCCAAATTTCTTTTATTTCCTCCTTCTAAACTACTCTTAAGAAATAAACGCTTTTATAATCATGCTTTTAAACTACTTATAATACTTATAACCTTTCCATAATTATAAGCCCGATTTACATAAAATAATCTTTCCTTTTTATAAGCTATAAATAAGTTATGCAAAGTATATCTTAATTATATTTATTTTATATTATTCATTTCCTTTTATTTTTAAGTATATATTTATATAATAATTATAAACGCTTCTTTAAACCTTATTAATTAAGTAATTTATTTAAATATTTATTTCTTTTTTACTTAATTTATTATATTATAATTTCATTACTAAATTAAAAGGTATTAGGAATTTATAAACCTTAATGCATTAAACATAACCCTTATTAAGTAATTAAATATAATCTTAAAACTAAATTCCTAGTTTATATAATATAAAAAAAAAGAAAAAAAAATATTTAAAAGGCTTTATATAATAAATATTAAAAGCATTTAAGCAATAATAAATTCTTAAAAGATAAAATAATACTTACTTTATTTTCTCCCTTATCCTTTAATAAATTAAAAAAGGAATATAATTAATATCTTTAATAATAAATTACCTTAACTTTTAATAAAGTAATTAAATTTAGCAAAAAATAAAAAATTTAAGAATAAATATAAAAAATAATATTTAGCTTAATTCTTTCCTTATATTTAATTAAAATAATAAATATAAAATAATTCTTTATTTAATAAATAATTTAAAACATTAAGAATAACCTTATATCCTTTAAATTAAGCATAATAAACACCCTTTAAACCTAATATTAATAATACTTAAAAAAAGCAAAGAAACTAAGTATTAAACCGCGATAATAATATTAAAACTTTATAAACCTATATTTATAAGCTTATATTTATAAATTATTTAAGATTAAGGGATTTGTTAATTTAAATAACTTCCTGCAAGCAATTATAATATACATTATCCTTAATTAAGCAATTTTTAAATGCTAAAAACTTATTAAATAAAATATACTAAAAAAACTTATTTATCCCTTAAAAACCCTATTTAAAGAATTAATAACATTTTTATATTATAATAAGCTTATATTAGCCTTTAAGAATATTGCAATATTTATTATATTAAAATTAAAAATATCTTTTAAAATAAAAAGTAATTAATTAAGTAATTAAGAAATAAAAATACATTATCTTAATTATATTAATAAAATAAAATATATAAGTATCTTTATTAAAAAACTAATTAATAAAAGAAATATATTTAGCTTTTTACTAATTATTATTACCTTTATTTTATGCTTTTAAGGAAATAAATCTTAAAGCTAAAAATACCTTTAAAGAAACTTAAATGCAATAAAATTAAAATATAATTATAAGAAAATCGCTATAAAAACTTAATTTAAAAGCTTATTTAAAAAAACTTTTTACTTAAAGATTAAATGCAAAGCTTATTAAAAATATTAAAAACCCCCTTAAGTGCATTTTTAAAAGCTATTAAGGAATAATATCTTAATTTCCTCCTTTTACTTTATTTTTCCTTATAAAGCAAATTTATGCTTTCTTAAACCTTAATTTTAAAAAACTAATTAATTAATAATATCTTTATTATATCTTTATTAACTCTTTATTAATTTATTTACGCTTTAATTAATTTATTATAACTATTAATTATAATTAATTCCCTAAAAATATATATAACCTTAAATTCCACGCTATATTTTTTATTTTTAAGCATAATTTTAAATAATTATAACGCTATTTACTTTATTAATTTCATTAATTATTTAATTCCAAGCACCTTTAAAAAAGCCATTAAAATAAATATTATTAAAGCAAAAACCTTATCCCTAAAGGTTTTAAGCTATAAAATAAGGCGCTTTAAAAATATATTATATAAAGCAAATAAAAAAAAAACTAAGAATTTAATCTTAAAAAACATAATAATTATAAATAAATTTTATATTAACATAATATTAAAAGCGCTCTTATAAAAGTTAAGCGTTTAATATTATAAAATTAATTTAATGCTATGCTTTAAATTACTTAAATAAAGCATTATTCTTTTTAAACTTATTTAATAATATAATTTAATTTTTCTTAAATATATATTATTATAATTTCCTTATTTCTATCTTTTATTATAAATATTTATAAGCATTATAGGTATATATAAGCCTGCGATTTTGTTAATAAACTTAATAAAACCTTTTAAGCCCTTTTAACACTTAAATAAGGATTAAAAAGATTTAATAACCCTTTAATATCTCTAGTTTAAATACTTAGGGGCTAATGTTTTTAAATTGCTAATTTAATATATTTAAGGTATTGTTATGGGTTGGCCTTAAGCATTTGCTAAAAGGTATTTAAAAGGAGTTATAAATTGCAATATTTAAGAAGTAAATTAGGCTTTAAAAGGGCTTAACTTTAAATTTATTTTTTAAATATATACCTTATTATATAAAAGGGTTGGGTATAATATAGGCTTGGCATAGGTATATATTACGGCTTAAGCAATAGCCTAAGCCCATTATATAGCCCCCTTCCCACTCTTATATTGCGTATAGTAAGAATTAAACCTAAGGCTCTTACAATCTTATATTAATTATATATCTACCCTATTACATACTTATTTTAAGGCTATATTTATTTACCTTAAAAGTAATAATTATTTATTTCATTCCTGCATTAGCTATATTTATATATTATGCTTAATATAATATAATGCAAAGTATATATTATATATATTATAAGCTATTATAATATAATAATATTATTATTATATATATAATCCTTTATTAATATATTATAATTATGCATAAGTTATATATATTGCTAGCCTTAAGCTATAGCATGCTTTTATTAATATATTAACATTACTTATCGCGGCTATTACCCCTATATTATATTTATTATTACTACTTAAGATAACTTTTCTATAATTATACTCCTTTTTATAATTCTTTTTTTTTAATATTATATTATTATTATAATGTATTTATTATATATATTATTTTATTACCTTTATGCAACCTTTTTATTATTTTTATAATTATTTCTTTATTTATATTAATTGCCTCTTAGCTTTATTTTACCCTTAGCTAAGAAGCCTTTTTTAATATAGTTAATACTTATATAATTTCTTAGCCTTTTTATAATTTAATTCTTTAGCTATTCTTTTTTATATTTATTATGTTTTCTTTATAACTGCTCTTTTTTATTAAGAAGCTATTGCCTTAATATATTAATACCCTTTTAATCCCTTAATGATTCCTTAATATACCCTTTTTTATTTATATCCTATTTACTAAGCACCTTTTCCTTAATCTATTAATACCCTCTTAATTCCTTAATATCCTTCTTAATACCCATTCCTCTCTTATTATATAAAAAGAAGAATAAAAAATGGCTTTTATTATGGGTTTTAGTGGTTAGCATAACGGCTTTAATATAGCCATTATTAATAATAATAATAATAGTAAGCTGCCTTATTACCTTAGTAATATAATCCTTAAGGTTATTTTATCTTTTCCTTAATATAAATTTATTATAATTATTAATTAAATGTAAAGATATTATGCTATAGGATTATATTAAGTACTTAGCAATTTTAATAATAAGGATTAGCAGCCTATTAAGCAGCTATCCTTCCCTTATAAATTATACATTATAACTTTTTATAAGATTAGCAAGCTATCTATTTATATCCTTAAAGGTTGCAATGCATTTTATATTAATTATTGCCATTATAAGTATAAATATATTTAATATATATATGTATTTATTAGTTTGCCGTTATTATAAAATGCATAGCATTATTTAAAGGGAGTAATTATTATTAATAATAGCTATATTTTTATCCTTAAGTAAGTTAAGTTTATTATTTTTATTTATAGTAATATAATTATATTTACCCTAGCCTTTAACTGCATTATTATTAATTTCCGCAAAGCTATAAGCATTATATTAGCAAAGCTACCCCTTATTGCCCTTGCTATTTACTTAAGTAGCTATGCTTATTTTTATAATATAGCCTTAATTAATGCCCTTGCTAACCCTATTAAGGATATACTCTTAACCTTATTATAACTTGCTAATATATTCTTATTTTTTATTAATATTAATATAATTATACATTATATTAATAATATTAATGCTAATAATTATTAGCTAACTTACTTTGCTTAAAAAATAATAAATATCTTTATAACCCTTGATAATAATTAAAGAGCTAAGGTTAGTTATTGCGTTAATAATATATATGCTCTTAATATAAGTATTTTTCTTATCCTTTTTTTATATTTATATTAACTTAGCCTTAAGCATGCTTTAATATATTTAAGGATTGTTATTATAAAAAGTTTAATATAATAATTAATGCTTTAAATGCCCTTATTAATTAAATCTTTAGCGCTAAGTAATATAATTATAATTTAAGTTGCTATTATATTTGCAATAAGTTTAAGGAGGAGGAGTAAAAAGATAAGAAGAAAAACTTTAAAAACTTACCCTTTTTTAGCTGCAATACCCCTTATTATAAGCATTAATTAATTTAGCTTATTATTATAATTATAATAAGTTTAAATAATTAAGAGCTTTATTTTTAAATGGAAAGTTTATAGGTTTAACTTTCATTATTATTAAGTTATTATAGCCTTATTATTAACCCTTGTAGTTTTTTAGTTTTATAGTTAAATATTTTTAATATACCTGCTTAAATAAATAATGGTAAAGGAATTTTAAAAGGGTAATATGCTTAGTATAATTCCGCCTTATAAGAAATTAATTATATAGTTTGGTTTTCTTTTAGCTTAATATATTATTTAGTTTTTATAAAAAGAAGATTTAATTTATTTATTAAGCAAGTATATAATAAGTTTTAGTTAATTAAGAGCATTTATATATAAATAAAGTTATAAGTTTAAATCCTATTATTATTATATTTTGCTTAAGCGTAATAAATACTTAAGGCTTGCCTTGCAGCCTTATTTAAATAGCTTATAATAATATAATAAAATTTTATTTATTTTTATTTTATCCTTACTTATAACTTTTATTACCTTATATTATGCCTTTAAATAAGCTTATTAAGCTTAATATAGGCTTGCTTTATAACTACCCTAAATAAGTAATCCCTTATAAATAATAGCATTCCCTTATTATACCTTAAATAAATTAAGGGCTATTAATTTTTATAAGTTTTTAAAAGGTTTTTATATTAATATATTCCAGCTTTTTTATTTAATATAAACTTATTTTTTAAGGAAATTATTTTATAAGTACCTTGGTGTATTTTTAATTACTAGGATTTTCTTTATAAAGTACTTTTTATTTTAGCTTTTATTTACTTTATTTAAAATTAATATAGCATTTAGCTAAGTATTTATAAATATTTAAGTAAGTAATAAATCCTTTATAATATACTTAACTTAATTAATATTAAAGGTAAAATAAATTTAATTTAATATATTTAAAATAATTATTTAAGGTATAAGAATATTTATTATAATATATTTTTAATATAATTAATTAAGCTTTTTTATTAATTAAATAGTTTAAAAGTACCTTAAGAATAGCTATACTTAATTATTAATATAAAACCTTTTTATTATTTAGTAATATTTATTAGCTATTTATTTTTATTATTGCTAAGTAAAAATAATAACGGCTTAAGTAATATTTATTTTAATTTAAAGATAATTTAAGAATGTAGTTGCTTAGCTCTTAAAATTAGCTGTAAATGTTATTATATTTAAAGGGCTTAAAACTGCTTATATATTAAACTTATTTATTAATTAATTTAAGCTTTAGTTAATTATTATTAAATCCTTATTATTTAATGTTATTTAATAAGCTAAAAAGTAATTAGCTTAGTTATTTTATAGGAAGGTAATAATATTATATAAGTACTTTTACACTTCTTAATTTATTTGCTTTATATTGCTATTTATTTTAAGGTAGTATGCTATGAATAAAAGGCGTTTTATGCCTACTTAAGTGCATAGAAAAGCTTAAAACGCTTTTATTTAGTTAAAGCCTTAGTTGCTAATAATGAATATAAAGAATTTATAATAGCGTTATTATAAAGTAATAAAGCGTTATATATAGTTCTTTATAATTATAAAGTATATTACTTTTAAGAAAATTTATTTTAAAAGGCAATTTATAATAATTATTAAGTAATATAAGCTATTCTTATAAGTTAATAAATTTATTATAAAGTTAATAAATATTTAAAATTAATAATAATTTAAAGGAGGAATAGGGTGAAGTAAGCCTTATTATAGCTATTAATTAGGCTAAATTTAATGATATATATTATAATTTTAAATAAAATGTTAAACTGCTTATAATATATTATCTTAATAAAAGTTATATAAAAGGACTTAAAAGATTCCTTTTTATTTTAAATATCTTATTATAAGAGAGTTATAAGCCCGTTATAGTATTAATATAATAAGTAATTCTTAACTTAAGAGCTATAGCTAGCCTTAAAATTAAAGTATATTGTATATATTAAGGGTATAATTGGTAATTTAGGTTGTTATCTTAGCCTTTTTAAGGAATTATTATTAGTTAAATGTAATTACCTTATAATAAATTTTATATTATAAGTTTTATTAAACTTTCTTATTTTAAAGCATAGTTAATGTTAATTTATTAAATAGTTATAGCTTTATAAGCATAATAGCATAAGTATTAAAGATTATTATTAAGATTAATTAAAATATCTTAATTATATGGTTCTTTTTTAAGGTTATTTTATTTTATTTCCGTTATAATAATGCATTAAAATATTATACTTATATTTTTAGGTAGTATTAAAGATTATAATAAAAAAGGAATAAAGTTTTAGCTTATTAAGTTTATTTTTTTAAAAAAAGTTAAGAATTAATAAAGTACTTAAAGCCCTTATAATTTATAAGTATTATAAATAGGCAAAATATATTTTAAAGCATAAGTAATTATACCTTTAAGGCCTTAATTATTGCTAATAACTCCTTATTATAAATAATATAATTTTATTATATTAAAAAGAGCTTTATAAAGTAATAAGTAATTAAGTAAAGAGCTTCCTTTTTTTAAATTAATAAATATGCGCTAAAAGCTATTTTTAAGCAATCTGCCTTTATTATTATGCTTAAGTTTAAGTTTTATTTAGTTAAAATTAATACCTTTATAAATGCTGCCTTAAAATAATAAAAAGCCTTATCTTTCTTACTTTTTTATTAAAAAGAAGTTCCCTTAATAATAAGATAAAGGAAAGGGTTAATAATTTTAAAAAAGTTTTTAATAAAGTTATAATAAAAGTTTATAAACTTTATAAAGCTTTAAATGCTATAAATTATTTATAGCGCTTTTTATTTTTAAATTATCTTAATCTTTTTTAAGTTTGCTTAAATACTTATTTTAGCTATAGTAATAAAGCTTAAATACTTTACCTTTTTTATTATAAACTTATATTTATTTTAATTTAAGTTTAATTTAGCATTTTATAAGCAATATAAAACTTTTTATACCTTCTTTATATAATCCTTCCTTAAGCTTAAAGAAAATATTAATATATTATTTAAGTATATTATTATATAATCTTTTAAGATATTAATTAAAATTAAGTTAATATATTATTAAAATATAGTAAGTGCATTAAATAAATTAAAGGGGTAAATTAGCTATTTAAATAACCTAAACTAAGTTTAAAATACTATTAAATACTTTTATTTTTTTATTATTTATATTTAATAAAAGGCTATATAAATATTTAGCTTTATAAATCATTAAGCATTAAAGAAAAAGTATAGTATTTTCTTAATAAAAGGGAGGGGATAATAGTTTTGCTAAGTTATTTTATTAAGGGCATAATAATTTATATAAAATCATTACCCCTTATTTACCTTATATATTAAAAAGATTAAGGCTGCCATAAGTAAGGAGCTAACTTTTACTTAGCCCTTATTATAAAGTTTTATAACTTATTTTTATAACTTAAATAGCTAATCCTAAAGCATATTATATAATAAGCTTTATAATAATATTAATATAAACTTATTTTTTATTAATAATAAATAAATATAATAATTAAATTAATCTTAATATAATAAAAGGGTAAAAGCTTATTCCTTATTAAAGAGGCTAGCAAAATCTTATATTTTTTTTAATAAAGGCTTAGCCTTATATTATTTTATATTATTATTATTTCTTTTTTAAAAAGCTATAGCTTAAAGAATTTATATAACCTTACTTAAGCTTATTTTTATTAAGGTAATATTTACTATTTTATTATGAAATAAGCGATTTATTTATGCCCTTATAGTTACTTTAAAGATTAATTAGGCTAAATTGCTTATATTTTATTAACTTTCCTTTTTTATAACTATTTCTTAAGCCGCGTTAATTATTATATAGTTATAAATTAGGTTTAGCAGAACGTTATAATAATATAATTAAAATAGGTTTAATAAAAGGGGATAAGCTATATTTAAAACTATATAAGCTAAGATAAGAGCTTATTATACATTAATATTTAAAGAAAGCTATATTATATATATAATATATTAAATTTATAATAAATTAATAATTATTTTTAAGTTTTTTAAAATAAGTAAAGCTATTAACTTTAATTTTATCTTTTATACTTATTATTTACTTAAATAATAATAATATACTTATAATTTATAATAATAAGAATTAAGAAAAAAGGCTTATTTAATTTATTTTATATTTATTAATATTATTTTTATATAAATTAAACTTATAAAGAAAGCTTATGCTTTTAAGTAAAACTTTACTTAAAAGCTAATTTTTTTCTTTAAAGTTAATAAAATCTTCTTTATAAGATATAGCTAGCTTTATAATTTAAACTTAAATTAATATAATTATAAAAAGGAGTTTATAATTTATTATAAAGTATTCTTATTAGCTATAATATAAATATGCTTTATGCTCTTGCTAAGCCTTTTTTTTAAACTTAAAGATTTAAGGTGCCTTAGCTTAACTATTAATTAATTAAAAGGAAAAGGTACCTTAATGCCCTTATAACCCTTTATTCCTAATGCCTTAACCCCTTATTATACTTATTATAATTATATTTATTATTATTATATTTTAATTTATTATTTATTATTTTTAAGCTAAGGGCTTTAAAAAGTATAAGGTTAAACTTATATATTATTAGCGCTTAAGGTTTTATGCCTTTAGCTTATAAGTAATTTAATAATATATATTTATTACCTTATTATAATTTATATATAAGATTAATATCTTAATAGCCTTATTGCAAAGTTATAAAGAAAGTTAATTATAAAAGTAATTTAGCTTTACTTTATTTAATTATTTAAGGCTCTTAGCTTATATTATTAGCTATTTAAATTAAATATAAAACTAAGTAAAGTTATTATAATTTTATATTTAAAATATTTTAAGCTTAATTAAAGTAATTACTTATTAATATAAGTTTTTATAATAATGCTTTAAATATTTAAAAAACTTATTTATATTAAAGTTATTTTAAGGCTTATTTTATTTATAAAATATTATAATATATAATTATACTTTAATAAATAGCTAACTTTATAAAAAAATTTAATATTTTTAAGGACCTTTAATAAAGTTTATATTAATTTATAGCTTATATTATATTATAATTTTTTAAGTTAAAAAGCTATCTTAGCTATTATTAAATAAAGGCTTAATTAAAAGTAGCTTATATTAAATTAAGGGTAAGTTAAGAGGGTTTATATATATTTTAAGCTTTATAAGTTAGTAAAGTATTGCTATAAGGAAAGATATAGTGGTATTACTATTAATATTAATAAGTGCTGCTATAAATAGCTAAGGGGGCTAAGGTGCTTTTTAAGCATTTTTATAGCTTAATATTAAAGTAAGTTAGGGAATTCCTAATTATGCATTTTATAAAAAGGTTAATATCTTAAGTATAAGGTTATTTATCTTTATAATATAAATATCCTTCTTAATATAGTTTAAAGATTATAATTTAATATTATGGGTTGGCCTTAAGTATTTATTAAAAGATACTTAAAAGAAGTTATAAATTATAATATTTAAGAAGTAAGTTAAGCCTTAAAAGGGCTTAACTTTAAATTTATCTTTTAAATATATGCTTTATTATATAAGAGGGTTGGGTGTAGTATGGGCTTAGCATGGGCATATATTACGGCTTGGGCAATAGCCTAAGCCTATTATAGGTATAAAATTTAAAAAAATTAAATAAATTAACTATAAGAATTGCTTTAAAGCCTTTGCTAAAAAGGTAGTTTAATGCAGGCCATTAAAAAATAAAAGCTTAAAACCCTTTTTTTAAATTTTATAAAACCTTTTTTATTATTTATAAGCATTAAATAAGTTAAACTATAGGCTTATAATAATAAATAAGTTCTTAAGATTTATTTATATTTTCCTTTTTATATTAAAGACTTAAAAATAAGTATTTAGCACTTTTTAAGCCTATAAAAGCTAAGTAAAATGGTAATATAATTTAAATATTTATAAAATTAAATAAAATACCAAGGCTGCAATAATTAGCTAATTTATAAATACTAAATATATTAAATAAGCAAAATAAGAAAATATTAATTTAAAACTCGCTCCCCTTTAAATCTTAAAAGCAAATAATATTATAAAAAAGGCTAATAAAGCAATAATTAAACATACTTTAGCTATGCTATTAAAGGCTAATTTACCTTTTAATCTTTAATTAAAGGCAATATAAGTTATAACTTAATTATATAATATATTGCCTGCTTTAAGGAAAAAAAGGCGCGCCCTAAATACTTTTTTATATGCATAATTTTCTTACCATTTTTAATAATTTAAATTAGCATAAATTTACCATTTTATACCTTATTTATTGCTCTATTAAGATAATATCTATGCTTATAAATATAAAACATATATGCTTAGAAAGGAATGCAAAAATAATATAAAAAGACGCCTTATAAAGGGGGAATTAAAAGCTTATATTAAGTATTTAATTAATTATATAGCATTTAATATTTTTTAAATTTAAATTCCTTTGCTTAAGTAAATAATCTTTATAAGAAATATATAATTTAATAAGAATATATTTTATAAATTAATAATAAATAAAATAAAAAACAGCCTTTTAACTCTTAAAGTAAAATTATTAAATATTAAAATTATTAATACTAAAGAGATTTAAAACTATATTTATATTATACTCTTAATACCTTACGCAAAAAACAACCTAACTAATTTAAATAATAAATCTAATACCTATTTCATACTAAAAAAGAATAAAACTAGCACTTTTAATTAAAACTTAAGGGTAAGGACTTCTAAATTTAAAAGGCAAAGTTCGCTATATACTGCCTTTTTAAAAAGCTTAGGAAATTAAAAACAAAAACTTTTAATCCCTAAAAAAACCTTAAATATATTAAAACAAGGCTTTTATAAAGAAAAATATACTTTTATTAATAAAATAAAAATTAATAAACTTAAACCTTCCTTTTAAAAATTATATATACTTAAAGCTATAGGAAATTAAGAATCCTCTTAATTAATATAAATAAAGAAAATATAGGAATAAATTTAAGGGTTTAAACTTATAAAAAGATCTTTTTAAGTGTATAATTAAGATAAACGCCCTTAAGAATCCTTTAATTAACCATTATATTTAATAAATGCAACTATATTTTACCTTAATATAACTTTTTAAAGTAACTTTATAATTACTTTCCTACCTAATTAACTTAAAAAATAAAAATAAAAAATACTTAAAAACCTATATTTTTTAACTTTAAATAATATTATAATAATCATTATTTAAGCCCTTAAGATTAAGTTTAAGCCTTATTTATAATAATAATATTATAAAAATCTCCCTTTAAAACCAATTATATAAAGAAAAACTTAAAAAAGCCCCTTTTAAAATAAATAGCTTAAGGCAATATATTAAGAAATATAAAGCCTTATTAAGCTTAATATTTAAAGAATTATTAAGCGCTAAAAAGCAAAATTAATACCGCTACCCTTAAAATAAATATATAAATATAAGCTTAATAAAGATAAAATAATTAAATCTTTTAAAGCGCGAATTTATATTTAAGGAAACCTATAACCTTATTTTATTATAAAAAATATATACATTACAACCCTAGCTATAAAATTATTTTATATAATAATAATAATTACTATATACTTTAATTTAAAGATTTAATAATTTAATATTATAATTATATTTTTAAACGCTAGCTAAAAAAAGTTAAATTAAATTTATTGCAAACTACTTAATAAATTTAAAACGTTAAGGAAATATAAAATACTTTTAAAAATACTTTATAAACTTAAAAACTCCCTATTTCTTTAATATAAGGATTTTAGCTATATATTATAAAATTTAAGCTTAAAACCCTTATTAAAAAAGCCATGCCTTTTTATGAACCTAGCCTATAAAATAATAATCCTTTTTTATATAAATAATATTTTAATTATATATTTTAAGAATAAATATAAATTCTTTATAAGAATTAAAAATAAAATTAAGTTTATATATAAAATAAAGAATTAAAAAAAGGCTTAATAATTCTTAAATATATAAATTCTTAAAAACTAAGAAAAGCATATTATAACGCTCCTTTATAACTTATATATTAAAAAAATAATAAATAAATATAACTTATTAAAAAATAAAAACTTTTTATTATTTACTTTAATACTTAAAGAAAAGCTTAAGCCTTTCTTTAAATAAGCCTTAAAATAAAAAATTTAAAAGTTTTAAGAAAAAGTTAATTTTATTTTTTATATAATAATTATAATATACCTAAATATAGCATTTCCTTGCTTTATATTATTAAGATTCCTTATAAATTTAAATTTAAATTACTTTAAGATAATAAACCGCGTAATTTAATATTTATATATTACTTAATTCCTTAAATTATAATTTAAAGGGAATTAAAAAGCCTAAGCGCTTTTAATAGCTAAAAATGCTTTATTTATTAATAATAATAAAAACTAAAGATCTTTCCAAGGGTATATAATAACCCTTTTTAAAAGCCTTATATATTAAAAAATATATAAATAAGCAATTATTTCCACTTTAATCACTAAGGCTAAATTATTAACTTTAAAGCTTATAGCTAAAAAAATAATAGCTTTAAAACGCTTCTTTAAAAATATAATCTTAAATTTAAGCAAGCCTTAAATTATTTATTATAATAACTAAATAATAATATGCTTAATTATTAATAAATATAAATAGCTAAAAATAAAGCTTAAATATATAAATATTTAATAAATATAATTAAAATAAGAATTTAAAAGGGAAACCTTTAACATTATATATTTAAAAATTAAAAAAATACTTATAAATAAACTTACTAAAGTTTTATTATATACTTAATTTAAATATTTTAAAGCTTTTTTAAATTTTTAAGATATAAAGAAAGTAATAAAAAAGGATTAATTTATTTATTAATTATTCTTGCTATTAAGTTTTTATTAAAAATCTTAAAAACTATACTTTTTAAAAATTATAATATAACCCTTATATAAAAACTATTTTATAATTAAAAATTATCTTTTAATTTTTATAATAATATATTAATTAATTTAAAACCTTTTTTTAATTATTATAATAACCTTTTAACTTTTTTAAAAAACTTTTTTAATTTTTAATTAAATTCTTAATTATAATTTTAAATTAAAATTTAATAATATTTACTTTTTAATATTACCCTTAAAATTAAAATGCTTAATTATAATAATAATATAATTCTTATATTCTTTTATAATTTTTATATTATTAATAACTTAATTTTAAAGCTTTTAAGCCTTTATATTAGCTTTATTATGCTGCTTTAAAGCAATTATAATTTAAACTTTAAGGTGCTTTATTATATCCTTATATTTATTCTTTATAACCTTTATAAATTATTATTATAAAGTAAAGATTTTTTAAGTATTAAAAGGAATTATGAAAATATAATTAATATAAGTAAAATTAAACTTTCCATGCTTATATATATTTAAAGCCTCTTTTTAAGCATATTAAAACTTTTTAAACGCTAAAGAATTATTAAATTAAGCATAATAAAGATAAAGCATAAATAGCAAAAAGGTTATTAAAAGCAGCTTATAAAAATCGCCTTAAGTATAATAATAATAATAATTATTATTTTTATTATTATAATTTATATAAAAATTATTATTATAATTATATATAAAACTCTTAATATAAAGAAAATAAGGAATATAACGCTTATTAATTTTCTTAAGCTTTTTTATATCCTTCTTTTTCTTTTTATACTTTATTTTAACCTTTTCCTTAAAAAGGAGTTTTATTTTAAGCTTTAAGCTATTTATATATACTTAAAGATTCTTTAAAGCTATGTTAAGAATTAATATATGCTTTAAAATTAATTTTTAAATTAATTAAAAAACTTACTTTTAAATATATTATTTAATAATATTTTAATAAAAGCATTAAAGCTTTTATTATTTTTATTAATAAGCTTTTTATTAATTTAAATATATTTATATTTCTTTTTTTAAACCTTAAAAGTATAAAAAGGTAAAATAACTTAAGGCTTAAAAGTTTATTTTTTATTACTTTTAATTATCTTTAATATAATTAAAAAAATGCTTAAAATTAATAAAAGTAAATATTTTTAAATATAAATTTAATTAAAAAGTTTAAAAAAGAGGTTTAATTATTAATTATAAACTGCATTATAAAGCTATAAGTAGCTAAAGTTTAAGTAATAAAGTATATATATTATAAAAAAGGTTAAATAATTAATTACTTAATAAGCTATAGCTAATATTTTTAAGTATAAATTAGCTATTTAAAAAAGTAAGGCAATTAATAAGGTAAGAACTACTTTTTAACTAAGGGGTGTATTATATATATATCCCTAACCCTAGTTTATAACTACTTTCTGGAATGCTTAAATAGCTAAATTTCTTTTATTTCCTCCTTCTAAACTACTCTTAGGAAATAGACGCTTTTACAATCATGCTTTCAAACCACTCACGACACTTGTAGCCTTTCCACACCACACCCGGCCAACGGCTTCACCGAGGGCGACGGCAACATCTGTGCTCTGCGCTTTCAGGACGGGCGCGTCGACATGAAGGTCAAGTACGTCGAGACGGAGCGCTGGCTACTGGAGCGCAAGGCCAACAAGCGCCTGTTCCACATCTACCGCAACCCCTATAGTAACCACCCGTGCGTGCGCATGGCCAACGACTCCACCGCCAACACAATCATCCTCTACTGGGGCGGCAACCTGCTCGCCATCAGCGAGCGCGGCCTGCCCTACGCAGTCGACCCGGACACACTCGAGACCAGGGGATGCGATCCTTTCGGGGGACAGGCCAAGGCCAAGACATTTACTGCGCACCCAAAGGTCGACCCATACGCGAACGAGCTGGTGACCTGGGGCTATGAGGCGAAGGGCCTGGGGACCCCGGACGTATGCGTGTATACCGTCGATCCATACGGGAAGGTCTCAAATGAGTTCTAGTTCCAGGAGGAGGAACCCACGATGGTGCACGACGCCTGGGTCACCGAGAACTGGATCGTAATGTGCTCCATGCCGTTCAAGGTGAACTTGGACGAGGACCTCAAGAAGGGCTCGCAGCACTGGGAGTACGTGGTCGACAAGCCCTCCGGGTTCCTCGTGGCCCCGCGGCACCCGGGCTCACCCAAGCACCCGGGTGGAAGCCCGGTGAGGTGCGGCGGTACAACTGGAAGAACGGTTTGGTGATCCACACGGGCGGCGCGTGGGAGGACGAGGACGGTAACCTAAAGCTGGAAAGCCACTTCATAGCATCCAACGTCGCCTTCACCTTCTGGAACCCGCCCGGGATGAAGCACCCGGAGGAGCCGACGGGCGACTGGGTGCGCTGGACGATCGACCTGGACAAGCCGGCCGAGGCGTGGCTGCCGGACCCGGACGTGCTGTTCCGGGGCCTGGTCGACTTCCCCAAGACAGACGAGCACTTCCTAACGCGCAGGCAGCGCGTCGTCTACCTGGCGGCGTGCGACGCGGGCAAGATCTCGGGCCGCAGGTTCGGCTTCAGCTCGGTCGTCAAGCTCGACACCGAGACGCGCGAGACTACTATCTTCGAGCCGCCCGAGGACGGCAGCCGCCTGGCCGAGCCCGTGTTCGTGCCCCGCTCTGATGACGCCCCGGAGGGCGACGGCTGGGTCATCTTCTGGTGCGACAGCCCCAGCGTGCCCAAGGGCGAGATCGTCATCCTCGACACCAATGACTTCACCAAGCCCGTCGCCCTGGTCAAGCTGCCCTTCGCCATGCGTAACCAGGTCCACGGCAACTGGATACCGAACACGAAACCCGGGAAGCCGCTGCCGAAGTTGACAAAGGCCGTGAAGGATGTGACTCCGAGTACCCTTGGGGCGCTGAATCGAGTCTAGACGAGAGACCGTGGGGGCGGGTTCTGCGAAGTAAGGCTGCTTGTGTGAGGGATTGTTGAGTTGTGATTGTGACGATATCGGGTCTTTTTGCTCACAGCTTCGCACTGACTTACAATATGATACTTACGATTTGATTTGGGCGCGATGACGATGAGTCGAGAGAATGGCTGGGAGCGTTGCGCCTTGTCGGGACAAGAACAGTGTCGGTGTCGTGAGGTCACCAAAGGTCATTCCTCGATGTGCATAGTCAGCAGATATGAATATCGGGGACCAAATTCGGACAGAGCGAATTACTTGGACTGACATACCTGAATGTGTTTACCATTTGTACCCATTTCAAGGCCCAGCTGAGGATGAGCCCGATCAACTGAGTGACCATCAAGCAGGCCGGTGTACACTTTAATGGTAGCCCACGCATCTTGGATCTTGCTGTAGAAGAATGCAAGCAGGCTTCGAAGCTAGTTTCCGTAACGTTCAAATGTTGGTTCGATTGAATTCGCCGGTGGGCGCGGTTCATATCATCTACTTTCTCGTTACTCGACCATGACGGGCATATCGCCCTACCGGAAGAATATTCTAACATGTCCAATTTTGACCGACAGTAACGCTGGGTATCTATTAACCTGCCTCGTAGCACGCAGTAATCCCCTAGCCTCATCACCGAGTAAACAAGTTCATTTAAACTCCAAACCAATGCTTGCTTGCTTGCCCCAACACCTAAGATGCAACTCATCGTGAAACAAATGTGACTTGTGTCAGAGGCGGTAGTAACGCTAGTGCCAATCTTGCCGTTTTGCGACTGCGCACCATAAAATGGGTATATGCTGTAAAAGGGGTGGCCAAAATAAGGCGCCAGTCGAGCCATGAAAAGAAAAGTGAATTTAGCGAGACCATGAGTAGCGCTCTGGTCTACACAGAAAGGAAGATGGACGTGAGTATGGCAAAGCCCACGAAGAGCGAGTGTCCTAAGCCGAGTGGCAGAGAGGCCGCGGACCCACTGTCCTGCGTTCCTGCCTCAAAGCCGCTTTCCGCCGCAAAAGAAGGGGACGCGGCCGTCGTGGGGGTGGACAGATTCTGATTAGAAACCAAGGTGGCGAACGGAATAGTAGAGCCGTTGCCCTCAAAAGCAACGATGTTCGAGCTGGTGGCATTGAAATCCGTCTGCGCCATCCCGATCTCGTTGTTCACCAGGTCGTAGACCACGTATGCGCTCCGAAGGAAGGTGTCGCCCAGCAGGAATGGGCTCTTGGTTGAATTCTGGATTCCGAATTCGCACGCGTCCTCGCCCTCGAACGGTCCGGAGATGAAGGTTGGTGGAGGTCCGGAGGTGACGAGGTCGAGCACAAGCTCGTCCATCGACACGTTGATCCTAGGACCGTCTGGACCGGCAAAGCCGAAGGAAAAGTGCCCCTCGCTCTTCTGCATCCGGCAGGGCAGCAGGGCGAGCCCGACTTCCGGGGTGTATGCGGCGCCGACTTCTGTCCATATCTGCTCTGCTATGTCGCTGGGCAAGTAGCTGAGGGTTGTGCCCGAGTCCAGGACAACCTCGATTGGGAACTCGCTTGATGTCAGTTCGTCGGTGCCGCTAGCGCTAACAGCAAGTAAAGACGTGACCGGAACCAGGAAAGAGTCGTAGACGTTGGTCTTGTTATTCTCCAGTATGTCGATTCTCGTCAAGTTGCCCATGTACTTTTCCGTATCAATGCCACCAAACAGAATGTTGCCCTTGTTTGCGTCGAGGTCATTAAGCCACAAACTGTAGGCGTTGGTCCCTATGAGGCCCTCGTTTACCATGACTACGGGCAGGTTGGGATAGGCGGCCGAGAGGGAGTTTTCGGTGTCGACTATTGCTTCATTTAACGTGTAGCCCACTCCGACGAGCCCGTATGCGATGGTGGTGTTCAAGCCGAGACCCATTGTGACATTCGAAACCGTGGCGCCTGCGATCTCGAAAGTGTCCATGAAGTAGTCGCCATTGGAGAAGCTACCATCGACATATGATATGTCAAAGGTGCCCTTCCCGGCGTCGGTGTAGGTCGAGGAGGCATTGGGGTTAACTGTGCCGGCAGAGTCAGCTGCCGTCTGATCATCACAATCTTCAAATCTGGGGACTGTTGCGCACAGTTGCCAAGGGTGCACTTCTCCTGCTCGCACACAGTTGCTAGGTTCCATGGTACCCAGATGTCGCTGCTCCCGGTATCAAGCTGCAAGGTCAGGTTTTGACCAGGTGTGCCCATGGAGCACGTCGCGAAGTAGCCACCCCTGGTAAGCTCATTCGTGATGACGCCCTCGTGGGTATCTGCTGCGCGTCTGCCGAACCTCGCCTTGGGGTGGTGCTTCTGGATGTCCCATTGGACGGTGCCGGCGGCATTGGCGGCTGGCGCAAGTAATAAGCCGGCAGAAACGGCCAGCACAGCGAATGCCCTTGACATCCTACCGGCATGAAACGACTGCCACGGCGAATGATTTTTGCTGTGGTACGAGGCTCTTCGTGTGCGCGAGCCTCCAAGGCCACAAGATGCAAGGAGAGAATTGGCCGGACAGGACCCGAATTAGAGAAAGGAGGGCAGACCAGGCTCAGAACGACCCCAGCTTCGCTAACAAGCAGGAGACAATCGACAAGCGAAGCAGTTTGTCGATGTGAAAATGTGGGATGGGAGCGGGGCTCATAAGAAGACGAACAGCCTCAGAAGCGCCCGTAAGGAACGTCAGCGAGCTGGGAAGAGGTCAAAGAAAGAGAGGCGCGCATGTTGCGCAAGGGCTGGAATGGGAGTTTGAGGCAAGAAAAACCAAGGAAAAGCCAAGAGAACGGCGGCGTGCAAAGGCGTGACCCAAGAAGAAGGCCAAGCAGCGCGAGGGCCAGATAAGTAAGTCGTAAATGAGTGAGAGCGCAAGGTGCCGCGAAAGTCTTGGATGCTCTTGGGAGATGGCAGCTAGCACTGCCGGGTTCCCGCTGTCGAGCTGTTGGCCATCGGGTCGAGACGATGACGGATTGCGTCGTCAGTCGTCTGTCCTGCCTTCCAACGTGGACCGTGGAGGGAGGCAGTTGTCGTCCCATGCATAGCACGAGATGGCTGAGCCCCTGGGTGAGCCGGGAAGGGTTGTGGGGTGGCCGACGGGACTGTGGGATTGGCCTTATTAATGGAAACAACAGGGGGGGGGGGGGCCTGCCGCTTTGAGCTCTCCCTTTTGACTTCTTCCTGCCAACCTTCCAACTCCAAGCGTTACTCCTTGCCGGGCCGATCTGCACTGCACTGCCCAGCAGTAGCCCAGGTGCTGGGTCGACGTATGCTCCGTTTCAGCTGCCTCCTGGGCGAGAAAACCTCTACCAACGGCCACGCGATAACCCATCAGTCTTCTCCTTCACTCTGTCTCTGCCCTCCTCCACTTTCTCAGGTAATGGATAGCCAGGGTACCAGAGTATTACCTTTATGCCAAGCCCGTGTCGAGGAATCACACGCCATTTACCACGCTAGATACGGAGTACAGCAGCAGACTGCGGCTTGAACTGGCGGACACTGTGGAAATGCACCATGACCTTTCACGCACAACATACCAATCGGCCAGCAACACTCGAGTTCACTTGAGCATTGGGACATGTAGTACACGCTGTTGATGCACCTCGGACTTGACACTCCTCAAAGATGCCGATGAGATTACAATTCTCTGGCCTTTGTTTCACGAATCGCTGCGTTGTCTTGTCCGACGATCCTCCCAAGAAGCTCACGGCTTGGCTCTTGGCGCCCGGCCACTCCAAGTCCCGACTTCGAACGGACTCGGAAGAGAATGCCGTTTGGTTCGGAGCACGCTGGAGGCTATAGTGTGATACTGCAAATTTCTTGCGTTACACTACATCCGATCCGTTCTTGACAATGACTTGGTCACCACGGCTGACATGTCGACGCAAGATTCTCCACGAATACAACACCTGCGCGGCCTGGCCAAGATGAACTGCTACGACGACAGGTTCTTGTTCACATATTCTCCAAGCTTCTTTAATGACTCGACCAGCACGTCCGTCTCTGACACGTATCCGATCCGAACCTGTACAGTTGCATTAGCTATCACCGCGGGATGCAGAGCAAACCTTTTCACCCAGCCAAGAGAGGGCCAAGGATGAATCGGCAGTGGGCAGTACTCACGTATCCCTTGAAGTCCTGATCATGGCCAAAGCATTTCGAGCCTGGAAGGAACATTACTTTTGTTTTGTCCAGCACGTCTAGGCAAAATGCCACGTCATCCACTGGCTTGCCACCATCTGTGAATTGGATGAACGCCGTCGTGCCCGCCGTCGGCTTCACCCAGTTACATAACCCCTTGTGCCCGTCAACGAACTCCCCAAGCAGAGTGAGGTTTGTACTCGCCAGCTCCAGGTTCCTCTTGATCAGGGCAGGTCGCACCGCGTCGGAGAGAGCATAGCTCGCAACCTGATCGTCGAGTTGCGAGACGCTGATGGTCGTGTAGTCGCGCGCCTCAGCCACAACGTCGATGATGGCTTTGTCTCGCGACGCAATCCAGCCCAGACGAATACCCGCCAGAGCCCATGCCTTAGACATGGATCCCGTTGAGACGGTCTTGTCGTACCCAAACGACAAGATGGACGGCGGGATATCTCCGTCGAACGGCAGGCTGTGATACAACGGCCTGTAGACCTCGTCGCTCAGGATGATTATGTCGCGTGCTCGGGCGAACTCGACGATGGAGCTGAGAGCGGCCTTTGGGATGGTTGCCCCCGTTGGGTTGTTTGGGTTGTTGAGAATGATCATCTTTGTGTTGCTCTTCACCAAGGACTCAAGCTCGGTGACGTCTGGCACATAGCCATTATCCCACTTGAGCTTCCACAGGGAGACCTCAGCGCCCAGGCTCTGCGGGACGCCGTAGAGCTGCTGATACGTCGGGTAGACACAAATGACATGATCTCCGGGTCCAATCAAGGTGTACAGGAGGAGGAAATTGGCTACGATAGCCCCCTGGGTGATTAAAATCTTGTCGGCTGAAAGAGGTGTAGTAGTCTCGTTGTCAAACAGAGCGGCGACCAAGCCTCGTAGTTTCTCTGAGCCCCTAATGGCGCCGTAGGTGAGTTTCGTGGAGAGGTTCACAGGATTTGTGGGGTTCCTATTTTTGGAAAGAGTTCCTAGGTCGTCAATCGAGACGGACGCAGCACACGTCTCGGCGATGTTGAGAACGCCAGGCGTGGTCTCATACCTGTTGGACAGCGTCAGCACAGGAGCTCGGTTGGTAAGTTGGTGAGGCTTACTCGTCCATCCACTGCTCCACTGCAAAGGGCTCGATCTTGACCATTTTGAATATAGCTTGATTTTCGTAGACAAGAGCTGTACAATACTCAAAATTGGTGCAGTCGATGCCGAGATTTTCAAGTCCTAACGGGATATTTATATGCTAATGCTGCTGCGTGCGCAAATGCGCGCACACTCGCCTGCGCGTACTTGCTAGTCGATACTGGTAGTTGGTAATTTTTTGATAATTGAAAGTAGACTACTAGTAAGGCTTGTTATCTGCCAAAGTCCGCATGGAGCTGTCATATACATGGGTGCTGTAAAGTAGAAGTCGTCTCCCACGATTGGAGACCGACGCAGAGAGGGGAAGCCAGCCGTAGCTCCAACCAGTCTCATTTTCATCCCAAGCCTTGCCGCCGTGAAGATACACTTCCAACCTTGAAGCTCGGCTCGATACTACCGAGTACGTCACAGACTGTCCAGCAAGGTGCTCCATGTATTGTGTCTTGATCCCCAAAAGTCTGCACAGCCTTTCGAGAAGTGCGCATATGCGAAAGAACAATGTCAGATTACATGCAACGTTGTCTACCAAATAGATACAGTCGCGACACCCTCCTGCGAGTGGAGCTTTTCCTCCTCCGCATTGCGTCAGCAGGATTCCGGGAAGTCGGGGCAGCTTCCCAACCGATGGAATTGACCGATTCAGGAGCACGGGGCAGGTGCGAGACGTTACGGGGGGTGCCCAGCACCTGGGTACCTGGGGCCAGCAGGAGCTAAGTAGGGAAGTTTAGCCGGCGCCAAGGAGCTGCGCTGTAGGAGCTGCGCCGAAGCAGAAACAGGTAGGTACATGTCACCAGCCGCGGCTTACCTCTCCGAGCAGGTAGACTAGGTACAGTCCATGTATGACCAGGCACCTTATCGCTGCTCCTCTGACCTGACCACCTGCCACCCCAGAGCTCTTCCTCGAAACCACGCATCACCGTTTCCTCCACTCTCTCGCAGGACGCAGAGACTTTCTTCAGCAGAGCCGACCCAGCGCCGTCTTGTGCCCTTCGCCATGGCATCGCGGACAGCCCGCGCCGTCGTTTTCGGGGCGCTTGCGCTGTCGAGCGCCGCCCTCGCCCAGAACTTCTCGTCGTCATCCCCAGGCATCGATGCTCTCCGCGCGCAACTTGCCCTGATGGATGACAGGCCCAAGGACTGCCCACCATGGTCTGTTGTTCTTGTCCTCGTCCAGCTCTTTGAGGCTTTGCAGCCAGGTGCTGATGTTACGGCCTCTCTAGCTTCAACTGCCTCCTTCCAGCCTTCAGCTGTGCCCAGTATGCCGACTGTAACTCGTTCAACGGACAGTGTTCCTGCCCCGCCGGCTTCGGTGGCGTGGACTGTATCGAGCCTCGTGTGTTTCCCTGGCCCCAGCATTTCACAAACGACTTGCGATCCGTGGTAGCTGACCCTTACACGCGCAGTCTGCGGTTCCTTGGCCCGAGGCAACGAGCACCGACAAATACGTCATGGTGATACCTGCGAATGCGACGACGGCTGGGACGGCCTCAACTGCAACCTGTGTACCGACGATAGGGCATGTAATGCCCTGATGGAGACGGAAGAGGGAGGCGTCTGCTACCAGCTGGGCAACGTCTTGAAGAACAACTACCAGATGTGTGATGTCACAAACGAGAAGATTCGCGATCTCCTGGGGGAACAAGTACCTCAAGTCACCTTTACCTGTGATGCCTCAGAGGCTAGGTGCGACTTCCAGTTCTGGGTCGCCAAGAGGGAGTCTTTCTATTGTACTTTGGGCCAGTGCGATTCGGCCTACGATTTCAGCGACTCCTCCCAGAACAAGACCTCGTACAACTGCAAGACCGTCGAATGCTCATGTATACCTGACCGGATGCTCTGTGGCGAGAACGGCAGTGTTGACATCACTGACTTCCTAGACGAGGAGATCAAGGGCCCCGGCGCATTTAAGTGCACACAGATCAAAGGCGGCGCAAACAAGTGCAGTTTTGAGGAGCCTGCCATGAACGATCTGATCAACCAGATGTTCGGGGACTCCAGCATCACCTTGACATGTCGTTCTGGCGAATGCGTGCACTTCTCCGAGCTGCCCGACTACAAGCCGCCCGTTCCCAAGATCAACACACCTCTCATCGCTGGTGTCATCGCCGGCTGTGCTTTATTCCTCGTTGCGGTCATCGTCCTCACCTGGTATCTGTCCCGGCGCTCTTTCAAATACGGCCCCATTCATCTCGACGACTCTGATGACGAAGGACTCAAGCTCATGGCAGACCACAAGCCCGCATCGCTGCAGTTCGAGGAAGTGTCATACAGCCTCAACAGCAAGCAAATCTTGAATTCGATTCGGGGCGTGGCGTATCCCGGGGAGCTCACTGCTATCATGGGCGCTTCTGGGGCTGGCAAGACGACCTTTTTGGACATTCTTGCACGCAAGAACAAGCGAGGAACCGTCAGTGGTGATTTCTACGTCAACGGCGAGAAGGTCACGGATGCGGATTTCAAGGCTGTGGTTGGATTTGTCGACCAGGAAGATACGATGCTGCCAACCCTCACAGTCCACGAAACCATTCTGAACAGCGCCTTGCTGCGACTGCCCCGCGACATGACCCGAGCCGCAAAAGAGCAGAGGGTCACCGATGTCGAGAAACAACTTGGAATCTACCATATCAAGGACTCCCTCATCGGCTCCGAGGAAGGCAAAGGCCGTGGAATTTCCGGTGGCGAGAAGCGCCGTGTCGGTATCGCGTGTGAACTGGTCACTAGCCCCTCCATCCTCTTCCTCGACGAGCCTACCAGTGGCCTGGATGCATATAATGCCTTCAACGTTGTCGAATGTCTTGTGACCCTTGCGAAAGACTTCAAGCGAACCGTCATCTTCACTATCCACCAGCCACGTTCAAACATTGTCGCCCTCTTTGACAGACTCATTCTCCTCGCCCAAGGCAGACCAGTCTACTCCGGTCCATTTGCTCAGTGCCAGGACTACTTCGACCATATTGGATATCCTTGCCCCCCTGGTTTCAACATCGCCGACTACCTGGTTGACCTGACTATGCACGCCGGCGCATCGGCAACCTTTGATGATGGCACCATATCGGTTGATGCCGCCAGTGTCGGGCCGAGCAGCGTTAGAGGTGTTAAGTCTATCGCGAGTGTGTCGAATGTCAGCATCGGAGAAGATAGTGGCGCCGAAGCCTCATCCTCTCGACCCAAGAACAAGCGTCGGGATTCGGTCAAGGCTAGGCTGGAGCGAGAGCTTTTCACGCGCCGCCAAACCAACGCCGAGACTGCAGCTTCTTCCGATGGAGAAGGGGAAACGGGAGCTTACAAGCTTCACAAGCAGCCTCCTGGTCATGTTCCTCCCCAGATCATCGAGGACCCACATGATCTCCCACCTGCGGCCAGTGGCGGCACAAATCTTGACATCTTAGTGAACTCATTCGCAGAGTCTGACATTTCCGGCACGACACATGATGAGATCCAGCAAGCAGTTGCCAGCGCCGAAAATGCCAACGGCCGCAACTCCAACGGATACAGTGTCAGCGGCTCGAACATTTACATCAGCGTTGTTGGCAAAGGATATGCGCGCATCGGCTACGGCCGACAATTTATCATCCTCTCCCAGCGGACGTGGAAAAACCTGTACCGCAACCCACTGCTGATGCTGACACACTACGCCATTGCCATTCTCCTCGGAGTCCTCTCTGGGTATCTCTTCTATGGCTTGACCTCGGACATCCCCGGATTCCAGAACCGGCTTGGTCTCTTCTTCTTCGTGCTGGCCCTCTTTGGATTCAGCACTTTGACCAGCTTGAACGTCTTCTCCTCTGAGAGGCTGCTGTTCACAAGAGAACGCGCGAATGGCTACTACTCTCCTGTCACCTACTTCGCCTCTAAAGTACTCTTCGACATCGTTCCGCTACGAATCATCCCGCCAATTCTGATGGGCATAATCATTTATCCAATGACGGGGCTGAAGGCAGATGCGGCCCACTTCTTCTTTTTCCTCCTCGTGTTGGTACTTTTCAACCTCGCCGCCGCCGCCATTTGTCTCTTCATTGGTATTGTGTGCAAGGACAATGGCGTGGCAAATCTGATCGGCAGTTTGGTTATGCTCTTCAGTTTGTTGTTCGCGGGTCTCCTTCTGAACGCAGAAAAGATTCCAGATGGGGCCAAATGGCTTCAGTGGTTGTCGATTTTCCACTATGCCTTTGAGTCGCTCATTGTTAACGAGGTTAGCAAACTGACGCTCGTTGACAAAAAGTACGGCTTGGATATCACAGTACCTGGCGCTGCCATTCTTAGCTCATTCGGCTTCGACAACGGCGCCATGTGGAAGGACGTTATTTGCTTGGGAGCTTATGCAGCTGGCTTTGTTGTGCTGGCGTACGCCGCCATGCACGTCCTGCTGGTTGAGCGGCGGTGATCGCTGTCGGACAGCAGGTGAAGAGGAGGACTGACTGGGATTCAAGCGTGTTGAGCCATCAAACGAGCGTTCATTGCACACGGTCGCTGAATCTGTCTGAAGATCAATCGCTATCTAGACCATGCTTAACTCCCTTAGAAACGAGCCTGGGCCACTTGTGCCCATCTTTGTCTTTTCACACTGCATCGGATCAGGGGCGTTAGGGGGCATTTGTCGATTTGTAGCTAGTAGCCGGGACCTCGGGATACACTCGATACCTTTCCCATGTACACCAAGTTACTGACCAGGATGTTCAAAGATCTTGGATGCATTGCTATTGTACAAGCCCACCTGCTGGGTGTGATTCACCTTTTCCTGTGCCTATGTGTTCACCGCTTCTTGTCGCCTCCAGCAGACACAGCGCCACCAGTCAGCTCTCCGGAAACCATCTTCTGGCGCTGCGTAGTGAAGCTGACCGCACTCTCGTACTTCTCAACGGCCTTGGTGGTCGTCCCTTTCATGCCTGCAAACATGGCCCTGACGGGAATAGGATGACCATGAGCGTCCCACACGTTCTCGGCGATCTTGCCCTGCCACAGGCCGCGCCCTTTCCAGAAATTCTCGGAAAAGACCTCCTCGACCCTCTTGGCGAGCTCAACCTCGCTGACGATGAAGCTGCCCGCCTCGACGTACAGCCGCTGGATGGCGTCCTTGCGGGCCTCGGACCGCTCCCTCTGCAGCGCCGCCGTGCGCGCCTGCGACTTGAGCTGCCGCTCCTTGTACTCCGGGTCGCGTATCACCCTCGTGTCCAGCGTCGCCTGCGTGACCGTCCCGCGCGTGAAGACGTCGTCCAGCCCCTCGGGCGCGTTGGCGGCGCTCAGGTTGCGCTGCCGGTGGGACTCGGCGCGGTGCTTGGCCCGCCCCTCGCGCGCGTTCTTGCGCGCCCACAGCTTGTCTATGCCCGCCGCGAGCGCCTTCCGCCGCGACTCGGCCAGCGCCCGCTTCCACGCCGCCCGGTCCGACTTGGGCGCCTCGCCTGCTGCCTCGGCCCGTGACCGTGGTGCCGTCTCGTCCACGAAGCCGGCCTGGATCTTGTGGCTGCCGTTGTTGCGCCGGTGGAAGATCTCGCGCGGCACGGGCAGCACGCCCTTCACTGGTGGGAGCTTATCCTCGGAGGATTGCGGCAGCTCGGGGAGGTTGATGAAGCGCGGGGACTCGGGGGGGATGTCGACCTCGAGGCGGGAGGCTGTTGTGCTGAATGTTCGGAAGGCGGTGGAGGTGGTGGATGGCGTCGAGGTCGCGGATGGGAGGATGGTGGCCGATAGCGAGCGCAGTGGCGCTCTTGGTAATGTTGGCGCCATGTTTGAGGTCTGTTGTTTCTCTCCCTTTTCGACGTGAGACGAATTGGCCGTTCAAGTCCGGAGCCGAGGAAAAGGTCGAGATTTTGCTGCCGTCCTGCCCCCGCCGATCGACCAAGTGAGCGTGCAATGGCGATGATGTTTGGATCGTATACCAAGCAGACCAGTCAGATTTTCCCAGGCGGAGTCGGGTTTATGCAGCTCCGGCTCTGCAGCGGCTAGAATGAGCGAACAAGCCTGCCAGCAAGCCGAGCAAGCCTTGTCCAACACGGACCCACTAAAACTTTGGGACTGGAGCTCTGCCAGCCGCGCCCCACCGTCCCCAACTAGACCCTGCAGGCTTTGAACTTTTTTTTTCTCTCCCGCTCCTCCTCTTTCCAGCGATATTCATCGCACCGCCACATCTTCTCCTACCTGCTGGCGGTTGCCTCCCTACAACTATCGAGCGCTCAAACGAGGTGGAGAGGATTGGAAAGGTCGATAGCCCATCTGTGTTTCTGATCAACGACCGACCTCGACCCGGCTGTCTCCCTATTGGATTTTGAGGCTGCCAGTGCAGCTAGAGGCGAGAATGGGTAACTTCAAGAAAGAGAAGAGCCGTCGTGCTCGGGATGGTACGAGTACAGGTGGTGCGACGTTCAAAATCAAAGGGTAAGCCTTCTCTTGTCCAGTTTCCTCCGCACTCCTTCACCTGTTTTGACTAACGTCGTGGCCAGCGAAAACTTCTACCGCGACGCAAAGAAGGTCAAGCAACTCAACATCTTCAAGGAGGGCAAGGCACAGCGAAACGCAGATGGAGAGATCACAAAAGCCGCCAGCTACCAGAGCCGCGATGTCCCCAGCGCCCGAGTCGAGCCGAATAGGAAATGGTTCTCCAACAGCCGAGTCATCAGCCAGGAGTCCCTCAGTGCCTTCCGAGAAGCCGTCACACAGAAGGAGAAGGATCCCTACACGGTCCTGCTTAAGAGCAACAAGTTGCCCCTGAGTTTGATCCGCGACGGCCAGGATAACAGGGTGAACGGCCTGAAAGAGCACCAGGCAAAGATGACTGTCGAGACATCACCGTTTGCCGAAGTGTTTGGGCCCAAGTCATCACGGAAGAGGGTGAAGCTGAGCGTCAGCAACATCGACGAACTGGCGGGCGACTCGGTCAAGAGCCTTGAAACCTACAACGAGCAGCTGGAACAGGCTAGGTTGCTGAGTGGCGAGCTGGAGGCCGAGCAGGCTGAGGCTGGCGATCTTCGTCGAGATCAAGAGGCTGCGGCTGTGTTGACGACGGCGAACGAGCCTATCTTCGACAAGGGCCAGTCCAAGCGTATCTGGAACGAGCTTTGTACGTCTCTTCCTCCTCTATTTTCATTTCTGGGGCGATACTAACAAATTTCTTACAGACAAGGTCATTGACTCCTCGGACGTTATTCTCCACATCCTAGACGCCCGCGACCCGCTGGGAACACGTTGTCGGTCTGTTGAGAAGTATCTCAAGGAGGAAGCACCACACAAGCATCTCGTGTTCATCCTGAACAAGTGTGATTTGGTACCAACTAAGGTTGCTGTAAGTTCTAACTTTTTCTTTTATAAGGCCCTTCGGGGTCCCCCAACCCTAGTCAGGTCATTTTCCGGTGTCTTCATGCCAAACAATGGAATTTGGCCGTTACGGCTTGGGGAGAGCAACTTCCACATCTTAGAATCTCTGGCTTTGGCCGGAGAGGACAGATGGTCTCCGTTTTGGTTGACCATCGTGAGATTGGATTTGCCTCCATTTTGAGTTGAAGTCTACCTCGTTCTTTCGAGCACCTTCGCCGTGGATTTCTTAGTACGAGAGGCGCACATATATACGAGCATAAATTGCTCTTTTGACTACTGTCAATCAATGTTTGTCTGACGCTGTTGCTGACTGACGACAAACAGGCTCAATGGGTAAAGCATCTTCAAAAGGACTACCCCACAGCCGCCTTCCGGGCCTCGATAAACAATCCATTTGGCAAGGGATCATTAATCAACCTCCTCCGACAATTTTCCAAACTCCACGCCGATAGGAAACAAGTTTCAGTAGGCTTGATCGGTTACCCCAACACCGGAAAGTCATCGATCATCAACACCCTCAGAGGCAAGAAGGTCGCCACTGTGGCTCCGATTCCTGGGGAGACGAAAGTGTGGCAGTATGTCACATTGATGAAGAGGATATACCTGATTGATTGTCCTGGTATTGTGCCACAAAACCATCACGATGCCCCGACGGAGTTGCTCCTACGAGGCGTGGTGCGGGTCGAAAAAGTAGAGCATCCTGAGCAGTACATACCAGCCGTGCTGAAGCGGGTGAAGAAGCACCATATGGCAAAGACATATGATCTCAGTGACTGGAATGATGACCACATCCTGTTCCTAGAGCTTCTCGCCAGGAAAGCAGGGCGACTGTTGAAAGGCGGCGAGCCTGATGTTGACGGTGTAGCAAAGATGGTGCTCAACGATTTCAGTAAGTGACCCGGGAAGCCTTGTTGCCAGGAGTTCAAAATGCTAACATGCATCAGTGCGCGGACGGATACCGTGGTTTGTACCCCCACCAGTCGCGGGAGACGACAAAGAGGATGCCACCGCCGAGAGTGAACAAAAGGCGCCAGAGAAGGTGCTCAAGAAGCGCAAGAGGGACGCCGCAGAGGAGGCAGAAAAAGCTGTGGAAGAGGACAGCAGCCCAGAGAATGTTGATGAGGACGAGTTTGATGGATTCAGCAACGCAAGCGAGCCCGAGATATCCGATGACTCGGACTCGGAGGCTCCGCACGAGGACGATGGCGAGGACGATGCAGACGAGGACGATGCCGCCCCAGAGGTTGAGGATGCTGAGGATGGCGGCGCAGCTGTTGCGGAGGAAAAGGAGGAGGAGCCAGCTCCAGCACCAGTACCTGAACCAGAACCAGTACCCGAGGCACCGACGCCAATGCGACGGTCATCTCGGCGTACCAAGAAGCCTGTCAGCTTCCAATGAGCGGGCCTAAGAAGACTCATCTTCTTTGACGACAAACAATTTCATGAGATACCCCGAGCGCCTCTGGGCGCCAGATGCTCCGTCCGTTACCATGTCCCTGTGATCGTTTCCGATGTTTATGGTTTGCAAACCTTTGAGGAGCATGTTGAAGCCGTGGCAGCCTCATAGTAGATGGAGGGTGTCCTCCTGGCAGGGAGACAAGCAACCTCACCCTATACTGTGTTGGCTGATCATTGCGGGGTTACCAGTACCGTTCACATTCACCGAGCCAGGTCCAGAGGTTTCACAACAGATATGACCTTTATGATCATTGATTTTATAACCCTTGTCATTGTATGTTTGGCGAGTGGGCTGGTGTATTGGCGCTCGACTTACTAGCCAAAAGACTACCTGCTCTGAGTGGACAAGCGAGAGAAGTTGTCGTCCTGCACGAAGTCGTCACAGTTTTCCATAAAGTGTTCATTCCCGGGGAGTTGTTCTCAGTCCAGCTCATCCCTTGAGATTCAATCGTTGCCACTTGCTACCAGCAGCGAACATGACCGCAACGCCGGCGTAGGCTATGACCACGGCAAAGACGGCGCGCATGGCATCCAGATATGCCTGTATGATACCTGGCACGGCGTCGGCAGGGAAGACATTGCGAATGTCCGTGGCACCCGTGTTGATGACAGTGAGGGGATCGACGCCAGGGGCAAGAGCAGGAAGCTTGTTGAGAAGCAGGTTGCTGAAGACTGACTGCCCGGTTCCCAAAGAGGTTGAGGTGCCAACGCAGAAGGAGACTGGGGAGCGCTCAGAGACCGTATCAGCGACCGATGTCTTCTGTTCGGTGGAAATCATCAAGAATGGCAAGAGCAGAAAGGATACTTACAGAGAAGCATGGCTGTCCTGGAAGGGAGGGTCCTCGGGCTCCGCATCCGCCTGGCCCGCGATGATGCCAAGCGGCAGCCCGCTTCCCATCGCGAGCAGCCAGAACCTGGTAGCCTATCCACTTTGCCGGGGGCGAGGTCTCGTCGAGAGTATAAACAAGACCGGCCCCGATGCACCCGCCGGCGCTGGCCCAGACCATGAACGGAGTATAGTAGCCGAACCGAGACACCAGGAAGCCAGTCAAGGCTGATCCAATACCGCAGCTGATGAGCATGGGGAGATTGCGGAAGCCTGCCTCAGATGGCGAGATGCCGGCGACGACCTAAAAGTAGATTGGGATGTAATAAAGCAGGAGGCAGAAGGCACCCTCGTGGAAGAACCCAAAGCCCATGCTCATGTATACGCCGCGCTGCCTCACGAGTCTCGACACGAGGAGGGCGTGATCACCTTGGAGGTACTGGGAGACCACGAAGGCTATCAGAGCGACGCCCGAGCCAACGAAGAGGCCGATGACCTCGGCTGAGCCCCACGCCCGATGGATGCCAGCCACCTCGACCGCACGCGTGAAGCAGACCAGAGCTGCGAGCACGAGGAGGATGCCAACAGGGTCCAAGTGGGACAGCTTCTCCCTGAGCGGCAGCGCCCTCGAGCGGCGTGCGCTGGTGGATGGCGGGGGCGGGTGGAACAGGAACAGAATCACGGCGGCCGAGACGGCGGCGACGGGCAGGTTCACATAGAAACACCAGCGCCATGTCGACCGCTGGGTGAAGGCGCCGCCAAGGATGGGGCCCAGGACGCTGGCGAGGCTATACACCGTGTTGATGAGGCCCGTGAACACGGGCCGGAGCCCCGGGCGGACGGTGACGCCCAGGATGGCGTATCCGCCTGCTGCGATCCCGGCGGCGCTCGCGCCTAGGATGGCGCGGCCGAGGATGAGGACTGTGCTGTTGGGTGCGAGGCCTGTAGTACAGTCAGTGGGTTACCTAGCATTGGGAGATGACTCACGGCATGCGTTGGGGCTGCTTACCGCCGATCAGGGCTCCGACGCCGAAGATGAAGACAACCACGAGGAAGGTGTATTTGATGGAGAAGAAGGGATATACCTTGCCCCTGTAGTATCACAGTCAGCACAGCACAAGCTCTAGATTGGTGAAAGGAAAAGAAATAAAAAGAATATAGTGGAAGCAGACGGGTCCATACCAGAACGGCTGTGTGCAAGCCAGAGAGATGAAAAAAGCTGATGAGTACCAGCCGATGAGGTTAACACCAGGAAAGTCTTCAGTGATCTTGGGGATAGCGGTCGCGATGATTGTCTAGAGCCGTTAGGAGTTGCTGTGAGGCACATGTCCTGAGGTTTGAAGCCAAGAATCGAGCAAATACATCCAGCGTATGATGCTTTGGTGTACTTACCATGTCTAGGCCGACCTGAGAAGGTGTTGTTAGCAATGTAGGTCGAGGCAGGTCATGGAACTCGACGCGGCGTATTACCAGAAAGAGCCCCAAGGCCACCCCGAAAGATACACATGAGGTCCAGAAGACGTTGGGATAAACAATGGCATCTTGAGCTTCACTATCGGGAGTTTCCTTTGTCACCATATTGTCACTGTTGTCCGCCTGGTCTGCAACGTCCTTTCCCTTCTCATGATCCATGGCGGTGTAGGCAATCGCCCAAGCTTATTGCGGGGAGTGCTGTTTTGCTAAGCGGTTATACGGGCAGCCTCTTCCTCGCGTAGGGAACCAGATATGGCCTGTACAAAAGGCAATTCGCAAAGTCAGACCCCAGAATTCGAACAAGGTTACAGGATATGGAATTTGTAGAGTAATTTCAAAGCAGTGAGACTATATGTTGACAGAACCCCATCGTACGGTAGCATCATGCAGCAAACATGAAAATCATGCCATATGCAGCATAGCTCACGGGAATAAGTCCGTAAGCACGCCGTCCCTCAGCAGGATGTGGGTACAGGTTGCATTGGGCTGTCGGTAGCGGACACGATAAATCGAATGGCCCGACGAGGTGAGCGTACATGCTGCACTCGTAAAATGAATAACTGTGCAGCAGAATAGGTATTCTGTTACGCAGAGCCGCTATGGCATCCCGTCAGGGAATACAACCCTATTCATATAGATTCCAAGTATGATGATCGTATGATTGGTGGAACAGCTATTAGACGCTTTTGTGTATGAAAGATACTCAGTTGTTAGTACTGCTAGTGTTGGTATCCCAATAGTCGGGTTACATACTACGATCAAGGGATAATCAAGACGGCGAACTGCTTCAGCAATGACCATCGCAGAAGAGATCCATTTAAGCGCCGTATGCACGCCGCGCATCTGTCGAGCACCGCGTCTACCATGCCTTTGTTGATACAGATTCAACGTCACTTCCTTGCGTTTTTTTTTGTTTTTTTTGATAAGACGTGACCACTCATGTTCTCGGAACGTTTGCATTTCGATATTGATCATTGACCGATAGTATTGACATAGTTGAGGCTCGTATGCTCTGCTGAGTTGCCCCGAGTGGCGTGTCCGCACCACCCGTCCTATATAGCTCTCGTGGTGGAATCTTAACATTCTGGGCTGAACTTTGGGGATGAACCGCGTGTTCGGGTCTGGTGATCAGGCGTGCATGTCAGAATATCAGGCGTGCTTGTCCTCAATCTTTCTGCTGCATCATCCATTACTGTTGAAGTATTTGTATCCTCCAACTCGTACCTTCCTTCCACTATCCATTCACACGCTTCGGAGGCCGTCGAAATGGAGGGATAGGGCTGGGTCATGTTTGCTTGACCCGGACGATGCTCCTGAAGCAAACCTTGCAGCCAATCTCGCCTTTCTGTGGTCACAACATCCAACAGCAAACCTCCATTTGAGCAACTCACTGATGGATCAGCGCCATACGCTAAAAGAAGAGCTGTTACAGCGGATGCGTAGTGGAACGACGGCATTTTCACTGCGATCTCCAGGGGCGTGGCTCCTCGCAGGGTCCCGTTCGGATTGAATCTCGCGTCGAGAAGCACTCTGATCACTTGATCAATTGGTGCGCTTTTCGAGATAGCATATCCCAGAATACTTCCATCATTTTCGTTGAAGACCCTTTCCTTTAATAAGTTCTTTGTTCGAGGGTGGGACAAAAGGAACGAAGCGCTATCGATGTACGGTAGACGCCAATCGTTCCTGGCCCCATTTTCAATAGCACGGTGCAATGGCGTTTGACCACACCAGTTCCGCTGGACCATATCAGGGCGTGTCAATCTCCGATCCAGAAGGTGAGATGCAACAGCAAGTGCCTCGCGATGAAACCTGTCCATGCCACCTGTGAGATAGTGCAGTGCCGTGTTCCCCTCTTGACATCGAAGTTTGAGCCGATCAGCTTCAGTTGTCTTGGCCAGATCCAGAAGAATAAGTTTCAATTCTTGCCCATCTACCTGCTTGCCAGAAACATGTGACTGGACCACACCAAAGTTTCTTAGAGTCTGGTCTTCATTCACCTCCAGGGCAAGCATCTTGCATGCTGCAAGGAGCGCGCTTGGAGGAGGCAGTCCATCCCGAGACTTGACACCCAAGAGTGTCAGGCGTTTAATCGGCTCAAAAAAGTCTATTTCCTCCAGTCTGGCCATGAGAACTCGGTTTTCGTGGTGAAGAATAGTGTTGCTGATGGTGGGAAAGTCAGGGAGGAAAGGATCTGCCCCACCGCGAACGAGAGTTAAGAACTTCAGTGTTTGATTTCTCTCAGCGGCAACTTGAAGATGATAGCGAAACTCCGTATGTTGAAGCCGTTCTCCAACAGGCGCCTGATAGCCAAGGTTTGGGTCAGCCCCTAGCTGAAGCAATAGTTCGACCCACTCCGTGCTCAGCCGTTCCAGTGCTATTTGTAGGAGAGGCACTGAAAATTTGTTTTTACCGTAGGAGTCCCTTAGACCGCCGCGGCGGGCGAGAAGTGTTACTATCTTTTTGTCCTGTCTCTCAAGTGCAAGCTGTATAGCTGGTTGGCCATTTATGTACGACGCGTAGCCAGGGCCTGAACCAATTAAGGGGCAAGCTTCGACCAACACTCTGACTGCTTCGAGATTGCCTTTGAAGACGGCAACACCGATAAGGGAATCCTCCTCGGGTCCTAAATGTAGTTCAGGGCTGTGTGACAGGAGTCTCAAGAAGATCTGAGTATTGTCATTTTCAAGAATTCTTCGAAGCGCATATGGTACCCAAGCAGACCGAAGCAAAGGCGGCGTATTGTCGCGAATCAATATCCGCGTCAGGAGATTAGACAACTGGCGCCCGTCGAACGTTGTCTCGGAGATGCAGCCAAGTGTTGCAAGTAGCATCTGGAGAACGTTGTTTCCGTTCCTAGAATGGGGCATCGTGTGGTCGGCTCCCAAGTCCAAAAGTCGCTGTAATGATTGGTATAGTAACTTCCAAGGCACTTTCGACCCGGACGCATTGGTTTGGTCCACGATACTGTGATCACCCTCAAATTTGGGACTAGCAGTCAGGATATTGGTAGCGAGCTGGAATAGGTGTACCAGAATAAGGCCCAGGGTGGAGCGATCCCACCGACTGGCAAGGGGTGGCGATGCCAGCTCGATAATTCCTTGAGATATTCTCTCACCGTCAGTTGGCTCTGTAGTTGGCTCTTCGATGATTGCGCAAACTAAGACTTCGCAATGATGCTTCAGCGCCCAAGACAGTGCTGGCCAAGAATCTTCCACGGGGCTCTGAAAAGGGGGCTTCGCCACCTGTATGTTGCCACGCAGCAGCCTCATCCAAAGGTGCCAGATCTGCACGCACAACGGGGTTTTCTTCTGAAAAGCTCCGCAGTGTGTGAGCCAGTTCGACACAGCGTACTTTTGGAAGCAGTGTGGGTCAAAACTCAACATCCTGGCAGCTTGTATCTCTGCTAGCAAGCGTCCAATGTCGAAATCTGTTGACCTAGAATGGCGACGATCCGTCTTCTTGAACAGGTGCGCGAGATGACCAAGAAGGGGGTGCGCGTGAGTCGCGGTCCCTATCACCTCCTCAGCCAATCTCTCCCCATCGATCTTCCTCGTCGTGGTAACAGCTGATTCGAAAAGTGGCATATTCAGGAACGTGACACAGATCGCGCCGGACTGAGCCATGGCTTCTTGCAAGGTGAAGTGGTACAGCATAGTGCGAGGGTTCTTGGTAGGCTGTAACAAATGGCTCACTACGCTGTAATGTATGAACCGAACTTTCTCATCTTCTTCGTCCAGTTCTAACAGATTACCGCCGCAGAGTGAGATAAGCTGAGAGGCATTTGTTGGCACTTTGGATGGGTACCAGACCGGATCTCCAGGGACCACAGCAAGGGCAACCCTCAGCTCGTCGAGAGAAAGCGGCGACGGAGCAGCCATAACAAGTTTCATGATTGAGTCTCCGTACCGGTCATCAATTATCTCTTCTAAAGCCCTCTCGAAAGTTTCGGGTAAGTCCTTTGGAAGATTGTTGATCAAGTTTAGAATTTGTTCGTAAGTGACGACTGTTCTTGACTGACTGGGGAAGATCGAGTCCAGCTGCAGGGACACCCACAAATACCTAGAAGACTACAAGTCAGTACATGTATCGGAAAGTTGATAATTGAATGCATGCTTCTTCTCACATTCCTTGCGCACCAGCCAGTAATTGTTGCTTGACCAGTTCTACAAGTTCGTCGCTGAACAGTCCCGGCTGGCTTGTCTGTTTCCGTCGGGCTATCTCCTCGGTAATGTAGGCCTTGATCTCTCCATCATGCATTTCATCATCAAGGCTCACAGAAAACTTTGGGGCCAACTGTTGGACTGTAAGCCGTTGGAACATCGATCCTGAGCGCGCTGAGTAACAAAGAAGGATTATCCGACATGCCATTAAGCGGCGAAGGCCATAAATGACCTCGGTGATCTCGTCGCTAGGACAGTCCTCGAGCCCGTCGAAAACTAACACATATTTTGCGTTCTCTGGAGGGACGTCCATCAAGAGGTCGATGATTCCCGCACTTGTTAGCAGTCGCGACGAAGTGTCCCCTTGTCTTGAGAGGTCGTCCCAAGTCGAGTCGTCGCCTGGTATGCTATCCAGCTGGTGGAATGCTATGCTTCCCAGTACAGCTCTAGCCTTCAAGCTCTCTTGATCCTTGAATGTGCAAAAGAAGAAGGCGCATGTCTGGTGCATGCTGATCTGAGCCACAATGTTTGCCATCATGACTGTCTTGCCGCTGCCAAGTTTGCCGCTGATACACAAAGTTGAAGACTCGTCCTCCGCTATCCAAGATTTGTAGGCCGCTGTCTCGTATATCCACTTGCAGTCTCCCTTCTTCCTGTGCCGTCTCCAAGCAGTAATGTGTTGGGATTGGTTCGGCGACAGGAGACGTAGTATGCGCTGTTTGTAGTCTCTTCGTCTGAACATCTCGGTATCAACCACGCACGCCGTTGCGAGTTGCTGAGTCTTGTGTTGAATCAACAAGCCCCACTTATCCATCTCTTCCTGCAGCGGTTTGAACTCGGAGTCAAAGGATGCGCCAAGTGATGACCAGACTTGGCCCGCGAAAGATTTGTTGCTGAAAGCAACGGTCTTTCGGCACAGTCGCATGAGGACTATTAGGTACTCGCACAGAAAGGTCTGAAGAGCCCGAGACTGAGGGAAAATTTGGGCGAAGTCGTTATGGAGGTCCCACGAAGTCCCGAGCTTCATGAACAGACTGGAGAGCTTCTCGAAGTAGCCGCGATAGTTGGTAGCGGTCTGAAAGTCAGCTACATGCGAAACGTAGGCGGTGCGATCTTGAGTGTTTGCGAACCTGCAACGCCAGCCTAACAGCACACCAAATACTCGTGGCGATTACATTCTGAGAGCCTCCAATCATGACATCCCCTATATTCGCGAGTGTCTGAAGGCGGTCCAAGAATTTCCCACACTTGGTACCATACGGTCGACAGGCAGAATGCCTCCATTCGCTGTCTCGGTTTAACTCTTCCGTCACGCGTATGGCGTCTCGTCCAGACAGTTGTGTTCCGGCCGTTTGCATCTTTTGGAATTCTCTCTTTCGATCCTCGTCTAAGGTTTCGGCGAACTCCGAGACTGCGACTCCAAGCCGAACGTCCGGCTTTAATCGACCGCTTTGTGTTGACAAGATGAGCTGCTTTGATACTCGCTCCATGCTGAAAGAACGCAGGTAAACGTCAGATGGAACCGATGCTTATGACAATATCTAGGTAGTGACGAGCAATACGGGTTTCCACAGACTTTCCAGATGTTCAGGGAAAAAAAGTCTGACAGCCTGACAGCATCAGAGGTGTAATTAAGAAAGCGACCCCACTCCACTGGGATAATGAGGCTTGCGGAATCGGCGCAGCCACCTGCAAAGACCAAAGGACCACGGGAGTGTTATGATTGGAGTGACATCTGAACCACCTATGCAGTCAGAATGCAATGCAATTAGAGGCAGCCTGCTGATACCGATCTTGTGTTTCACATTCTATGCATGAGTCTGCCTGACCTAACCATCTCTGTAGACACGGCCGAGGTCATGTCTCACACGCGGGGAAGACGGTTGTGTCTACACGTGAACGGCTAGCATTAACAATGCTGTGTAACCAATTGAGAGCCAGTATGTATGTGAGTTGGCTGAGGTCATGACAGCTTTGCGGGTGAAGTCAAGGGATGCTTCGGGTCAAATCGCTTTATAGCCCTCTTCCTTCTGAGAATATGCTACGGTTTGGTCCGCATTTGCACCCGAGACTTGCTAAAATATGAACACATGAGGTAGTTACATGGGACGGTGGCTTTCATTTGAATTATTCTTGCCCCTATTGATGTTGAGAGGATCCATGGCTGTTACTGGACCCGACTTCACAGTTTCTCTCATGAACGTTCCCGTACCAAATTTCCCAGTGATGCGAAATCACGCCTCCAGTCACGCTTTCCGTGAACAAACATCAATTTAGTCATGCCTTGATTCCCAGTTTTCCCTTTCGGCCTTCTAACCTCGGAAACACTGTCCACGCTTCACTTGACCTTATCTCCTGGCCTAGGCACTATTTCTGAGTGTTGGCAATTTGTATAGATTCTGCGCTCATTCGCACAAGGCCTCTGCTGACAGTCAGACAAGTTGTCCTCCCTTTGTGATCTGATATTCGCCGTGATCAGTTGTGTTTCCAACCGCTCCAAGAACTCGAGGCCTCCATTCCAATGTGCGGACGGCGAGACAATGACTGCGACAAGCAGCACGGTGCCTGAACAGACCAGAAATCAGGGGGAGCGCCAGGCATGTGTTCCAAGGCTATGCTTCAAAGACCACGAATTCGTCACTAGAGGCCGGCTCGTCCGCTCTGCTTGTGGCAATTCCAAGTAGCTCACACAGAGCCTCAGCCTGAGGGCTTGGATACTCGCAAGGCTGCTCTTCACCGTGGACTGTGTCTGGCCCCTCGTATGCAGGAGCGTGCGCCTGGAAATTGTCTGGAATTCTTAGAAGACCCTTTGCAGTGACGTTGGCATGGACATAGACTTGGGCTTCATCTGCTGTGTCTTGTAGCGTGGCGTCCGTCGGGCCCATTTGCCCACCAAGGGACGTCGTGCTCGTCTCTGCGGCTCCGTCTGTTGCACGCAGGATCGATAGCCATTCCTCGTCGTAATGCAGGGAGAATTTGGTGCCCGGTGTCTTCGGCAGGTATGGCGCGACCGAAGGGTCGTTCACGTCCCAACAAGAATCGATCTCGAGCAGTTCGAGAAACTCGCCGTCAGGACTTGGCTTGTCGAGCGCAAGGAAGTGGGTGGTCGTGTTCGTGATACCGGGTGGTCGATTGCGAGGTTTCTTCCAAGCCCTAACAGGCCTTGGTAGCTGTTTCTGCAGTTCTCTGGGTACGGTCAAGTTCTGGAAGAAGTCAACCTTCGCCTCGTCGCTGTGCTCTACTGTAGCACGAAAATTGACGTGCATATGGCCAGAGAACCAGAACCGAGGCCGTAGATGATTTAGGACTTGCTCAGCAGGCTCACTCCCAAGATTATCGGTCTTGGCGCTTTTCAGGAAATGGGGCCGCTCGGCAAAGAGCCTCTCGCAGTCACCGTGAAACTCGACTCTCCGGGGCCAGTCATGGCTGAGGCCAATGTCGACGGCCGAGCGCACATTCAGCAGCTTGGAGATGTCGCAATGCCGGACATGATAAACAGAGCGAACTTCGTCCCTGTCATATGGGAGGCATTCGTGGTGTGGTTTGTTGTAGTCCCCACGGTGGAAGATCCCTGAGAGCCCGGCGATGCGTAGGGGGCCGTAGCGGAGCACATTAGCAGCCCCCAGATAGTAGATATTTGGCGCCAGCCAACCGCCATAGTGCAGCTCGGAAAAGTAGTTCGAGGCCTCATGGTTGCCCCCGATGACGAGCGTCAGCACTGGCGCCTGCTTCTTGCCGCTGTAATAGAGATGAAAGTCTCCCAGCTGGCGATATTTGCGTGGCACAGACATGCAGTTCAGGTCTCGTTCGTTACGGACTGCCTGCAAGGCTGTCAGACAGGCCGCAGAAGGAAGCATGTTCAGTATTCTCAGTATTCTTAATACCTGGAAGTCTCCACAGATGATCAAGAAGTCGATGTCTTTGATTGTCCATCCTCGCGATTGGCACTTGGACTCCAATGCTGTGTAGATATAATCCAGCGAGCCGTGACACTTTGTTGTCAGTTGCGAGGCAGGCGAATTCGCTGGAACGAGGCACGACTTACACAACCTTCCACGGCGATTTTGAATGGTGCCATGACGGGATAGACGTGGTAAAGGGCAATAGTGGGGTGATCTTGCAACAGAACTTGAATTGTCCAAGAGATGGAGGTTTTGCAATGATGTGGTGCAGACTGAAATACCATTGTATGAGTCACAGGGAACGGATCAGAGCTTGAGAAATGCATCTAGATATGGCAGTGTTCAGTCGGTCCTGTGGCTGCCTGATTGCTCAAGAATGAGCCTTACCTACCTAGGCTTGTACAGTACAGCAGCTAAAGATGGAGAACAGCGGCTAGTCGCCACTTCGACCCTGTGCCAGGTTCTGAGGGTTCTGACAAATGTCCAGGTACAATACACGTTTCATTCGCTCTGCGCTGACGCAGCAGTCTAGGTTCAGAATTGCGGACTTCAATCTGCTCTCGACAAAACAAGCTGATCGCGGTGGCTAGCACAGAGCGGTGAAATAGAAATAGCCAGCAAGATGGGATTCATCTTGTCCGCTCCGCTCCGAAGCTCAAGACGCTTCGCTTCGATTGGTCTCTACGCATGTGCGCTTGGATCAAAGCATGCAATCGTGGTAGTCCAGAAGGCAAGCAATGGTCTTTGCAGGCCCTGAGGATGTACCGAAAATTGGTGGCTCACAGTGCAGGCTTGGTGAGGGCCGGCGATGTTGCACTCTTATTCACAGGGAACAATGCAAGGTCTGCAGCAATGCCGATTGAGCACCTACACCTCTGCAGGGGCAAAAAAAGTTAATACAAGCCCTATAGCCAGTCTCTATTTCAACCCACTATATACAAAGTACTAAATTTCTACTGCCCGTATTTGAGACATGACCGCCCTAGGTAGATTTCGGCACATTGTTTTGATACCAGACCATCAAACACGAGAACGTGACGCAGCACAGGCTCGAAGAGTAGCTGGAATGAGGCTGGGACTGCGAGTAGGCCTTGACGTCTGGGTGGGTGGCTTGGTCACCCAAGACGTTGTGCGTGGCAGTAGCGCTCAGAAGCTGGTTTTGCGATGTAGACGCAGGGCAAAATCCTGTGAGGAGTGCACACAGTCGATCGATTGGACAGAGCGGGAGCTGGGTGAGTGATAGTGTGGCTACCTGTATCAGACTACTCGGAACACAAGCAAGGCAGGCGGCAGGGGATTGTCCAGGTGGGTGGACAACCGTCGACTATGATTGATTCTGTGCAACCACTAATTATCAAGGTCTCAAAAGCTCAGTTTCATGCCCAAGTCGCTCGCTTGAATCATGCAGGGTCCTCGTATTGCTCACTCATGGCCCCTTTGTCATTCCAACTGAACATCATCAGAATCGAGACCCCACAAGACTTTGACCAACCGCTTAGGTACCTAGGTGTGTAGATCGGTCTCCTGACGTTGAGAATAACCAGACGAATTTCAAAACGCCAAAAAGTTCGCGGCAAAATTCTGCCCTTGATGATACCCACGCCATCACAACTGCATTTGATCGACTTCAGATGTGACTTGAGGTGGGGGCGGGCGCGCGGGCGCCAAGTTCTATATTTGATACGCTGTACGCTTTGGGGTCTTGTATTTTAATGAATGACACTGCTAAGAGCTGACTGCTTCGCCTGTCTGCTTGGTACGTCTTTTCGGAATCGGTTAGACAATTGCGATCCTGCATGTATCGAAATACACCTCGCTTGTCACCTTGCAGGCATAGCCGCATAGCCTATGTGTAACTGCCCCCACTGAAGGCATCATGACGGCTTGGGTGTGGTGGAAAATCAGCCATGCCTACATGAAATGCAAATCTTAATTTGAGCAAGACAGCTCACCACATGCAGCGGCATTGCTTCGTGGAACAGCGACCCCAACGCCTCTTCTCTCACAGTCACTGCGTTGCACGGCCGCGTGCCCAGGTGTGGTCACCACTCGGACAGAAGATGAGTTTCAGCACTTCTCTGTGGTAGACCACCTGAGCCTCGTATTGCCCACCTGGCTAGGTATGTAGCTTTATAATCCCGCCAGCTGCTCTGTTGCCCATTCTACTTCTCTCTTTTTGTCCCATTGCCATTCCCCCCTCCTTGTAACTTGTAACCGAATATTGGACTCGCCACCCAGACCTGTTTAACGACTCTTGGCCTTTGATCACGAAGTTAATGCTCGAGATGACTCTTTCTACAAGACGGCACTCAAACCTATCGATGTTGACGCCCAAGTCACGTGTACGCACAGAACAAGATCTGAGCTGCCTCCGCAAATCGAGCCAATGGATTGAGGATACATCTCAAGAGTTCACCACCAAAACTTCGTCCCATTGGCAGCCAATCTATCTGAACAAAAGAGCTCTGGCAGCATTCTTGTTAACATTTTCAACACTCGCTGCAGGCATTCAGATTCTGCTTTTATCGTCTAACCGGAACAATGGTCTATCTGGGGTGGACAATGGCCTACACCATGCTCTGTGGACATATGGTCCAACAGCTCTCTTGACACTGCTTGCTTCATTTTGGACCCGTCTTGAATGCCAGACGAAGACTGCAGCGCCTTGGATCAAGATGTCTCAAGGCTTTACAACAGCTCGGCAATCTCTCATTCTGGACTACTTGTCGCAATTTCAGCTATTCTCAATCACATCAGCCATCAGGAATAAGGATCACACTGTCGCAGCTGTCACCTTCAACTCTCTCCTCATCAAGGCTCTACTTGTTATATCAACATCTCTTTTTTCACTATCCCCCACAGAAATAGTCCGCACTAATGTGCCTCTTACCCTCAAAAGTGAATTTGTCAATAGTCCATTGGGGCTGAGGGCTCACGGGTCTCTTGCATATGCAAGCTTTTCCTCCATGATGAGATCTGGTACCTCTTTATCTCCGGGAACTTCTGAGAAATATGCGTATCAACTCATTGAATCGGGTTTTCTGGACACGCCTTCAACTATTTCTACCACACTGGATGGGTTTCTTGCGAATCTAGAGTGCGAGCCCGCTGCTTTGCCACCCAGCAGCACGTTGCTGAACGACAGCTACTCCAATTACTTTCCGATCCAGTCCCCCTCGTGTAGCTTCAATGTGAGCTCATTCGAAGTTTGGGCTCAGGGAAAAGATGGCCACCATTTTTTTACTCTACAAACAGGGGGATGTGGTGGCTCGAGCGACATTGACGACCAAAGACTTGCCATCATTGTCACAGTCATGGCGCGTCCAGGAGGACATTCCAACGTCACGATATTAAGCTCAAATTCGTTCATATGCAAGCCCACTTACCAAATACAACGACTGGACTTCTCTGCCCGAGGTTCGGACAGACTTGTATCACCATCGACAACAGCTAATTCGCATGCACTGAGCAATGTGCATCCCTGGGACATCATGCAGTCACAGTACAATACAGTCCCGATGTATCCACTCGGAATCACCACGGTGAACATTTCGAACGAGACGGTCCAGTTCGACCAACACGGCTACTTCGCATACTTGCTTGCGAACGCCTCTGGCAATCCTCCGGCACTCTCAACCGTCTTTGAGGACCCAGAAGGTGCAAAGAGCTTCTTCTCAAACTACTTCCAGCAATACACCGCCCTCCTGGCTCACACCTCCCTTATGCAACCAGTTTCAACTCTCTCTGAAGGAACAGCAGTAGAGGTAGTGAACCGATTCTTGGGTAAGTAAAGCGCTATGTGCACCAAACCTAATCTGTACCAGATTATGAGCTTCACACTGAAATGTTACCAGTGAAAAAGATTGTGGCCAACTCAATGACCGGAATCCTTGCATTTTGCGTCATAATGGTCGGAATCATCTTGATTTTTGACGTGTCAACTGACTTTATTCTACCCAAAAACCCGCATTCCATTATTGGAGTTGCAACTTGTTTGTCATCGAGTCCCTTGCTCCTTGAAAAATTTCAACGAATGGGGTCTACAGGATATCCTACTTTGCGAGACTTTCTTGACGGCTGGCTCTACAGAATCTGCCCAGCTAATAAGAAAGGAAGTGTTGGGATATGCGCTAAGGAGCGTCTTGCATCCAATGATGTGCTTGAGATGCGAGAGCCAGAGCATTCTGTCTTCCAACCGGCCAGTCTCTCTCTCACGGCTCGCGTGATTGTAGCGCTGGTTCTGGTCGGAATCACCATAGCCCTCGAAGTCACGCTCAGAATCTCGAATCGAAATGACGGCTTAGCAGACGTGCCATCTGAAAATCAGTACATCAGCTATCTATGGACTACACTGCCTACTGTCATATTTACCCTCATCAGCATGTATTGCTCTTCAGTGGATTTCGACACGCGTGCTCTTGCGCCAAGCCTCCATCTGGTCCAAGGATCCAGTTTCGAATCATCAGTCGGGTTAGACTTGATCAACAAGCATCCACTTCTGCTTTTCTACGAAGAGCTCAGGAGCAGGAGTTTCGAAGCTATGGCGTCGACTCTGGCAGTCACGCTTACATCCTTCTTGACCATCTTCTCAGCTGGCCTCTTCTCTGGAGTCTACGTTGCCACCAAAATCTCAACTCAGCTGCATGTAGCCGACTTCGTATGGTATGGGGTATCGGGAGCGAGTAGCAATACCTTCTACCCGGATTATTCGCTCGTGACAGCTGCGCTGATCCTTAATTGCAACCTGACGTACCCGCCTTTCACATACGAGCACCTGATCATACCGAACATGACGGTTGATCAAGGCTTTCTCAGAAGGCATCCTGACTCTTCCAATGTGGAGTTTTCAGTCACTCTCCCAGCCGTGCGCCCTTCTTTTGCGAACTGTCGCTTGTACGATTCCTCTCAAATCCGAATAGACTTTGCGTCGGCGCCGCAAGCTGGGCCGGTTGTGGTGATCGAGCCCGAGCAATGCATCGAGAATGGAACAACGAAGTCGTGGAACTTGAGAGTCTACAGGTACGGCCCGGTCCCGTCGCCACTTCCCTCTCATGCATACTTCGGTGTCGGCTCGGCGTCGGATAGGTACGCTAGGGGTTGTAGCGAGCGACTCTGGGCGTGGGGTCACTGGATACCAGGGGTTGAGAATGGCTCATCTCCAAAGGTCATGTCGGTATCAGCACTTGGGTGCAACGAAAGCATGGAAATTGTGGACGTTTCGGTCCCTCTATTTGGCTCCGATCTGGCCATCAACCCGAAATTTCCTCCTATTGCGAATGAATCCTCCACAAGCGCTGTGGTCATTCAATGGGGCTCTCCACTCGGATTTGACTTCTATCCAAGCTTGCCAGGCCTGTCTACCAACATGACAGACAGGGTTTTTGATAAATTCTTCACCTTGCTCACGACATCGCGATATGCGGTGCCATTTGATATGATTAGCAACGGGTCTCAAGCCTCGGCGGTCGCGGAAGCGGTTCAATTCCATCACTGCGTCCTGGTCGCTCAGATGACAGCTGCCATTCGAGGGCTCAACTTTTATCACAACGATACAGTTCTACGCAGCTATGGATACGAGATTGTGCCGGGAACCAACAGAACTTCCTCCTACAACGTCACAGGCTCTATCCCGTCGAGCCGGCACAGGGTCGTTCAAGGGAGCCTATCAACTCGCTTTCTCCAGGGATTGCTCATCCCAGCTTTGATGTGCTGCCTAGCCAACTGGTATCTCATCCGCTCAGCTGGGGGTTGCCAGATGATCCCGAGAAAGCCAACTACAATCGCAAATGTCGCAGCACTTCTTGCGGATAGTGACATCATTGAACTTTTGCCACCGGAAAACACCGACGTGACTGCTTCAAAGGAGACTAGGAAGGAATATGGACGGCTGGAAGACTGTATTTTCCGACTTGGCTGGAGAGAATTGGATGGGCATCCGGAGCAAGTGTACTCTATTTGCGTTTCATCAACGAAATGAGTGTCCTTTCCGAGAGTTGGAACATGGATAAGAATGTCAAAAACGGCGTACAAGTGGTGTGGAGTATTAAGTGTGGTCTTGGTCTGGGAGGAAGGCGAGATAGGTAGCAGACTTCAGCTTTCTAGGGCCGATTCATAACATATATGACAGACTATTAGTATAGTCCCCTGAGTTAAACCTGCCTATGCTATAAAATTACAGTAAAAATACCTGTCCCATCTCTTTAGACTGATACAGAGCATTTACCTCAGTGCCAAAGAGCCGGCCAGTTCCAACTCGCTCCTAGCAATTTGCCAAGCCTTCCACAAGCAGCTCCCTCAAGAATAGTACATTGAAAGCAATGTGGCCAGTCGTTAAGTTTCCAAACCCGAGTCCGTAATCGAGATTCTTGTTGTCCAAGACGAAGAGGGCACAGAAAAGTGAAGGTGATTGGTCGACCTGCGCATCGGTCTGGAAGTCGGGATGCTCTAGCGAAGCCCACCCCACAATGTGTGGAAGGCTATAAGTGTCGTGAGGGGTTTGAAAGCATGATTGTAAAAGCATTTATCTCCTAAGAGTAGTTTAAAAGGAGGAAATAAAAGAAATTTAATTACTTAAGCATTTTAAAAAGTAGTTATAAATTAAGGTTAGGGATGTATATATAATACACCCCTTAATTAAAAGATAGTTTTTATTTTATTAATTGCCTTACTTTTTTAAATAATTAATTTATACTTAAAAATATTAGCTATAATTTATTAAGTAATTAATTATTTAACCTTTCTTATAATATATATACTTTATTACTTAAACTTTAATTACTTATAACCTTATAGCATAGCTTATAATTAATAATTAAACCTTTTTTTTAAACTTTTTAATTAAATTTATATTTAAAAATATTTATTTTTATTAATTTTAAGTATTTTTTTAATTATATTAAAAAATAACTAAAAGTAATAAAAAATAAGCTTTTAAGCCTTAAATTATTTTACTTCTTTATATCTTTAAGATTTAAAAAAAGAAATATAAGTATATTTAAATTAATAAAAAGCTTATTAATAAGGATAGTAAAAGCTTTAATGCTTTTATTAAAATATTATTAAATAATATGCTTAAAATAAGTTTCTTAATTAATTTAAAAACTAATTTTAAAATGCATATTAATTTTTAAAATAATTTTAAAGAATCTTTAAGTATATATAAATAGCTTAAAGCTTAAAATAAAACTTTCTTTTAAAAAAAAAGTTAAAATAAAGCATAAAAAAAAGAAAAATATAAAAAAGCTTAAGAAAATTAATAAGCATTGCATTTCTTATTTTCTTTATATTAAGAGTTTTATATATAATTATAATAATAGTTTTTGCATAAATTATAATAATAAAGATAATTATTATTATTATTATATTTAAGGCGATTTTTATAAGCTACTTTTAATAACTTTTTTATTATTTATACTTTATCTTTATTATACTTAATTTAGCAATTTCTTAGTATTTAAGAAGTCTTAATATATTTAAAAGAAGGCCTTAAATATATATAAGTATAAAGAGTTTAGTTTTATTTATATTAATTATATTCCTATAATTCCTTTTAATACTTAAAAGATTTTTACTTTATAATAATAGCTTATAAAAGCTATAAAAAGTAAGCATAAAAATATAATAAAGTATTTTAAAGCTTAAATTATAATTATTTTAAAGTAGTATAATAAAATTAATATAAAAGCTTAAAAGCTTTAAAATTAAGTTATTAATAATATAAAAATTATAAAAAAATATAAAAATTATATTATTATTATAATTAAGTATTTTAATTTTAAGGATAATATTAAGGAATAAATATTATTAAATTTTAATTTAAAATTATAATTAGGAATTTAATTAAAGATTAAGAAAGTTTTTTAAAAAAATTAAGAAGTTATTATAATAATTAAAAAAAGATTTTAAATTAATTAATATATTATTATAAAAATTAAAAGATAGTTTTTAATTATAAAATAGTTTTTATATAAGGGTTGCATTATAACTTTTAAAAAGTATAGTTTTTAAGATTTTTAATAAAAACTTAATAATAAAAATAATTAATAAATAAATTAATCCCTTTTTATTACTTTCTTTATATTTTAAAAATTTAAAAAAGCTTTAAAATATTTAAATTAAGCATATAATAAAATTTTAATAAGTTTATTTATAAGCATTTTTTTAATTTTAAAGTATATAATATTAAAGGTATTCTTTTTAAATTCTTATTTTAATTATATTTATTAAATATTTATATACTTAAGCTTTATTTTTAATTATTTATATTTATTAATAATTAAGCATATTATTATTTAATTATTATAATAAATAATTTAAGGCTTACTTAAATTTAAGGTTATATCTTTAAATAAGCGTTTTAAAGTTATTATTTCTTTAATTATAAGCTTTAAAGTTAATAATTTAACCTTAATAATTAAAATAGAAATAATTGCTTATTTATATATTTTTTAATATATAGGGCCTTTAAAAAGGGTTATTATATACCTTTAAGAAAATCTTTAATCCTCTTTATTATTAATAAATAAAGCATTTTTAGTTATTAAAAGCGTTTAAGCTTTTTAATTCCCTTTAAATTATAATTTAAGGAATTAAATAGCGTATAAATATTAAATTACGTAATTTATTGCTTTAAAGTAATTTAAACTTAAATTTATAAGAAATCTTAATAATATAAAGTAAGGAAATGTTATATTTAGGTATATTATAATTATTATATAAAGGATAAAATTAACTTTTTTTTAAAACTTTTAAATTATTTATTTTAAGGCTTATTTAAAAAAAGATTTAAGCTCCTTTTTAAGCATTAAAGTAAATAATAAAAAGTTTTTACTTTTTAATAAGTTATATTTATTTATTATCTTTTTAATATATAAGTTATAAAGAAGCGTTATAATGCGCTTTTTTTAGTCTTTAAGAATTTATATACTTAAAAATTATTAAGCCTTTTTTTAATTCTTTATTTTATATGCAGATTTAATCTTATTTTTAATTCTTATAAAGAATTTATATTTATTCTTAAAATATATAATTAAAATATTATTTATATAAAAGAGAATTGCTACTTTATAAGTTAGGTTAATAAAAAGGTATAGCTTTTTTAATAAGGGTTTTAAGCTTAAATTTTGCAATATATAATTAAAATCCTTATATTAAAGAAATAAAAAGTCTTTAAGTTTATAAAGTGCCCTTAAAAGCACTTTATATTTTTTTAATTTCTTAAATTTATTAAGTAATTTGCAATAAATTTAATTTAACCCTTTTCAGCTAATATTTAAAAATATAATTATAATATTAAATTATTAAATCTTTAAATTAAAGTATATAATAATTATTATTATTATATAAAATGATTTTATAATTAAGGTTATAATATATATGCTTTTTATAATAAAATAAGGTTATAAGTTTTCTTAAATATAAATTTATACCTTAAAAGATTTAATTATTTTATCTTTATTAAGCTTATATTTATATATTTATTTTAAGGGTAATGATATTAATTTTGCTTTTTAACGTTTAATAATTCTTTAAATATTAAGCTTAATAAGGCTTTATATTTTTTAATGTATTATTTTAAGCTATTTATTTTAAAAAGGGCTTTTTTAAGCCTTTTTTTATATAATTAATTTTAAAAGGAGATTTTTATAATATTATTATTATAAGTAAGGCTTAAACTTAATTTTAAGGGCTTAAATAATAGTTATTATTATATTATTTAAGGTTAAAAAATATAAATTTTTAAGTATTTTTTATTTTTATTTTTTAAGTTAATTAAGTAAGAAAATAATTATAAAGTTATTTTAAAAGGTAATATTAAGGTAAAATATAATTATATTTATTAAATATAATAATTAATTAAAGGATTTTTAAGGGTGTTTATTTTAATTATGCATTTAAAAAAATCTTTTTATAAATTTAAACTCTTAAATTTATTCTTATATTTTCTTTATTTATATTAATTAAGAGGATTTTTAATTTCTTATAACTTTAAATATATATAATTTTTAAAAGAAAGGTTTAAGTTTATTAGCTCTTACTTTATTAATAAAAGTATATTTCTCTTTATAAAAGCCTTATTTTAATATATTTAAGGTTTTCTTAAGGGTTAAAAGTCTTTATTTTTAATCTTTTAAGCTTTTTAAAAAGGCAATGCATAGCAAACTTTACCTTTTAAATTTAAAAGTCCTTACCCTTAAGTTTTAATTAAAAGTATTAATTTTATCCTTTCTTAATATAAAATGAATATTAAATTTATTATTTAAATTAATTAGATTATTTTTTATATAAGGTATTAAGGGTATAATATAAATATAATCTTAAATCTTCTTAGCATTAATAATTTTAATATTTAATGATTTTGCTTTAAGAGTTAAAAGGCTGTTTTTTACTTTATTTATTATTAATTTATAAAATATATTTTTATTAAACTATATATTTTTTATAAAGATTATTTATTTAAGCAAAGGAATTTAAATTTAAAAAATATTAAATATTATATAATTAATTAAATATTTAATATAAGCCTTTAATTCCCTTTTTATAAGGCGTTTCTTTATATTATTTTTATATTTCTTTTTAAGCATATATATTTTGCATTTATAAGCATAAATATTATTTTAATAAGGTAATAAATAAGTTATAAAATGGTAAATTTATATTAATTTAAATTATTAAAAATAATAGGAAAATTATATATATAAAAGAGTATTTAAGGTATATTTCTTTTTCCTTAAAGTAAGTAATATATTATATAATTAAGCTATAGCTTGTATTACCTTTAGTTAAAGGTTAAAAGGTAAATTAGCCTTTAATAATATAATTAAAGTATATTTAATTATTGCTTTGCTAGCTCTTTTTATAGCATTATTTGCTTTTAAGGTTTAAAGGGGAGTAAGTTTTAAATTAATACTTTTTTATTTTGCTTATTTAATATATTTAATATTTATAAATTAATTAATTATTATAGCCTTAGTATTTTATTTAATTTTATAAATATTTAAATTATATTGCTATTTTATTTAGCTTTTATAAGCTTAAAGAGTATTAAATATTTATTTTTAAATTTTTAATATAAAAGGAAAGATATAAATAAATTTTAAGAACTTATTTATTATTATAAGCTTATAGTTTAACTTATTTAATATTTATAAATAATAAAAAAGGTTTTATAAGATTTAAAAAAAGAGTTTTAAGCTTTTACCTTTTAATAACTTATATTAAATTATTTTTTTAATAAAAACTTTAAAGTAATTTTTATAATTAATTTATTTAATTTCCTTAAATTTTATACCTTAGGTATATTAAATTAATAATTTAAGAATATTAGCCCTTAGGTATTTAAATTAAAGATATTAAAGGGTTATTAAGTCCTTTTAATTTTTATTTAAATATTAAAAGGGCTTAAAAAGTTTTATTAAGTTTATTAAAAAAATTGCAAGCTTATATATATTTATAATGCTTATAAGTATTTATAATAAAAGATGGAAATAAGGAAATTATAATAATATATATTTAAGAAAGATTAAATTATATTATTAAATAAGTTTAAAAAGAATAATGCTTTATTTAAGTAATTTAAAATATAGCGTTAAATTAATTTTATAATATTAAATGCTTAATTTTTATAAGAGCGCTTTTAATATTATATTAATATAAAATTTATTTATAATTATTATATTTTTTAAAATTAAATTCTTAATTCTTTTTTTATTTACTTTATATAATATATTTTTAAAGCGCTTTATTTTATAACTTAAAACTTTTAAAAATAAGGTTTTTACTTTAATAATATTTATTTTAATAGCTTTTTTAAAGGTGCTTAAAATTAAATAATTAATAAAATTAATAAAATAAATAGCATTATAATTATTTATTATTATACTTAAAGATAAAGAATATAGCATAAAATTTAAGGTTATATATATTTTTAAGGAATTAATTATAATTAATAATTATAACAAATTAATTAAAGCATAAATAAATTAATAAAGAGTTAATAAAAATATAATAAGGGTATTATTAATTAATTAATTTTTTAAAATTAAGGTTTAAGAAAGCATAAATTTGCTTTATAAAGAAAAATGAAATAAAAGAAGGAAATTAAAATATTATTCTTTAATAGTTTTTAAAAATATGCTAAAAGGGTTTTTAATGTTTTTAATAAGCTTTGTATTTAATTTTTAAATAGAAGGTTTTTTTAAGTAAGCTTTTAAATTAAGTTTTTATAATAGTTTTCTTATAATTATATTTTAATCTTATTATATTTAAGTTTTTTTAAAGGTATTTTTAGCTTTAAGATTTATTTTTTTAAAAATATAAAATAAAGGCAGTAATAATTAATAAAAGGCTAGGTATATTTCTTTTATTAGTTAATTCTTTAGCAAGGGCATTTATATATTTTATTTTATTAATATAATTAAAATAATATATTTTTATTTCTTAATTGCTTTTTTATTTAATTACTTTTTATTTTAAAAAATATTTTTAATTTTAATATAATAAATATTATAATATTTTTAAAGGCTAATATAAGCTTATTATAATATAAAAATGCTATTAATTCTTTAAATAAGGTTTTTAAGAAATAAATAAATTTTCTTAATATATTTTATTTAATAAGTTTTTAGCATTTAAAAATTGCTTAATTAAGGGTAATTTATATTATAATTATTTATAGGAAGTTATTTAAATTAATAAATATCTTAATTTTAAATAATTTATAAATATAAGCTTATAAATATAAGTTTATAAAGTCTTAATATTATTATTATAATTTAATACTTAGTTTTTTTACTTTTTTTAAGTATTGCTAATATTAAGTTTAAAGGGTATTTATTATATTTAACTTAAAGGGTATAAAGTTATTTTTAATATTTTAAATTATTTATTAAATAAAGAATTATTTTATATTTATTATTTTAATTAAATATAAAAAGAGAATTAAGCTAAATATTATTTTTTATATTTATTTTTAAATTTTTTATTTTTTATTAAATTTAATTATCTTATTAAGAGTTAAAGTAATTTATTATTAAAAATATTAATTATATTCCTTTTTTAATTTATTAAAGGATAAGGGAGAAAATAAAGTAAATGCTATTTTATTTTTTAAAAGCTTATTATTACTTAAATGCTTTTAATATTTATTATATAAAGCCTTTTAAATATTTCTTTTTTTTTATATTATATGGATTAAAAATTTAATTTTAAGATTATATTTAGTTGCTTAATAAGGGCTATATTTAATATATTAAGGTTTATAAATTTTTAATACTTTTTAATTTAATAATGGGATTATAATATAATAAATTAAGTAAGAAAGAAATAAGTATTTAAATAAATTACTTAATTAATAAGGTTTAAAGAAGTATTTATAATTATTATATAAATATATATTTAAAAATAAAAGGAAATAAATAATATAAAATAAATATAATTAAGATATGCTTTGCATAACTTATTTATAGCTTATAAAAAGGAAAGATTATTTTATATAAATTAAGCTTATAATTATAAAAGACTATAAGTATTATAAGGGGTTTAAAAGTATAATTATAAAAGCGTTTATTTCTTAAGAGTAGTTTAAAAGGAGGAAATAAAAGAAATCTGGCTATTTAAGCATTTTAGAAAGTGGTTGTAAACCAGGGTTAGGGATGTGCGTGCAACACAATGCTGTTTGGTTTATCCTCAGTGGTGACCTGTCTCCACAGATCCATCCCGGTATCTGTGTGACGATCCGTCAACCTCGCCACAATGTCCCTTTCCTCCTGGGTCTCAAAGAGCTTGCCTATATTAACTGTCGCTACCCGTCCCCGTAGCTCGAGGATACTGAAGCGACTGTCATCGCAGTAGTCTGGGCCTTCGTTCAAGAGGCGGATTGCATGAAAGCTTGGCACCCAGCTTCTCTGGTTCGAGACGGAAGCACTGAAAGCTCTCTCAGCATAAAATGTTGAAGAACATTTCCAGTTCCTTAGGGGTGCGCCTTTCTTTTCGAGCTGCTTTGGCCTCCTTATCCAACTTCAGCATCATGCCATTGGTGACCCGCGGTCGCTCCCACCGCACACTCATTCCACATGGCACAGGGTTTCCCTGAAAGTCATGTAGACTCCCTATCGATGCCCAAGACCACGTGGGAAACCCTTTCACTCTCGTTCGAGGTCCTTTCCGCCGTTGTTCCCAGAGCAGTCCGCGGATATCGCCGAACCACATTCCCGAGATATAGCGGCACGAGAGCTCCGGGTCTGCTCTTTCCGATTCCTTGCCTTCTGTCCCGTCAATGGCACGACCGAAATCCCGCGCCAATCCAGCGAGGGCCGCGAGGCGATCCTCCTCAAGCTTGGTGAGCTGCAGGCCCGAGTATTTTTCAACGATCTGCCACCGTTGATCACCGGGTCACCCATTATGGATTGTGGCTGGGGTGTTCCAGCACAGGTGAGAAAGAGCCCACAGTTGGACAGAGTTACTAGCCGGCGGCTGAGCATCCACTCTTGAAATACCCAGCCTGGCTGTAAAAGCTCACTGTGGTTGATATATGTCTTATAGTCCGTTGCTAGCGCCATTTCTCCCGCACACTGCACGTACATGTGGCCCTGCTGCCGTCCGTCTATCGCCATGTACGGTAGCCGTGTTACTCGTGGGAGGTCTTCCATCTCCATACTTTTGAAGAGCCCGCCGTCTTTCGACAGTGCTGTTGCCGCGATCGTAAGCCAGGCATACTGGTAGTAGTCCGCCATCTTCGTGGCCTCGTGCGCCCAGTCCTTCTTCACAGGGGAATCCTGTATGATACATATCGAGTCAATCCAGAGATACCGGTCGCCTAGAAGTGCCGTCAACTGACCAGCCTCTCGGAAAAGAGGCGCATTGTCCCTCCACACGTCATCGAGAGCATCCGGACCATGATCGTGCCCACACGGCTCGCCCACGCGGTACCGCATGTTGGCTACCCTTGTAATTGCTCTCTCGGTCTCCTTGCGCCAGCGATGACTAAGGGCTATGTAGCGCCCTCGCTCTCCGTGTTTTTCTTTCAAGATCCATCGTTCTTTCCATGTGCCGCCCTGCTGGTCTGGCACGACCTCTATATAGCGAGTAGGCAAAGGGACGTCCTCGGCGTCGAACTCATCGCGCTGCGATAGAGTACTGCGGCAAGCTTCGTGGGACTCGACGCATTCTCTATGCCACTTTTTGACTTGCTCGAGGTACTCGGTGTTCCGGATGGCGTCTTGGGGTTCCGATGACAGACAACGAGCAAGTGCTGCGTGTCGGTGGGCTATTCGGCTCAGAGTCAAATATCCTGAAGATGGCAAAGAATTGTTGATGGTGTGTGGATTTGGAAGAGAAGAGAAGAGAGAAAAGCAGAACCTGGGGAGAGTGGTGCGGAGGCTTTTTGATCATTCGTTCCCTGGAGACTTTGTTATGATTGCGGTTTCCTCTTCCTCTTGATACCTGCCTAGGCACTACCATTGCATTCTTTGCGCACAAGAGAAGGCGTATTTCTCATTCGGAAATTTGCGGTTGTGGATTCCAAACCCGCTCCAAGCGGAACTCGGGTGATATCATATATTGAGTTGGCACTTTCCTCAGATACGTTCACTACAACGAGCTGAGCAGGCACCGTCAACATCCTTGAAAGACCGACCGGTCCAAAGTTTGAATGCCGCCACTGTTGTTCAGGCTGGTTGATAACTCAATGGCTTCGTGGCCTCTTATGGCGTCATTTTATTTTGTGTACCGTTGGGTTATTCTGTGTCAGATCTGCATTCAAGGCTGTTCACATAAATGGGACATTTGGAGTGACCCAATAGTGACTACAATACCTCGTATATCAATGGAAGACTGGCTAAGCACATGCCCGACAGACACGCCACTGACATTTCCAATAAAGTTTTCCGCTAGGAGACCCAACTTATCACATACAGGGCAGTACTGCAAAGGCCGAGATTGGGAGTTCAATGGTAGGCATTTTAATTCTGTCTTGCGTGGTCCTGCTCTAACAAGAAGGAGCCACCATGTTACCTGTCTGAAATAATAGCGTTGGATGCTTAGTCTATTAGGCTAGCTAACGTCTATTCTACGGGAGGGAAGGCCCCTATTTATAGTTATTATCCTCCATACAGTGGTAAACATATGGGGAAAAGGATATCCTATATTAATAATAGCCTAAATATCTAGAATATTCCAACAGCCCCCCTTAAACTAATTCCCTTTTATTTATTTTATTTTATATATAAGGGATTTAATTTATAAAAGAGGAATATTTAATTATATAATAAGAAAACCTTATAAAAAGGGAAAAACTTACTTATTAAATGTTTATATATTTAGGCAAAAAACCCAAAAATTTGCTATTACTTAAACTTAAACTTATAACTAATAAGGTATTATATATTAAATTATAATTTTATATAAGATTTACTAATTATTTTATAATAGCTACGATATATTACGGCATTTTTATATATTAAAGTCACATATTATTTTATTTATACTATATACACTATAGAAATACATTTTCTATATGGAATTAAACGTATATAAACGCAGTATAGGTATATTGTAACTATATATATATATAGTATATATGGGCCGTGTAAATAACGCTTATTTTTCAGGAAAAACCTTTATTATTAGTTATTTCTTCTAAGGAAAAACCTCCAGTATTTAAAGTAATATTATATATATATATAATTAAGTCCGCTTTATTTATTTATATATTTTATAAGTAAAGGAAAAAATCTTAACCCTAATTATTAAAGAGTAAACACTTTAATTTATTTTGCGTGCATTATAATATAAATAGAAAATCTCTTTATTCTCTAGCTTAATATTTTTATATTATTTTTCTATTAAACTACACTTTTCTTTAAACTCTTTATAATGTAGTTTATCTATTAATTTTATAAGCCAATTTGCTAAATTTTGCTTAAAATCTATATATTTTAATATTACTTTATTATTTTCTATTGCTTCTCTTATATAATAATATGCAATATTTATATATTTAATTCTTTTATGAAATAAGGTATTTTTAGCTAATTTCTCAGCCCCATTATTATCTATATATATAGTAAGGGGCTTAAAATTAAAGCTAATATTTAAATTATTATTAAAATATTTAAGTAAATTATATAAATATCCAGCTTCTTTTATGGCTTTTCTTAAAGCCATATATTCTGCTTCCATAAAGGAAAGTACTAATGTTTTTTACAGCTAAAAATTTTAATTTATAGGATTTATTTTATTATTATTATTATTATTAATATCATATAGGCTAAATATATAATTAAAGATGCTCTTTTCAATAAATATATCGTTACCCTAGTTTAAATTTATATAGCCTATTAATTATAAATTATTTCTAAAGCAATTATATACTTTAAATATATATAGGAATTTATATATATATCCCCATATTTTATTTAATTCTTTTATATACTTTAATTCTAGGTTTGCCATATATTTAGCTAACTTATTTATAAAATAAATTAAATCTAACCTTATTTTTAAGCTAGCATATAATATAAATCCTATTTATTATTAATATAATTCTATAGTATTTTTATTAGCTTAGTTAATATATTTTTCTAATTTTCTATTAAGGGTATATGGTATAAATTAAGAGATTATTTCCTTTTTCTCAACCTTTTCTTTTATATTAAATCTTTTTAATATTTTATCCATATATTTATTTTAATTTATAATTATTTATTTATCTTTTTTATTTATATATATATCGCTTTTAAGGAAATCTATTAAATTTCCTTAAAAATCTAATTTTATATTTTTATATAATTTATTAATTATTAAATTTATATCATTATTATTAAGTCTTATAACGATAATATTGTCCACATAATATATAAATATAATTTATTTATTAAGGTATATAAATACCCCTTCATTATATAGGCAAATAATAAATCCTAGCTTAATTAATATATTTTTTAAGTATTTATATTAAAGCATAGGTAATTATTTTAGCTTATATAAAGCTTTATTTAATTTTGCAACTTTATTTTTATATTTTAATTTATTATATATATATATAGGTAATTTTATATATATTTTAAAATTAATATTAAAGTATAGAAATGCGTTTTTAACGTTATAATTATATATATAATATTCTTTATTTATTGTTATTATAAATAATATAATATAGGTCTTAGGGCGGCAAACTATAGAAAAAGTTTTTAAATAATTTATGCTTAATTTTTAATTATATCCCTGAATAACCCATTTAAATTTAAATTTAATATTATTCTCATTATTTACTACCTAACTAGGCTTTATAATAGCTAAATTATTTATAAATTTCTTTTTATATACCTATTTCCCCCTTAAAGCTATATAGCCAGGTAGTAAATCCATTATTATATAAGTATTTTATTCTTATAAATTATATATTTCATTTAGCATAAATTTAACTTATAGGGGTTTTTTTAAGTTATTTAATACTTTTTTTAAAGAAGAAGGTTTATTAATATTAATTATAATTAAGCAATATTTTAATATATTTTCTTGGGAATTTAATATAAATATTTAGTTATTTAATAATGTATCTTATATAGTATATATATAGTCTTCTGGATTCCCTTGAACTATTATCTCATTTAAGATAAAAGGAGAATTTACTTTCCTATTTTCTTTTCTTTATTTTTGCAATTCTGGGAATATATATATATTATTATCATTATTTTTATTATTATTAATAATATTAATATCATTATTATTATTTATATATTACCCTTTTAATATTTAAACATCCTAAATTAATATAGGCTTTTTATTATTTATATTTTATATTTAATATATGTTTAATTTTAAGACTATATTTAATAATATGCTCTTTTTATTTCTAGGTTTTAATTTAGTTTTATAATTATTATTGTAAAAATATATAATAGATTCCTATATTTTTAAGTTATTTATATAGGGCTTCTTTTTATTTATCACCTTATAAGGGCACTTATACTCTAGGTTTTTATAAGGTGTAATATTATATAAATATACAGCATATTTTATTACTTTTCCCCATAGGTATTGTTAGCGGGTGCAGGGAAATACATAAGAAATAGTATCGCGCTAAATTCCAGTTAGCTATAAAAAGTTAGCTTTTACGCTTATTTTAAATATTCTTAAGGAAATTAACTCTTCTTTTTTCTTATATATTTAGTGCTTTAATTAAGCTTTTTTTATTTTTAAGAATTTTTTAAAATACTTGCCTTTTCCTTTTTTTAATTCCCTTTTATTTTTATTTTCCCTTTTTATTATATTAAAGCTTTTCCTTAAGTTATCTTTAAAAAGGTTTAGCAAAACCTATTTTTATTTATTTAAGTAGCTTATTTTTATTAATAATTTAGCTTAAGTATAATTTTAATCTTATATATTTTTAATTAATAATAAGAAAAATATAAAGTTAATTATAAGTTAATTATTTATTGCTTTTATTTCTTTTTTTATTTTATATATTAAATGTTATTAAATTATTTTATATTTTAGCTTAAAGTTTTAATTAAAGTTTATATTTATTTTTAACTTATTATAAAGAAAAGTTAAGTATAATTAAATTTATAATAATATTATAAGTATTTTAAAATTATTTTTTAATTTTAAAATACCTTTTATACTTTTAATATTTAAATAAAATATTATTTTAATTTTATATTAATATATTATTAAGCTTTAAACTTATTTTAAGTTTTTTATTAAAGATTATATTTAAATATAATAATAATATAAACTTAAGATTAAAATAATAAATTTAAACTTTATAAATATTACTTAATATTAATTAAAAATGCTTTAAATTCTTAATTAATATTTATTATTATTATTATAATTTTAAGTTTAAAGTAAAGAAAGTTATAATGCAAAATTAAGGTATTTACCTTACTTACTTATAAGTTTAATAAATAGCATTATATTATATATTCTTATATTAATTAAATTATATAAAAAGCTTAAATTTAAAATATAACTTTATTTAAGCTTTAATTAAACTTAAATTTAAATTATTAAAAGTTAATTATAATATTAATAAATAAGGCATTAAATATAAATTTAAAAGGGTTTCTTTATTATAACTTTATAATACTTATTTTTTAATAAAGTATTTTTTTATTAAGTTTATTTTATTTATTATATTTATTAATACTTTTATTTTTTAAACTTTAACTTAAATATTTTATAATAATATTAAAGATAAATTTTTTAAAAATAATTACTTTAATTAAAAATATTATTACTTTTAAATATCTTTATTTTACTATTATTTTAATAAAAGTTATTATAATATATATATTATATTTTTAAGCTTAAAGCCCTTTTAAACTTATTTTTATTTTAAAAATACTTTTAAACCTTAAAAATTATTTATTCTTTTTTACTTAAAGCTAAAAAAATTTTTTTAAGAAACTTATTAAAAGAAAAAAAAAATTAATTTTACTTATTATTAGCTAAAACATTAACCTTACTTTAATTAAGCCTTATAATTTATTATTAATAATAAATTAAAAATTAAAATTAATATTTTAAAAATTAAAAATTTATATTTTTTATAATATAATAATTTTATTATAAGTAGCTTTATTTATAATTTATAATTTAAATACTTTAAAGTTTAATAAAATTAATATTATTAAGGTTTTAAATAATTTTAAAATTATTATTTATTAATTTTTTTATTTAAATAATTAAATTTTAAAATTATTTAAGTAATATTATATTATTTTAAACTTAATAAAAGTAATTAAAAGCATTATTATTAAATAATTTATTTAAAAAAATTAAAAAGAAAAACTTTTTACTTTTTATAAGTTTAATAATTAAACTTATTATATAAACTTAATTATAATTATTAAAAATATTATTTATAATAATCCTTATAATAATTTAAAAATATAAAAAAGGAAAATTATAAAATATAATTAAAAACTTAATAATATAAATAATATATCTTTTTTATTATAATTTAGCTTTTTTATAAAATTTTTTATATATATTTAAAAAAGTAATTAATAAAAAAAAAGATTATTTATAAGTTAATAAGAAATATTCTTTAATTAAACTTTAAGTATGCTTTGCTAAAAGTTATTAATTAAGAATTTAAGTATTTTAAGTAAAATAAATATTTATTTATATAAAATAATTTTAATTAAAGTTTACTTAATTTAAAAAGGTTAAATTTTCTTTAAAAAAGTTAAAATAATTTTAATTTTTTAAATTATCTTTAAAATAAAAACTTATAAGCTTAATAATTTTTATTTAAATTTAATTATATTAATATTATTAAAAAATATAATTAAGATTTATAAAATATAAATATTATATAAATAGCTTCTTTAAAGCTTATAAAAGCCATTCTTTTAAATTTTATATTTATAAAAAAGGGCTTTTTAATTATATTTTTATATAATAAATAATAATTTAAATTATTTATTATTAATATTAATATTTAAAATTATTTTTTATATATAATTTTTTTTTTAATTTTAAATTATTTACTTAATAAATAAAAAAATAAAGAAATAATTTAATAAAATATTAAAATTAAGATTTTAATTTATATAAAATATATATAAAATATAAAAAAAGATAAAAGAAATATATAATATAATAAATAATAAAATATATATTAAAATATATAATATATAAATAATAAGATATATAAGAAAATATAATATAAATATAATATATCTTTTTTTATTAATATTTATATTTTTTATATTTTTTTTACTTTATTATTTTATTTTATTTTTTTATTTTCTTTTTTAAGTTTTATATTTATTTTTAATAATTAAAGAATATTAATTTTAATTAATAATAAATATTTTTACTTATATATATTTATATATTTAACTTTAATTTTTATTTTAATAAAATAAGTTAAATATAATTATAATTATTATTAATATAATTTATTATTTAATTAAAGAAATTACTTAAATAAATACTTTTAATTAATTTATTAACTTTTATTAACTTTAATATTTATTTAATATAAAATATTTAATAATTATTATTATTAATTAATATTAATTACTTTTAAATACTTATTTTAAATTAAGTATATTAATTAAAAGTTATTAATAATATTATATTATAACTTAAAATAATTAAGTTATAATAAGAAAATTAACTTTTAATAATAATTATATCCTTATTTCTTTATATTATTTATTTATTAATATTTTTTAAAAAGATTTAATTTAATAAAAATTAAAACTTATTATATTTATTTATTTTAAAGAAAATGAAATTATTTTAACTTTTTAAATAATTAAATAATTTAAAATAAATTAAAAAAGATTATAAATATATAAAAAGCTATATAAATCTTTTTAACTTTTTAAAATATATTATTAAATAAAAAAATTAATTAATTTTATTATAAAAAGATATATATTAATAATTATAAATTTAAGTTAATTAAAAAAATAAATCCTTATTTAATAAATTATTAATTAAAATATATAAAGTTTTTAATATAAAGTTTTAATATAAAAATATAATTATTATTATTATTATTATTATTATATATAATAAGCTTATTAATAAATATTAAATTTATTAATTTATAAATATATAATTAAGCTTAAAAACATTATTTAATTAATTTTATAATTATTAAAAAGCTTTTTATAAAACTTTAAAAAGTAATAAAAATTAATTTAAATTATATTATAATATAATAATTAAATTTAAAGTTTTAAAAAATAATTTATATAATTTTAATAAATTTAATTTTAATTTTTAATATATATATATAATAATAAAATTAAATATTTTATTTAAGCTTTAATTAATTATATTATTAAATTTAAATTCTTTTTTATATTTAAAAAAGCTTATAATAAAATTTATATAATAAAGAATATTAAACTTATATTTAAAGAAATTAAAACTTTTCTTTAAATTTAAATTTTATTATTTTTAAATTTAATATTTATTTATAAATTTTATTACCTTTTATTTTTATTTTCCCTTAAAATTAAGAATTAAAATTATTTAAGATTTAGTAAATTATATAATAATTTAATTTTATTAAAAATAAAGATTTTAAATATAAAAAAAGGTTTTTTAATTTAATTATTTAAATTATTAATTAATTATTAAAATATTTATAAATAATAATATATAAAATTATAATTTTAAAACTTAAATTTATATATTTAAATATATTAATATAATATTTATTAAATATTAAAGGATTAAAAAAAGTTAATTATAATTTAAAAAAGAATTTAATATTATAAACTTTAAATAATAATTAAAAGAAATAAAAAAAAAAAATAATTAATTAATAAAGTAAAAAATAAATAAAAGAATTACTTTATAATAAATTAATTAAATAATAATATAATAATTATAATAAAATTAAGTAAAATATATAATTATATAAAAAAAATATTAAGAAATTTAATTAATTAAATTTTAAATATATTATAGTTTTTTTTTTAATTTTATTAATATTAATTAATATTAAATATATATTTTTATTAAAAGTTATTTATTTTAAATTAATATTATATTTATATTAATTATTTTAAATTAAAATAATTAAATATAAATAAATAATTTAAAGTAATAAAAAAATTAATAAATATTAATTAAAATTAAAATTAATAAATATATTAAAAGTATTTATTTAAATAATGCTTATAAATTAAGCTTTTTATTTTAAAATATAAATTTAAAGAATAAAATAAAAACTATATAATATTAATTATTAATTTTAAAATAAATAAATAAAATAAATAAATATTTTTTAAAGATTTTTAAAATTAATAAATACTTTTTAAGAAAATTAAAGCTATTTATTATAATTTTAAAAAGATTTTTATTTATATTATAAGCTTTATTAATATTTTAATAAAAATAATAAAATAAATAATATTTTAATAAATATTATTAAAATATTTAATATAAATTTAAATTAATTAATATAAATTTATATAAAATATATTTAATAAATAATAAATTAAAAGTTATTAAAAATAAAAAACTTATTTAAAATTTTAAGCTTATTTTTTAAATTATTAAATTAATTAAAAAGTTAATTATTTATTTAATTATTTTATTAAAATATAATTATTATTTAAATAAAAATAAAATTTTTATATTTTATATTAAATATAAGTTATTTTTAATATAATTAATATAATTTATTATTAAGTAATAAATATTATTAAGTAATAAATCTTTTTAACTTTATTTAACTTTTATTAATTATAATATTATATTAAGGTAAATAAATTAATAAAAGGTTAGCATTAATTAATATTAATTATATTTAATTGCTTATTTTTAATTAAGTTTATTAATTTAAAAGCATTAATATAAATATAATATTAATTTAAATAAATTAACTTTTAATAAAAAATATATATTTAATATTAATTAATATTAATTATATTATTAAAAATATAATTTATTATAAATTAATAAAATAATTATATTTATATTAATTAATATTAATTAAATTAAATTTATTATAATATAATTAAAATTTAATTAATTAAATTCTTTTTTATCTTTTTTTATAAGTTTTTATATTATATTTAATTTTATTATAATTATTATATTATTTTTTTATTAATTTATTATAAATTATCTTTTTAATATTATTACTTATTTTATTAATTAATTACTTTCCCTTTTATTTCTTTTAAATAAAAGCTTAAAATTCCTTAATAATAAGTGCTTTTTTAAATTATATTTAAATTCTTTTAATCCTTTAATATTTAATAAATATTATATTAATATCTTAAAGTATATAAATTTACTTATTTATTATAATAAATAAATATATTATTATTTATATACCTTTTATTAATTAATTAATAATCTTTATAATTAATATAAAAAAGCTTTTTTAATAAGTAAAGATCTTGCTTTTAATAAAACTTAATTATTAAATAATTTATTAAGTATTTAATAATATTTAAGATTCTTATTTTTAAAAAAAAATAAAAAGGAATTATATTAAAGTTTATAAATATATATTAAACTTAAAAATTATAAAATTAAAATTTAAAAGAAACATTTTAGCTTTTTTAAAATATAAATTTAATATTTCTTATTATAAAAGTTTTATTATAAACTACTTTAAATATAAAAAAAAAACTTAAATTTAATAATATAATTAATAAAAAGCTTAAATAAAAAAGTTAATTTTATTATTATATATATATTTTTAAAGTAAATATAATATAATATTTAATACTTAAAGTAAGTAAAATAAATATAATAATATATTATATAATAATAATTTTATTATTTTTATAATATTAATTAAATTTAATTAATATATAGCTTTTATAGTTATTTATAATTAATATTTAATAATTAATATTTCTTTTTAACTAATATATTTATTAAAGTATTAAACTTATTTTAAATTAATTTTATTATTTATTTATTTATTAAAAATAAGCTTAATAACTTAATTATTTAAAAAGCTTAACTTTATTATTTAATTAATAAGGTAATAAGTATTATAAATAATTATAAATAAAAAAACTTATAACTTATTTATATTAATATATTTAATAATTATTATTTATTCTTAATTTTTAAATTAAATTAATTTAACTTTTTTATATTTATTAATATATATAATAATTATTATTAAGATAATTATATTTATTATAAAGCTAATTTTATTAAAATTATAAAAATTATTATTAATAATTTAATATTTAATTATTATATTATAAAATAACTTAAATTAATTTTTAATAACTTTTAAATCTTTATAATAAGCTTTTTAATAATTATAAAGATAATTAAATTTAGTTTTAAGGCTAAATTATTAATTTATAAAGTATTAAGCTTAATATTTATTAATAAATTTAATATTTTATAATATTAATAATAAATTAATTATATTTTTTATATTAAAAAGATATAATAAAAATTCTTAAATATTTTATTTAATAATATATTAAATAAGTATTTATTTTTTAATTTAATTAAGTTTATATTAATTAATATATATATCTTTATAATATTATTATTATATTAATTTATAAAGTAAAGTAATTTTAAAAATATTAAAAATTTATATATTTTAAGCTATATTAAGGGGTTTTATATAATTATTTTTAAATCTTTTAATAACTTAAATAATTAAAAAGTTTTTATTTTTATTTAATAAAGAATATATATTATATTTATTAATTTTTAATATATTAAATATTTAAATAAAAGGATTAAAGTAAAATTAATATAAAAAATTAAGATATAATTAATATTAAAAAAAAAAAGCCCTTTTATTAAAATCTTAATAATTATTAATTATATTATACTTATATTAACTTCTTTAAATTAATAAAATTAATTAAAAATAAGGAATTAAATATAATTAATATTAATTAATATTAATTTTTATTAAATTAATTATATTAAGTAAATATTAAGGTTAATATAAGTTAATAAATATTATAAAATTAAATTATTTATTAATATAAATTACTTAATAATAAATTATATTAACTTTTTTATATATATTAATATAATTATTATATTTATTATAAAGTTAATTTTATTAAAGTTTTATAAATTATTATTAATAATTTTATATTTAGCCTTTATATTATAAAGAAATTAAAATTAAATTTTAATAATTTTTAAATCTTTATAAAAAGCTTTTTAATAATTATAAAAATAATTAAATTTAATTTTTAAAATTAATTATATATTTATAAAATATTAAACTTAATATTTATTAATAAATTTAATATTATATAATATTAATAATAAGTTAGCTATATTTTTTATATTAAAAATTTATAAAGAAAATCTTTAAATATTTTACTTAATAATTTATTAAATATATATTTATTTTTTAATTTAATTAAATTTATACTTATTAATATATAATCTTTTATAAAATAATTATTATTTTATTTTATAATATAAAGTTTATTTTAAAATATAAGAAATTTATATTATTTAAGGAATATTTTAAGGTTTTATATTATTTTTTTTAATTTATTAATTACTTAAATAATTAAAAAAAATTTATTTTTTTTTAATAAAAGATATATAATATATTATTAAGTTTTAATATACTTATTATTTAAATAAATAAATTAAAGTAATATTAAAATAAAAAATTAAAATATATTTAATATTAAAAAAGGGTTCTTTAAATAAATTTTAATAGCTTTTAATTATATTATATATATATATTAATTATTTTTAATAATAAAAAGTATATATATAATTACTTTTAATATTAAAAAGGTTTTATTATAAAAAACCTTAAATATTTATTTAATAATAAAATATATATATATAATTATTTTTAATAATAATATATAAGTAATTTAATTTATTAAGTATTAAATAACCTTTATTATATAATTATATTTATATATATATATATAATATTTATTTAATTAAGTTTTATTTTTATTATTTTATTTAAGTTATAAAATAAAAAAGTAAATAAATATTATATAAGAAAGTATTATATAATATCTTAAAATAAAATTAATTATTTCTACTTATTAATATATTTTTATATAATTAATTTTAATATTATTTTAATATTAAAGGTGTTTTATTTTTAAATTATATAATGCCTTAATAATATTAAATAAATTATATTATTTATATATTTTCTTTTATTTATTAAAGAAAAGTATTTTTTTTATTTTTATAAGTTATATTATTACTTTTTATTTATATAATATAAATAAAGTTAATTATTTAATTAATACTTTTTAAATAATAATTAATATTATATATTTAAAATTTTATTATACTTTTTTATTTAACTTTTTTATTATTTTTTTTAATTATAAATTTAATTATATAAATATAAAAAAAAATTAAAAAAAGTTATTTTTAATAAATTACTAGCTTTTATAATTAATTAGCTATTTAAAAAGGGAATTATATATAATGTCTTTTAATATTAATATTTAAATTATTCCTTTCTTTATTTTACTTTTTTTTCTTTTTTCTTTTTTCTTTATTATATAATATTTTCTTTTTCCCTTTATTTAATATTCTTTTTTATATTATATAATTCTTTCTTTATAATATATATAATTAATTATAGCTTTTCTTTATTTAATCTTTTTAATTATTATACTTTTTTATTTAACTTTTATAATCTTTTTTTCTTTAATTAATTATTATAACTTTTATAATTTTAAAATTATAAAATTTATTTATTATATTTAAAAAGCATAAATTATATATTAATATCTTTATTTTTAATATCTTTATATAATATATATAATATATTTTATATTAATATAACTTTAATTTTATAAGTTTATATAATAACTTATATATAATTAAAATTATACTTAAAGGAAACTTATTTTTAAGCTTTAATAATAAGTATATAATAATTATATAAATAAGCTTATTTTTTACTTAAATATAAGCTTAAATAATATTTTATAATTTTATATAATATTTAAAATAATAAATAAATATTAATCTTAATATAAATAAAATTTATTAACTTATTCTTTAAATTATTAAAGCTTATATTAATATTATATACTTTTCTTTATTATTAAAACTTTAAATTATTTTTTTAAATCTTTTAATTAATTTTATTAATTTATTCTTTATCTTTTATATTATTTTTATTTTAAAAATATAAAAATATTTATAAAGATTTTTATTATATAATATATATTTAAATATTTTTTTAATTATAAATATATTAAATTTAAGGGTATTAAATTCCTTAAATAATTTTTTAAAAGTTATAATTATATTATCTTTTTTTAGCTTAATTATTAAGTTATATATATTTATATAATTATCTTTTTTAATTATTTATATCTTTTAAATAATGCTTATATAATAGCTTTTTTTAACTTACTTTATTTTTTAAGTATTTTTTATTTTTATATAGCTTTAAATATAAAGACATTTAAGTTATTATATAATATTAAATTTATTATATAAAAATATAATTTAATATAAGTTACCTTAAATTAAGTTAATTTATTTATTATTTTAATTATTATTATATAACCCTTAATAGCCTTAACTTTATATAATTCTTTTTATTTTTTATTTTCTCTTTATATAAAAACTTTATTTTAAAGAAATAAAGATAATATAACTTTAATATTTAATTTATTTCTTATATTTAATATATAATTAATTTTTATTTTTACTTTAATTATATAAAATATTTTTATTATCTTTTAAATTATTAATACTTTTTATATAATTTTTAATAATAATAATAAATTATATAAAACTTAAGAATATATATTAAATATTAAAAGAATAAATATAAAATTATTTAGCTTAATTATATTATTTAAAGCTTTAATAATTATTTAAGAAATAATTTTATTATTTATATAATATTTAATTTTTATTTTAAGGATATTATATATTTTTTTTAAGAATTTATATAATTATTTAATCTTATTAATAGCTTAATAAGCTTTAATAAATATTACTTTATATAAAATGCTTATAATTTTTATATTATTTTTAAATTCTTTAAATATAAAGTTTATATTTAAATTATATATAATATAATTTAAGGAATTAATATATATTTAAATTTAATACTTATATAATATATTTTAAGTATTTTTTATAAATAAAAAACTTAAAAATATAGCTATTTAAAAGTTAATATTTAAGTTAATTATATATAAAGTATTCTTTTTACTTAATTATATAATATTAATTATTACTTTATAATTAAAGTAATTATTATTCTTAATTAAAAATTTAAATTTCCTTAAAATAAAGTTATATAATTAATAATAATAATAAAAGTTTTAAATTATTTTTAAAATTAATTCTTTTATATTATTATATTTAATATTTTTAAAAAGCTTATAAATATTTTATATTTAAAAATAATTAAAGTATTTATATAATTTCTTAAGCTTTAATTTTATAAAGAAAATTTTATCTTTTATATAGCTTAAATAAAAAAATATATATTCTTATTTTTATATAATAAGGATTTTTATTTTATTTTATATAATTATATTTATTATATTATTAAAATATATTTTAAGTTTATTAATATTATATAATAAAAAGAAAAATAATATTAATATTTTTATTATTTTTATAAAGAAAATTACCTTATTTAATTTAAACTTAATTTTTATTATATCTTTATTTTATAATATTTTTATATAAGAGTTTTTATAAATATATATTATAATTTAAAGCTTTTTAATTATAAATATTTTTATTGTTTTTATATTTTAAAGCTTTTCTTAATATATTATATTATATAAATTATATAATATAAAGCTTTTTATTAAAATTATTTTTAAGGTAAAAAGAATATTTTTTTTTATTATATAATAAATAAATATAAAGTTAATAAGATTTTATTATAAATTATTTTTATTATTTAATAATTATAAATTTTATATTTATTTTTTTATATAAATATTTTTTTAGCTTTTTTTCTTTATATTTTAATAAGAATAAAGGTTTAAATTTTAATCTCCTTTATAAATTTAAGGTAAATTTATAAGGAATTTCTTTATTTAAATATATATATAATAAATTTATTATAAAACTATATATTTATAATAAATATATTATAAAAATATTATAAATTTATAAATATTTATAAATTTATAATAAATTTATTATAAATTTACTATAATTTATTTATATTATATTAAATTCCCCCTTATAAATAATTTACTTTTAAATATAATCTTCTTATAATATTAATAAGTAATATAAATTTAAGTAAATTTAGGAAATAATAATAAATAAGGGATTTAAATCTTAAAAGCTGCCTTAATAATAATAAAAGGTAATGAAAAAAATATAAAAGTCCTTAATAAAATATTTTAGCTATTATTATAAACTTTAAATATTAAAAAGAAATAATTATATAAGTATATTTATAATTTAATTAAAATATTTAATATAATAAAAATAATTAATAATAATATTAAAAAATCTTTTTTATAAATAATATAATAAGTTAACTTTTATTTTTAAGTAAATAGTAAAATATACTTTAATTTAATATATTAATAAAATTTAATTTATTTTTATTATGCTTAATAATAATAAAGCAAATTATATAAGGTAAGTTTATTAAAGTAATTAATAGCAAAATAATTAAGCTAAGGATATATATAAATAGTGCTATAATATAAAAAATATAATAGCTAAATATAATAAGATTTTAAGTTTAATTTACCTTTATAATATTATAATAAAAATTTTAATTATTATTATAAATTTACTATAAATTCATTATAAATTCGCTAAATATTATCCTTAAAATAAAATAAATAAAGTAATAAGCATAATTATATACTTATAAGGTAATTTAAGCTATATATATAAATATTATAATTATTAATATATTTTATTTTTATAATATTTCTTTATATTAATATAAAATTATTAATTTATAAATTAATTAATATATTAATTATTAAAAGAAAAAACCTAAATTATTTTTATTTATAATAAATCCTTTTAAAATAAAGTAAAATAAAAATAATATAATTTCCTTTTAATTTTTATTATAATAAAATATAAGTATAATTATATAATTATAAAATCTTTAGCATTTAATTTTACTTAATTAATATTAATGGCATTATTATTATTATAACTATTATTAATAGTTTTTTAAATTATATTCATTACATTATTAATAATATTAATAATAATTAAATTAACCTTATTATTAATTAATACATAATACTTTATTATATTATAAGTTTTAATATAATTAATTAAGCTAATTATATAATTATATATAATATCTTAGTTAATAGCAATTAAAAAGTTATTAAACTTAATCTTTTAAGTATAAATAATAATTAAGTAATTAATTTAATTATCCTTATTATAATAAATCTTAATAATATTAAAATTTTAATTTATCCATAGCAATTTATATAAAATAAAGCTAATAAGAATATAATTAATTTTATTATTTAAGTTAATAAAGTATAAAATATTAATAGCCTTATATAAATTAATAAAGAGAATATATAAAATTAAAATTATAATAATATACTTATTATAAATAAAAATAATAATAATGCATTAGCTATTAATATTAATTATATTATTATATTAAATAAAATAATTATTAAAAAAGTTAGCAATAATAAAATAATATAAATTAAATTTAAGGTTAATAATCTTTTTAAATTTACTTATAAATATAATAATATTTATATAAAAGTTTTTAATTTTAAGAAGTATAATAATAATAGCTAGGTTTACCTTTTTAAATTAAATAGCATTAATCTTTTTCTTAATTAAAAATATAAATAGGTTATTAAGATTAAACTTTAAGGTAATTAAATAAATAAACTTAATATTATTTTTATTATTATTAAAAAGGTTAATAATTACTTTATGCTTATAGCTAAGGGTAAATAAGTTAAGGCTAAGGTTAAGATAATAAAGGATATTAATAAAAAACTAAGGCTTTTAAGCCTTATTAAATAATTAATTAACTTTAATAATTAATATTAAAATAATAATTTTATTAATCTTAATGCTAATAATTTACTTAATTAAGTATATACTTAAGTTCTTAATTATATAGGTAAGGGTAGCTATAATAAAAATAATAATAATAATCTTTTTATTAATAATTAAAATTTCCTTATTTTAATAAATAAATTAATTATATAAATTATAAGCTTAGTTTTTAAAAGGTATATTATATTAATAATTTTATAATATACCTTAATAATAAATATTAAGAAATAAATTATATAAGTATAGGCTTAATAGGTTATTATAATAATTATAAGCAAGGAAGTTAATTATATGCTTTTACTTATCTTTCTTTATTAATTTTAAATCCTTTAATATTTATTTACCTTTTTATATAATATTATAAAGATTTTAATTATAATATAATAAGCTATTATAATTAATTTAATAAGGAATAAAGTATTAATTAATAAATAATTTAGCTTATGCCTTAATAATAAAGCATTTAATAAAATAATTAAGCAAAAGGTTATAAGAAATAAAGATATTATATTTAATATTATAATTAAGGAAGTTATTATATTCCTTTTTATAAAAAGTTTATTAAAAAGCCTTATAATTACCTTAATAATAAGTAAGTAAATTATTATAATAAGTTATAATAATATATATATAAAAAAATATATATATTTCTTTATTATATAAATAAGCTGCTTAATAATAATTAATTATTAATAGCTTACCAGCCTTATATAGCTTAATTATAAGGTAATAATACTTAAATATATAACTTTATTATAAGTATATTATATTAAAATCTTAATTAGTTAAGTATAAGATTATATAAAAATTTAGCATAATAAGATTATTAATCTTAATGGATTTATAATTATAATAATGTTAACTTATTATAAATAAATAATATTATAAAATAATAAGATTAATAATAGCTTTTAAGGTAATATAATAATAATTAATTAATAAAATAATTATTTAAATTTAATAATAAATAATATTAATAAAAGTTAAAAAGATATATTATAAATTTATAAATAATTAAAGCAATATAGCTAAAAAAGCTAATTAAGCATATTAATTTATTATAAATTTATAATAAATTATTTATATTTAAATAATTATTCTTTAAATAGCTTATACATTGCTTTAATATAATGAAACTATAATAATAAAGCTATTGCTAGTTTTCCTTTTTAATAACCTTTTTTACTTAATAAATAAGCTTAGCTAAAAAATATTTCTTAACTTAAAAAGCAAAGGCTTTATTATAATATAATAATTAGCTTATTAATAAAGGGTTTTTATTTTAGCCCTTTATATTTTAAAGTTTTTAATTAGCTTATTAACTTATAAATAATAAGTTAGCATTTATATATTATAATAATATAAATAATTTATTTATTTAATAAAATATTTAATAATTATTAAGCTTTAGCTTACTTTATAATTTTATTTTTAAATAATTCTTTTTATTTTATAATGCTTAAAGGCTTTAAGGCTTTTAGCCTTATTTTTAATAGTATTTATAGCTTTTATTAATAAAGGATTATAATTATATAAGTTAAAGCTTAATAGCTAAGCTAAAAATAATTAAGTAATTAAGATTATTATATATATATTTATATATAGCGAAAGTATTAATTAATATATAAGCTTATTTATTTTTTCTTAAATCTTAAATAATTTTATTTATTGCTAAAAGAATTTATATATTAATTTCCTTAATAAGTTATATCTTTTTCTTAAAAATATATATATTTAATTCCTTAATTAAAATTATATTTAATAATGCTTTTTATTATATTATTATTTAGCAGTTATTTAAGCCTTAATAATTATAATTTAAGCTTTCTTTTAATATAGCTTATAAAGTTAAATAAGCCCTTAATTTATTAATAATAATAATATAAATAAATTAAAATTATAAAGCATTTAATTAATAAAATACTTTATTATTATATTATATATATTATTAAGATTAAATTATAATAATAATATTAAATTTATTTATTTATAATTTAAATAAATAATTATTATTATTTATATTATTATTTTAATTATTAATTCTTAATTTTAAATTAGCTATTAATTTATAAATATTATATAATAAAAAAAGAAAAGTTTTAAGTTTAAACTCCTTTAAAGTTTTTATTAAAACTTAAAGAAGAATTTATAATTTTAATTAAAGATAATATATTTTAAAATTTTTTAATTACTTAAATAAAGAATTCTTAATATAACTTTTACTTAATCTTTTATTATATATATAATATTTCTTAAAATAATAAAAAAAGCTTTAATATATTTATTTATAATAAATAAAAATAAATTAAAAAAAGGGGCTTATAATATTTTTTATAAAGTATGTATTGCTAGCATTTTTAAGAAATTTATAATAAAGTTTATAAAAATAATATAAAATAATATTAGCAATAAAAGGATAAGTTGCATTTTTTTTAATAATTTTTAATTATTATTTTAATTTATAATATATATTAAGTAAGTATTTAAGTATTTATGCATTTTATATTAATAATTTTTAATAATAAATAAATTTCTTAGCTTTTAATAAATCCTTTTTTTTTTAAAATAATATATAAAATTATAAGCATTAATTATAATAAGTTTTGCTATTTTTAAAGAAATATATAATTAATATTTTTTATTATAATTTTTAAAGTAAAGAAGATTATTATTATTTAATTTAAATAATATATTAATATTAATACTTAATTATTAAAGTTAGCTTTAAATTTTAAATTATTTTTTATTTTTAAAATATGCTTTTAATATTTTATTTTTAAAGTTTAAGTTAAGTTAAGTTTTAAATAAAGTATAAATAATTAAATTAAAAAGTTTATTTAAGATTTCTTTATTATTAATAATTAACTAATATATTAATAATTATAATAATGCATTAATAATAATATTAATTATTCTTAATATATAATATATTAAGAATTAATATTAATTAAGATATTTTAAAGCTAAGGTAAGCTTAAAATTTATCTTTATTTTATTTATTATCTTTATAAAGATATAATTAATAATTTTAATAATTATAATATAATTAATTAAAATATAAATTAATTATAAGTAATTAAATTAATTTATTATAATTTAAAGCTTTTAAATTAACTATATAAAGTATGCTATTTTTAATTTAATTAATTAATATTTCCTTTTAATTATATTAATAATTTTACTTAAGTATATTATTAGCTATATTTAAAATCTTAATATTAATAAATATTTATTTTATTTTTATTATTTTATAAATTAAAAATAAATACTTAAAAAATTAACTTTTTTTAATATATTAAATTAAATAAATAATAATTTATTTAAATTATAATAAAAGAAAATATTTAAATTTATTAAAGTTATTTAAAAATTAATAAAGGTATAAAATTTCTTTATAATAAAATTAAAGTTAATTCTTTTTATATATTATTTCTTAAAGTTATTTTTAAATAGCTTACTTTTAACTTTTATTATAATAAGTATTTAAAAATTTTTATATTATAATAAATTAATTTTTTAATTAAAGTATAAAATAAAATATTAAAAGTATTTTATAAGTTTAATAAACTTTTTTAATTATTATAAAGTAAAAGGGAATTATAGCTTTATAATAATTTAAATTTAATTAATAATATTATATATTCTTAAGCTATTAATATAAAAGCTAAATAGTTTTATTAATAAATATTTTAAAAAGGATTTCTTAAGAAAGAAAAATAAATTCTTAGCCTTAAATAAGTTAAAGATTATTTATAAATATTATAAATATTTTATAGCTAAGTTAAAAAATATAATAATATTATTAATAAAGATAATAATAAAAAAGTTATATAATTATAAAATATAATTTATATATTTTTAAATATAAATAAGATAGTTATAAAATTTTATTATTATTATTTTAAATTATTTTTATTCTTAATAATTTATAATAATAAATTTATTTTAATATAGCTTATAAATTATAAATTAATAAAAGAAAGTATTAATATTTATTATAAATAAGTAATCTTTATTATATATTTATTATATAATATTAAATTAAAAAAAAAGGATAGGTATTTAAAATAATAACTTTATTTAATGCTTTTAAGTTTATTATTATTTAACCTTTATATTAATTATAAATAATTTATTAAATAATAAAAATAAGTAATTTAAAAGAAATAGCTAATATTACTTATTTTACTTTTTCTTTTTAATAAAGGCTATTTATAAATTTATTTATTACCTTTTAATTTTCTTTACTTAAATAATATAAATGCTTATTAATTTTATAGTTTTATTAATTATTTATTAATAATATCTTTATTTATTAATCTTTTAATATATTAATTAATTTATTATTTTTAATTATTTAATAATATTCTTAAATAAGATTTTTAATCTTTTTTATAAATAAATTAAAAAATTAATAAATATAAATATTATTTAATAATTTAACTTTTAGCAAGTCTTTAAATTTAAATATTCCTAACTTGCTATTAAATTAAAGTTACTTTTAAAATTTTAAAAGATTATTTTATAATAATATCTTAAAAGAATTATTTAATTAAGGTATTAATTAAGTATTTTAATATTATATTAATATATAATTTAAGCCTTAATTTAAGTTATTAAAAAGATTTATAAGGTTAAATAAAGCTAAATATTAAAGGGAAGACTTATTTTAAGTAATTAATATTATATATATAAAGGCTTTTACTTTAATTTTTTAATTAAAAAATCTTATATTATTATATATAAAAGGAGTAATTATTTTTAAATAAAAGTTTTAATAAATATATATAAGGTATAGTAATTAATTTATTATAATAATATTTATAAAATTATAACTTATTAAGCTATTAATTTAGCTTTTTTATTTAAGCTAAAATAAAAAGATTATATTTTTTTTAACTTTATAATAAATATTAATATAATTTAATATAAATATAATAAGATTATAATATTTATATTAGCTTTAGCTATATATATTTATTTAAGGGGTTTAATAAAAATTATAATATTTATAAATATATTATTAAAGTATTTAAAAGCAACTTTTTTTTTTAAGTTTAAAATATTAATTTAATAAGAAATTATAAACTTTTAACTTATTAATAAGTTAATATTTAAATAATTAAGTATTTATACTTTAATATATATAATAATAATTATTAAGCAACTTTTTATAATAGCTTAATAAAATATATTAAACTTAACTTAATTAATAACTTTAATATAATTTATTCTTTAAATATTAGTTTTTATAACTTAATTTATATAATTTATAAAAAATACTTTAAATAATCTTAAGAAATAATATATTTTAAAGCTTTAATATTATAATAAGTTATAAATAATAATTTATTTATAGCTTTTTAAATTTATATATAAATATAAATATATAATTTATTATATAATAATAAAACTTTTAATAATTAATTTATATATAATATTAACTTACTTTAAGCTATTTTATAAATAAATATATAAAAGTTTATTATTAAATAAGCTTTTAAATGCCTTTTAAGTAATAATTTTAATATAAAGATAATATTATATTTATAATATATTTAATTAAAATTAAAATAAAGGTATTTATTTAAGTATAAGTTAATATTAATAAAATAAATATTAAAGCTTATTTATATTAAGTTATATAAGTTTAGTTTATTAATAAAATAATAATTATTCTTTAATATTAAAGTAGTTAGCTTATTAATTTCTTTATTTAAGTTAAGTACTTTATAAGTTAAGCTATTCTTTATAATAAAAGTTTTTTTTTTTATAGCTTTTAACTTATTATTTATAAAGAAATAACTTTTAATAGCTAGCTTATCTTTATAATAAAGGTTATATTAAAACTTATTATTATTTATATTAAATATTTAAATAATAATATTTAAAAAATTCTTAGCATTATTTTATTAATTAAAGTATTAATAAAGCTATAAATTTAATTATATACTTTATTAAGGTTATTATAATTAATTTTAGCTTTATTATAAATTATTAATTAATAATTTTTAAGCTTAAAGTAAGCTTACTTATTTATTTTATATATTTTAAATTTATTAATAAGTATTAAATAGCTTTTAATATTACTTTAAAGTTATATTTTAAAATATAAAAATTAAAATATAGTTTTTAAAATAAAATAATTAAATTTATTAATATAATTAGCTTATATTTAATGCTTAAAAGTAAAGATTTAATATATTAATATATATTAATAAAAGCGCTTAATAAGTAAGCTTAATTAAAGCTAAAGAATAAAATAATAGCTATATTTTTTAAAAAGCTCTTTTTATTATTATTTAATTTTTTTATTATAAGTATTAAGTTTTTTACTTTTTTTATAATTTAATTTTAAATTTATAAAAGTTTTTATTAATAAAAAGGTAATTAAAGTAAGAAATAATTAATACCTTATTAATTTAATTTTATATATTTTAAGTTATAAAAAAAGTTAATTATTTAATTAATATTATAAAGTAGTAAATTTATTAAGTATACTTTTAAATATTTTAATTATTAAAAGCATTAATTTAAAAATAATATTATTAATTTAATAAGATTTTAATAATATTATATAAAATATAAAAGTTATTTAATAAATAGCTTTTTTATATTATTTAAGCCTTTATTATTTTTTAAATTAGCTTATAATGCTTATTATTATTAAGTATTATTTAAAATTAAAAATAAGCTATGCTTAATAAATAAAAAGGTAAATTATAATAAAGTTAAGCTATATAATAAAAATTATTTTATAAGTATAACTTATATTAATTAATAAATTTTTAAAAGTTTTTTTAAATAATAACTTTTTCTTTAACTTTAAATACTTAAATTAAATTTTAAAAGTTATTTTAATTCTTATATAATTTAAATTATTTAATAAAAGTATTTTTAAAGTTTTAATTATTATAAAAATTATTATACTTAAGTAAATAATTATTATTTAATAAATCTTAATGCTTTTAATTATAATTATATTATTAATTTTTATTATCTTTTAGCTAATAAGCTTAATAAATATAATAATTATTTAACCTAAAAGTTTTAATTATATAATTCTTATTTTTTAAATCTTTAATAAAAAGGGCTTTAATTATAAAAAATTCTTTACTTTAGCTAAAAGCTTAAAATAAAATAAGGTTTATTACTTAACTTAAGCTTATATTAAATTGCTATAAATAATATAATAATTTACTCTTAATAAATTTATAAGCCTTTGCTATTATACCAATCCTTATTTAATTAGCTTAAAATGCTTAAAATAATATTATTTTTATAATTATTTATTACTTTTAATTTATTTTTTTTATAAAAACTTATATTTTATTTAATAAAAAATACTTTTTAATTAAGCTAAGAATTATAAGTTTTAAAAGCTTATAAAGATTTAAAAAGGACTTTATTTAAATATATATAATATTAATACTTTAAATTTTTTTATACTTTTTAAGTTTAAATATAAAGATTAAAATCTTAATAATAATTTAAATATTAAGCTTGATTTTAAGGAATTTTAAGGGTTTTTAATAAGCTTTATATTTTTAATTTTCTTTTAAATTTTCTTAATTATATAATAAAAATATTAATTTATAAAATATAAATTTTATATATTATAAGTTAATAAAGCATAATATATATAGCTTAATAATTAAAAATAACATTTAATTAATACTTTATAATTTAAGTAAATAATGGCTTATTAAAGCTTATATAAGAACTTAATATATCTTAATTAAAATTAGCTTAAGTAAATTTTATTTAATAATTTTTAATAAATAGCTAAGCTTTTATATTTTATTAATTAATATAATTAATAATAATAATTATAATTATTAATTAAATTTATATTTATTAAATATTAAACTTAAAATTTATTTTAAAATACCTTTAAAAAAGTTAAGCTTAATATTTAGTTTCTTAAAATTAAAATATTTCCTTTTGCTATTATTTAATTCTTAGCCGCTTTAAATTAAAGATTTTATAGCTTTAATAAATTATATATAATAATATAATAATTATAAAGAATTTATTAAGCAGTAAATGCCATTATAATATTTAATAAACTTTACATTTCTTTAAATATAATAAGTAAAAAAATATTTACTTACTTAAAAATTATTATTTATAATTAAAATAACTATTAATGCTTTTTTATTAATTAAAAATTAAAAGATAATAATAAAAATATAAAAGGAAATTATATATTAAGTTTATATTTTATTTATAATATATTTATTATAAATTTATAATAAGCCTTGCCTTTTCTTAATAATTTAAAAAAAACTTAAGTTAATATTTACTTAATTTATTAATTATTAAAAATTTTATAATTTAATTTATAAATATTATAATATTATAATAATAATAATTATAATTTACTTAATCTTTTTATAAGGTAATTATATAATTAAGATATATAATTATAATTATTATTTTAATAAAAATAAAGATTTAAATTTTAATTTCCTTTATAAATTTAAGGTAAATTTATAAGAACTTTCTTTATTTAAATATATATATATAATAAATTTATTATAAAATTATATATTTATAGTAAATTTATTATAAAAATACTATAAATTTATAAATATTTATAAATTCATAATAAATTTATTATAAATTTATTATAACCTATTTATATTACATTATATTTTAATATAAAGAAATAAAAGCTTTTTTATTTTAAATAAGTTTTTAATAAAGGTTTTTATATATTTATAAGTATTAATATTTTATATTATTTCTTTTTTTTTAAAGTAATTTATTAATTAATATCCTTTTTTTTATATATAAAATATTTTTAAGTTAATTATTTATATAATATAGCTTAAATAATTATTTAAAGATTTAACTTATAAATAATATAAATTATATAAATTTTTATTATATAAATTTTTCTTTATTAAAATAAAGATAATTATATAATATTTAATAAAATATAAAATAATTATATATCTTTTTTTAATAATTATTTAAATTTAATATATATTACTTATTTATAAAGTTAATATTTACTTTATTATATATAAGGAATTAATAAGCTAAATTTCTTTTTATAATAATTTAAATTATTATATAAAGATTTATAAATAATGCTTTATAAATTAATTTTTAATTTATTAAAGTATATTTAAGCTTTAATATAGCTTAATAAGCTTAAGAAATAATTATATAAAGGGTAATATTTCTTTAATATCTTTTTTTTAATATATATTATATAAGCTATAATTTATTTAAAAGTATTTTTAAAGTTTTTAATAATATTTTATTTAAATTTTTTCTTTTAACTTATATAAATAAAATTATTATTTAATTTACTTAATATTAATTATAATTAATATTAATATTAAAATATATATTTAATAAGTTATTCCTTTTAATATTTATTTAACTTAATATAATATAAATAAAAGTTTTTTATATAATTTAAGAAAATATTTAAGAATATAATATAATATTAATTTTTTATAATTTTTAATCTTTAATAATAATTAATAAATTTTTATACTTTATTATAAAATAAGTTATATAATTTCTTTATATAATTTTAATCCTTTTTTTACTTTTTTTAAAAGCTTAAAATTAATTATAAATTAATTAATTTATTATAAATTATTTATATTAAAAGTAATTTATATAAAGCATTATTTATATAAATTAAATATATTATAAGCATAGCATTTAATTATTATAAAAAGCTATTTACTTTTTATATATATTTTATTTTTAATAATATTTATTATATAGAAATAAAATTAACTATTTATATTTAAAATTATTATATATTTTCTTATATTAAGTTTTAATAATATTTTTAAGGCTTTTTAATTATTTCTTTAATTTATAATTATATTATATTTTATTATTTTTCTTATATATAAGGATTTAAAAATTATTATTATAATTATTAAAAGGTAAATTATATAAATATATATTTATATATACTTTAAAATTAAAAGTATTTATTTATTAATTTTTATTTTCTTAATTAATATTTCTTTAATCTTAATTATATTTAATAATTTATTTTTAAAATAATATAAAATTTATTTTAATTAATATATATTTATTTATTAAAGTTTAATATTAATAATATTAATAATATATTATTTTAAAGTTAAAGTTAAATTATCTTAATTATTATTTATATAAAGTATATTATAAATTATATAAATAATAATAATATTATAAAATTAATTTCTTTTTTATTTTAAAACTTAAAATTAATAAATTATTATTATTTAGCTATTAAAATTATATTTCTTTATATTATTTCTTTATATATAGTTATAATTTATTATTATTTAATAAATATTTTAAAGGGGTTTGCATTAAATAATATTTTATAAAATCTTTATATTATTTTATATTAATTATTAATTATTATATAATAATATATACTTTATTTATTTTAATTATATATACTTTTATTTATAATTATTCTTTAATCTTTATTAAATAATATAAATTTAATTTATATAAATAAAATAAACTTTATTTTTTAAATAATTTTTTATTTTTTTATATATTATAACTTAAAAAAAAGAATTTTTAAGCTTTTAATATAAATATAAAAATTTAATTACCTTTATTATTTAATTTTTATTAAATAAAGCCTTTAAAAGTTTATATAAGTACTTATTTTTTTATTTTTATTAATTTATAATTATATTAAATAATTATTAATTAATATTAAATAACCTTTATTATATAGCTATATTTATATATATATATAATATTTATTTAATTAAGTTTTATTTTTATTATTTTATTTAAATTATAAAATAAGAAAATAAATAAATGCTATATAAAGAAATATTATATAATATTTTAAAGTAAAATTAATTATTTTTATTTCTTAATATATTATTATATAATTAGCTTTAATATTATTTTAATATTAAGTAATAATTAATATTAAATAATAATTAATTAAATATCTTTCTATAAAAAATATATTAAACAAAATATATTAATAAATATTAAAAGCTATATTATTATTTAATAATATTTCTTTATATAAAAATATTTTTAAAAGAAATTTAAAGATAAGCTTAAAAATAAATGCTTAATTTAATTTTAAAATTATAAATATAAAATTAAATTTATATTTTAATTAAGTTTAATTTAAAGATATTATTAAAATATAAAAAAATATATATAAAGTTTTTTTTATATAAAAAAAGATTAATTATTATTTAATATTAGCTATTACTTAATAAATTATATTATATAAAATTACTTTTAAAAATAAAATTATATATATAATAAATAATTTTAAAAATAAAAAATATATATATATATTATATTTAATAATAAAAGATTTTTTATTACTAAAAAAGCTTAAGTATTTATTTTAAAGTTAAATAATAAATAAACCTTAACTTAAAAATATTTTATAAATCTTTATAAGTTTTATATTATTTCTTTTTATAAATAGCTTTTTTATATTTAATAATAATAAAGTTTCTTTTTATAAAATTTTATTTTATTTTTTTTTCTTTATTTTATTTTTAATATATTAATATTTTTATTAAAAATTATAATAATTTTAAATAAATAAAAATAATATTTATAAAAAAAAGGTAAAGAAAAATAATTATTATTACTTTTTTTTAATAAATAATAATATTAATTTTAATTTTATTAAATAAAATTATAAAAAGGTTTTAAATAAATTAAAATTAATTTAAAAAAGTAAAAAAGAATTATTTACTTTATATATTTTTAAAAAAAGAAAAAGAATTTATTTTATAAAATATTTTATTAAATAAAAATAAAAAGGCTTTATTAAAAACTATATTTATTAATTAATAGCTTTAATAAAGAAATTATAAACTTTATTAATAAAAAGAAATATTAAATTAAAAGCTATTTTTATTTTATTTATAATTATAAAGCTTTTAATATAAATTTTATTTTTTATTAAAGTATTAATTATAAAGATTTATAATAATAAAAAAGTATTTTTTAATTTATAAAAATAATAAATAATTAAAAGAAAATTAAATTTAATTAAAAAGAAATTAACTCTTTATTTATTTCTTAATTTTATTTTATTATATATTAATTATTTATATTTTAAAATTAAATAATAAAAATATATTAATTATATATTTTATATAAAAAATAAAAAATATAAGTTTTAATTAATTTTAAAATAAAGCTTAAAATAAATATATAATAATATATATATTATATATATAAATATATATATAAATATATATATAAATAAATTATAATAAAATAAAATATTAAACTTTATTTTTAAATAACTTAATAAATAAATATTTATTATTATTAATTATTTATAAAAAACTTTTATTAAGATTTTTATTTATATAAAAAAGTTAAAAAAGTTATTATAAACTTTAAATATAAATATAAAGAAATTAACTTTTTATTAATATATTTAATATATAATATAATTAAGTTTATTTATATAATATTTTTTATTTATTTTTTTATAATTTAAGTTAAAAAGTAATTATTAATTAAATTTTATATATAAATATAATATATAATTTTAATATAATAAATATATATTTAATAATATATTAAAATAATTTTTAAACTTTATTATAAAGAAATTTAATAAATAAATTTAAATTTATTTAATAAAGATTATTATATTTTTAATTATATTATAATACTATTAAATTTATATTTTATATAATTATTAAAAATAAAATATAATAAATATTTATATTAATATATTTTAAATTATTAAAATTAATTATATATATATATATTTTTTTATTATTAAAAATAATAATTTATTTATATTCTTTTTATTATTTAAAGTAATTATATAAATATATATATATATATACATTATTATAAAATATATTTATTTATATATATTTTATTATTTAAAGTATTATATATATATATTTCTTTAATATAAATATTTAATTATTAAAAATATTTATATATATATTTCTTATAAATATATTTTTTATTATTAAAAATAATTATAAAAATATATATACTTTTTATTATTAAAACTATATTTATATTTTATTATTAAAAGTAATTAAAAATATTCTTAATTATTAAATATATATAAATATTATATAAATTATATAATAATTAAATATAAAGCTAAAAACTTTATTTATAATTCTTAATATTAATAATATTTTTAATATATTAAATCTTTAAATAAAAGTTTAAAAATATATAATTTATAAAATTATTTTTTAAAATTATTTTATTTTCTTTTTTTACATAATATTAATATTTTTAATATTAATTATAAATTTAAGATTTATTATTATAATATTATTAAATAAAATTATTTTTTAAAATATTAAATTAAATAATTAATTTTAAGTTATTATATTTATAAAAAGAATATATATAAGCATTATATATAGCATGCTTATATAATAAATATATTATAAGTAATATATAAATTTAAAAGTATAAAGTTTAAATTAATTTTATTAATAATAATTATTAATTAATATTAATTAATTATTAATTAAGGGTTATATGCCTTATATATAAATTATTATAATTAGCTTATAATTAAATAAGAAAAGGTTATAGCTTTATTATAATTTAACCTTTATATTATAATTAAATTAATTATATACTTTATTTATTTATTATTAATTATATAAAAGCTAAATTAATATTAATTAATACTTACTTAATAAGTATAAATAATTAAATATTAAAGAAATAAATTTTATTTTTTAAAAACTTATTTATTTATAATAATTTTATTAAGGGACTTTATATTAATAATAATATTATAAGTTATTAAAAAGCTTAACTAAGCATTAAAAATTAATTTATAATAATAATACTTAATCTTTAATTATATTTATTAATATATATTATTAATAATAATAATTATAATAAGCTTTATATTATAAGCTAACCTTAAGTTATTTATTATAAAGTATTTAAATAAAGTTTATATTTAAAATATAAAGGAAAAAGTTTATTCCTTATTTATATTTATATTAAAGCTTATTTTTATAAAGCTAAAGCTTATTAATTAATTATAATAAGCAAAGCTTAAATTATAATATATTTTCTTTTTTTAAGTTTTTATAATAAGTTTTAAAAAGTAACTATATAATAAAAAATAAAGAATATTATAATTTAATTATAAATTAAATATTATTTTTTACTTAATTATTTAATTATATTTTAATGCTTTTTAATTATATTAAAAGCTTAACTTATTATTTATAATTAATATATCTTAACTTTTATAATTTAATATATTAATTAAAATAAGTTAATAAAAAATAATTATTTAAATATAAGTTAATAGCTAAATTAATAATATTTTTATAATTCTTTAATATAAACTTTTTATATAAATTTTTTTATTTAAAACCTTAAAATTATAAATTTATTATATAATTTATAATTAATTAATGCTTAATTATAAGTAATTTATTTTATTAATAAGAATTTTTTAAATTTTAAATAATTTTATAATATTAAATTAATTAATATATAGTTAATTTACTTTAAACTTAAGTTAGCATTAAGTTAGCATTATTTTTAAGCTTTATTTTATAAAAAAAATTTTATATTTTTTTAAATAAATTCTTTTTTTTTATTAATTTTAATTAATAAAAGTTATATTTTTATTTTTTTATAATAATTAAAATAATTATACTTATAATAACTAAATTAATTATATATAAAATACTTAACTTTTATTATAATTTAAGCTTTATTTATTATAATTAATTAATAAGCTTTAACTTTATAAAAATAAGCTTTAATATAAATATAAATAAAAAATAAATCTTTTCTTTATATTTTAAATATAAACTTTATTTAAATACTTTATAATAAATAACTTAAAGCTAACTTATAATATATATTTAAAGTTTTTTTATATTATAAATTATAATATAATTATATAAAAACTAATATAATAAAACTTAAAAAAAATAATAATAATTTATTAAGCTTTTCTTTATTTAAAAAAATTTTTATTTTAAAAATATTTAATAACTTAATTAATAAAAATAAAGGCTAAGTTTATAATAAATAAAAAAATAATTAATATTAAAAAGACTTAATTCTTTTATATATTTAATTAATTAAAAATTTTTTATAATTAATTTTTACTTTATATTAATTTTATAAAAATATTTAAAAAATAATTAAAAAGTTTTTTAAAAAAGATTTATTTTATATTTAAATATTTTTTTAAATAAAAATATATTAAGCTTAGCTTAATTATATTATAATAATATTATAAAGAAAAAATAATAAAATTTTTTATTTAATTTAATTAATTAATTTATATAATAAAAACTTAAAATTAATTAAATAAATATAAAATATTATTAATAATTAATAGCTTAACTTTTATAATAAAAGCTTAGCTTAATTATAAAAAATAATTAAATATATTTAAGGCTTTTTATTTTACTTTATAATAATATAAAAGTATTTTTAATATTATAATAAAAAAAAATAATACTTAATTTTAAAATAATAAAGTAATAAATATTAATATTATAATAATTTTAATAAGTAAAGTTAAGTATTTTATATATAATTAATTTAGCTATTATAAGCATAATTACCTTAATTATTATAAGAAAATAAAGATATAGCTTTTATTAATTAAAATTAATAAAAAGAAAGAATTTATTTAAAAAAGCATAAAATCTTTTTATAAAATAAGGCTTAAAAGTAATATTAACTTAATATTAATTTAAGCTTAAAGTAAATTAATTATATATTAATTAATTTAATATTATAAAAATACTTAAAATTTAAAAAGTTTTTATTAATAAAGTAAATTGCTTATAATTAAGTATTAATTAATTATAAATTATATAATAAATTTATAATTTTAAGATTTTAAATAAGAAAATTTATATAAAAGGCTTATATTAAAGAATTATAAAAATGTTATTAATTTAATTATTAACTTATATTTAAATAATTATTTTTTATTAACTTATTTTAATTAATATATTAAATTATAAAAATTAAAATATATTAATTATAAATAATAAATTAAGCTTTTAATATAATTAAAAAATATTAAAGTATAATTAAATAATTAAATAAAAAATAATATTTAATTTATAATTAAATTATAATATTTTTTATTTTTTATTATATAATTATCTTTTAAAACTTATTATAAAAACTTAAAAAAAAAGGATATATTATAATTTAAGCTTTATTTATTATAATTAATTAATAAGCTTTAATTTTATAAAAATAATCTTTAATATAAATATTAATAAAAAATAAACCTTTTTCTTTATACTTTAAATATAAACCTTATTTAAATACTTTATAATAAATAACTTAAGGTTAGCTTATAATAACTTTATTTATTAAAATTATTATAATATTAATATTTATTACTTTATTATTTTAAAATTAAATATTATTTTTCCTTATTATAATATTAAAAATACCTTTATATTATTATAAAATAAATTAAAAAGCCTTAAATATATTTAATTATTCTTTATAATTAAGCTAAGCTTTTATTATAAAAATTAAATTATTAATTATTAATAATATTTTATATTTATTTAATTAACTTTAAATTTTTATTATATAAGTTAATTAATTAAATTAAATAAAAAATCTTATTATTTTTTTTTTATAATATTATTATAATATAATTAAGTTAAGCTTAATATATTTTTACTTAAAAAAGTTTTTAAGTATAAAGTAAATCTTTTTTAAAAAGCTTTTTAATTATTTTTTAAATATTTTTATAAAATTAATATAAAATAAAAATTAATTATAAAAAGTTTTTAATTAATTAAATATATAAAAATATTAAACCTTTTTAATATTAATTACTTTTTTATTTATTATAAATTTAACTCTTATTTTTATTAATTAAATTATTAAGTATTTTTAAAATAAAAGTTTTTTTAAATAAGAAAAAGCTTAATAAATTATTATTATTTTTTTTAAATTTTATTATATTAAGTTTTATATAATTATATTATAAGTTTATAATATAAAAGGATTTTAAATATATATTATAAGCTAGCTTTAAATTATTTATTATAAAATATTTAAATAAAGTTTATATTTAAAGTATAAAGAAAAAGATTTACTTTTTATTTATATTTATATTAAAGCTTATTTTTATAAGGCTAAAGCTTATTAATTAATTATAATAAGTAAAGCTTAAATTATAATACTTTAATTAAAAAGCTTTTCTTAATATATTTTTAAATAATTATAACCTTTTTTAATTATTAAAAGCTTTTTTATAATACCATTAATTATTAATTAAATTAATAATAAGCTTTATTTAATTTTATTTAATTTATAATAAATACTTAATTTTTAAGTAAAATTAATTAATTTATAATAAATGCTTAACTTTTAATTATATTATTTTTATACTTTTAACCCTCTTTATAATACCTTTAAAAGCCCTTTATAAGATATTTTTAATTATTAATGCCTTTACTTATAATTATTATAAAAAGCTTTTAATTAATATTTTTAAAAAGCCCTTATTTATAATTAATATTCTTTAAGATATTTATATAATATTCTTAAGGCTTATAATCCTTTAAAAACCCCTTAAGCACTTAATAATATATAAAGTATTTTAAATACTTTAAAGTATTAATAAATAACATTTCTTTTAATTAATTTATATATTTAATTAATATATTTAATTAAATACTTTAAAAAGTATTAATAAAAGTAAGTAATTAATATAATTATTTTATTTATTTAATTAACTTAAAATTATTAAAAGGAATAATTAAGATTTATTATAAGTTTAATTATATAAATAACTTAATTAAACTTTTAAAATATTTATTTTTTAATAATAATTAATATTTAATTAATAAGTATAACTTTCTTTTTTTTAATGCCTTATTTATTAATACCTTTTAATAAGATTTTAAATATAAATTACCTTAAAGCTAATAATATTTAAGTATTATTATTTATAAGTAAATAATTTAAAAGCTAGTTATTAATTTATAAATATAATATAAAAATATTCTTTTCTTTCTTTTTATTTTATAATTAATTATTATAAAATTTATTTAATAATAATAATCTTTATATTAATAATAACCCCTTTCTTTAATAAAGAAAAGGTTATTAATATAATTAAAAGCTTTAAAAATTATTTAAGTTATAATAAAGATTTTTTTAATAAATTTTAATATAAGTTTTATAAATAAATAAAGAAATACTTTTAAAAAATTAATTAAAAGCTTTTTTATAAGCTTAAATAAATATTTTATTATTATAAAGTATATATAAAATATAATTATATATTAATAATAAAGGCATTAATTATTTTAACTTAATTAAATAATTAAAAATTGCTTTAATAGCCTTAAAAAGAGTTTATAATAATAACCTTTTACTTATAATTAAAAGTATATAAATATTAATAAAAGCTTTTTAAGGAAAAAAAGTTTAAGTTAATTAAAATAAAGCTAATTATTATAAAGCTAATTATTAAAAAGCTAATACTTTTTTATCTTTATTAATTATAATTTTTTTATTAATTAATAATGCCCTTAATATAAACCTTATAATAATAACCTTTTTTATAATAATAATAATCTTTTTTATAATAATAATAATTATTATTAACTTAAACTTAATTTATTTCTTAAATACTTTAATTAACTTAATAATAAAAAAAAAAGCTATTAAAGTAATAATTAATTAATTAAAAAATAATATTTAAATACTTTAAAGTTTTAAAGTATTAATAATTAAATAATTTAAGCAATTTAAGCATTTAAAGCATTTAAATATACTTATATTTAAATATTTATACTTAAATACTTATACTTAAATATTTATACTTAAATACTTATACTTAAATACTTATACTTAAATACTTATACTTAAACTTTTAAAATAATAATTATAAAGTATTTAACTCTTTATAACTTCTTAAAAAATAAAATATTTATATTAATTAAGTAATTTAATTAATTAAATAATAATTTAAAGAAAAAGCATAATTTTAAAATATATATATATATATATATAAAAGATTATTAATATAAAAATAATATATATAAATATTATATATAACATGCTTATATAATAAATATATTATAAGTAATATATAAATTTAAAGATATAAAGTTTAAATTAATTTTATTAATAATAACTATTAATTAATATTAGCTAGTTATTAATTAATAATTATATATTTTATATATAAATTATTATAATTAACTTATAATTAAATAAGGAAAGGTTATAGCTTTGCTATAACTTAACCTTTATATTATAATTAAATTAATTATATATTTTATTTATTTATTATTAATTATATAAAAGCTAAATTAATAATATTAATATTAATTATAATTATATTATTTTTTTAATATAAAAATATATTTATTTAAGTATAAAGTTTTATATATATATAAAAGTATAAAAGAAAATTAAATATTAAATGTTTTATTAATTAAAAGTTTTTTAAAAATTAATTAATTATTTAATTAATTAATTAAATTAATTAATTATTTAATTATTTAATTATTTAATTATTTAATTATTTAATTATTTAATTATTTAATTATTTAATTATTTAATTATTTAATTATTTAATTATTTAATTATTTAATTATTTAATTTATTTAATTATTTTAATTATTTAATTATTTAATTATTTAATTATTTAATTATTTAATTATTTAATTATTTAATTATTTAATTATTTAATTTATTATTTATTATTTAATTATTTAATTATTTAATTATTTAATTATTTAATTATTTAATTATTTAATTATTTAATTATTTAATTATTTAATTATTTAATTATTTAATTATTTAATTATTTAATTATTTAATTATTTAATTATTTAATTATTTAATTATTTAATTATTTAATTATTTAATTATTTAATTATTTAATTATTTAATTATTTAATTATTTAATAATTTAATAATTTAATTATTTAATGATTTAATAATTTAATTATTTAATTATTTAATTATTTAATTATTTAATTATTTAATTATTTAATTATTTAATTATTTAATTATTTAATTATTTAATTATTTAATTATTTAATTATTTAATTATTTAATTATTTAATTATTTAATTATTTAATTATTTAATTATTTAATTATTTAATTATTTAATAATTTAATAATTTAATTATTTAATGATTTAATAATTTAATTATTTAATTATTTAATTATTTAATTATTTAATGATTTAATTATTTAATTATTTAATAATTTAATTATTTAATTATTTAATTATTTAATTATTTAATTATTTAATTATTTAATTATTTAATTATTTAATTATTTAATTATTTAATTATTTAATTATTTAATTATTAATTATTTAATTATTTAATTATTTAATTATTTAATTATTTAATTATTTACTTTTATTTAAAAATTAAATTTAAATATTAAATTTATTATTTTATAAAGTAAGTAATTTAATATATATATATATATATATATTTTATATATTTTTTATAAAAATATATATAATATTTTCTTATATTTTATAAAAAAATATATTAAAAAAGTTTTTAATTATAATAATTTAAACCTTTTTTAAATAAAACTTTATATAAAGATATTTATATAAAATATTTATATAAAGATATTTATATAATATATTATATATATTTTATAAATATTATATATTATATTTTATATATTATATATTATATATATTATTTTATTGCTTTTATTTATTTTATTATTATAAGCTTTATTTTTATAATAAAAATTAAGTTAATGTATTATATAAAACTTATTAAATATATTTTAAGATTTCTTAATTTATAAATAAAAATATATTAAGTTATAAGAATTATAATTTAATAATAAAATTTAAATATTAATAATATTAATATTTAAAGTTTTAAATTTAAATCTTATTAATTTTATTTACTTTTATATATTTTTATTTCTTTATTTAAAAAGATATTATAAATTAAAGTATTTCTTTTTTTATTTTTATTTATTTTATTTATTTTATTTATTTTATTTATTTTATTTATTTTATTTATTTTATTTATTTTATTTATTTATTTTATTTATTTATTTATTTTATTTATTTTATTTATTTTATTTATTTTATTTATTTTATTTATTTTATTTATTTTATTTATTTTATTTATTTTATTTATTTTATTTATTTTATTTATTTTTTTATTTATTTTTTTATTTATTTTTTTATTTATTTCTTTATTTATTTCTTTATTTATTTCTTTATTTATTTCTTTATTTATTTCTTTATTTATTTCTTTATTCATTTCCCTTTCTCCCTCCCTTTATTTCCCTCCCTTTTTTTCTTATCGCTTATCGCTTATCGCTTATCGCTTATCGCTTATTGCTTATTACTTATTACTTATTGCTTATCGCTTATTACTTATTACTTATCACTTATTATTTATTACTTATTGCTTATTACTTATTGCTTATTACTTATCGCTTATTATTATCTTAGCCTACCTTGCATATAAGAAAAAAAAGCTAATTAAAAGCATTAAATTTAAAGATTTAAGCATTATTAAGAGTTTATATAAAAAGCTATCTTAATTCTTAACATTTAACCTTTATATTTTTATTTATTTCTTTAATAAATTAAGGTTTTAAATTATGCAATCAAAACCATTATATAAAGAAATACTTAAAGAATATTCTTATATAATTAGTTTTCTTTAAGAGAAAAGTAATATTTTTTAGTAGGAAATGGGTATTAAAGCTTATTCCTTAAACGGAATACAAAACCATTTTAAAAGAATGGCATAAACTTATTAAAAGGTTTATAAAATTAAAACTTAATTTAATTAAGTTTAAAAATAAATTTAAGTTATTTTAATAAAATATTAAAGCTTTTTTTTTATAATAAATAATAAAATAATTTTAAGATAATTAAGCTAAAAGCTATAAATTTTATTTAATAGCTTTTAATAAAACTTAATTAAAGTAATTTTAATAATAATAAGGCATAAATTATAATTTTAATGCTTTTCTTTAAAAAGAATAAATTACTTAAAGTTTATTATAATTATATTTCTTAAAATTATAATATATATTAATATAATAAGCTTAAACAACTTTTTTTAAATAATATATTAATAGTTTTTAAGCTAAAAGAATTATTAATATTTTTTAATTTATTTAAAAATATTTAAGTTAAACTTTTAAAATATTTAAACTTTATTTATATTTAATTATATTATAATTAAAGTAATTATAATTTAAAAAAATATATTTATAATTAATTAAAGTTTTTATTTAAAAAAAAAGATTTAATTTATTTTATATAATTAAATATTATAAGCTTATTAAAGCAAATCCTTTATTTAAAGAAAAAGCCTTATTAAAAGCTTTAAAAGTAATTTAAAAGCTTAATAATTAAAAGAAAATTAGCTTAATTTTAATACTTATAAATTTTATAAATTATATAATTTATATTAAAAAAAAGCTTATAATTATAAATAATAATATGCTTTCTTAAATAAATATTATTATAATTAAAAAAAAGTATATAATTAAGAATATTAAAGATTAAAATAAAGTTATAAGAATTATAAAGGTTAATTAAGCTTAATTTAAAGATTTTAAAAAAGTAAAAGATAATTAATTTTAAATTATTAATAATAAGTTATAGCTAAAGAATAAAAAAAAAATAAGGGAAAAAAAAATTTATTTATTAATTAAAATTAAACTTAAAAAGAAAATATTAAGTTTTTTATAATAAAAGTAAGCTTAATAAATATAATAAATTTAAAATTAAAAAAGTATGCTTAATAATTCTTATTATTTAAGAAAAAAGTAATTTAAATAATTTTAATTATAATTATTAAAATAAGTTTTATAAATATTTTAATATTTAATAATATTAATTTAACTTTAATTAAATATTTATTAATAATATAATTTAAAATATATATTTTATTAAAAATATTTTTTAAGTTAATATATTTTAAGAATTATATTAAAAATTTATTTCTTAAAGTTAATATAATTACTTTTTTAAAAAATAATATTAAAATTAAAATTTTAATTAATTTATTATAAATTATTTAATATTAAATTAACTTTATTACTATATTTATTATAAATATAGCTAATTAAGAATATTTTAATTTAGCTTATTTAATAATTTATATAAGGATAAATAATTACTTTTTATAACTTACTTTTTTAAATATTAAAATTAAAATAAATTTCTTATCCTTATTATATTATAAATATAATAAACTTTTATATATTTTATTTAATAATATAAACTTTATAATATATAATAAGGATTTTTTATTTTTAATTAAAGTTATAAAAAAATAAATTTATATTAATTTAAATAAAATTAAAGCTATATTCTTTATTATTAATAATAAGGCCTTTAATACTTTATATTATATTTTTTTAAAAATGCTTTTTTTTTAAATATAAATTTAATATTTAAATAATTAAAGGAATACCTTTATGCTTATTTTATTTTTAATAATATTAAAATAATATATAATTTAAAATAAAAGAATTAAAAGCCCTTTAAAATAGCTTTACTTAAAAAAGCTTAAGTTTCTTAAAAGTATTTATTAATTTTTAAAAATATCTTTTTATTTTCTTTAAATTTTAATTAAAGCTTAATATTAATTAATATATTAATTATATTAATATATTTTAATATAATTATAAAAGATAATAAAAAAATTTTAAATATTCTTTTAAATAAAAATATAAGAAATTTAATCTTTATATTTATAAAAAACTTTTAAATTAAAGTTTAAAAAATTTATTAAGCTAAAAAAAAAGATTAATTAATATTAAGTTATATTTATAATATTTATTTATAAAAGAAATTATATATATTAAAAAATAAATTAATAAAATTTCTTTTATTTTAATTATTATTAAATTAATTAATAAAATTATTTAACCTTTAATTAAAACTTTTTATAAATAAATAAATATTAAAGTTTATTTTATAAATAATTATTCTTTTAATAATATTATTTTTAAAAGTATAATTAATTAAAAACTTATTTATAAAAAAGAAATAAAATTAATTATAAATAAGAATTATAAAAATAAATATAATGCTTAAATTTAGCTTAAGTTTTCTTTAATTAATAAGGAATTAAGATTAATGCTTAATTAATTAAATGCTATTTTATAAAAAAAATTATAACTTTTTTTTAAAGTAAAAAAAAGAAATATTTATTTATTTACTTTTTAATTAAGAAAAATCTTTAATATAAAATTAATTTTATATTATTAAATTAATATTAATATAGCGCTATTATAGTTTATTTAAATAATTCCTTATAAAGCATATTAAGTAAAGATAATTTAACTTTTAAAAGCTTTAAGAAAAATAGCTATTAAAATGCTTAAAAATTAATAAGCTAATAAAGTTATTAAAGAATTTTATATTGCTTATAAAAATTAATAATTTTAATTATTAATTTATTAATAATATCTTAAAAGCTAATAAAGTTATAATTAAAAATATCTTTATTTTATTATTAATAAATAAGTTTGCTAAAAAATTTATAATATATAAAATATTATTTTTTTTAACTTCTTTTTAAAATATAATTTAATTAAATTAAATAAGAAAAGTTAAAATATTATAACCTTTTTTATTTTAATTAAATTATTTTAATAATATAGCTTATTTATAAAAATTATAAATTTTATTATTTAATTTATATAATATATAATTTAAATCTTTTATAACTTAATTCTTATAATATATAAACTTTTTCTTAATAATATTATAATTAAGGGCTTAAAAATAAGTTATAAAAATAAAAAAATACTTACCTTATTAAGAATTTAAAAATATATAACTAAGTATATTAAAAATCTTAATAATATTCTTTATAATTTTAAGCTAATTAAAAAAGTAATTAATATTATTAAATTAAAATAATATAAATAATAAGCTAATATTATTAATTATATTTATAAAATATTTAATTAATTTTTATTAAATAAGAAAATTATTATAATTAATAAATAAAATATTTATAAGAATATAATTAAGCTTAAATTTTTTTTAAGTTTATTAAATTTTTATAAAGTATAAATGCCTTTTTATAAAATTATTATTAAGTTATTATTTAATTTTTTAAAAAAGAGTATATTTTATTAATAAATCTTAAAATATTAAAAGGTTATAAATATTCTTAAAGTTATAATTACTTTAAAGCTATATTTAATTAATATTAATTATTTTAATAATAAAATTATTTTTATAATAAATATAAATTTTAAGAAATAAAGTATATACTTTATATAAATTAAAAATAAAATGCAATACTTAATTTAATATAAAAATAATACTTAAATAAAGGCTAAAAAGCTATATAATATAATAAAATAAAAATATAAAGCTATTTTATATATAATTAAGCGCTTATACTTTTATATTTATAATATTTACTTTACTTTAAAAATAAATTTAAATATCTTAATTTAATAATTTAAAGAATTTACCTTAAATATATTAAATGCTTATATTATAAAATAATTAGTAATAATTAAAATATATAATTTTATTATTTATTATATTAAAAGCTTTAAAAATATTATTATAAATATACTTTTTAAAAAACTATTAAGGTTATTAAATAAAGTAAATTATAAATTTAAAGAAAATATTAAAAATTAATATAATGCTTTTCTTAATTAATTATTTTAATCTTAATTATTTAATTAAAAATTATTATTACTTAATAATTATTTTTAATTAAATAAATTACTTAAAATTGCTTAATACCTTTATTATAAAACTTATCTTAAAAACTTAATATTATAATAATAATTATTCTTTTATAAAAACGCTTATTATTTCTTTATTTATAAAAAAACTTTTTAAAAATAACTTAAAAAAGATTTATTATAATAATAAGTTATAAATAACCTTAATTAAAGGTAAGAAATTATTAAAAATTATTATATTTCTTTTAAGTATTATAAAAAGAATATTATTTATTTTTAAATTTAAGCTATATATTATTAAAAAAAAATATATATTAATATTAAAAAGATTATTATTAATTATTCTTATTATAATAAATAAAATACTTAAATTTATAATAATAAAATTATTTTAATTATATTAAATTAATTATTTATTAAAATTTATATTAATATTTAATATTTACTTTTTAATTAAAAATATAATAAATTAATTAAAAAATAATATAACTTAATAAAATAAGTTAAAGCTATGTCTTTTAAAATAATTAATTTAAAAAGCATTAAAAAGTTCTTTATTTTAAAATTCCTTTTTAAATAAGGGCTTTTAATAAAATAATAATAAATAAGAGATAAGAAAATATAAGTTAATTTACTTAATATTTCTTAATAATTAAAGTTAAGAAGATTATAATTTTAATATATAATCCTTATATTAATAATATTATTAAATTTAAATATTTTATTATTATTATTGCTATTAAAAAGATACTTAATAAAGAAATTAAAGGCTAAGTATAAATCTTACCTTATACTTTTTTTATTAATTAAACTTTACTTAAGAAATCTTATAAAAAAAATCTCTTTTATCTTTTTTATAGCTTTAAATTAATTATTTTAATTAAGATTATTATTTTTATATAATATATTTAAGCTAAAACTTTAAATATATTTGCTTAAAATGCTTTTAATTCCTAGCTTTAATTACTTCTTAATCTTTTATAAAATATAAAAGCAATAATTAAATTAATTTTTAATTATAAAAAGAAAGCTGCATAATAAAATATATATTATGGTTTTCCTTAATTTATTTTTTTAAAATAAAATAGCTTAATTTTACTTATTAATAAGTAAAGGAAAGTTAATTATTCTTTATTTTAAAAATTAACTTATTATTAATTTAATCCTTTTATTATTTATAAAATTTATTATAATAATATTTATAAACTTTAAATACTTAATAATATTTATTTTTTAAGCATATTTTCATTAAAATAATTAAAAAAATTTATTAATTATTTTAAAATATAAAAACCTAAACCTTATTTACTTTAAGAAATTAATCTTATAATTATTATAAATAATAATCCCTTTTTAAATATTTTAATAAAATTTAATTTATTTAACTTTAACTTAAATAACCTTAACTTTAATTATTATTAAAACTAATTAAATATATTTTTATTTATTACTTAAGCATATTAATTATTTATAAGCTTAAATTTATTAAATTCTTTAAATTTTAATATTTAAAATATTAAATTTATAATATACTTATGCATAAAGCAAAGAAATTTAGGAAATAAGCCTTTATAATTTATTAACATTCCTTTACTTTAATTAATTAATCTTTAATGTTTTTAATATAATTAACTTAATAATACTTTTAAATCTTAGCTTAGGTATTTATTTAAAAAAGGGGGGTTATCTTTTTATATATATTTATTTACTTAATTAAATTTAGCCTTAAGTTTAAATATAAAATATTATATTTTTAAAAAATATATTATAAAATTTATTATATATTTATTTATTATTTTTTTATTAAGATTAAAAACTTTTTTTTTCTTTTTAATAATTTAATTTACTTTTTCCTTTTTTCTTTTTATTTTAATTATTATTTATATCTTGCTAAAAGCTTATTTTTATAATTAATATAATAAGAATTTTGCATTATAAAGTTATAGTTATTAATTTTAAATAATGCTAACCTTTTTATTTTAAATAATATTAAAGCTAATTATTTCTTTAAGTTATACCATTTTATTAATAATAATTATAAAGCTAAATATATTTTTAAACTTTATTTATTTAGCTATTATTATTTTTTATACCTTTTTTATATTATTATATTTATTAAAAATATAATTAAATTTCTTAATATAATAAATATAATTAATATAAGCATTATTATAAAAACTATATAAGGAATAGTAATTAAAAAAGGAAATTATAATAAGGATATTTTTATTTATAATTAAGGAAAAGTTATAATTTATATACTTTAAGCAATATTTATAAGGAAAAGCATTTTAATAATTATAAAAGGTTATAAATAAAGCTACTTAATAATAATAATTAAAGTAATTATATATTATTATTATATACTTCTTATAAAGAGCTTTATTACTTTTTTTAATAATAATAATATTTTTATAGCTTTTAATTAAATTCTTAATATTATTTAAAAATTACTCTTTTTATAGCTTATTAAGAAATTTATTAAATAATTTCTTAATTACCTTTTAAGAAGTAAAATTAATAAGTTGCTAAGTAAAATATTAATTTTATTTAATATTAATAATTTTATATATATAAATGTTTTTTATAAAAGCATTATAAAGAATAATTTTAATAAATTAACTTTTATTAAAAATGCTTTTTAACTTAAAAGAAGTATAAATATTCTTAATTAAAACTTACTTAGCTTATAAATTATAATAAATAGCTTAAAAAGGGGGAAAGGAATCTTTTTATATTAAACTTTTTAATTTTAATTAAGAAAGATTTAATAATAAAGATATTATTATAAAAAAATATTTAAGAATAAAAGGATTATAATATTTTACTTTAATTTTAGCTTAACTTAAAGGCTAATTAAAATTAAGAAAATATTAAGAAAAAAAAGGAAGAAAAAGGAATTTAAGGAAAAAAAGGAAATTTATATATATAAAGTTATTATAATAAAAAGAAATAAGTAATATTAATAATAAGCTATTTTATTATTAAAAGAAATAATTTATTACCTTACTTTTAATTAAGATTAATTTATTATTTAAAAAGAATTACTTACTTTTAATTCCTTATTTATAAAGAAGTTATTTATTTTTTTATTATAAAGGAATTTTAATTAAATAACTTATTTTAATTTATATTTAATAAATTTATAAATTAAAAAGAAAGTACTTTATAATTAATTATTATTTAAGAAAAATAAAAAATTATATACCCTTTTTATTTTAATTATTAATAAAATAATAAACTAATAGCTTTTAATAATAATTTATAAGCCTTTTTATTATTCCTTTCTTTTAATTAATATAATTATTTAATTTAAAGGCAATAAGTTATTAGCTTTTATTACTTTAAGCTTATATATATTATTATACTTATTTATTTATAACTAAGCTTTCTTTTTACCTTTTTTTTTTTTCTTTTTCTTTTTATTTTTATATAATTATTAATTAAATATTAAAAATTAGCTATTACTTAGCTATTTTAATAAAAATATACTTTTAATATATTAATTTTTTTCTTTACTTATTCTTATTTAAAAATAAGCAATAATTATTTATAAAAGCTACCTTAAGTTATAAGCTAAATATTAATTATATTTTTTCCTTATTTTTAACCTTCTTTATTTTAATTACTTATATAATAATTCCTAAAAATATAAAGCTTTTTTTATTATTATATTTCCCTTTTTTATTACTTAACTTTTATTACTTATTCTTTATTTTATTACTTATTTTTTTTACCTTCTTTTTTTATAATTAAAAGCTAAAATATTTTTTAATTAAAAAGATAAAGCAAAAAAGTAATCTTAATTATCTTTATATTATAAGATACCTTAAAATCTTAATGTTTTAATTTTAATAATTAAATTTATTATTTTAAAAAAAAAATTTATTTTAATAATTATAAAACTTTCTTATTTTAATAACTTTAAAAACTTACTTAGCAAAGCATTATAATTTTTAAATATTATAAATATATAAAATTAATAAAACTTTACTTAAAAAGTAAGTGCTAACTTTTTTAAAAATCCTTTTAAAATAATTATTATTATAAATAAAGTTTACTTAAATAATATTTAATAAACTTAAACTTTTAATTATTTATTATTTTTTAATATAAAATAAATAATATTTAATAATAAGCTTATAAAAATAATATAAAAATACTTTTTAAATATTAACTTTTATTTTAAGCTAAAAATATTAGCTAAATTAATAAACTTAATAAAATAATATTAAGCCTTTCTTGCTTTTAATTTTTTTAATATAAAAGGGATGCTTTATAAATATAAAAAATTAAAAACTTAGCATATTATAGCCTTTATAACTTAATAGCTTTTTAATTTTTAAAATATTATATTTTACTTAAAAAACCTTTATATTATAATTATACTTTATTTATAAAATATTAATAATATAAATTAATAAAGAATTATAAATTTATTATATTATACTTATTTATATATTTAAGTATTAAATAATAGCAATTTTTAATAAAATAAAGAATTACTATTTATTAAAAAATAATTTTATATTAAGAAATAAGAATAATAAGATAAATAAGAATATTAAAGCGCTTATTTATAAATATTTAATAATTATCTTAAAAAATAAAATATAAGATTTTAATAAAGAGTTTATATTAAAATTAAAATAAATTAATAAAATATTTTATAAATAGTATATTATAAAAGTTATTAAAAATTACTTTAGAAAAAACTAAGAAAAGAATAATTAAAAAGTATAAAATTAAGCTAAGGCTTTTTTAATTAAAATTATATATCTTATAATGCTTAAAGTTATTATTAATATTATTACTTAAATATTTATTATTTAATTAAAGCTTAATAAAATTAATAAAGCTATTTAAATACTTATATTAATTTTCTTTATTAAGATTAATAATATAAAAGTAATTAAAGCAAGAAATAAGCTTTTATTATAAAGGGAAATTATTTAATAATAGTTATTTAAATTATAATATATTAAAATTATTGCTAATTATAAAAAAGGCATAAGGAAAATAATACTTTTAATATAAATTAATTTAATAACTTAATTTTAAATATTTAATATATAATAAAGTATAAACTTTTATATAGCTTAAAATTAATTAAGCAAAACTTTAATTAAATAAGCTTTTAGCTTAAATATTATATTATAAAATATTTTAAAGCTAATAAGAAATGCTTATCTTAATATATATAAGAATCTTTCCTATTTACTTATTTTAATAATAAATATAAATAAAACTTAAAATATATTAATTAACTTTAAGTAATTAAAGCAATAATTAAGTTTATTTAAGAATAATTTAAAAAGCTTATAAATAAGTTAACTAAGTAATTAAATATAAAGCATAAAATTTAAAAATAAAAGCTTTATAAAAAGTAAAAATAAAAGTTAATAAAGTTAATATATTATACTTAATGCAATAATTAAAAAGAAAAATAAATTTACTTTTTATTTTATAAAGATATTTAAATCTTTAATAATTATATTAATGCTAGCTATTAAATTAAACTTTAATGGCTAAAAAAATATAATTAATAAATATATTATTAAGTAAATCTTAAAAATATTTAAAGCATTTATAAAAAAGCAAAAGCTATAATAAGATAAATAAATAAGAAATTAAAAATAGCAATAATAATTAAAATTATAATAAAATAAATTTTAAAACTTAAAGGCTTAATTAAAGGTAATAAGATTTTATTTTAATAATCTTTATAATACTTATTATAAAGTGCTTAAAAAGGAGTATATTAATAAATATAAGGAAATATATAAGAAATAGTATTATATTAAATTTTAATTAGCTATAAAAAGCTAGCTTTTATGCTTATTTTAAATATTTTTAAAGAAATTAACTTTTCTTTTTTCTTATATATTTAATGCTTTAATTAAGCTTTTCTTATTTTTAAGAATTTTTTAAAATACTTACCTTTTCCCTTTTTTAATTCCCTTTTATTCCTATCTTCCTTCTTTATTATATTAAAGCTCCTTCTTAAGTTATCCTTAAGAGAGTTTAGCAAAACCTATCCTTATTTATTTAGGTAGCTTGTTTTTAATATATAGGTAAATTTACTATATATAAAAAGCTTTTTACTTTATTTATTATAATTAAATTTAGTCTTTTTATTAAGCCATTTGGTTTTTTTATATACAAAGGCGTTGTATAGTAATTTATAAAGTATTTATTTAATAAGATTTTAAATCTTTTATTTATATATTCGCCTTTATTATTAATAAAGAATTCTTTTATTCTTTTATTATATTTATTTTCTGCCTTATTTTTATAATTATTAAAAGCTTCTAATGCATTATCTTTATTTTTAAGCAAAGAAACTTTTAAATATTAAGTTCTTTTATTAAGGAATAATATATAATATTTATATTTATTATATATAGGTTTTAAGGAACCGCTTATATTATTATATATTCTTTTAAGTATATTATATACTTAGTTATTTAAGCTAATCTTATTTATTCTAATTATATGCTTAGCTTTTAAGCATACTTTATAGTTATTTATATATTTTTAAATAGGTGTATTTATTAATATATTTATTTTATATTTTTAAAGAAATATTTCCAAAGCTTAAATATTTATATGGCCGCGTGGCGCATTGGTTATGCATTTAGCTTCTCTCCATGAAGAGCGTAGGTTTAAACCCTGCCGTGGCTACCGAAACCTTTTTTAGGAAGTTTCCCCTTAACTACATTATGATAAATTGCGGCTTACCTACTTATAACCCCCTTAGCTAAAAAAAAGGCCTATATTTAAGGCCTTAAAAACCTTATTAAAGCTAATAAAAATAGGTATTTAAAGAAAGCCTTAGGCCCTTTAAATTTTAAGCTAGCGGTACTTTAAAATGCACCTTATAATATAGCCCCCTTATAAAGGGCCTTTAAATTAATTAATAAATAAGCCTTATTATAAGCCTTAATTAGCTTTATTAAAAGCCTTATATTAATAAAATTAGCTTTATAACCTTGCATTAAAGTAGCTGCGGCCCTTAATAAGGAAATAATAACCTTTTATTAAGTAATTATAAAAAATCTGCTTATAAAAAGCGGCCTTTATTAAGATTAAGATTAAAAAAAAAGATTATTAAAAGAAAGAAGTAAAAAAGGGCTTTATAAATCTTAAAAAAGGTTAAAAAGAGGAGCTCCTAATTAAAGGAATTAAGAGGCATATTGGTTTTTATTCAGCTCTAAAGCATGGTTTTTCCAATATAGGTGAATTTGCAAAGGGACCGCATACCAAATTAGCAAGCTCTATATATATATATATATATATTGTAGCTTTACGTGAATAGAATATTATTATTATTAAATATTTATATGGCTTAGTTTATAATGTTATTTATATATTTTTTCTTTATTTTTATTATTTATATTTAAATTTTATTAAGTTATATATATTTTTAAGAAGTATATTTAGGCTTATTTATTTATTTTATTATATTAATTCTTATAAAGTATAAGCCGTTTTTTTAATATCCTTAAGTTATTAGCTTATTTATTTTTTAAAAGTATAATTTAATAATATTTCCTTTTAATTTTAGTTTAATTTTATTATTTATATACTTATAATTAAGTATATTTAAACCTAAAGAAGGCATATAATATATATTAAAAAATTTCTTTATAATATTTATTTTTAAAAACTTAATTATTAAGTTCCTTATTTTATTTATAAATATAATATCCGCATTACCTTATTTCACAGTTTTATTAATTATATATATAATATTAAAGAGATAAATATCTTAAAAACTTATTATATTTATAGTAATATTTATAGCTATTTTTATAGAATTTATATATTATTAATTTCCTATAAATTTATTATTAACTGCTATAATTATTATATATATATATAAAGTATATAAGGGGTTATTTACCTTAATTTCCATTAAGTTATTAAAAGAAAATTATAAGAAATTTAATAAATTCTCATTATATTTAATATTTTCTATTAAATTATTTATAGCTATATAGGTTATAAGTTCTTCCTAAGCACCTTTTAAAGCCATGGGAAACTCTATGTTAGCTAATAAAGCTAGGAGTTGCTCTTATATTTTCTCTCATTTTTTTTAGCTTATATTCTTTCTTAAAAAAGTAATTTTTTCCTTTTCTTTTCTTTATTTATTTATTTTTTAATTAGCAAGTACCTTATTTAAATAAAGGAAATAGCAATTCTCTTAAGTATAGCCCTTTATTTTATAATTAAGGCATATAATAATCTTTTTCTTATCTTTCTTACCCTTTATATATAAAGCTTTTATAAATAATTTAAAAGATTTGCCTTTACTTTTATTTAATAAACTAAAGAAAAGAAATTTAACTATATAAATATTTAAATCTTTTCTAAAACTTTAAGTTATATTTTAAATAAAGCTAATATATTTATTATTTAAGTTATAAAGAATTTAGCTAATTATAATTTATTTAAAAAGAATTATATTATTAACCTTTAAATTCTTTAAAAAAAGCTTTAGCTTATTAATATATTCTTTTATAGTTTTAAAATTATTAAAATTAATATTAAAAAACTCTTTATAAAGTAAATATTAGCTTATAAATTTAAAAAGTTTATAATAAGATTTAAGTATATTTTATGCTTTTTAAGCATTATTTATGTTTTTTATAAATATAATAAGTTCCTACCTATATATAAGTTTAATATTAATAAGGGCTTTTTTATTTTAAGTTAAAAATAAGCCTTAAAAAAGATTCTTAAAATTATTCTTAATAATATTTTTTTTTAAGCTAAGCTTAAATTTTAACGCTTTAATATATATAATTTTCCATTTTATTAAAAAGTAAAATATTATATTTATTAAGATAATTAAAATAATAAAAAGAAAAATATAATAAATTTTAAATAAGTTTAATAAGTTAAGAAATAAAGATATAAATATTAAAGTAATATAATTATAAAGAGAAAAAGAAAAGCTTTTAAATAATATATTTTTAAGGTATTATAAATTAAAAATAGCTAAGATATAGTTAAGTATTTTTAAGAGAGTTTAAGAATTATTATAAATTTATTAAAATTTACGTTTTTAATATTAATTTAATATAGTTTTTAAAATTTAAAGAAATGCTCTTATTATTTTTAATAAGGGCTTTTAAATAATATATAAATTATATAAATAGGTTAAGTATTAATAAAAAAATAGTTAAGTATTTAAATAAAAAAGGTATGGTTTTTATATATAAGCTTTAAGTTAAAAGATAAGGGTTAATTTATAATATTAAATAAAGTAATTTAATTAATTAAGGGCTTATTAATTAGCCTAATTAGGTAATTAATTAAAAGGTATATTTTTAAGTATAAAGCTTATCTTATTTAAAAGGTTTAAAAAGTAATAGCAATTAAGGGTGTTACATAATATGCGTTTTCCATATCGGGTTAGCATTGCCATTTTAAGTTAGCTCCAGAGCTTATAACCTTTAAAATAATAACGTTAAATGCTTAATCTATTAAGCTAGCTAACGTTTATTTTATAAGAGGGAAGGCCCCTATTTATAGTTATTATCCTTCATACAGTGGCAAACGTATGGGGAAAAGGATATCCCGTATTAATAATAGCCTAGATATCTAGAATATTCCAACAACCTGTCCAGAGCTCAATGAGCATGTAGTCGAGCATAAAGCAGGCATGAGTTCGGAGGAAATCATGCGGACTTTGACCTACCAACTGCCTGCGCAGACAAATGTGACGGGGGCGGCGACGCCTTGCCCCTGCACTCACGGGATCATCATCTACGCAGCAGACCACACCAACACACCCATCCTTACCTACACCACAACGCCTCATACACACCCAGGAGCAGCAGTGTGAAAATAACCAGGTACTTTGTAGCCGTTAATGCAACTGGTTCTGGGTGCCTTATTCCTTTAGTGGCCTAGCTGCCGGATAACGCGCTTGAAACTCCCTCGCCACTCTTGGAGCCTGTAACCTGGTGGTATGAGATTTCCAAAGGACAAATAGGCCAGCCTGCTTGTCCTGGATGTCAGCTTTAGACTTCGAGGCACTTCACTCACCTATCGATCGAGCCATCATACGAGAAAGGCTTAAAGAGACTGAAAAGTCCAGATGTGGATCTACAACACCCCGAGACTGAATCTTGACTGGAATGGCAGGTCTGTTGGTGCGAGATAGAGAAGAGGAGGAGGCAGCTGAATAGATAGTAGCTTATATACAATTATCTCAGGCATCCCTCCAATACACTTCACATGGCCAGACAACGAGATGTAGCTCAAGCTTGGTATGCGCCCCGGGTGAATAGTACCAACCCGTCAACACAATTCAATCAAGACGGCACTGGTGCTTGGAGCCAAGTGGATTGGACATATCTCAGCAGTACGGCTACACTTCTATACCGCTTTGTGGGTGGCCTGCCTGAAGCACTTGCTGTTGAAGAACGAAGACTTGTTGGTTTGATAAGACTCGCAAAAGGTGTCTAGACAAAGGTATTATTTCCCTTCAGATAATAGGGTTCAGAGTGTAGGATCAATATGCGATTGACTTCGGGAGAACAACGTTGTTTCAATTTTACCTTGCACATTTCGTTCCAGCTCTTGCAAGACCTTGGAAGATGTTTCCTTTGCAAGCTAGGCTGGCAATCTCGCAAGGAGTCCGGAAGGGTATTCCGTGCTTGTCTTGCATGGCCAGCTCTGTTTGGATGACTGAATCCGACCCTAGACGAAGCTAGGCTCATTTCCGCCCCGCGAGCTGGTAATCTCGGGGTCTAAGCAGCAGAATGTGGCATGGAGCTGCAGTGCGCGATTGCAACCCGGCGATGGCGCGATAAGCGGGACACCTGGGACCCAACCGGGTCGGCCACCAAAGTTGACTCTTCTGTCATTACGCCTCGGCATTTCGTGACGCCTCTGCCTCTGCGCCTTGCGTCCTTTGTCTGCTCGACGTCGCCGTGGAATTTCGATAGATGCCTCAGTAAACGCCAGTCCTCACGTTGCACCATGGCACTGTCCGGGCTCAAGACGGCCATCTGGGGCCCTCCCGGGGTCGAGCGATCCCTGCTCATCAAGCTGGACAGTACCGTGCTCATTTATTTCTCGCTCATCTGGTTCCTGTTCGGCATCAACCGCGCCAGCTACAGTACTGCCTATATCAGTGGCATGAAGGAAGATGTCGGCTTTCAGGGCAAGGACTTCAACTACATGTCCACCATTTACTTGGTCTGCTACGCAGTCATGCAGATGCCTTCGACTGCGGCTTTAACCATTATACGACCGAGACATGTCTTCGTCCTGGCAAATACGGTGTGGAGCGTTTTGACCCTCATAACATTCCGGGTGGACCACGTATGGCAGGTCTTTGTGCTCAATGGTTTCGAGGGAGCGTTTTCCGCCATCGCCTAGTACGTTGCCCTGTTTGTGTTTTTGGCCCCGGGATGAAATTGATGGGAGCTAACATCCCTGCAGCGTTGGGGCGCACTTCATATATGGCTCTTGGTATAAACAGTCCGAGCTTGGGACCCGAGCCGCTGTCTTCTGTGGTTTCGGCAACCTGGGTAACATGGCTGGAGGCTGGATCCAGGCCGCCTTGCTTGGATCGCTTGGTGGCAAAGGGTCATTGCCTCCATGGCGTTGGATGTTTATTGTGGTATCGGTCATGACTATCCCGTTTGCGTTGTTTGGTGAGTTTTAAACCTCCAGCTCCAATTTGATCACGAATCAAAGCTTCAGTCACATTGACCATCGGTCTAGGTTGGTTCGCAATTCCTGATCTGCCACACCACAAGTCCGCACGCTTCCTGACTGAAGAGGAGAAGGAGTGCGCGGTTCGGCGTCTCGGCGAGTCTCGAAAGACCACATGGGATCTCACTGTGTTCAGGCGCGTGCTTTTGAGCTGGCAATTCTGGTTGCTTCCCACCGTGTTCATGCGTGAGTGGCCCAAAGACCCCCCAAATCGAACAGCGACTTGTCGCTCACAGCTAGCAGTCTACTCCCTGTGTGTTCAGTCACTGACCAACAACGTTATGCAACTCTGGATGGCTTCTAGGGGTTACAGCGTCATCCAGCAGAACAACTATCCCACTGGCAAATACGCAGTGGCCATCGTTGCGACGCTCATCTATACCGTCATATCTGATCGCATTCGATCACGTTGGGAGTGTTCCCTGGCCATCGGCGTTACTTTCGTCATCGGAAGTGCGATACTTGTTGCACACCCTGCTAACGATGCTGGATACTTCTTCGCCTTCTACCTGCTTGGCTCGACATTCGCGCCACAGGCGCTGTGGTATACTTGGATGGCAGACCTGACTGCGCAAGACGTGCAGCTGAGAGCCATAACAACAGGGTTCATGAACTCATTTGATTTTGCCTTTGTGAGCTGTTAGTAATTCTAACAATCAATCGACCACAATTTCCTATTATCTTGATACACATCAGATGGGAACATGTTACTGACAAACGTTTAGGGTGGCCGATCGTTTTCTACCCGGTCACCGATGCCCCGGATTACAACAAAGGATACATTTCCAGTCTTATAACCGGGACCCTGACATTCCGATCATCCTCTTGATAGCATGGTTGGAAAAGCGAGGGAGGGCCAAAGGAGAGATCGGAAGGGTCTTCGAAGAGGATCAAAACGAACCGCCATCCGACGACGAAACTACTCCCGTGAACGGAATCAAAGACAACACCCTTGCTCATTCTTTGCCTGCCCCTCCGACATAATGCCTCTGGAATAGGAAGGGATACTACAATCCAGAGTAAATTTGACGCAGATTTGGAGTGTACCACGATGCGTAATATTCAACGCTCGAGAGAAAAATTACAAGGAAGAAGATAGAACCATGACAGGAGCATTTGGGGTTTCCGATTTCCACAAGGGAGAATCTTCTGAGAATTTGTGCAAGATTATATGTGTTCTGATTACACGTTTGACTTGCGAAGCCACAAGACCGCAAGACTGAGGATAGGGCGGATATTAGGACCTAATCACATCAACTGCTTGACTCGGCCATCAAGTCTGTCTGCTTTGAATGGGTCTAATGATCACATTCACTTTTTCGCTCTTTCAATCCCAGTCTAGGTTTGGTTGCTAGTGCCAGTTAAATGTCCCCGTTGCAGTTCGTGCTAAGGAAGTTTATGTGAGCAGTGGATTCTATGCTACTCTGGACGAGAAAGGCCAGTTCCCCGCTATTGATAGACAAATATGCATGCACGTAGACTGCGAGTATAATGAGGTGAAAAGCCTGGGGGATCAGTACAATAACCTATACTTCCACTATATGGACAATATGATGGACTATAATAGCTGCCCAAGATTGCACCTGCAGGATACATGTCCTTACAAAGGACTGAATTGAAAGAATATAATATTTGATTGGTCAGGGGAACCTTTTTGCTGTTTGCCTTCTACTCGCAACAGTGTTCGATGAATAATATATCTATTACAATGTTATACAGTACCCGAATCAGCTGTGATATTGCTCTCTTTTCCACCTTCCCTATAATTCTTCGAGTCTATTTCACCCTTCTCATCAACTCTTCCACACCGGGAGGCACCTTCCTCCACTGCTCGTTCTCGTCTAAGAGCTCCTCGCGCCCAGTCTGCCACTCGCGTTTTGCCACGTCCAAACGAGCCCTGCTCCTGGGCTTGATATCCACAGGATATGGCGCTATCGAAATGACACCGCCAGGCGAGTATTCCTCCGTATCTATCGGAGTCTCGTTTCCGTTCTCAGTTTTCTTGGAAATATCGCATGCCCAGATGATCTTAGACACCGTCAGGAACAAGTTCCGCTCCGCGAGATGCTGACCCGGGCAGATCCGGCGCCCGGCTCCAAAAGTGAAGAGCTCCGAGCGTGCACCGACCGAGTCTTCCTTGACATCTTGCAGCTTTCCCTCCCACCTTTCAGGCTTGAAGGCGCGGGGATCTTCGTATGTGGAGGGGTCGTTGTGTATAAAATGGGCGTTGATGATGAGAATGGAGCCTGCGGGGATTTTGCAAACCTCAATTGCCTACTATAATAATACAGAAACTGTGGTTAAGAAGCCGGAGTTCTACTCTACGTACCAATTCCATCACAGTAAGCAAAGAACGGAGCAAAGGGCTGAACCTTGATAGCGAATGACATTATGTGAGGTTTTAACAGCTGATGTTACCTTATATTATATTGGTTGGTGGTAGATGATTGTTAATATGGCATCTTATAACCACCTACTCTGCTACTTTACGTTATGCCGCCCTGCTGCAATGCTACTGCTGCCACTCTAGATACCCATCTTTGAACTTTTGAGGAACACAAAGAGTACCGGTTTGGGCCTTAAGTGGTGCTCGGGCCCGGCCTGCCGGTCTCTCGCTTACACTCGTCTTTCGCCACAATCGTCTCTTTCTTAATTCAATTGCTAGCTTGGAAATAAGGAATTTAAGACTGTCTGTTTAGGAGGAGAAAAACTATTTTGAGATATCGATCTTTAAACAGGGTCTACTAAGAGCTGCTGGCCTCTTTGGCTGCTTAGGATCGTTCTCATTTTAAAGGGGGGGTGGGGTGGAATTCGTCGATCTGGTCTCGGACCGTGGCCCAGGCTTGCCCGCCAACGAACGGCCCACATGTAGACGTTGGCTGCTCCTTCACTGCAGTTCTTGGTCCATTCAACTCCTTCATCCTTGCGGACCAAAAAATGCTCGATACTTTTGTGCCGTTGTGCCTGACAAAGTTGAGCAGTCACTGTAAAAGCCAGAGACGTTCCGGCTCCTTTTGTTCTTTTCTCTTTTTGCCCCTCTCTTTCTTTTCTTTCTCTTCTCTCACTTTGTTCCAGTTCAAGTGAAGCCTTGAAACCGATTTGAGTAACAGTGCTGTAAATTGCTCTAAAATCAGAGAGGCGTGGGAGTCGGAGTCGGGCAGGTAGTGGGCGTTATGGTAGTTACGCCCCACCCCGTCTGAGAAGAGCAGTCAGCGGGCCAACCCTAGATTGCGCAAAGTCCATCAATAGTGGCGCAGAGATATCCACTTACCGTGCATTGCACACAGCTTGTCACCGTGGGACAGACCGTCTCAGTGACCGGCTCAACTGTCATTCTCGGGCAACCGCACTCCAGCTCAACACCATCTATATCAAATTAGTCGAGAATTCTCCCGAGGGCCTCCACAAAAAGAAGTGTACGGATAAGGGGAAACTGACAGTCCCACCAGCAATTATCAGCGTAAGTGCTGCAAGGTGTCGGGCAGCCGGTCGTGGCGGTGATGGTCTGCGTAGGCCTCAAGGTACAGGACGAAGGCAGACCGATTGTTATGGTGGTCAGGGTGACTTGTGGTGGGTTGCCTTGTTCCTGGGGCAAAGCTGCGACAATGGAGCTGCCGTGAGAAACGTCAGCGACCTGTTTCCGCGAAAAGGGTTAACGAGCGCCCAGTGTCTGGTCATACCTCAGGAGCAGGACGGCAAGTGACTTGGAGGACTGCATGATGATGATGCCTGAATGAACAGATGCGGCTGGTGAAAAGTCAAAGGTATGTCAAGCTTGATTGAGGAGAATAGATCAACCTGGTGGGCATGCTGTGGGAAACTGGTTGCAGGCTGCGAACAGATCTACTTTGCCTATATATACTGTTGTCCTTTATGCGGGTCTCAACAAAAGTCCCAATGGGCTTCATGTTTCTGACCGGTAAAGAGCCTTATTGATTTATCCGGCTCCAGCTATTCGGCTCAGTGTCACCTGTGCCAAGCCAGAGAAGGATTGCAGAGGAAGTCTTAATGTACGTGAGATGGAAGATGACTGCAGCATTGAATACGGGTTTTACAAGGTAGTGAGGCACAGCATATAATCGGCCTCCCAAGGGGGAATGGTCGTGATGTCTAACAGACCGAGGTGGACAGATGAGACAAGGCAGCCTGGGTAAGGGTAGCACTGGTGGCTTGATTGACTCTACAGGATCCAACCGACGGAATCCAGTGAGAGAAATATGACCTTATTTGGGTCGGCGCGCTTTCACGTATCAACACCTTGAACATCCATCTACATTGCTGGTTAAAGCCTATAGCTCGGGGACGGGATGACTGATGAGAATACGAACGGATGTCGGGATCCTTCCTCGCTCGGGGCCGCTGCTCACAGTCTTCCTACGATTCTCGGGAGGGCCTTCATCAACATGGCCAACGCTCCCACCATGGGTCAAATCCGCCTCTATGCGATGCGTTGCCTGTCTGTGACCTGCAAGACAGGCAATTGATGTACGGAGACCTCGTAATGATCTTCAAGCCAATGAGCCTCGTGACCCCATGGAGAAATTGGGGACTCGAGTCTGTCTGCTTCTCTCTAGAAGCATTATGACGGCAAAGACGGGGAAGTCGTGAATGCACTGTCAGCAACTTGCACATGCTGAATGCAAAAAGCCCCCGGGCCGTGCATCCGATGATACTGTGTAATGAGAGGACGGATATGTGCCAAGATGATTGGCTTTTGAGGGCAGTCCTTTTTTGCTGCTAACCGGACTTCTTTTGCGCTGTTTTCTTTCTCGTCAGGACCTCGCAGCATTCGTTTCCCATAAAGACACCAAGTAATAGTGTTCTAATTGTCACACGATGGGATCGTCATTTCCTCCTCCGAAAAGCCAAGGCATCTTTTGAGGAGTTGCGAGACATGGATACGGGTTGCTCATAAATCCCTCAAGTACAGTGAACCATCGTGAACATGAGCACAGCAAAACAACATTGCTCCCCCTTCTCGGTCTTTCTTATTAGAATTACCGACATGCAGTTACATTAATCACATTACACAGCCACAATGAGAGCATCACGATGTCGTTAGACACAGAACTAGAAGCACTCGCTCGACATCAGGTGTGCCTCCACCGCTCCGTCTCATATTCGCCCAGGCGATCTCCCAGCAAACTCAATAGACGGAGATTCTGCGAACGACTGTAGTCAAATCAGATAATTTACATGCCGTGCGGGGATAGCGCCCACGACGGATAATCTAACCAACCCGAGAGGTCCACCCGTCTGGGCGTTCGAGGTTTGGGGGAGGAGGGACAGGCTCGCCAAGTTCGCCAGCTCGGCGCTCCTCATGCTTACCACTGTTTGTGTTTCCGGACCGCACCAAGCGTTCCGCCTCCCTGACTCTGTCTCCCCGGTCACGCGTCTGGCGTTGGCCCACCCGCATTGCTACCACCCTCCTTCTCCTTTGGAAGCTTCTCGGTTCGACCCCGCGGGGAAGAGTGTTGTGATACGCATAACACCTAGTTAGCCTCTTGGTGTCGAGCTTGGTAGAGCCTTGGCCGTTACTCGATCAACGTCCCAGATTCGTGGCCGGCAGTGGTTGAGAGAGGAGATGGCGCGAAGGATGGCGATCTACTCGTGTCTGTATAAGGCAGGCATCAAGGCCTCCGTCGCTGGCGTTTCGCCTGCGTTGAGTGTTCGCTTTGTACCTTGCGGCGAGAATGTACTACAGATCAGAGTGAGGCTGTATCTTCATAGGTCTTTCTTGCGGCGCAGAATTCAAATATAATACTCATTGCAGTGCCTTGTCTTTGATCTCTCTCAAGCCTTCTCTGGAGTCATCATGGGGCACTCGAAATCACCCTCAATTTCCGAGGAAGCGGTGCGGGTTCCGGAACCGCCAGAGGTCAGAAACTGGAAGGTGAACATCTACTGTATCGGGGTCTGTTTCGGTGCTCTTGCTCTTGGTGAGTCGATTATTCTGGTCTAAATCTTCTATTCAATTTGCAGAGTGTAGGCTGACTGTGGCTAAGGCTACGATGTCTCTGTCATGGGTGGAACATTGATCCTTCCCTCCTTCGAACGCGACTTTGGCCTCCTGAACAAGAGCCAGAAAGAACTCGATGACCTTACTTCCAACATCGTATCCTGTTTCCAAGCAGGAATGTTTTTCGGCGCACTGGGATCTCATTTCTTCTCGGAGCGTTTTGGCCGAAAGAGATGTATATTCTATGCTACAATCGTCTTCATGTGCGGCGCCTCCATGCAGACTGCTTCGCATGGACTTGTCGGCTTGATCATGGCTGGGAGAGCAATTGCGGGTATCGGCATCGGTGGAACCGCACCTGTCATTCCCGTGTAAGTCATACTGTTTCTCTTGTCTTCCTCGTTGATGGAAACAATCGTGCCTGATTCTTGTCGCGTCAGCTATATTGCCGAGGTCGCCCCGCCCTCCATTCGTGGGCGGTTAGTTGGGTTCTACGAAATAGGCTCACAGGGCGCACAGATGTGTGGCTTCTGGGTCAACTATGCTGTCAACAAAACTATAAGCTCCAGCAGTAAGTTGGTCATGTCAGAGAATCCCAAGATGCTGACGGACGTGACTGACCTTTCTCAGCCCCGGCTCAATGGCAGGTTCCTCTTGGCCTTCAACTATTTCCCGCCGTCTTCGTACTTGCAGTCGTACCTTTCTGCCCAGAATCACCACGGTGGCTGGCTAAGAAGGACTGCTGGGAGAAAACCGAGAAAATTATTTGCGATCTTCGCCAGCTCCCCTCCAGCCACCCTTATGTCATGAATGAGATGAGTGAAATCCGTGCCGAGGTCGAGTTTGAGGCGCATATTGCCGGACTGAACCCCGGAACTTGGCTCCAGTTCAAGGAGTTGTTCAAGAAGGGTATTCGCAACCGCATTGGCATTGGCTTGTGCTTGATGATGTATGGTGCCTCCAGCCTCAAGCCTCTACCAGGCCCATTTTACTAACTGCTGAATAGGTGTCAGAATATGACCGGCGTCAACATTATCACTTATTACTCTCCCAGGATATTTGCTACTCTTGGAATTGCTAGCACCGATCTCAAGCTTTTTGCGACTGGGTTCTATGGTGTCGCCAAGACCCTCGGCATGATCATTTTTTCCTTTTATGTTGCGGACCATCTCGGTAGACGCAAGGGCCTGCTCTGGGGCTCTGCTCTGGGCTGCGTACCAATGGTACTACTCTCTATCCAGTTATCCTTCTTCCACTATGCTAACACTATGCAGCTCTACCTTGGCGGCTACGTCATGAAGAACGACCCTGAGGCAGCAGCAGAGGCGGGGGTAAACTCAGATGTCGGGCTGGGGATATCTAGCCATTGTCTGTGTCTACCTCTACGGTGTCATTTACTGTGCCACTTGGCAGGGTATCACATGGCTCTACGCTTCTGAGATCTACCCTCTCTACATCCGCTCGCTTTGTATGGCGCTCACTATCGCCGACGAGCGTCTCTGGTCTTATGTTGTTTCTCGTTCTACGCCTTACATGATCTCAGATATCGGGTATGGCAGTAAGTGCCCCTTGGTTTGGGCAGTGGACTTGTGGAACATCTTGCTGATTGGTTGCAACAGCTTACTTCTTCTTCGGCGCCCTCATGGTCTGCATGGGAGTCTGGGCTTGGTGGTGCATTCGTGAAACAAAGGGTGTCCCCATCGAAGAGATGGATGCGCTCTTTGGTGCACCTGGTGTGAGATCTCCGAATCACCCTCCAAAAGACACAGAGGATCAGCTTGAAGATGAGAAGGCTGGCGCTATGGAGGTTGAGGATGCCCGCAGCGTAACAAAGTAGACGTAGTAGTGGGAACTGTTGCAAAATGTATCCACTGTCCGAATGAAGAATGAATCGACAGCTTGAATCGAAAGAGAAACGCCTTTATTCATTTAACCTGGTAGGATCGAAGCAAATCGAATATAAATGATGACAGAGGACAGTGAGCAAAGACGGTCAACTTGCCCAAGGCTATGATTTTTCCATAGGGTACATCATATATAATTGAGCAACATGATATTGGTATCTCAGTCCGACTTCTGATTGATAATAAGGCTTGTTTGTACCCCGACCATTGATGGTCTAGCCCTCGGGCTTGGGGTTTTGGCTGCTCTAATAGAATCGATTATGCTGAAAAATGGTCCATTGTACGCAGGAAGCAGGGGAAGATAGTGTTCACCACAGGACAGGTTCAAAAAAGCAAGTCTATTTAGGCGCAGCAAACCCATATGCAGATACGACTTTTCTTGTGACCAAGCTGCTATCACCCATTCAAGACTCTGTCCGACAGCATCGCCTTTAATCACCAACCTTGTTGAATTGAAAGGCATATGACCTCCGTGCGTAGCCCAATAAGCCCTGTTGCAGATCAGTGTCCAATGTGAAGTCCTTAATGAGCAGGGCCCCTGAGTCGTCCAAATCGCCATTGCGGCGCTCATCCTTTCCATTTTTTTCCATTGCGAAGTCTTGTACTAGAGGCCCCTTCCACATGCATTCAAGATGGTGGCATGAACGTCCTTCCCAGTCGTGAGCCACTTGAACGGCGATGGTGAAGTGTTGCTACCTCCGCCATGTACTCCAGCCGCCTCTAGGTTCCGTGCGTCGGGCTTGCTGGAAAAAAAACTCCCTGGCCGTCTGGTGGATCGAAATGCACTTTACCGTCCTCTTCTACTTCCCGCGAAACCGTAGCCAAGAAACCCGAGTTGTCTTTGATCCAGTTGTCCGTACCATCAACTGCGCTCAGATAAACACCGCCATGATCTCCGCCTTGCAAATCATCATATGCAGCGCCGTGGTGACCTCGGCAACCGAGAAGGGCTCGGCGGCTGCGAAGATCAAAGAAAATGTGCCTTGGATATATTTTCCGAGGCCACATACTTTATATCCATGCGTGTCAATGTTCATTAACTCAATGAAACATTCATTAATAAGTGTTGTCACTGCTTGCTTCTTCTGACATATTCCTTGCCAAAGCTTGTCTTTAGGGCGAATATTTCCTTCTTCTCAGCTCCTTCTTATGGGTGGGATTCGGCGCATTCAGAGAAGTGTTGTATGTCGCTGAGTTTGGAATGACGACATATTGCACCGTGGAATTCCCCTCCCGATATGTGCTTTTGTGTGTACCATTGGTGGTATAAACCGCCCCAGGCACCACATCAGCCAGGCCAGTTGCGATATCTTTGGCGCTGATAGCACGCTCAAACATCGCCAGAGCCACCTCCGGCTGGTAGAATGGCACCTCATGGCCTGACTCATAGATCCTGACAAAGCTGAAAGCACCAGACTGCTTCACTTGTCCATGAACAATCTTGTCCACGGTGCTGATGTTGACAAATCCTGCGCTGTTCCAATCGGGAGCGTTGATTTCTTCCGCAACCACTTCTCCGCCAAGCCAGTTACAGTTGTAATCGGCATCTCCAAAGAACATCACTACCGTCAAATTTTGTGCGATCAACGCAGACATAGCCTCCACTGTGCCATCAACACGGTCGTCGTCACCCGTGGAGCCAAAGGCACTCCCAACGACGCTACTGCTCTCTGAGAAATTGACGTATGCACCGACTGCCGATTGAAATGCGCCGCTGTTGAGGTAGTCCACGTAGAAGGTGGGCGGGAAGGGGTCGGGCTGAAGCTCGCGGATATCGTACTCGTCGCGGTTAGCGTAGATGTCCAGGACAGATTCGACCTCTTGGTAGCAGAAATTGTCTGCCGCCGTGCAAATCTCATCAACTCCATTGGTGTTGCACTCGACGGTCTGGTCGAAGCAGTTGCCTTTGCCATACATGGCATTATACATCATATCACTGATCGAGTTGTTGAATGGGAAGTAATCGTATGTGTTGCCCGGAGAGACCGTAAAGTTGTAGTATGCGGCATATTGAATAAGAGGGTCAAACCACCCATTGCCAATGAGAACAGCCTTGAGGCTGATCTCATGCCCGGATGAGCTATTTTTCCTGATGAGCTCATTCTGTTGCTCGATATATGTGTTGAAAACCGGACCGTAGTGGCCGCCGTAACTCTCAGTTGCGAAGTTGAAGTCGCCGCGTGAGTACTGCGGGAATGCGCCCATGAAGCCTTGAAGGGTCTTCCAGAAATTTGGAGCAGCATTTGCCGTGCTGTTCGCAGTCAGGGTCTCGTTCGCTGCTGACCATGTACCGCAAGTACCAGTGCCTTCGGCGTATTCAGGGCATGTGGCATCTGGCAGCTGAATGAGGTTGCCGGAGGCGCTCTGGCAAGCTGGGACCGCTTTGCCGTAGGAGAACCCGGTGCCGACGGGCTGATCAATGAAAAGCATGTTCGATACATTCGACCAGGAATAGGGGTTGTCAACCACACTCCCGTCAGCGTCAACTCTGCAGGGGCCATTTTCCTGGAACAGCCCGATCATGGAAGACGAGCCCGGGCCGCCATTGATCCAAACGGTCAGGTCGGCCTCGGATGGGTCCTGATTGCGGGCTTCAAAGAACCACCAGAATATGTGTTCGTCTGCGCCAACGTCCGCATACCCGGAATAGCTCTTCACATTGGGGTCCAACTCACATGTCCCGACTGGGACTTCCTTGTAGCGGACCGGTATGTCTGCATAACCAGTCTTCGAAACGAGATCGGCTGGTGGCGCGACGAATTGCGCAATCGATCTGCCAGATACTGATAACAAGGTGGTGAGCGACACCAACTTCACGTTGAAGATTGACGCCATGACCGTTGTAAGGCCCCTTTGCAATGAGACAGGGGTATATGACAGATAGTTCACAAACCACAGAGGGATCTAATAAATGAAGCTCGATGTTGGACGCGGAGATAATTTGTACTACCATGTAGAATACCTAGGTACATAAAGACTTGGAGCCCCAACGCTAGCACCCTCATTTGTCAACGTCTTACGTCTACAGCTTTGCCGGCAGAAGATTACCGATAAGACGAGAACATCAATGGACCTCTCCGCGATAATGAGTCGCGGTGAGGTTGCGCATCCCGGCACTTTTGGAAAGACACAACATTTGACGATACGAGGAAGCCAATGAATCACAGTCGCAGCGGTCAAAAAGGGAAGCTTTAGATCGCTTCGGGAAGGTCGAAGCTTGGAGAGACAAGCTTTTTTGTCGATGCTGGGGTCAATTTTCATGACGCCAACTGTGAAGGTCCCCGCTCTCAAGCAGGGGATCATGTCCAACAATAAAGTCGGGGGCTCAATGACTAGCCTTGCTGCACGATAAGTGGAGCTGCCATTTCCATGCCTGGCACTAACTAAAGCTTTGCACATGCGTGAAGACTACACTAAGGATGGCCTTTATAACCGCCCATACGTTTTTATATATTTATATTATAACCCGTTCCTCTGCTCCGTCTCGTTACCTCGTCCGTTTCCTACTTTAAGTATACCTGGGCTAGTAGTCATATACTATTTTTGTTTTAGTAGTGCAGACTAGGATTGCTGTGTGAGGCTGGAATAGATGGGTGGATGTATGATAAATAAGTAAGGTAGGCTAGACTCCTGTTACTGCTGGTATCCTATAGACCAAACTTCGCAGGGGCGAGAGATTGTATTGGACCAGAGAATTGTGCTGAACATCGGCTTCTGCGGCGTGGCTGGCCAGGATGGAACCCAGCCAGCCCTACACCAAGAACCATTGGGGGCAGTGTGCGGCGTCGACTGGGTACGATTCGTGCACATCCTACGTGGCAAAGAACCCCGGAGATTTTGTGAATTCACATTTCACGGTTAAAGATGTCGCTGTCTATCGAGACACTTCGGTCGATGTAGCAGTAGTTTCGGAGAATCATTACGGTGGCTCTACCACGCCCACTTCGACTTCTGCTGCAGAAGGTGCTCCTGCGCGTACGACCCAGGCTGCAAAGAGCTCCGTTGATAGCTCCTCACACCTCGATTGGGCCAGAGTCTTTCCGGTATATAGATTAACCATTGCTATAATCGCATTGGCTTTGCTTTAAATTCGATTGAATTAATAGAAAGTCCGCTTAACCAAGTGCCAACTGTTGCAATACCGCCTCCGTTCAACCCAGACACCTCAGCTATTCACAATTGACGTAACTGTATGAGAAGGGCAGATTTTTGGGTCCTACGAATCGAAGTATCAGCTAAATCGAAATCATGGAGCCCGAGGAACATAATAGGGCATCGTATTGTAGAACATCTATGCTATACCAGCCTGACGCTTAGCCTTCTGCTCCTTCTGCAACCTTGCTGCCACCTTGACACCAAAGTCATGTTCAAATATCTGCCTAACATCCTCCAACGGGAGACCCTTAACCTCCGGGTACAGGAAAACGACAAAGACCCAGCCGAAGAAACAGATCGCGGCGTAGAATCCGAAGGCACCGCTGGGAGTCCAGGCCTTCATCATGGACAGGAACGTCGACGCAATGATGATCTTGCAGCCCCAGCAGGTGACAGTATTCATCATCGTCCCCAGGGCACGAACCTCGATCGGCAGGAGCTCCGTGCCCACCCAGCCGATGGTAGCAACGCCGCTGGCGAAGAAGGCGACGTAGAAAATTATAGTGACGAGAATCAGGATGCCGGCCCAGTTCACTGTGTCTGACTCGAGGACCAGATCGCGAGAGATAGGAATCCAGTGGAATGCAATGGCGGCAACGACCATGCTCAATGCCATGCCCATTACCGTGATGAGAAGGATCTTGCGCCTCCCCAGTCGGTCGATGAACAGCATATTGACCAGCGTGAATGTGAAGTTTGTGCCACCGACGACGATAGACACTGCGGTGGCCTTCTTGAAACCAACGAGGGAAAAGAGTGTTGCGGAGTAGTACATCAAAGTGTTGAGACCGCCGAGTTGAGAGACTAAAGAGAGTGTTAGACTGGCACGCTCGAGTCACGGAGGGAGTATGGTGATACTCACTTGCCATGACCGCACAGGCAGTAATCAACGCCCTGAGGTTTGATGGCACGTAGTGCAGCTGTTTGAACTGCCACCAGAGCGACTTGTCCCCGACGGCTTGTGCCTCGACCTGGATCGTCCAGGCCATGTACTCCACCTTGGATCTCACCTGCTCTTCTGTCGCCTCGGGGTAGATGCGTGCGATACACTCCGTAGCCTCTGCCACCTTGTCATGTGCGAGCAACTGCCGGGGCGACTCGGGACATTTGGGGAGGAGGAAGGCCAGGATTATGGGAGGTATTCCACCCGCAGCTACCATGTATCGCCAGCCGTGGGGGACTTCGGTGAAGGCCGCGCCCAGGGCGTACGAGATGAGCTGGCCGAGGGTCACGCTGAGGTTGTCGAGAGCTATCATCCGCCCGCGGTGCGGCGCTGGTGCGAGCTCGCCAATGTATAGAGGCTGGAACAAGAACACGTTAGCTCCGTGCGGGAGTGTCAGACGCACGACACGGGCAGAACTCACAATGATCATTGCCGCAGAGCCGACTCCGAGACCGACAACGAACCGTCCGACCGCCGTCTGCGCGACAGAGAAGGCGGCGGCCTGGATCACTGAGCCGATCAGGAACAGGGCACAGCCGGCATATATACCGAACTTGCGTCCGTATTTGTCTGCCGGAAGACCTGCGATCAGGGCGCCGACCAAGGCACCGCCTGATGTAAGGGAGTTGATCATTTCTTGCTCGCTCGAGGAGAGTTCGTGGCCCAGGTCGCTTTTGAGTGTGACCAATACGGCCGAGATGACACCCGTGTCATAGCCTGGTATGTCCTGAATTTAGTGAACTGCCCGAAACACCTCGACAAAAGACGACTGACTAAAGAGGAACCCGCCCGTCGCTACGGTGAAGGTTATGAGCCAGACGGCTGTGGATACCTTGGTGCTCTCGATGGAGTCGTCGTAGTTGGCTATTCTATCAATCTTGTCGACTTTGTCGATGTGTGACACCTCGCCTTCGTACTCCTCAAGATCCTTGACATCTTCCGGGTGCTTCGCATCCACTTCACGGGACTCCATGGCCACAATAGCTGGACGGTGTGAAAGGATATTGAAGTGGCGGGATATGGGTACAATATCTTTACAGCGGGCAAGACCAGCGCAAGTAAGCTTTCGTGATGAGCACAAAAATATCGACAGACATCACTGAGCGTTGAGGGCCCCACGAGCTCCTCTTATAGAACATTCAGTGAACATTAATGCGCGTTTTTCTACAGGCCAATGCCTATCCGAGGCGGGTATTCTTTACGATTCAGCCCAGAACTGTGCCCTCTCGCCGAAGCCCACCTAGGCCTAAAGGCAGACATCGCCAGGGATGCTGGCTGTGGATACCGGGTTTTGTTGCGGGTTGACAGTCTGGGGAAAGTCTGGGGTAAGACTGTGGATAATCGCATTTCCCCATATGTGAGGAGCAGTGGTCTCACTGGTCATGGTGACTTCGTCGCGGGTCCAAAATGCCCTTCCAGGAGAACAAAGCAATTATCCCCGCGTCATCTCTGCCGCCCAAGCAATCCCCTCCGCTATCCTTGGTTCCTTGGAAGCTTTTTCCGAACACCAAAGCGGTTAATCCCGCTTCTGAGGACTCTCACTGGCGTTCGTCCAGGCTTTGTTCGATGTCAACTGAGGCTCAGGGGGCGTACACCAGCCTGTCACGCTGTATTTCCTCTCGTTTTCAAGTTGCTGGGTAAATTGCCACAGAGAAGCCTGCCCGTCCAGATGAGAGAGACCTGACACACCCTCATGTTCCATTCTGAGAGCCCGGGAGACATGCAGTGAACTTTTATTAAAGCAGTGATATCTCGGTATAATGCGAGTCTTCATTGTGACCTGCTTCCAGTCACTTCGATGTGTGGAGATACTGAGGGGCGGTTTTGCCGGATTGAAGATAGTGCAATGTAGTGTATGTAATACACCATGTTCACCAGTTGATGGTCGAGTCACCAGAGAGGGCACTGCTGCCGTGGGCATCGCACGCCCTTGCTGTACTTGCATGCCACGGTACGTGTGTTCCTACACCCCCCTCGATATCTGTGCCGTTGTCGCCCTCCAGCTGCCATGTCAAGTGGAGAGACCAGGAATTGGTACGGTAGACTTATCCAAGTCCTGGCTGCAATGCCCAAGGCAGAAAAACTGGCAGCTCCTCAGTGCAGTACGAGCCAGGACCCGCGTGAAAGCGAGGTGGCAGAGCAGTTGCGAGGATTCTCAACTGGTCATGAAACGTGACCCACTGCGTAAACAACACCGGACATACGATACGTGTCGGTTCGCGATGACTGACTGCATTGAGGGTGCTGCAGGTGCCTGCTCTGACAAGGTATCGTGACCCGACGCAATCATCGCATTGGATGTTACAAAGATTTCGAATTGACAGGACTCGTACATCTATGTCAATTTGCATTGAAAATGTAGTCGTCCTCGCCTCTGGCACCGCCGTAGAGGATCTCGCACACGCCCGCCAGCGGCACGTCCATCACGGCGTCCGTCCCTTCGTTCCAGCACTCCCGCCAGTCGACCTCCCTGTCCCTGGAGAAGGGGTATCCGTTCCAGCTCGTCTTCCTCTGGTGCGCCCTGCCCCGCTGGCCCTCCCTCTCGCGCTCCCGCTCCAGGTTCCTCCTCCTTTCCTCGCTGGTGACGATGCGGCCCTTCCCGTCGACGACGGCTATCTTGCCCGCGTCATCGACGATCGTCTCGAGGTTGTTGAGCGGCAGCGTCAGGTACTCGGTGTTGTAGAGGGCGAGGGCGACGAAGATGTAGACGAGCAGCATGACCAGGAACGAGGGGATGGCCAGGCTCCACCAGCGGTTCGGGTAGTAGTAGATGCCCAGGACGTGCAGGAAGGGCGAGGGCAGGTAGGACCACAGCAGGTAGATGAGGAAGACGAGCGACGAGAAGAGGTACAGCACGAAGCCGTAGTACTCGTAGGTGGGCACCTTGGGCGAGGCGCGCGGCACCGGCTCGGCGCTGTTGAGGCCCTCGTCGTCGCTGGCGTCCGGTGTGGTCGGGCGCGACGGCCGCAGGAGCGACGTCAGGGACGGCGAGGGCGGCAGCGGGGTCGGGGGCCGGCCGTAGTAGGGCGGGCCGAAGGAGAGCATTTGCGACTGCGTCGGCGGCGGCTGCTGCTGCTGCGCGGGGCCGAAGGGGTCCTCGTCGTCGAGATCGTCCTCAAGGTCGCTGGGGAGGTCGTTCTCGTTGCCGTCCTCCCCGTCGGAGAGGAACGGGTCCTCTTCCTCCTCCTCTGAGCTCAGCGACATGGCCTGGGTTGCTGGGGTGCGCCGCCCTTGGGATATTTCCTGGCTTGGAATTACAGTTGTTAATCGCGGTCGTAAATAAGCAGAACGAACGACGCGACACCGTGGGCCCATTATCCTAACCCTTGTGATCTCGCCACTCCGGTAACCCCCCCCCCCTCAGATTCGACCTAGTGCAACAAATTTGGGACAGGGTCTGCGTTCTGTGTACTGCGCATTTTGAATTTGATGGCTGATTCTACGTGAAAACCTTTTGACGTTGTTCATAAGTTCCGTGTCCTTTGTAATTTGAAGGACCACAATGCATTAATTACGACGATGACACCCGGGAATTGACATTTCGAGCTGCACACTTCTCGCTTCTCTACTAACGGTGCAATGCCGAATTCATCTTGTGGTAAATGATGTCCGATCAGTGGTAATTCAAGAGAATGTAAACTTGGTACTGCAGGGCAATACAAGAGCTGCACAACCTCGGCATGCAGGGTGTTGACTGAATTGTGTGCAGCCTACCAAGGTAGTCGAGGGACCTCTTACCTAATGTTCGCTTGAGTAGACCAACTACTAAGAACACTTTGATTATTTGCAACTCAAGCTGCCAATGCAATGTCAGAAGATGTGGACCACTCATAGATTGACTGAATTTCGATACATATTCAAGCTTGATATGTTTACCGTGCGAATCAGTGACTATTGTCAACGTCCCAGGTCTAGACCGGTCGACTGTCTCAAGTACATCGAGCTTAAGCGGGTGATTCAAATCCACTCTTCACCTCCATGTCCGCCATCAACTCTTGGATGGTATACAAGATCCTGGGTGCAGAAAGGGTTCTATCGAGAGGGGTCTCGACTCTTGCATTTGAACTGGTCTGGAGGTATTAGACACAAGGCCGTGGGTGGTGATTACTAGCCTAAAATCAGCTCGAGGATCAAGTCAGGACTTCAAATTTAGCAAGAACATCGAGTCTGAGACTCGTTGTAAAGGACTCATATGTGTACACATGTGCAACATGGTTTCGGGTCTTACGTCTTCATCATAAATGTTGGACACTCGCGTCATGCGATATCATTCGTAACAAAATGTTCATAATGACCGTGTCTCTGCGTCATGTTCCAGTTTGACCTCGACCTTCGTCGCCGAAGACGTGCTTGCGGCTTGTTGTAGACCGGGTAGGCACACTTCCGGCAGATACTCAGTGCTACCCATCGAGCAACACTGAATGGCGTCGGGGCGATCCGGGCAGGGCCTTTATTTCGATTTCCGCGTCTGAAGCGTCAAAATCCGCTGAATTTCAACGTGCAACCCACATCATTCAAGCATCTTTGCGAGCGGAAACTTGATTCTCGGGGGCAAGATCGAGAGAGGCCCCCAATGGCGAGGGAGAGGTGATTGCCAAGCCAGCCATGGGCACAACACAAGTGGCACAACAGCAAGGTCATCTGTCATAATGTCGACGAAACTAAGTTTGAGAGAATATTTGAAATTTCCAACCCCGTTGCTTTTATTTGCCTCGTGCCAGAAGGATGATGTCGACATGAGGTCACCAACGTGGAAGCTGGATGGACATTGGTCGGAATTAATTCCGGGGACCTGGCAGGATATTGTGCAACAGGACAAGATCATCCCAGGGTTCTGGCGAAGGTGCACCTGCCAAATCGTATTGCTCCAGGGCGTCTTGGTTGATACTCTCATTTGCAATCAATCGTATCGTTTTGGCGCTAGTGAGCTGCACAACACACACCACACCCTTTTTTAATCGCACTTCATTTAAGTTTAACATCATTTAAGTTTCTTAATATAGCTTTAATTTAATAATTATTTATATTAAAAGAAAGCTGCTTTTTTTTTAATTCTTTTAATATAAATTTAAAAAGAAAAAAAAAAGTATTAAAGGTATAAGGTATATTTAAATTAAGATTAAAAATAACTTAAGTTAAAGTTAAATTTAAAAAAGTAATAAAAAATAATAAAATTTAAGAATTACGTTAAAATTATTATAAATAAGGGGTAATTATACTTAAATCTACTTAAAAACACCTCCCCTTTAAAATTTTAAATTTATCTTTAAAATTAAATATTAATATATTTTATACCTTAAATAATTCCTTTACCCTCCTTAAATAAATATTAAAAAAATTAAAAAAGAAATAATTATTTTTTAATATAGGGTATATTTAGATTAAGGGTATATTTATTATATAAAAGGTGAAAATAGTTGAAAAACGAAGTAAGGAGGAAAAAGGGTGTGGTGTGTGTTGTGCAGCTCACTAGCGCCAAAACGATACGATTGATTGCAAATGAGAGTATGCTCCGCACCTTAATACTCTTCAAAGTTGGTACCTATCATTCAGATGTAGTGATAGCCTAAAGATATCAGTCCACCTCAACCATTCACCAGCCTCTGTGAGCAACCACCATTACCAAGGCAGCCATAGCTATGCCTGCATCACAACGACCGATCCTTCCGAAACCACCACCAACGGCTGTTTCCCCTGAGGGTGAGGATCCCGGCGGTGGCTCGCCAGGCACACAACAACAACAACAACAGCAGCTGCCGCCGGGCAGGAAGAACATAAAGGCAGCGTGTGAGACGTGCCGCAAGTCCAAGGTCAAGTATGCAAGCCCTGAGCAACACGCAGAAGCAGATATCCATGCAGGTCGTTCATCGCTACTCACACGAGATTGTCTGCGTGCAGGTGTTCAGGCGAGCGCCCGGCCTGCTCGCGCTGCCTGGCGCGAGGCTTGGAGTGCGTCTACCTCGCCGAACACGCCGAGACCCAGGTACAGGCGCTCAAGCGCAAGCACGACGAGTCGCAGCACGAGAACCTGATCTACAGGGAGCTGTACCGGCTCCTCGTCACGGTGAGCGAGGCGGAGGCCCTCGACATCCTGCAGCGCCTGCGGGCCGGCACCGACGTCGAGACCACTGTCCGCCGGGTCCAGGAGGGCGACCTGCTCCTGCAGCTCGCCTTAAGGCCAGAGTCGCGATTCCGGTACCAGTTCCCATACCTCCCCTTCATGCCTGCCGCCCTGCAGACTTCTGACAATCCGTACTTGGAGTCCTTGCTGTACGAGGGCGCCGCGCAGGGCTTTGGCCAGCCTCCGTCCCAGCAGCAGCCGTCGTCTGCCGCCGAGGCAGCCCTGGCAGGGAATCACAGCCATGTCTACATGAAGCCGTACCACGCTGCGGAGCTCATGGATGGCCGGCTGGCGTCCGCCAAGGCGTCCGACTGGACCTCGGTGACGACCGACGACAACCTGTTCAGGCGCCTTCTGCGCGCGTACCTCATTCACGAGTACTGCGTGGCCCCTGCATTCCAGAAAGACTACTTCCTGTATGACCTGGCTCGTGGGAAAGGCCACTTATGCTCACCGCTGCTCGTGAACTCGGTCTTGGCGATAGGGAGCGTACGTACCTCACACAATTCTTACCCCTTCTGCCCGACGTTCTTGGACTGATTTGAATCAACCTGGTAGCACTGCCACCGCAGCAACGCCTTCCGGTCACAGCTGTGGAACCCTCAGAACATCGGCTACAGATTCCTGGTGGAGGCAAGGCGGCTCTGGGAGTTGGAGGATCTCGAGAACGCGAAGTTGACCACGTTCCAAGCGACGATACTACTGAGTCTGGCATACAACAGCCACGGCATGGGTGAGTGCAAAGGCCATGTGCGCAGCTCTTCCGTGTTTCCCCTTCAAGCCCTACACATCTGCGGGACTCTCGACGCAGATAGCTACTGGGCGCGTTGGCCAGCTGAATTACGTCCTCCTCTAGATAAAATTGGCGATATCTTCATCCGGCACGCCGTGTCGATGGCTAGGAAAATGAGCCTCTTTACGCCCACACCAGCCCTCAAGAACAACAGGACACAGCGGGCGCGCGAGTTCACGGCATGGGCATTCTTCAACTTCCAAACGTGAGTCAGCCCAGGACGGAGGCGGACCTCACAAGCCTCACCGACCGATCACTAGCAGAATTCGGGGACCAGCTTCGCTGACGGTGGAGTGGGCGACGCTACAAGGTCCGCAGGCTACTACTTCATGCGGCGGGCGTGGCTGGGCGAGCCCCCCGAGGTGAGCCTGCCGGACCCGGACGAGAACCCGGGCTGGTACGGCGAGCTTGCGCTCGTGTACCCGCCCAGCACGGCCCCGACGCCGATGCACTGGCCGCACACGTTCCGGGCGATGTGTGGCCTCCGCGTGATCATGAACCAGGTCGCGCACGAGGCCTTCCGGGATCACCACCCGCAGACGGTGACGGGCCTGCCGCAGCAGAGGGCGCGGGAGGTACAGTCGCGGCTCCGGGACTGGTACGCGAGCCTGCCCGGGCCCCTGGAGCCCAAGAAGGCCGTCTTCCCGAGCCACCTGAGACTTCAGTATGCTGAAATACCTTTTCTCGCCTCCCTTCCCCCCCTTTCCCATGCGCTCATTTATTGCTGCGCCTCGATACCGTTGAGGCCAGGCCGAGTAATTTTATTCACCTGTCGCTCACAGAAAGTCTAACACCCCAGCCCAGCCTCGAGTACTTCTCCATGCACATCACGCTGGCCACGACGGTGATCGAGGAGCAGGTCGAGATCCACTCCTCGGCAGACCTAGAGCCACCAAACAGCGACGAAGACGACGGCGACGGCTTGCCGCTCGTGTCGAGCGCGGGCCCCGCGGCGATGCGGCACCTCGAGACGGTGGCGCGGCTGTACTACATGCGGCACGGGTTCGAGGCGTGCGACAGCTCGCTGGCGTACTTCCTGGCGCTGCTGGCGAGCATCTCTCTGCGGGCGCTCGAGGGCGGCGGCGACGGGGCTCGGCTCGCGGCGGGCCGCGGGTGGCCCGAGGTGCTGCGAAGTACGCTCATCCTCGCCATGAAGGGCCTGCACGACCAGGGCCGCCACCTGCACGTCTGCAAGGTGCTCTTCCGGTTGCTGCGAGACCGTATGCAGGCCGCCGAGGCGGACATCCTCGGGCGGTTTGTAATCTCGTCAGGCGACGGTGGTGGTAGTGGCAGCAGCGATGGGGGAGGAGATGGAGAGGGAGAAGGGAGCGAGGCGGACCTGGCGCTACATACGCGGTCGAGATTTCCCCTGCCCGTGGTCAAGATGGGCGAGGACCTGAACGCGGCAATCCTGGAGAACCTGGTCGTGAAGTACCAGGCTGTCAGCCTGGAGAGCAGCGACAGCACCGGGTCTGGGAACGGTGAAGAGGACATCACGGCAGCGTGATTTGAATTTGCCACCGGGGTTTGGTCCCGGTGGGCTCTGTACTGGGTGCTGCTTCAAAGGTCTTGACGAAGCCAGATGAGCCCTTTGTCTTTCACAGGGGATTCGTCTTGTTCCCAGGCATATCACCAGATCGCGCCACGCTTGATAAAAGACGAGGGGAGAGAAATAGGTGGGGGAGAAGAAAATCTTCGCCCCTGAACAGAAAGCTATGATTCCGAATGACTAAAAAAGCCCCTGCAGCCTCTCACATCTCGCCACACTGGGCGATGAGGACGTCCAGGTCCGGCACGTCCCTGCCGCGGCGGCCGGTCTTAGTGGCCTCCATCTTGCGCACGACGTCCATGCCGTCGACGACCTTGCCGAAGACGACGTGCTTGCCGTCAAGAAAAGGGGTGGGCACGGTGGTGACGAAGAACTGCGAGCCGTTGGTGTTTGGCCCCGCGTTGGCCATGCTCAGCAGGCCCTCGTGCTCGTGCTTGAGGGTGAAGTTCTCGTCGGCGAAGCTCTTGGTGCCGTAGATGCAAGTCGAGCCCGTGCCGTCGCCGTGCAGGAAGTCGCCGCCCTGGCACATGAACTTGGGGATCTATGGGGGTGTTGTGCTGGTCAGTCTGGGCTGGCTGGATGGCTGGATGGCTCTCGACCGTGGAGCAGTGTGGCTCGCAAAACAGCTCGAGTTCTCCTCCCCGTGGCAGCCACACAATCTGAATCCCTCGACCAGAAGATGAGGGAAGACTTACTATGCGGTGGAACCGCGAGCCCTTGTAGCCCTGGGGCTTGTTGTTCACCTTGTACTCGCCCGTGCAGAGCTGGCGAAAGTTCTCTGCTGTGCGCGGCACGACATCCTTGAACAACTCGAACGTGATTCGGCCGAGAGGCTCTCCTGCGTGGGAGCCGTATGGTCAGCAAAGTAACCAAAATGCAACACCTCCCCTTCATCTGACAATCGTCCTCCCCATACACAGGGTCCATGCCGGGCCGTTGTGGGCGGTGAGGGGGACGCATAGAAGTAACGCTGTAAGCGCGGGATGGAGGGACCGAGGCCGTCCACCGACAGTCCGACGTCAACTGGCAAGACCAGTCTATGCGCAGACCATGCCTCCTCCATCTTGGCCGCATCCCCCGAGGAGTAGGTACTCCACCACCGGCCGGCCCGGCCAAGCAACAACCGATAGTCACGGGAGTCCCGCCGCGTGACATGCCACTCGGGTGCTAGCACGGCCCGGTCACAAAGCGGGCGCCACAGCACCGCGTTGCGTGGGGGGAAGGAGGTGAGGAGGGTTGTGAGCAGGCACGTACCACCTAGTGTGATGTCAAAGAAGACCCTGCTTGCGTATTAGCATCGTGTTGGACAGGTGGGTGGCCCTTGCCAGAGCTGAGTGAAGGGAAGTGGGAGCCTCGTCCAAGGAAGGCAGGAGGTGAGGGGTTAGGGTTCTCAGCCTTGCAGGGCTGCCCAGGGAAAGCCGGATAGATTGGCGGGAGGTGGAGGAGATGCGCAACTTGGCCGGGGCTGAGGGGAGCTAGGTAGGTTGATGGCGTGATGCGGTGTGCCCTCTCTGCGGCGTGCTGCTGTGCAGTGTGGTTGGACTCACAGTGGGTTGCCATTTTCGGGCAGCTGTGTGGGAGCCATGGCTGTCGCCGTCTGGCTCACTGGAACCAAAGGTAGGTGTGGTGTGTTGCGGGATCGGTAGTTGATTCTTTTAGTCGTAGGGACGGCAATTGCGGTTGTTTGTTGCTGTGGTATGCTTCGGGAATAGCATCATCGACAAATCGGAGGCATTCTGCGGGATGATGAATGGCTCGGCCAGCTGCTTTGCTTGGCAGATCTCCACGGCCCACTTGGCCTGTCCTGTCAGTCTGTCATGTTGCGTCAAGCCGCTGCCGCCCCAAGTGGGAACCGAGACTGGGGGCCGGCAACTCGGGATCTACGGCGGGAATACCGATTGCGCTTCGACACAAAGAACACACAATGACACAACGGTCTACATAGTACGCTAAGAGGACAGCCCGTCTGGCGAGCTGTGCACTGAAAAGAGTTACAAGGCTCGAAGGCCCGATCCTCGCCTTGAACAAGTCTGCCCGGTGGTCTGGGGTGTTTCCAGATGCAACAAAGACTCGCGGCCGCCGCTCAGCTTAGACCACAAGAAGTCAAGCAGGGACCGACCCCCTTTCTTCGAGAAGTCCGCCATCCGGGCCACGCCCTCTCCGGACGGGACGGCGCCATTCACGGTAACCAACGTCGCAGGGCAAAAGCCAAAATACAGAAGCAGAGCAAATAGCATCGTACAAGTGAGGCCGGCCGCACCGACGGGCACACACTGGATGAACAGGGACGATGCGTCTTCCCTCATCCTGTCATTCTCGACTCTGCCGAAGAACAAATCTCGTGCCACCAGCCAGCCAGCCCGGTGGAATAATTGATCTAAGAAGCTCACACCACCCGGCCCCTGGACAGCCAGTCGCAAGGCCTGCCACGGGACAGGCGCACGAACGGCTGGGGTTTTCGTGCGTTATAGACGGCACCAGATATTAACGACAAAAAAGCTTGTTTTGGGGCTGGGCTAGACACGCAGAGCCCGAGTGTGTAGAGGGAGGGGAGCGCGAAAAGCAACCACGACAGGTGAACCCACAATGGGTAACACGGCACCTCGAAATCTCGTGGGCGGAACCGCCCCGGTGGCATGCCCACAAGCTCCGGGGTGCAGCGAGGGAGATGAGTGGCTGGGCCCGGTGGGCGGGTAGGGTATAAGGTGGGACAAGAATTCCCTTACACATAGACTTGTTTTTTCTTCTTCTTCGTGCTTCTGTTCACGCTCACATCTTCTATTGCGTCAAGACAATCCGGATGCTCGGCACCCGCTCCTTCGGGCCCCCTCCAAGGCGACGTGGACAAAGAGGCTCAGAGGGGGTCGGGCGTGAATATGGTGCACGGTGACAGGCAGTTTTGTGGCATAATATCTTAGCAGCTCGCGCCCTTCGGCTCTAGCGGATGCCACGGCTAACGGCCCACGGCCTGCACGGCCTGGGCTAAGTCTTGTTCGTCCGGGTTCGCCCTCGCCCCTCCCGACCGATGGAGGAAGGATGGGGGAGACAACGTATACACGCATAGACGTATAGTAGCCGTGGCCAGTGGCTCCGGGTGGTGGTGGTCGCGGAATGACAATTTATTATCAAGAGCCCAAGCTTGCCAAGCGCCCATCCCGCAGACCTCATGATAGGGCTGTGCTTGCTCCAGCTGCTAGCTGCTCTGGGCCTTCCGTTCTTGACGAACCGTTCTCGCCGTTCCCCAGAGGCCCAGAACGCCCAGCTCTCTGGGGCACAGCACTGCCATCCCGCCACTTTGGGCTTGTCGCCGTCATCGCCGTCGTGGACCTGCTGCTTATGGCTGCTTCTTTCGTGGTGCCAGGTGAGCTTACTGGCTGCTGTCGGGTAGATATGTATGAATGTGTGGACGCTGAAACAGGATTCCATGCGATTTTGCCCCTCCAGTGGCACCCTTTGTGCAGTAGTAAGCTCATGGTCTGTGTTAGGGTGACCTGGTACTGGGTTGTGCGGCTGGCACGGTATCTAAGATGCCTCCATTGGTGGTGTTGATGAAATCTCGTAGGTTCACAGCTGTCACAGAATTTTAATTAGAGTATTCTCCATGACTCAAATACTTTTTCTCGTCGGCTAGTCATTATTTGGAATGCGGTTCGTTATTCCCGGCGGACCAGTTGCATGGTGGACCGCCACGTTGGGATGTACGCGCACCATCATTACCGTGATGGGCAATCCAGCGCGGGGGTACTCTGCAGCACAAGTTCTGGGGGAGCACTCGAGGACGTCAAGTGAACTTGGGGGGCGATTCCTGGTACAGGATCGGCATCGCGCCATGCAGACCAACTGTGACCGTCAACCATCAGCCGTGCAGCCGTGATGATGGCCATGGTGGGATTCGACTTGTTCAGGATGAGATAGATTGCAGCACAGGCCGTGCGAATCCTTTTCTCCCCCCAGTCTCACAAATAATTCAGCGGATCTGGCCCATCTGTGGCTTTTGTCGCCGCAGGCACAGTCCCGTGGCCAAGGGGAGGGGAGGGGCAATCCGCACAGGAGGTTGCATTTGTTGGTCGCATGCGACCTCACGAGATGCGCTATGGTGCCAAATATACGATGCTTTCCAGTGGCTCCTGTGTTGGCCGACGCATAGGCCGCGCGCCCTGTCAGCTCGCGGCACCAACGTGATGATGTTGTTATTATTATGAGATCCTCCCAGAACGAGGAATGGCAGAGACGACGTGGCTGATTAGTTGCACAACAGCTGTGGCACTCAGGTGATGCATTGCTGCGACGGCCATAGAGCGGTCTGCACTACTAGGTGCCGGGTTTTCGGTTTTGGGTTTTGAGTCTGATGTTGCGGCACAGCTGCAGTGGGCACTGCTTCAGAAGTTGGGGGACAAGAGATAGAGCGGCGTTCGGTGCAGCCGCCCTGCGTCCGCGGCTAAGGGGTCGTGCCCAGGATGCGGTCAGACCGTGCTTATCCTCATCGTTACCTGGGCCGCTCTCGGTTCCGAGGGTTCCCATTCCCAACCAAGAGGCTCCTGTTGTCTTTAATAAGGTTGTTGGCGTTGGAGAGTTGGGATGACTTTGGAGAACAATGTCGGGACGGGTTGCCGCTCCTTGTTGATCAAAGGTTTTGTTCCCTGTCCCGTCTGCTGTGGACGGGCTCGGCGACCCGCGAGGATTGCTTCAGCTGCAGGGCACGGCCGACCTGACTCTCGTCGTGGGCGACGGCAGTTCCATCTCGTGGGCATAAGCTTTGATGCGTAGTGTGGGTAGGCCACTCGCGCGCAGTTGCAGGCAGAGGATGGTTGATGCGCGCAGGCGAGTCGTTGGTCCATGTCGGGGTCGATGGTCATTGGCATGGTGGTGTTGCATGGAGCAGAGAGATGCAATGCGGCACATTAGACTACACATTTTATCTAGGTACGGTAGCATCCTATCCGGGCTGCTATCCGCTTGGGAGGGCTCTTTCCCCAGACTCAGAATGCAGGCGGACCCACTCCATGCTTGGTGACGGGCTCCTTTCTCATTTGTCATTTGTCCACTGTTGGGCAGGTGGCCCCAGGTCTTGGAGGTGCCCACAATTGAGATGCCGATGCGTGCGTGATGTCAGTGATTGACTGATTGATTGTGGATGTGGGATTGACTGGCTGCATCCGAACCGGAGGAGGCTGGTGGTGAGATTCGAGATCAGCAAACTAAAGTGCAGGTCAGTCAGTAGAACGGACTACTGCATCCGCCAGTCGAGATCACTCACTGACACCGACCAAGTCAGGGTAATTCAAGACTGAGACCGCACATCTACCGGCAGTGCAGTACGTGTACACGAGCAACACTACAGTAATAATAATGCGTCCCAGTCGAGGGATTTTATTGACTGTTCCTGTCGTTGATTTCCAGCCCTGACGTGGATTGTGAGACCCGTGCCTCCTGCTCCTTTCCCGACCCCAGGCACAGATCCCCCTTGATGACAAGTCTGGGCCCGCATCCATGCAAGCCACACTCATGCTGCTCTTGGTTGGTGGTGATGCTGCTGTGCTGGGCTAAAAGAACAATAATACCACTCTCCCAGTCAATCCACTGCCAGTCGGTCAGCCAGATTAATCACTCCCAACACTGAACAGGCAAATCAATAGTCCGTCTCTCCTGTGCCGAGAACCGTCTCTGCCACCTCTCCCCGACTCCGTCCGTCACCACCACCGTTTGCTGGTGACGCGGACTGAATGCCATAGGTGGGCTCATCTTCTGAAACTCGACGGTCCAGCTGGTTGAAGCGTATCCGAAGCACGCACTCAACCCTTCCAGACAGGGACCAAGACCTAGGCCAAGACCGAGAAAGCCAAAGCCCAAGCTCCAAGCAGAACAAACAAAGAGAGGCAGGCGGTCTACCTATCTTGTCGCCCAGTTCCAGTACCGGTGCCCTTGCCCTGCACGAGGCTGCGAGGGTCACCCCTGCCCGCCCGTTCCCAGTGATCCCAGAAATCCCAAAAGGCAGTCCAAGCGCGAGGGAGGGGGGCGTCACAGACGAAGCCAACCTCCACCCGAGCAGGCGTCCAGACTCCACATCCATCCCCCCCCCCTCCACCTCTTCCTCTCCCGTTCCGGGGTTAGCGCCGCTCGCACACCCAAGCCTGCCAGTCAGTCAGCCAGCCCACCAGCCCGCTGGAGGCTACTGGAGACTGCTGTAACTGCGCCGCCCTCGCCCGCTTTTCATTCCCTGCCTTGCTCTAGAATCCAGCCAACCTCCAACCTGCCCAGGGTTTCATTTCATCACATTCTCTCGCTCCCTCCTACCCACCACCCGCCACTCGTGCCTACTACTTCTCTGCTTCTCCTCCTCTCCTCCTCCTCCTCTCACCCACCTCAACCCTCAACCCACCGCCATCCCCGTCCGAATCGGACCCCTCGACGCCCGGAAAAATATTCGTGGTCGCAGAGGGCTTGCGCTGGCTTAATATATCGCTGATTTCCTCCACGGATTGTCTCCGTCAATGGACGAGGTTCAATCTGCCTCTTAATTGACTTTTGCTGTCGGTTGCCGCGGCTCCTCGGTCGCTTAGGCGTGCCCCGTACGCCCTGAGCCCAACCACCACAACCGCAGACAGCCTTGCATCCTCTCGAATCCCCATCCAGTGGGCCCACACCCGGGACTTTCTCTATTCGCCATGCCCTTCGACAACCTCGACCTGGCCGGCCTGGCCAACATCGCCGTCCGCACCCTCCAGCACGAGATCAGACAGGCGACCACCAGCGCCATCTCCTCGGCAACCTCGTCGCCCGACCCGACCCTGGCCTCCTCCAGCGATGCACCGTCTTTGACCACCCCCATTAGTGGCCCAACATCACCACCAGCTGATGCCGGCAACGGGAATAATAATGGAAATGGGAATGGGAATGGAAACGGGAGCGGGCAGGGCTCGTCACCACTGCTCTTTTTTGTCGCACTCGGCTTTGGTGTAGTGTTTACGAACCTCTGGTGAGCATTTGGTTCATCCCGCAGCGGTGCACAACCGGTGCAGGGGGCACATTGTTCTAATTTGTGATGCGAACAGGATCATTGTCGGTGTTAAGTACTGCTTCCGCTACAATGCTCGGAATCGCAACATCCGGATGACGGGCGAGGATGGCGAGCCCATCAACCTCGAGAATATGCCTCAGCACCCACGGCGCCGCCGCCGCGAGAAGAAGCTAATGACCATGGACGAGGTCAACGAAAAATTTCCAATGATGAAATACAAAAACTGGGTCGCCAGCCGTGCTCAGGAAGGCCTACCCACTCGTGGCGGTATCTCTCAGCCCCCAAGCCGAGCAAACAGTCTTCGGGACGCCGATGGCATTATTCCCACGATTAAAGAGCGCGATTCCACCGAGGATAGACCGGCGACCAGCGGAACATCTATCGCCAGAGAGACCACCCGTGAGCCAACCACCGAACATGCCGAGAAGGCCGCGCCTGATTCCACCGCGGCCGGCGAGGCACAGTCTACAACGAGGCCTGCTACTGCCGATGCCACAACAGCACCGGCGAGAACTGACAGCCCCGCCTCCGACGACGACCACTACGAAGACGAGGACGACCAAATCCACGATGCCTTACCACCGGAGGCGCTGGAGTCATCCGGCGACACTTGCGCCATTTGTATCGATACCCTGGAGGATGACGACGACGTCCGCGGACTAACCTGTGGCCATGCTTTCCATGCTGTGTGTCTCGACCCATGGCTGACCAGCAGACGTGCTTGCTGCCCACTCTGCAAGGCTGATTATTACACACCCAAGCCCCGTCAGCCTCAGACCGAGGGGGCCGAGGGAACGCAGGTGGGGCCGACCGTTTCAATTGCCCAGGACCCGCGGACGAATAGGGCGAACATGCCCTCGCGGCCTGGCGTCGCGTGGATTTTCTCAGGTCGACGAGGACGCTTGGCTCTGCCTCAAATGGGCAGAAACAGAAACAATGGCTCTGGCCAGCCCCAAACGCAACCGCGCAGCGACAACAACGGAAGACGACAGCGTCAGCAGCAGCGCGGTGGCTTCTTCTCACGATCGGGTACCCAGCCATCGTCACGTCCGGCCCCAACGGCCACCGACAACGCCACAGCGACTCAGACCACTCAAACATCTTCTGGGGGTTTCCTATCCTCTATTCGACAACAGTTGCCCAGTTTTGGACGGTCCGCGGCGACACAAGAGCAGTCGGCCGCAAACGCACAAGTAACACCATCAGCCTTGGAGGCCGGTACACGTGCGGATGCGGCAAGATGACAGGGATCAGAGAATTAGATTATGAATTTGACGTTATTTTGCCCCAAACAAAAGGAGTCGCCCTCACAGTACATTTACCGGACTAGTCGACCGTCAATCGACATTGTATATCAACTCATCTCAACCAGCAGCCCAAACACGGCATACCCCCCGACATGGCCACTTTCTAGAGCTGTCTCAGTCTCCTGCTGATAAGATGGGAGGGATACCGTGCGGCTACGCTGGACCATCATATTCTACATTATATAGGTATCGCATACCTGCGTGACATCACACCCCGGGTCGTCCACCAACAGGAAACGTGCTCGTCTGGGTGCTTCGCTTTCATCCGTGGAGTTGCTTCTACGGTGGTCGGGTTAAACTAGGGTGCGGGTGCAGGTGTAGGCTATGGCTTTTGGGGGCTCGGTCTGCAAAACCAGGCCAGGGATGGACGGAAGGAAGGAAGGAAGCATGGATGGGTGAGGGTGGCAAAGCAAGCGCATTGATTTTATCTTTCCCTTGTTGGCTGTCTTCGATGGGTTTTGCGGGGAGTTGAGTCGTATCTGTTGTTTGTACCACTGGAGATAGGGGCGTTGCATCTCGGGCCGGTCAGTCAGTCCTTGTTTGAATGGGATTCCGCCCGCCGTTGCTGATAGGCACGGACGGGCACAAGAAACTGATTCATTTTGGCCCATCGGAGTCTAGTGATATGTTCAGGTCTCGTCTTATGTCTGAGTGCAGTCATATGTGCGCAAGTTTTTCTACGGGTATCTTGTGCCTGCTGCAGTGCCAGTTAAACCCCATGCGAGCCGCACTCCCGCGAGCCTTCTTCTCACAGGTAGTTCCCCTTCGAGAACCTGCCGCCAAAGTCCGACGCCCTGTTCAGCAGCTCCTTGCGCTGCGACGCCGTGATCTTCATCCCGAGGCCCATGTCCTTCTCGCGGTCGAACGCCCTCTTGCTCGGGTCGTCGTCCTCCTCATCGTCTGCCCCTGCCTTCTTACCGGTGCCGCTCCCGGCCCCAGCGCCGCCGGCCTTCTTGGCCGTCTGGTGCTGCTCGTACAGGCTCTTGCCCCGCGTCTGCTCCGTGAACGCGCGGATCTTCTCCTGCTGCCCGTCCTCCTTGGCCCCGCTGTGACCCGGCATCCCTCCGCTCCTGCTGCTGCCTTTGCTTGCTGCTGCTGCCTGCTGCTCGTTGTCGCCGCCTCCCCGCCCCAGCACCGCGTCCGCGAGCCGCTTCGCCTTCTCCTCGGGCGTCTCGGTCCAGATCTTGCTGATCCCGCCGCCGCCGCCGGCGGGCCGCGAGGTGGCGCCCGCGCCGCTCGCGAACTTGCGCGCCTTGATCTTGGTCGGGTCCCGCTCCTGGTAGCCCGTCGGCTCCGGCGGCGCGAGCATCCAGTCGTCGCGCGCGGGCTTCTCCGGCGCGGCCGCGGGTCTCGGTAAGGAGGGCCCAGCGGTGGCATTGGAGTGGTTCGCTGAAGCGGCGCCGGGTAGGGCGGGCCCATAGTCGTCGTCTGAATCGGAATCTGAGTCCGAGTCTGGCGCGGTCGTGGGCCGTGAGGCGAGGTCTGCGGGCGGGGGTGCGGGCCCCATCACGCGCCGTGGTCGTTGTGCGGTTGGTTTTGCAGCTGCTTCTTTTGATGGTGGTGGAGCTGGGCCTGTGTCGTCGTCGTCGGAATCGGAGTTCAGAGCGATTTCGTCTGTGTTGCTGCCGCTGGCGGCTGTGGGCGGTAGCGATGGCCCTATTGACGGTCTTTGAGGACCAGCAGTGGCGGCCGGCCTTGGTGCGCTTGGCCCGTAGCCATCGTCTGAGTCACTCTCCTCGCCATCTAGGGCTGTCTCGTTCTCGTTGTTGGGTCTTGATGTCTTGGTGGATGGCGAGTCTGGGCTTTCGTCTTCGGGACTGCGCTTGCGCTTGGTGAGGTGTGGTGGTAGTTGAGGCCCAATTGAAGACATGATTGGGATCAGGGCTCTTCCAAGAGGTGACTCGGGTGTTGTTGAAGATTCCGATAGTATTCACGTGTGAGTTCGGTCTTGATGAGCGGGGCGCGAAGAAAAGAGGTGACGTTAATGCAGTGAATATTTATGTACATGTAAGGAACAGGAGCACATGCATTGCCCTGGATGATGCTGCCCGGGATGTCCTTATCTAATCGACGGCTGCTCAGCCGTGCCTGGAGACAAGCTTGCTAACCCCTGTGCCCTGCGGCCTGTAGTCTAGCTGCAGATAGCTCTCGGTGGGCTGGGAAGGTGTGCGTAATTGGGGTAGAGGAATGAAGACGTTGCCTACCTGTCCCACTTACACCAATTCAGTCGAGGATAGCCACCGTCTGTTCTAGTCGCCGAACTCCCAGGTCTTAGGCGACCACGCTTCTAGGCTTGTGTGAAACGAGCTCTGTTGTTGAATCCGCCGCCCAGCTTGCCAAGTGACTCTCAGCGTTCTCAGCGCCTATCGTCCCACAGCAGTCTCGAGCTCCGGACTCCTGGAGTGGCCATCACCAGGCTCGGAGCCATGCGCAGCACGAATCCGACCCGATGAGCGCATCATCAGAGGAGAGAGAAGATGCTGCTGGGGAGGAGATGACAGATATGGCCGACCCTCCTCCGGTTCAGGATACTGGTGACGAGCAGCAGGCGCCTACAGAGCAGGCCGCCGACCACCACATCTCCGATCTGCTAGAGGAGGAGCGACAACAGGACTCCACGCTGCCGTCGGAGGAGAACGGCCTTGCCCACAGGTACAAAAGACTTGCTGAAGAAGAGCTAGAGGCCACGTCCGACAATGGCTCACTGGACGCGCTGCCCAGGAGGGCCGGAAGTCCCGTAGACTCCATGATCTCTGTCCCGGACCGCTCTCCTTCTGTTCAGGTAACACCTCTTGCTGCCCTTCCCGAGATGCTTCTACCAAGAGCTAACATTGCCAGGGTTCTGGTATCTCCTCCCCCAGTAGCAGCGTCCTCCCATCACTCGCGTCGAGACCCCGAATGGGGAGCCCGACTCCCTCCTTTCGACCTTTCGACCGCCGCTTCCAGTCCCGGATCTCTACGCCGAGCAACCTGTCCCCCAGGCCGGCCTCACCGGCGTTCCTATCAAACCATAGTCGCAATGCCTCCCTGACCAGTCAGATCCTCTTAGACACTGGTGACACTGAGACTCCGTCTCCGCCGTGGGAAGTTGTCAGATGGACCAAATTGAGGAAGCTCAACGGGTCGGCGTTCTCAGAAGTTGGCAAACGGAACTTTGGATCCCCGACGTGCATTGCTGTCTCAACTCACATAGTCCTCGGGACCTCCAAGGGCATAATATTAATGTTTGACTACAACCAAAACCTGAAGATGATCATTGGGCCGGGAACAAAAGCCGTCGAGTGCGGCGCGATAGTCTCTATCGCAATATCAGCAGACCACACCACATTGGGCGGCGGCCATGCTGATGGGAGCATCTTCACCTGGGACACCTCACGTGCATCTCGCCCATTCCTGCATATTCCTCCGCTGGACGCCGCGCAGACGCAAAACCGCACGATGGATGGCCACATGCCAGGCGTCGCCATCACTCACCTGGGATTCCTGGGTACGAGACATACCGCTCTTGTGTCTGCCGACGACAGGGGCATGGCGTTCTCACACCTCGCAACGCGAGGCACTGGATCTTTCGGTCGAACGGTCAAGACGACCAGGATATTAGGACGTTATCCGGACTCGAAACCCCTCGCCTCGGGCAAAGTTTTGAAGCCTAGTACGGTTCTTGCTTTCGCGCCCTTGCCTCTTGGGACTATCGAGCGTGCCACAGATGCCATGGGCCTGACGGCGATGTTGACTCCTTATCTACTGGTCATTGTGTCCACCACCCCCATTGCCCAGACGCAGCACAAGTCGGCGAGGCCTAAAGAGGTCGCCGCTCATAGCGCCATGACGGGGTGCCTGGCTTGGTTCCCTGCCGTGAAGCTGAAAGTCGCGGATCCAGCAACCGGTAGCCAGATCGCCAAGGCAAAGCTCGTGTACTGCTGGTCCAACGTACTGACTGTCTTGGACGTCGAGGAGATACCCGCTGAGGATAAGGACAAACCGCCAAGTCTCAAGTTTAAAGCCAGGAGCAGATGGAAATGTGAAGAGGCGGTTGTGGCCGTGCAATGGCTGAGCAGGTCCGTGCTGACAGTCCTCACGATCAGCCAAAGGTTGATTGTCCTAGAGGACCGGAGCATGCGGATGACCGAGGCATTCGATCTCATAGGGCGACATATATATCACGCCGACCTCTTTTCGAAGCAGCTGCACACCTTGGTTGAGCAGCTTGATGAAGAAGACACATCCATGCATGGCGTGGTGGCCGACGCTTTCTACATGAGCTTCAAGGCCTACAAGAATCGAATATTCCTCATGGGCTTCAACGATGTCTCCATCGGAGCACTGTCCAACTGGGCAGATCGCCTTATCGCACTGATGGAGAACGGCGACTACGTTGGCGCCATCAAATTAGCCACGCTCTACTACACGGGTGATGCCAACAAACTCACAGTGGGTTTGCCAGAAAACACAGAGGTGCGGCACACCATGGTCAAAGACAAGCTCCTGGAGCTCATGAGTGCGTCTTTGAAGTATGCCTTTGGCCAGCGACAGAGGGACCCTGAAGCTGTGGATGACGGTCAGCTACAAGAGCTAAGCGAGACCTGCTTTACGGCATGTCATAGCATCGGAAACATCGATTTCTTGTTTGACGAGATGTACGAGTGGTACGAGGATGCCGGCGTTGAAGGCATCTTCCTTGAAACCATGGAGTCGTACATTCTGGAAAGGACGATCTCGTCGGTACCGCCCACAGTCGTGAAAGGCATGGTCGCTCACTTCGTCAGCAAGGGGCTTGAGAGTCGGCTCGAGGAGATGATTTGCCACATGGAAACAGCCACCATGGACCTAGACCAGGTCACCGGTCTGTGCAAGCAACACAGCCTTTACGATGCTCTTATTTACGTCTGGAATCAGGCGCTCGACGACTACATCACGCCACTTATTGACCTGTTGACGCTTCTGATACCCTTGATGCGCGAAGCGGACGATGAGGTCTCAGGAAACATCTTGGACGAGGAAGCCTCCAGCGTCAACGCCCTGAAGATATTTCCGTACCTTTCCTACATTCTGACGAGCCGAGTCTATCCGACTGGCGAGACGATCGAGCATGAACGGTCCATGAAAGCGAAAGCAGAGCTCTACTGGTTCCTCTTCTCTGGAAAGAGCATAGTGTGGCCCAAGGGAAGCAACAAGCGTTTCCTCACCCGCCCCAATCAGACTGATGAGCCATCGTTTCCATACCTTCGGATGATCCTGAAGTTCGATGCACCGAGCTTTCTGAGCTCACTGAACGAGGCATTTGAGGACTCGTTCTTGAACGACTCTCCGGAGAAGAAAGTCAACGGAGGAGCGAGGGGAGACCTGCCGGAAGAGCAGATATTTGGCCTCACGGTCGATCGCCAGTACATCGTTTCCATCCTGATCGAGATCATGAACCCGACCGACTTCGCGGCCGAAGACACCATTTACTTGGACATGTTCATCGCAAGAAATTTGCCCAAATACCCACAGTACCTACTGCTGCCAGGCTCGGCATTGACGAAAGTGTTGACTGGGCTTTGCAATTTCCCAGGAGCGGATCTCGCAGATGACGCCCAGTTGAGTGCTGAGTATCTGCTGTCCGTATACAACCCATCCGATCTTCCTACGCTTATGCCGCTATTCAAGAGAGCTGGGTTCTATCGAATCTTGAAAAGGCAGTACAGACTCGACAAACAATACGGCAAGCTATTGCAGACGTACTTTGAGGATCCAGATGACAAAGATGCAACATTTGACTGCATAGCGAACTGCCTGCGTCCGCAGACGGGGCTCTCTAAGCGCCAAATCGGAGAAGTGCATCAAGTCATCAAGGACAATTCGAGAGACCTAGTGGACCTCGACCCTTCACGGGCAGCCAAGGTGGTGGAACTGTACGCGCCGGAGCTACATCGTCACATACTGGATTCCACAACGGATGAGCCGGAGTTGCAGTACAGCTACCTCAAGGCCATCTTGGAACCCGCTGTCGAACGTCCGGAGGACTTCAAGCCATCGGCCGAAAGAGATTTGATCGAGCAGTATGTGCAGCTTATGTGCAGATATGAGCCCACTCATGTCTCAGACTATGTGGGAATTGTCCAGTCCACCAATTTGCGGTTATACAAGCTCCTACCAACCATGGAGGAGACAGGTGTTATTGACGCAGCGGTCGTGTTGATGGCCCGCGAGGGTCAAACACACGAGGCCATGGAAAGGCTTGTCAAGCAATTGAACACGCTCGAGTCTGCCCTGCAGGGTCTTCTCACTGGGACCAAGGAGGATGAGGCCCATACCGACATCCATTCACCAACTGCAGATCTTCTGAAGGGCCTGCAAAAGTATACACATGTGGGAATCTGGCTCTGCCAGGGACAGACCAAGACCGCAAAGAGATTGACGGCTGGGCAGCGCAAGAAAAAGACAACATCTACGGACGATCTGTCGCCAGATGAGACATTGTGGCTCAGCCTCATTGATGCAACAGTCCAAATTACCCGTCGTCTATCGACCTCGATCCAAAACATTGCCAATCAGGCGGCTTCAAAAGCCGAAAAGGGCAAGCAGGTCAATGGAATTGACGCACACCAACAAGAGATAGACACGGAGAGATTGGTAGGGCTTCTCCGCTCCCTTGTACAACACACCTTCACAGCCCTGCTTGCCGCCACATCCACGCCCTCCGCACAGCAGCCAAGCGGGCCAACCCGCGTCCTCTCCACCACGGCATCCGCAGTGGGCGACAACCTCACATTCCTCCGCATCCTGCGTGCATTCCTCACCAAGGCCGCGGCCTCGTCCCCGACCCTCGCCGACCTGCGAGCAGTGCTGCAGTCCATCTTCGCGGCGTACGCGTACGAGGAGTCGATCCTGCGGCTGTCGAACCGGCTCCTCGAGCGCAGCCTCTTCGTGAGCGTCAGGCAGGCGACGGAGCTGCGGCAGCGCGGGTGGCGGTCCCGGGGCTCGACGTGCGAGGCGTGCGGTGTCCGGGTCTGGGGTCCCGGCGCCATCTCTACGGGGATCATCGACGCGTGGGAGGAGAAGACGGCCGCTGAGGACGCCAGGCGGAAGGCGAGGCTCGCCGGGCTGGGGCGCACGGCCGAGCGCGGCAAGGGCAGGGAGAAGGTCGGGCGCGAGGGCATGATGATGCTCGACTACGGCGGGGCGGGCTCCTCCGGCTTCGATGGGGGCGGCGGAAGGGGCAAGGGCAAGGACTCGTCGGTGCCCATGACGCCTGAGTCCTTCGAGGCGAGGACGCCGGACCGCGGCGGCGAAGGGTCGTCGCCTGAGGACGATGACCAGCAGCAGGAGGACGAGGGGTCCGCGCAGCAGCAACCACCGCATGGCGGGTCGGCGAACCAGCAGCCGGGCTATCGGCCGCTGGTCGTGCTGGCCTGCCGGCATATCTATCACCAGAGCTGCCTGGAGGCGTTGCAGCCACGGGACGAGGCGACGGGCGCGAGGAGACATGTCGATGAGTACGGGAGGGAGCGGGAGTATAGGTGTCCTATTGATGGGTAGATAGAACTAGGGCTACCGAAAGATGCATTGTATTTTCCAAGGCTGCGTCGAGCACATTGGTGTGTCTGCTGTGATTTGGTTCCTGTCCTTGGAAAGGGTTTTAGTTCCTGGGTTGTCTTTCCAACTTACACCGTCTAGCTATGGTGAGGTTCCTTCCCGTCTCGGAGCTTCTTGCGCATGTGTTGGGTTAAGCGCCAATAAGTAGCATTCGAGGCTCGAGGTTTTTTCATCGAAAAGACTGCCACAGATCACAAGTCTACCATTCCATTCTCACGTCCACGGGAAAGTTTGCCTCTGGCTGGAAAGAAAGCCGTTGGCCCAAGACAACACCTTGGTAACTTTCTATCTCCAGCACTGAGGCTGTCTAGCTTTGCAAACGGTCCCTAGAAACGGTTTCCTGCTATAGTGCAGCTCCGAAGCTTTTACTGAAGTTGTTTTCAAGACTGCCTAGCTCTCTCCGTTTGCCTTCCTGCCTCCCGCCTTCTTGTTTTCCCACTTCACACCCACTCCCCAGGTCCACTCACCTTCGATCTCTGCTCAACTTTGAGCACCCCTTTGCCTACTTTCATTCCGCATTTGATCGTCTCAATTCAAGTTCTCTTCGAGAGAAACCACAGCCCAGACCCCACCTTCTCCCTGAAGCGTGTTGCCGCACTTCCAAGGTGAACCTTCGTTGTTTACCAAAGTCAACCTTCGCACTCTTTGCCCCTCGTACCATTCTGGGTACTCACATCGGCGTCACGGGCATTACTGGTTGGGCTTTCCACGATCTTCTCAGTGTCAAGCAAAAGGATGGCTTACGAAAGTTGAGAAAATCTACGCAGAGAACGAAGCTGCTCTACGCCACTGGCGAACAACAGTCGCAACAATACAAACATCTCTAGGCAACGCCCTTCCGTCAAACACATCTTGTCGCAGGTTCACTGTCGACAACCTTACCTCCAACCTCGACTTTGCAATACTTGCATTCATCTCTCCTTGACGTCACACCAATCCTTGCGCCTCACAGTCCAATCTGTCTCGGCGACGTAACAGTCGCTTGACAAGGAAAGCCTTCAGATTTGTGAGTAACTGCACGCTATACCTTTGACTTCACCTTTCCCGAGTCCCATCACTGTTATCACAATGATGCCTTGCGTATTGCCTAGCGTGGATCGACGAGCCTCACACTGACCATGCTTCTGCAACTGACACCTTCACGAGTCTTTTCCGGCCAACAGACAACAATAAGGCGCTTTGAATCATGAAAGCCACAATGGATGAGGTTGGCGCAGCGCTGCCAACAGACGAGCACACTACAGAGAGTGCCATCGTGGCAGGCGTCAGCACCTTCCCATCCCCAGGACAACTCACTCCAGAGCACGTCTGCATGGAGGATATCAGCATCCAGCTAATCAACGTCGAGTCCATACAGCAAACAATCAGAACGCATGGATTGAATTTGGAGAAGTCCAACGAGACAACAGTCTTCGAGCTTAAACCACGCCTTCCAATCCCGGAAGACCTTCAGAGCAGCCTGCGGGAGACTCTTGCTGCGCACGCTCGACCTTCGATTCCAAAACTTCACATCCTCCAACTTCCTGATGAGCTTTTGATGGAGATCTCTGAAAATGCGAGAGGCGTCTTCGACTTCGAGGACGATAATTATTCCATCGCTGGTATCAAAGACATCAAGAGCCTTCGTCTGACATGTAGGCGATTGTGCGACACCAGTTCTCATCTACTACTACACCGGCTGGATGTTGCATTGACAAGTTTGTCAGTCAAACATCTCGACAGGGTCTCTCGTCACCCCACCATTTCCAAGGGCATACGATCGCTGCAGATCTTCGTTGGCCTATACCGTCCTATTCCTGAAAGCAACCTGCAAAACTTTATCACCGAAGTTCTTAGGATAATGCGTGAGGACCACCAGGGCGATCTCAGTTACCTGCAACATTATGCGCAGGAGTTTGAGCCCGAGCCAGATTTCGAGGCCTCAAATCGCCCCTCCCCTCAAGACCATGAGTACTTGTACGAAAATGTCGACGATTTAGGAAAGCGCGAGAAACTCATACGGTTATATATCAACTTTTTGCGAAATGAGACATCTGAATCAGATGAGGATCAAAACATAGCCATCTTGCGCCAAGCTTACAAATGTACGAGCGATTCCTCAACAACCAAATTGCGTTTCTGCAAAATGAGACCTTCGTTACAATCGTCGCTGAGGCAGTGGCTAGGATGCCGACGGTAGCTGGATTGTCCATCACCGACCATCTGCATTCTAAGTCGCGCCTTCCATCAACTGAAATGTCTGGCCCAATTTATGCCTCTGTCCGACGACGTTTGCTTGAACCCAGGCCATGGGATCGTAGATTGGTCTCGCTGATACAACAGAGACCTGTCAAGGTTCTCTACCAATTGCCACTCGCATTTATCCGAGCAGGCAGTCGACTAACTGAGTTGCGCATCTGCCTGATGCCCTTCACAGACCACAAGCTGAGACTCAGCGAGAAGCGGGTCAAAGATCTTGTCAGCGCAGCTGAACACCTGAAAGTCCTGAAAATTGACTGTAAACTGACTCCACGAGCTGTGCAGTCCGGTGGGCAGGCCAGAGTATCCAAACTCGTGTCTTTATTTTTGAACGGCACAAACCTCAGGTCTGTAACTCTCAGCTTTAACTGCTGGCAGTCTTCTCAAACAGACGAACGCTCGAGTCTTGAACCATTGCTTGCATTGCTTCCCTGGGTCAATCTCAAGAGAATATCACTGGCCAATGGCTACTTTCAGTATGATGAGCTCAGCAAGCACCTCGAGAAGCTGAAGCCTGGAACCTACATCGACATGGACGGAGTGCATCTGCTGAGCGGCCTTTGGGCTGACCTTCTTGATGTGCTCCGCTTGAAGGCCGACTGCGACTCAACTGTGAGAGACTCGACGGGCAACGACGATGAAGAATTGGACTACACATATCGAGGCAATTTCATCACGTGGGATGACACACCAAACCTTGCCACTGCATATATCAGAGGCGACGTCTTCCAAAACCCTTTGCGCTCACCTCCAGCCCAAGACAACACAGACCAAGATGATGTGGACCAAGACCACATGGGCGCGGAAAACTGAGTGCTCAAAGACGCATTTGAGGGTAACACTGTCCAGGCTTCTAAGGGAGGTGCCAAGTTGCGGGTGAATGACAACACCGAAGAGCCTCCACAAAAAGGATCAGTGTCACGGGAGAAGGAAAGAGGAAGTAGAAGAAAAGGAAAAGAAACCAAGGGAGAAGCCGGGTGTAGGCACAGAACTGGCTGTATTGATATTCGTTCTTCGATGAAGGGGCAAGTCGACTACTCAGCTTTCCAGCTGAGAATTCTTCGTCTGGGCAAGTCTGCGGGAGGACACATGGACTAATAGCGGCCAGTCGCAGGCCATCAGCGGCTATCCCGCGCGCCTGTGCCGAACATACCATAGCTTCTCCCATAGGGATTACCTGATGAATGATGTCCATTTTGCTTTACAAAGACTTTTTCAAAGAAGTCAGAGATTCGCACCTGCAAATACGGAGGGCACACCGGTACATCAACTCACGCCACTGCTATAGTCAATCAGAGCACATCACCCAGGCCCAATTCGCCCACCCACACCCAACACCTACACGCCTAACTTGAATTGGGCGTGTGAGTTGGGCGTATAGATGTTGGATGTGGGTGTTAGGTGTAGGTGTTAGGTATGGGTGTTAGATATAGGTCTTAGGTGTGGGTGTTGTGTGTGCGAATTCTCATGTGGTTTAGAGATGGCGATGTACCGGTGTACCCTCCGTTTTTCAGGTGCAAATCTCCGTATTCCTTTTATAAGGCCAGCTACTCTGCCCCGGAAAGCTGATATTGATCCTGAAAGACTCGGCATGGAGGAACAATTGGCATGGCGGCCGTGTTATCATGAACGCTGAAGGCTTGACACTCAGGTTTGAGCAGACACTATCACGAATGAATATCACGAGACACACGAAGACACACAAGACATGACACAGGCTCAAAATTTGAACCTCCTCAACCAAGAGGGGTGGAATGAAATTGGTATCACGATCCCATCTACCTAAGGACAACACAAACGCCACGATGCATATGCAATGCGAGAAGAAGACCACATCGGCCTCTATCATCTCTCTCTGGGGCGGACGATGCCTTCCTCCGGTGGTGCAAATGCAAGATATGGAAAAAGGAAAGAAAAGGAAACACCAAACGAAGTGGTATCTTTAGCGGGCCCAGCCTCGCCTATGCAGAGTGAGAGAAAAAGGAAAGAAAAATGCAAGCAACGCCCCGTCCACCCTCATAATCCATTTCACGTTTCCCTCATGCCCTTGAATCGTTCCCTCGTATGCCCATGTCATGCCCTGTCCTGCCTTGTCCTGTATGCCGGCCCCTTTTTGCCTAACCTTGACACCCCGTGTCCGGTTCCCAATGTGGTAGGTGATGGTGATAGGGTGTGTATATACGTGCGCAGTCCGCTTGATGCCAGGCGACGATGATGGTGATGATGATGCATATGGACAGTCGAAGAAAGTGAGAAAGGAAAATACAGTCTGAGTTGAGGGAGAAGGGGGATCTTATGAGAGGTTGCGCTCGATGCGGGACCGCTTCCTCCTGGTGAAGGGCTGGACGGCTGGCGCGACACCCGGCGTGGGGATCGAGAGCCCACCCGTGCTGTCCTCACTGACCACGCCGGCAGCAGCGTCTACTCCTGCAGACGCGGTCACGGTGACGGTGGTCACACCCTCAGTGACGGTGACGGTGCTGAGCTCTGTGACGGTAGCGCCGTCGGCGGCCGCCGCGCTGGTTGCAGCTGAGGTCGGCGCCGGGGTTGTGACGGTGGCGAAGGTTGAGGCTGAAGGGCTTGCGACGCCCGCGCCGCCTGAGGCAGCTGGGCGGCCTGATGCAGCCGCGCCGCCAGAAGAAGCACCGCCCGTGGTGGAGGAATCGCCGCTACCGCTGCCGCTCGCCAGGTCTGGGGGCGCGGACATGCCGGTGTTGGAGCCCGAGTCGGCGTTGGCACCGTCGACGCCGACGGCGAAGTTACCGGTGAGCTCCTGGGGCACGGCGGCGCTGTCGTAAGACTGGCCCTTGGAGAATGTGTTGGCGATCTTGGTCTTCGTCTTGGCGTTGCTGCCGCTGCTGCAGGCTGGGGACTTCACGTCGCCAAGGTCGTCTGCGCAGGGGTCGACGATCTCCAGATCCATGCATGAGGTGTATGTCTCTGGCTTGGTGACCTCGACGCCGTCGTCCCCGACCATGGCGTTGGCCTTGGAGAGCGTGGGCCAGTCCCAGACCCAGTACAGGGTGTAGTCGGCGCCGACGGTGAGGTCGGAGGGGAGCTGAAGGTCAGACTGGCACCACAGGTCTTGGCCCTGGGGGTTCGAAGCCTCCTTGGAGAATTGTTTCGTGCGCGAGGTGGAGATATCACCGCCGTTGAGCTGGTAGCACTGGCCGTCATCGTAGTTGCGAGTTGCAAGGAGACGGCCCCGGCCGTCGCCGCCGGTGCCATCCGCGTTCCAGACGTTGTGGATGGACATCAGCGTGTCGTTGGCACCGGGCTTCTCCGTGCCGTAGATGTAGATGGTTCCACGGTTGCGGGGCTTGTTCTCCTGGGTTGCTGGGAGCGTAACGTGGCCGTTCTCCTGGTGGCGCAGGGCAACGTAGTCGCCTGGTGCGGTCACCAGCTTCGGGTACTTGGAGTTGGTGTATGTGCCGATCTTTTGCTGGGGGGCGCATAGCAGGTCTGTGGGATAAATGACAGCACCCTCCGCCCGGTCGTTGGGAGGGATCTGCCACAGATCATCTGAGACGTCTCCCTTGAAGCCTGGGTCACCACGCCCAACATAGCCGCGCTGGTATCCCTCGGGTGCGATCATGGTGCCGTTTGGCGCAATGCGGTTCAGTTGCTCGACCCAAGAGTGGGCGATGGTGGCGGGAACGCCCGAGAGAACGACCGCAGCCACCAGAGCACTCCGCTCCAAAATCGATTGTCCAAACATGTTGTCTTGTGAATGTAAATGTTTTCTTTTTGTGTGTGAGTGTAGTGAGCTTGAGTCAACCAAGCTGGGTATGTACACGGCTGGCGTGTGTATGGGGTGTATGGTTTTGCAGAAAAAAGATGCGCAGCAAAGGCGTCAATGTACCAAAATGCCTGTGTGGAGATCGGACTTCGACCCTAGAAGTTTAAATGGTCGAGACAGGTGGTGTTGAATTGTATTGTTGTGCAAGCACAATGGGGTCAAAGGGCGAGACTTGAAAGGGGCTCGATCAAACAAAGCTGGGCGTTAACGGCCGGCGTAACTGTCAGGCCTGCTGATAAAGAAGGGAAGAAAAAGAGAAGAAATGGTCGTATGATCACAACAGCATGGTGACTGAATAGACGGCGGGAAGTGGTCGAAGAAAAAGGCGATTGTTCGGATGGAAGCCTGGGCTCTGGACGAAGCCAACCGAGGGTGAGGCCTTTCTGCCTTGGAATGGGAAACCTTGTCTTTCAGTTTTGACAATTGAGTGGGCAGTGATGAACAGCCGAGCCGAATGGTGTTCCAGCAGAGGAGACGATGTCAAGGTGAATCAAGAATGGAAGGCCCGGTCAGATGGTGAAGGCCGGGATGATATGGGCCAACTGGGTCGGATGGGCCGAAGAAGCGGTCGCACAATGGGGCCTCGATGAGTCCTGCAGATCGGATGATGACTTGCAGTAGATGAATGTGGATGTCAGAGTTGAAGTTTGGATCTCAGCAAAGAAGAATGGAGAGTTAAAAAACCGCGGGAGTGGTAGACGAGTGCGGATGGTCACAATGGGCTGCAGGGCGATGGAGCCGATGAAATCACTTGATCGGGGAGAGATATCTGCTCACGTCCAGGCAGAGGGACAGTGAGGATGACGGCGACCACGAGGATTAGGATATCGTGTTTGTTTCCCCTGGTGGGCCCCGAGGTGCGAGGGAAGGCATCCAGGCCTCTGGGGAGGAAACGAGTGGACATGAACGGTCGAGGATGAAAACAAAAAAAGAGATGTTTGCAGAGGTTGGGCGCGTGTTTTGTGGAGCTCGGCCCATGGCATGGCCTCGACCAGGACGGTACAGTAGTCCACTAGACTACACAGCAAGGCAGATAGTCACACAAATGTGTGGATGGGTGGGTGTGAGCGGGGCCAAGGCTCTCGAGACTCCAGACTTCATCCCATGTCGAACATGCAGCAATATGGAGAGGCGAGTCTGACCATCCGTGGAGACGGGGAGGCTAGGGCCGATAGAGTACCAGAACAAAACCAGAGGAACCGGCCAAACCAGCCAAACCCCAGGTAGCGCCAGGTACGAGACATATCGGGCGCCCTGCCGGGGTTGAGAACAAGGGAGGGCAGGCAAGCATTGTCCTGTCGCATGTGGGAGCTACTGTGGCAGTTGGGACATTGCCGCATGCTGGTTGCAAATCCCATTGCGCGATCATGATATGCGACCAGGATAAGAACTATGGGGCCGCATCGCAGGGTTGCAGGGCACGGGCTGCTGTAACAGTGAGATCAAGGAGGCTACCTAGGTAGGTTGAGCAAGTATGTAGTCCTCTGTGTGTCGGGTCAGTCTATCGTGTCGATAAACTTGTTGCCTAGAGCAAGGCATGAGAGGAGGTGAGGTCCAATGTCCAAGGAGTGGAGCTGGGCTTGCCTGTTGAACGCTTGCCGTTTCTGGTGAGCCACTGTACATGCCGTTCTAGCACATCCAACACCTTGGAGATGTACCTTCCCGCCAATATCTGAGACGGAGGTGACTTCCCCGCGGCTAAAACGATTTGTCAGTCTGGAACACCTGCACACACACACTTGCCCCGCGGGCAGGGATAGCAGACCCCTGCGCTCGCTTACCCTTAAGGGTGGACCTGGGTGGCCCATGCGCCCGAGCCGTTGGGCCACTCGTTCTGCATCTCTGCACGGCTTGTCTGACCGACTGCCTCGCCTTCACACCCAACCAACCACTGCAACCAGTCGCTCTCTCTCGATCAGTCAGCATCACCATCAACTCCTCGATCCCCTCACCGACTCGACCGACTCGACCGACTCAGACCCATATGACACGGCTGCTATTCAAACACGGTCAGGCACACATTGTTCTTGTTTGCCTGCCAACACCCTCCGCGCTTGATCGCACACTGTCTGTGTCGTATATACACGGTACACCATTGTGTGGAGCCGCCCGCGGCGGCTACGGGTGCACGCACGTCGACTGCCCAAACACCACAAAAGCAGCTCGCAGCCAATCATCTCGCCTCAACACCCGCGCCATGGCCGACTCCACCGGCCACGTCTACGGCCCAGACCGCCCTCGCACGACTGGCCGCGTTGTCGCCGCAGCCCTGCCCACGCCAATGGAACCATCATTAACACGATGCTGACCCTATTTCTTGACCTCCGACCTCGTGTCTTGGGTATCTGTCCCGACATCCTCGTCTGCCGGGTTGTACACGCCTCTCACCGACCCCCAAATCTCGGGACCTCGTCTCGGCGCGTCACCGTCTGTCACCCATCATCCATCACCCATCATCCCCGCTCCCGCTCCTGACCTGGTCCTGTCCATGTTCGCGGCCACTGCTGCAACCTGCCCTACCTAGCCTACACGCACAGGCCTGGGCCAAGACCAGACGCCTAGGGCAAGCCGGCCGGCTCGGGCTCTCCCCTTAGCTCGACCGACCAGACAGTCGAGAACCTCCCGAGTTTCGTCTTTTCTACGCCATTCACACACCAGCCAGACCTCGTGAACCAACCCCCGAGGATCAGTCACACCCACAGCGACCAGCTGGATTCTCGCATGAGCTTCCTCTTGGCCTACTTGAGTCAACTCATGTTCTGACAAGCAATCATCCTGTCAGGTCTCCTCAGACGGTTCGCGGCATTTGCATTAGCCGTCATCCGGACTGACAGACTCTTCTGTTGTCCAGACGTTCCATCGCCTCGGTAATGAGCTGTTCCCAATGCAAGCGATATCTGTGTGGCACTCCAAAGGTGGCGTTTCCCAGGCCTAAACCCCGAGTATCTGCCGGCATATCGACTCCCGTGAATGGCCCAGTCCGTCTCACGGTAGAATTTTCCCCTCCAGTCACTCGCCCTCTCTGTGGCTCTTTGTCCAGGAGCGCTAGTTGCTGCACACATGCATGGGGGACGGGTCTGGTCTGACCGCACTGAAACACCTCCCTGCCAAGCGCCCGTTAGCACGCAGCCGATAGGCTGTCGATCTCTTTGAGCCTCAACACCCCAAGGCGCCGCTAGCAACAGGGGTCCCCAGTTCTGTGGCTCCACAGGTTCCCCGGCAGGGCCTAAAGACGACACCACTTTATTCCTGTCAACGATGCCCTCCGCTACAGTTTGCGAAATATGGACCCATAATACGCGCTCAACTCGAACTGAGCGCTTCTCATTGCTGTCCCCAGTAAATCCGCCTTGGCCTCGTTTCTCTCACTGACAAGGGACGAAACATGCACGACCTCACCCAACTATCGCAGCCCGCTGTAAGTTTACCATTGCACCCAAGCAACGCTGATCACCGTCTGATATTGCAACAAATCAGTGTTCAATTACTGCATTCGCCCTGGTGTCCGGAACTCAAAAGTGCAGAAGCAAACAACAAAGTCAATTGTGCTCTGTGCTCTCGAGTTTCACGGCTCAGCTCCGATGACGACCGGGAAACTTCCACTGTCTGTGCTGAATGAACAGACAATTGCCTGCATAGAGCCCCGAGTTTGTCCTCCAGGCCCTCGTAGTTTGTGACAGAAAGACTGTAGACATTGTCAGACTCCATGCACATTGCGACTAATCACTCGCCACAGTTGTACCATGACCAACCACGCTGCCACGCCCGCCTCAACAGAACAGCAAGTGTGCCACACACTCGCATGTGGGTATCGTGAAACGCCAAAACCCCTGGTTTCATCCGATACCCGGTAAACGTCCCGAACATCCCCAAGCCTGTCAACTGGACCCTGTCTATCACGTCTATCACATTACCCACACCTCTAGCCAGGGAATAGCAGCCGACCTTTGACGACCCGGCCCAAGCACCCGAACTTGGCCGGTGAGCCAGTCGACCAACTGACTCCCATTCTAGCATGTTGGCCCAAGTTGATCCTCATGACCCCGCTTCGGTCACCCATAGCGGCCATCGACGCGTTAAGCAAGGCGGTAACGGAGGTTCTTGTGCCCTGAGGGTACGTAGCCTGCCATCGAACCCAGCGAGTACGCATCATCGCCTTCTGCCTCCTCCCTGGAGCGTTTGCGGCTGACCAGCGGGCTGAGGCCGCTGGTGCTGGACCCGCCCAGATACTCCGGGGCCGGCCGGGATAGCCCGTCATTATGATGGCGATGCTGTTGCGGCTGCTGAGACTGTTGAGAGTGGAACTGGCCGAAGCTGTCGTCCCATCCGGTCGTCGACTGGCTGAACTGCGCCGAGGCGTCTTGAACCCCGCCGATCGGACCCCCGTCGCAGTTGTTGGGCGTCGACGCGGCCGTGTTCCAGATGTCGTCGTCGTGAGCGGGGACATTAGGCCTGTGCTGCTCAAGCCGGTCCCTGCTGTCGAGGTTGCCCTGCATCCGCTGCAGCCCGGCCAGGTATTGGTCGCTGGACTGCGCTCTGCTCTGCCTCCCCGCCTCGGAACGCACCACTTGCGCGCAGGCATCGTACGGGTGCTGCATTTGCCGCGCGCTATCATCGAGAGGATTTGTCCCCGCTTCACCGCCCAGGCCCGTCTCGTCGTTGACTGTCATCGACAGCCCGCTGGTGAGGTCCGGGTGGTTCCAGTCAAGAGTCAGCGCATTGTTGCCAGCGTGAGCAGTGTTATTCATGTTGGACCATTGCTGTGGAGCCAGGCCGGACAGGTCGGTGGTTTCGCACCCGGGGAGAGTGGTGTCGCTCTCGTCGTCCTCTGGCTCCTCGTAGAAGCTGCTGTTGCCTGTGTTGTAAGGGATGTAGGGCTCCGTTGAGAAGGACCCGCTTGTCATGAAGCTCGCCTCGGTATTGGTCGAGGTCGTGGTTGGCATGTACCCCAAGGCCTGGCCTCCTAGGTCCTGGGAGTGCACGCCGATGCCCGAGGAGCCGTCAAAACCAGCTACATATGACGATGTGAGTGCTGCGGATGGCGGAGGGGTGACGAGGCCATTGGTGAAATTCCCATGGAGACTCAGGTTTGAAGGCCCGTATGAGGGCATAGGAGAAACGGGCATCGATGAAGGGTTGGACTGGGTCCCGCCCTGCGGGATGTTCAAGTGAACATTGCCACCAGTCCAGGCCGAGCTGAAGTTCTCAGCCATCTGTGCGTTAAGCATCTGCTGGTACGTGGGCGGCGGCGACATGACTACCCGATCACCTCTCTGAGCGGCGCTGCCACTTAGGAGCATCCTCTCCTGATGCATCGGCGAAAGGGGGTCCACGGCAGTCAAAAATCGCCAGTTCGTGCCGGCAGGCGTCGTGCACAGCTTCTTCTCCTTGTCAAAGAAGTGTATCGTGTTGAAGGTCCAGAGGATCACGGCACGCCGCGTCCAGTTCAGCTGGTCTGGCGCACCAGGCGGCGCAGGCGGGCTGGACCACAGTTCCTGGAACATGGCGGTGGCCTTCATCAGGTCCATCTGCGTGACGACATCCTCCTCCTTGGTATCATCCTCGTCCTTCTTCGCCCCTCCGCTCGAGGCCTTCTTCTCTTTCGGCAGGAAATACCGTGGATAGGTCGCGCACAGGTCTAATGCCTCGGCCCACTGGACCTCGGGGAACGGAACTGACCACACATTACCCCTCCGGCGCTCCCTGCAATCACAGGTGGGGTTCCTATCATGGCAACCTCGCACGTGTGTGAAGACGTACCCCATCTCCAGGTCGTCCTTGAAGGTCGTCCCCCTGCCGTTGGAGCAAAGCTCCGAGGGCCGCTCCAGCCGCGTGCGCACGCACCAGTGGTGGTTCTGCAGGCCCTGCTGGGCGACGGTGATCTTGACGAGGGGCCGGAAGGCACTCCCCTTGGGCAGCTTGGTCAGCTTGGTGATGCCGTGGATGTCGAGGGTCAGGTCCATGTGGATGATGTCGCACTGGCTGGCCGAGTGCAGGTGGGCGTTCTGCAGGTCGTGGTGCTCGATGACGCTCTGCAGGCTGGCGTGCAGCTCCGGGTGGTCGACCTCCCACTCGTCGCACACCTCGCGCACGGAGCTCGACTCGGTCTGCTTCATGTCCCAGTTGTACTCGTGCAGGAACGTCTGGCGGATGCTGCGGTCCTCCTTGTCGCGGGCGGCCCACTCCTTGCGCCCGCTCGTGAACTCGTACCGGTGCGGGAAGTCCCAGTGCGGCAGCAAGCCTTGCTCCGGGTGGTACGTCTTGACCTTGATGACCTCCTCCTCGCGCTTGACGCCGTCCTCGTCCGTGTAGAAGCGCGTCTCGGTCGACGACTGGTCCCGGATCAGGTCGTTGGACAGGTACAGCCAGCACATGGACGGGCTGACCTGCACGTGGTGGTTCATGTTGAGCAGCTGCCCGAAGTACTCGTAGTTGGGCCGCACGTCGGGAAGCCGGTCCTCCTTGAGCGCGTTGAGCACCGGGTCGTCCTTGAACGACTTCTGGTCCGTGTTCTCCTTGTACCACCGCCCCGGGCTGGACTTTTTCTTGTCCTTGCCGCTCTCCTCGGAGCCCTTGGAGAAGAAGAAGTGGTCTGTACATTGGGGGCGAGGGGCACGCTGTCAGTTGGGCTCGTGTGTATGTGTGTGTCAAATGGAGATTCCGGATTGGGAACAACACAAATGAAGATGGTTACACGAGGCTAGGCTGGTGACCACGGCTAGGCACAGCACTTTTGCCCAGTGCCAAGAAGATCTATGGGCTTGATATCCCCGAGTGGGCACTCCAGGTGGTATGCGAGCAATCACCTCCCAAGCCCGTGGTAGGAAAACGAACAAGTGACATATCACAAGGTGACAATATAACGGAAGAAATGGAGGAGGCACTCACACGCCGGGTGGAACCGGAAGAAGTTCTTGATGACCTGGATGTGGCTCGAGACCTGCTTGCGCTCGCGGTACCAGTCGTGCTTGACCTTGACCCAGCACTGCTCGTCGTCGCGGTGCGGCTTCTTGGGCGGCTTGCACTGGCAGGGCTTGACCTCCTGCATGGTGTACTGGGGCGGGGCCGGGGCGCCGGGGGGGAGGGTCTGCTGCTTCCACGCGATCCAGATGTACTCGCAGATAAGCATGTTGCGCCCGTGCTGCTTGCCGTGCATGTGGTACTTGCGCCGGCCCATGTGGACTATCAGGAGCAGGGCTGTGTGGGTGTGAACGGGTGGGGTTAGCCTTTTTCTTTTCCGTCATCATCACCGTCATTATCTTTTCCTTTTTCTTTTTCTTCATCTCTTGGGCATGGCTTGGACTAGGTATATGGTCCTTGTCATGAGGCGAGAGAAGGTGAGGCGGGCAAAGAGAATAAGGAAGAATGAGAATGGAGAAGCGAGGCAAAAAAAAGATGGGGAAAAGAAATACCGTCAAGAAAGGCATCCTCGAGGATGTCCGGCCACTTCTGCTGGTCCTTGTCCTTCTGCTTGACGCGGTACTGGCAGAACTCGTGCGACAGGTAGATGGGGTTCTTGCTGTGCCGGCTCTGCCGCTGCAGGCTGAGCTGGTGCCGCCGGAGCCTGAGCGCGGACGTCCCGCTGGCCGCGGCCGCGGCTGCTGCCGCCGCCAGCGCGGCGGACCCGCCACCAACGACACCGTTGCCGCTGCCTTGGTGGTGCTGGTCCTGCTGTTGTTGTGACGCAGTGGACGACGACGGCACCACCACGCCCGTGGACCCGAGCGCCTGCGTCGGCAGGATCGGGGGCGCGGGGATTGCGGACAGGGTGTGGCTCAGGACCGGGGTGCACGAGGCGGACGAGGCTGCTGACAGGGAGGGCAGGGCGCGCTGGCCGTAGGGATAGTGGTGGTGTTGGTGGTGCTGGACGTTGCCCGTCGACTCCTGCAGGGGCTCCCTGCCGCCGACGCGGGCGAGATAGTCGCCCCTGGTGTTGCTGTTACTGCTGCTGGTGTTGTTGCTGTTGCTGACGTCCTCGTAAGGGGACGGCCCGACGGTGTCGTGATGGACATAATCGGGCATGGGCTGGTGGGAGTGAGGGTGAGAGGGTGGCGAGGGTGGTCTCTGGGAGGGCAGCACGGCGCGGTGGGCGTCCAGAGAACCCAGCATCGTGGGTACGCGATGATGTGGCCCGGTCGATTCCAGAGGGGCGAGGCAGGAATTCAAGTCAAATGCTTAACGGGCAAAGTTTTTTTTCTTCTCGCTTTTCCTCTATTACTTCCTCACCGTTGTTCTTCTCTCGTATGCGAATGACTGACTGGCTGACTTGGGAAAGAATGGAATGGGTTTGTTTGGGAAGGCAAAAAAAGAGAAGCGAAGGGGACCAAAAAATGAATAATGGAATGCCTCCACGGCGTGTTTGGAAGGAACGTGATGTGTTGTAACAAGGTCTGAGAGAAAAGGAAGAAGGAATGAACGCTTTTGACTGAGGCGAATGGGGAGACCTCTGGCGAGTATGATGGAGGAATGCCCTCAGGAGCACGGTATTATAATATGGACACTTTCGAGAGGGGGGAGGGACAGAAACACATGAATACGTACACGTACACGCTCTCTCTCTTACACCGAGAGACGGACTGACTGACCAACTGCCAGCCCCGGAGCTTTCCTCTGAACCCGTTGTATTATTTCCCCTGTCCCGCCCAAAGGGAACATGAGTCCGGGCTTATAATAATGACAACAATACCATTGGGGAAAGAGTGGTGTACACCCCCCCCCCTCCTCAAACGGCTAACCGCATCATACAATATTTAGGTAGCCCACGCGTTAGGGAACCACCTCCCCCCTTGTCCCCTGGCCCCGCAGAGAGCAGGGGAAGGGTGAGAGAAAGAAGCCTAGCTAGTCTCGCTCGCTCGCTCAAAGAGTCTCTCCCACCTTCCCGGGTAGGTCAGGCCAGGTCAATTGGTTGGATGGCCGTGTGTGAGGACGCATAGCCTTAGGGCGGAGCGAGCACTCGTCCAGATCCAGAACCAGAACTAGACAGATATCACCGGGGTTCAAAAGATCTCGACGACCCCGCCCCTCGCTCCCGGGAGGCGTGGGTCTCCCATTGAAGACTTTTGGAAAATACCGTCCCGGGGGAGGAATGCAGGGGTGATTATGTGGTCTGGGCCTTGTGGCACCCGTGGGTTATGCAACGTATGGATCCGGCCACATGGGCGCCCCTGGGCGGGGCACATCCGCCGGGAGGTATGACAACGAGATTAACGACAGACATCGTTTTCAAAGCGAAAGGAGAGCGCGGGGAGACTAGGAGAGATAGCAGGAGGTAACTCAATAGCAGGGGGGCGAGGGGGGCAAAACTGAAGCTCAAATTGGGTTATGAAGTGGGGCACACAAAAATTGGCGGCTGCTGGTTCGCGGTGAAGATCTTCTTCAACCAAGGGATGGACAAGACACCAACGAAAGTACTCGGGAGTCTCCTCGCCCTTGTGCCAGCAGACAAGAAAAAAAAAAAAACAGTGAGAGCAAAAGATGGGAAGAATCCAGCTGTTGTTAATTTGGATCTTGCCGGGGAGGCCGTCAGCCCTAACTAGCCCCCTTTGCCTTTCGAAGACGCGCCTCAGGCCATCATGCGTTATCCTCGTTGTCATCCCCGATCTCGAACTTTTGTCTGGCACTGCCCTTCCCTGCGGTAAGCTTCTGCAGCTCCACCTTGTTGACTTGTCCCCCGATCTTCTTCTGCATCTTGGCGATTTCCTCTTCCGCGTCGATGGCCTCAGCCTCGGCGTAATCCAGGACCAGCTTGCGACCGAGCAGATGAGTGTCTTTGAGCGACCTGATGCAGTTCTCTGCCTCTCGTGGCGACTCGAATTCCGCAAAGGCAAATCCACGTCTGTTGTTTGTTTTCGCGTTAGCAGATGCGGCGAAATAATGCGCCAATGGGGGAAGGGAGGTTGGCCACTAACGAAGAACTGTTAAACTTCTTGGGAATGCGGACGACTCTGAGTTTGCCGTAAGTCCCGAGCAAGCGGCGTAGATCGGCTTTGGAAGCCTCAAATGCGAGGTTCTTGACGACGATCTTGGTCCTCTGTCCTGCGGCCTTCTTGGCCTTGTCTTCGCGTCGCTTTTCCTCGGCCGCGTCATGGCCCTTGTGCGATGCCTTCACTGCGAGGGTGTGGTTATCCAGCACAAATCCATTCATGGCCTTGACAGCAGCCTCAGCCTGCGCCTTTGAGCGGAAGTGCACAAAGCCGAAACCCATGCTCAACACCTGACCCGGCTTCTTGGGATCAGTCTTTGTCTTCACCTGTGCATGAACGAATCCGTCCAGGGATTTGAACGCATCCGCCAGCTGTGCCGTGGTGGTGTCGAAGCTTAGGTTCTTGACGTAAAGAGACGTCGTGTCCTGGCTATCCTGGTCATCAGCTTGCTCCAGCAGATCCGTGCCAGATATTTTCTGCACCCCACCAGGGCGATCAGCCTGAGGCTGCTGTGCAGGTGTCTGTTGGTCTCCAAACAGATCTGCGGGCGCCTTCTCAAGAAACAGAATAGATGAACCCAGTCTCCTGTAGGCCAATTTCGCAAACGCCGTTCTGCACGCGACAGGCTGTGAGAACTGGACTATTGCAATCGTCTTACTTGGAGGCATCAAAACCTGGAGCACGTTGCCCCCGGCAGCCTCTTCGAATAGCTTTCGCAGTTCTTCCAGACTTGTGCCGTAGGGAAAGTTCTTCACCAGAATCGCTGTGTCTCCTTTCTTTTGGGATTTGAAGGCCTCAACATTAAGACCATGAGAAGCGAAGTAGGCTTTGGTATCTTGGATGATTTGCGTCTCGGCTACCGCTTGTCTCACTGCACCATCAGTCGAGGTGGGATCGAGGAGCTCTGATTTGGAGACTCCAAGACGATCTGCAGTTGACGCAAGCACAGCATCTTGATTCATGTACAGTGAGTTCCAGTTGAAAGTACTGGTCGATGCTTGTGCCTTTTTGCGCAAAAGGTTCTGCTTCTTGAGCGGCAGTTGCGAGATAGCAAAGTCATCCAACTGTTGGTCCTTCTTCGGTTGACCGGGGAGAATGTGGAGGATACGTCCTTGGAAAGGCTTGCCATCCGCATCCTGTAATGCTGCAATGGCAGAGCCAGAATCCGAGAATGAGATGTGGGCAAACCCCTTACCTTGTCCCGAACCAGAGACAGGAATGTGTACCTAGATCTGCGTCAGCGCGTTGAATCCAAATCAAGCTGAGACAATATGACCAAGTGAGTTTTTGTCGTTCAGAAAAGTCGAAGCATCTACTAAAATAATCGACCCAAAATATAATCATGTGCCTTTGGCATAAGATGTCCCTATCATGGGTTCATCACAACGACGGGTGTGGTTGGAGAGGGATGTCCGCAGACAAGGGAAAAGCTTGCTTACCTCCTCAGTCTCTCCGTACTTCTCGAAGTGTTTCGCGAGTTCGGCCTCGGTGGCCCTGAAGGGCAAATTCCGAACAAAGAGCCTACCTGTGCGAAGGATTTGTTCCGTTGCGATTTCCTCGTCCGTTTTTTCAACGGCAGGCTCGCCTGGAGCCTCCGAAGGGGCATGGTCCATCTCTACCTCTGCCGGAGACGAAGGTTCACTCGTCACAGCTGGGGCCCGGGAAGGTGGTGCAGGACGGGGCGGCAGTGCTGACTGGTCATCCGGATCAACGAGGTCAAGTAATCTGTTTGTCCGTGATCTCAACCAATCATCATCTGTTGCATCAGCTGGTTCTTTCGCGTCGGGCATTTCTTGGTCAACCGCTTGTGGTAGATCGACCACGGGCGAGGGGGCATGGACCTGCGCGGCCGGTGCTTCCTCAACAGCTTCTCCGCGGTGCTTTGGTTTCTTGGCTGGGATAGTCTCGTATTCATCGTCACTCTCGGCATCCACAGGAACGACTGCCATCTCCACATCCTTCTGTTCACTAGGCTGCTGGCCATAGATGCCTTCGAGTTTGCTTGAGGTAGCTTTTCCCGGACGCATCATATCCAAGTACTCTTTCAACTTGGGGTCGGACTCGTCCACACCCTCCCTCTTTCTTTTCTTCCCATTGGCATCAGCCTCTTTCGCCCTCGGCTCAGGCTCGGGGGTAGGCAGCTTGTTCTGGGCACGTGGAGCGGTCTTTTTGGCAGTCGGCAGGGAGGGGTCTGATATGGGCCTCGCGATCTCGACGGAGATCTTGGACATGCGGATGTATGACCGGTTGAAGAACTTCACAGCCTTGGCTGCGTCCTCTGGGGTCTTATAGCCAACATAGCCTATCCTCCTCTTTGGAATCAGCTTGATATCTGTGACTTCTCGGCCGCCGGTAGCAAAATGTTTTCGGAAATCGGCCTCTGTGATCGCAGGCGGCAGGTTCTTGACGAACAGCCGCGACGACTCCACGCCTGCAGTGGACATATTGATCAGTGCGACGGTTCAGAAGTAGTGCTGGCGTGGTCGCGCAACACTTTGTAGCAACGACCGTGTCGTTGAGGACGATGATGTAGGAAGAAGAGAGTGAGAGAAGACGAGTTGAAGTCCAGAGACAGGAGGATGCGCGGTCAGTTGCAAATAAAGCAGGCAAAACTTTTTGGCGGGTCGAAAATTGGAGACGGCACGTCTTCCCCACACTCCGTTTCTCCCAGTCGGACGGTCGGGGGGTCCGTGCCCCACCTTTGATCGCTGGCAGGGTCGCCGGTCGCCGTTCAGGGGAGCTGGTGCGGCCCAAAGGCGTCCCCAAAGGCTACTGAGGCTCTTTGTGCGAATAGAGTTCCCTGGGCATCAAACAACACGACGCTCCCAACCGCCCTGGCTACCCGCTCATCGACTCCTCCCTCCTCCGCCACGATCCCACGACCTCTCCAGATCTCCCAAGGTACGCGAATGACAGCAGCACTGTTCACAAATAGCCAGGGCTAGGGCTTGCGGTAGTTGATCCGCGGAGGAGCGCACGTCGGACTATCCGCCGACGCCAGCTAGCTGCCCTGCCTCAGCCCGAAGGCAATGACTACTGCCGCACCCTGGCGTCGGGGCCTCCCTCTGCTCTGCTTCATCACGGCTAATGTTTGGTGCTCATCGCAGAACCCGAAGCTACACAACAACAGCCATGGCAGTCGAAGGAGGCGCTACTTCCCCGGGCCCTCGGGAGAAGCTCGACGCTCAGATCAAGAGCGCGGACATGGTAAGGACACCACATGACGGGTTACAACTATGGTCATGGGCTGAAATATGGGGCAACAGACGGACGACATGCAGCAGGAGGCCATCGACATCGGTAAGAGACCCTTGACGGGGAGCAAGCGCACGCCGGGTCGTACAGATGCTGACGACATGAGCAGCTCAAGAGGCAATGGCGAAATTCACGATCGAGAAGGTACGCAACTGTCCTCGCATGCTAGTCTGGGGTCTACGGAAACCCTCGTTCTTCCGCGGAACCGTGACCGACACGCTCCCTCCGAGACGGCCTATCCTGGTCGCTGACACAACGGATCACAGGACATTGCCCAGCATATCAAGAGAACATTTGACGAGCGCAAGGGTCCCACATGGCATTGTATTGTCGGGCGGAACTTTGGAAGTTTCGTAACCCATGGTACGGATACTGTTTCCTCATCATGACCGGGAGAGACGGTCATGGGCTGACTTCCGTGCAGAAACCAAGCACTTCATCTACTTTTACCTCGGCCACTGCGCCATTCTTCTCTTCAAGACACAATAGGCGACAATCACCTCCATCACCACCATGATTAACCTCAAAGGCACGGCACAAAGCAACAATAGCGTTGATATTTCTAGTGCAAGCAGGCAGGGGGCGCTCTAGGTTCCAAGTATGCGTTCGGGGCCGGGGGACAAGGGAGTGCGGGCCCTGGGTCATGACCTGAGGAGAAGTGGGAAATCATCCAATGCGGGTACGGGCCGTTTTTGTACGTTCATGTGAGCAAGAAAAAAAAAACGTCTTTGCTACTTGCGGTCTAGGTTGGGAGCGACCACTAATTTGCTTTGGAATAACATCATCTTTAATCTCTTCTTTCGAAAGAAAATCTCAGACAAAACCCGAACCAGACCCCTGGTCTCCACTGGTGATCTCCCGGGTTCACTGCATGAGCCTAGACAGAGAAAGATGTCAGGTCGAGCGATGATGACGGCGAGAGACACTCGCAGCCCGACAACGTACCATCGCTGTTTCTGGAGGAAGGGCTCGGATCTGAGAGGGCGGAGACGCGCAGGAATGCCAGAGTCTCGACCCATCACGTCAGGGCCATCAGCATTCCAGCAACGCAGGGGCAAAACGGGGGAGGGAGGATTCGGAGGGTTCGCGCAGACCTGAACCTCGTGCCCAGAAGAAGATGAGCGGATTGGCACTCAACACGAAATTATCTAGATGTGCCTGCCTTGTTATGGAAGCCTTGTTTTCTCAACATTCGAGTATCCTCGAGCCCGTGTACCTAAGCTGCCCCCGGCGCCTTCCTTCTCTGGCCCCAGTCTACCGTTACACGCACGAGTCCATGCCCCTTTTCCCCGGCTGTCAGGCTTCAGAGAGAGAGAGAAAAGCGGCTAGCTGCCCAGCGTCGTGTCCGCAGTCGTCTTCATCGTCTGTAGCCGGATCTCCTACACGAGCATATGGTAAAACCCACGGGGGAAAGTTTAGAACCCGAGGTACAAGAGCTGACTCGGAGGCTGTGAGCGGGTTCTCACGATCCTCACTTTCGGGCCCGGACGGCGAATGCTGGGATCTAGATCTGGCGGGGCGGCCACCAGGGGCGGAAGGAGGCAGACCGCAAGCAGCACGTCGGTTGAACGGCTCGCGTTTACCTACGTAGCCCACTCTAACATCTCATCTCATCTGGGGGCCCATGGATCGCCATCAAACAAAAACAAGGACAGCGAGCATATGTGAATCCTTGAGTCAAGACGTATGACGCCCAGAGAACAGCTGGTTAGCGCATAACCGTGGTCGTGATCCTCATATATATGCACAACCGACCCATTGCGTGCCTAAACTTCGGGACAGAGGAGGTCCGTGTTGTAAGCGTATACAGAGTGTATCCAGGAGACCATGTCTCGTGATTTGCGCGAAGGAAATCAACAAGGACATAGATAAGTGTGCCCTCGGGAAGTTGGGTAAGTATAGCGGGTTCTCTTCTCGCTGAAAGCTCTAACGCGGGATAGGGCCAAGGGAGGACAGTGGCTGTAGAAGCAGATCATGTTCTTCCGGTCGGCTGCATATGAGAGCAGAGGCTTGCACAGATCCCTTGGTTCACTCTTCAGTACGATGCATGTTGATCTCAGCAGTCAAGCGATTCATGAGAATTTCTCTCAATTCAATTCTTGGTATCATGATATTCCTATCCACAGGAAAATTTTCAAAAAGGGGACAAGCAGGAAAATGCTGTGTGCAAGTTGACCGTGAAACACCTCCCTTGGACCGGGTTCCCCTCCCTTTCCAACAATGCAAACCGGTTGAACCGTTGTGTAAATGCTCGAGATGTGTGATGGGGGCGACTATGTGTGAAGTCCCTGGTGCTGTACACTTCGCGGGAGGAAATAAGAAGGAACCAAGGAAATCGCGTCCTGAAATCCGCTTTTTTCAAAAAGGTGTTGATGCTCTTCCAATGCATACCGTGAGTGTCTCGTCCTCATGTGACTCCCATGCATGCCAACTAAATGAAGCTCGTCTGTCATTTCCTGAATGTTCGTCGTCCCGTCGGTTAGACGTCTTGCGGCACCTGGGAGTAGATTGAGCTCTTCAGGTGCTCCAATCTCTCGTGCATCGCCATCAGCCTCTCGTACTTCTTCTTGTCCAAACTGTTGGCCCCGGACAGCTCGCGGTGCAGTTGCTGGTACACCACGTAATGCATCTTGAACGTGCGCGCCTTGTCCAGTATCTCGGTCGACACCCGCTGGCGCTTCTTGTCCGCCATGGCGACGTCGATGGTGTCACGTTCGGCTTGGGCCTTGCGTTTCTTCACATTGATGTTTCCGTTCGCCACTGTCACGCTGCGGTCTGGGGACCGGTTGCGCTGGCGACCATGCCGGCTCTCGTCGGTAGAGGTGTGTTGGTCGAAGTCTGAGGCGTTGGTTGGTGGCGAGGAAGCAAGCGGTGACGACTTGATCGGGCTGGTGTTCTTGTATTTGCTGGGGAGACTGTTCCCAGTATTGCCGTTGCTGCGGGATGAGCTCTGCGAGCTCGAGTCCGAGGGAGGTCGCTTGTTTGCTAGCTTAGACTGGGGCGCAGCGGATGCCTTGACTTCCCTGTTCACACGCTTGCTCAGCGGTGTTCCTGAGCTAGAGCTGCTGTCATCGTCGGGCTCCTCTCGAGATCGCTTTTGGATGGCCGGCCGAGCAACGACCTGGGACCTGATGATCTCTTTAGGCGCGGCCGGCTTGGGCTTGGGCTTGGCAGCGGTGGCCTCCTTTAGCCTGGCTTTCTCCGCCTGCCTGGCCTTCTCCTTCTCGCGCTCCCTCTCACGTTCCTTTTCTCGCTCCGCTCTTTCGCGCTCCCTCTCGCGCTCTTTTTCTCGTTCGGCTCTCTCACGCTCCCTCTCACGCTCCCTCTCCCTTTCAGCCCGTTCTCGTTCTCGCTCTCGCTCTCGCTCTCGCTCTCTCTCCTTTGCCCTCTCTCGCTCCAATTCCATTGCCTTCGACTTAGCCAGGGTTTTCGACATGGGCGCATCTTCCGAGGAAGAATCGGAGTCCGAAATGATTTCCTTGGACAGAATGCGGCCGCCCTTGGCCTTTGCCGTCTTCGCGCCAGCTTTCGTAGGCGAAACCTTTGGTGTAGGTGCCTTCTTTTGTGATAGCAGTTTGCTTTCTGTCTTCTTGGCTGGTTGCCTCGTCTGTGAGGAAGATCGTGGTAATGGGGAGCCCGCCTTCTTTGTCTTTCTGTCGATGCCGGACATGTTGCCGTCTCCATTCCTGCTGCCACTCGAATCTTCTGCATCGTGGACCTTGATTTGCGGTGTCTTGGCCTGAGCAGTAGCCGCGCTCTTGGCAATTGTCGCCTGCAGCTTGCTGAGGCACTTTCCTTTTCCGCGCTCCTCCTTTGGCAGCAACTTCTGCCATACGGGCTCCGTAGTACCCACGCGCATGCGATCGTACATCCTGATGGCATTGTCGATGGCCTTTTGTCGCTCCTCGTCCGAGTCGTAGCCATATCTGAACACGTCGAGTTCCTTCCAGTACATTTTTTTCAAGGCATACTTCTGCCGGCTGCTGTCGAAATCGGCCGCCTTATCCAGGGCAGGCTTGAAGTCCTGATCGTCATTCGGCCACCTGGACTGGAGCTCCTCGAAGGTCATCTCCCTGACAGCCAGCTCGTGCACGATGGGTGACCGGAGCTCCTTTGCCCTCTCTTTGGCCAGCTCGTCGGCTGATAGGGTGGCTCCCAGAGACGGAGAGCCAGTCCCGCTGAGGGCAGGACTGGCGGCACCAGACCTGCTGATGGTGGTTGTGAAGGTGCTCCCCTTGGCTGAAGGTAGCAGCTTCGCCTTGCCGGTCTTTGTGCCTCGCTTCACGCCCGATATGGGAGTATTGACGATCTTGGTACTACAGGAGTGCAAGTTAGCTCAGACCACTTCCACAGTCTGCTCAGCACTACACACCCATTCTCCAGCTTGTCATTCTTGGCCTGTGCCATGGACTTCTTGAGTTGTGCGATATCGTCGGGGAGATCGGTCTGTGGGCTGCGAGCCGTAGCCGGGGCATTCGCTGGGGCTGCTTTCTCCTTGACGACCACACGGCCCGCCGCAAGCTTGGGGTACTTCCTGAGCTCAGGTCTCATGAAGAGAGACATTGTGGGGTGTGGCAGCCTCTCTGCCTCTTGTGTCGAGTCTGAGAGATCGGTCATGTAGAGGTCGAGGTTGGGTATCTCGGCAGCCCTGGGGATCTTGTGGACTGCTTCCCTGCCGCAGAGAAGGGACTGCATGTGAGGGAAGAGGTTAGCGGGCTGGTTGTCCCAGGTTGAATATTGACAGGAACCAGGTGGATGGGTGGTACGGCTTCGCCCAATTTGAATCCACATTGTTTCCGCAGAGGGCCATGTTGTGAGGCTATTGTTCTCGCTGTCGAACAATAGGAATGCCTCCCATCCCAGTTCGCGGGCCTCAACGTCACGGCAGGCTGCACAAGCACTTACGGGAACATTTCCCAGGGACAATTTGACGTCGCCTCCATTCTGCACCTGCTGAATCAAGTCCTCAATCACATTGTCGCTGAGGGTGAGAGCAAAGGCCTGCAGAGGGAGGGTGTCTGCAGACTTGGCCGAGCTCTCCAGGTGGAGGCCGGTGTCGGGTATGCTTAGAACCATGGCTGTGGTGGATGATGTAGGTTCCACCTCGAGGCCGAGACTCTGCACCACAATTACCAGCAGCCGAAGCTGTCAGGAACCGGGCTGAGAGGGTTCTTGGGGTAGCGTTCGTGCCTTAACCTCCGTATTTGCCGAGTGGTATGTTCGTGTCTGGGTTCGGAGAGGAAAGGGGTTTGTTCGTGGGTAGGGCGGGCAAGCTGGGCGGACGGTCGGCCTTGCAGAGCGGGTGGGTGGTCGTGGGTGACGGGCAGCGATCGTAGGTACCGGGAGAGTCTGGGTTGTTGCAGGGCGCTCGTTACATGGCGGGTCGGGGGTTGTCGCCGTGAGAGAACAGCAGGAGGAAGTTGAGGGGTTCGAGGAAGTGAGTGAACGAGCGAGTGAGCAAGTGAGTGAGGAGGAGGAGAGGTCGGCAGGTGAAAGAGAGGGTGAGGAGGGATTCCTTAGAGAGGCGGTCGTGGTACGAGGTACATGGGGATCGAAGGAGAGGCGGAAGAAAGAAGGTAGGTAGGGTGGGTTGGCAGGGTTCCTAGTCCAGTAGTCCAGGTAGGCAATGGGAGAGTTCAACGAAGCCCACCTGGGCAGCGCGGCGGCCCAGAAGGGCAGTGTGGGTGTGCGAGGGTGGGCGAGCCGGAGTGGACCGCCCAAGGTTGCTTCGAGGTCACGGTCCTGGCGCTGGCTGTGTGTTGAGTGCTGGGTGCCCTGACGGAAACCCGTCCCCAGCGCCCTGTGACGGGCCCATGGGCTCCAGGGCTGGTCTGTTGCCCTGGGTGCCTGGACGACGCGGTACTTGTAGAGTACCTGACAGGACCGGCAGACGGCAGGGATCTGGGGTCGGCGGATGGGCACGATGGTTTAGCTGCATCCATGGGCGGATGTCATCAGGTCTGTCTGGTTCACCTGGGCTCGCTTGCTTGCTCTCTTCCTCTCCTCTCTTGACTAATGGCAGGGCCGAACACAGGAACAAGACGGAGCACCAATGGAAGTTCCATTGACTACTGTGCTGGCTGGCAACAACTTCTCGTGAGGTCTGCTCCTCCACCAGCCAGGCCAGCCAGAGACCGACCGACCGCACGTGCGGGCCTCGCTTGACTGGCTGTCTGGGCGTCTGAAGGGGGATCTAAAACGGCGCGCCTTGTTACTTCGGTCGAGATCAATCCCACGGTCAAGGTCCATGTCCACGGCTGTTCATGGATGCTGGGATACAAGGGTACAAGGGTACTTGGCCGGCTTCTCAGTGCACGCCGTGTGAGAACAAACAGTACGTGAACTGTCAAAGGCAGGTGCAGATGCAGGTGCGTCTGGAGAAGGAACAATGCCATCAGTCAGTCAGTCATTGATCGATTCCACCGTCTTCCGAGCTTCTTCCCCCCTTCGTGTCTGCTTCTACTCTATGTTCACCGTTGCTTCTCGTCTCGCAATCTCCAACAGAGCAGGCCCAAGAACAAAACGACAAAAAAAAGAAGCACGTTTCAAAGGGCATTGGCCAGGGTGAGGAGTCTGCACAGTGGCCTGGCTTGGTGTTTTAATTGCCTGCCCTGCCCTGCCAGCCGTCGACCGCGAAATGCCAATGTCCATGTCAAATCCCAGCAGCTGCCGAGCCACTCTCTTCCCTTGTCCTACTTGTGTGCAGTATGTGCTGGGGTCTAAGGTAAATGGTTCACAGTAGCATGTATCCCGTACTCTCCTCCCCACCCCCCGTCGGCCGGTGTCAGCGGATGTGCCAACCGAAGTGGCTTTCCCCATTCAAAACTTCTTGTTGTGCCTGTCGTGCCTGTCCTGCCCTTGTCCTGCCACCCCACACCTCATTCTCGCCCGACACCGCCATGGGCCCATCCCGAATCACCAGAAAACTCTCCGTCGTGCAGGGGGAAAAGGAGGTGAGTGAATGCGTCGAGCTTGAGAGAACGATGCAGATGAGGACAGAGGGGAATACGAGAGAGGAGACAGATGGCATGAAAAGGGGTTGTTTAATCCATCCAGACACAGCACAGAGTCCTTGGTCTGTCTGTCTACCCGAGTGCGGGACAGGAAGGACCCTTCTCATACCCATCCCTATTGGGAGTTGGTTCAGATCCATCTCTCGCATGTCTTGCCCAGACCTGCTGCCCCTCCATCGGGTATGGCGACACCCTTTCGTCTCTCACTCAGCAACCCGCCGGGGTCCTCGGCTGGCCAAGGGTCCTGGAACCACCGGACGCCCTTTAGTCAGTAGTCAGACACACATGCACATGCTCTCTGCGTACAAACCACTTTTTAGACGCACCGCTCGGTATCTACACAGTGCTGGTGCTCTAGTTGCTAGCGCGTCCTCCACCAGCAGCAGCAGCAGCGGGAAGGCCCAAGATAGCCCATCCTGGCACGTCTATCCGCCACCCAAGAAATGTCACACCCAGCACAGCGGGAACAAGCACAAAGGGATCATCCCTCTCGTCACACGCATCTCCTCACGAGCCCAACAACATCATGGTCTACAGGCTGTCCAGAGCTCTGAAGTTCGTCTGTTCGCCCGCAGCTTGATTTCATGCATGCGGCCAACTGACTGGGCGCCCGAGTCTCTCTCTCCCGCCCTCAGGGCCAAGCACATCGTACAGTATGTCTGTTGTATCTAACGTGCGTCGATACGACTCGGGCCCTACCGCGGCCGAGCACCCCGTTTTGACTTCGGGTCTTGACATCACCCTGCCGCCGAGTGCCTCCACCGCGCAAACAGCGCAACCGCACCCCGAGGCCCGGAAGAAAGGGCTCAGGTCAGGTCAGGTCATGCCATGCCCACGCCCCATTCCCTCGCTCATGCTGCCACAACTAGCTTTGTGTGCGCATCAGCGTACAGGATGATGGTGATGATCATGGACGTACGGTACCACCGCTCGACCATGTCAGCAGCCGGGGGGCGACTGGGGGATAGCCACAGTCACAATGGGCGGGCGGGCGCGAACCCGGTTGCCCACGCCTGTGCGTGCACACACGGATGTGGAGGGGTGTGTGACACAGCCAGCAGCAGGTAGTTGTTGCGGTCCTTCGCCCGGGTAAGCAACTTCATGTCAGCAGGGGATGGGGCCTGATGACATGCCCCATTGTGCGGGCGACAACGACAACGGCGGGCACTTGGTATTTTATACGAGCCGGCGACCGAAAGAGGCAATTTTACCTCTCTGGGCTTCCTACGCGTATCTGTCTTGATATGTGAATCATCTCTGTCTCTGCATCTGTACATCTCTCTGTGTAAACCTCGTCTCCAGTCGACCGACTCCACTCTCGCAGGATGTAGGAGGAAGAGGTCGGCGTGACAACGCCCAGTCCACTCGGGCAGCGAAGCCGCGAGGCGCCAGACTGCCCGCCCCCCTCCGAACAGGCAAAAGTGCGACGAAGCCGATTTCCGGGGCGCACACCTGTTTTTTCAACCAAACGCCAACGGACGGAGCCTCAGCCTCCAGATTGGGGTCCATAAACTTTAGGAGTGAGGTAAGGTACGCTTTTTTCCCCCTCTCCCCCACCCCGCCTCTTCCGGGGAGGGAGGGAGGAGGAGGAGGCATTTTCCTCCCTGTGCCTTCCTTGGCCTTTGTTCCTCGCTGAGTGGTGGTCGATCCATCGGCTCCCCAGCCGGTGAAACGCCCTCCGAGGCTGAGGCGGGCTTCCGGCCACCACCTGGCACGGGCTGGTTGCGGCCTAGCCCACATGCTCTGGACTTAATGAGGGCCTGGACAATCTATGGAATGAGCGGTGGCTTCTTTCCCCCCACTCGCCTATAAAGTGTATCCCTATGAACAGGAGCGTTTTGGGTTTCCCCTTGCACTGGATTGTGCTGAGAGATGGTGGGTTCTCGCTGTATATATATATATACACTGTGTAGAGAGCAAGAGAGTAGCGTTGAGAACAAGCGAGGCCTGCCAGGAACTCAAAACCCTACGGCAACGCTCTGCTCATCTCGATTCTCTTCCCTCTATCCGACTCTCTGCCACGAGTGGTACGACATGGACATGCAGCTTGTGGAGCCGTCTTCATTTACGGACATTGCTGTATGGCGACAGAAAAGGAAGAGCCGGAAGGGCGGGTGGGGGTGTAGGGGGAGCATAGAAACAAGCCGCGGGCGTCCCTGCCCCGGCCCCTTGCACACACGCTATGGAGATCGGAAAGGGTTGGCATCTCTGATCTGATGCCCGCACCTTCTGGATTGATCGGCAACCATAAAGGGAAAACCCAAAAGAGACCACGACGAGAAGCTCCTGCTCCTGCTCCCCAGCCCGGCGGCGATTGTCACTTGGTCTCTCTGATGTGCCTGTGCACTGGGTCAAATCCTCTCTTCTCCTTCATCACTCTGCCCTCCCCGAACAGACCCTGCCGATTGGGCGACTCAGCATGACACGAGCCGGGTTCCAGGATCGGCGCTGCCGCTGAGATCCGCGAACCCGATACTCCGGCCAGAAAGCCAAAAATCTAAGGTACTGCCGACCAGGGCTGCCACCGTATGTCACATAATGCGGTACCCTTCTCTTTCCTTCCTCTCCTTGCCGTCATCAGCCAGGGCCACTGGACCGGGGGCTTTTGACGAGCAGGGAGACGTGGCAAGCAATCTAATACGTACAAGGGAAGCGCAGTGACAACAGCGTAGAATGAGCGTACAGGGTGGGGAGTTGCTGCGGGATGGGGCCGGCTGGGCTGCTGGGCCTTATCTCAGACAGCTTAGATCTCCATTAAACGCTCCAGTTTTTAGGGCCTGAGCTTCCTTACTAATTAGAGTGGCTAGGGTGGCAGTGCAGAATAGGCTTGTTAGGGGTGGGTTTGAACGCGTTTAATAGACATCTAAGACCAAAACGCAAAAAATTTAAAACCTAGGTATGCATTTATATAGAATAATAGTGATGCCTTTTAAATACTCCTTAATTGTATATTCTTCTTAATTAGTAATTTTAATGCAAATAAGATGCTAAATAAGAGAATTAATTAAGCTTTCTTTTCTTGTTTTTATTTTCCTAAATTTCCTTTATTTTATAAAACGCAACTATATTAATTAATTAAGAGAACCTAAGTATATAAAGTACCTTTCCTAATTACCCTTATCTTATTCTCCTAATTTTTAAGTAAAAAGAATATAATTTAGGAGATAATGTTACGGTTTGGGCTTTGCCCATTGTAATTAATCAGTGGGCTTTAGCCCTATAAGAATAAGCTTTAACGCGGATGCAAACGGGGAGTAAACCTTCTCCTTTACACTCTAAATATAAACCCTATTTAAATACCTTACAGCAAATAACCCAAGGCTAGCCCATAATATATATTTAAAGTCCTCTTGCATTACAAACCCATAATGCAATTATACAAAACCTAGTATAGCAAAACTTAAAAAAAATAACAGCAATCCATTAAGCCCTTCCCCATTTAAAGGAACTCTTATCTTAGGAATACTTAACAACTTAGCTAATAAAGATAAGGGCTAAGTTTACAATAAATAAGGAGGCAATTAGCGCCAAAGGGGCTTAATTCTTTTATATATTTAATTAACTAGGAACTTTCCATAATTAATTTTTACTTTACATTAATTTTATAAAGATATTTAAGGGGTAGCTAAAGAGCTTCTTAAAGAAGATTTACCTTATGCTTAGGGACCCTTTTAAGCAAAAGCATGTCAAGCTTAGCTTAATTACGCTATAGCAGTATTATAAAGAGAAAATAATAAAATTTCTTACTTAATTTAATTAATTAACTTATATAGCAAAGGCTTAAAATTAGCTAAATAAGTATAAAATACTATTAATAACTGATAACTTAACCTTTATAATAAAAGCTTAGCTTAATTACAAAAAGTAGCTAAATATATTTAAGGCCTTTTGCTTTGCTTTACAGTAATATAAGGGCGTTTTTAACGCCGCAATAAGGGAGAATAATACTTAACCTTAGAACGGCAAAGCAATAAACATTAATATTGCAGCAATCTTAATTAGTAAAGTTAAGTATTTTATATATAGCTAACTTAGCTATTATAAGCATAACTACTTTAATTATTGTAAAAAAATAAAAATGCAGCTTTTATTAATTAAAGCTAGTAAAGAAAAGGAGTTTATTTAAAAAGGCGTAAAATTTTTTTTATAGGGTAGGGCTTAAAAGCAATGCTAGCTTAACGCCAATCTAGATTTAAAGCAAACTAGCTATATGCTAGCTAGTTTAGCCCTATAAGAATGCTTAGAATTTAGGAAATTCCTGCTAATAAAGTAAATTACTTATAATTAAGTGCTAATTAATTATAAATTATATAATAAATCCACGGTTTTAAAGTTTTAAGTAAAAGAGCTTATATAAAAGGCTTGTATTAAAGGATTATAAAAATGCTGTTAATTTAGCCGCTAGCTTGCGCTTAAATAATCATTTTTCATTAGCTTGCTTTAATTAATATATTAAATTATAAGGGCTAAAGCATGTTAATTATAAATAATAAGCTAAGCCTTTAGCGTAATTAAAAGGCGCTAAGGTGTAATTAAATGGCTGGACAAAGAGCGATATTTAATTCGCAACTAAATCATAATGTCCTTTATTTTTTATTATATAGCTGCTCTTTAAGGCCCGCTATGAAAACCCGGAGAAGGAGGATATATTATGGTTTAAGCTTTGCCTATTATGATTAATTAGTGGGCTTTAGCCCTATAAGAATAGGCTTTGGCGCGGGTACAAACAGGGAGTAAACCTTCTCCTCTGCACTTTAAATATAAACCCCATTTAAATACCTTACAGCAAACAACCCAAGGCTAGCCCATAACAGATAATAATTAATAGTTATTTAAGAAACTTAAAAAGGTACTTACGTAAGTTAGGAAAAATTTGCTAGAAAGTATAAGGAGTTAAGAAAAGGCTTCATTGTTAAGGATAAGCAAAGAAATTGGGGGCGTACCTTGGTCCTTATATAGGCAGCATTTTGGACACAAACCACCTTGGCCGCGAAGCTAGCCCGTTCTCCCCAGCCATACCTTATATAAGCACAGATTCTAAGCCTGACTCAGCTTTGCAGCCAAGGTGGTCTGTGAGTCAGAGATAAGCTGGGCCCTACATTTGCGCATCGGCGCCAACGCTCCCACTTGCTTGCTTGCCCGCCCGCTTTGCCTGCCACCAGCCTGCCATGGCGAGCTCGCTTCGCTTCCTCCCTCGCAGTGCACGCCAGCCAGCCTAGGCGCCCGGTGTGGAACCCAACCTAGCCATCTATGGAGCTTGTATGTCAGGTACTACCTCAGTACGACGTTGCTCCAGCGCTGCAATGGAGAGTCCCCTCCCCCTTCTGCCCTTGCGGGGCAGCCCGCGAGAACCCGGACGGGTTGGTGGGCGGGAGGGGATTTGGATGGATAGGAAGAGGGCAGGCGGCAGGGCGGGTTGCGCACGAGCGAGGCGATCGAGAACCGGCTGAACGAACCACTGCTGCTGCTGCTTCCTTGCCTGATCGGTCGGTCGGTTGGTGGGCCGGTCGTGTTTTTGGGCAGGCAAAGAAGAGATAGATGTACATGCCACACTCGTCTAGTCGCCTACCCGCCTAAACCCCCAACCCACGTCTACGTATCTGCCGCCCTGGCTTGAGTAATAGGCGAGCAGTGTATAAAACACGCGAGAGCGTGACGAGCCTCTCGCCTAACCAACGGATAACCGAGCGAGCTGTGTCCGTGTCTAGATTGTTTAGACTCGGCAACCCAGGCGGTCAGTCAGTCAGTCAATCATTCAGTCCCTCTGCCCTACCCCCTTTCGCGCACACACACACACACCTTCCTGCCCGCGGAGAATTTCCTCCCCCTCGAGGAGGGAATCCATCCTCCTGCGCCCATCAGCTTACCCACAGGTTCGCAGCGTAACGTGCCGGGGTGTTTAGGCCCGATTTGGGCGGAGGAGGCGGCGGCAGGCGGCGGGGCTGGGCGAGTGCGTGTTTTATGCCTGTGCCTGTGCCTGTTCTTGTGCTTGTGCTTGTGTGTCGAGGGTGTGTGATTGTGATTGTGGTGGGGATGGGATGGGATGGGGAATGGCATAGAGTGGAAAGGTACCGAGACAGATCAGGTCATGCCCTCGCCTGCCTCTTGCCTGCCATGGTGGATTGAGACATTCTCGGCCGGGTGCATTGGATGAACGATTACATTGTATACAGACTGGACTGGCTATGGTGGTGGGTGGGTGTCTTATTCCCCGGTCGGTGGGTTCTGACATGACATGAACCATGACTGTTCGGCCTGGCAGTGACAGGCTGACTGAGGTGGGTCCCGGCTTTGTCTCTCTGCTCACCGAAGGAACAGCGTCTACCGGACTTTGGAGGCCATGTGTATGTAGGCCATGAACCAATTTGAGCATGTAATCCTCAGCCCTACAAACACAAGGAACCGTGGCCCCCGGCGGCGGCGGCGGCGATCGCTCAGCACCAGAGTGCTGACGGCGCACATCTCAGCACAGGCAGGGGTCGTGCTAACCCAGCAGTCTGGGTGTGCGGCTGTCCCGAGGGGGCGGAGCCGTGCTTACTGATGCTCATGCTGGGTGCTGAACTCGGTGGTGATGTTGCGAGGTGCTTGCTGCTTGATACTGTACAGTCAATTTTGGGGAAGATGGAGAGAGTCTGTGTTCCTGGGCTCCCTCTGGACATTGTGTGCCGGGGCAGGCGGTCGACCGTGCCGATGTAGACCACAGACTACCACCGTACACATGCTGCCATGTTTGGCTTCCGCTGCGCTGGACAGAATGGTTTGAGTTTCGCTCCAGGCCCTGGCTCGCAGGCCACAAGTCCTCAAGCCCTCGAGTATTGTGCGACGTGCTTTTGTTCTACTCGCAGTACATGGTCTGTTGCTGCACATGCGAGTGACCACTACTGTGTGACCAACACCAACGGCTGCCCAATTTGAGAGGCGAGGGATACTGTGCTGGCAGGAGTGACTTCTCGATACAAGCTCTAGCTCGGTACATACAACACCGTCTGGTCTACCCTACCCCTCCATCCCCCCACCATGGCAACCCTCCATCAGCTAGAGCCTGCGGCATCGCACCGCTCCCGCCGAGAGAGCCCGCCAACGCCTGGTCCGTCCAGCCACTGGAAGTAGACTAGTCTACCTGCTAACCAGCCAGCTCTGCAATAGTCTACCACCTCGCTATGCTCTACCTACAAAGTACATAGCAGTCGGCCGAAACGGCCCTCGAGTCTCGACCCGGGCATCTGTCCCAGCCGTGTCCAGGCCCGTCCGCTACAGGAGATGGCTTTTTTGGGGCCAGAGCAAGCTCCCTTCTCCAACTGATTTGTTAGCGAGCACGTAGGTTTCAACCTGGAATCCTCTCCCCCCTTCCGGAAGAAGAAGAAATTGGGTTTGGATCGGAGACATGCCTTCCCATCGAGACGGCGTGCCGACACATGCATGCATGTCTTACCTCATCCGTGACCATCCTCCCTCGCCCCATCCCCGATCAGGAACATTAAGTCGACAGCCCGGAAGTGATGCAGTTAGACTGGCAGACAGATGGACAGAAATGTAGATATCTGACCCAACATGTATGTGATACGCACTGCCGAGCACGCAGCATCTCGATGACCTCGAACACCTTACAGCACCTGTCCACTTCTTATGTAAACCATTTCAGATGCCTGCCAACCTGCCAACCCGCCGCGCATGTGCACCCGACTCAGGACCAAGAGTGCTACTGTGTACTGCTACATGCGCCGTCGGGGCAAAGGTGATCGACGGGGCGGGACACGACGCAACGTCAAATCACCCCTCCCTCCCTCGCGCAACCGGATACCGTATGGGCATGCGAGGTGACATGCAGCCAGCTCCTTTCCCCCAATCCTGACTGGCACGGGACGCACGCAGCAGCATGCTTGTTGGACGTTCCGTGGGCCAGGACCGCCCACATCGGGCATGGGTCTGGGCTGGGCTGTTGGGCTACTGGCCGGCGCCCCCTACTACGCTGCACTACAGTCCCTACCTCGAGCCTACCTACCATCACTACCAACTTCGACGAGTGGTAGCAATAACTGTCTGTTCTGGCTGGCTGGTGCTGGAGGGAGGGCAGTCTCATCACATGCCCGAGGCCCGACGGCCCTGTGAATGTCACCTTTTTCTTTCCCCCGTCTGTGTGGTTGATTCGTCGCGGGTGACAGCGGGTTGGCCCAGCTGGGGGTTTGCTGGTGCGTTCATTGGGCGTGACTTGGTCTGAACGGTCCGTCCAATCTGTGCGAAGGCGTACAGTATGCCCGTGTTCGAGGGGTCCGCGCACCGGCACATGGAACAGACTCGTCTCTGAGGGGGATCTGAAGGATTGACTGGTCTGCATACTCGTGATACTGTGAGACTGGCAGTGGTGGGCGCCGTACATGGACGGCCGTCAGACTGGTCGACATCAGCCAGACAAGGGTACCTGAATACGACAGGCGCAGGTCATTGGCCGGTTCCCCTGACGCGCCTGCGTCTGGGAAAGAGTGGTTTCGACTTCCATTCTCAGGTACGAAACCATCAGCGCGGTCCCCAATAATCTAGCAATCACGGAAGCTTCCAGCTTCGTCAATGCATCGGGCAAGCAGATCTTCGCACACCCAGCAGCAGCAGGAGCAGGAGGATCAGCCAGCACCAGCACCATGTAGCCAGCCATTTGGGGGGCCCCACCGACTGCCACAGGGCTTCCGGATGAGGCAGACGGCACCGCTTTTGGGGGCTCGATTCGAAACCCCATAGCGGCCTCTGGATAATGATTGACCCACTTCTTCTCCGCGGTCCTCAAACAAACAAAACTCCAGCGCCGGGCACCCTTGTGGCCTGGCCTGTCGTGCCTGCCCACGCCTGCCTGTCCTATATCACGGGCTCTTAAATCCCAAGAATAAACCGGGGCAGATGATCTGCTGTGGCTTGCATGGCCAGCTGATAGTGCATACAGTACGTGCTGGAAAGCGCGGCTGGCCGCCCTGCTCGGGGCTGTCGGGCGCTGCAGCGAGGCTGACATTGGCCTCATTTTGCCCGACAAATATTAAGGTTCTGTCGGTCAAGATATACTCCTCGCCAAAAAAGAAAGAACGCCCAAAATGAGGACCAATCTGCAATTATGTACTGGGTCCCAACATTGTTGCTTTGTGTAATAGTGGGAAAGGGAGATCATCCAAGCAGCGCCGTTTCAACTGCGGATCGTCCAGATTGCCAGCGCGGACCGGATCTGCCGTCCGCCGTGGTGTGTGTCAACTTGCCGCAGACGCGCAAAGCGTTGCGCAGCACTAGGTCGCTATTATACGCCAGCCACGGGCTCTCGTACTGTGCAGCTTTGGAGAGACAGAGAAAACGCCCCACGTTGTATGAGGCTCAGCGACGGGCAAGCAAACATGTTGGCCAGGCGGCTAGCCTCTCGGGTTGAACACCCAGACAGGCAGGGCATCATCTATGTAGAAAGTCGACGGTGCGCTGGCTGCGCACGGCAGTTGAACCAGGCATGAGATCACTGCGTGGCCGATGGATACGGTCCCGAGTGGACGGTGGGCAGCCAATCCATGGTCTCGCGTCCACTTCTCATACTATGTAACAATTCCAATCACTGCAGCGACATTTCCACGGACGGGCAGGCTGAGGTTGGAAGGCGCTTTCTTCGTTTCGCGTTTCAAGTCGCTGCCCCGTCAGGTCTGTTTCACATTACCGCGGGTTGGGACTCTCCTTTTCCCCCTGCCCTGCCCTCTTTCTTCCTTGTCGCCGGTCGAATCCCGACCGGCCGGAGTACATAGAGAATAGGGAGAGAAAGAGCCGAGGAGCATTCGCCCGTGCTGGCCAAACTACGTCGCTCTGCTCTGTCTCCCGGCCGGGGAATGAGTGGTTGCGGACCCACCGCCCTGGTACACTACGACCCGACAGGGGTCACCGCCGTCGTAGGGACAGCGAGCCAGCGGCTGGGCCCTCTGTTTATTAGCAGCGACAGGGGCAGAGCTTCGGCCGGCGGTGGATCTTCGCGGAGCCTTTGGAAATAAAGTTAATCATGCTGTGGCTGGGTTCGGCTTGTATGAGCGTCTCTGGGGCCCTGGGGGATTGGGCCAGGGGGCTGAGCTGCCAAACACGGCCCTGGAGAATTGATCTCAATCTGTGCAAAACAGATGCTGCCAGACCAGAGTGAGGGAGGGCAAGGGCTAGGTAAGTTTGTTCTGGCTTGAGTCGTCCGAAGTGGGAAGGGAGAAAAGGGGGGGGGGGGGGGTGGGTGGGTGGTCGGTCGGACGAGGCCAGAACCTCTCACACACAGACGTTGGAGATGGGGCGTGGACCTGGGACTGGAACTGAACTGGCAGGCTTCGGAACATTTGTTGGAATTAGATGTTGGCGATAGGACAAAAGACTACAGGTGCGTGCGAGCGTGCGTTGCGTGTGCATGCGAAGTGTGCGCGAGTGAGTATAGTCTGCTGCTCGGCAGGTTGGCTGGACGAGGCACGTCATCGGCAGCACAGCCGACAAGAGAAGGTCACATCCACGACGTCGAGCTCATCCACACCCAACACCACAGACACACACATGCGTACACGCATGTGCGTACGTCTCTCTCAACGACAGACGAGGCCTGAACGAGAAGGCGGGTATGTCCTACTTTACGCAGCAGCGTGCATACCGCACCTCATCAAGGTGACCAGGACGCCCAGGTCCGCCGGGGTGTGGCAGGTGGTTGACGGGTGATTGATGGGTGGGCCTCGACTCCCAGGCACCGCTTCACCTGAGACAGGTACGGACGGCTACCTCGGCACGTACCCTTGTACCTATGTATCTATTAATGTACCCGCGTACCTGATCAGCCTTCCAATCGAAGGTTCGCTGCCGACGCCCAGACAGCACCAGGCTTGGACACTTGGACTCTGGACTCTGGACTCTGGGCCATTGGCCGCGGCGGACTCGGCTGTCGAGGCCTTTCCCCGACCCGCCGTCAAGCTGAAGAGGAAACATGGAGAAATGAATGAATGAACCGTGCAAGGAACCTAGGGGAGAGGAAGAGGCGGCATCACCTTGCAGCCTCCATTTCTTTTGCCTCTGCCAGACGATGGGCTATGACGGTGACCGATCTCTCACTGATTACTTCTTGCAAAGAAGAGTTTCTCACCACGTCAGGATTCATCAACATCAATGTCAAGAGCAAGGAAAGGGCGCAAAAGCAACCTGGCTCTTCGTTTCCAGGTCGATCTTGATCGAGGATATCTCCCGGGACTGGGGGAGCGGGAAAAGCAAAGCAAAACACAAAAAGAAAGAACCAAAAAAGCCAGACAGGCGACCGCAGGATCTTGTGCCAGGTTCGGAGCTGGCTGGAATGGCTGGAATGGCGGGAATGGCGGGCACAGGAACGAGGAAACAATCATGCACAATATCCCATCCAACCCCTCGTCCGATGACCAACCAGACACCCCTTCCCTCCACCCACATCATCCCGCATGCCATAGTACTGTACATGGGCCCATATCCACCACACACATGTACTATCTGTGCAGTTGCACTCTTCCGTCCAGCTGCTAATGCACCCGGCTGGCCCGTCTGGGAGACCACAGCTACCTGGGCACATATGCAGGACCACCACCACCACACCCACCCCTCGCGTGGCGGGATTCCCCTCATTGGGTACCCATTGCTTGCTGTCTCTGTCTGTCTCTGCTTAAGTCATTACCCAATGCATGTCTCGCCCCGCGGGGGTCCCTGAAGAAGCTTCACTTGCAGTCTGCCACCCCTGCCCGCCCGCCTCAGCCGCCTTTTGTTCTCGCCTCAGCTCTCTCTCTCACCCTCCCTCTCCTGGGACGTGCCTGGATTGACCTTGAATAGGCGTGCGTTGTTGCTTCCCTGAGTGGTCCGATCCGATCCGGGCCTCAAAAGAATTAAGGCTTATACATCAGCATTGCGGACGGTGGCCCACGGTAGTATGGCTCGTTCCACCTGCCAATGCAAAATGGCACGTCAACTCGATCAGCCCACTCGCTGTGCCCATCGGTCCATAGCAGAGAGAGAGAGGTACAGGCACACATTGTCGCAGCAGTGGGGTTCGTTGGTGGTTGGCAGTAGGAGAAGCCACCCGCTCCTGTCAGCCCTCTGGTGTAATAATATCTTTCTGCCGACAAACTGTTGAGAGACTATTAGCAGACTCGTGGTGTCTATTTTCCCGCATAGAACAATTCATCTTACAAGCCGTTAGTATACTGCAGAGTCTATGATCAGGAAAGTGTTGTAGATTACCAAGAGCCGTCTCAGACGGCCTCTCTGAGAAAAGAGGTTATACTTTGGTTCATGCTTCTTACAGAAGGGGATAGTTGGCCTCAACGTCCAGTTGGATATAATTCCAGTTATTTGATTGTAATGTTGCAATTTCGATCCTCAAATGGCGGATTTGTCGCGCAGAGCGATGTCCTCCAGCTAGTGAAATGCTGGACAACTTGGCTATAACACTCTCTTCTAATCAACAAAATGGACGACTTGTTTCCAAAAAGAAGACCGAAAAAGGATCTCCTTTGTATGTGATAATGATCATGGTATTTGAAAAGGTCACTTTCGATAGTGAGAGAAGTCAAATGGCGTTGCGGTTAAGCGGCGAAGAGAAAAGCATCCAAGTTTGGCAGTGCTATTTTCTGGATACATGCCTTGTCTGAAAGGAGGAGTCGTGGTCAATTTCCTAGACGAATTCGCTGGCATGCACCTAAATGAAATTCCAGTACTTGACATAGAAGTTTGAACACCTCTGATTCTCCCAAAAGAAGGCAGATATCGATATATCTGTCAGTTACAGCCAGACTTGACGGTTGCCTGTGGTTCAAGTGCTGAACCGAGCCAGGAGAGGATATAAGTGAGAGGTACGAGCCATCACTTATTGTGATTTGAGATCAGCCTCACTGTCCCAGTTGTAAGTGCTCGTTGGACCGTACTATATTCTGTGTGAACGTCTATATTCTGATGGACTACGACCTTTGCTGCCTGATGCACCCGTATGTTGCAGTGTCTTCTAAATGTTCGCTGTCCCATCGTTAGTCAACAATATCGTGGCTGCTTCGCTTACCAGAATCGTGTACATTTGTACACCAAGCGGCTTGGTTCCATGATGGAGGTAGGCCAAAGCCAAGCGCCTCCTAGCCTGTCTGTGCTAAAACTCCGAACCATCCCTCTTTGATTTGTGCCTGTCCGACCAGATGAGAGTACTGTGAATGTGTTTTAGTCAATCTATGGGTGAGTAAGTAGAGAGTCTTGCAAACCAGCCTCAAGGGCTTCGTTTGGTAGTGAGTGATCAAGTAGGTAAGTAGTGGGAATCAGGCTGATATCCCAGAGACATGTTTTTTTTTTTTGCGCGAAACAAAGTGAGCGGGGACGGTCCTGAAGACACGGTTCTTTTCCTTCTTCACCTTACTCGATTGCCGACAGGTCAAAGTCGTCCTCGCGCCTCCTGACCAGCACCTGCACCGTGGCGTCGGTGGTCAGGCCGACGCCGAACTCATCGATCTTGGGCTTGACGCCCTCGGGCAGCTTCCAGTCGTAGTTGAGCAGCGTGAAGATCAGGGCGATCTTGACCTCGTTGGCCGCGAAGAACCGGCCCGGGCAAGCGTGGACGCCGTGTCCGAAGCCCAGGTGGTCCGGTGTCGTCGACACCAGTTGTGAGGTGTTCTCCTTGCCGGGCTCACCGCTACGCCGCATGCTGTAGAAGCGGTAGCCGTCCCCTGTATCATATTATAGTTAGCTATCAACTTACACACGGATACGGCAGAACCATGTGCTCTAGTTGGTGGGCCTGATTCCAGGAGGTTGCTCACATTCGTTGGCGTTCGGGTATACAGAATCGTCCCTTAACCCTCTGTCAGTATCTATGAATCGTTATGGGCGATATGAAATGGTGAGCATACCAGTGGCGGTGCGTTGACACCGCGAGGAAACCGCCCTTAGGAATCACAGTACCATTAGACAGTTTGACGTCCGCTCTAGCCTTTCGCTGCATTGTGGCTGTCGTTTAAGCCCGTCAGTATCATGCAATCCGTGTAATTTTCCTCATGTGGCCGCAATCTTCGGCTCACCTAGTTGGATGGGCTTGAGACGCTGGCTCTCCTTGATGACACTGTCGAGCAACTTCATGCTGGTCAAGGTCGTCTTCTTCCAACCACCGTCAGACAAGACTTCTTTGATTTCCTTGCGCAGGTCTTCGATGATCTCCGGGTGCGCGGCCAAGTCCGTCATGATCTAGGTCATCAGGTCTGAGGTGGTGTGGATGGCCACAATCGAGAGGAACAGCTGCATCGCCGCCGGCTCGTAGCTGGCATTTGTCTTGGCGGAATCGTTCTCAAACCACTCTATGGCATCGTTGAACTCGATCGTCTTGCCAGCCGCCGCAGCCGCAGCCTTCGCCTCCTTGCGCTTCTCGAGAACGGGCTGGAGAATAACGCGTGCCTCGGCCACCTGCGCCTGCGCGGCCCTGCAGATGGGCAGGACCCGGGCGGCGATAGACCTGATGATGCCGGCCGGGTACGTGCGTAGGATATCGGTTGCTGGGAACACGGTCGAGGCGTACTCTCGAGAGATCTTGAGCCATGCCTCGTTGCGGCAAAGCTCTTCTCCTAGGAAGACACGGGATGAGATGCGGGCGATGCAGGTCAGGATGGTGTCCCTCAAAGGCAGTGAGTGCCACTCTGTACGACGGTCAGGATTAATAAAATCGGCAACCTTATCCGCATAGAGTCGTTTATATCTTACCCTTGCTTTCTCCAAAGGAAGCGGGCATAGCGAGTGCTGTTTCATCTGCCAGAAGCTTGATAATTTTGGCTGTTGACAGACCGGAGTCAATTTCGGAATCCACTTCTCCAGATTACAGAGTTACTCGTGCTAACCCAGAAACTTCGTCAAAGCTTTGTTTATCACAGTCAATGTGAGGTAGTCTTTCGTGCCTTGTAGTGGTGCCTCGAAGCCAGGATACTCGGTTTGGAAGAACTTAGGCCGACGTCAGTTTCAGTCCCATGCCTAGCAGGGCGCAAAAAATATCAGGAACACTCACATCAGCGCTGAAGTCGGCGAAGCTGAGCTTAGGGTCGCTCCGGATCTCGTTCGCCATGCTTGGGGGAAGGAATGTGACATGTCCATAATCGGTGATGAGCTGTACCGGCTCGCTGGGGTGGCTTTCGAACCAGTTCCTAAGCAGCGAACGGCATTGCTGGTAGAAGACTCCCTTTGCTCGCTGATCGGTGAGCTCCAACGGTTGTCGGGGATTCAACACTGGCGCATCGGACTTGGGTTTGCTGCCGAATGAGTAGAGTAGACTAGGACCACGAATACAAAGGTGGCCACGAGATACGGGATCGGCTTGGTCGTAATGCCTGAAGTCTCAATATCGGCCAAAGCTGCCTGAATGGAAGCCCATAGAGACATATTTGACGCTTAATTAGTCGCTCAGACGGCAGGTTCGATTTCAATATTGCAGTCGTTGGGAAGGTCTCGACTTCTTTGGTATGATGGGGTTGATGATGGAGGTAATAGTGAAGAGTATCAGTCTGTATCTATAAATCTTTCCTAAGTTTCGGGACGTATGAGCAGTCCGTGACTTACATCGTGCGCTTCATGCCAGTACTCCACCCCCTCGCCCAGCATGCTTGGAACCTCAGCATCATCAACAACCGATGGTGGGCTACTCAGTCTCTCATCACCGACAGGGAAATGGACTAGGCGCCACTATGTAGAGACTGCATACCCATTCAATACGAAATTGGATGGCATTCAAGGACACAGTTCGGAGTAGATGAGCATCGCGACAGACATGCCTCATTCCGCGGAAAGGCGTTCCGAAAGTAGAGTAAATGTACGGAATTACACGAAAAGGGGCCCTGATACAGCAAACAGGTGCTGCGGATTTAGAAAGCAACGGCATGATTATCATTCCGCAAGTGCACAATTGTCCGTATTTAGGGTATATTTGTCCGTGTTGCCAGTATGCACGAGCAGCTCGACTTGCATGCGTTCCACGTTCACTCGACTCGCATCGAAGCAACTCCACCACGGACACCAGCAACTATGCAGACGATGTAGCGGCGGTAACACTATCTGCCCGAGCGCCCGATAATCATGGGCCGCAACTGGTGTGCAACTCTGGGCATCAGTCACCTCGAAACTTGTCAGTCAGGGTAATGATCTAGTGGTACCACACTATACTTACATGTGACAATCGAGTCCTCCTCCACAACAACGGTGCCGTACGAAATTATTCACGAATGAGCACATCGGGGATGCTAACCAGGGCATGTTTTATGCTTTCGCTGTATCCCGCCTGGCTCTATCTGTTTGCATCTTTCTGGCTACCAAGGGCAGCCATCTTGAACCTAATATGCTTGCGCAGCTTGCTTGACCCTGCCTAAGACCGGGACAAATGCTATCTCTTGTATATCTAATTGTCCATTTCAGACGGCTCGTTTCCAGCTGAGCCTAAATCCTGCCTCATTGTCCGGGACACAATGAAAGGTAGCAATATGATAGCCCCCACGGTTGCTACTACAGGTGATGCCGTCGTCTGCCTGGTGGTTTGCCCTAGCAAGCAAAGAACAACATGGGCTCCCAAGGCAAGCATGCAATTACAGCTAGACGTACAAACCTCTGTGTTGCTGGGTAACAGCAACAAAGTGACATCACCCGTTCAATTCAGTTGTAGGCTTTGGGAATAAGAGCAATCTTCACCACGAGGCATCGACACACCTGTTCAAGATCATTTCTCATATCAGTCCAGGCATAACAGAACACCAGGAATCAGCCGCCTGCAAAACAGCGCCGCTATGGATCGCAACGGTAACTTCGACTACCGAAACTTCTTCTACCCAGGTCCAGCACCACTCCCAGTGCAGATCTACCCAGTAAACGGCGACCCACGCTTCCCCTTCCACTTCCCGTCCGGCACGCCCAACACCAACATGGCCAGGCGCGACTCCGCCTCTCCCTCAGCGCGCGAAGACATCACCGCCGATGAGGCCGCCCTCGACCCGGCCGCATCGGCGAGTCCGCCCTCTGGTGGTATGGTAGCCAAGCGCGACGCGGCGGCGGCGCAGGCCACGACCACGCCGCCCGTGAAGCTCGACCACGTCGTCCAGGGCCTGTCGCACCTCCTGGAGGATGCCATCGCCTTCTGCGAGGAGTGCCTCAAGACGCACAAGGAGGTGGTGGCCGTGGCCGGGTTCGCGGGGCACGCGACGCGCAACAGCCTGTGGCGGGAGCTCCTCGAGTCGCGGTTCGAGGCGAGCGGCGTGCACAAGGACCTGCTGCACACGTTGGTCCCGCGCGTCAGGCGGTACACGCAGCAGGCGCAGCAGGCGGCGGCGCGGGACTACCAGCCGTCCGGCAGCTCGGACGAGGGGAGCGATGACAGGGATGCGCACTACCGGCTTGCGCTCATGACGGACAAGCTGTCGGCGCACTGTGACTGGATCAGCCGGGCGAACAGGAAGGCGCTGGGGAGCAGCGCGGCGTGCGAGAACATGGTTGAGCTTATGAGGGAGATGATGGAGCTGTGTGGCAAGATTGTGCCTGGCGTCGAGGCTGCTCCGCAGGACGGCCAGGAGGGAGGCGACAGGCAGTACTAGGGTAGGTAAGTTGTGGTGTGGCTGTAGTGGAGTGATAGCTAGAGCAGGCGGCGAGGACAACGTACCGATGTAGTTGAGGAAGCCCATGCCTTGTTGTCTGATCATGCCGCCGGGCTGATCTTTGTCTCGAGCCTTGAACGAACCGCGTCTGCCATCTCCATCCCGAAAAGCTTCCAAATGCGGCCAACACATAGTGTCCCACTAGGACAGGCGACAAAGCAAGTCATGGGTGAGGAAGAGGACTCAATGGAGACCCGCATCGTGAAGAAACTGTCTCCATGTGAGTAAAAGATTGTAGCAGTGCCTTCATCCTCCGCACAAGACAATAACTGGGACTGTAGCAAGGAGTCCATTCGACAAAACATCACACTTACACTGTGATCCCAGAAGCGCACCGCAAACACACCATCCAGAAGCCCGCCCAAGATGCCGCCCAAGAGGCGGACCACGATGCCGCCCAAGGGCCGTGGCAGAGCCACGCCGCAGGTCCAGAGGGGCGCGGTGAAACTGAAGCGCAATTCAAGATACAGGATAGAGGAGCCGTTGCACCCTCAACCAAAATGGGTGCGGGACAACAGCGGTAGGCTCGTGTCCAACCTGCCCAGGAGGCCCAACGTCGGTGGCCTTGGAACCCTCGAGGTATTCTACCACGTGAACCGCGAAAGCCCAGACGAGGTCCTGCCCCCTCCGAAGACGCTGTGGAGGCAGCGGTACGGCGACCAGCACACCATCAGCTACAGGCCCCTCTGGGTTGACATTGCGGGCAACCTCACCGAGCCGCTTAGGAGGCGCAGCGACGTGAGCCTCGGGTCGAGCGAGGGCGGCGACCTGGAGGGCAACGTCGGGGTGCCGTACCTGTACACCTACGACGAGGGTGTGTTGCCCGACGAGGACGGGCTGCAGTACCGGCGCTGGCGGCCCCTGAAGATACTCGCCAACGGGGGCTATGGTGTCGTCATCACATATGTGGACGACGCGCGCGGCTTCACTGTAGATGCGGACATTGCGAACGAGGACATAATAGTGGCTAAGTTTAATTATAAAGGAGGCGACCTGGTGGACATCATGGCTTCTGTTGTGAACGAAATCACGATGTCGGAGGAGATTCGACGAGCCAGACTAGAAGACGAGGAGGAAACAGCAGCAGAACCAGAACCAGAAGGGACATCAAGAGCAGCAGTCAAAAGAAAGAAGAAAGAAGAAATAGTCAGGAAAGGGGATATGAAGAAGAGGAGCCGATCGTCGACCGTCTCGCGAGAGATGCGCCGGCGTCGTCACAGTGAAGAGATCAACTATTACTCCCACTTCCAGACACCGTCGGTGGGGCTCGACGTCGACACGACTGACACGTTCCGTCAGGAGACGGAGATCCTTGAGATTCTCGACATGACCGGCTCACCACACTTTCCGAAATTCTGGAAGCTCGCTGATGCGCCGCAGGACGGGACGCTCTGCACGATGGACTACATTCCGGGCGGTGTGACGCTAGACCAGCAGTTCAACACACTGGCGAACGAAAAGATCCCCATTCGCTTGCTCTGGGAGGCAGTATTCTGCCTCAGCAAGGCCATGTCCGTGATGGCCTATGGGAGTGAGGACCCGGCGCCGACGCACAGGGTGCACGGCTGGAACCAGATTGTTCATCTCGACTGGAGCGAAGCCAACATCTTTGTGCGGCAGAATCCCCCTTCGCACACATGCTCACACGGCCCTTGCTTCGTGGTCGGAGACTTTGGGTTCGCTTTGATCGTGCCTAACAGGCCCAAGGCGAGGATTGCATTTCGCAGAGGGCATTTGAGATTGGACTGGCACAAAAACCTCAACCCTCAGCTGCCGGTAAGTCGCTGTCATGACTTGTAATGCAAATCGTGAGGTCCTTTTTGTTCTGATTATGAATTTGAGCAGGAAGCAGACATAGATACGACAAAACCACTTGAAGAGCGAGTGAAAACCCCCATAATCGGCCACTTCTCCCACAAGACAAATATTTTCCTTATGGCTGAGGTCTGGAGGGATAATCTCGGTGGCAACCAGGTCGGGAGGCTTGGTATTATGCGGTACAGGCAGGACAATCTCACGCCGATCGAGCAAGTCAAGCTTGAACAAGATTTGCAGTCACATCTTCCAGTAGATGAACGGCTTGGCAGACCCCTCGTAGACGGCGATGACTGCGACGACGACGCCTCTGACGATGATGACTCTGACAGCGCAGACGATTATGCGCCGCGAGTGCGTGGATATGTCGATGTGGCCGAGTCCCTGCTGGCACAGAATGTCGCCCAAAGTTTAAGAGTGTCGGAACAGCGATTCGTAAATCTTATGACCCGCTGCCTCAACCACGACCCAGCGGAGAGGCCGGAGATTGAAGAGATCATGCTGCAAGCTGCTAGGGGAATGGCTGAAGCTGGCGTGTACGTACCACCCACACCAAGTAGCAGTGAGAACGAGAATAGCGAAGATGGCGAGGACGACGAGTAACAAGAACGAAGAAATGCGCCAGAGATTTGTGGCAACTGGCAGCGCAAATCGTCAAGCTTAACCATGGGATGAGGGCGACATGTGGTTCTTGATTCATGTACCTCGAGGAGGTTGTTAGTAGTATCCTTTCTTGCAAAGTAATTCGATCTTGTGTGTACAACTGACCTAGAGGAAAAAATGAGTGAAGCCCACCGCCCAGAGAGTGATCGGAATTGAATGATGAGGCCTGCCCCCCACCGAGGCGAGAAGCAGGCGACACGCCACCCATCGTACTTCAGCTTGTGTCCAAGCAATCCCGGCAGTGACTCTCCCAGAGGAACGCTGGACCGGAGCCCCCCATCTTCCCCTTGCGGGTATGAACGAGAGGACGGCCAGCGCCCTGCTTTTCTGATGCCAACTGCGGAGGCAGATTCGCCTCGTGCCGTCACCGGCAGGCCGTCGTCACCCGCGCAAGAAGCGCAGGCGGTCGGGCTGGTGGGGCCAGGGCAAGCCCTGGGCCCCGTCGGGAGTTTCTCCGAATTTCTCACATGCGACGTGGTGCCAGCGACTCCCCCGAAGGAAAGACGCAAAGGCTTGAGAGAAGCTGCTCGCGCAGATCTCTCCGTTTGTGGCATAGAAGGGTAGCGTTGAGGGCGGTGGGCTTGGAGAGAAAGAGAGGAAGAAAGAAAGAGTCACACTCTGAAATTTTGGCGAGCTCTCAAATATCAAAGTGCGGCTCATGGTGTGGGGTACAGGGACCCTGGTAGCACGATGCAGCCAATCACAGCGCTGGCGCAAGAGCGCCCTACAGAGTGCCTGGCTAGGCAGGTACGTACCTGCAAGGGTCGAACCGCCGCCAGAAACCCTGAGTCCCTGACACCGGAATTTGCCAAATCGATCTAGACTTCCCGATAAGTCGATAAGATGTGCTGGATCTTTGTGAGACCGTTTTCTCTTTTTCGGCCGTACTTGCTCTCACCGTGGTCTCCTGTTCCAGACCATACTCGATCTCATCGACAGCTCCGGCCTACAGAACTCACATCACGGCGGTATCAGAATGTCTGCTCTTGCGCCATAGCACTACGTTTCTCCGTAGTGCCCGTCCATCCGACACAGTCTCTCCCTCTTGTCTTCCCCTCCAAACAGTCATATTCTTGTCCTGTTCGCCCTGACCAGTTGGTCCCAGTCTGCTTCCACAGATAACATGCTCGAGTCTCCACTGGACCTTCCTCAGGTCTGGCAGAAGCCTGCCTTTCCTGTTCTACTGGCAGCCCTCCAAGGACTTCGAGTCGATCCACCAGTATGGAATCTCAAGGCCTCCCGCACTGAAATGCTCAAACACCAGGATGTGGCTGCGCAGGACCCTCGGGAGGTCGCCGCCTATCTCTCCACAATCATCAAGAGCCCACTCAGCTGGCTGGAGGACGAGGATCGAGAGGCAATCTGGGACGAGGCAAGCAGGCGGTTCTCGGAGCGGTGTGGACGAAGCGGTACGTCTGACTCCCTCCCTAGGTACGCTGAAGAACACCAAGCTCACACCTTGGATTAGCTATGGGCGAGATCACCCGCCGGTGGCCCTTCGAGAGTGATGCGTACAGCCCGTTCGACCTGATCCTGCGGGAGCCAGCATTGACAGGTGACAACCTCGGCCTCAAGACCTGGGGCTCATCATATGTCCTTGCTCAGATGCTACACACCATAGGCGAAACTTCGTTGGCCCATCTCTTCGGACAGGCAGCTAGCCAAGCGAGACCACAAGTGCTGGAGCTGGGATCCGGCACTGGTCTCCTTGGCCTGGCAGCAGCCGCCATCTGGCGGACTCATGTCATCCTCAGTGACCTCCCAGAGATCGTGCCAAATCTTGCCCACAACGCCGACAAGAATTTGTCAACGGTTCAGGAGCGCGGTGGTAGTCTTGCATCCGGGGCTCTGACATGGGGTGGAGATGAAGAAGAGATTGACCCCGTCCTGTTCACTGCGAAGAACAACTTTAATGCATGTCTAGGCTAATCTCGAGGACAATGATACTGGGTGGCTGACTCACGTGTAGGCCGTAATTGTCGCCGACCCTCTCTACGACGACAACCACCCTGGACTTCTCGCTGGTGCGATTGACGACCAGCTCAGCTTGGACATCAATGCTAGGGCGATGATCATGGTGCCACAGCGGGACGCTGTCACGGCCAGGCTTCTTTCAGTCCTCCGGGACGAGATGGCATCGAAGCCAACGCCCTTTATCTGCCTCGAGGAGACTATTGTGGCCGGGCGAGACGACTGGGGCTCAAGTGAGGATGAAGATGCCGGCCAGGTCAACTGTTGGCTGGGCATATTTGCAAGGCAGAAGGTTGTATGTCATGCCTGAAGCACAATTTTCTCAGTCAAACCGCTGTCCCCCACAAGCAAGTCGTGCTTTTGTTTGCATATATCTCACGCCTTTCTGCGCCTATTCATTTGAACTTGCACAGGTTTCCGGGGGTGAAGCTCAATGGGCCACATCAGGCAAGTTCGGTGCCACAAGTTGGACTCAGTCGGTTGCCATCCTTTTGGCAACCAGTCCGAACTCAACTTTGGTAATTATTGCTAGCTGGATCTTACTGGCGCAGTGTTTCCGTTTGTATCACCCAAGGAGCAATAATGTACACGGAAATTTCTGGGGCCATCGAGGGCTCTAGGGGCATGAGGCCACTTCCACTGGCCCGTGCCTCATATCACCAAGACCTCTCCCCGGCTCTCGCAAATGCCAATGCTTTGTGATGCTTGCGCATTCATTACTGCCTGGCACATTTCAAATGACTTGTCTATTTGTGTCTTGACATCTGCTTCATTTTGATCTGGACTGTATGTTTCTGAATTTTCGAAACTGCCTGGTAAAGTGTTGTTCTATAAAAGTCTGGATAATTGTCCACTCAATGGTTCCCATGTTTTCCAGAACGGCGAATCTCTCATACAATTGTGCACCTGCCCAAACCTCTCTGTCATCTACGCTGCAGCTACTTCCCGGGTTGGGTTTCTTCTGGACTTTGTATGGTACTTGAGGTTTCTTCTGTGTTCGCACTTTCCTTTCCCAGCGCTACTCTTCACTCATCTCATCATTGGTACCTTCCATTGGATCTTGCCACTGCTCTTGCCCTTGCCCATACTCCCCTCCCCAAACCAATTCCCCAGGCAAGGGGTCTTGGTCATGTGGCAAGCCCTGGGCAATCTCTTCGTCACTGGACGCTCCTTCAGCTGTTATTCCTTCTCTTCAGTTCCATATATCGCTCTACGCTGATGGAACCTGTCTTTGGACCAGGCACAGTTGTGACTACCCAAGACTTGTTGCTCACTGCCCAACAGTGGTGCCTGGCCTTTGCTCCTCTCAAGGTCGGACGGCAATTGGCAAATCACTACCCTGGCTGCAATCATGGTCTTTGCTGAACTGCTTTATCTGCACGACAGAGTGATCCTCGCTGTTCAAGCAGCCTGTCCACCAAATCTACCCAGCAACCACCACTTGGACCAGAACAAGCCTCGAGACCTTCCAACCGTTCGAAGGATCGGGGCCACTCATCTCAGCAGTAGTTCATCAGTTCAGGCCTGACTGAACAAGATACCACGTGGTCAATCCCTCCCTGACGAGATCGCTTCTTATTATCCAGCTCATAGAGAATCTCACGCTTGTCATTGCTCAGTCTATAACCTTTTCCAGCAGCGCGGTTACAGATATAACTCTACAACCTGGACGAGGCCGAGGTTTCACAAAAGAATAATACTGTCATCGGTCAGACCTTGAACCTTGTCTATTGGCAAGAAGCAAGACCAGTGTCCTTCGAAAGGTGCATAGCTTCTGCTGAGAGGATCGTGTTCTGTTATTGCACCCCTTCACAGGCCATGTGACTGCATCACACATTTCACTGACACATATTCATTCATGGCGAGGAAGCTCAATAGCTCCCACTGGGTAAACTGCGCTCAAGTAACAAGTACTCTTCGTGGACATGGGAATGCATCCCATCTCTGACCGACACTGCCTTAAAAGCAAAGAAAATTCCAAGGTAGTCTCCCATCCACCCTTTGAGACTGATCAATGCTACCCACAAGAACATGTACTGACAGCGTTTGCAGACCACCCCATCACTTACGCTTGACCATCAGTGACGGAGGTTCACACACTCATCATCATCATTATGTCTGATTTTAAGATGGTTGAGAACCGCAAGTACAACGACGAGGAAATCAAATACGTTATATCTCGGACCCAGGCCAATTGGCCCGCCGAAATCATTGCAAAAGCCTTCAAGCGGGATCACGGTGAATACTGGGCCAACCGAGAGTTCACCAAGAAGCAGGTGGCCTACATTCGATCCACCTACAAGCCTGCGCCGGGGTGAGTCCACCAACAGCTGCTCCAAGCTACCGATGAACCTGCCCGCTGATGGAATACTACAGTATGGTCAAGCCGTACACAGGCCCCATCCCTCAGTTCTCGAGATCCCCAACGCCGGAAGACAGTCCTGATATGGCCGCCCCCAGACGCAGCAAGCGCAAGCAAGCAGCCGCGACCGCCCACCATGGCTCCTCGAGCACCCAAGCCCCCGTCTCCGAGCGAGCTAGCAGCCCCGTTGCCGGACCGTCACGCAAGCGCCAGAAGATACAGCCCATGACAGACACTACTACTCATCATGGGGAAGCCTCCGTCTCCGAGCGTGCTAGCAGCCCCGTTGCCGGACCATCACGCACGCGCCAGGAGACACAGCCCATGACAGACACTACTACTCATCATGGGGAAGCCTCCGTCTCCGAGCGTGCTAGCAGCCCCGTTGCCGGACCATCACGCACGCGCCAGGAGACACAGCCCCCGGGAGACACTCCTACTCATCATGGGAGTTTCATTCAGGGCCAGAGCCTGACATCTGGTTTTCTGAGTGGTCCCTTGGTCAGTACAGACGATGTGCCGAGAGACGGGATCCCGGAGGAGCCTTTTGATGTCGACGCGAACGCTAACGATCTCTTCGCCGGGATGAACTATCATGCGTTGGAATCGAACCCGGCGTCGAGACAACTTAGCCTCAATCCCAGCAATCCCGGAATGATGGGCCCCGGCACCAGCCCTGCCCAGGGCTCGAGCATCCCGCATATACGCCGTCTGATTCCGGATTTTCCCCTCCAGGATTTCCCCCTCCAGTCCATCGAGAGACACCAGTCCATCGCCACGGGTGCCGGCACGAATGTCACCAACTCGGCTTTCCCGACGCCGCAGCAGCAACAAGATTCGCAGCTTGGCATGTCCGACCCCCAGCCCCTGATTCCCCCAGGGTGTACGGCGGCGAAGGCGATGGCGCACGACAGCTACGGCGTGTACTACTACGACCCGCACGACACATGCCTCATTCGGAAGGGCCACCGGCACGACATGGATGGCGGTGTGCACTTCACCAACGAGTTTGGAGTGATGCAGAGCCTACTGGCCATGCAGCGCATCGAGGGCCACGGCTTCCTGCTGGGCGCCGCCACGACCGCCCAGTCGATCCTGAACCTGGGCAGGATGCACCTCGCCAATGGCAGCGCTTATATCGACGTCAGGGACATCATGCGCCAGGCTGCCCTCATCGTTCACGACAACGTTCCTGAGGTCCTGGACCGCGAGCGCTTTCAGGTCCCCGAAGTCGAGGACATTCGGCGGCTGTCAGAGACGAACAGCCGCCTGCCCAGCGGTTATTCCTACGATCCATTCCATCGCCGCATCGTTCCGTATGACATACCGGGTCTCTCAGGAACCCAGGGTGGTGGGCAAGGAGGAGGTGCTGCTGGAAGCAGCAGGCCCTCCCGTCAGGGCAGCGGCCCTCCAGGTGCGGGAACTTCCTAGCTCTCTTTTCACGGTTTTCTCTCTCATCAGTGTCGCTCTGTGCTGGGTTGTGGCCCATCTTGAGCTGCCCACCTGGCGCCGTCGGACGGAAGACTTATACCCAGCGGAATTACAGTCCGAAGCTGGGACAACGAGGACAACTAGAAGAGCTACCGCGAAGCTGCTCACCGACAAGGTGGGACTTGAGTATCCTCTTGCCTGGCAGGTCACTCCCCCTTTGTCCGTTGTTGACGCCATTGAGTGACTCACCCCGAGCTAACACCCACCGCTTACAGAACATGTACCAAATATATGCGAATTTCACCCAGCCCCAACAGCTTTAGAACCTACTCTGGCAGTCAAGCAGCATTCAAGGGAGAGGGTATATGATTATCTACGGGCACAGGTATGAGACCCACATCACCAACTCCTACAGCCGCAAGTTACCTGGGCACATTCACTGACACAGTCATAACAGTCTTTCCGGGTCAATAGCCCACACGCGATGAATTTTCCTGCATTCATTTCCGGAGACACGATGAGTTAGGAGTCCGGTAAGGAAGGAAAAAAACGACTGAAACATTGGCGGATATAGGATTCCCTTCACTCTCTTTGCCGGGGACCAGATGTCAGTACACACGCGAGCTGGGGCAGGAGGAGTGTTTGGGCTACGGCTTGGAGAAACGGTCATGTTGGGAATAAGCAGCAATTTGTCGTAGCCCTTCGCAGAAACAACCCAATTGATCAAGATGTCCGCCATGCTATTGTCCCCTCTTGATGCTCGCTATGTATTGTCATATGGAGAGGTTTGAGGAAGGATGCCGGGCTTTATTGCAAGACACGAGCGACAATGAATGGGTGTTGTCGCCCGAGACCGCGAGAAACCTGGTCTACTCACTCCCAGCCTCGTAGCATGAACCACGGCTCGTCATGTTCTGGTTCCCGGTGCAGCAGTCACGGCCTTCCCTACCAACGACCCACACCGCGAATTCCCATGGAATACGGGCAGCAGTAGTCAAGTTTCGATCCCAGTTTCATTTCAGGAGAGACGTAAATTGTTTAGATTGACGTGCGTGATAGCTCCGAACCCCAGACAATGGCTCCACGCAAGAACTATGGAGATAAGTATATATATATATATATGTGTGTGTGTGCGTGCGTGTAGATATGGATACAGATGAACGGAGAAGAACAAAACAGCACAAAGAATATTTTGCCCTCCCCTGCCTGCACCTGTGAGCAGAAAATAAAGACAACTGAGCCTTCCGAATAGAGGGGGTATCGTGCTTTGGAGCGAGAACGAGCTGACTGGAGATGGAAACGTGAGGGAGAAGGGTTCGGTGGGTGGCTGTAGGAGGACACGGACACGTCGGGTGTGTTGTATGGAAAAGGTATATGTATGTGCGAGTGTGTGTCCGTGTGCTCCGTGCCTGTGTGAAAATGGAGAAGTCATTGACCGTTAGGATGGCCGCTCCAAATGGTGCAACTTTTTGGCGTAAAAATGTAACACGAGAAGTCCGCCGCCGAGGGTTGTAAATATGGGTATGTATCTGGTGGATGGTTGGTTGGATGATATCGCTTCGGCTGTTCTGTGACTAGCCCCAAGTAATCTCCAGTAAGATCGGAAGGAAGTTGTCAGAGTCCATAACGTGCGATGGCATCACACACGGCCAGGAAAGAAGCAGCCGGGACACTGTGTTTCTTCAATAGAGACAAGACGGCCCCCGCGGTCCCGTCCATCTCACACAGCAATGCTGACGTTCTTCCTGTTCTCGGCCTCCTCGATGGGGAACCCGTAGACAAGCCGGAACAGGTCCCTCAGGAACCCGTACTGGCCGGACCGGAGCGTCATCCACCCGACGCTCTTGGCGACGTCGGTGGCGCTGACCCGCTTGCCCCTGCTCGGCAGCGACGCGGCGGTGCGGAAAGTCGTGTCGGCAAGTACGAGGTTCTTGTAGTTCTGCAGCAGCGTCGCGTGCGCGGGCAGCGACCCGAAAGACCCCGTGGGCAACTTCTGCACGAAGGCCTGCAGCGACGCGCCGGTGTCGCCGGCCGCCGCGCCGCCCTCCCGGCTGAAGCCGATGTTCATGGCCGCCTTGAGGATCAGCATCTTGATCCGTGTCACGTTGATGTCCTCGGCCGAGGTCGTCGTCGTCGCAGTGCTGCTCGTCTTGGCGCTCGACTGCGAGTAGCTTGACAAGTTGCTCGCGCTGCTCGACCACCTCCCACCTCGCGACCCGCCCTGGCTGCCGCCGTCCTGGTTTGTGCCCAGAACGAGGATGTTGGGTATCTGCGGGCTCTCGCTGCCGGGAGAGATGGGCGTGTCACCCGTGTCCTCAAATTCGGTCACCGGGGTCTCGGGCACGGGTGGTGGTTGCTTCGTGCGGCGCGACTGCTGGTCTTCGGACATGCTCTTCAGGCTCTCGCGCTTCGAGTGGATGGAGGAGCGGCTCGTGGTTGATCGTACGTCCGACGCCTGGCCCTGCTGGAAGAAGTTGATCTGACTCGGTCGTGGAGTGCCTCGGTCCGGCCTGACCTGCGTCCACCCTTCTCTGAAGATGTCGCAAAGTTCCCAACAGGCTTGCACTGCTGATCCCAAGAGCTCCTCGTCCGGTGCCTTTCCGTCACGAGAATTCTGTCGCAGGCTGAACAGCATCTCGGCCAGTGACCAGCACGCCCTGAGCAGCGAGTCCGTCTCTTCCGCTAGCTCGCTCCGCTGCTTCATGAGGCGGTGGCAAAGAGTGATATAGAAGTCCAATGTCCTCTCGCGGAATGCTTCTGGCAAGTTCCGGCTGTCCTGAGCGCTGTAGAGGCTATTGGGTAACGATTAGATGCTATGCTTGCGATGTGCCGACGTGGTGGGGAGCCTCACTGGTTATTTAGTTCGAAGCTGACTCTCAGCACAGAGTCACCAATCTCATCCTTTCGTTGCCGCACATCAAAAAGCGACTGACAGAAATCTCGGCACAAATCCAAATTTGCCCGCCCGTTGAGCAGCTCAACAGCTTCGTCTCGGCTGTTATACAGCTTTTGGCAGAGCTTCCAACAGCTCTTCCAAGCTTTCTCATGGGCATCCGGTGTTCCGGAACTGTTGAAGACTCGCTCTCGATGGATGGAGCTCAGGTTGGCCAATGTGTTGCACAGGGTCCAGCACTCCTCCAAAGCAGCTCTCAATGCTCTGATCTCGGGCTCCTCCTCTATCACAGCTGGTGTTACGAATCGTTCGCTAGTGGCGGAATCTGGCTCAGCGTCGGTGTCTCCTTCGTGAATTTCTGGAATCACTAGCTCATGAAATTAGTCTACGCCTGCCGAAGATGCGCATTGATTCGCCTACATTCGAGACTGCTCGTGCTGCTGGACCGTAATCGAGAGGCGTCCGCAAAGACATCGTGCAGCTTCTGCGCCTGAGGCGTGGCGTTGTCCAGGGAAAATCGTGTCGGTTTCACATTCGTCGATATTGGCGGAGGCGTCGGGTGATTCAGAGTGTTCTCCTGCGAGGTTTCGATCAGCCTTAGATATTGGACCTAGGATCGCAGTTCATGTTACCTTGGCGGATGCTTCGCTGTCGGGAGGACTGAGAAGATCGTTCGGCTTCTCAGCAGATTTGTTCGGGTCTGACGATGCCTGTTTCCCCATTTAGTTTCCAGGACAAACTGCATCCATTTTCTCAACGCACCCATTGATGAAAGCTTTCGGGGGCGTGTATGACTGAAACGGCCTCTCCTTCACTCGAACTCATCCGCACGGCATCGGGCAAGTTCGTCCTCAGCATCTTGAGCTGCGCGGGAATTAGCAAAGGCTAGCAGGACCTGCGTACATGGTCCCATACCTGTGGCGGGCTTTCGACCTCTGACGCCGAGGGCTGGTCGCTCGTCTCCGACAGTGCTTCATCATCTATCTCCGTAGTCTCCGTGCCGTTCGAGGTTACAGGTGAGGGGCCAACGATATCACTGGAAGGGCTCAAAAGATGTGCGGAGTGTGGCCTCACATACGAGGCGGGCCGAAGGGTTTGGGAATCCATTGGAGTCGGAGTCGACCTGGGGCGGCGGTTCATCGTCAGCGCTGTTGAGCGATAGGAGACACAATCGAGCGGGAAGCAGATAGAGGCAAGTGGGGAGACTTGAGCACGTCTTCAAGAGGGTATCACTGACATGTCTTTGAATGGAGAGAAAGGAGAGACTAAATTTCCCGTGGATGACCTGAGTGGTGCCTCGAGAGCCATGACTGGGTGGCCGCCAGAGCTCTGAGCAATTGGTGCCAGGCGAGGCTGAGAAGCTCGTGTCGTCGTCGCAGGCGAGGCGTGGGACAGACAAGGGGCTCAAATCGGGCCTTCGGGGTGAACCATTCGCCGTGCAACCACGCTGGGAGGCGGCGGTGACGAGGGCCCCGGAAACCGGCCGTCGGGCGAAGCGAGGCAGACTGAAGGGTGTCGATGGCGGTCGCCGGGTGTTGGCCACCAAAATTTGCCGGTTGGTGACAGCGCGCCTGCTGTGGAAGCTTTCTGGGGAAGGACGAGACCAGGAGGAGGGGCAGGTGGCTATTATGAGCTTACAAGCCCTCGATGTCAAGGTAGGGTTGCTAGCACTAGGGAGGTGCAGCTAGACAGGGACAAGGCTCCAAGACCACCAGGCGATGGGGCAGACAAGTAAAACACGGCCTGAGGACGGGAGGGTGTGCCGAAAAGTATTGGCGACAGGCCTTCGAGAAGATTTCGAGAGAAGCAATGAATGAAATAGCCGGACTCGCAGAGATCTGCGCCAGGCGGAAGGGGCGTATCTTATCCGGGGCCTGGCTCCGTCTTGTCGGGTCTCGCTTCAATATGACTGGCCCAGAGGACAAGTTCGCACGAAGTGGCGGAGGGCTGGACAAGCAAAAGAACAGAAGGCGGACTGGAGACACTGTCGTTGCGACAATACTGTCTAAGTAAAGTGGTCGGCGTGGCTGCTGCAAGAGAGATAGATAATCTCCGTCGCATGCGCCTGGGCGTTCTAGGATTAGGTTCGCGCGAGTATCTGCAGTCAGTATGCGTGGGTATCCTGCCAGAGGATCGGTTGATCGAGTCTCGACCAGTGGGAGGTGCTCGGAGCCTCGTCGAAGTGCCACCAATGTGATTCGTCGAAGGTGAGCTCGAGGCACACGAGGGGACAGCAGCTCTCCGGAGCTCAGCTCTTTTGCGACGGTGTGATGGGCTCGAGGACGGATCGCGGGAGGATGGGTCACCAGTCCACGGCGAACTTGAAAAGGCCGGACGGGGCCGTGATGTTTGCAAAGCGATCGAATCCTACTGCTCTTTCGTCGCAATCACGAGCAGGGCTTCCTCGTCGGGTATCGCAAGGAGAGATGGGAGTGTGTGAAAGGTTAGGTTGCCTGCGGCTTCGCACTGCCGCAATGGCGGTCGCTGCGACGAGGATGTTCTATCGCGGTGCGGTGCGATGCGATGCAGTGCTCTGGTAGACTAACGATGGGTTTAATGTGGGAATTGACCACTTCAGCCTGCAGATGCGCGTCGGTCTCCCTCTCCCTCCTGCCGCGAGCTCCTCTGGACGGCGGCGCAGCCAGTAGGAGGCCGGCAATGTGCCGATGTGGTGGATGCCCAAGGTTGTCTACCACTTGTGAGCTGCATGAGACGACAGGCGTCGGCGCTTAGAGGTGGTGGTTAGCTTGGATGGCTCGCTTCATCCAGCAAGTCACATCCCTTGTCCCTGGGCCACCCCTGTCGATAGCATGCCGCACTCGTGGTTGAGATGGGCACCGGAACACTTCCTGAGAACCCAAAAGCCACCAGGCCGAACCATCACCGTCTCTGCCTCGGTGCGAACGTCCCAGCCGGTCGGGTAGCAAGCAGGGAGGTGGAGCATGCCGACCGAGACATGGCACCATCTTTGCCTGTGAGCCAATGGAGCTTGGGTTGTTGGAGCTACACACGCCCGGAAGACCGAGCTGGTTGGCTGGCGGGCAGACTGGGTGCGTGGTTGATCTTCTCAAGAGCTAGACTGCCTGTGTGCCAAACATGCTGGTGCCATGTGTCATGGCATGAACGGAGCAGAGCAGAGCACCGCACACGACATAACACATCGGCTGGCCGCTCGAGTTGAGTCGAGCGCGTGCCGGAGACCACAGACATCGAGCCTGGGCCGACCACATGATGCTGTGCTCCGGAGCATGTTGGGCGCCACCGGTGGCACAACACTTTGTGCAACAGGATGGACGGACGTTGGCTGAACACAAAAGTCCCGAATGAGGTGGCTGCTGACTTCACGGCCATGCTCAATCGCGATGCGTCATGACGGGCATATTTGAGCCTCCTTCAATTGCTTTCTCCCCCGCCTTACAGCCCCAAGAGAGAGGCCTCGGCACTTTCTCTGTCTGCGCCGCGAGCATCAGCACGGAGAGTCGAGAAGGGCTGGACTCGGGCTAATTTCTGATTGCGTCCCAAGGACCCCTCCCCCTCGGTGGGCCTTTGGTGGTGCTGGCTTACTTGCCTGGCTCAATCCCGCAACGAGGCATCCCACGCACCCGATGGACTGGGAACTGCGTCATACTGAGTTTAGCGTGCAGCTATATTTGGGGCTTCAGGGCAGATCACCCCACTGCCTCTGCCTGTTAAAGAAACGAGACTGTTCTTGAAGTAGTCGCGCACGTTCCGAGCCTGTCCATGTTGATCAATTGACGACAGGACAGGAAGGGGATGGCCGATAATACTCAAAGGAAAAAGAGCAGCGGTGTGCATATTTTCTCTTTTAGGCAAGTTGATGAGCAGAGCTGGGCAGGACCGGGTTGGAAGCACGAAGGAGGGATTCGTCCGAGGTGTTGGACGGCCGCTCCCAAGCAGAGCCAGGCCTCCAGGAAGGAGCCAAGGAAGTGATCCCCGCTTGCTACTTGGTTGACAGTGCCTGTGGGTCATCCCTCTAGCGCAAGAGCTTGACCCCTACCGTTGACACCAGCGACCTTGGCCGGGACGAGTGAGCTTCCAGAGATGCCCGCCCCTCAGGCACACCGGTAAATCTGGCATTGCCGTCTGACATGTACATTCTGCCGTCACCCCGTCACCTTGCCATTCGGCCATCTGCTTGGTCGCCCTACGAGAATTAACTTGTCTGAGTTGAAGCATCCCCGTCAACCTTGCCTTGCTGCTGTGTGTGGGAGTGTGGCAGTCGGGCGTGGGGAGCGACGGAGAGGAGGACATTATGAAAATTCAGATCTGCACAATTCAATTGCAGCGTAGCGTCCGACTTCAGTCTGCGCCTGCGCCGCACACGAGCATGTCAAGTCAAGCGCGTGAAACAACTTTCCTGCATGTTGGGCCGACGCATTGCATAGGACTTCCTGATGCGGCCAATATCTCCTTGACGACTCCCTTGCCGAGGCTCGACTGCTCAGTCAAACCTCGCCAGCTCGGTCATTGTCCTCAATATCCCAGTACATACACAGTAGGTAGGCAGCGGGCGTGGCCCCAATCTGGCCGCATCTTAGCCGCTGGGAAGGGCTGTAGGTTTTTTAGATTTGACGAAGACGCGTCGATGTTGATCCTGCATCGCGGTAAGTGCGAGATTTGGTCTAGATTGGCATAGAAGCAACAAACATGAACTGCTTAGCCAGCTCGAAAAAAGACTGTTGGCCCGGCGGAAGCTCAGTCAGACACCCTGCAGAGCCGCGTCTGTTGCCCCAATTGTGTGGTCAAAGAGATGGCCACGAAGCTGGCCACATGCAGGGGCAGCGCAGGGAGAGACCACGGAAGAGGCCCGGTAGGCATTTCATTTGTGTTACCAGTGTCTATTATAAACGCCGAACCACGATGCGCCTCCTCTCACAGGTGCCTAACCTTGTCGGAAAGCGGCCTCTGCATAATCTCTCCAGGGCGTGAACCTCGTCTCTTGTAGTGATTCCAGTCCAGTCCGGCCTGGCATTTTAGAGCCACTCCTCCCTGGACGTGGGCACAGTCATGTCCAACAGATCATCCGCGGCCGTCGTCGCGGTCCCGGCCGTGCCTGCTCAATGCAATATGCCATTTTGCCGCCACGCAGGCTGATCTCGTGCTGTCCTTTGTTGTCGCTGTCGCGTGGAGTATGCCTCGAGCCATGTAATCCTCTTGAATCCGCCTTATTGCCTAAACGCCACGCAGTGAAAACTCTTGCTTTACATCTCGGCTTCAACTTTATTGTGGGTTGTCGTGGGCAAGGCTGCTCTTCTTGACCTCGCGTCCGTCTGGGGTGTACCTGCAAGCAGTCAGTCATTTGCTTTAATGCGCGACCAAGCAGGTGGGCGCCAGCTTCAGCCTTGACGTTGGATCTTCAAAGGCCGTAGCATACTTGAGCAGCTTCTCGATCAGGTCGACGTGGGTCATAATCATACGGCGGCAGCAGTACCGCTTGCAGCCGAGCTGGTCCATGGCGTCTCTATTGCATCGCATCGCGTCGCGTCAGCCCAGCCCGATCATACAGACTAGCTCCCATCGTATCTTGGAATAATCTCACCCATCAGGGACGTTCTGGTCAATCAGTGCCAGGTAGCGCTCCCAGAGATCTCCCGTCACCTGCGCTGCCGTCAGCCATTCTGTACTGGGGCCTGTCGAGCTGGAAGGGCTAGCGAACCTTCCCGCAGGAGAAGCAGCGGATGGGAATAATCATCTTGATGACTGTCTCCGAGGATAAACAGAGCAGACTGGGTGATTCGATGCGGGTCGAAGGCCCTGCGATGCCGTTTGGTTGATTGATCGACGTCGGAAAGCGGAATGTATGAGGCGTAAGGCGTAGATGCCCCAAGACTGGAATTCTTCAAAGCGGCCGGGAGAGGCTAGGCCCACTATAATTTCTTATCGCTCCCTTATCGTGATATTTTTCAGCAGCAGAACCCTTGTACCTGAGTTTTTGCAGACGGCCATGCTCGCCCATGTTCTACCTGCTGCTGTTCCGGCCCAGCACAATATCTCGACTCAACCCACCATGGCTTCTTCAAAGTCGCAGTCCAGCAAAGGTGCAGACAAGCGGAAAAGAGAAAAAGTAGACCAGGAGGATCTGTCGCACAAGAAGAAAAGGAGGCAAAAGCAGCAGCAGGACGACCAGGAGGGCACCCCACGCGCATCGCCCAAGAGGAAAGCAGCAGCACCTGCCGCCGAGGACCAGCACGCTTCAGAAGAGGATTCGACCTTCAAGGACCTATTCTCCAAGCACAAGCCACGGTCCCAGTCCAACGGCGAGAGCACAAAGTCCAAGGCCCTACAGAAATGGAGGATCTCGGAGCCAATGGGCGGCAGAATGTCTGACATAGATCCCATTTTCAGTGCCGATGAAAAGTGAGCCCGGGTCCCTCGCAAGCTTCGAGTTCGAGTGTGCTGACGGCCATAGGTCCCTCCTCGTCGTCTATCATACTTCCCTCCAAGTCTACTCGGTTGCCGACTCCCTCCTCGTCCGCCGAATCGCTCTGCCCGTGGTCGGCGCAAACAATGGGGCACCCTACCTTGTGGCTGCTGCCCTCTCCCAGGTTACGCCAGAGCTGGTTTGGCTTGCGTCTTCCGACGGCAGGATATGGCGGGTAAATTGGAGGACAGGATCTGGTGTGGACGAATCTCTTAGAACTGGTGCAGGCGTTATACACGATATGACCGTTGGTGCCGTCACCATTAACAACAAGCCATCCGATGTCTTATACGTTTCGGAGAGCATCAAAAACAACAGCAGAATCGTCGCCTACGACACTTCTGACTTGGCGAATCCTACGAGCCAGGTGCTGCAAAACCAGTCAGGCAAATCGAATATTTTGCAAACGACAGACGGGGGCAGCATTCTCACTGCCGTCGCAGGGAACACGCTCATGGTGGGTGCTTTGCAGCAGAAGAGTGTTGGCAGCGTTGAGGGCCTGGCTTACGACTTCTACTCCATCAACACCAGTGACGAAGTCTCCTGTCTGAGCGCAAGGCTCGCATCAAAAAAGACAAGCTCCAAGAAGAAGGCCTCACAAGAGCCCAGCGATCCTGTACTCGATGTTGCCGTGGGAGGCGTTCGAGGAGCCATCTACATATACTCGGATCTTCTCTCGCAATTACGGGCTAAATCGCGAAAAGGACTTGAGATACCAAAGAAGCAGCACTGGCACCAGCGGGCCGTTCACAGCATTGCTTGGTCACCTGACGGTAGGTCTGAGCAAGGTTCCTCAGTTGGAGTTCCGCTGCTAACGCTACACAGGCAACTATCTGATATCTGGAGGCTCAGAGTCTGTGCTCGTACTATGGCAACTGGACACCGGCAAGCTTGATTTCCTTCCTCACCTGGCAGCGAGCATCGAAAATGTCGCTGTGTCTTCCAGCGGCTCCTCATATGCTGTTCATATGGACGATAACTCTGTCATGGTCCTTTCTACGGCCGAGATGAAGCCGACGACCTACGTCTCCGGCCTCCAGTCCCTGGTCTTTGATGTTCAGAGACCCAAAGATGCACTCGTGGGCAGAGTGTTCGAGGGCCTGAGAGAGATCAACGCACCGCTGGCCGCAGCGATTGACCCCAAGGATCCATCGCAACTGCTTATCTGTGTCGGGACTAGCCAGCAAGCCAGTCGCACCGGACCTCTCCCCGTCACACCTTTCCTGCAGCGGTTCGATCTGGGCTCGTTCCAAAGCATATCTAAACAACCACTCACACGGACAAATACAACAGAGCTGTATACCACGCCGAACGGTTACCCCATAGTCGAGCCGAGGGCGTGCCAACTTGCATTCTCATATGACGGGAGGTGGCTTGCCACGATTGACGAATGGGAGCCGCCAGAGCGAGACATAGCCGCACTCACTGAGGGCTCCAATGCCGCGGCACTGGAGTACTCACGCGAGCGACGGGAGATCTACCTGAAGTTCTGGGAGACGAAGGAGGACGGCACAACCATGGAGCTGTCGAGCAGGATCAATGGTCCTCACTCGACGCGGCATTCGGAAGACGTCTTTGATATTGCTGCAGACAAGGTGTCCAACAAGTTCGCCACGGTCGGTGAGGACGGGGCCGTGCGGATATGGGCCCCCCAGCTCCGCGAGCACGACGGCCTCGCGACCACTGCCCCCAACGGCCAGACACTGGTCAGCTGGTCCTGCGTCCGCACGATTGCTCTTGGCGAAAGCATCAAGTCCCAGGATGAATTGTTACCCCTGGGCGGTCGGGCGACGTACAAAAAGAGCGGGTCCTTGACGTATTCCGAGGATGGCTCGATACTGTTCGTCGCCTACGGTCATTACAACGAGATCGTCATCTATATCATCGACATGGAGTCGGGCGAGATTCGCAACACACTCCACGACATGTGCAAGGGCGCGATCCGGTCGCTGCAGCTCCTGAACTCCTGTCTGGTCATCCTGTCACAAGACCTCGCCGTGTACGATCTCGTGGCAGATGAGCTCCGGTACGGCGTCAAGCTTGGGGAGAGGTCCGAGGCCGCCGCGCGGCTGACACACCTCGCGGTCGACCAGGCCTCGAGGACCTTCGCCATCTCGGTGCCTTTCCTCAAGGGCGCCAACGGCAAGCTGTCGCGCGGCGCCGTGTCGGAGGTGGCGGTCTTCGGCCTCGACGACAGCGAACCGCTGCTCATGCAGAAGCTGCCCCAACTGCTCACCTCGGTCCTGCCGGCCGCCGGCTCCTCGGGCTTTATCGCCGTCGACTCGGCCGCCCAGATCCGGCCCATCACCGAGGGCGCCGACTCGAGCAACATCGCGCGCCCGCTCTCCGAGCTCAAGCTCGACGACCTGCCGCCGGACGAAGAGCCCGCCGCCGAGAGCAAGGTGATCCTCCTAAACGCTGCTGGCGAGGACGACGAGGAGAACGATAGCGAGGACGAAGCGGCCATGGACGTCGACGAGGACGAGGACGACGCCCACGCCACCGTCGTCGCGCCGCAGCGGCTGGCTGAAATCTTCGACGCCGCCCCTGCCTTCGCGATGCCGCCCATCGAGGACACATTCTACCGGGTCGTCGGGCTGTTCGCGCAGAAGCCCACTTCTCCATGAGAGTATAGATTAATGCAAAATAGCCGGAGGGACTTTCTTCACCCGGGGATATTGCATGTTGACCCAACGTCGGAGTGAGGGGCCCTAGCAGGGGGACAACGGCCAGGGGTGGACGAAGCCGTCCCACCAATCCTGCGCCCGTCGTAGGGGGCCGTGGTCGAGGGAAGAAGACGCCCACCCGTCTCACGCTAGGGGCAGAAAGATCAGCCGCGCCCCTCGCGGCCTGGATGGAGGCCGCTCACCCACTGCAACGGGATCAACGGCGGCAGGAGCTGGGCGGGCAGGTACATTGGGTCGAGCGGAGGACGAAGACCCGTCGTGGCCCGGCTGCGGAAAATGGAGTGGCGAGACACCTGTTATTCCCCTTCGTGAGTAAATGGATGAGATCGATACCGCAGGGTAGGGGAAGGGTTTAAGGCCGGGGGTTGGAGGGCGGCGGGGCTGGCAGGGCAGTTGTAAAAGAGCGTCAATACCCAAGGACGTCGTCCGTCTACTATCATGTGTGATGTCCACATGATAACACTAAAAAAAGAGGGAAATTTAAGTACGTCAAGTCATCATGTGATATGCATTATATGTGTCTCCCGCATCCGGCCTCCACCCATTACCCCCTAGTAACAGGTATGACAAACAGGTCTCGTTGCAGCCTTGATCAGTCTGACGGAGGTAAACATCACACAATAAACCCAAAGCACCGGGAGAAAATTTAAGACACGCCGCGCCTCCCTCGCTTACAGACGACAGTGCTCATTGATGAAACCAGACACACTGCGGTTTCATATTACCTGACCGCAAAGCTATCCGGGAACAGTATCCCATTCGCAGTAGCAAGAACCAGCCGCTCCGCCTCGCCCCCGGTGGCGTCGTCCTCGTCCCACGCCAGCAGGCCCGTCGCCCGCAGCGCGGCCTCACCACCAGCCTCGTTGACCTCCTGCACGCCGGGCCGGCCCATGTGGAAGCTCTCGCCGCCGCCGCCGCCGGCGAAGTCCGGGCCCGGGAAGCCCAGCAGGAAGGCCTTGCGCTGCCGGGCCAGGAAGAGGGCGTTGGTCTGTGTCAGGGGGCAGGCGGGGATGTAGAGAAGGGTCGTCACTGTTGATGAGGTTGACGAGGGTGATGGTGACCGGGAAGAAGACGATGGTCTTCTCGAGCGCTGTGGCGTTGGGGGAGGAGTCTGCGCCGTGGTGGGCGTTGGCGTGGGCAGCGACGGGTTCATGGCGTATGCCACGTCCGGATGGAATAAAACATAGTCGCCCGGCCGTAGGTGGCACCGGGACGAGCGTCCGGTCGAGGAGGAGGTGTGGGTGGAGCAGGGCGTTAATCTCTTGAGATTGACACGGCTGTGCTCCGTGGAGGATGGAGCTCTGCGACGGGGTCAAGTCCCAATTTGACGGGTCGAGAAAGTCCGCCGCGCGCTGACCCTTGCCGACCCAGGGCTTTCGGGGTGAGAAGAAGGGCCTCAGAAGCCAGTAGGCAGTCACTAGCCTCACGGGCAGCGCGCAGATGGCCATGGGTGGTGATGGCAGGTACGATGATGACGAGTCTTTATGACAATCGCTTGTGCCCAAGGAGAAGACGCCCTGAAACATGCGGAAGACACTGCAGGTGTTGGCCCCGTTATACAGGTCACTGGTAGTGTTGAGCCTGGTGCTGCTGTCCCAGGGGTCCCAGTCTTCCCAATGGCCCATAAAGATCTCGCGGTATGTCGCCTTCTGGGAACGCCCGCCATATCCGTCTGCTTCCCATCGTTCGACACTTCCGCCGTCAACTTGGGCCGTGACAGGTAGAGGGAGCTGGGACCTTGGAGTCTCGTGGGGACTTCGGCTTCGGTCGGATATGAACACGCGGTCGGCGTAGGCCACGGGGAAGTTCGTCGTGATGCGTGTCCGTGAGTCCACCAAGTGGTCAACAGTGGAACCGTCTGATGAAGTCGCTGCTAGGGTCGAGTGGTGCCAACAGCCGTTCATAACGAATGTCTGCGCCTTGAGCATGTTTGGATGTGCTCGAGCCTTGAGCTGGGCAAGACTCCAATAAAGCTCGTACATTTGAGGGTCGTTCGGCGACGACGCTCTGGTATGGGGGTTATCGGCTATGTATGTGTCAAGATCTCTCTTCATAGCCCGGGCCTCGTCTTCCGGGACAACATTTCGGATCACCGCTGCGCCTCGAACTTTTAGGTCATCCAGGAAAGCATCTCTCTTTGCAGGAGCCTCAAGATCTTGAAAATCAATGGTAGGTATGACAGGGGTCTTTGCTTCGGCGATCGATGCAACTTCTTGTCGAAGTTGCTTAAGGAGACGACTCCATGACTCCGCAATCGCTGTCTCATTGCTTGATACCAGATCGGCCTTGACCTGCGCAAATCGTTTAGGCAGAGACGGAATGCCGTCCTGGGGGGACATCGGGATGATCCTGATCCTCTTGTGAGGTGCCTCCTTGAGGTTCCTGAGTGTGTGTAGAGGCGTAGATGACTTTACTGCCATGCTTTTCGACATTAGGGAGAACGTGGCAAGTCGTGGTCTCCATACACCGATAGGGAGCACCTACTATAGCCCTCTTGTTGGAAGAAGACTGGCATCCTTTATACACCTGCAGGCCCCTGGCATTGTGTCTCCCGGTCGGGCCATGCATGCAAGGAGTACAGACTCCGGCGGGCACTCGAGGGGGAAGGTAGCTTCTTGCATGCCTTCTGTGAAGCCGCGGTCTAGAGGCATGTGAACTTTGGCCTTAAACTCTACACCGGTCGGTATTAAACTGGAGCCTCATTCGGGTGAGAGAGGCAGATCTTGGAAGGAAAAGGGAGTTGCACAGCTTCTGTAGCCAGACCCTGATAGCCGCGACGCGGGCCGCAACGCCGAAAGCGAATTCTCGCTGCGTAGCATTCCTTGCAACCAATGGGAGAATTCGAATCCGCCCATCGCGTAGGGCTGGATCCCTCGTATGGTCGACCAGCCCGGACCTCAACACAATAAACGTGTTGCGTTGGCGCATTGCTGACGTCTCATCGGTCCCTGAGCCGCTGGAGATTTATGTTGCATATTAGTCCAAGTGATTTTAGCCAGATCATGCTTAAACTCTCGGCCCCATCCCCATTGCAACCAAGTCACCTTAGCTTCGTGAAGCCAGCGGATCGATCACTTTCGGTGGCCGATTGTGCTACCACGCTCTAGAATTCGAGACTGCCGTTCATATCAGGGAGCTGCGGTTGCGATATTGGCCTTGGTTGCCAATCAACTACGCTAGTAGAAGAGCACAGCGAATTGATGGGAAGCAGCTGGCAAGTCACTCCTTCTATGCCAGTCATGTGGACTAGGGGGAGAGCACAGCTCGTGCATGTCGACTCTCTCGGTCTGGAGGACTTCGTTGGTACTCGGCCTACTGGTAGAGCCCACGAGACGATGATCAGATGTGGATACTGTACCCCGCTGCCAACGCCTGACAATGAAGGTAGCTGCATGGTGTTTTGGGCATGCCACTCCCAAGTCACAGATACATGGGTGTGGGTTTTATGTGGCGTCGACATTGCCAAGACAGTGAACTATCTGGCCTCGAAGGTTGAAATAAACTAACACATTGAGCCGCGAACGAGTGACTTTGGCATGTGAGCGACCAATCAGTAGCTCCAGACGGCCAGAAATCGCAGTAGGCGTTGTAACCTGCCGCGGGGGTGGATCGGGAAGGGCGGAACGCCTTGTTAGGCATTGTACTGTTACTGATGAACCCTCTTTTGATGACTATGCTCAAAACAGAGCTCTATCGAAGGCTATTGACGGTGAGAAAGCACTGAAGTGGGTCTTGTCTCTGATCGGCAACTGAAGTTTCGGGTTGAATTGCGTCGGATCCGAACTGTAGCGCTCCAATCCTAGATGGAGCAAGGAAAATGATCCTGACGCAGGGCCTCGCTGGATATTGGTTTCTCCGGCGACACGGGCTAGCTGACCAGCTGTGGACAGACAGCAGGCAGACAGCGCGATGGACACATTCAGTACCTCCACATTTTCACCGGTGTGTAGAGAACTTCATGGGTTCGGAAAGAATTGCGAAGATCCGTCTCCGGAGGGAGGTCCAAACTCGGGCTGCGATGCTTGTCTCATGCAAGCTCGACCCAATTCAGCGTAGCCAAGCCCAATCTGTGATACAGCATTATGTCCCCGACGGATGAAAGCCGTCATTGTTGGGTAATTCGGTAGAGTAATGAAATGTCGGCCTGCTTTTGGTGATTGCTGCAGGCGTTACCAAGATACGGACCAAAGATCCGGTGCGGTTCTCAAGGTCCTTGGATCAAGCCGGCAAGGAAGCCTCTTGCCTGATCGGGGTTGGCAGAATCGGTGAAGGCTTGGACCATATGGACCGGTCCACGACTAACAGCCTTGTGGTGCGGCAGGTGGATGACAAGCAGGAAATCCAGATAAGATAAGAGCAAAAAGAAGGTCCCGTCTGGATCGTCATGTTGTGCCATCCATTGATCCTGTCTGTTTTCTCGTGGTCGCAGGTCCCCGACAATTTCTTGCCTTTGGAACGGCAATCGCCTTCTCAACCGGAAGCTCCGACCGAGTGCGAGGGAAATCCAGGAGTCTAGTCGACTCGAGAGCGTCGCAGACAACACCCTCGAGGATGGCCAGTACACCACGGACCCAGTAGTGCCCAACAGCTCTCGAAGACGGATAAGCGGCGATCCCATTCCAGGACGACTGACACTAGGGTGCGAGCTCAGACCGAGGCAAATGGAGCAGCTGCTGAGCTCTGCTGAGCAACCATCAGGATTGCTTGCTCCGCTTTGATCGTCGAGGTGCAGAAGATGCTTCAATGGCACCCTCCTGCCTCCTCTTGGTGGCCACAGACGTGGTCTTTTCGGGGGCCGCCGCTGCGGTGTTCGGAGTACCTGCCGGTGGCTTAGTTGGCGAACTTGCGCCGGTGTCGTTCAAGAGGACATAAGCCACCCGCTCCACATCGATTGCTTTGACACAGAGTCGTTTGGCCAGCTTCTGTGAGTTCTCGTGGAGGTCCTTGTATTCCTTGGCATTGTATTTCATGTGGCCTCTCCTCCCGTGATCGCACAGCCAGTAGAAGGCCTCGTCCGCAAAAAAGACTATATTCTGAGGGTCGTGGACAGCCAGAAGCAATGAGGCGGTGGCCGGACCGATCCCCTTCAGTTTTGTTAGCACGTCGATGGCTGCGGAGGCGTCGGCTTTCTTGGTGTAAATGTCCAGCGCGCTCGTGGCCGTGTCCTTGACGAAAGATTCCTCATTTGAGGACACGAGCTTCATCAGAGTTGGGCGGAACTTTCCATGCTTGCTGTTGACAGGTCAGATGGCAGGCCCAATATTGCCAGATCAGTCGCGCTCCCCACTACTGGTCAGGAGCCAAGGGGGCGTTGGACGGCGGGTCGACAAAAATAGAATAGGCTCGAGTGAACCCGAGGATTAGGCAGGTAATACGCACAGCTTCCATTCGACTAAAGTTTGCACATCCCCAAGCTGCATCGGCCGGCTTGGACTGGTCGCGGCGAACAAGGCAGGGGCCTCCACGTAACGGTAATGGTCTAGCTCTGCAAGAGTCTTCTGGCCAGGTTTGGCTGTGGACTCGTCAGCTTTCGGAATCAATATTGGGAGGGAGAAGGGGCCGAGAATTCCATACCTCCTTTAGAGGCAGATACGGCTTCGATGAGCTGGTCGTATTTTGCGAGGGCGTCGCGGAATTCCTGCAGGGTGATGTCCTCCGGACTGGGGAAATGGCTGTCCACCATGTTGGCCTGTGCCCCCGTCCTTTGTGAGCATGAGGCGAGGGTTGTTATTCGCAGCCGACGCGAGCTGAGAGTCCCAACGATACCACGATATGGCGGCTTGTGCTTGTTTCTTTGGCCACCAAGGACTGTCGCCCGCCAGCCGCGCTGCACTGCACGGCAATGCGCGATAGGCACGGCCTCGGCGAATTATACAGGAACCTGCAGCAGGCCAACAACGATTGACCGCTGAAAGGGCTGGGAGCTGGAGAACTGGGACGGCACGGCGGACCGCACACGATGAGATTTAGCCACAAGAGAAGCAGAGCAATGGATGATGCGATATATACAAGTTTGTTCCGGGCTGGCTGATTGTGGAGCAAGGAAGAGAGAGGGTTGACGGCGCTGCTTGGCCTCTGTCATTCAAGAGGATAGCGGGGTGTGATGTGTATTGTGTACAAAAGATGAAAGCAATGACGACTCCATCAACGTCCGCCGCTCGAGGTTGAAATTGAGGTCGCGGTCGATCACCCGGGTCACCGCCAACCCTTCCTTTCTGGACCCTTGGAGGCTCCTTCCGACAGCCAGACAAGAGTGTGGACCCTTGATGCCGCTGCGTGTGGAAAATGAAACGCTACCCCCCCTTGTCATTTTAACTCACGCTCCCCCTTTTGCATAAAAAAAAAGGCCTTAATATATATACTTATAAAGCATTAACTTATATTAAGCCCTTCTTTATTTAAGCATACTTATATAATATTTTTATATCTTTTTTATATATAATATATACCTTATATTTCTTATTTTTTAATAATTATTTATATAATGTTATGAGCTTGGCCCCAAAGGGGCTCCAGGCTGGCTAGCGCCAGAGTTGTGACAGTATCTGTGTATTTTGTATTTCAAAATACAAAATACATAAATACATGTATTTGTATCTGTATTTAAATACTGTATTTGTATTTATATTTATATTTATATAGGCCTTGTATTTTATATCTGTATTTGTATTTATATTTGTATTTTTAAAATTTTAAATCTGTATTTTATATTTAAAATATAAAATACAGATATAAATATAAGTTATATAATATTTAATTTAAATCTTATGATTTTAAAATAAAAGGAAATAATATTTAAATTTTATTTAATTTAAGCATTTTAAATATATTTTTATTTAATTTTATTAAAAATATATAAATACTTTAAAAATAAAAAACTTAAGGTAGAAACTTATTAAATAAGAAGATAAGATTTAGATAAGAAAATAAGGTTTTTTTTAAAAAAATACTTATATGTTATATTTAATATCTTTTTAGAGAAAAAAAACATAAAAATAAAAAAAATATATTTAAATAGCTAGTTTTAAGCTTACTTTAAAAAGATTTTTAATAAATTTAATTAATTAATATTTATATATAATGTATTTTATATTTATATTTTATATTTATGTATTTAAAATACATGTATTTGTATTTGTATTTGTATTTTTGTATTTGTATTTGTATTTTGTATTTTTAAAATTTTATGTATCTGTATCTGTATCTGTATTTTTAAAATTTTCTGTATCTGTATCTGTATCTGTATTTTGTATTCTGTATTTTTTGTATTTTCACAACTCTGGCTAGCGCCTTCTTCCATAAGCTGCAAAGCAACAACCTTTTAACTATTAAGCCAAAAGGTACGTAATAATCCAAGCTCCCTTGGATTATCTAGCCACACTATATAAGGCTTGGGCTTCTAGCCCAAGCCTATTACATATAATTATTATAAATAAAAAATATTAAAAAAATATTATTTTATATATATTTATAATAATTATAAATATAAGCCTTTTTTTTAATTATAATTAAGTTTTTTTAAAAAATAAAAAGTAATATAAATGCTATATAATTATGTACATATTAAGGTATTTTTTTTATGCAAAAGGGGGAGCGTGAGTCAAAATGACAAGGGGGGGTAGCGTTTCCGGACCAGAAGAGCCGACCCAAGGAATTAGCTGTGGTCCGTGCGCCCCTCGGGGTTTTCCCACCTGGGCAGGGTCGAGACTCTGCGATCAGCCAGGGTCCAATGTCCAAGGCGGCCCTGCAATAGGAGGGGGGCACGGGGCTTCTAGAATTCTGCCTGACCAAAAGTCTCTCCGTCCCTATTCCCTCGCTCCTGTGTCCCAAGATTTTCTTTTCCACCGCAGTCTGCAGCCTCACCACCCGAGTCCTCTATCAACAGCCACATCATCATCCCACTGTCCATCAAATCAAAACGCTCACTCGACAAATCACCACCAACAACTCTCCAGAACACTCCTCAAAATGGGTGGCGGTAACGTAAGTCCCCTCTCCGTCGCTAATCACCCCTCTCCCCCACCCCCATCCCCATCTCCTGATCACCGGTCATTGATCTCAGATCGCTGACCGCCATCTTCACACACAGGGAGCCAAGTCTGCTCAGAAGCGGGAGCGTGCCGCAAAGAACGCCGGCAAGGAGGCCAAGTCCCAGCTCAAGGTCAACGAGTCGGCCAAGGACATCCAGTGCAAAGTCTGCTTCTCGACCTTCCTCAAGACCTCTCGTGCTCCTGCGTACGCAAACCCACTCCCTCCCACAGTCCCAGGACGGAACCTCAACTCGAGGGACAAAGGACACCCTTCGCTAACAAATCCATGTGAAACAACAGTCTCACCGAACACGCCCAGAACAAGCACTCCAAGTCCCTGACGGAGTGCTTCCCCACCTTCACCGCCTAGGCAGTTCTCTTAAATGGGAGCCGGCCATGGTGATTGCGTTTACGAATGTGGTGGTGAGGGCCTGATAGGCTTTGACTATGATGGAGTTACGAGCATAGAGCGAGGGGCGTATACCACTGTTTGATTTTGGCAATTTCGGGTGGGAAACAAATAATCAAAACCACATGCACAAATCCGGGCCACCTGTTCTTCGTCTGCCTGTCCCTGTGGGTGCTTTGAACTGTCTACCCTACATCTCAAAACTAGTGCGCCCTCACTGCCTTTGCCTGAGAACCCCGATCACCACCATCCACCGGCACCGGCGGTGACGGCGGTGACGGCTGAGATGCCCTCGCCTGCTCCTCCCTAATCTGCGCCAGTATATCCGGGTACCAACGCTCGCCGACGTCAGGATGGCTCTTGACTCGATTCCTCAGCGTCGCCTCACCCAGCGTGCGCGCCACGCCTCCGCCGCGGAAGGTGAACTCGACATCGTCGAGCCGTTGGCCCCCATTCGCCGCCAGCACAGCCTCGCGCAAACGCCGCACCTCCTCCGGCACGGCGCCGACCCCGACGCCCTCGAGGTCCTCGAACGTCGTATCAGCCGCCACGCCCTGGAAGAACGGCACCGAGAAGCGCGGGCCCTCGCCTGCACGCGGGCTTAGCACCCTGTGCGTCGTTGAAGTACAGACGCCGCGCGTCAGCGCCTCCATCCCTTGTCCGATCGCCACAACCAGCGTCCCCTCGCGCGGCGGGCAGTCGATCCACTCACCCCGCGTGTTCTGCGCCTGCAGGCCCTTATGACCACTCGCCTGGAGCAGGTAGCTCGTTAGCATAGAGTCCTTGTGCGGGCCAACGCCCTGCCTGGCACTGCTGTCGTCGCCGTCGTCGTCATTGCCGCCGCAGAGGCCCAGCTCCCCCGCGTCAGGGTACCGCACGATCTTGAGCTTATGCTGCTGGTCCGGGGCGCCGATGTATTTGTCGAAAGCGCCCGACGGTAGCCCCACCGCCTCGGCCACCAGGCTTGTGAAGCGCACCGACACGCCTGACATGAGCCGCATGTACTCCGCATATGTGGCGCGGAAGCCCGGGAGTACGGACTCTGAGGGCCACTGGTTGGGCGCGAGCAGGTTGTGGTGCCGCGGGGCGTCCGGGCCCGGCATCGGGTGCTCTGTCGACAGGTCGATCTGCTCCCGGTGGTCTATCTTGCCTGCTGTGATCTCTGCTGACAGGCGGCTGTAACCCAGGAAGGAGGGCGCATTCTTCATCTCGATCTTGAGCCTGGCGAGATATCGTGTGAGTTTTTAAGTGTGAACCAGCAAATTTAGTTTTTGAATGTATATGAGCGTGTGTGAGACCCCTCTCAGACGAATCCGTTGCGTCGACTTACTTTTCCTCGAGCGGTATGTCGAAGAATGCCCTGCCCAGTGATACAACCTTCCCGAACAGCTCGTCTGAGATGCCCACATTTTTTATGTAGAGGAAGCCAACTTGCATCAAGGCCTCGCGGAGGTCTGTGAGGAAGGCCGGCTTGGTCGCTGGGTCATCGGCCAGGGCCAGGTCGAGCACGGGGATGGATTTGAACGACATCTTCTGAGCGTCTGCCTATTCGCGCTGCCCAATCACGCACCAAGAGACGATTAATTAATACAAAAGGAGACCGATATCACACAAGTGAATGAGACGTTTAATCTCTCTGATGTATGAACTGACTTGGATATTCTGACTCTGACAGCTTCTGGACGGCGTTACGACTACCGTGCAACGAATTGCGCAATCGTCCCTCTCCCCGTTCCAGTAGATCCGCCCGTCACCTTACACACCCCCGCAACCGATCGGACGGGCCGCTAGGCCCCCCGGTAATGCTTGGCCCCAACCCACGGGGACGGCCCTCGAACTTGACCCACCATGCACCTGGTATGTGGCATACACGCGTGTGCAGCGGCCGCCCGGCGGCCGGAGCTGGGCATGTTTGGGATTTTGAGTGGTGTAGCTGGGCCGTCCACCGTCAAGGGCAGAATGAGGTCGGCCGGGGATAATATCTTACAGCATTGATGGCACAGCTCATGTGCAAGAAGTGTAACTAGGAACTCGCAATTCAGACAGTAGTTGACCGGAACACTCAAACCATGCTCTTCGGAGCGGGTTGGTGAAGGTCATCGGCGATGTTGGCGGCCGCGACATGATACTGAGGAAGTCTCCCCGGAAAGAGCCGGCCACCAAGCCACAGGCTTGCTACACACATCGCCATCGGTTTCTCAGGTGGCTTGATTCCAGTGAGCATGAAATCAGGCAAATATCATCCATGTCATATACGAAGCTGCCAGGGCAGAAGCAACAGACTCGGTGAATGGTAAAGCCATTGCATTATGAAATATAGCACGCGTCCCCTCGCCCCTATGGGAATATCAAAACCTGGATATAACTCCAATCCTGCGTTGTTCACGAGTCGTCAGGGAGTGCCCCCCATTGTTGCGTCACCTTTTCTTTTGCTCCCAAACCAAGTATCCCACCGTAGGATCCCATCACGCCTTCCAAGAATGCTGTCGCTCTCGTTGCGCACCTGGCACTCGCGGACCCCAGGCAGGTCCAACCAGCGCGAACATCACAATCTCTTTCTCTTTTGAGCTTTGCCACAATATTTGTACGCATGCCGGACCTTGTGGAAGATTATCGCTGCTTTGAGATCATCAACCCCATGTTGGAGACCTCGCCGCACCGAAAATTCCCCAGTCCGTCAAGAGTCCGGCGTCTAAAAGGGGTGCCACCCTCTATTTGTCCTTCTTGGGCAAGGCGTCCGAGTTGCCGACCTTCTCGGCCAGCTCGTTGTATTCGCGGTGGAGGCCCTCGGCCTGCTTCTTGAGGGTCTCGATGTCCTGGTCCTTCTTGGCGAGCTGACGCTTGAGGCCCGCGATCTCGCCGGCCCCTCCGGCCTGCGACAGCTTCTCGGACTGCTTGGCGTTCTTGTCGGTGCCCTCGTACTGCTTCAGCTTCTCCTCGAGCCGCAGCACCTCCAGGATCATGATGTACGTGCGGTTCAGGATCAGCGACAGGAACAGCGTGAAGCCGCACAGGTACATGTTGCGCTGCGAGTAGAACTTCCTGGCTTGCACCTCGAGACGCTCGTGGCCCATGATGGCTTGTCTGCTGGCGGGGTAGGCGGTACGTTAGCGCTGGAATCTTTGCGGAATGATAGGCTTTCAGGGTGCGACTTTCTGCCTCTCTGCCGTGTTGTACGGTGGAGCATGCGGGGCGGACAAAGTGGGCTCGTTTCGAGAACAAAACAGAAAAAAAACAGTAGAGGATGTGATAGGGGGATAACGTACGCATTGTTTCCGCCCTCGGTAACGGAGGAGAGCTCAACTTGGACGCGGTACACACGGTTAACGCTGTCGATGAAGAGGATCAGGATGAAGATGAAGGTGATTTTCAGCCCGTATTGTAACTTCGCGACTATGGGATTCTCGGAGATGAAGCTGAATCAAATGTCAACCGCCAATCCTGATCATGTGAATTTCCTAGGTTCGAAGGATGGGCACATACGTGAACACCCGTCTCTTGAGGGAGAATGGCATCGGAACGATGAGGAACATAAATAGCGCCATCTCCGCCATAAGGAGCATGAACACCTGCGGGTTGGAAGCTGTTAGCGCGGCCATTGACCACCAGGACCGGATACTGAAGCTCTCGAGAGGGAGGCAGGCGTCGAGGCCACGTACCAGGGTGTAGTAGAGCGTCATCGTGACGGCTGTTGTGAAGCTACTCGGGCTTCGAGTCGACTGCGGGGTGGTTGTTTCTGAGTGGTTGCGGGACTTCAGGACCTAGTGCTGTTGAGCGTGAGGGCGATTGTGATGTCAAAGAGGTCAAATGTAGAGTGTCGTGGCCAAGATTCCAGGTCTTGGAAGATATAGGGAAGAGGTTGACGAGGAAGACAGCAGAGCTTGGGTAGAAGAGGTGGCCAGTTTGGCTGACAACCCCGGCTGAGCAAGCTTGGGCTGGGTGAGTCCGTCATACCTACCGCGGACACCTGCAACGTCATCGCCCACCTAGCTGGCCCAGGTAGGCTAAGTGCCTGGAAAATGGAAGTGGCAGTGAAATGCACGGGCCACCTGGTCCTCACTTGGTTAAGCTCTTCCTTCACTCGACATTCGGGGCTCTGCGCTCTAGGCTCTACGGAGTGTGTCGATCGCAGAGCACCAAAAGATAATCAGAGAGGCCTCACGTACCACGAAATGTACACCTAGCATTCAAATTCAAATTTCGAATTCACGGTTCCATATATTTGACCACAGATTACCACAATGTTAGGGAATGTTTATATGTAGTACCGGAATCAACGGGCAATAACAATGGACTGAAAATAATCCCCCGAGTGCCCGTATGCTCCTCCCCGAAACTCCGAGCTTTTGGTGCCCACCAAGCCAGCGAGACCACTAGACTGTTGAGGGCCGTCATGAAAAGACAGAACAACATGCATAATTTACAATCCCGCCTCACTTCAACTTCAGCCCAACCATATGACAAAGGAAATTGTGCTGCAACTATCGCCGAACGCTATTCTAGCTGTAGAACTGTGACTTCTGGAAGCTGTCGGCGGTGATATCGCCAGGCTTGCCCGCTGGTACAGGCACCTTCTCAGGCTCAGGGGCCGCCGCAGCAGGCTTCTGGGCCGCGCTCGTGACGCTGCTGGTGAGCGAGTTGGCCCTGCTGCTGTCAAGCGAGGCTGTAGCCTTTATGGCGGCGACGGGCCGCCTGGCGACCTCGAGGAACGTCGACGGCAGGTACCCCATGCGGCCGTCGCGGGAGCGGCAGCGCCACCAGTCGCTGGGGTTGCCGAGCGGGTCCGTCTTGCTGAGCACGGCGACGAGGTCGCCCTTCTTGACCTCGAGGTCGACCCCCTTGACCACGGCGTCGCCGCCGCCCGCCTCGGGCGAGAAGTCCCACAGCACGCGGCAGAACTCGAGCTTGGACGGGTCGATCGGCTGCGCCTGCGCCTGCAGCTGCTGCCGCCTGCGCTCCTCCTCCTCGTGCGACGCGGCCATCGACCGGATCATCTTGGTCATGAGGTACGGCAGGCCGAAGGCGAACAGGAGGAAGAAGATGAGGGGCTTGCGGCTCGGCTTGGACGGCGACGGCGAGCCGTCCGCCGCGTGGCGGCCTTCGAACCTCGCGAAGGAGGCCGGCGTGAGGGCCATCGCGTCGGCGGGTGGTGGCCGTCCCGTGATTTTGGCGATCAGCGTCCTCATCCAGCGCATTATTGTGTATATACCGAGGACATGGCCCAGGGTGTCGCGGAGGTTTCCAAACTGCTCGGCCACAGCAACCACGGCTGTATCAAAGAACGTCAGCACCCGTTATTTAGATCCTGAGAAGTCCTGTTTGGTGGAGATCGACGTACCATAGAAGCTAGAATGCGTGGTCATGTACGTGCTCTCAAGCATCTGTGCGAACCCACCGAACGCGCCCACGATACCTTCCAGCACTTGGAAGGTTGCCTGCGTGCTCTGGTTGACCCTGTTCGTCAAGCTTTCCGGGTTATTGGGGTCCTGCATGCCGCCCATGCCATATCCTCCCATGCCACCGTAACCTCCCATGGAGCGATAGCCACCGTAGCCACCCATGCCACCGTACATCCCTCCGCCGTATCCTCCCATGCCCCCAAGGCCACCGTAGCCGCCGCCAATGCCACCGTATGGCGAGCCGTAGGAGGAGTACGAGGATGGGTAGCCGCCCGCTCCGTACGATCCGTAGCCGGTGGACCCCATCCTGCTATACGCGGCGGCGTTCTGGTTGACTGATGCTGTCAGGGACTCGGGTCTTGGTGGTATGGCGGGAGAGGCAGCGGAGGTCGTCGAAGAGGTGGGAGTGGCGGCGGAAGTGGAAGCGGCAGGTGTAGCTGCTGTTGCGCCAGGACGCTCCCACGGCTTTGGAGGCGAGGCCATGACGAGTAATGCAGGCGGGAGAGCGCTGGATTGAAAAGTTCGCTCGGTCGGGCCTGTCGGCGGGAGCCGTAAAGCTGGACCGGCAAGGATGAGATTGGAGTGAGGGGAGAATGCGGAGGACGGTGGACCAGGGTGTGCTGTTCCTACTGCCGGTCGTTGTTGGTCGGCCTTGTGCTTGTCCTCTTTTGTCCTGACCTGTGGGCCACGAGAGGCGCGAGACTGTGGGAGATTCAGGCCTCGAGCATTTCCAAGATGCAGCCGCAGTCACTCGGATAAGCGTGATGCCTGGTGTGGAAACCGCCGTGCCAGAGTTCAACCCCAAAGGATGTTACGTCGAAAACCTAGACTTGCGCCGGCCTGTGACCGGCCCTTTTGCCATGCCTCGGCTGATTTCCAACGTCGCCTGGTTTGCCGAGCGGCTGGGGCCCGCGGTTTCTGGGGAGGGCTTACCTAAGCGGGCAGGGCCTCTCTTTGCCTATGGAAATGGTCACCTATCTGACACTGTTGCAGTATTCATGTGTCTTGACTTTGATCACTTCAAATTGTAGTGAATGCACTGGAACTTTGCAACGTCTCAGCCACGTCCTACAGTGTTCTGTTGTATCATTTGTGCGTATCAGCAGGATGGTCAGTTTCCTCGACTCGGCCATCGGGGAGAACTCGGTATCTTGGCTCTTGCTTCTCGAGTCACCCACGCATCTTTATCTAGCAGCCAAGGCTGGACACAATTACGGCCAGTGGGTAGATGACTTGCTAATCCCGGCTCACCTTGTGGTTTACCAAGCGACGAGATACATTCAGATCTAGTTTGTTTCATTATTACAACCCACGCTACACTCTAGAATATACTACTAATCCAGACTCTGAATAATGACCTTGATGGCGCCCGTCTTGGGGTCGGCGGACGTGTTGAAGGCCTTGAGGGCGTCCTCGAGAGGGAACTTGTGCGTGACGAGCTTGGACAGGTCGACGACGCCGTTCTCGATGAGCCGGATGGCGCGCGGCCAGGTGTTGGAGTAGCGGTACTGCAGCTGGATGTCGACCTCGCGCACGCTGGCGCGCATGAACTCGATGTTGATCTGGTTGCGGCCCACGCCGATGATGAAGACCTTGCCGCCGAACTTGCTCGCCCAGATGGCTGCGTTGATGCTGCTCTCGACGCCGGTGCACTCGATGGCCACCGCCGGCTCGACCCCGCCGAACGCCTTGACGATGGCCTTGGCCGAGTCCTCGGGCGACAGCCGCTCCACCTTGTGCGTGATCACGCTGGGGCAGAACTCGCGCGCGAACGCCAGCCGGCCCTCGTCGATGTCGGTGATGACGATGGGGCACGCGCCCGCCGCCTTGACGACGGCCAGGCTGATGAGCCCGATGGGCCCGGCGCCGCAGATCAGCACGGGGTCGCCCACCGTGATCTGCGCGCGCTTGATGCCGGCCAGCGCCACGCTGAGCGGCTCCAGCATCGCGCCGTTCTCCCACGACATGTTGCCGATCTTGTGGCACCACGCCGCCGGGTGGTTGACGTAGCGCCGCAGCAGGCCCGGCACCGGCGGCGTCGACAGGAAGTCGACCTTGTCGCACCCGTTGTACCGCCCCGTGAGACACGGCTCGCACTCGTTGCAGATCACCTGCGGCTCCACCGCCACCCGGTCACCGACCTTGAGGCTCGTCACGCTCGGGTGCACCGCGATAACCTCGCCCGCCGACTCGTGGCCTAGGATGTGGTCGCCGCCCACGATCATGGGGCCGATGCAGCCATGGTGCCAGAAGTGAATGTCTGATCTGTATATGGCCGGAAACCCGTATCGTCAGCAATGCGCGCCATTGTTCACACCTTGTATACTGGCATCATGTCTCCCGTCTTGTGTGCCTCGTGCGAACTCATGATTCGCGCCGCCCCATGATATTTGTGTGTTCATGCTCGTTTCGAGTGACGTACCCGCAGATTCCCGTACTCCTGATAGCCACTGTGACCTGTCCTGGGTTCAAGTTGTCGCCCTTTTGCACGCTCTCCAGCGTTGGCTCCGCCTCATTTATCCACAAATCGTGAGCGGGGTTGGTGTAGACGCCGATGTTGGGCTTGGAAGCCATGATGCTGGTGTGCCCGTTCTGCGCTCCGTTCTCTACAGCCGAGGGGCTCATTGGGGGCAGATTGCTGGCAGATTGCTGGCAGATTGCTGGCACGGTAGGATGAATTGAGGCGAGAAAAGAGGTAGAGAATGCCGAGAAAGATGGACTCGAGAAAGGAGCGGCCTAGGGGACCAGGACTAGGACACCAAACCTGGATGACGATGAGCGAAGGTGGGGCAGTAGCCGGCAAAAGAGGTGGCGCCCAAGTAGGTCGGTCGACTGTCGACTTGCAACGCGACGCAGACGAAAGCTCTTGTATATTTGCTTGTACACGTACACGTCAAAGATCGTCAGGCCGCGCGCACAGGGTGGGCTTCTCACGGGGGCGTGGGACGTTTTATAGGAGATCGAGTCAAAATGGGACAGACAGTTCACAAGCGCCCTCTATATTATCCGTCAACCACGACGATAGTAGTACAAGCAGAACTCGGTTGGGGTCGTGACCCCGAGCCGCTATCGCCGTCACCAGGTCCAGGCCCGGGCCAGGACGGGGTCCAGTCAGCCATCCAGCCAGTCAGTAAGTCAGTCTAGTCGGCCGTTCCTGGGCGGGCGTCGACTCGAGGAACCACCAGTATGCGAATTATCCGCGACGCCGTTGTGTTATATCGATGTGGGGTAGCAAAAGCGGCCCTTTCCCCAGCAGCGTCAGTCCTGCTGCACCAGCCGAGGGGTCGTGTCCTCGGCAGCTTCAACCCCGACCGATGATCTCATTCTCCCGCGCCAATCACCACGCCTGCCCCAGCTTTTCCTCCCACCTCCGACGCGACCCACGGAGGGGAAAGTCAAGAATGCGCTCTTCCGCTTCCTCCCCAGGCCTTGTCCAGGACTCCAGATTGGGCAATGTCGGGCCGAAACAGATCTTGGACCCCTGGATTACTGTGCAGAGACAGACCCCAGATCAACCGATCAAGCCTTTTTTCCCCCTTGCCCCAGCAGCAGAAGAAGTAAGAAAATGAAAAAGTAATAGCAAGATCTCTGCCGCTCCGGGCCTCTCACATGCGAAGGGACCATGGACCCACTCAAGGCGGGCATTAATGCACGCGGCTCTCCCGCGCTCACCAATTTCCGCTTGCTGAAGACGCGCAGCTGTGGTCGGTAGACGCGGTCAAATCGGATTCTGTCACCCCCCAAAATGCGCCTGACGAATACGGACCAGATATTGATCGTGAGCATCCCGTCCTCGTTCCAATTGAAGGCCTCGTCGTCCCCGGCCTAGAGCGTCCGTGGTGGCAGTCGGGCGTGATCATTCGTACCACAAAGGCACCCAGTCAGGCCAAATATTTCGCACCAATTGGCACGACTCCGCGCCGTGGTATCACGACGTGTCAAGTCTCCCATGTGACCTGCTCCTGGCAGCTCGCAGGGATCATACAGGACCATGGACCATCCATTGCTCATCAGAGGTTGTCCTACAGTAGCTTGCATACTGTTCTGCCACACATTGGAGGTCGTGCCACTTGAAATACTGCAGCTGAGGATCGTCCTGCCAGAGATTATCTCAGTAGCTACTACAAATTGTCATCCTACTTGAGATCTTGCCACATGTACTGATGAATACAAACTATCAAGCCCAGATACAGCCCCCATGATGTTCTGCAGTGTCTTTCTGTTCAGCGGAGAGGTAGTCGCTACAAAATCAAGCGCCGTCCGTCCGCCCCACCAACGCCGATATACCTACGCATGTTCCCGTGAGACCACGCCGTACATCTCGCAGGAGTTAGCGAGACAGGAGTAACCCGCGGCAGTCTCGTCCTACCCATTACATTATCATCCTGCCGAAAATAGGTCCTCGAAGCGCCTGTCATCGACACGTCACTGGAAGGCGCCCCTTTCCCCGCCGGGCCCTCCTCGCCGGGCTGGCACGGGAGGGAACCCGCCAGCGGGCTTAGGAGGAGGCTCGTCAGCCGGCATGGCGGGGATCCTCCTCGGGTCCTTGCCGTGGCTGCAGAGGATCGCCCTGGGCTCCTGCGAGAAGAGGCCGAGGTTGAGCATCATCTGCGCGGCCGACGCGCGCTTCTCCGGGTCCGACCTGGCCATCTCCCCGAGTTGCGCCAGTTGCTGGCCCGGCGCCGCGGCCTCCCTGGCCAGCTGGAGCAGCGTAGAGACCGTGAAGTGGCCGGCGTAGGCGTCGCGGCGGAATGCCTTGAAGTCGTGTGTCCAGATGAGGACCATGAAGAGGGACCAGATGTCCGCCTTGGGGGTCTGGCCCTGAGCCCCTGACGAGATCTCCGGGGCGTTTATATTGGCTTCGGAGCATAAACAGTCGACGACGAAAGGCTATGGAGTGTGTGAGCTCCCGGTAACTCTGTACCCATAGTGTTGTCATTTGACTGTAAGCCTATAGAAAGATCTGCTTACATGTTCAATTCTGCCAATTGCCTCGGCCTCACGTTTGAGGAGCGTGAAGAAGGCTTCCTTCTGTTGGTTCTGTCGTATCTTTATTGTTTTGATTGCAATAAGTCTCCCAGAGTCTACATAAACAGCACAAAGAACCTTGATACCGTGTCAGTGTTCTCGATAACGAATGTTGGGCCTCCAGAATAGGTATGTCCTGTGGGTTTCAAAGGAGGCTTCTCACCTGCTCAAACGCTCCAGCCCCCAGCTCTTCGATCTTGGCCCATTCCATCATGGGCCTCTTTGGCAACGACGAGGGGATTCTCGTCCGGGGTATTGTCGGCACAGATGTCTCTGCATTGTCGGAGTCGGTCCGGGCAAATGTTGGGTTTAGGGCTAGGGATTTTAAATTTCTCTGTTCCACCGGCGTCATGGTCTGTGGGTATGATAGTCACTGGGGGGCCAGTCACTGGGGGGGGGGTGGTGGTCACAAGGATAGGGGGCTCCGTACGTCTTCAAAAAAGGTGCCTTCTGGGGCCCCTTCTGCACTCAGAACTTAGCCATACGCCCACTTCGAATACAAACAATCGCATATTTGCCATACCCAGTCTTCCCTACCACAGTGAGGATTCGAGGGGCCAGTCCAACTTGATCGTGACGAGGCTCAGCACTCCCCAACTGTTTCTCCAAATTCATTTCACTCACGCTTTGTTCACAATCACTTCAGGCTGTTACCATACCTCATCGCCTCTGGTTCACGAACAGCAGGCACACCAAAATTTCAATGGCCGCTGACACTATAAGAGGCGACGGGCTCTTCCTGGCCCATCGTGCTCTCGCAGCACTCGCCGAGGACCCAGAGCAGTTTGATCAAGACAGAGAACGACGGTTTAGCGAGTCTCCGCCCTCATACCGGTCAAGTTCGGGCACCACAACGCAGCCGGAAAGTCCAGTGCTTGTGAACGAGGCACTGGATAACTACAACGCGCGCATAGACAAACTCTATGAAGACTGGCAGGCGTCATCGCCCGTCAACCAGTTTGATGCGCAGAGGCGCGAGGAGGCGCAGCGCATAGAGCAGGCACGCCAGCCCGTTGGGGTCGGCAACAGCCCAGATGGTCTGGCAGCGGACAGGGTGAGGGAGCGCTGGATCGAGCAAGGCATCTGGGACCACAAGTGGTATGAGGCCAACATCGAGCGATTTGGCGACAGGGTTCAGAATGTGCCCCTGATGGGTGCACGGTGGATGCATGAAGTATTGCTCAACGATGACTCGGATACCGACGACTGCTCGACCAGCGAATTCCAGTTTTGCGCCAAGAGGAAGCGACAAAAGACGGACGAGGAAACGCGACAGAGTACTCAGCGGCGCGCCGAGGGACTGCGTCGCCGCGAGCTTTCACGCCCCATTCACCAGCTCAACTACCAGGTGTCTCAAGAGCGTGATCGGCTACTGGAAGAGAGATCACATGAAACGGGACATGATACTGTCGGGAAGTTCCCCCCAGACATCAACACACAAGCGTATTCATTAGTCAGACAAATGGATCAGCGCAGGATTGTGGATCGATGAGTGGGGTATACTCCCCGGAATGTCATGGTTGCATGAGCGGGATATCGACGAACTGGTGCAAGAGTTGGGTCCTAAACCATGGTCGCAACCTGCCCATTCTGTCCCAGTCGAAGTTCTCCCAGCGGCACCCCTTTGAGGTGATGGTTTGACCGTGTTTGGACCCTGGACTTCCCTGGAGAGAACATCACTCGGAAAGGGAAAAGACGCTTTCCACTTCTTACAACGGGGCTTATAGTGTTTTAATCAGCAGCTTTCCCCAGGCGCTAATCAAACACCCCTGAGACAGCATGTCGCCCATTTTATCCCATCACATGCCAATTAATACGTACCGAGTCCTAGAGAGAATGCTCGGTGATGTGAGATACCTATGTACTGCGTTCACTGGTGAGGATACATTGTTGATGACATGTGAGTGTTGGCCATAGCCTAGTATCAAAATGCTATGACCACATCCAAGTCAAATGCCGCCACATTCAACCGGCTCAGGATGGTAACTGTTGCCAAAGTGTACCAATGTTTTGTGGATTATCCAGTCCCTATCTTTTGGGGCAGTAGCAGTGTGAATGGAGAAGCTTACCCTACAGATGATGTTGAGTTCATGATATCATTATACGCCCTCTTAGCCACCCTCGATTCATAAATAGGAGCGTAGCCTCACTGCCCTCGGCCCAGGTGCCAAATATTCAGCGGTGTCACACACATACTCGTGTCGAAGGTGAGCCCAAGTCTTGTGTAGTACAGGGCCCCGAAAGCTTTATCGCGAAAGTTAAATATCACCGGCAGCCGTTCCATCCCCTCGACTCCACCAATGACAGCGGGATGGCTTTGTGCCCAGAGATTGTGTTGGAACACCCAGAAGCCGGCGAAGAGACTGACCTCGTTCGCTGCGTGGACTCCGTTCATGAGCACGCCATCCGCGGCCGACTGCTGCGGCTTGTGTAAAGGGTACTTCAGCTCGGCGTTGACGGCCACGAAAACGGCGGTAGCTTTGGCCGCACCGTTGGGGAAGTACAGGAATACACGCGCCTCTTCCGCGCAGTCGACGAACGGCGCAAGGCTGGGAAAGCGCTCGCCAACCCTGTCCCACAGCTTCTTCGCGTGCTCCATGGGCCCAAGGTCCTCGAGCCTGAAATCCGGGGCGTCCTCGTTGAGCCTGGCCAGTTCGTGCGGGACCTGAAAAGTTGCCTCCCGGAGCGCGTCGTTGCGTTGGTGTAACGCGCTACTGCGTGCCATGTTGAACCCCACGGCCAGGGTCGCTTCGACCTCGTCGCGCGTCTGCTGGTCGACTGTGCGGGCCCAGTTGTGTGGTGGAATTGTGCCACCTGTTTTGACTCGATGCTGCACGCCCCCAAGGCGCCTATTATCTTGAGGCCACCAAGCAGCCTGCGGGAGCGAGTCTGATGGAAGTGACCTTTGAAGTCAAGATCAGTTGGCAGTCTTCGGAGCTGAGGGTGAAGAGTCAAGATCAGTACACACTGGCACGTTTCGGGAAGACAGCGGCATCACCGATTTGTGCTGCAAGCCAGCTCGCGGTTGCGTTCGACGTCGAACTTGAGCCTATCGGCCCCCGACTTGTCGAGCGAAGGAAGCTGGGGGCGCCTCTGGTTCTTAGAACCCATCGGTGTAGCATTCTGGACGACATGACGGATAGAGTTGTCGGCCTTTTGAGATGATTTCGTGAAAAGTCAGAGGCAACAACACTCATTCGCGCCATGGAATTTGAAATCTGTCATTCCAGATGCTGTGGCTGGCCTCACCCGTGCGGATAAACCAGCTTGGGTATATGCGTATGCAGGCAGCCGGTGTGAAACAATATATCGACTCCCTTCGTACGTGGAAGTTGAAATTACGTCAATTTGTGAGACCTTTCGTCGATTTGAAATTGTGAAAGGGCTCGTGGCGCGTCAGAAAACGAGGTGGTTGTGAGAAAAAGAAACGGGCAGGAGGAAGCCGGGGCTCTTGTGTACTTGGAGTTAGTCAGTTGGTTCTCCCAGCTCAGTAATGTATCGCATCTATCGTAATTTCCATTGGAAGCGTTCATATACGAAATAGTCCAATAAAATTTCCCTGTTCTCAAGCGACTCAGAAGGGAAAACGTGGACAATAGCCCCTTTTCTGCTGCGCACCATCATCTATTATATCATTAGGCCTGTCAGTGGAGATGGGAGTCCTTGTACAGCGCTACAATGAGCCATGCGTAACATTTGTTGATATTTCTAACCTTGGGTGAAGAGGAAGCCATCAGTATAGTCTGCATGAGAGATGGCCAGCGGTTCTGAGGTAACATGATGAGCATGGACTCAAGATTCAGGATTTCAGATGGCGACAGGGATGATTGAGAACATATTTGATCGGGTTGACCCAAGACACCATTAGCTGATTGAAGAGAACAAGAGACCATATGTAAAGCAAGAAAGTAAAGAGAAAATAAAAAGTCATGTCCTAGTTCAAACCAGATCCTGCCATAAAACGGATTCTAATCCGTTCGCTTAGTCCGGGGCTATACAGTACCTGCATAGTGATTCTATAGTACAATCCTCCCCCATGACACCGGACGTGCCACCGTTTGTGTTGTAGCTATAGATGCTGTATTCTTCATCTGTGATGTATCCGTAGATGTGGTAGTCCTCTTGTGGCTTCAAGAGCTCAGGATTTATCAGACCCAGTGACATGTTGTTTGTAGCATGCTCGCGGATCAAATCTGCAATGACCGAATGCCCCTGACGCTTGGCCAATTTGATGGCGCCGTCATACCCAGTCGTGCCGCGAAAGCTACTCAGAGCATTGGCGTTGAGGAGGAACTTGACCATGTCCAAGCGCGCCCCGTAAACGGCTGCATCCAAAGCAGTGCTGCCGGATATCACACAAGAAGGTGCGTTGATGAGAGCGCCGTTGCGTAGTAACAGTGCAGCCATCTCTAGATGCCCAAGTATTGCCGCACGCTGCAAAGCCGTCCACCCCTCGATCCTGGCTGGTGCAGCATTTGTGTCTGCGCCATGGCTGATCAGTAATTGGCAGATTCTCATCTTGCGTTCGTATTCTTGCTCTGTGGCCGTATCCCAGGAGCAAATGGCTTGCAGCGCCGTCCAGCTTAGCCTGCCACATGCGCGACTGTTCACGTTGGAACCCCCCCCCAGGAGCAGGTGGACCAGGCGCTCGTTTCCACGCCTTGCCGCGGCCTGTAGAGGTGTGCATTTGCCCAGGCAGTCCTGTGGTTGGTAGTATGCGTTCAGGTCCGCTCCAGAGCGTACCACTCTCTCAATAAGTTCTTCTGGCCCACCTGCACAGATGAGTGCTGCAAGACAAGACCCCGCGGCGGGTTCACTGAAGCTCCTTGGCTGAGGAGATATTCGAACATCTCCAGTCTGCCTTTCCACTCCTCTCCTCGGGAAACATGGCGAGACGTTATCTTGGGAGAGCTGACGCATGCTTCTAACAGACACGGTGGAAGAACAGAAAACATTTGGCATTCCCTCATGACTTGAATGGCATATTTGACTTTGCGGGAAGTGTCGGAACAGTTATACCGCAGTAAGTGGCCTGTGAAGTCACAAGGCGATGAGTCGTTCGGGGTGACAACCAGTCTGGCGCCGTGCTCGGCCAAAAGCTTGACCATGTCGCAGCTCGAGCTCTTCCCTTTCTTAGCGCAACCAGCAGCGATGGCTTGAACACTGTAGCTCGAACCCTTCGTGTTCTTGTCTTCGAGGTCTCCACCTGGGATGAATGAGTTGGGGTCCACTCCTGCGCGGAGAAGGAACTCGACGGCTTCAAAGTTGTTCAGCCGCGCTGCTTCTGCTAACGCCAGGACAGCTTTGGCCGGGAAATCCTCGATCAGTGGGGCTAGATACTCCAGGGCGCTGAAGCCGTGATCTCCCACAGCAATCCGAAGCTGCGGTCCCCTTATGGTGGCTCCGCTTGCCATCAAGATTGCAACAAGCTCAAGTCCATCGTCTGTGCAATGCCTGGATAACTGGCGCAACACTGCGTCCAGTAAATCCTGTATACCGACATTGATTGAAGAAAGGGTGAGGTCGACTCCATATTGCACCAAGCTTCGTACCGTGTCCAGATCGATTTCTCTGTAACTCCACGCGGGTCTGCGGCGGTAACGCCCCCTCGACGATCGCTCACCCACCTCATCTTGTAGCATAAATTGCTCCGCTAGGATAAGTTCAAGGTATGACTGCACGTATTTCCAGTTGGACGAAGGTGTTGCAGCCACTCGTGCCACCAAATAATTTTGCAAACCGAGTGTACCGCCCTTCAGAGCAAGTAGTATTCCAGTCCTGGACATAGTTGATGTCGATACCTTGCTGTAGGGCGCCAGCTTCTCGTACAAAGAACGGTCGAAGTAGAAGCAATGATCCAGGATCGTAAGGCGCAGACTGTCATCGATGTCGTGTCCATAGTACCACTGAATTGATGAATCAATTACGTCTGAACGAAAAGGTTCGTCAACGTTTGCGCCGATCGTCAAGAGAAACTCCGGAGCGCGCGCGTCGCCGTCGTTCTGGATGTCGATCTTGTACATGAATTTCAAAAAGCTCGACACCTCTTCTTCATCTTCGCTTAATACCCACCACGTACGGACACGAAAATCACATTGGCTAACCAGTAGCCGTGCACATTCGTCGTTGTCGTTACGGATGGCGGCAATGATCGCTCTGAAACTTCGTGTCCACCAATCAGAACAAAATCGACGCCCGTAGGCCACAAGATCCATCACGGTGTCATTGCAATCCATTTTGATAGCATGGTAAAGTAGGTCACCGCTCACCGGTCGAGAGTTCAGCCAAGCATTGCGGATTCCGATATCGATCATAAGTCTAAAAGTGTCCCTCCGTCGACTCCTGACAGAGTACAAGAGCAACGACATCCATGCACTCCTGATACTTGGCAGCTGGCGATGTAGAAATTTGATGATTTGGCGACCGTCACGCTCGAGAATCGAACAGAAAATCTCCAGCCCTTTGTCTCCATCAGTCGGGTCGTGGAGATCGTTTGAGAGCAGACACATAGCTGTTGAAATGAATTCATTCAGCTGAAGGCGTGCCGCAGATGTTGTGACTCTGTATCAAAGATCATGCGATGGAAAGGGTGGAATTGGGTAACCGTCTGGAAGCAACTCGAAGCAGGATGGTGAGTTGATGTTCAGTTCATAAGTACGAACTCGTTTGACACGGTGAGTGATGATCGCGGCTAGACAATCTTGATTCTCCTGCAACAAGTCATCATGTAGCCGCCAAGCCTGAAAAGTGTCCTGGAAGAGGTCTGAAGTATATCAGTACGTGTCAGAATGCTCTTCATTGCCTGAAAAGGATCATCACTACGCTTACATTGCAGCGCCTGGTACAAGTCCACCCAGAGGATAGTTGCGGCGCAGTCCTGGTAGACTGAAACGGCGTAACGCGCAAGAGGTCCGGACGCATCGTCTACAATGCCTATCTGCGCAGTTGGTGCCGTTGTTGAATAAGGTATCGGGACAAAATCCTCCTTGTGCTCGAACTTGAAGTGTTCGGGAAGAACCTCAACCGTCAGCTGGGATGCTCGAGCTGTCACTGTCGATAGGCCTTGGACGGGCGACGGAGTTCGTGTAGTAATGCCATGCGGAAGCGGACTTGGGGATTCTGAACCATCATAAATCAGGTCTCGCAAAAGCGGGAGAGACATCCTCTTCCCCAGAACGTGCCGGTAGGTATAAATTAACTTACTTTGGGGTAAAGGCAGGGTGATTGCGCCAGACCTCCTTATTTCTTTCCAAGCCTTGTTCCACGGAATCTCCAAATTGTTGAGATAGATAGACGTTTCCTTCCTTAGTTGTTTCTGTCCTGGCTTTTTAAGACGTGGAATGACATGCTGGTATATCAAAGGCCAATTGGTCGACTTGGCCTTCTTTCGCAGTTGTAGCACATCTCTGGTCTTGGTCTCCCATGTCGATAGCCTGCCCGTGTATCAGTTTCAATGAGATCAGAATCGGTGTGAATACGACAGGAGAACACCCGTGAAGCCAGAATGCACCAGTCTGGCCATCCCATGCAATTGAGAAATCTGGATCAGACATGGAACAGCTCAACTGGCGGTAAAACGTGGGCAAGAACTGAGAAAAAGAAAGTATCAGTCTTACGGCTTCACAGGAAAGCCGTATGCTTCCATCAGATATTTGACCTCTTTTACCGTCTTTCGCTGATTCTGGTACAGGTCTCTGATTTGTGCCTTGTTCTGGTGCCATATATCATCGGCAGCACTGACAGGAAAGAGTTTATCTGAAGCTGACATATTGATGATACTAGGAAATGATAGGAAATATGAAGAAGAGACACAATTCCTTGGGATCGGAATTATATGTTTGCAAGTTTGTTGCTGGTAAGTGTCCCGCTTGGGCACAACAAAATCGGGTGACGAGGTCAAGCCGTGGTTATGTCAAGCTTCGACGGGCATACGATGCTGCTGGAAAGCAAGCGTATATGGTCAGATCCGAGATGAATGATTTTCAAGTTGTCCAAAATCTTCCTGCATCAGGCCCCATCCATTTTCTCCCTTTCTCCCCCGACGTGGGCGGTCACACAACCTTGGAATGCAGGGATGTGCGGTATCATGTGCCCAGCCTGTAGTCTCATAGCACTGCCACAATGCAGTATCAGCCATTTAGATACTGCCAAACCGCCCGTTGTCTTAAATCTTGCATTTTCAGAGGATTCAGAAGCGTACACTGAAAGCCTCCATGGGCATTGCCATGCAAGCTGAAATCAAAGGGGAAAAGAGGGGTTGTGACTTGGGGCTGAAAACTGGAATGGATCAACAGGCTGGAGATCTGTCCAAAGTATTCTCACGTGACGAGCCTGATATCATTATGAGGCTGAGGGGGAGCATTGCGTAGATGTCCAAAACCTCGTGCTGACGAGCAGACTACCGACACGGCCACCAAGGGCGGAAAGTCTGTCACTTTTCATGTTGAGTTCCCCCTTTTCCCTGAGGATAAGCGTGTCCAATATCATGTCACGTGAAGTCCCAGTCCACCACTGTGTTTCCTATCAGTCGTAACGACCGAGACGGTCGATGGCTATTATTTTGAGGATAGCCTCCAACATTCCTATGCACGTCGACCATTCGGGGTTTTTAGTTTCTACCCCTCTACCAAACAAGCTGTGCGTGTGTCCGAAATCTGAATACCCACTTCTTGACAACGTGGATTTGCTCCACCATTTGGATCCGTACCTGCGTGATTCGAGGTGAATTACTGAGCTAATAAGGCTGATTTTCTTCGTCACTCGGCCTACAGGGTACTGGCCATGATTAGGGCCTCTGAATTTATGCCTATTTAAGGTCTAGCCATATACCTGACCTTCAACATTGGTTCGTTGCTAATCCTGCTTCAAACATCTCCCGACGCGCTTGAAACAGTCTTAGTCCATTGCACTTCGAAAATCACCATCATGGTTCCGGATCTAAATGACATTATCGGCATGTTGACGCTTTTAGTCACCTGTATTCCAGGCGCCTGGTTCTTAATTCGCTTCAAACGCCACCGTGAACGGGATATAATAAACACAAGAAGATCATTCTGCGACATTGTGCGTGACTCTTTTTTCTTTATACTTTTCTTACGGGTTGTAGCTAATTGGTACAACTTCTCAGTGCTGCAAAACTCGGTCAATGCTAACTAAGCTTGTATGGCATCGAACAGGAACGCAACTGTCTTCATATTTCAATGCCGCCTAGAGTGTACATCCCTGACAACCGTGCTGATCCAAACGTCACTAGACCCAGGCATGAGCTTCCATGCTAACATGTAGGTAAAGCCCCCCTCCCTCTGCCCCCATGGCAAGAAGTTTGTTAGTGCTCAAGCTACAATGATTGAAAAGCATGCCTCTGACTCGCAATTTTCATAAGAATATCTGTGCTTTAAATCCGTGTCTCAATCTAAGATTTGATTGAATATGGACTAGGCCAATAGCTTCTTTGCGTTGTTTACATTCTTGAGCACGTCACCGTTGAGTTCTCTGGGGACGATTGACTAGGGGAAGCAGCCTACTTCAGGTATGATACAGAGACTGGAGGTCATGGAATTATCACAGCCGAGCAGAAATTATAAAACACTCAGAATTGACATCCTTTTGGGCCTGAGAATGGTTATTACACAAGTTGGATAGCAGCCTACAGTAAAGGTAACTTGCTTTTTTTCCGGCTAGGTGGGTCGCTAGTAGCCTTGAGCCAATAGGAGCCAGCGAGACGGCAGGGCCGGCTGATCGCGGAGTGTTCCACATCAAGATTTTCCTCCGTACTTTCTTTATAATACTCCAAATCGACAAAGTTTTCAGTTCTCACACCGTAGTCGGATATGGTGTAATGGTTAACATCGGTGACTCTCACTCACCAGCTCGGGGTTCGATTCCCCGTATCCGAGGACTTCAGAGGTTGTAGCCTCTCAATGTTTTTGCATGTTTTTGCAATCATTATTTTTAAGATTAACAGCCACCTAAATATGCTGGCAACATTAGTGCGAGGCGTTGCGCTGAGGCGGATGCAGCCTCCATATAATACGGAACATGGAGGGCTTCGAGATATCTCCCACCATCTGGATGACCATAACAGACTGCTTCGATGTATAACGTAGCATTTTTTTTGCACCTTTTCCACACTCTTCACTCTCATTCAATACTAGCTCCTGCCCCCCAGTCCTTAATCAGGCCTATTGCGTGTTTGTACCCGACTGATAATCTGTCCCTTTGTCCTTCACTCCGTTCCGGATTTTCAGCAAACTCTGCATCACTTAATCATCGCCGCTGTCACAAAGCCTGGGTATCAGTGAGACAAAAGATCTTGGGTACCCAGGTACGTCTCGGCATTTCCCGATTCCCCTTCCTAATCACAATATCACTCTTCGGCGCTATAACAGTCGACACATCTCTTCTCATATTCTGCGGGTCTAGATCTTTAACTATTAGCTGTGTAAACTTTTTAGTGAAGCTGTCACCTAGTGGCAGACATCGATCTTGTGTGTCCCGGCCGATCTCCATGGCGCGCGGTTTTGACTCAGGGTCATGACGTATTCAACTAGCGACGGGAACGCTGGATCTACCCGTCATACATAACAATCAAACGCTAAACTAAACCCATCTCGCAGCAGCCGAGAGTTAGACAAACATGCCTGTGATCGAACAAAGACCTCGTGCGTTGCTTCGCTGGTGACAGCATGTGCAACTGATCTCACTGCTCTCCTGTAGCAGCGAAGAAGCATCTGCGATTGTCATCAATGGCACAAAACTCACTCGGCCCTGACATCGAAAGAGATACCGCCCATCCCATGGCCCAGAACGGATCGTCGTCCAAGGATGGACGCAAGCGCGTGCTCGTCGTGGGTGCTGGAGCAGCTGGGTAAGTGCATCGAGCTCGGAAAGCTGCATTGGTCCTGACTCTTCGGCAGCATGTCCACTGCATACCATCTTTCGCAGCATCGTGACAAGTTCAATGTGACGCTTATTGATGCGGTTGACTACTGCGGTGGCCAGGCCTTCTCCATTCCCCTGGACAAGGAACGCTACGGCGCCTCCTGGTGCAACCAAGGCGTCCAGGGAGGCTCTTACATCTTTCACCACACTCTCACCATGTTCCAGCGCCAGGGTTACCACGCGGATCCCGTCGATCTGCAGGTGTCTTTTGGCAAAGATGAGACCTTTTGGTCCAACGTCTTCCCAACGCAGGTTATGGTCAAGCACAAAAAGGAGGTGAAGCGCCTGGTCACCCTGCTGAAAGTCATGCGAATGTTCGAGGTCTTCTTCGCACTACTGCCACTCCGACTCGTCTTCAAGCTCTTCCTGTTCTCCGAGGACTTCATCAACATTGTGGCCCTACCCATGACAGCTTTGTTCCTCGGCACTGGAAACGCCACGCCGCAGACCCCAGCCATGATGTTTGAGCGTCTATGCACCTCTCCCACCTACGGCATGTGGTACCACCCCGACGAGAATTCAGTCGTCAGCAACCAGCCTCCAATGGTTGTGTTCCCAAAGTTCTCAGACTTCTACTCGACATGGCAGAAGGATCTGATCTCTCGCGGCGTGACAGTCCGCCTGTCGACCGAGCTGACAGAGATTGTTCAGCGCGGCAAGAAAGGGGTCATCGTCAAGCTCAAGCCTCGCACGCCAGCACCTGACGGGCACAACCCTGCCGGCGGAGACCCTGATGCTCCCTCCGCTGAAGAGACTTACGACGAGATTGTGCTCTGCTGCCTAGCCGACACGGCAAAGAAGGTCCTTGGAAAGGCAGCAAGCTGGAAGGAGAAGCAGGTTCTCGGTTCGGCCAAGTTCAGCGACGACATCACCATCACCCATAATGATGCCGACTACATGAAGAAACACTACGAAAATTTCTACCGCGAGGACCTGGCCGTGGCCAAAACCAACGGCGTTGACCAGCAATCCCGTCTGGACTTCGCCAAGACCAATTTCCGCCCCATGTACTACATCAAGATGTATGACAAGGACAGGTCTAAGCTAGAGATGTGCTTCGACACCACCAACTACCAGTCGCAGTTCCCCGAGAACGTGCCGTTCGAGCAACACGTCTTCCAGACCATCTACCTGAACAAGGACCGCGACGGCAAGCTCTGGTCCGACGACGAGATCGACGAGAGCAAGATCATCCGGAAGGACTGGTGGCATCAGCTCTGCCACTCCTACACGCACTACATCTTTGTTATCCCGTGGATGATGTTCCTCCAGGCCAAAAACAACACTCGCTTCGCTGCGTCCTGGACGCTTGTCAACGCCCACGAGGTCGCTGTCATGTCTGGCATTGCGGCAGCAGTCGACCTGGGAGCGGAATATCCGGAGGACCTCGAGAACGACAAGTTCGCGTTCCTGTGTTTTAGATTGTATTACCTGCTTGCTTACGGAAAATGGTACCGACGACGACACACAAAGGGCAAATCTGCACCAACGACGCAGGCAGCCAAGGAGGGCGCGAGCTGGGCGAGCGGGCTGTACGGGTCAAAGTACAAGGGCCCCGGCGTGGTCGATCAGGAAAGGTCCACCTGGAGGGAGGAAGTGAAGCAGGGCAACAGCACTGGAAATCTGGCGAATGGTAATGCTCCCGGGCGAAGCCAGCCGTAATTGCTCGGAGGGACGTTAGAACTCAGGCTGCCATATCTAAGACCCGATCATATGTTGTACCATCTGGCACATTGAGTGTGTCTCACAAATTCAAGCGTTCCAGCCTTGTCTATATGACCGGAGTGTCTAGTCCGAGGGTGAGGTAAAGCAGCTAGGCAATTTTGTCATCGTAACCGTCCTTCAAGACATGCATCTCTTTTGTCGATTCGCATTTGAATGTTTCAAAGTTTCACTCGCTGGACTCAAGTACTGAGGCAGAATAAATCACCCTTGTGAGGACTTGGTTGTCTACTCAGCTGCAATTAAGATCTGTGAGCATATAAGCACGAAGTCTCACACTGCAGCCAGAGAACCGCCGCTTCTTCAAGCCTCAAGCGACCTCCCAAGGGAAAGAACTCAATACGCAGCCAGTGAGAAGACCGTCTAAACCAACCTCAGACATGACGAGCAATCAAATGCCCTTTAGTGATTCGCGAAACCTGCCCACTCTCCCTGGATTCCAGGGAGACCGCCCACCTTCACGCCGGGGCCAAGTCTCACGGCCGCACTTCCGCCCCGTCCGACCAATTGTCGACTCGCCACACGAACAAGCAGTCATCGACGCCGGCTACCCCTGGGTGCGAACCAACCCGCTGATGCCAACCTGGATGTCCCCCGGTGCGGACCCGCGCTCCAACCCCGTCCCAGACCGGCTGAACTGGCACGGCCACCACGGCGTCAACACGCACCTCATCTTTGAGGGAGACCTGACTTTGATGAAACCCAAGAAAATGTTTGGCCAGAACCATGTTGCTGCTGTAACCTTGTCCACGGACCTCGGCGCCCCGAAAGAGCTTTCAGTTGCGCCAGATGAGATTTACTTCGGGACGACACAGCAGGCTTGCAAGTTCGTCGAAGGGCACCGCTGTCTGAGCCCCACGAGTGCGCATCGGGTAAGTGACTTCCAGTATTTCCTTTTTTACCACTTGAGAATACCTTAATATCAGGCTGGTACCTTCTGTTTAGCCGCGGGTTGAGGGGCAGGGATGTCCCCCTTCATCACCCTTATTTCAGATGAATCTTTCAAGTTTCGACTTCAATATCTGACTCTGAAATCACAGTATATGTCTAGGGGAAGCTTGGAGTGGGTTGATAAGGCCGGACAAGCTGTCCAGGGCGGCGACCGGGCATACGTTCTTGAGCAGCTCTACGACGCGGAATTTGAGACCAACTTCGACTTCAAGGTCATGCGAAGAGTGGCGACCTGTTCGTTCAAGGATGACAACCAAATCACCAGGAGCATGCGCCAGTGGTTCCTGCGAGAATGGAACGACCCTGATGTCCAGAACGCCAAGGGCGACCTTCGCCCTGTCGTTCATCCGTCGGAATTCCCTTTGGCTCCACAGCGGCAGGATCATGAGATGGAAATTGGTGACGACAAGGCTGATTCTGGTGATGAGCTGGAGCTTGATGATGAAGACGGCAGTACTCAAGGTCTGGTCAAAGCTTTCCGAAAATGGTTTGGCATTACTGAGAACTAAGCCTGGCGGAATGGGATCTGAGGGACCGTTGATGATTGTAATCTCAAGTCCTTGAACTATGGAGATGTGGAAAGGGGTGACTGCTGTTCATGCTCATTCTCAGGCCGTATGATCCATTTATGAGTATGCCGACACTTGTGGGCAGGAATGCGTGTTTCGGCCTCAAACATGCGAACCTAGCTGAACCCCCCCCCCCCGGCCAGAATAATTTGTGCATGTGAGAAAAAAGAACATGAATTAAATAACAACCCTTGTCTCGTTACAGAAGACCTCGCTGAGCTCCGAAACTGAATCATAACATCATCGCGGCCAGCCTTGCCAGCCTGACCAGAGCATTAAATCGGAACAAACAACTGCGCAACAAGCTTCCAATTTCCCCCAGCAAGCTGCCTCCAGGTGCTCGTGCACCACGCCTCCACCTTGTCCATCTCATCCGGATCGAGGTCAGTACTACCGTTGTCGGACTTGATGACCGTGACGCGGTAGATTATCTGGACGCCCATCATGTCGACCTCGGCGATGGCGGGCTCCGGGTCCTCCTTGTGGATCTTCCAGCTGATGAGCTGGCCCTTCTCGGCCAGCTTGTCGATGGCCTCGGTGAGTGTCGGCTCCGACTTCATGTGCATTGGCTCCGACTCGCCGTCCGGGTGTATCAGGGGGTTGACCATGACGCAGTCGTACTCGATGTGCTCCTTTGCGTCCTTGGGCTCGTTGCAGAGCGACCCTGCGAGAAGATTCTCCATGTCCTTGGCCGCCTTGCGGACGCGGGCGGAGATGGACCCCGGGTGGACTGTGCCGGACTTGCTGACCATTTTGTGGTGCTGCTATGTGTCGATTATTACAATTAAGTGTTGTGCTTGATGTGGGTTGGATTTGTGCTGATGCTGCTCAAGTTTAAGTGGTGGTTGATGGGCTTGTTTGGGCTAGGACTCGGAATTCCAAGCATCCAGGTTCGAGGTCACGCAGCCACTTATAAGCAATACAGGCTTCCAGGCTTTTGGAATCAAGAGAAACAGGTAATTGTTGTGGGAACCATCCACGTTGACTTCTTCCAGTCGAGTACAAATTGACGTCAGTGGGTCATCACCGCTGTACAACTTGGTGGGTGCAGATCACTTTGAGGCCGTGCAGGTCAGCGGTGCCCACTCTTATGAGATCTGCTAAAGTCCCCGAGATCACCACCGGAAAAGACGACACTCACTGGAGATCAGACTTAAACATCCATGGTCTAAAGCTTGAGTATAGTGCTTGAACGCCGTCGTAGTGCTGCGGTGGAATACACATAGATGCAGTGGCACGACACGATATTAAGAGTTGAGAAACAGAGCCCCACTCGTACCCGACTCAGTGATGGAATATTCCGCCCTTGTTGGTAGGTCTCTCGTACGTACGATAATCATATGGGAAGCAATCATGTATTGATGTTGTTCTGTTTAAGTTCTAAGAGGCTACGTGCTTTGGAGGGGATAATTAAAGTAGCCTTTTAAGTAATAAGGGTTGTACTTGCCAATACTTACAGTTTTTCTCTTTTTTTAATAAGTATATATAATCCTTATTATAATTAGCTTTAAAATTATAATTTATTATATATTAAGTATATATAATCTTTATTATAAAAAAGCATTATTAAAGAGGCTTAAAATTATAATTTATAAGTTTTAAAGTAAGTTTTAACAACCCTTATTATTATATTACCCTTTAAACTTATAATCTTTATTATTATATTATTTTTTAAATATTATACCTATTATCCTTAATACTTAGCTTTTAAAGTTGCTTCTTTATGGAAATTATTAACTTTTGCGTAAAAGCCTTAGTTTTAAATCTCTTCTTTATAAAGAAAGTTAATGCTTATAAAGTTAATATTAAACCCTTTAGCTTATATTTATTTTTATTATATACCTTTATAATGTAAACATTATTATCTTTATCCTTACTTTTATTATTAAAATGCATTTAATATTGCTTTAAATTATTTTCCTTTAGTTACTTCTTATCCTTTTAAAATTAAGCATTATAAGCAGTTTAATTATTTATTAAGTTCTTTTCTTGCTTTTTATTATTTTTTTTAATCTTTTTAATAATTATCTTTTACTTAAGTTGCTTAAGCAATAGCATATATTTCTTAATAAGTTTCTTTATATATAAGCCTTATATATACTTATTAATAGTTTAATGCAAAAAGTTTTAAAGCTAAGTTAATATAGTAATTTAATCTTTTAATAGCTAAATCTTTTTAATTTAATATATATAAAAAATACTTAAAATTAAAATTTTTATTAGGTTATTTATTATAAAGATTGCAATAATTTAGCATTTAAAATAATAATTACCTTAATAATTCTTATTATTAAGAATGCTATATAATCTTATATTAAGAGTTTTAATGCTTTTAATATAAATATATAGCTTTTTAATTATATTATTAAAAGATATTTACTTATTTTAATATTAAAAGTTATTAATAATTTAAATAATAGCTATTATAATAGCGTTATTTAGGAAAAGTATTTTAGCTTAAATTATAGCTATAGCTTTTAGCTTATTAATTTTAATAATTTCATAAGAATTAACTTTAATAAGCAGCTTGCTTTTTTTAATGCTTAGCATAAAAGTAAAGTTAAAGGTAGTTTTTGCAATCTTTATTAAGGTTTTATTAACTTAATTTTAATTATCTTTATTATTAATAATAATTAAATTGCTATTAATATTAAGTAAATAAGAGTTATTATTATTAATATCCTTATTAATATTCATTAAATAAGCAAGCGGATAAGAGTCGTTATTATTAATATCCTTATTAATATCCATTAAATAAGTATTATTAATAACAACCTTGCTATAAGAATTAATAAAATTAATAAGCTTATCTTTATCCTTATTAATTAAAGCAATTTTAGCCCTTTTTATAGCCTTAATAATAATTTTAATCTTTATTTTATTGCTTAATAAGAATGCAGTTACAATATTTATTTTATTAATTAAGATTATAATTATGATATTTATTTTATTAATTAAGATTATAGTTATAAAGCTTATTTTATTAATTAGGGTTATAATTATAATATTTATAGGGGAATTTTAATTTTAATTAAGGGTTGCAATAGGGCTACCTTTAATGCTAGCTATATTAACGGCAACCATAGCAATAATTATATTAGGTATGTCCTTAACGCAGGAAGTAAATATAATATTTGCTAAATAGTTTTGCTTGCTATTATTATTTTTATAAGGTATATTAATAAAAGTATTAAATAACTCTTATAAGTTATTATTAATATTTTTTATTATAATAAAAAGGAAAAGATTTTATAGGAATTTAGTAGTTAAAATAAATATTTATAATGCAAAACTTTGCGATTATTATATAATAATCATTAATTTATTCTTTAATTATAAGAAAAGTTAATAAGTTGCAAATAAATTTAATAAAAGTTAGTTTTAATATTATTATTAATAAATAGTAATAAAAAGTAATAATAATAATAAGATTAACTTTAAAATAATAATTATTAATAATATTAATAATTATAAGGTTATCTTTATATATAATAAGGTATTAAAAAGATATTAATTAAAGTATAAAAGATTAAAGTTTATATTAAGGGTTTTAAGTTTAAAAGATATAAGGTTTTGCAGCTAATAGCAGCGAGGTTAAAAGGAAAAGGTACTAGCAATAAGTTGCTCCTTCCTTAATAGAAAGGGGCTACTTTAGGTTTCTTAACTAATCTATTTATTTATATGCAAAGCTTATTATTATTAATAAGCTTTTATAATATAATATTTAAAGTTAATTTTATTATTACGTTAGCAGGATTATCTTTCCTATTTATTTACCTTACTTTAATAATCTCTCTTATTTTATATAATTTTTATAATAATATAATATTAATTATAAAGCGCTTTTTCTTTATTATTCCTAGTTTTATAAGGTATTTATATAGGCTGTATAAGTTTATATAAATAATTAAGGGTATATTTAGCAATAAGAATTATCTTATAGCCATTTTAATTATTATAGCTAAGGAGATTTTAATATTTACTTTATTTATTATGCCATAAATTTTACTTGCTAGCATACTTTAAGTAATATATTTATACTTTATTAATAATTAATAGAAAATATTGCCTATTATTATAAATTCCTTAATTTCCTTGCAAATCTTATTTATAAGGATAATAATATATTTAAGTTAAGATATTAAGTTCTGGTTATTTGCAAATAATCTATTTATAAATATAAAAAGTTTTGCTATTTTAAGATTCAAGGGTATATACTTAATTCCTTATATAACGTTATTTATTTATTATAATAATTATATATTTAGGCTCTTATAATTTTCTATTTTTAGGTTTTATACCTATGTAATTATTAAAAGATTATATAAAGCTTTTAATTAGTAAATTAAAGCTATATATGCTTTATAAGCTCTTTATTTAAGGTATTTTTAGGGAGCATCTTTAACTATTGCATTAATAAGAGTAAGTTTATTAGCTTATCCCTTTTATTAAGTAGTAATTAAGCTAATAATATTTATAATTATATAAGCCTTATTATAATTTATTAAGTTTTTAAGCATTAGCTTTTATTTTAATTTTCCTTATAGTTTTATAGCTTTTATCTTAATTTCCTTTTTATCTTGGAATTTTAATATAAATAAAATTAATATATTATTTATTTATATGCTTATTATTTTAAAAAGTTATATAAGCTTTATAATTATTAAGTAAGGATTATATATAAAGCAGTTTATCTTAAGCTTTTATTAATAATATCTTTAATATATATTAAATAATAAATGCTAAATTCTGCTATATTATATAAGGGTTAAATAATATAAATAATTATATTTAAAGGGTACTTATTTTTTAATTTCTTTAATAGCTTTATAAGGATTATTTTATATAATTTTAACTTTGCTTAGGGGTAAGCTTAAGTAATATCTTAAAGTATAAGAATTATACCTTTTTTTTAAATTAATAAGGAGGCAAATGCAAGGATTATTTATTAATTTATTCTTTAAATAATTAAGCTTTGCATTAAGATTAATCCTTTTTTATTATTATTATAACCTTAAATAATAAATTAAGATTTTTTATAAAATTTTATAATTTTGCTTTTTACCTCTTATATTATATAGGATTTAAAGAAATAATATTTGCTATATTGCTTTGCTAATTATTTCTTAGTTTAAAAGATACCTTTAATAATAAGGTTATTAATTTTTATTTTATTAAATTCTTTAAATAATAAGCTTAGTATTATAATAACTTTATTTTATTTTAATTTAATTGCTAAGTTATAATTTTTATTTTCTTTCTTTAAAATATATAATATAATAATATAGTCTTTTATCTTTAATAATAATAATTATATAATAAGTTATATTTAAGGTTTTATAGCTAGGTTTTTTGCTTATAAGGATTGCATTTCCTTATTATTATTTTAATAATATAATTAAATAACTATTAACTTAAATATTATAGCTTTATTTAGTATATTTAAGGTTATGTTATAGTTATTTATAATAATAACTTTATATAAACCTTTCCATCCTTTTCTTTTTTTCTATATATAAACTTTGCATTATAATAAATATTTTATATTAAAGATAGGTTTAACCTTAGTATTTAATGCGTTTTATACTTACCATTTAGCTATGATTTTTTATAATATCTTTATAACTTTTAAAATAGCTTTTGCTTGCTTTCACGTTAATGGTAATAATAATAACTTATGCAATATTTATAAATAAGCGTTAAAAATTAAAAGCATAAGGATTAGTTTATTTAGTTTAGCAATATTATTAATAGCTTTTATAGCTATTTATAGGATAATATTATTATTTATACTATTATATAATTTAATATATAGAATTTTATATGCTTATTTAAGGGCTTAATAATATCTCTTAACTTTCTTAATAAATTAATGTATCTTTATAAGGATTTATTTATATTTAATTCCTATTATTTATACCTTTAAATGGAATTCTAAAGATATAAAGTTTATTCTTGCATTATATTTAATGATATTTAATAATTCTTAATATATATTAATTTAAAATATTTATAATGTTTGCTATGCAGTTTTTATAAATATAAATTTTAAGAATTTCGCTCTTTAGAAAGTAATGGCTTAATTTATAACGTAAAGAATTAAATATTTGCTTAAATACATTACGTTAACTAAGATTTTATAGTTAAATTTATAATTATTATATAACGTAAATTTAAAACGCCTAAATATAGGTTTGCTTATTTAATAATGATAATATATTTTCTTAATCTTTGCTATTGCTTATTTATTAATATTTAAATTATTGGCTTTTTTAAGCATTTAGCATAATTAATTTATTAATAAGTATTTAAAGCAATAATAAAGTCTCTTTATTTTTATCTTTAAGAGAAAATACATAGCATTAATAATTTAATTTAGGAAAAACTATAAGTAACCCTATTTTTTAAGTATTAATACAATAATCATATTATTAAAGGAAACCATTTTATTTATAATATTATTATAATATACTTAAAGCTTATTTATATTTATTAAGCAAAGTAAAAATAAGGTTTATGCTTAAATAATATAAAAGTTAATATAATTAATTAAGGTAGAAATTTTTATTATGCTAAGTAAATTAATAATTATCTTATTATTAAATTTAACTTTAGCTTTTTTTATAATAATTATATTAATTTAGTATTTTAAGTTTTCTTATTATAATGCAAGAAATTGCTTATATTTAGCTATAAATATTAATAATGCTTTTATATTTAATAAGATTCCTTAAAAATAAGTTTAATTATATTTATTTTTTAAGATAAATTAATTAGCTATAATGATTATTTCTATTTAAAAGATATTATCTTTTATAATTTAATATATAAATGCTTTATTAGCTAGGAAATTAATATTTATATAATAAACCTTCTTATTAAGTCCTATCTTTATAATATAAGTATTGCCATTATAATTATTATCTTAATCTTATTTATCTTTATATTTATAAAATTTATCTTTATTATTCATTTTATATTCCTTAAATTTACTTAAAAAAGTATTAAAGTTATTATTATAATCTTTATATTTATATTATATTAAGTAGCTTCTTTTTACTAAATATTGCTTATTAACTAAATGTTTAATTAATTAATATTCTTTCTTCTTATAAATATAATATCTTTTCTTTTAAGGTTATTCTCTTCCTTTTTTATAAGCATTATTACTTTAAGCTTTATAATTAATATTATAAGATTTTGGCTGCTTAAAACTTAAATAATTTAGGTTTAATTAGCCAAACCTTTAATTTCCTTAAAATGTTTAAAACTATAATTATTATCCTTCCCTTAGCTTTTAGCCATTATATTTATAATTAATATAATATTAATTTAAAACTTTATTTATAATATAAATTATAATTATATAACTAAGCTATATTTTTATTATAAATCTTAGGTTTAAAAATAACTCTTTATATAGTTAAGCTAGCTTAAAAAAAGCTATTTTTAACTTAAGAACTCCTTTATAAGCTTTAATTATTATTATTCTTAAGTTATCCTTCTTAATATAATCTTAGCTTAATGCTTATTAATAAAATTGCAACTTATTAAGTATTAAATATAAAACCTTATATAGGTTTTTATTTAAGTTTTATGCTCTTATTTTTATAAATATTATTATTATTTAATTTATATAATAATGCTAATGATTAAGGTTTATATTAAAATGCATTTTAATTTTAAGGTATGCTATTATAAATATATTAATTTAATTTATAAAATAAAGATAATAAGCCTTAGCTTAATCTTTAAGTATTTAAAGAAAAACTATATAAAATTAACTTAGCTAAATTTTAGTATAATAGTAAATATTAAAAAATATCTTTATCTTATTATTTAATAAATTATATAAATTCTTAATATACTTATAAAAATTATTAAAGATTTTTATAAATTATGCTAATTTTATTAAATTTAAGCATTTATTAAGAATGTATTATAAGGGAAGAGTTTTATATAGATTATACTTTTTATTTAGCAAAGGCATTTTTAGGATAGCTTAAGGTTATGCTAGATATAATATATATTTTTAATATAAGCTTTATTTCTATCTTTTTGTTAATAATAATAAGCTTTATTAATTATATTAGTTTTTAATAAATTGCATTATTAAGTTTAAGTTTTATAATTACATGCTTAAAGCTAGCGGCAGCGATAAATATTACCCCGGGGATTATCCTTTTAGTAATTATTATTATTTAAAGCTTGCTTATAATACTTATAAGGGCTATACTTATAATTGCTATTTTTAAAGTTATATGCAATATTTATTTATACTTAATTTTAAGGCTAACAGGGTATTGCAAAGCTTATTATTAATTTATTCTAATCTTTCCTTAGCTTAAGCTATAATAATTAATTATAATGCTATAAGTTAATTATTATATTTTATATAAATGCCTTATATTTAAAGGAAAACTTTTAAGCATTATTAGCAAGGATTTAATAATACTTTAAATATTGCCTATGTTTACGTTATATAATCCTTATAATAAGCAATAAAAAGGTTATTATTATAAAGATTTTATTGCATATAGCTTGCTAAAGTACTTGCTAAGTAAATAACTAAGTATTTTATTAATACTCCTTATATAAGGGCTATAAACTATAATTTTAAGTTAATATATTTATAATAGGCTAGGTTAATTAAAGTTTAAGCAAGCATTTTATTAATTATATACCTTTTAATAAGAGTTAATAGCTTTTTAGCATTATTAGCCATGCTTATAGGTTTTTATAATAAATATTATAAGGAGTAAGCTATTAATGAAATAGGTAATGTTTAAAAGTAAGTTAATGATAGTAGTTTAATGGTAAGCAAGTTATGGTTATTAAGAAGAAAAAGTTATTAATTCCTTTAAGCCTTAAAAGTTAGGGCTTTTTTTTATTATTAAGTCCTTTTATATTAGCTGGAAGCATAATACATAACTTATGCTTATTTATAATATAGCATTGCATTAGCTTTAGTAGTTGTAATAGTTGCAAGCTTTATCTATTTAATAGTTGCGATAATTGCAAGCTTTATCTATTTAGCAAAATAAAGCTTTATTAAGTTTTGCTAAGTCTTAAAAAGGATTTAAAAATGAGTTCGTTTTTAATAAAGTCTTATATATAATAAATGCATATCTTTTAAATAATGATGAATATATATATAAATATTGCAAGGAATGCTACTTAGTTTATTTAATCTTTATAATGTCTATTTAGGGAGTTTAATAATATAGAAAGGCCTAAAGAAGTAATTATTACTATATAGCGCTTGTTAATAAAGAAGATGTAATTTTTAAGTTAGGGAAATTCTTATAGGGTTGCCTCTTTTACCTTATTAATCTATAGTACCTATAACTACTAATTAGTATTAATAGGTTTCTTATATATATAATAATTATATAGGAAGCAATTATGTATTGGTATTATTCTGTCTAAGTTTTAAGAGGCTACGTGCCCCGGAGGGGATAACTAAAGTAGCCTTCCAAGTGACAAGGGTCGTACTTGCCAACAGCCCTTGCAAGACTGTCACAATCTTAACATACAGGATTACATTCTCTTCTTCTGTATGATCCTCACTGTAAGGGAGAACGGCTGTCATAGCATCAATATTCGTTGATCCATACAGTCATTCTCAATTTTCCCATGATGAACTTCACCTCAGGCGAAACAGTTGGCGATGACTGCTCTGAGCGGAAATTGATACTGAGATTGTGTCAAATTTTCAAGTTCATATGGCTGATATTATTTTGTCTAGACAAGCTCTCTTCCGTGTGGCAGGAATTCTCCTTTGCCAGTATGTTCAAGGATTCTCGTGTATTTTGAAACTTTGATACCACTCTGTCTCCATTGTCGTGGGAAAATTCCCAATAGATGTCAAGTTATCAGTCCTTCGAAGGCCTGTTGGTGTTGATATCCTTCAGGATTGCATCAGCCCCTGCCTCCACAAGGCTCGCGGCTAACCTTTTCCCGAGCGCTTTCGCCTCATCGTTGGTCTGCACCGTTGCATCGATGGCATCTTCAACACTTTGAGAGCCGTCAAGGCTGACGACTATTGCCCGCATCCTCAGGACCGAATCTCGCGACTGCCCCACCCACTCCGTCTCTACGCCAATCGGGACGCTACAGCCTCCCTCAAGCGTGCGCATCAGGGCCCGTTCCGCCAGACAGGCAAGAGTCGACCTCTGATCGACCAGCTGGTCTAGCAACTCCAGGACCGCGGCGTCGCCCTTGCGGATCTCCAGCCCGAGCGCTCCCTGTCCGACCGCGTGCAGGATCCCGCCGTCCTTGGACCCAAGGTACTGCGTGATGCGGTGCTTGAGGCCCACGCGCTCGAGGCCGGCCGCGGACATGATCATGCACGTGTACTCGCCCTCGGGGTTGTCGACCTTGGCCAGGCGCGTCTCGACGTTGCCGCGCAGGTTGGCGAAGCGCAGGTGCGGGTAGAGGCGGCGGAGCTGCGCCGAGCGCCGAACTGACGAGGTGCCGACTACCGCGCCCTGTGGCAGGGTCTTGAGGCTGTCATACGGCAGGCCTGCCTTGACTATCAGGGCATCACGAGGATCGTCACGGGGAGGGATGGCTGCCAGGTCGCAGGACTCGGGCAGGGTGGTGGGCATGTCTGTCTCGGGAGTTATGAACAAGGTCGCTCACAGGCAGGAACAGGAGATGACGGCGAGGGATCTGCGTACCTTTGAGACAATGCACAATGACATCGAGCTCGCCAGAAGTTAGCTTCTCCTCCAATTCGGTTGTCCATAGGCTCTTTGCTCCAAAGTTATAGAGTGCCGTCGACTGGTCCTTGTCGCCGAGGGTGCGGAGCGCCTCTATCTCGAAGGATCGGTTGGGTGCAATTTTCTGCAGGCTGTCGCGGATGCCCTCGGCCTGGACCACGGCCAGGTTGGATCTCCGCGTGCCGATCCGCAGCGGTGGCTGGGCTGCTGGAGATGGTCCCGCCATTTTTATAAAATCCCGCTGTGTTTCAATGAGGTCAAAATATGAAAGAAGAGAAGGATGACCTTGGGTATGAAGAACCGTGTTAAACAGTGATTGGGCCGTGGGTCTTCTAGATCCACCGCCTTCCGCGATCCGGGAGCTACTGCACATTGTCAGACTCGTTAGTCAGGCTGTCTCTAAATCAAAGGATATTTCTGATTGGATAACCTATTCGACTGTCTAGTCTTTATCTTTTGCTTACTGAGGTTGGTGCACATCAGCTTTTCCTGCGTGTTCAATTCATCTTCTGAACTATAGCCCCGAACGAAAAGATGATCTGATTGAGTAAATATTTTCTGGCGGAAGCTGGACGTACACAACAACCCCGAGACTGAACTAGAATCGCTCACTAACGGCTAGTAATTGCACCCATCATCATGTATATATCATATAAACTCTGTGCAAATCAGATTACTGATTAAATCTATAATCTCGATAACATTGGGACTGCTGGGGATAGGAACGTGATTTTCCTCCCCTTTGTGTTCATCGAGATGCTTTCTGCGATCTCCACTCCCACCATGGGCAGTCGAAATTAGTAAGGTTGTCACAGAGGAGCGGTCGTTTGGGGCAAGGGAGGCGCTTTCGACTCAGATTGGGAGGGACAGTATTGAATGTCTGTATGCATTTGTTAGGCGTCTCAGGAAGGGAGTTCCAATGTATGAACATTGCTCCAGCTCAAAGTATGTGAACAAAAAATCCTAGGACAGTGAATGAACCCGAGCCTGCTCGTATCCACACTGCAGGCAGGCCCTTTCGTCTGGAACATGCACGAGGTTCGGCTGCAGGATTGGGCAGAGGTTGGTAGATGGACCGCCTACGCCGCATCGATTCTCATCAGTAATCCCTAACATCATGTCATGTCTCTGTGTAATAGAATATCCAGTTCTAGGGTACGGACCATGCTCAGTCTTTTCCCGCTGATTCTAGCATCTTGAATGCCACCTCAGACATCTTATAGGGAATAATAGATTGAGTTGCTTGAAAATTGAGTTCCGTGATGGTCAATTCACATCAAGACTGCACGTTTCAAGTTTTGGAAAAGAACACCGGAAAGACAAAAGAATGTCAATGGTCAAGGTCAACTGGTTTGTTTATTTAGTATGCGCTCCAAGCTCACGCTGGAATACGGACGAAACGAACAGGTGTATAAATTTTAAAATATTACATTAGCGCACGCATTGTGTTCCAAAATTAACATCAGAGGGTGGAGGCAATGTACTCACTTGTGCGATGGCGTGCTCCATCCCTGACGTATTCGGCTGCGTTGTTCAAGAAGCAGCACCGCTTGAGTGGAATATTGAGAGGAATTCGACGTAACAGCCATATCAAGCGCTTTCCACCCAAAGTTTTGAACCATTTCTTCACTCAAGGATCCAGAATCCTGCTATTGGTACAAGTTGAAGCAAAACTGATCGCAGGCCAACAGAGCTCGTGCCAACATGAAGACCCGCCCAGCGACGGCTTTCCATTCTCACTACGTTTGCGCATTACTTATTCCGCTCGACAATCTCCGATATCAATCCTTCGAAACAAGCCCTTCATCCCTCAAAAGCAACGCCGGCTATCGCTCCGCAATCCGCCTCGCCAAGACGATTGCGTGCGCGTTGCAATTCAGGCCCCGTTGGAGAGGCCAGCAGCGCCAGGTCAGGTCGCCTTAGCTTTGCCGAGGTCAACCCGGGCACCGCTACCGCGTCTCCCCTGAGACACCACGATCGCGCAATCCGCGGTCCCCAGGTGCTCACTGGACGGAGGCGTGGGAGCAGCTGGTCCGAATGCGCGGGGGCGCACACCTTTTTGGCAAGGTTGCTGCAGATTCGCATGTCAGTAGGCCGATCACACAATGCGTGACCCCCCGTCCTCGCCCGCTCTGGGCCACGAGCACGCCATTCGTGCGTGGCATTCGCGAAGGGGGACCCTGAGGGTTGTAGTGCTACCGATAAACCAAGCACCATAGAAAAATCTTGTGTAACGCCTCTTTGAGCTTGGCGATGCTTTTATATAACCGAAGCCTGTACGACGCTATTTTATTTTGTTCCTTTGAGATCCTTGGCTGTCTTCTTGGACGGCCTCGGCGAGCTTCGATACCGACGACCAACACGCTGACCACCAACTTGATCCATGAATTACAGTACTTTTCGTGGAAAACAGACCCAGCCCAGCATGTCTGTGCCGCCGATCCAGTCGGGCTACCCCGCGGCGGGCACGGTAGTCGACGACGAGATAGGAGACCCGCTGCCCAGAAAGGCCGAGATCAAGGAGTTCAGCGAGGACTCGGGCCCCGAAGACGCCTACGGGGGCTACGGCGAGAACCCTTTCAAGGACGAAGCTGTGGCAGAGCACTGGAGGCAGGTCTATCACGACTCTCAGTACGAATGTCGCCACGTCTTCGACCCTACCCTGACCTGGTCGGAAGAGGAGGAGAAGGCCATCATTCGAAAGCTCGACTGGCGTGTGTGCCTATGGGCTTGTTGTATGTTCTTTGGCCTCCAGGTGGACCGGGGCAATCTGGTTCAGGCTGTTTCGGACAACATGCTGGATGACCTTGGTCTGAACACCAATGGTGAGATGAACATTTCCCAGTTTATTTCCCTCGTTGAGCGAAACATGTGCTGACTAGTTGCCTTACTAGATTACAACTACGGAAACACAGTGTTCTTGATATCTTTTCTCTTCGCAGAGCTGCCTTCGCAGCTCGTTTCGAAAAAGGTTGGACCAGACAGGTGGATTCCTATGCAGATCTGTCTCTGGAGTATTGTGGCTTCATCCCAGTTCTGGATATCAGGCAACGCGTCATTTCTCGTCACGAGAGCTCTTCTGGGTGTTCTAGAAGGCGGTTTCATTCCTGACCTTGTTCTGTGGCTGAGCTATTTCTACACCTCTCGGGAACTGCCAATTAGACTGAGGTGGGTGGCGAATTGTTTTCATGAGTTTCCTCAGTTGCTGACCAATGTAAAGTTACTTCTGGACAACCTTGTCTGTCACTACAATTCTCACGTCTCTCTTAGCTTTCGCGTTGCTTCACATGCGCGGAGTGCTTGGCTACGCTGGTTGGCGATGGTTGTGAGTTGTCCTTTTGTTTTCTTTTTATTTTTATTATCTACGGAGGGAATATTCTCTCTTCTCAAGCAACTAAAGTCCAACCATTCTAACCGAAAAACCCCAGGTTTCTGATCGAGGGCCTCATAACACTCACGGTTGGCATCGCATCTTTTTTCTTGATGCCAGCGTCAGCTGTACAGACCAAGACCTGGTTCCGCCCGAACGGATGGTTCAACGACCGTGAGGTGGCAATCGTTGTGAACAGGGTGCTGAGAGATGACCCAAGCAAAGGTGAGAGCTCCTTAGCAATTTTGAATTCCACTCTCTTGGTTGATTCACTTCTAATATCTGAATTTCTAGGTGATATGCACAACCGCCAAGCCCTGACACCTAGGCGTCTCTTGCAGACATTGAAGGACTACGACCTGTGGCCTCTCTACCTCCTAGGCTTGATTATCTTCATTCCTCAGAGTCCGCCCTCGAAGTACTTGACCTTGATCGTAAAATCACTCGGTTTCAGCACCTTCAACACAAATCTTCTCACGATTCCATCAGTCAGTCAGCGTTCCTTTTCAGTCTTGGTGAAACTTAAGCGTCGCTCGCTCAAACACAGGCTAACAGATCATACAGAGCGTTTTGCACATCATAACCTTGCTTGCGATCACGAGATTATCGGACTACTTGAACGAGAAGACATTAGTGGCGATGCTACAATCTGTGTGGACATGTAAGTACCGGTCCTGGTCGCCATCGGCCGGTTCAATTTCAATTGCACGCAATTGCTGACACGGTCTAATGAAAGTGCCCTGTGTAATCGCCCTGGAATGGTGGCCCGGCATGATCGACAACAAATGGGGGACATATGCGCTCGTCACCATACTTCTCAGCTACCCCTACTGCCACGCTATTCTCGTGGCTTGGACATCGAAGAACTCCAACAACGTGGGAACGAGATCTGTCTCAGCGGCACTATACAACGTATGTCCAACTCATATCTCCTTGCCTTTGAGACATTTCCACCCTTTGCATGTCAGCTGTGATACTCACTCACAAGTGCGATATGCTAACATAATCATCTCAAAACAGATGTCAGTCCAATTAGGGAACATAGTTGCGAATTTCATATATCGCGACGATGACAAGCCTTACTACCGACGGGGAAATTTTAATCTTTTCATTATTAACCTCCTAGCCATTGTGCTGTTTTTGTTGACCAAGGCTTATTATATCTGGAGGAACAAGCAGAAGGACCGGATCTGGAACGCGCTCAGCAAGGAGGAGCAGGAGCATTATATCAAGAACACAAGACTGCAAGGGAGCAGAAGGTTGGACTTCAGATTCTCTCATTAGAAGGGACTGTGCCCCAATATGCAAAGCCAACATTGTATCAATCCGTAGGTAGTATCAGGAGAAGGCTCAGAAGGACGTACATATCTATAGCACTAGCGAGACTGGAATACACGCATGAGACTTAGATCACAACCGGAATTAGGCCACACATCACTTTCCTGCACCCAAAGAATATGCTTCAAACTGTTTCGAATTCCCGTATTGGCTATTACTATTCTGGCATTGCCCACATGAACGGTCATTACACATACAAGGGGGCTAAACATCCCCCCTTTAAGAAAACCCACACCCTCTTACAACGACAGACCCAACCATCTAAAGCCCCGACTTAAGTGAATACCCTAGAATCCCAGAGCCTGGTTGAAAGCATCAGCAGTCGTGGCGTCCTTGGTCCCAAGCCCCTCGACGAGCGCCTGGGCGTCCTCGCACGCGGCAACGGCAGCGTCGTTGGCCTCGCAGACATTGACCAGCTGGTCACAAACCCGGTTGGTGATGATGTTGGGGTTCAGAGCGTCCTGCTGGCCCTCGGCGACGAGAGGATCCGTGGGCAAGAAAGTGCCCTCGTCAGCTTTGCGTCCCTCACGGCCCAGTTGGAAGTCGATTGTGGGCGTGCACTGGCCGAAATCGGCTCCAGCGGCTCCAGCTCCTGCATCGGCTCCAGCATCGGCTCCAGCATCAGCACCGACATCAGCGTTCTGGTCTTGGCCATCCTGAGCCTGGTTGTTTTGGTTGTCCTGGTTATCCTGATTGTTCTGGTTGCCTTGGTTGTTTTGGTTGTCCTGGTTGTTTCCGTTCTCAGCTTGATCGTCCTGGGCTTGGTCTTGGCCGGCGTTTTGGTCAGCCTGATCAGCCTGGCCAGCATTGCAAGCAGCCGCATCGTCTTCGGCGTTGGCATTGCCAGCGTCAGCATTGCCAGCATCAGCACCGGCGTCAGCCCCAGCGTCAGCCCCAGCGTCAGCCCCAGCGTCAGCCCCACCGACATCAACGTTGCCACCAGCACCGTCAACAGCCGTGAAAGCCGAGAAGCCCTGGGCGGCAGTGACCTCGGCGACAGACAGGCCCGCGGCGTCGAAGGGCTGGGTCAGGGACTGGGCCGAGTTGGCGTTCTGAGCGTCGGCACCATCGACATCGGGGTCGACGAGCGGGATGATACCACGGAGCTCCTCCGTCGCCGGGAGGGTGGCATCGGCACAGAGGCTGGGGATGTCGACGGCGAAGGGGTTGAAGTTCTGCTCCGCGGCGACGAGCCCGGCGGCGGCCTCGATCACAGCGGGGTCGTTGCCAAGGGTGTCGACGATCTCGTCTGCCAGGGAGAGCTTATCGCAAGGGCTGGCGGCTGCCAGGAGGACTCCGGGCACCTGACCGGAGAGGGTGCCGGCGTCGCCGGGGTTGCCAAAGTCACCCAGGGCCTGGATCGCCGCAACAGGCACCTGCTCCTGGCCGAACCGGGCCTCGACGTAGGCCACAAGCAGGGCGTACTTCAGAAATTGAGACATTGTGTCTTGATAGTTAGATCTTCCAGAGAATCTTGAAGTTAACAGAAAGTGATATCAATAAAGTTCGACCGGACTAGCGGTTGAAACACACACTGAAGAGAATGTAAACAGCTGGATAGAAAGAGAGATGGAAACGAAGGCTTGATGGGAGTGCAGTGACGCCAAACGACGAAAACGATGAGCCAGACCTGCGATATATGTATAATATATACACATGCTCGATCCAGGCATCGACATGGCTCGGTAACGATCTGGTGTGCTCTCAGCGAAACAACGATTCCAAGACTTGGGGGTGCACTTGCACGCCAAGATGTCAGTTGGAAGTATGCCCAAGGCTATCAACCCCTTCAATGGCGATCATACCTGGAGCGGACGCGGTGTGAGGTGTGCCACGAAGTCTCATGACAATGCCGGGAGGAAACAGAGCCTGGTCGCCAAGGCGGGAGGGGACGAGCCCATCGGATGGTGAGATGCCATGGCCGGAAAGTCTGCGAGGTGACGATGCAGAGCGCGCTAAGGGCGCAGATGTGAGCGGCAGTCACTTGGTCAAGCGAGGCTGGTGTACCGGCAGGTCCCAAAGGGACGAGATCTGTGCACATTCGGTTCGTCTTCAGCTGCGAAGTTACTTTGGACTGTGCAGAGATGAGACTTGAGGCTGCATCAACCTGCTGCTTACCGTCGACAGCAAGTGCTTGCCGCCCGTCCAGCGGGAGGGAGGCCGTGGGCCACGTTCAGAATCCGGCCAAGAAAGGGCGAAGGATGGGTACACCGGTAGCGAGAGAGCATGGGAACGTTCCATCCCGAGCTTGGCAGGTGGTGGGCCAGGCGGTATTCCCAGTGTTGGCGCCTTCGAGAGGCTGACAAGACGGGTTGACACGCCAGACACGAAACCCATCCCTTCAGCAAGCGGCTTGGGACAGACGTCTTCTCAGGCCCAGGAGGCTCGCGGATCGAAGAAGCGGGACTATGCGAGACGTTGTGCGCGCTTGCAAGCAGAGCAGAAATAGCAAGAGCCGCAGAAGTTTGGGTGCATCAAGCTTGGCCATCCTGAGCGTGTCTGACATGAGGCGCGGCAAACCCAGAACAGGCGGCCCAGTCTGCCCTTCTGCCAGTCTACAAGCGCGCCCCGTAGGCAGAGCCCATGCACATATGATGGGCGGATGATCAGACCCAGATGGGATGAAGTTGAGTTGACTTTGTGACCTGCTCGGGGATCGAGAAGCCAAGCAAGTGATCCCAATGATGTGCTGAAGCTTGGCCTGGCCCCGCTGGCCCGCAGGCAGACCCGACCCCAGCTCCCCCTGGACTCCTCGGCCCCTTTGCCCCTAGGCCATTGGCTCCACCCTCGCTTAATCATTGTCAACGTCCGCCATGAGACATCTTCGTCTGACCATGGTTTGATCTGCCAAACTTCCCCAAACTTTTCAATCCACCAGATGAACACGCATCTTGGACTGCTCACCATATGCAGCCAGCTTATGCCTCGCTTGTAGCATGCACAATACTCCCAAGAGCCTTGGCGGCCGCCTACCTCAGCTCTGCCGAGCTTCCTCGCACTCTTCAGGTTCCCAGGAGGGAGATTAATCCAAGCGGGTGTCACGATGTGATACACCAAGGGGTAGTCATCGCCATCACCAGTCGGCTGGGCCAGTCTCGATGTAGCTGCCGCCGCCGCTCATTCGTGTATCCTATGTCTCTTCCTCCGGATGACCGGGCCGTAGTGTTTACTTCAGGGGTTCGAGATTGCTTCAAGACATGCGTCCGACGAACTTTGTGGCCACGCACATGTGTAGCCCACTGGCACACTGACCTTATTATCGAAAACGCTGAAGGCGCCGGGCGTCCGCTGCATCCCTGGTGCGTGTGATGTTCTCCAGAACAATGCCGATCCGCAGCAGGCTGACCTCTGAGAAGCTGTCTCCAATGGTTGAAATTCCATACCTGCCGCAAGTGTCAGCCCAACACACATAAATAACTAGGCTGGATATCTCACGGTATATTAGGCCCATCTTCCACTAGATTTCCTGTGTCATTGTATTTCACCTCCAGATCTGCAGTTTGATAGCCCAGTGGGATCGTAATCTGCGGGAAACCACCACAAGCTGCGAAATAATTCGCAGGCGCATTGGATGGGACGACGATGGCGTCTAAGGAGTACTCGTTCAGTACCCCCTTGATTCCGCCATCACCTGCCAGGTATGCCCTCACCTCCTGGCCTGCCATATACTCTGCAGAGCCAGCCACACGAGACGCAGCTTGCTCGAGTCGTGCAATGTTCCGTTCTGGGTACTCTTCGCCTTCTGTGCTCTTGACAAGCTCGCAGATGTCCTCGATGACTTGCAAGTTGCCTGGATTATCTGTCAGCTTGTCAAGGTAATCGGCAATAGCAACGTTGAAGTCCCCAGCCATGGCGTCCAACGTTTTCTCTGGTGATAGATCGTCAAACGTTGCCTGGCCGGGGAACTCAAACTCGATCACTTCTGCGACCCGTGTCCTGAGCTGGTCAACCACGCCCCAAAACGACTCGAGAATCTCGTCGGACTCGGCTTTATCGACTGAGTCACGGGGGATACCGACCCGGAATCTTGATATGTCTGTGTGTTCGCAAGCTCCCCTGTAGTCCGGAATGAACTCGAACGGAATGAGATTTGTCTTGGTGTCACCTTCATCTTTGCCGGCGATGACACCCAGCATCGTAGCCGCATCTGTCAAAGTTCTCGCCATTGGTCCGACGGTGTCCTGCTCCTGGGACACAGGAATAACCGAGGCCCGCGAGACCAAGCCTGTCGTGGTCTTGATGCCGACGATGTTGTTCCTTGCGGCAGGGCTTATGATACTGCCCGATGTCTGATGCACCACTCATCAGCAATGTGCTGAGTAGCATGCTTACGATCCTTGTTGACTGACCTCGGTGCCCAGCGCCAAAACACACATGCCAACATCGACACCCACACCACTCCCACTACTACTCCCACTCGGGTCCTGTTTGTCGTGGTACGCCCCAAAGGTCTGTCCTCCCCTGGCACTCCAGCCACTATCGCTCGGCCGGGACCGGAAGTTTGCCCACTCAGAGCAGTTGGACGTCCCGAGGATAACCGCCCCAGCAGCTCTGAGTTTGGTGACGGCAGGGCTCTCGCGGATGGGCTTGCATCCCAGAAGGGCTAGAGACCCCGCAGTCGCCTCGAGAGCCTCGTTGGTGACGATGTTGTCTTTTATCAAGATCGGTACGCCATGGAGGGGGCTGCATGTGATCAGCGAGATGCTCGTAGACAAGGCCACCGCATAGGCCAAGAGACGGGCTTACCCTCGCCGCCCAGAGCACTTCATCTCCTCATCTAAGGCCGTCGCGATTGAGATGGCCGCTGGATTGACCTGCAGGAGCGCATGTAGTGATGGATTCAATGCCTCAATGCGGGCAAGGTGAGCTTCGGTTAGCTCTTTGACGGTGAAATCGCCATGGTCAAGGCCTTGGGCAACCTGCTGTAGGGTGAGGCCTGAAAGGGGAGGTATGTTAAATGCCATCCTCTATCATGTTTAATTTGGGAAGCTGGGAGAGTAAGTTGACAGCTGGAGACGATAGGCGTTTTGTCAGGCCACCGATAGCATCGACGCCCAAGAGGCACATGCATCCCACCGGGAGGAGCCATCCGGGACAAACGCCGCTAACCATGCAAAGCCGGGAAATGACAGGGAGAAACTGCAGCGCGGCGTATGAGCCGTGACATGGGAAGGCGCAGAGCAGCCGTTTAAGACTTGGAAGCTACGAAAATGTGACCACTTTATCAACAGAGGGTACCCAGTCGCTTGGGAAGGAGCGTTCATCGGAGACAAGAACATGGCTCGTTAACTTCTTTCGTGCTACTTCGGGAGCGTGTCTGTTAGTCAATGGCGTATTTCATCTCCAAGCAATCCGACCCTGAGCACACAACGGCGGACTTCAACGTACCTACAAATCATCGTCTCAACTGACAGCCGGTCGACAGCTTCTTTCCCACCGCCCTTGTTCCAGGTTTCGGACAGTCTGCTAGACGGCATCCTCTAAAATGGGCTTCTCATAAGAATTTTTGGAAAGCAGCCCTCACAAGCGGAATGATCTCGGTCGGCAAGTGTTTACTTCTCATCGTACAAACAGGCACACTGAGCACTGCGTCTTGTCAGCGTCTTGTCAGATAGGCATCATCAGGCTCACAGGTGATAGTTCGCACTGTAGCCTGAGATAAGGCTGTCGTCTGAGAAGCTTACATGGAGCCTCTACGCATGGACATCACGGCTGCTGACCAGGGTAGGCATGCCCAAAGCACCAACCCCTCCGGCTTGGCAACCTTAGATGTCCGCTTGGGCAGACGACGGTGACATCAAGCTTCACTCTAATTGATGTTCAGGATAGATTGCTAAAATGCTTTTCATTCTTCAACCGGTGGCCATCAGCTTTTGCAGCCCTCATGATGGCTCTTCGGCACAGATGAAGTTCCCATCCCATGACTACGTGAGCCCAGGATGAACTCTGCAAGGCCAGACATCATGATCACGAGGACGGGCAGTCCAGTGTTTGCCTTGGCCTTCCCGTTTCTCTTCGCGGCTGCTCTCTCGTCGCCATTTCAGCCTCACCTCCACCCACGTCTTGACCACACCCCTCTCGGCTTGCCCAACCTGCCTCCCGGGCTTTTCATCACGTACACCGGTGTCCTGACGGGCTCCTTCCAACTGGACGCGTCCAATTTCCCCTTCGATGCGACACAATGCGCAGGCGGCAGTGGTGCCTACTTCTTCAATGACACGGGAAATTCGACCCTGAGGATCGGTGTCAATCCGCCATCTATCGATCCCAATCCCATATTCTTCATGATCCAGCAAGGCGGGCCAGCACTCCCGCCGCCGGACTCTGGGCCAGAGACAGGCTCACCGACACCGACACCGGCTCCTGCCGGACCAACCAGCCCAATACCGACGGACGCCACCGCCCTGACCTGGACCCCGTCATTCGACTTAAGCAGGCCAACTGTGATGTCTATCCCGATATTCTCAGCGGCGCCGAGAGCCTTCCACGGAGCACCCGGAGGCCTGGACACGAGACAAGCGGCTGCGGATCCGGTCCTCCCGCCCGGCGCCACCCGCTCCGGAGGCATCAAGAACCTCCTCTTTGCCTCCCTGTACACCATTTGCACACAAGACTCCCGGCCCTGCGGCACGATCCCCAAAATGGACCAGGACGCGCCGACGTACAACGCCCTGCACATGCTGGATCTCACCTCCCCGACTACATCCGACGCTGACGAAGGCGCATCGCACACCCTGCGCGGCGACCAGTCGACCTGGGCAGGCAACGACACGATCGAGTGGTCCGGGCTGGAGTTCTCCCCGCCGGCCAACTACACCACCGCCACCACCGATCCTCCGGAGCCGGAGGCGTGCACGGCATACCGCTACCCGCCGTTCGTGTGGAACGCCACCACCCCTTTCACGTACGACCTCGTCTTCTCCAACGCGTCGGCCACGCTCTCGCTCGTCCTCACCGCGCCGCTGGGGACGGTGAGGCTGCGGCTCGCGGGTGCGCGCGCGGCGGACGGGCGGGATGGCGGTGCAGATGCTGCTGTCGAAGCGGTCCAGGTCGGCTCCGGGGCTGGGGGCGCGCCGAGGTGGTCGTTTGTTAACGGGACTGGGTTCCACTTTGACGGGGTGACGCCTGTTGCGAATTCGTCTGTTGAGGATGGCGGACTTTTTAATGGGCAAAATGGCCTGGGCAGCGGTGCTGCGGGTGCGTGGACTGGTTGGTCTGGTGGCGTCGTCGTTGCCGTTGCTGCTGGTTTCGCTGCCTTGTTGCTGTGAGGTTGTCTCTTTGCTGGCGCCGGGACGGGGGACTAAATGAGCTTTCAGGCACGGTCGTTTCCCATATTCGGGGAGGAACGGTTTTTCGTGGCGTTTGGTCTGCATTTGTAATGGGCCTCGAGTCCGGAGTCTTGTTCGGTACCGGCGCATTTGGTCTTTCAAATTAGACAGTGATTATACTTCCAATGTAATGGTACGATGTCCTTCTTTCACCTAGGCCAGAAGATAATAGCAATGATAAATAAGTATGTGCAACCCACCAGCTTGCTCTACCGGAATGAGGATTGCTTCTCAGATATACCGAGAGCAGAGAAGCCTACTCATACGAGACGAGATACTATGCAGCACGCCTTCAAACTTGTTAAGATGAGAGCTAAACACCTGGGTGGCAATATAGTTGCTAGACCCAGGCTTGGCCCCAGGCCATAGAGCTTCCAGTGAAGTGAATATCGGTTGCACATACGGACGGCGGAGGCGGATTCCCGGGGTGGTTCTCGAAATACAGTTTATTGTCAAACAATACCTCGAAGTGAAGTCTTGCAAGATGACCAGGCCGCAAGGCCAGATCAACCAGCTTACAAAGTCCTGCCCGGCACGCATGTCATCGTGAGTCGTCATCAATCCAAAATCCCAACAAAAAAGGTATCCCTGGTATCCTCCAAAGGTATCGTGCGTGACCACACACACCCGCCCCTCTCAAATCGCCATTTCATTAGTGACACATATCCCGGCCCAATGCCCGTATAGTAGTATAGCGCGTAATCAAAACAATCGCGTATTCATTCGTCAGTCCATCCGTCCATCCCATCAGCATTGTCGCCGGGATCTCTTTTATATCCAGGGATGTGTTGCGTGTCTTCGTCAAGCAAGCGCAACCCTCAGCCCCTCCACGCCGGGGGAACGCTCCTAGACGTAGACGCGGCGGTGCGAGTGCGAGCTGCGCCTCCGGCTGCCGTGCCTGCTCCCCGAGCTGTGCCTGCGGTGCCCCCGGCGCGAGTAGTGCGTCTCGCGGTAGTACCGCGTGTCCTTGCCGACGCGCTCGCCGTGGAACCAGGCGAGCACGGCGGTGAAGAAGAAGAAGATGCAGTTCATGATGCCGAAGGCGAAGCTGGCCTTGAGCATGGCGCACGTCTTGCTGGTGTCGACGTCGATGCCGTTGCCGTTGAAGGACCCGAATATCCCGAAGCTGACGTCGTAGCTCGTCCCGCGGACGCTGGTGCAGTTCGCGCCAGCGATGAAGCGGAGGTAGTAGACCCCTGCGATGAAGGCGCCGACGAATCCTGTACGAGATGTGGGTTAGTGGATTGCGCAAAGGCGCCTGAGGAGACGAGGCTGTGCGCCCCGTGGAGGGAATTGTTCGTACCGAGATCAATTATGGCTACAAAGAGCGCATTGGAGCTGCTCCTGTGGTAGGAGAAGAGGGTGAATATAGCCCACGCCAGGGCTAACACCGATACTATGAATAATATCAAGATGTAGTTTGGCGTCAACTGGTTGGCTTTGACATAGCCGTCGACGAAGTAGGCCAGCATGCCCATCGTGGGGATCTGTCAGGGCGCAAAGAGACTCGTTGTCAGCTGGGATCGAAACGTGGAGTTTGCGAGTCGCAAAGACGACACACAGAGTGCGCCTCTGCGCCTGCGCCTGCGCCGACGGACTGGGCAAACTGAAAGCGCCGATGTCGCGAGCAGAATCAGAGCTTACCAGGGTGATGATCTCCAGGAATCGCCAAAAGACGAAACCAATGGTGAAAAGAACTGCCATGATGAATGACTGTTTTGCGATGCCTTGGGCTGATTGGGTGGTTGGCAAGCCGCGGGGGACAGCGTGCAATTGCGGTTCTCGTGGGTTTTAAGGTTTCCCGAGAGAGGTTGCGCAGAGGATGCAGCGAGGAATAGGGATCGAGTTGCTCGGCGCAGGATGACGAGCAGATTGGTTATTCTGGGCGAGCGGATGGTCGCACGACGGGCCTGAGCAAGTGGACAGGAACAGGACAAGAAGTGGTGCCTGAACACAGGATGGCGTGGAGCGCTGCACGGAATAGAAGTATAAAAGTCAGGTGGCAGGACGAGAGACGAGGGTTGAGGGTGGATGATGAGAGAGGGCCTTGTATCCCGGCCTAGAATAACAACAACACCGTTGGCCCGTCGGAGCTGATGGGATGGTTGCGCAGGGGTGCTTCCCAGTTTCGACGAGGTCTGAGAAGGTTGCGTCGATGGGGGAGCCCTGCTTGCTCGCTTGGCCCAGGGTCAGAGATGGTGTGGGATTGCAGAGGGAAAAGGAAGACCAGGGACCCAATGCCCTGTTGAGGGAAACACTTGATTCGGGGAATTGTTTTGGACCTTTCTAACTGACTGACTGATGATGAGCTCAAGCTGCAGCGACCTGCAGGAGGGCGTCAGTGCCAATCCCCATCTTGGTCTAGATGCTAGGCCAACCAGCTGTAGGGCGTAAGCACCACCAGGCCGTCCTTTTTTTCCTTCGATGAGGCTTCCAAGAAGCAAACCACGGCCCTACCGAGTCCTACGCCTTGCAACCGTGTGACGTCGCTGATCGCCGGCTCGATTGCTGTTTTGGCACTACCCTTCCAGAGGTGTGCGGCCAGGATCTGTGATCGCCTGGCAATCCGGGAGAGCGACCCGACGTAGTCGAGACTGACAGGCTGCAGGCAGACTGGCAGACTGGCAGACAGCACTCTCGCGACCAGTATCTGATCTTTGTCCGACGGATTGTCCAGTCTATTGGGACTGTATCACAGTCTTCTGTGAGGCAGGTGTGCAGGCACGCAGAGGAGATGGTGACGTTCCTTCCCTCCCATTTCAATCCTGCCCGTGCCTCCCCCTCTCACCCCACGTTCCAACCACATGGAAACGGGAGTGGAAATCCGCGGGGCTGGTCGACAGCGGAACGGTGGGCCATTGAACGGCAGACCGGGAGCTTGGGGTCTCGTCAGGCCCAAGCTCCCAAATCCTGGACCCCACTAGCCTACGTTTTTAGCACCCGCGTGGGTCCTCGGGAGGCTGGGGATGGCACCCCAAGTAACCCAACTCACCTCGGGCAACCAAGACGCACCAAAACTTGGAATCCACCGTGACATGGCTCAGTCCAGACATTTCCATTCAAGGTTGCCTGAAACAGATCGCTGCAGACGTCGCTGCCCTGGCAGCTCAGCTCAGCTCAGCTCAGTTCCGCTGGGCTGTATGATTCCGGAGCACTTGCACCCATCTACTTGAATAAGCTAGTCTCTTATAAGCCTATAGGTTACCTACCCAGAATAGAACACCATTATACTTCACATATACGTATATATGCATACACGCTGTACCTGACTATAGCACATATGTATAATCGCGTGAAGAACACCACTTTAAGCATTCAAACAAGTACTTGAGATGTATGTATGGACTTGTGCAACGCAAATCTGCCTTCACAATCACTTTGAAACCGTGACCGGTTGACTGAAAGAGGAGGGTGCACCGCCATGCCGATATCATGGTGGATTATTCCGCAATTTGCCATTGGGCCATCGATGTAAACGACGTTAAGCCCTGAAGCCGTGGCCCACCCGTGCATATGCATTTGGAACTTGGTTATCAGGCCAACTCACGTCTGAGATTCCACAGGCTGCAGTATCAAGACCAGTCACCGCTCGGATGACCGATTGGTGCCCGAGGCGAACAACCCTTTGCTGCTGTCTTGACCGTCTAGGCTGCGTGCACGCCAAGGCCCAATCCGATGACAGAACACTCAATAATATGCACGCCACAATACGATTGTGCAACAATCGGCGCTGGATACGTGTGCAGGTTGAATCGTCTGCAGCTCGACAGAGGGGCTAGAACACAAAAATCAAATAGATCCATAAGAACCATCAATAAGAGCCAAAGAGTTGGAGAGAACGGAAGCCAGACCGGACAGAGACTTTGCCAAATTCTACGAACATCACTTCCTGCCATTTCTGCAACTGTACAGCGCAACGAACCTTAAACACGACGGAAACATGCAGAAAGCGGACGCCGACATTGACGCACCTACTTCCCAGGAGCAAGTCATTGACGATGGCCCGGAATCACCCGCAGATGACCATATCAACGTTGGGGAGACCGAGGATGACACTGGCAACGAGGGCGTGTCGGCTCTGCATGAATTCCTCAAGGGGATGAAAGCGGACGATGAAGATGCGAGCGGGGAAGTCAAGAGGCTCCGTGAAATGTTGAGAGAAAGCCGCAAGGCGTATGTCAACACCAAAGGCCCAGGAGGAGTTGCCTCTCTCCACCTTGCTGCCGAACGAGGGCTTGAAAAGGCTGCCAAGGTACTCATCGAGGCAAAAGCGAACATCTCAATCCAGGACGAGAACTCATGGCAACCTTTGCATTACGCCTGCAGGGAGGGGAAACGTAACATCGCAGAGCTCCTCATCGAAAATGGGGCAGAAATCAATGCTCAGGATCGCTGCAAAGAGACTCCACTTCACAAAGCATGCAAACCGGGGTACACGGACCTGGTGGACCTGCTCCTCAAAAGTGATGCCAAGATGGACATCCCCGATGAGGATGGAATGATGCCTCTATACTATACAGCCAGGTGGGGACAAGGGCCGACAATGGAAGCTCTCTTGCACAAAGACAAGTCAAACATCGACTATGTTGTGCAGGAAGATAATGGGTGGACTGCACTCCATGTTGCCGCCTATTATGGTCACGATGAGATAGTGGCCATCCTGCATGAAGCACAGGCGAAGCAAGATATTCGCGACGACGAGGGGTGCACACCATTGCTGCTAGCCACAACGAATGGACACGTCGGGGTAATGAGAAAGCTGCTTTCCGAACCGGAGAATGGGGGCTCTCAACTAGAGGCTCAGAACAATAACGGAGACAAGCCACTCTTGTTGGCGGCTGCCTATGACTTTTCGGCTGGTGTCCACCTCCTGATTGAGCATGACGTCGACTGCAACTCACGAAACAAGGCTTCCATGACACCGATCATAGTTGCGAGCCGCTGGCGCAATCTTAAAGTTGTTTTGGCTCTACTGCAACACGAAAAGCGCACAGAAATCAACGCCCAAGACGAAAGAAAGCAGACTGCCTTGCATAAAGCCGCCTCAGGGGGTCACGCCAAGGTCCTTGAGCTCCTCCTGGACAACGATGCCGATGTTAGTATCCCTGACGATAGAGGACGGCGAGCCTTACATCTAGCCTGTTTTCAGGGCAACGTGGCCATTGTGAAATTGCTTTTGGACCACGCAGGTGGCCAGCAGCTGGAGGCTCATGATCAGGATGGCATGACACCCCTCCATATTGCCTGCAAAGCTAGCGATGAGGATGTGGAGCATACGTCTCTTGACGATTTGGGCCCAGATTATTTGACTGAGAGGGAAAGGTCAATGCCTGAGTTCAGTTTCGGACGACACAGTGCTGTCGTTGAGCTCCTACTGAGCCGAGGAGCCGATTTGAATGCTAAGACGAATACCGAGGAGACAGTCTTGCGTCTGGCAATCCAAAGTGGAGAACATGAAAAGGTGCGACACCTCGTCAAATACATGAAGGTAAACGATGAGGAGGCTCCTTTGTGCTCAACGTTGAACACTTCCGACTCTGGTCAAACCAATAAGGATTTCTATGCCTTGTTAACCTGGGCAGCCGGCGTCTTTGAGATGCATTCCGTCGCGAAGTCACTTATCAGGAAACGTTTCACCAGTTCAACTCTGGTACCACCGAAGTATGAGAGCGCGATTGAATGGGCCGCTTGGGCGGAACTGCCCGAGGTACTTTGGCTTCTCATTGCCAACTCTCCGTGGGACAAAAAGACGGTGGCCACTATCAAATCGTTGGAAACCCCAAAGACCCCTGTGAGTCAGTCGCAACAGAAGGGAGGTGAACAGGACCAGAACTGTGACGATGCAGACCCTCACATGGAAGATCGCTTCACTGTCCAAGACGTCATCCGGGATCCCCCTCTTGGGTTGCTACGTAACATGCATGCAGACAGCCAAGACTTTGGGCCGCCGACAGTGGAAGACGAGTCGTATTCCAATACCCTAAGGCAGTCCGAAGCTGCAGTGTTCCAGTTCTACAAGGGGAAAAGTCGGTTTGGAAGCATTCGAAGATACCGGAATGTGGAAGAAGTCATCTACACCAAGGGGCCACAAACCATTACTGAGGCAATGATGAAGAAGGTAAAGCTTCACATCGAGGATTTGGAACCGAGCTTCACATGGGTTCACTTGCCATCTACCAATGTAAGGCTGAACTTCTACAAGCTTTTAAAGAGAAGGTCTGACACTGACATGCCATAGATGGTTTGGATGAATGTGAGATTTTCCTCTTTTGTTTCCGTTGCTTGACAAGAATCTGCAAACTTTACAGTGCTTTCCCTTTTCTCCCACGCCCTCCCCTTTTCTATTCCTTTTTCCCCCTCGCTGATAATTTTCAGGACTTACTGCAGGCAATCATGAAGAAGGAGGGCTATAACGCTGGCCAATTCCGTCAGGTTAAAGCATTTCTCAAAGCCAGCTGGGTTCAAGTCCCAGACAAAACTTCCGAGTCGCGGATTATGAGGCCCCGATTTGCGATAAAGGATCATGTGCCAGAAGCAGACGATGAGACCAATCAAATTGGCACTGAGCTGCAAAGCAGCAAGGCCAAAAAGGGCGAGGTCAGAAAAGAGGAGAAGGGAAAAGACGAAAGGTTTACCAAGCGGAAGGATACGCTGTTCGCCAAAGAAAGGGAGAGAAGAGATGGGACAAGAGACGAGATGAATCAAGAAGATGGCATCCAGGCAGCAAAGTCTACAGCCGCATCAGCCATCTATGTGAGTAATTGTTTCTTCTAATTTTGTTTATCCACTAATTGATGTTATAAGATGCCGTATCTCTCATTCTCAACTCAATGTGCAGGAACAGACGGCAGGGGGAGCAAGGATACAAACAACCATTCTCAACCCTCCAAATAAGAGCAAATAGAACTGGGAGAAGAGGACGCCGAGTTAAGACGGCTCTTTGACGAGAGGGACAAATACCGAAAGTTACTGAGTGACCATGAACGCCAGATCATCCATAGGTCTCCGACTTTGGATGAGTGGTATTACCATTTCGATCTTAGCGACCTCGAATCGACCAAGGACAAGGACCAGCGTAACGAGTCGCAGGTGGTGCACAAGTACCTGCCAAAAGACGACAAGAAACAGACTCATTGGCCGTTGATCCGTGTCAACCAGTTATGGATTTGGACCCTTGGCAACAGTATGTCTCTCTAATTGTTTGTTGCTCCACTACCTGTGTAATGACATGAGCATGATTAGAATGGCTGATTACGGCCTCTTCCTATCCGATTGATGGAAACAAGAATGCTCTGATACAAGGGATTCTTGATCATCTCGACAAACAAAGGGAAGCTGGGGGGAGTCGTTCTCAGCCAGACACCGCAGCTGAGATGAGCAAACTAGTCGTGGACTACTGCATTGAGTCCTATGAGAGACGACCAGAAAGCCCAAAAGGCCTCTTGTCAATTCGTCAGATGTTCTCCAAAGCGATCAACGTTATAGTACGTGATGCAGTTTTCGGAGTCAGGTGTCTGCAGTCGCTGACAATCATGTAGGGTAGAGGCGAAACTATGCTCTTCAAGGACTTCAGTTCGCTGATACAACGATGGAGGGAGCAGATAGAAGGAAAGGTTGGTCAAGGCAAGAGATCCAAGCAGGGAAAAGATGGAATGCTACAGGATAATCACTCTGTCGAAAGTGACCATGCTGGGGTGTTCCCTGGTGAGACTGACAACGATGACAAAGGGGGTGGAGAGATCTCAGCGGATGATGAGCTCAGAAAGGCGACCAAGACAGCCCAAGATCTGTCAAATGATATCAAAGACATCCGCGATGAGCTCAATATCCTCAAGGCGACAGCTCAGTATCAACAAGATGTCCAGGAAGCATTGTATGTGAGCCAGGAACGAGTACGGATAAGCCAGGAAGGAGTTCCTAGCGCGAGCCAGAAGGGATCGTTGATGGAACGCATCCAGAGGCTCCAAGCTAATCTCAGTGCTACCCATGTTGTCAACGACATCAGAGAGATGGACAGTGTTGCAGATAGGATTCAGGCAGCAGTCAGTACGTTGTGTAGCTCAAGGATGCAGCAGATTCTAACATGGGAGAGCATAGGTCAACACCACTCTGTCACTTCAGCAAAGTGAGATCGCCAATCTACAGGCAACACTTTCAGTGACACAAGGACGAGAAGCAGTGAAACAAGGCAGAACACTGATGGTTTTCACTGTAGTGACCATTCTATTTGTGAGTTATCCAAATATTCCAGTTGAACAGTATTGCCGGTGCTCATAAAAGTAAAACAGCTGCCGCTCTCTTTTCTGTCTTCCATGTTCGCCTTGGATGTCACCTCCTTTCAGCAGGCCCCTGGCTGGGTGTTTGCAGTCATATGTACGTTACTGGTCAGCCTTCAACATTCACTATGTTCTGAAATCTAATATATGTTGGTCCCAGTTTCCGTGTCAGTCGCCTTTTTCATCCCGCTGGCAGGATACGCTGTGTATTCGGAAAAGGTTGAAGAATACAGCACCGAAGCGTGGCATTTTGTTCGAGATGCTTTCCGAGCCAATAGTGGCACAGACGAAGCACCCCCGAGCACAGAAAAGGACAATTCTGGTAGCATTGACCGAAGTCGGAACGAGCTTGGAGACCCTGACATTTCTAGAAGCGCATCAAGAAGAAAGCCTGATGAGGAGGAAGGGGGCAGGCTGGGGACGTGGCAACCTATAAAATCCTGATGGTAGTCGGACATACATGTGCTAAAGATCCTGGGGAAAAATGGCTTCTTGGTTTCGAGGTCCTGTACCCGTTTCAGGGCTCGACAAGAGAACGAAACTAAACCGAACAATCCTTTTATTCCCAGTTCTGTAGCGGATATCGGCAAGGCGCGAGGGAGATCCTTGACTGACTGGTAAAGCGACCAAGTTACCTGCGCAGGAACCCGGTGAGACCGGACTTTGCTCGTCGGACAGCCAGATGCGTGCAACGCGGTCAAAGCGATATGGCAGAATTCTTCTATGTCAGCCGCGAAGTACGAAGAAGGGGGGGGGGGCGATCAAGCTGCTGCAAATTTCTTGGTTCGCATTATTGCTGGCCCAATCCTACCACCTGACCGCCTGCACCGGCCAGACTGGGGGCAGGTAGGCGGTTTAAAATTGGGAGGGGAAGTTGGACCGTTTTTTCTTCTGAGCGGTTTAAAATCTCTGAGCGGTTTAAATTCCTTGAGCGGTTTAAATTTGCTTAAGCGGTTTAAAGGAAGGAGCGGTTGGCAGAGGGTAGGAGGGCTTTTTGGCTAGAGGACCTTTGGCATTAATTCTGCCCGAGAAAGAATCAGATTCTAGATTAAGATTGTATTTTGTCTCTTTTAGATTCTTTGGCGGTCCCTTCTAAAGATCCTCTATGGAATTGCTTTCCTTTCCCTTCCCTTCCCTTTCCTTCCCTTTCTTCTGCCTTATAAGTTAAGTTGGTAATGCTTTACATAAAAGGAGCGACTTCCTCCTTTTACCTAAGTAGGTAGGCATAAACCGCGCTAAACTTACTTATATATGGCTAAACCGTTAACTAAGGTTTAAATCGCTTAAAGATTTTAAACTGCTTAGAGATTTTAAACCGCTTAGAAGAATAAACGGTCCAACTTCCCCTCCCAAATGCCAGCGGTTAACTGCCTATTAAACGGTTCAAGCACGGTTCACGACTTCCCCACATCCCCGGTACAGGCGCCCAAGATTTCGTTGGGTGAAGGTGAACGGATGGTTCCATACTATTGCGAGGAAGTAAGGTGTCAATACCTTACCGCTTCCATCGGAGCGACTGCCACTTGCCAGTAGATTATGTTTACACACAGTGAAAACGTTGAAAGAATGTTAGGCACCTGTAGAGGACTACCGGGGGAAAATGAGAGCGTACTGACAAAAGGTCGGATGCTTCATGGTATCTCAACGCCGATAAGATCTGCCCGGGGTACAATATAAACACGTTAACTCCATATATGTTCCAGTAGGAAGCAAAGAGGGCAGGAAAACTAGGAAAACCCAGTCAATAATGATAGCTGATGGTATGGAGTTGCCCAACGGCTATCCTCCATATACTCCCAGATAGTCTCAACCTGTTGTATAAGTAACAGCAAGATAGTTTGCATATAGCATATAAAGCAAAGATGATACAATTTTATAAATAGATCTTTATTAAAAGCAACGAGAATTGGAATATATTTAGAACTCCCTCTACAGTCGCCCCTTGCACTGAGCTGTCCCTGAATCTGGATAGGTCAAAAGGTCCGAGTAAAACTGTGCTAAAGTGAGGTGGGGGTGAGTCTAAAGTGACCTTTGCCGAGTGTGGCTGGGTTGCAATCACAGCAAGCATGGCGGGAATTGGGATGTGACCGGCGGCTTGGATCCTGAGCCAGGTCAGAGGGCCAACGACAGCAGTGGATTTGTCCGACCGGGTGCACGACTCCCAAGAAGACCGAGGAACTTGGGCAGTGGGGGCTCATATGTGCTGTGAACACTTGAACATCCAATGGACACTGGGTCAAATCCCGGATTCTCGTTGCAATATAACTGACCTGTAGTACTAACAACTAACATTAGAGCTTAGAGTCATATATAGGCGAGACCTAATTTACAATTCCAGATCTCGCCTATGCGAGCAAGCTAAATTATCGTGTTCCGCAGTTTTGTTGGGCTGGCAAGTCGAATCCTTAGCAGACAACCACTCGTGCTGGCAGCAATATATGTGGGATAGGGGAAATCTGAGCGAAGTTTGTACTTGATGCTCCTCAGATATAGAGACAACGTTTCAAGATCTCATCAGCTGAATAAATGAGTGATTTACAGCCAAACTTCGCTTTCGCACATTAGAAGTTCAATGGCAGGCGCTTCTCTGCCTCAACCACGTTCTTTTCCGCGCGGCCATTGCCGCTATCCCTCGAGTCGACATCAGCCACGCCTTCGACGACCGAGTACTTGCCTTGCGTCGGCTTGCTTTGATCGAACGCGCTCGGTAAGATGAACATGTCTTCATCATGGTGGTCCACACCCTCCCCTAGACCTCTCGGCGGGGAGATGAAGTTTAAGAGAGGGTAGACCACCACAGCGACCACGAAACCGATGATGAACCCAAGCCGCGAGAGCTTCATGGCGTTATTGGGCACCCCGTCAATGTTTGCGCAGCTCATGATGTAGCCGGGGAGCGCGGGTGCAATCGATACGACAAAAGCCACGAACGCACGCCAGTTGAACCTATATGGGAATCAGGCTCGTGGTCTGAGAAAGATGCCGAAGATCACTCACCCGTTCCAGTACCAGTATATGCTCTCCTCGTTTCCGATATACAGGTCCCTCATCTTGATCAGGCGTTTTCTGACGATCCAAAAGTCCGCCACCAGGATGCCGGAGATGGGACCATAGAACGTCCCGAAACCTGAAAGAACCTGTATGGACAAGACGTTAGAGTGCCCTGGAGACTCCTCGCAATAGGTACATGACCCACTCACCTGGATGAAAGTGGCCGCAGTCGTTGTTATTTGCCAAGGGTTGGTACAAATGCCCAAGCAAGCAATGATGTAGCTGCATCGTCGGATCGTAAGCCACTTTGGGCTATAACTTGCCATGTCCCTGCCACCCCAAGCCATCTCGTCAGTAAAATCTCGATTTTCATGCGCCAAAGGAATCAGGGCCGAAAGACAGGCCAGAATCAGACGCACATAGCAGCAGCAACGCTATTCAAGATCATGTTGACAGTGACTTGCGCCAACGCCAGGGCCGCAGAAGCAAAGAAAACAGCAGCTCGAGATCCTGCAGAGTTGTTGTAGTGTGATTGGATCTGTCGTAATAGTAGGAACGGCTGCCAGTACGCTTCTCCGAGCACATTGCTTGAAGCCGAGGTCACCAGGATTCCGAGGGCAAACGCAGCGTAGATGAAAATGGGACAGGCGACGGCTTGTGCGATCATGGATCTGCGGTTATCGCTAGCAAAGCGACACCAAGCTGATCCACCCATGGTCACAACCGCCGTATTTCCCAAGACCGCGGTAGCACCATACACGGAAGCCCATCCTGGAGAATGTCAGTTCATGCTCGGTAGTCGGCATGTATCTCTAGGAGCGGCGTCTTACCTATGGAACCTGCCAACACCGAAGGAGGTTTGTAATCACTTGCGAAGTATTGGCCACCACCGCCGGCTGTGTGAGTCGACCAAATGACAAGACCTATAATCACCATCGTGAACCCGACGAAGGAGACGTGGAACGGACGATGCAGCTTCTCTGGAGGCAGCCACATCACTCCCAGAAAGATGAAGTGGTAAATGATGAAACCGATGAAGTCTTTCAGCTCCATCGTACCATTCGCGAGGGGACGTTCCCAGTTCGCCCAGCGAATTGACCATGTTCCGATCATCGTCGATATGGCCTGAGCTCCCCACCAGGCCTCAATGCCGTCCCAGACCACGGCCGGCATCACTCGGAAGAAGACCGCAAACCAGCTTCCACGCATGCCCCAGGCCAATCGACAGACCACGGTGTAAGTGATATGATGAGAACCGCCGGGCCACTGTTGGAGGGTTGGAGGGCACTGTCAATAACAATGTTCGCCAGGGAAGAGAAGGGGCATTTGACAGAAGCTGGATTCAGCCAAAACTTACACCGCACAATATGCACATGGTGACCAGCACAATGGGGCTGAGAATACCTGCAGCAAGTGCCTGCTTGGCACTCAAACCGTAGGCAATAAGGGCGGAGCCTGTGTTGTAGTTATATATAGCAAAGCCTACATACCTCCTATGTAAGTATGAGTGGTTCGTGGGTGCGGTTATATAGTATCTTGGAAGGAATAGCTTGCCTCCAGTTGCCCAGTACACAACGTACTTCCATCCGTTCCAAGTCCTCCTCGAGCTGTCCATCGGAATAAGGTCGGCATTGACCCATTGAGTAATAGCGTAGGTGTTGCCCTTCGGAGGTGGTACCTCAAGACTCTTGATGAACCGCCTAGTGGCAGATCCTTCCGAAGCGAGGTCCATATTCTCTTGATATGTCGATGTCTAAAGATGGAATCTCGAAACCGGTAAAGGTATTGACAAGAAGTAGATCGGTGAATGACGAAAGCAGTGCCGCAGCTGCAGCCGTCCAATTATTATACAAACCAAAAGTGGGACATTACTACGCAGCGTTGCATGCTTATCTGCGTCCCAAGACATCGGGTTGCTTTCTGAAGCCCTTGCCGGGCCGGGGTTGATATCATGGTTAGACTTAGAACTACTACAATCTGCGGAGTCTCGTATCAAACTCTCATGATGATGATCTTCCATTGGGCCACAGATAAGGAACAAGCCTTTGGCCTTGGAAATTCGGTCTCAGCATTACTATTGGCAGATACCCATGGTTCGCAGCCCAGGGACGCGGGGTTGAGTGACAGGTGCATCGACGACATCGATCATAGAGATCAGGGTAGCCCTGCCAACCTTAGGGTACCTATCTAGGTAGGTACATGCGATTGTACACATCTGGGCAGCGATAAGCCGTAGGATATTCTGAAAAACAACCTCCTGCTCACCTAAACGTTGTTTCATGTTTCTCTGTCCAATCATTGCATCGCACAGACTCCCGACACTGGTTTTAACCTGAGGAGATGGACAAGCCCTTGCCTATCAATCTTAATGATGGCGATCGCCGAGCTCATATCAGGCGTCGGCACTCCTCGATCACAGAAGCTTAAGAATATGTTTCGGCTCCTTGATATCAGATATCTTTAGTCCTCAACCTTTTTCTGTTGTCCGAGCTGAACTTTATTCGTTTCCACCTTTTTGGGGTGCCTCACTGCCTCGGATAAACTCTCCCACAGTGGATCGATCCTGTAACGTCCCCGGCCCCGATTCCGATCACCCCCTGATTCCGATCAGGGGTCCCAGGCAGACCCATACTTTTCAACAACCCATAATAAATCCAAATAAAATCCAAAAACCCTAACCCTAGGCTTAAAAAATAGCGTTTTAAAAAGAGAATAACATAGGAATATTTTAAAAAAACCTTGTTCTTTTTATAACCTTTAAATAATTCTTAAATTAAATATAAAAATATTTTTTTTAATTAATTATATTAAATTTAATTTAAATTTAATAATTCTAAATTTAAGTATATATATATTATTATATTTAAATTTTAAGCTTATATAATTATTAAGTATATTTAATATTAAGAATATTTTTAAAAGAAATTTTAAAAGTAATATAGTAAAAATGTTAAGAAATATTAAGAATTTCTATAGAAATCTTAACATTAATATATTTAAATATATCTTTTTAATAAAATTAAAAATAATTTTTATTTTTTAAAAATAATATAAGAAAAGCCTTATAATATATAATTTTAAAGTATATTATAATAATATAATTTTATTTATTTATATAAAATTTATAGGAAAAAATAAAAAAATATTTGTTTTTTTTTAAAAGAATTTATATTATATACAATTTATTTTTTTTATTATTATATATTATTTATTATATATAAAAAGACTTTAATAGAGTTTTTTAAATAAAGGATTATAAAAAATTTTTAAAAATAATAATTGTTAAGAAATACTAGTATTATATATAGAATTCTTAACATTTTTAATTTTTTATATTAAAAAATTCTTTTAAAATTATTTAAGCTTTATTATAATTTTAAAAGTATTTTTAATTAAATTTCCTTTTAAAATACTATATATAAATCTAAGGCTAGGGTTATAAGATTTAATTTAAATTTATTATAAGCTATTAAAATAAGCATAATATTTTAGCCTTAATAAATTATTTTAAAAATATTTATATTAAAATATAATTTTTTAAATATTTTCATATTAATCTCCTTTTTAAAAGCTATATATTGAGCCTAGGTTTAGGGTTATTAGCCTTTTTTTAAGCTTAGAATAAAGGATTGAAAAATGTGTGCGGGGTGATCGGAATCAGGGGGTGATCGGAATCGGGGCCGGGGACGTTATGCAGACAGTGAAAGGGCAATACTGGATTGCGCAACTTGCGTTATTGAACACAGAAAAGCTCCTGCAACCCCAAGATACGAAGCACGATCTCGAACTTCGCAAATTGTGGGAGGCTGCCCAGATACTACGAACCAGGCCTCCCTAACCCGGGCCACGCGTGTCTAGTTCATTGCTCCAGTAGCAGTAAACAGATCCTAGCACATAGTGATAACTGCGTAAAGTTGACTGATTTCGAAGAAGGACGGGCTTGCTCTAGTGTGTTTGGGCTGAAGAAGTGGTTGAGGTGATCTATATACTGAACGCTGAATGTGGGTCATTTGTAGAGAAATTAGAGAACACTACGCAGGTACATACACATTATAATGAAGGAGCTTAGCTCGCTGATTACAGGATGAGAAGTAGTGATAATTCCTTGTGAATTGAAGTGATTGGAGCGACATCAAATTAGACCCCTGTCAAGAATCCTTCTCGGTGTTACTTCTCATTTCATTGGGAATCCTGCAGCGAGTCTCCTTGGCAGGCTGACTGACGGCCCAGATATTGGGCCGCTTAAAATTTCTCACTACATCGCAGAAGACACCCAGCATTTTCAGCTGTTCCGAAACACGAGACGTGCTGCTGCCTGTCCTGCCCAGGACTCTTCCTTTTCTACCAGTCCGCTTAGAGGATATCCGCCTCCTTCACCATCGTCAATGCAAGATAGGATCATGCTCCCAGTACCAACTCACAATCTCAGACAATCATGAATCATGGATATTCCGACCTTCAGGTCGTACCGGACCATCCAAGCCTTGAGCCTGCCCAAGCAGAGAAAGAGCTAGCAACACAGCAAAGTGCTGAGAAGAAGCCAGCCGGAGATGCATCTGCGTACCAAGACATCGACTCCTCAAATCGGCACATTTGTGGTCTCAGAAGAAAAACATTCTGGATCGTTCTTGGGGTTGCTATGGTGGTAGTCATCGGAGCAGCTGTGGGCGGCGGGGTTGGAGGAGCACTTTCCAACAGATCACCAGCGTCAGCGTCAGCGTCAGCGTCAGCGTCTTCAAGTTCTGGTGTTTCGTCCACGGCACCAACAACCACAGTCCCCTCATCAGTCTCTCTCACAACGACCACGCTTGTCGGCCCGACGCAAACACTGCTTCGGGACTGCCCTTCATCAAACAACACTCTATACGAAGTCTCCTTTGGGGCAGACCAGTTCGAATTTCGCAAAATGTGCAGCGTCAAGCTGGCGGGAAATGGCGATAACGTCGTCAGTGTCAAGACAGCCAACCTCGATGATTGCATCAATCGTTGCGCCAACTACAACAACGAGAATCGTACCGAGATTGCCTCAGGGTCTAGCGGGGTTTGCAATGCCGTTTGCTGGAGACACAGCTTGTCATCTGACTGGCCAGGACAGTGTTTTGGGTTTTCGACGCAAAACTCGTCCACGGGTGGGTTTTCGGTAGACACTTCAGGTGTCGAGTGTGACTCTGCTGGGTGGATTAATCAGGAGATATTGTGAAAAGCTTGACCAAAAGTCCAGCCGAGTCCAATGATTAGTTTGCTCTGAGAGAGGTTGCAAGGCTCAATCTGCAGCACAAGATGGGAATCTCCCAAGGACTTCCGGGGGCATTCGACAGCATGTGCAGTTCAAGTGGGCCCCGCAGCCTTTTAATTTTCATATTCTCGAGCTGAACCACGGCCTATCATAAAGTTATCCCTCGAGCTCGGGGCGCATCTAGCCTAGTCACTGTATTTTGCACTATAATAAATTTCTCTGAGAATGGTTGTATTATTAGTCTAATCGGTGGTAAATACTAAATAATGGTGATCGTCTCGACCATTTCTTCACTCTCATCCCAAGAAGAAAAGGTTGCTGCTCCAACTCTGCGAAACCCCTTGCCTGAAGGGTCTTCTGTCCTTGCCAGAAGAAGCGTCTCGATTCTGCACTTGGCCGTGATCTTGGCCTCATGTTCATCTTCACCAGACTCACCAGCCTCGCCCCTCTCTTTTATGTATGTAGTCGGGCCCCGGAGACAGAGGAGCTCGGAAGGCAACGCCTTGAATCGCTTTTCCAGGTCGAGATTATCAACTGCCTTTCTGGCCCATCGCGCGTAGCCGTAAAAGGGGATCCTTCTATCTCTGAGCTCCTCCAGGGTAATGCCAGGCGTGATCTTGGTGGCCGGGAGCACGGTGTTCAACGTGTCGTCGCATTCCCAAGACCCAACATTCTTGCCTCTCCTGTTGCGGATTTTCAGCCCCTGAGTGCTCTCAGAGCCAACAGCTTCGACTAAATCATCTTGGAAGCCTCTAGTGACATATGCATTCGCATCTTCATCCCACCTAACCCAGGTTGTCCTGCCTTTAATGGTCAATTTCCCACCCCCAACTGGCCCAAAAGGATTGTCATCTCGTGCAATCAACTCAACCTTCACGTCCACAACCTCAAGCGGTGCCTCTTCGCCCACGCCCGGGCTGAGATCCGGCCACGACCAAGTGACCATGCCATCTACGCTCGGCCACGCCCACGACGGAGCTCTGTAGTCGCGGCACCTAGCCGGCTCTGGACTCACGACCTCCTGGTCGGTGCGCCAGAAAAGACTGCGCTCGAACTCAACGCGCCAGTGCCCAGCGAAGTAGGAGTCCTGGGCGATTTCATGGATCACGGCCGCGAGGCCAGCTATGGCAGGTAGCTTGTCGCTACTCTTGGTCAAATATCGGCCTGTGTAGCTGGTAACAAGGTCGTATCATATCTTGTATCGGCAGTTCCGCGACGCCACGTCGAGGAAATCGTACAGGTCGTTGTCTGTCGGGCGGTCGAGCAAAACTGGCTTTTGGAAGGGCTTTGAATCGTCTTTTCTGAGGTCGAATATGTATGTTGAGCGCCCATATGGGGGTTCCTGGAGAGAGACGACAAAGCTGCGTGTCACTGGCTTCTGCTCTTCTTCCTCATCTTCTGCAGACGTTTCGATATGGACATCTTCCATTTTTGCGAGAGCGCTTTCTTCTATTTCTTCAATGGTACTGTAATCATCCTTCTTGCTTTCATTGTATCGACGTCCTAGTTGATCGGCCGGCTGTCTTTGAGCTGCGTGCTGTTCATGGTCCTCCACTCTTGTTCCGGTGTCTTCGCTTTCGTTAGTGTCATTTTCCTCCTTGGTGTAATCTTCGAATTCGTAAACACCATTGTAAGCTCTCTTCATCGCTCCAATTTCCCCGAAGAATGCAGGATGCCACGCATTGCTTCTCTCTTCGGTGAAGCCATACTGTGCCTCTATCTTCTCGCAACACTCCCATACCCATTGGCCTGTACAGCAATGCAAGATCCTTCTTGAAAGACACCTCTCTTGCAATGCCCAAGCTCTCTGAAACAACGGCCCGCTGGCTACCTTGTCAGCCCAAGGCGGGCCGTAAGTACCGATTCTGCTACCTGTGACATATGCCCTGCCACCGGTATCAGAGAATGTTTGTGGCAGCTGAACAATCTCGGAATGCACTTCGGGAATGAAACAGCCGCGCGAGCCATCCACAGCACCGGTAGCCGAGACCGTGAGCGTGCTGTTTCGGTAGATCGAGCTCATCAGGGCGGATTCGTGGTGCCAGTCCTGTTCCGAGTCCTGAACTATGCATAGGCTGTCGATCCACAGGTAGGGGATTCGCAGCTTTCTCGCGATGGTGATGGCATCCTTGAATGATTTGGGCAACTGTTCCATGGGGATAAAGTTCTGGTGTTGCGCCAATGTCGCAACCTTGGTTTGGGGGGGTTGCAAGCCACCCCAGCAGTGACTCAATGCCGCATAATGTCCCCTTTGACCCTCTGAGACAATCAAACGCGGGTCTAAGCCATCCTGAGTGACGTCGATGAATCTATTGGGAAGCAAAGGCGGGTCGTTCCCTGGAGTCGAAGCACAGACCTTGTGCCGTTTATGACAATTGTCCATCCAGGCACGGACGACATCAAAAAGAGCGTCGTTTGGTACATCCTGACTGGCGATCGTACGGCCAGACACTCGAAAATCATCAGCTGCACAACTGTGCCGCCCTAGTGGATCGCCCTCTTCCACGACGAGGTGCAAATCCGTTACATGATATTTGCTTTTCAGCCACACTCCGATGTACGCAAAGCTGGTTGCTTCCTTTGGTGCCTTATCATCGGACTGCTCAGTCCACTCCTCAGGCACGAGAGCCAGTTTCACGGCACAGGAATCTCTTTCCGCCTTCTCTTGCTCACTGAAGAACCAGCCAGTATCAACGGCACCCTCGAACTGGAGCTGCGGGCCAAACTCTTTTCCGAAGCCTTCACGCCAGATTGCACGTTCAATAATTGCGCATAGGCGACAGTTCTCGGTAGATGATTAGAGGGCCGCTCTATCTTCTGCGTGGCGATAGAAGTTCGGAGGGCGAAGTTTGGCGATCGTGAGACCCCGGCAAAGCTCACATATGGTTGTCTTGTCGTCTGACTCGAGGCACTCCAACCAGGCGGTTCTTATGTCCTGCGCCATCGTGAAATGACCTCTGAGGCGGCCAAAGCGAACCTGGTATGAGACGCCTTCCTGAGGAAATTCTCGAGGATTCTCGAGGATAAAAGGCTGACACAGAAGAAGCATCCACGTCACAGAACAGGCAGAAGCGACGTAAGCATCGAGCTTTGAAATCCTCCGCTAAGCTACTTGTAGTTAGCCGCCTGGAGCGAAGCCAAACACCATCTGCGAATACTGTAACCAGTTAAGTGATAAGCCAGGTGGAGGAGGCACTTCTGGCCCCTGGGAGCCATTCTTCAAAGTACTACTAAGTGACCGTTAAGATCTATTGTATTCATGTTGCTTGTGGTCGAGGCTGTTTACGTGACGTGTATGTACCTGACAGAAGCCCCAGGGACTCCTTTTCTAGTACCCCATCACGAGTAGTCCTACCGTCGCTTCAACGTTCTCTGGCCAGGTTTTCCCATGTTGATTCACGCGTGATGGAGATCGGCCCGAGTTTATACCTTCTCAGAGAACATACCGGAAGTTGGAGTTCTCGAACTCAGTCTTGTCCTGCATCCCAGCTTCATCGCTCTTCTGCTTGTCGGCTGGCCCTTGCGTGCGATCGCGATATCGATTCATAGTAAAAAGGTATCCTGAAACGATCAGTTCAGAACAAACATTCTTGCGCCTCCCAAGATGGGCTACGAGAAGTCATCGGCCTACCGAGAAGAAGTAAGTGACAACCGAGCTTGATTGTATATCCAACCAAGAGGCCAATCGTTGCGCTCCTATAATATGGCGCCTCGGACTGATTTAATACGAACGGCCCAGCAAAATTACCCCAACAGTTGGCAGTGCTACAGGTGTGCTATGTAAGCCTTGCGCCCGATAGCCTCTCGAGATGGATTGGTACTTACAAGACAAGAGCACTGGCAGAGGCCCTGTGTGTGTAGCCCGCCATATTGGAGGATAGAGTTGTCAGACTGATGGTGTAGCTTACGGACTGGAAGTTGACCAGCCAGAAAGAAACCAATCGGCCCCATGTGTTGGAACGCGGAAGGTATGCCATCGTCGCAGCACAGACGGTGCAGATAACGCCCGCTACAGCAGCTGTTACCAGCCGGGCTGCGGTCACATGAGGGTTAGCAACACCAGAGACAACAGCACCTTGGACTAGCAGGACATACAGTTTGGAATGTTCAGAGTGATCGTGCCTCCTATGAAAAGGCCGGCAATTTGAACGGCATCCCCAACTGATTTCAGTGCTGTCGTCTTGGTTGTGGTAAAGCCCATATCCCTGATGATGACTGTCGAAAAGGATGTGATGACGGCGTTCGGAATTGCTGCACCAGCGACGGATAAGAATAACAGGATAGTTTTGGGGTCGTAGAAGGCAAGCCAAGCTTGTTTCTTGTCGAAGTGCTTGTTCTTGATACCCGTTCCGTTTCCAGCAACTCTCGCGACTGCGACAATTCGTTCCCTCGGCGTGAGGAAGGACGCAGTAGACGGGTTATCCGGGAGGAACAAAAAGATGACTACTCCCCAGAAACAACTGATCCCGCCAAGAATGTAGAATACCAGTTGCCATTTCGGAGGAGACATGCCCTCTGGCAATTTGGAAATGCCCATCGAGATATAAGACTCGACGATCCCGCCCCAGCCAAGGCCAGAGAACCAGATACACTGTCTCAGCGGGATCTCACGGCGTGTAAACCAGAAACCTGTCATGAGAATGAGGCAAGGGATGACCGCACCCACAAAGATGCCAGTAAAGAACCGCACCACCAACGCGCTGCTATAACTCGTGCACTGCGTCATGATAATCATCAGCACCCCGAGAGCCAGGATGCTGATGCTGAGCACCCTCTGCGCCGGGAATCGCCCGATCAGCCAGCCGGAGGGGTACTGCCCGAAGAAATATCCCGCGTAGACCATCGATGAGAGGAAGTTGAACTGGTTGCCGTGCAGCCCGAGAGCCTTTTGGTATCCGAACAGGTTGACGTAGTTAAGGGCAGTCCTGTCCATCTGTTGCATCGCGTTGGTGATGAGAAAGATGGGGATGATGATCAGGTCAATCTTCCATCGTGTTCGGCGCTCCTCTGAGGGTGTGAATTCGAGATCAAGTCCAGCTAAATATTCGCTGTAGCCAACAGCGTTTTTTATCTGAGTGGAATTGTCGGGTGTGGGTTGTTGAGACTCCTTTGGCAATCCGCGTTGGGGGTCAACATCTGCCATCATAATCTGCTGGAATAGTTGTGGCAGCAAGTGAGGTTCTGCTGCAACTAGAAGTGATAATGTTTGTATTCTCTTCGCTCGGTGATCAATTCTTAAATCAAAATACAAGTGTCAACGGTATAATATTATTTTGCGCCTCTAGCGTTTCTTATGTCGGGACTCGGAGTCAACCCAGTGAGTTTCAGCAATGTGCATTGTAACACCAATGTAAGCCCCCGCTCCTCGGCGCGCAACATGTCATCTATTCTTGCCCAATGTGGACAATCTCTACTAGTGAAACGGTACTTGTCCTATTGGCTATAAAAGAAATGTGGTAGTATCGGGCCTGTATCTGGGAAGCTGCCACATAAGACTTGGATGAGTCGCATGCTGATGGTGTTCATTCATCTGCATGCATGTAGGTCTCTAAGCTTTCTATATTTGGAGAGTTGATTAAGAAAACCTCGGGTTCGACGAAATTGGTCAGCACACTTGCGGGTTGCTTGATCACGAACAGCACCCCAGGCGCTCAGGGTAGTGTCTGCGTCATGCAGTAAGAGCAGAGGCACACAAAAGCGCATCTATCAGAATTACAACTGGTCTCAACGACTTTCTTTGCAGCCAGGTGACTAGTCACTCACCCACCGCCCAATACCAATTACTGTCACGTGGGCAGCGCCAGCACCATGTCTTCGTCAAAACCAATGGCCTCATCAACACCCAGCGTGTCTCATCGTCAGATAGTTTCTAGACACCTGGAGCCCTGTTTCAAAGTCGGATGTCTTACCAACTACAAGCGGCTCATCAACCAACAAGACGCGGATTATCAGAAACCATGAGCATCACCAACAGCATTGGCTCTGTTAACGACAGTGGCACTCCTATTTATATGTGTTTAATGAACAGCGGACACCTCATTAACGACAGGAATCTTTTCTACACCACTGGTGCCGTTAACAAGAGGGACTTAATTGCCATCATGGACCTCATCAACTCCAGAGGCGTACTTGATATTCAGGTACTGCATGTCCCCTAGGACCCTATTTTTGTGCAGGACGTTAGCTGTTCCAGAAAATCCCATGTTGATACAGGCTGTCAGGGCCTGGTAGATTGAGCCATTTTGGGGGTATCTTGGACTCACTCCGGCCTTGTCAGATCCGCGCCACCCTCCCAGTGAGCGCAGTGCGAGATGTTAAACAAGAGGCTGTACAGCCTGTTACGATCGTCGACCTCGTCGTATGGCTCGCTCGGTGGGTGGCGTAACAGATACTGCTTCCTGTACACAATGTCGATCGGGATGCAGTTCCTTCGCCACATCCCAAGCTCGTACTCGTGGTGGGCATAAAATGGCGAGGGGTCAAACACCATCGGCTCGCCCGTCTCCTCGTTGGTGGCTATGTTACCCTCCCACAGGTCGCCGTGCACCAGGCAGGGGATTAACTCGCGGCCGTTTGCGGTCAATGCATCGAGCAGCCGGGGAATTACATGCTGCTTGGTGATGGCGAAGGCCTGTTGGTACTCCTCATCCGGCCCGTTGAAGTCGATGTCGGCCTGGAAGAACATGGTCAAAAGCTTAGTGAAGTAGCTAGTCCAGTTCGGGTCCCATTCGTTTGGCTGGATGATCTTTCCATGACAGTTGGGGACGTGGAAGCCAAACATGTTATTTGGGGATTGGCCTTCCGTCTTCTCGTGGAGGCGTGCCGTAAGCGAAGCGATCTTGACCGGGTCCGGAAGCTCCACGATAAGGTCTAGAAAGTCCATCACCAGGAAGTAGGTTCCGGGGCTGGACTCGTATTCTCCCCAGATATGTGGTTTGGCACAGGACTCGGCCAAATGGGAGTGCATCTCCTCCAATGCCAGGAACTCGCCCTTCATCATGACCTCGGCAAAGTCTTCAGAGCAGGTCTTGAGGAAGTATTCCTTGGGAGTCCCATCCGCAAGCTCGGTTGCTACTCTTGCAGTCTGGGTCCAGCCTGATGCTGCCCAAGGTTGCACTTCAATGAGCTGAGTTCCCTCAGGGAGAGCTTGGATTTTTTTTTTATCAGCTCTCATCCGCCGAACAGGCAATGTGTGGGGTGGGGAGGGCTTATGAAGACGGAGCCTTACATCTCAAAAGTGCCGCGTCCACGTCGCTATCCATGTTCTGTTTTGGGGCGTGCTGATGGCGATTTGTCCTGTGCGGGAGTGCGATTTGAAAGCTGAGTCGGACTGGATGAGCATCAGGCCATGCAACAGGGCATCACTGCAACTAGGACCACAGGGATGTTGGTGTTATATCGAGATCCGGTCCCAATTACTAGTTGGCGTTCCCCACAGCCAGGATTTCATGCGCCTTGCATGCAGGTCTAAGGACCAACAGGCGTCTGCCTCAGTGCCAACACAAGTAGCAACATCTCAGTAATGAAAAGGCATGCGCCGCTGACACACTTCCAAAGCCGATCGGCGGTGCTCGCGGGCGAGCTGCGCCTCATTGGCGGGCCAAGTCGTTGAAACCCTCCTCGTCTCGAAAAGGCAACGAATTTTTGCTTATAATCCTGGCTCTTGGAGCCCCTGAGGATACACACCGGAAGCTGGTCGAGGCGGCTGCCAAGGCTGGAGTGCAATACGTTCTGACCAATGCATACGGTGTTGATGTGTACGGAAAGCCAGGTCTACAGGACGCGCTCCCAGTTGGCAAGGCCATCGTTGAAAACATTGAGCACGCGGGAAGTTCTGGCTTGACGTGGTTCTCCATGTTCACGGCCCTTGGGTACGAGTACGGTTTGTCGTACGGGACAGACCTGCTCGGCATCGACAAAAAGAACCGTACTGCTACATTCTTTGACGACGGCAAGAAGCCCATTGAGTTTACGACAATCTCACAGCTTGTTCGTGCAGCTGTCGCCTTGCTCAACCTAGAGGTTCTTCCAGATAATAAGAACGACAAGTCTGTGACTCTCTCCCAGTTCTTCAACAGGCCAGTTTACGTTTCAAGTTTCCACCCCAGCCAAGCGGATATTCTCGAAAGCATCAAGAGGGTGACGGGCAAGGAGGAAAGTGAGTGGCGTGTATCTTACGAGTCGGGTAAGCAAAGTTACGAAGACGGCATGAAGTTGATCTCTGAGGGCAACCCGGCTGGCTTCGCAAAGGCAATTTTCGCCCGCGCACACTACGGTACAGACGGTACCTACGACACTCACAACGATCTTCTCGGTCTTCCTAAGGAGAAATTGGATGAAGCAACTCATGTAGCTTTTAATTATGGCCAAATTAGATCTTTTGTAGAAAACACCAAGGAAACAATAAGGCGGAACTGTCAAGCCTTGACTTATACGGTGAGGCCACTCAGGCAATTCCAATGCTACTGTTGTAGCTGAAGTCTGAATCTAAGCCGGCTTCTAGGTAAGCCCGCCTACAGCATTTTCATGCTCGGCGTTGAAGCTGTAGCCGGTTCATCGACCGATAAACTGTGCCACGAGGTACTCTGGAGCGAGGGACATCATGCCACCTCGGACGGCACCTGGTCCTCGGCCAGGATAAGTCAAAGGAAGTCGTCTGGCATGGCGCATCCAGAATATACGCCGGCGTCATCATCACTAACACGGAATCATGCCAGCCGGCTACCTGGCTCCAGTAGATGAGCTGTACGCTAAGTACGATCGCGAGGGCCTACAGGCTGCGCGTTAAATGACTGGTCTACCTCTCTCATGAGTTGGGACTCGGTTGCGCACTTTTCGGTATACCGTGACGAGATACACGCCTGTTAAGAGAACAAATCCGTGGAGGGGGCGAAATGGGGACGTTGGAGGAGCAAGACGGAACGCTCGCGCTGAAGACCAGGGGACTGGCAGTACTTCGCAAAGTTTCTTTCTAAACTTGATAAAGCCGAATGCGAATCAACGGACTTAAAACTCTTGTCAGACCACTATTACCATAGTCCCGGTAAGTCTGGGGCCTGGTTGTGAGTGGAGTGGGGGTGTAAGATGGAGTTGGCTGCTATAATTATTAATGACACAGAGTACAACCTGTGTTAGAGTTGGCTGTCAAAGCATGCTCGGTTCCAGAAAGGGTATCAATCCCCTCCCCTTCCGGTCCGTGAGATGTTCCATTCGTCATACTAAGTTTTTACAGGTCGTCAAGATGGGAGCCTGGGCCGGCACACGTGAGAATTCCTTGGCAATCCCTGAGTGTACCCATCGCCGATGACAGTCATCTGAACCTTTGGGCCAAATTCAAAATCTCTTGGGCCGAGGTTCAGATGACTGTCATCGGTGATAGGCGTACAGAGGGTGTCTAGCAGCTCATCTTGCTTGCAAAGAAATGCCTTAGATTAGAGCTGCTCTTTTTGTATAAGAAGAGACCGTTTCCTTGACTCGCAGAGATACAATGGTCTCGATCTATACCAGTACCCAATTAACACGAATACAACAGATCTGAGAACCCCAATTGACAATGGCATCTCTTCCTTCGACGTACAAGGCTTGGCAGATCGTCAACTCTGGCCAGCCAATGGTGCTCAAAGAATTACCACTCAAGCAGCCTGGTGCAGGTGAGCTTCTTGTCAAGGTGCTGGCTTGCGGCATTTGTTACACCGACCACAGCATACCCAGTGCCCAGTGGTGAATTTCTCTCCTTCAAAGATCTCGTTCCAGGCCATGAGACGGTGGGCGATGTTGTTGCCGTTGGCGAAGGAGTCACTCGATTCAAGGGCGGCGAGCGTGTCGGCGGACCGTGGCATGGAGGTATGGTTCCACAAACTTGCCCGCCAATTCGCTGTCTATCACACATGTTAACATTGCTCAGGCCACGATGGAACTTGTCGCACTTGCCAGCGCGGACAGTTTCAGCACTGTGAGAACCAGGTAATCAACGGCTTGACCAAGGACGGCGGCTTCGCACAGTACGTCATACTTCGCGAGGAAGCCGCGGTCCGTATTCCTCGCGAAATTGACCCTGCCGAGGTCGCGCCCCTTCTCTGCGCCGGCGTCACTGTCTTCAACGGAATACGAAACATGGAGATCATCCCTGGCGGCATCGTTGCTGTATTGGGTGTTGGAGGCCTTGGTCATCTGGCCGTGCAATATGCCAGCAAGATGGGCTACAGGACCATTGCTTTGAGTTCTGGAGACTCCAAGAGGGCCTTTTCCAGTGAACTTGGGGCGCATGAGTACATTGACACCAAGGCGGAGAATGCCGTTCAACGGCTTCAAGCTCTGGGCGGGGCTGACATGATTGTCGCTACGGCGCCCAACCCCAAGCTTATTTCGGAAATGGTAGCAGGTCTCGCGCCGAGGGGAAAGCTTCTTGTCGTGGCAGCTTCCGGAGCGGCCGAGGTCAATCTGAGCCAGATCATCACCGCAGGAACCTCGGTACAAGGTTGGGCGACCGGGCACGCATTAGACTCTGAGGAGGCTATCGACTTTGCACAAAGGCATGGGGTCAAGGCCATGGTTGAGAAGTTTTCGTTTGATAAGATGCAAGATGCGATGGATCACATGGTGTCAGGCAAAGCCCGATTCAGAGCTGTTCTGTCTATGGTGTAAAGAAGACGGGATGAACTATTGGCATGCTAAAATTTCGAACCTTTCGTCTACATTGGTATAAGAGGTTCATAGAAATATCATGCTGAGAACCATCGGCTCTCACATGACAACTAACCTCTCATTTTGAAGCTGAGTGTTTGCTGGCCATTTAGCAGCAGTCGATCCCGGCAACCTTGTAGCTAGTAAAGGAGTAATGTGTATAGTAAGGTTTTACAAGACCCTAAGTATCTACTAATTCATTAAGCATAAAGGCTTAAACCCCGAAGCTGGCGATGCGAAGATTTTGGCGCGTCCTCTCCCTAAACCGATCCTCGACCTCATGGAGAGACCGCTGGGTTTCACCCACGAGGGCGTAGAGATCAAGAGATCGTCCTCCGCCACGGTTCCAACGCTCCGGATGATCCACCAGCCCACTCCAGGCCAGGGCCAAGGCGAGCAGCAGGACTGCGCATTGGCTTTCATGGACCGGGACTTCTGGGTCCGCAAGTGGAGCTTGGACGATGTCGAGGGCACGGCGTCGGGGAGGCACTTCTTCCTCCCGCGCGACTGGATCAACCTGGATTGTTTGCATCTTGCTCAGGTCACCGCCGACGGCAGGTTTCTGTGCCCGCGGAACGGGGAGGTCGCGGTGGTGCATAACGGGTTGAGCAGTGTGTTCTTGGCGGACCAGGGTCGAGAGCTCACTGTCTGCAGCTAGGATGGTCCTAAGTTCTTGACGAAATGAAGGTGAAGGCGACGGTGGTCATGGAGAGCCAAGACAGGGGCAACATGTCACACGAACGGAGCAAATCCACTAGTAGACTTGTGTTAGAAATACGAATATTATCCCACCACTTGGATCCGGATTATATGATCACATCAAATGTACTACCTTCGTTGCCAACCCCCCTGATACCTATGATGTTGATCCTCCCGTCCAGAAAAAAAGCCCCACCAGTACCCAAGAATCCCCACCCCGGATTTTGATGTATGAATATGACATAGGTACTCCATACTCCCACCCCTAACGAGGGATAATATCATCCACATCCAGCTCGTCAAAGTCTTTAATAGCCTGCGCGACACTGCTGGTCTCGCTCGGGCTGAGAAGCGGCCGGCTGTGCCTCCGCCTCACCCAGCCCTGGTCGTCACTGTCCTCCCCGATCTCCCTGACGGCCCCGAAGCTCTCCTTGCGCGAGCTCGACCCGTCCCGCCGCCGCGTCCTCCCCGAGGGGTCCACCGCCGTCGATATGCGAAGCTTGCCCCGGTCGCGCCCCGCCCCCATGGGCCTCTCGCCGCCGTCGCCCGACGCCTCCTCCATCTCGTCGAGCCGCGTCGACGAGCCGTGGCTGGCCAGGGGCCCGCCGCCCCGCCGGCTCCCGAGCGTCTCCGTGCTGCGCGCCACGCCCCGCAGGCCCGTCCTCGAGGACGCCTTGCTCGTCCGGCCCCCGTGAAGTGGCGCCGTGGTGACGGACGACGTGGTCGACCCCATGTGCAGCCACGACGACGTCGTGGTTCCCGCGTCGCTCAGCGCGTCGTACGATGTCACGCTCCCGGCGTAGCTGGCGTTGGGGTAGTATCCGCGGTTCTGCCCGCTGGCGCTCGGAGCGCGGCTGGACTGGGGTGATGTTACCCCGCCGCGGCCGCCCGCGCTCGACGGCGCGCGGTGCGGCGGATGTGGGAAGGCGTAGCCGTGCTTCCTCTCTATGGGCGAGTTGTCGTCGGAAGCCTGGCTGTCGTCCATGCCGCCCTCCTCGCTTGCCGACGTGTTGCTGTTGTTCCACGTCCGTGGCGCGAGCCAGCAGTACGAGAGCTCATGGGACGCTTCCTGCGGCTGGATGCTGGGGGCTTGCTTGCCCTTCTTCGCCCAGGGTGGTAGCCTCGCGCCCTTGAGCCGGGGCCCCAGGTGGTAGCCCACCCCGTCTGAGTATCGGACTATCGGTGCATCGGCCGACACGCTTGCCAGAGTCTGCAGTATGCCGTAGATCAGGATCCATCGGCCTCTCCTGGCGAGGCTCGGGTCGATCTCGCCGATCCGATCCGTCTTCTCGAACTTGACAAAGGCATCGATCAGATCGGTCTGGGCGAAGTCGCTGCCGAGGATGTAGACGTTGGTGGCCTCGGTGTAAGCCAGCTGTATGCGCCGCTCCACAGCTCCTGGGCGCTGAGGGCCGCTGCCACTAGCTGGCACGGTCTCGGTCCCGGTCTTGCTTCGTTTTCTGCCTTTGTTGTTGGCGCCCAAAGCTGCCATGTTGGCCGCCGGCGGGATCGACTCGGGGACGAGCGGATACGGGTGGGGAATGTGAGGATACCGCTGTTTGTTATCATATTCGATGAGGACGTCAGTCATTGGCAGCTCATCAGTATCCGCCTCAAACGCCTTATTCCCACTCTCCGACACCATGAGCCACTTCCTCGAGGAACGTGTCTCGGACCCATCCCACACGATGTCGCGATTGACAAGGTAATCGTACAATGTACCAAAGTCTTTCTGCAGAACCTGAACCACCGTCCTCGTGAGCCACAACGGCTCGTCACTCTCGTCAGAGGTAACCGCATCAGGAGGTGGTGGAGGTGGCCAACGTCCCCACGTACTACGGTAGTACGATAAGAAGAACCGCTGCAATCGATCAGCACTCGCCTTTGCTGGGCTCGCCACGACTGGCCCGGAGGTTGGCGATATGGACGAGAGTGACGGCGGCCACATGTCCTCGAAAGAAAAGGCCGCCAGTGGCTCCTCGGCTGCTTGCACTCGGAGATGCATCTCAAGGCTTGCCCGTTCGAGCAGCGCCCTGGTGATCGGACTGATCCTCTTGAAGTCCGATGAGGACTCCATCAGCGTCCGCTCTCTCAGGCTGCCGTACATGCCGGCAACGTGTAAGAAGCTCTCACGCCAGCCCTCTTCCCACCGAACCTTGGGATCTTCGCACCATGCCAGTAGGCCGATGGCTGTCTCCGCGTCATTGCGAACATCGTCGATGCCCCGCGCACTGAGGTAGGCAATGATAGTGCTCAGATTGTCGGTTTCCGCCTGAGGCATAAACTGCTCCATGCGCGAATGAAGATCTGAGAGAGCCTGACACAGAGAGAGCCCGACGAGAGAAGCGTGATAAAGTAAGGCGAACACATTGCGAACGGAAACGCTATACCGGACTTGTTCGGTCTTGCTGGCGTTGGAGGGAGGAGAGAAAAATATCTCGTAGCTAATCTGGCCATCCGTGCTGGTGATGATGGTTTCGTCGGAGAGCGGAGGCGTAGGTTGGCCGCCGCTGCGATTGCCTGGCTGGGGTCTGTGGCCGCCCATTTGGTCCCGAGCAGCTGCTGACAAGCTGCTTTGTCGAGGCAGTAGCATCGGCGGTGCGCCCCTTGGCGATGGCGAGAGTGTCATTTCGTCCTCAGTAGACCCTTCACGAAGCAGGGTGATGAGAGGCCGAGACTCCGTCGCTTCTATTACATGAGAGGAGAGTCTGAAGGATGGATTCGGTCGAGGGTTCTGCCCCTTGTGGCTTAGGTAAATAAGAACATCGCCATTCGGATCCCAGAGTTCTGGGTCTTTCCGCAGCTTGTTCCACCGCTGCACTGGCTTCCCCGTCCCAATCCAACGCTTTATCTGAGGTGTCGCCACTGGGGGCGGCAGTGCGGGCAATTTGGCCACTGGAGGCGGCGAGGCCGGTCCAAGAGATGCGTCCCATTGCGGGTCGTAGGCGTAATTCGCATGGGGGTATTGCGGCTGCTCTCGATCCTCAAGTGGTGACAAATCGGACTCGCCTGGACGGGGTAGCTGGCCAGGCCGCACTGTGGCCGAGGATTCGGGTCTGGCTTCCAGTGGCCTTCCCATGTCCTCGCGTCTGGTCTTCTTGCCGCCAAAAGTGAAGGCCTTTGCAATTCCTTTGCGCACCTTCTCACTGTTCTGGTCCATCACACTCCTCATTCCAGACTTCGATATGCCCACACCTGAGATATCTTCCGCCTTGATGGTGGGCTTCCTGGCTCGAGCATAGGCAAAGTCGTCCAGAGGATGCTTCTGCTGTGACGCATCGAGTCTCCGGCCATCGATGCTGCCGCTGCTTTGACTGCCCTCTATCGACAGTACATCGCCGTCCACTGCTAGATCTGGGGGACGAGGGGCGCGCCCATTGGCAGCTCCTAATCTGGCCGAATCCTGCCTGGATGGACCCAGGGCTACCGTGGGCAGTTCGTCAAGATTCGCGTCCGGTCCATGTTGGGCCTTGACTTTCGGTTCTGTAATCTTTTTGCGTACATATGCGCTGCGTCCCGACATGACTAACGTGGTATAGGCCCGGCCGCTCTGCTGCTTAGCTACTCTACAGTGGTCAGACGGCGGGAATCGTCCACGATTGGCCAATGGAAAATCCGGTTCCTTTCGTCGTGGTAATCATAAGCTGGCACTGGTTGTCCAGCGTTGATGGGAGGGGCTTGTCCGGTTCAAGAGGCTGGATGGATACCGCAGCTGGTATCCGGACCGAACCGGGGTCGGGCCGTGGGTGATCTTCAAGCTGGGGGCCGGGCGCAAGACGTTACTCTGTGATGATCATCTTAGTCACGACACGGGTAGCCCCATCCATTGGTATGACTATAGCTTGCGGCGCTGGTGTGACAAATATCAAGGAATGAAGAAAGAGGGGTTTCTCAAGTAGGGACAAAGACAAAGAAAGGCAACGGAAATGGCCTTGAGAGCTAGCAGTGTCAGCATGCGACAGACGCTAGTCTAATCCGACGAAACTTTGTGGGCCCGGCGAGAATAAGCTTGGTGAGCTGGCGGGGGGGCAACTATATGGCCGAGGCGCACGACCAACGAGCTGTGCTTTTGCTGGGTAGGTTCGAGGCGGATATCTGGTGCTCTCCGCGGCAGGATCCTCAACCCCAGACCCCTTTTAGCTGCAGGGTATGCAACCAGCTCATTCCTGACTGCTTGGGATTTGGCTCGGTTTGGCCTTATCGAGACCCTTGCGTGCGGCTCACAGAGTTACATTCCGATCCCTGAACCTTTTCCTAGCCCTACTTCCCAAGGCGGACTGATGGAGCTTCAGGCGTGCACCACGCGGCCAACTCAAAGACTCGTGTTTTTGAGAAGTGCTTAGGACGATAAGAAGGGAAACACTATGGCAGAGGCCAGCGCCATCGAATCACGCAACATGCAAGACCTGGGATGTTTGACGGATGGGCGTTTGTCATGAGACGCAAGTACTCGTGTCAAGGTGTCAGAGAATAAAGTAAATAGCCTGTAGTCCACCAGCAGGCCAGTCCTCGAGCCTCGCGCATGCGGCACAGCACCAATCAAGGCGAAGTAAGGGGAGTAAGGAGAAAGACAGAGGAAAAGCAACCAGAGCTCCGGAATCTGAGGGTATGGACGCCGATATGTCTCTGTTGTCGGGCCACGCAGCGAATCATCATTGATCAGCATGTCCTGTTGGCCAGATGCGCTGGCTTCTTCCGCAGAGACAATGCTGTGCCAGGTGCGCAATACGAAAGGCAGATCGTCTGGCGGATCGCGGCCCAGAGCTCGATGAATGCGCGCAGGGGTTCGAAGATGCAGAACCGGGGGACAACGTGGGAAAGTGGGCTCACCCACCTGTCAGCACAGGTGACAGGTAATTTAGGTGGGCACGGCCTCTCGTGGCGCGCTGTTATTTCGATGCCTCATGCCATCGCCAGGTTCTGCTCGGCCAGTTCCAAGTGGCGATGATGGTCATTTACTTGAAAAGCATGAATTCGTTTCAAAGAAGCTTCGGTCGAGCCTGGCGCTATCATGAGGGTGGCAGCGAGGGAAGGGCCAGCAGCGTGTTGCTCGACGGGGACGTGGGCCGGTGGTGGGCGAGATTTTGGTTGGGTATTGCCATCACTCAATGCCATGACTGAGCGCTGCTTCATTGGCCAGTCAGGCCAGCTATCGGCACCCATGCCATGACCCCCTGGAGAAGCCGAGCCTTGCACGATCCAACAGCCCCGGGCAATCTCATCCGTGGCTCTAAACCTTACCACCGCGGCGGGTTTCGATGATTGGCTTGGGCGACATCCTCGATTCAGGCACCGCCGAGGCCCTGAGATTTGGTCATTTAGTGATTGGCCTGTCTGATGAGGGGTGTCACAAAAGTTCAATGTTGCATAAAGCCTTTACGGTAGGTCTGGAACCTGGGCGGACGGAGAAAGGACGCAAGTCCGCCCATGAATTGGCCGTCGGGACGCAGCCGGTCTAGACAGGAGCCTGGCGCCCCACTCACTGATAAGGCGTGGCTAACCCTCTCATCAGGCAGGTCGGGAAGGGACTCTTATTAGTGTCGCTTGGGACTTCACGATGATGAACGCACTTGGCAGACGTGCAATGAACAGTCCCGCTCTCAAATCCCCTGAGCTGGACTTCTGGGACCCTTGTCGAGTGTTACTTTTCTGGTGTGGCCCTGCCCGAACGGGTTCAAAGAGCAGACTCGTTGTTGCTATGTTGTACGACATGCAACCAGTGGGCGGCTCGATGCCAACCGGCGGTCTCAGCTCCGCCAAGGCCCCCGGTCGAGAGGTCTGGCTAACCATGTAAGTCGGCTTGATTTCGAGGCTGAGATACGGCTGTCCGAGTCGGCTCCGCTATTTCGCATCCAGTGCCGAATGTGGATGGTTTGCCATCGGGTGCATCCTCGCAACGGGAAGAACATTGCTCTCGATGCTGCCCGATGGTGAGGGGCAAAGACCCTGAGGACCTCTGTGTACCAGCATGGTGCCAAGGTCTGACGTGCACGTCTACCGCCTGTGAGGTTCTTGACCGAGGTCACTGTGCCGGTGGACCCTGTCAGATGGAGAAAACCTTGGGCCCAGGTAGAGAAGCAAGGCAGATGGATGGCTATCTCTGCGGCTCAAGAGCTCCGATTGCTCGAGGGGCGGGATGAACGATTGCGACCTGTTCATGGCTGCGGATGGAGCCAGTGCTGGAATTCGAGTTTCCGCGGAAATACAGGAGGCTTATGCGCCCCGGGTATGAAGCATGCCGTGATCTGTGGATTTGTGTCCAACAACCAAGGTCACCCACTGCCTGGAGAGTGCGTTCTGCTGCTTCTTTGCCGTGATGGAGATTGTCGTATTCGTTTTCCCAAGGCTTCGGCGGCCAGGAGCCAGCGATAGGGGCAGGGATCGGTGGGAGGGGTTGGAAGCCGAGTCTTTGAGGTTTGGTTGGATCTTGCAATGACCCTTACCGGCAAGCCAGGTTTGGCCTGAATTCGAAATGGGGAAGGGCGCCTCGAGCTGCAAGAGCGTCTCGAAACGTGGCCGCGGAGATGATTCAAAGGGTCAACGTGCCGGAGGATGTGCCTGGCACGTGCCTGTCTCGAGGCTGATGTCTTGGTGGCCACGACGACGTGAGGTCTGTCTTCACAACTGGCGGCGGCGGAGCAAGAAAGAAAGAAAAAGAAACAGATCAGGCATCAAGAGGTTGATGCTTCTGGCAGCAGAAGAAAGTGAGCAGCGGCAGCAGCAGCAGTCTTGAGGCACGCGGTGACGGGAAGGAAGGACTGCTGCACCAGGGGGCGCGAGGAGCTAGCCCCAATCACGTTGTTTTGCGCAAAAATGTTGACGCATGGAAGGTGGAAGGTACGACTGGATGCCCTCGCTTTCCTTTTTTTTTTTTTTTTTTTTTTTTTTGTTGTTGTTAGTCGGCCTTGAAGCGGGCTCGCCCTGCCTGCGTGCCTGCGCTGCCGGCGAGTTCTGAACCCCGAAGCAGTTGCTTGTTGTCTGCAACTCGGCCTCCATCCCGGAACCTTCCCACCACTCAACAAGCTGCAAGCTGCAGGCTATGGGCCAAGGGCCGGGAGGCTATTTTCCAGCGGTGTTGTGTCCATGTTTGATGTATGCTTTTCTTTTGATGTCGTCGTCGGAGCTTTTTGCAGCCGTGCCTGTCGATCACTTGCGCCTGCATCCAGGCTGGGGACGAACCCCTGAAGGCCCCGGTTTTCTCCCGGACGCGGGCAAAAGTCACAAATCAGAAGTCTCGGCTGATCGACTCAGGGTCGTCGCCGTCGTCACCGGGAGCGGCCCGAATGCGAGAGCACCCGCTGCATCATATCAAGTTCGCCGCGTCGATCGTTGCCTATAGACCAAAATAATCGAGATTGACTTCCTCAATCCGATCCTGAAGAGCCTCACTCTTGGCCGGCCGGCTTCAACACGTCGCTTAACCATTCGTCATGCCCCCTGCTGGGGCCGTTTCACCCAGCCGAGCTCTGTCTGTCTTCCTTGTCTGGGCCCACCTGGCGTTTCACCTGTCGGAGCAGAATGCTGGCCACCCACCAACACCTCTTCACCCATCCCCAGTTCGTGTGGCCGTCCACCTTCCCAACATGATGGCCTCAATCAACTTCCATCGTTAGGCGACTTGTGGAGGAAGTCGAGCTGCCATCTCAGCTGCAGTCGGCAACACAATGGCTGCCATGAGGCTCCTGTATGGTCCGATCCATGGCACTTGCGAGGGAGTGAGGTAAGCCCACAGTGGGGCTCTCGGGTCGGAGGTTATCCTTCTATGGGACTGTCGCTATGGACCTTCGGAGTCAAAGAGTACGGGTGTCCGGTCCCAGTGGATCACCTTAGCGAGGTCGTCCCGTATCCAACGATTCCATCTACGCGAACGCCGGCGTCAAAAGTCCCGGCAAATGTCGTGAGACCCGCCGCTGGGGGAGCTGCCCTGTGTCCCAAGGTCGTCAGGAACATGACAAGGAGAAATCATCGCCGTGAAGATCCGTGGGTTTAGAAACGCGTTTCTGGGAGGCGCACGCCTTGTTGATCGTCCTGAGAGTCAGGCAACGAGAAACGAAACAGTGGATCGAAACCTCAACAGCCATCTTCCTTGCTGGCAGATCTTGGAATGCTTTCAACATCACACACACACTCTCTCTCTCTTTGAATCGAAACAGACCATCTTCGTATCCACACTTGCTCCCATGCTCCGAAGCATGGTGTCTGCCCGTTTAATTTTGCCTCTGTGCCCCTGTCCCCCTCGGACGATCCACCCGAAGTTTGGACTTCCGCAAAAGGGCGATATTGGAAAGGGCTGCACCTGCAGTCCTGTGTTTCATCAAGCCCCATTCATGGCAGTCAAGGGGTTTCTTCAGAGACCCTTCCAACCTGTCATATAATACCTGCATTACCCCAGGCGTTCATCGTGGGAAACATGTTTGATCTTCACCACTTCTAACACTTATTCTCTCTTTATTTTCCCCCACGTTGTGGGTAAGGATATAGCCGGCCCTCATCATGTTTACTCTTTCTAGCCTTGCCAGAGGCCTGGCAGCCCTGGCTCTTTTCGCCCTTCCCAGTGTCCAGGCGGCATATCCCAACCCAGGAGCCTGTTCCGGCGACTGTTTCTCACGACCCTGCTCTGATCAAAAGAGCCTCCGACGGAAAATATTTCCGATTCAATACGGGAGGCAAGATCATGATATATGACTCTGACTCGCTGAGTGGACCATGGACATTTCGAGGAGCAGCGATTCCCGATGGGAGTTCTATAAACCTCGCTGGCAAGGACGACCTGTGGGTAAGTGTTCTGAAATAGCTTTGCAACATGCATATATATGGCATAGCAAGTGGGGACTCCGAAGGATCTCGACGTTGAGGACTAATGAATTCAACAGGCTCCAGATGTTCGCCTCGTCGGGGACACCTACTACATGTACTACGCCGTCTCAGCTTTTGGCAGTCAAGCATCAGCTATCGGAGTCGCAACATCAACCACGCTGGAGGCTGGGTCTTGGACGGACCACGGTGCGACCGGCGTCTCATCCAAGGCTGGAAGCAACTACAACGCCATCGACCCGAACCTAGTCCAAACAGCCGACGGAAAATTCGTACTCAACTTCGGCTCGTTCTGGAACGATCTCTTCCAGGTCCCAATGGCCACCACGCCAACCAAGGCAGCCGGCAGCAGCTACAACATCGCGTTCAACTCGTCCGGCACCCACGCCGAGGAGGGTCCCTTCATCTACTACCGAGCCCCGCACTACTACCTCTTCTGGTCGTCCGGAATCTGCTGCGGCTACGAAACCACCATGCCCGGCCCCGGCGAGGAGTACAGGATCAACGTGTGCCGGAGCGAGAGCGTCAACGGGCCCTTTGTCGACCAGCGCGGCGTCAACTGCGCACAGGGCGGCGGCACGACCGTTCTGGCGTCCCATGGGAAGGTTTATGGCCCCGGTGGTCAGGGCGTGTACGCTGATGCTGCCCATGGCGGCGCGGTTCTTTACTACCACTATGCGGACACCAGTGTTGGCTATGCCGACGCCGACTACCGGTTTGGCTGGAATGGGTTGAGCTGGTCTACTGGCTGGCCTGTTGCCACGTGAAGTCGTGGCTCTTCATCACTTACCTCATAAACCAAGTGGCTTGTTGAAGCCTCGGCTTTTCACCTTACCTTTGCTACGGACATATTTACTTCCTCATTGCACATACTCGAAGCTTTCTTGTACATAACATCAAGACATCCTGCATCCAAGCGATAGCATCTCTAGCTAGACCTGTAAATAACATGAAGATCGGTGCTCATATGTTAAATTTCTTGGTTGTACCACGAAGAGAACTCATAAGTCACTCCATTCCCTCCCAGCATTTATTATACGCAGCCAATTCCAGTTGGCCGTGCGTGAACCAGCTCATAGTGAGGGAGACATGGCACACAATAAGACGTCCACCACCCCAATGCTCACCTTAGTAAATTGCGCTTTTCAAGAAATCAGAATCTCCATTTCTTTGATAGGGGCGTAGATCTGATTCGAGTTGCTAGGTATGATCTCAACAGTGATGAGTGGTCGAAATTGGTGATCAAGGCACCCCAAAACTGCTTCCCGCGGCTTTATTTCGGTAGTAGATGATCTCGTTGATGATCTTCTCCCGAACCCATCTTCAATTCAGGGTCAGCAATCTGCTCAGGGGAGTTTGATGCAGGCCTCAAAAGCTTCGCATCAGCGCCCCGTCTCACCCGCATCTCCTGCTTTGCGTCCACAGTTGAAGTATTCCCCAATTGCGCTACCCTTCGGCCTGTTTCGAGCGACACAGGCGGCCGCCTGAGCCTTTGGTTTCCGAGTGCTCCAAAGAGCATTTCCCTTGCTGCCGCTGGGCCCTGGCGCATCGTCACATTTGCTGACCACCTGAGCGCCTGCAATGAGACCTCACCCGGTAACTACACCGAGAACCGCGGCGATGCAGGAAGTCGGTTGCTTGAGTGGGCCCTGAGACCCATGTTCGATGCTGTCAGCATCGACGTCTTCGGTCCAGTCCCTTCGAGGCTAGAGGCACAGGGTGACCGCTTTTGAGTGGAAGAAGGTGGGCTGGTATGATCAGAGACGATCGTCACTAAATTCTTCCCCATATAACGAGGAGGAGGGGTTCTTCAGGTTTTGCATATTGCCCATATTTCTCGTCGTCTCCTCCAACAAAGAGACGACTTGCTAAGGCGCCATGGATACCAAAGAAAGCAGCGGACCTCGGTTCATCGACACGATCGCGAGCCCCCAAGATGCGACGCGGATGAAAGTGATTGTCCTCGGCACGAGCAGGTAGGTAAAAACCTCCCGGAAGACCGAGATGAACCAATGCGTCTAATGAACAAACAAGGAGCGGAACCTTGAGTTTATACAAGGCCTTCAAGATACTGGGATATAACCCATATCACATGGTCGAAGTCTGCGCCGGCGGCTTGGATCATTTCCAGATGTTTCACGAGTATGTTCGACTCAGCCATGCGCAAAGCGATGCGGTAAAACCGTACGGACGTCCAGAATTCGACAAGTGGTTCAGAGGGTTTAACGTGAGTGCCGACGAATTTATCGGGGACTGTGCCAGTGCTGATGGACGATTCAGGCCATTTGCGAGATCCCAAGCTACTCAGGAGGCATATTCTTCGTGGACGCCTACATTGACGACCCCGACGTCAAATTCATTCTGACGGAGAGGGCGCCCGCGGCCTTTGCCCGGTCCATCAACAACTCGGTCGGGCGTTTTGTAACGGCTGCGCACTCGTTCCCTCTGGGGATCTTGAAATACTTTGATACCTATAACTGGGCATTCACGAGACTCGTCGACGATATGTACCCCGTCTATTCCCGAGAGAAGATGCCAAGTGATCCAAACAGCGCCGAAAGTATTGCGCGTTGGTATGAGGAGTAGTAAGTTCGCCTTTGGTTGTTGTGAATGAGATGGTACAGTTGGGTTGGAGCAGCATCTGACCCAACTCCTGCAGTACCATAACAATCAAGAAGTACGTACCGCCCGAGAGACTGCTCCATGTGCGGCTTGAAGACGGTCTCGGCTGGGAACAAGTCTGCCCATTCCTCGGAGTCGAAATCCCCGACGCACGTTACCCCAGGGGGAATGACCCAGATGAATTCAAGAAGATCGCGCAGAGCTTTTTGGAACCCGGAATCAAGAAAGCTTTTGGTATCCTCACGGCCTCTGTTCTGGCTATTGCTGGTGCCGGGGCATGGTGGTTATATCCAAGACGTCGTTGAACATAGAACGTGGGCAAAGGGCTACAACCTGTCCCAGGTACAACGAACCACGGATTGTTTCGACGGGAACCTGCATTTGTTGGTCAAGATCTTCGTTTACTTGTCTCAGGTCACCAGTCGAATCTGGTTTAGCCTGGGGGACGAGACGTCTGACACTTGAAGAAGACTCAAATAGACTCGACAGAAGCAAGCTGATTTTATAAAAGTACCTCCAGGTACATAGTTGCAACAGCTTACACTAGTCTCTCATAGCAATCTGATATAAGAGCCACGCAAGCCACTCGCTCTTTCTTGTATCTATTTTTTCCGCTAGAAACTCTCGGTGAGAACGCATTCAACGCTATTCTTGGTCAACGTGTTCACAGCCCGGTACCCTGTGTGCTATGCGTCCAAAAGAACAGCTCTGAATCATCGGGACCTGCAGTTCCACCAAGATGGACGCGTTGTCAGATTCGCCACTGACGTCCGGAAATGGACCCAAGGACGAACGCTTGGTCCAAGGCCGTCGAAATCACGCACGAGCAAGGAATACTTCGCAAAGCTTGCCGGCAGTATGCTCAGCTCAGAAAAGTCGACCACAGTGATCTCGCGCAGATAGCTTTGTTAGTCGTCGCCGAGGGTAACTACTGTGACACCAGGCGGAGGTGGCAGGCCTTGTCACTCTTGCGACAGTTCCATTTCGGCCATTGGTGCTGAGATTGCAGGATCACGGTAGATCAATTTGACGATCAGAGGACACAGGTATGTGGACATGGGTGCAGACAGCCGTCTTACTTCAGCGCCAACCACATACATACGTTTTCAGCCCTTATTTGCTCCACTGCCCTCCCCGCCCCTTCCTGTGGGCGCCGAAATTGTTTCTTTATTCTGAGGCTGTAAGAAGCATTACATGTGACTGACGAGTTGAAGATAATGACTTGTATCTCCGGAAGCTTGCCATGGCATTTGGTGGATTTCATTGACCAAGGTAGTGCCATTCAAATGTTTAACGAGAGCTAGAGAGCATGATAAGGCCATTCAACATGAACATGAGCTCTTGTCAATGATTCTTAGGTCTTATGGGCCGGTTTTGCCTTTGGCCACTTCTACACTTACGTAAAATCACGTTATGGGTCCGAAATGACTGGAAAGTAGAGGCGTGGCATTAGATTTGTTATGTGATAGCAGTGTCTGTCCAGGGAGAAGTGCAGGTGCCAAAACAATCGCATCCTACCTGGATATCTAGGTTCTTTGCGTTAGGGACATTATGAGCTCCAGAAATTCGTTGGAAGAGGCACTGCCACTTAACGAAAAGTTAGCGCGAACCAGAGTTGTGCTTTGCTCGCAGACCTTGATTGGAGAAAAACAAACAGAAAACGTTTTGCAAGAGCCACATCAGATGAAAACGGTTATTCGAGACTACCCCTTGTAATCAGTAGGCCCATACTTCTTTTGCATCTTGCATCTTGCAACCCCCTTCCCTTCACTTGCAAACCAAAACTTTCTTTCTTCTTGTGTTTTTGAAAGTGGGCTAAAGACACCCAGCCGGTCCACCTTACCTACCTAGGCACTGCTCGAACAACAGGTCGTCTCACCTCTCCTTTTGACGCACTTTTGCATCGGTACCAAACCGAAGTTGCACCTTCAACTTACACTTTGATGTTACACGGTCAAGGCAACAGAGTTGCTGCAACGAAATTCGAAGTGCGTCTGTTCTATCTGCGTCCCCAATCGAGTGACCGCAGTCCTGCTGGCTCGAGTTTACCCACCTCCATCACACTTTCTCGCGCTTCTTCCAACACATCTCGACGTCACGCCACGGCCATTCATCACCACCTCTTTTCTAATTCAAGTGGAATTCATACACTGCACATAAGTTCAATCGCGCGTTGTTTGCGTTTCGTCCAGCTTTCACATCACGTTCATCCCCCAATGTTTTCCATCTTTGACCGAGCGCCGCGTGCCAACTGGTCTTAGCTTCCCTACCTCAACCTCTTCAGTCTACGGTACTTATCTCCTCCTCCCGTTTGTTTTCTTTAGGCGCGCAAAGAGACTGAGAGCGCGCTGACCTTTTCCTGCAGCTCACAGAAAAGACGACACAATGGCGTCCCAGGTTGACGATCCCGTCGCCTCTCACGGTCCTCTCATCCCCTCCCTTTTCGACAAGGCAGAGAAATACTGCATCGCCTGCGGAAAATCCGACAGGGTTGAGTTGTGTTCTCGCTGCAAAGGTGTCTGGTACTGCGACAAGAAGTGCCAGAAGGCTGACTGGCCCTGCCACAAGCTTCTCTGCAGCAAGTACGCCAAGGTCAACGACATCGAGCCAATTGAAGGCGGCTACCGAGCCTTCCTTTTCCGATCTGACTCCCTCGAGCCGGACATCGTCATCCTCCCCGACTCGCAGCACGTGAGCCGTCCTCTCGACTCTGTTCTCGGCCTCTTGCGCCAGCCTGGCGACTACGAGCGCGGCCCGCCAATCGAGCGCCCCGCGTTTGGATTCAACGGTCGGCTGGGCCGTAACTACATTGGTAAATACCACATCCAAGTCATCGTCCGCGCCAACTACATAGTCGACGGATCTGTTGGTAGGTCTCTCGTACGTATGATAATCGTATGGGAAGCAATTATGTTTTGGTATTGTTTTGTCTAAGTTCTGAGAGGCTACGTGCCCTGGAGGGGATAACTAAAGTAGCCTTTTAAGTGCAAGGGTTATACTTATTAATACTTATAGTTTTTCTTTTCTTTTAATAAGTATATATAATTTTTATTATAATTAATTTAAAATTATAATTTATTATATATTATATATATATAATCTTTATTATAAGAAAGCATTGCTAAAAAGGCTTAAAATTATAATTTATAAGTTTTAAAGTAAATTTTAATAATTTTTATTATTATATTATTTTTTAAACTTATAATCTTTATTATTATATTATTCTTTAAATATTATACTTATTATTTTTAATATTTAGCTTTTAAGATTGCTTTTTTATAAAGATTATTAACTTTTATATAAAGGCCTTAATTTTAAATTTTTTCTTTATAAAGGAAGTTAATATTTATAAAGTTAATACTAAATTCTTTAGTTTGCATTTATTTTTATTATGCATTTTTATAATATAAATATTATTATCTTTATTTTTATTTTTATTATTAAAATATACTTAATATTGCTTTAAATTAATTTCCTTTAGCTACTTTTTATTTTTTTAAAATTAAGTATTATAAGCAGCTTAATTATTTATTAGCTTCTTTTCTTATTTTTTATTATTTTTTTTAATTTTCTTAATAATTATTTTTTATTTAAATTACTTAGGTAATAATATATATTTCTTAATAAATCTCTTTATATATAAGTTTTATATATGCTTATTAATAATTTAATATAAAAAGTTTTAAATTTAAGTTAATATAGCAATTTAATTTTTTAATAGCTAAATCTTTTTAATTTAATATATATAAAAGATATTTAAAATTAAAATTTTTATTAAGTTATTTATTATAAAGATTATAATAATTTAATATTTAAAATAATAATTACCTTAATAATTTTTATTATTAAAAATGCTATATAATTTTATATTAAGAGTTTTAATACTTTTAATATAAATATATAAATTTTTAATTATATTATTAAAAAATATTTGCTTATTTTAATATTAAAAATTATTAATAATTTAAATAATAGCTATTATATTAATATTATTTAAGAAAAGTATTTTAGCTTAGGTTATAATTATAACCTTTAGCTTATTAATTTTAATAATTTTATAAGAGTTAATCTTAATAAATAGCTTATTCTTTTTAATGCTTAATATAAAAATAAAGTTAAAAGCAATTTTTATAATCTTTATTAAGATTTTATTAACTTAGTTTTAATTATCTTTATTATTAATAATAATTAAATTACTATTAATATTAAGTAAATAAAAGTTATTATTATTAATATCCTTATTAATATTTATTAAATAAGCATTATTAGCAATAACCTTGCTATAAAAATTAATAAAATTAATAAGCTTATCTTTATTCTTATTAATTAAGGTAATTTTAGCCCTTTTTATAACCTTAATAATAATTTTAATTTTTATCTTATTGCTTATTAAGAATATAATTATAATGTTTATTTTATTAATTAAAGTTATAATTATAATATTTATTTTATTAATTAAGATTATAATTATAATATTTATCTTATTAATTAAGATTATAATTACAATATTTATAAGGAAATCTTAATTTTATTTAAGGATTACAATAAGGCTACCTTTAATATTAATTATATTAACGATAATTATAGCAATAATTATATTAAGTATATTCTTAGCGTAAGCAATAAATGTAATATTTATTAAATAATTTTACTTATTATTATTATTTTCATAAGGTATATTAATAAAAGTATTAAATAACTTTTATAAGTTATTATTAATATTTTTTATTATAATAAAAAAGAAAAGATTTTATAAAAATTTAATAATTAAAATAAATATTTATAATATAAAGCTTTATAATTATTATATAATAATTATTAATTCATTCTTTAATTATAAAAAAAGTTAATAAGTTATAAATAAATTTAATAAAAGTTAATTTTAATATTATTATTAATAAATAATAATAAAAAGTAATAATAATAATAAGGTTAACTTTAAAATAATAATTATTAATAATATTAATAATTATAAGGTTATCTTTATATATAATAAGGTATTAAAAAGGTTTTAATTAAAGTATAAAAGATTAAAGTTTATATTAAGGGTTTAAGTTTAAAAAGTATAAGGTTTTACAGTTAATAGCGATAAAGTTAAAAGAAAAAGGTATTAATAATAAATTGCTCCTTTCTTAATAAAAAAGAGCTATTTTAAATTTCTTAATTAACTTATTTATTTATATATAAAGCTTATTATTATTAATAAGCTTTTATAATATAATATTTAAAGTTAATTTTATTATTATATTAATAAGATTATTCTTTTTATTTATTTACTTTACTTTAATAATCTTTCTTATCTTATATAATTTTTATAATAATATAATATTAATTATAAGGCATTTTTCCTTTATTATTCTTAGCTTTATAAGGTATTTATATAAGTTATATAAGTTTATATAAATAATTAAAGGTATATTTAATAATAAGAGTTATTTTATAGCTATCTTAATTATTATAGCTAAGGAAATTTCAATATTTACTTTATTTATTATATTATAAATTTTGCTTATTAATATATTTTAAGTAATATATTTATACTTTATTAATAATTAATAAAGAATATTGCTTATTATTATAAATTCCTTAATTTCCTTATAAATCTTATTTATAAAAATAATAATATATTTAAGTTAAGATATTAAGTTTTAATTATTTATAAATAATTTATTTATAAATATAAAAAGTTTTATTATTTTAAGATTTAAAGGCATATATTTAATTCCTTATATAGCATTATTTATTTATTATAATAATTATATATTTAGGCTTTTATAATTTTTTGCTTTTAAGTTTTATATTTATATAATTATTAAAAGATTATATAAAGCTTTTAATTAATAAATTAAAGCTATATATACTTTATAAGCTTTTTATTTAAAGTATTTTTAAAGAGCGTCTTTAATTATTGCATTAATAATTATAAGTTTATTAACCTATCCTTTTTAATAAATAATAATTAAGCTAATAATATTTATAATTATATAAGCTTTATTATAATTTATTAAGTTTTTAAGCATTAGCTTTTATTTTAATTTTCCTTATAATTTTATAGCTTTTATTTTAATCTCTTCCTTATTTTAAAATTTTAATATAAATAAAATTAATATATTATTTATTTATATATTTATTATCCTAAAGGATTATGCAAGCTTTATAATTATTAAATAAGGATTATATATAAAGCAATTTATCTTAAGCTTTTATTAATAATATCTTTAATATATATTAAATTAATAAATACCAAATTTTGCTATATTATATAAGGGTTAAATAATATAAATAATTATGCTTAAAGGGTATTTATTCTTTAATTTCTTTAATAGCTTTATAAGAATTATTTTATATAATTTTAACTTTACTTAAGGGTAGGCTTAAGTAATATCTTAAAATATAAAAATTATGCCTTTTTTTAAAATTAATAAAAAGGTAAATATAAAGATTATTTATTAATTTATTTTTTTAAATAATTAAGCTTTATATTAAAATTAATCCCTTTTTATTATTATTATAACCTTAAATAATAAATTAAGATTTTTTATATAGTTTTATAATTTTACCTTTTACCTTTTATATTATATAAAACTTTAAAAGATATCTTTAGCAATAAAATTATTAATTTCCATTTTATTAAACTTTTTAAATAATAAGCTTAATATTATAATAATTTTATTTTATCTTAATTTAATTATTAAATTATAATTTTTATTTTCTTTTTTTAAGATATATATAATAATATAGTTTTTTTTTATCTTTAATAATAATAATTATATAATAAATTGCATTTAAAGTTTTATAGCTAAGTTTTTTACTTATAAATATTGCATTTCCTTATTATTATTTTAATAATATAATTAAATAATTATTAACTTAAATATTGCAGCTTTATTTAATATATTTAAAATTATATTATAACTATTTATAATAATAACTTTATATAAACTCTTTTATCCTTTTCTTTCTTTTTATATATAAACTTTATATTATAATAAGTATTTTATATTAAAGATAAGTTTAACTTTAATATTTAATGCATTTTATACTTATTATTTAGCTATAATTTTTTATAATATTTTTATAGCCTTTAAAATAATTTTTACTTAATTTTATATTAATAATAATAATAATAATTTATATAATATTTATAAATAAGCATTAAAAACTAAAAATATAAAAATTAATTTATTTAATTTAATAATATTATTAATAGCTTTTATAACTATTTATAAAATAGCATTATTATTTATGCTATTATATAATTTAATATATAGGATTTTATATACTTATTTAAAAGCTTAATAATATCTCTTAACTTTCTTAATAAACTAATATACCTTTATAAAAACCTATTTATATTTAATTCTTATTATTTATACCTTTAAATAAAATTCTAAAGATGCAAAGTTTATTCTTACGTTATATTTAATAATATTTAATAGTTCTTAATATATATTAATTTAAAGCATTTATAATATTTATTATGCAATCTTTATAAATATAAATTTTAAGAATTTCACTTCCTAAAAAACAATAACTTAATCCATAATATAAAGAACTAAGCATTTACTTAAATATATTATATTAATTAAAATTTTATAATTAAATTTATAATTATTATATAATATAAACTTAAAACGCTTAAATATAAATTTATTTATTTAATAATAATAATATATTTTCTTAATTTTTATTATTATTTATTTATTAATATTTAAATTATTAACCTTTTTAAGCATTTAATATAATTAATTTATTAATAAATATTTAAAGTAATAATAGAATTTTCTTATTTTTATTTTTAAAAGAAAATATATAATATTAATAATTTAATTTAGGAAAAATCATAAGTAACCTTATTTTTTAAGTATTAATATAATAATTATATTATTAAAAGAAATTATTTTATTTATAATATTATTATAATATATTTAAAGCTTATTTATATTTACTAAGTAAAGCAAAAAAATAAGGTTTATATTTAAATAATATAAAAGTTAATATAATTAATTAAGGTAAAAATCTCCATTATGCTAAATAAATTAATAATTATTTTATTATTAAATTTAATTTTAACTTTTTTTATAGCAATTATATTAATTTAATACTTTAATTTTTCTTATTATAATATAAAGAATTGCTTTTATTTAATTATAAATATTAATAATATTTTTATATTTAGCAAAATTCCTTAAAAATAAGTTTAATTATATTTATTCTTTAAGATAAATTAGCTAGCTATAATAATTATCTTTATTTAAAAGATATTATTTCTTATAATTTAATATATAAATGCTTTATTAACTAAGAAATTAATATTTATATAATAAATCTTCTTATTAAGTTTTATCTTTATAATATATATATTATTATTATAATTATTATCTTAATTCCATTTATCTTTATATTTATAAAATTTATCTTTATTATTTATTTTATATTCCTTAAACTTATTTAAAAAAATATTAAAGTTATTATTATAACCTTTATATTTACATTATATTAAATAGCTTCTTCTTATTAAATATTGCTTATTAATTAAATATTTAATTAATTAATATCTTTCCTTTTTATAAATATAATATCTTTTCTTTTAAGATTATCCTCCTTTTTCTTCTTTATAAATATTATTACTTTAAGCTTTATAATTAATGCTATAAAATCTTAATTACTTAAAGCTTAAATAACTTAAGTTTAATTAATTAAATCTTTAATTTCCTTAAAATACCTAAGATTATAATTATTATCCTTCCCTTAGCTTTTAATTATTATATTTATAATTAATATAAAATTAATTTAAGATTTTATTTATAATATAAATTATAATTATATAATTAAGTTACATTTTTATTGCAAATCTTAAGTTTAAAAATAACTTTTTATATAATTAAATTAGCTTAAAAAAAGCTATTTTTAACTTAAGAATTTCTTTATAAGCTTTAATTACCATTATTTTTAAATTATCCTTCTTAATATAATTTTAGCTTAATGCTTATTAGCAAAGTTATAATTTATTAAATATTAAATATAAAACCTTATATAAATCTTTATTTAAGTTTTATACTTTTATTTTTATAAATATTATTATTATTTAATTTATATAATAATATTAATAATTAAAATTTATATTAAAATATATCTTAATTTTAAGGTATATTATTATAAATATATTAATTTAATTTATAAAATAAAAATAATAAGCCTTAGCTTAATCTTTAAATATTTAAGGAAAAACTATATATAATTAACTTAGTTAAATTTTAATATAATAATAAATATTAAAAAATATCTTTATTTTATTATTTAATAAATTATATAAATTCTTAATATACTTATAAGAATTATTAAAGGTTTTTATAAATTATATTAACTTTATTAAATTTAAATATTTATTAAAAATATATTATAAGGAAAGAGTTTTATATAAGTTATACTTTTTATTTAATAAAGGCATTTTTAAAGCAGCTTAAGATTATATTAAATATAATATATATTTTTAATATAAGCTTTATCTTTATTTTTTTATTAATAATAATAAGCCTTATTAATTATATTAGTTTTTAATAAATTGCATTATTAAGTTTAGGTTTTATAATTATATACTTAAAGTTAATAATAGTAATAAATATTATTTTAGGAATTATTTTCTTAATAATTATTATTATTTAAAGCTTACTTATAATTTTTATAAGGATTATGCTTATAATTATTATTTTTAAAGTTATATATAATATTTATTTATGCTTAATTTTAAGGCTAATAAGGCATTATAAAGCTTATTATTAATTTATTTTAATTTTTCTTTAACTTAAGTTATAATAATTAATTATAATATTATAAGTTAATTATTATATTTTATATAAATGCCTTGCATTTAAAGAAAGAGTTTTAAGTATTATTAGTAAGGATTTAGCAATGCTTTAAATATTGCTTATATTTATATTATATAATTCTTATAATAAATAATAAAAAGGTTATTATTATAAAGATTTTATTATATATAATTTATTAAAGTATTTATTAAATAAGTAATTAAATATTTTATTAATGCTTTTTATATAAGGGTTATAAATTATAATTTTAAGTTAATATATTTATAATAAGCTAAATTAATTAAAGTTTAAATAAATATTTTATTAATTATATACCTTTTAATAAAAATTAATAGCTTTTTAATATTATTAATTATTTTTATAAGTTTTTATAATAAATATTATAAAAAGTAAAATTAATAAAATAAAGAAATATTAATAAAATAAGTAATATTTAAAAGTAAGTTAATAATAATAATTTAATAATAAGTAAGTTATAATTATTAAAAGGAAAAAGTTATTAATTCTTTTAAGCTTTAAAAGTTAAAGCTTTTTTTTATTATTAAGTTTTTTTATATTAATTAAAAGCATAATATATAATTTATATTTATTTATAATATAACATTATATTAGCTTTAATAATTATAATAATTATAAGTTTTATTTATTAATAAAATAAAGCTTTATTAAGTTTTATTAAGTTTTAAAGAAAATTTAAAGATAAGTTTATTTTTAATAAAGTTTTATATATAATAAATATATATTTCTTAAATAATAATAAATATATATATAAATATTATAAAAAATACTATTTAGTTTATTTAATTTTTATAATATTTATTTAAGGAATTTAATAATATAAGGAGGCTTAAAGAAGTAATTATTATTATATAGCGCTTATTAATAAGGAGAATATAATTTTTAGGTTAAGGAAATCCTTATAAGGTTACCTTTTTTACCTTATTAATTTATAATGCCTATAATTACTAATTAGTATTAATAGGTTTCTTGTATGTATAATAATTATATGGGAAGCAATTATGTTTTAATGTTGTTTTATTTAAGTTTTGAGAGGCTACGTGCCCTGGAGGGGATAACTAAAGTAGCCTTCTAAGTGCGAGGGTCGTACTTGCCAACAGGATCAAATGCCAACAAATCCATCCTGACCTCCGTCAAGGCGACTGGAACCGAGTATCCGCCCCACTTCTGGGCTGGCAACATCATCGTTCGACGCATCGATCCCACGAGCGTCACGATGGCCGACTTTCGTCACGCCCTCGACTGGTTCGCCATTTATCCTCAGCATCCCCTCTACGGACGCGCGACACCAGCAGTTCCCCCAGACGCTGGGAAATACTGGCGTGTTGACGCTATCAAGGGGGTTCAGATCGTCGGTGACGTGCACGTCAAGAACGGGTCGGAGCGCTACACGGTCGTCACTGTGCCCGCCGACCACCCGATCCGCGGGCTCAAGGCCAAGCTGAATGGAGACATCTCGCCCATTTCCAAGCGCGTCGGCCGGCCTCTTCGTGTCATCATGCGGCTGGCCCAATTGCACGAGGAACTTGCGGATTACCCATCACCGTATTGTAGGCCAGCCACGGCCCTCATGCGCAGTCTGCACAAGAGCACAAAGGGTGAGTTGCCTCATTACTTTTTCAGTCTTCCCCGTGATGGGCTGCCTCACACCAACCAGGTCCTTGTCGTCCGCGCCGACGACAAAGACCTGTCCGTCGACGACGTCAGGGCGATGGTGTGCTTTTCCGATTCCACTTGCAGCGAGGTATTCCGGGCTGTCGCTTCCACAACCATGAATGATAAACCGCGCATGGAGGCTGCCATGCAGAGAGCGCTAGACTTCATGACTTGGGACAACTACCTCCTGGCGTTCGACGAGCTAGGAATTCCCCGGCCCCAGCGACCAGCGGAGGAAGCATTCGTTGACATGCGCGACCGGGCCACTCCTGACGACGTGGAAGATGAGTAAGAGCTTGATGAGGACGAAGTCGGCTGTTGACGCAGGCTTTGGGAGCAAGAGGTTGTGGAAATACCGCGGCCGATTTGGAAGACGCCGAAAATTCCTCAGAAAACTGCATTTCGCAGATCTAGACGACAAGCGAGCATACATCAAGGCTGGATGAGCTTGGCCTCTGGGTGGGCAGCGTGCCTACTCCGGGTGTCTCAACGGGGTAGATGGAGAATATTGTAACATAACACAACACAGGACAAGCACAACAAGGCGGATGCATGCCGTGATGGTCCATACGAGGTGCCAGAGAAGACGTCCGAGGTGGCCAGGAAGGTGCCCCAAGGGAAGAGAAACCGTGGCACTCGGATGTCCGATGGGATCAAGGGGAGAATGATTCTGAGATATGTAAAATGCCGGTGCCAGCATCTTCGGCCAGGGACCAGCAGGTAACAACTTGCTCAATCAGCCGAAGTTTACCCTTCCTCATACATAGATCAGGCACGACACCAGCAGATCAGGTGCAAGCATAATGAACACATCAAAACCTCGTATGCTCCCCGGTCCAATGAGCCATCAAAGTTCACCTGCCGGCTGGCCATGACTTGTACACAGACCATTGGTGCAATCAGCTGAAACCTTGAAGGAACGCGGGGCGTAACTACCGCGTCCAAGCGAAAGAGCGAGAGCGCGCTGGAGAGCGGGGAGAAGAGGGAGGAATTGTATTGTGTGCAGCTCCTGCTCAAACGTGGAGATTGGGGACCAGACCGCATAGTAGGCCATGGCAAGTATCATTACGACGGTGCTCAATGTCTCGGTCACCTTCATTCATGGGCACCCGCTTTAGGCACTTGTGGGTAAATCGCGGATTGGAACGGCACGCCTCAATTAGGAAGGGGGAGAGGAGGCATAAAATCGCAAACCTCACGATTAAGCATTTCAAGTAGCTTTTATGCATTATATTCACGCATACAGTAGAGCATATATAAACAACGGGCCAGGAGAGACCCGGGCAAGTACAAGCCGTTCAAACCGTCGCGTTGCGCCTGTATGTATGATCATATTGCCCCGAACTCCCGGTTCAATATCTCAGAAATATCACAACCCGGGGCGAACCCCAGGTTGGCCATGAACTGCGGGTCCGCGTCGACGCGGTCTATGTAGTCCATGGACGACAGGTCGTCCAGGATGGCATCGTAGTCTAGTGAGGCCCCGCCGAAGCTGCCGCGGTGCGCGGCGCCTGGGTTGGCGTGGGGCTGTTGGCCCATGTTCCGCGGCCCGTGGCCGCCGTGGATGATAGTATTGGTGTCCATTGCGTTCATGTTCGCGTTGTTCACCTGTGGGCTGCCCGTCTGGTTGAGGGCTGGCTGTGCGGATGGGGAGAATTGGCCCATCATGAAAGAGGATGTGCTTGGGCGGTGTTTTGATGCAAGTGTCGGAGTCTGGAGGCGGTTCGTTGGTATGAAGCCTGTTGTTGTGCCCGTCGGCATGCTTTTGGATGTGTGCAATGACGAGGCCATGGATGCATTCGATGCACCCGCAGGATTTGAGACGGCAGAGCCTGGGCGGGGCTCGCTGGAAAGCCTGTTCCCGGCGGGGCTCCAGATCATGATCAGCATGACCTTGATAGACTGCCACCTTTCCCTGCTCTGTGAGTTGAGGTCGGCGAAGCTCCTGTGCTGGCCCAGCATGGCTAAGCATGTTGCGAAGAAGGTTGGTGCGCCGCAAGGGCCGAACTGAGCCAGGTACTGCTCGATGGATTCTAGAATGAGAGCACAGGGCGACTCTGCCGAATTAAGCAATGCGCTGACCCACAGGAACAAGACCCTTAAAACATAAGCGGATGGTATGGTGGCGGAGCTCGAATCTCGAGCTACTATAAAGTTGCCAAAAGGCAGGCGCGGTTTTATTGTCTGATGCAGGAGCATCGTTACTTCTGCGGGATTCTCCGGGGCACGGCCGTTCTGTCTATGCACCGAACGTTTCCGTAGAAACTTGAAGACGTCGTAAAGCTGGTTGAAAGTGGTTAATGAGTAGGCTGGGCTTCGCGAAAGGGTGGCCGGCCCGGAAAAGCCTTGGCCGAAGCCATCGCATGGCGCCCACGGCTGCCACTCATCCAGATTGTCCTCTGGAATACTCATTCCCTCGAGTATGCCTGCTGTTTCGAGGCTGGGCATGCCTCTGCGATGGACGAAAATGAGGGTATCGAGAATGTAGCACCCCATGAGCGTTGCTGTCACTCTCCGCGAAAACCGCTCGTCGCCCAGATGGAGGTCTGAGACATCCAGGGCGATGCGGTGAGCGAGGCCGACCAGTATCCAGGCGCACGTCTTCTGGCCTTTGCCGACACTAATCAGCGCCAGAAGAAGCAATGCCCTGGCGTGCTGAATCTCGAATTGGCCCTCTTCGGAAGGCACGAGAGTCCGGGCAATGTTGTAGAGCTTGTCCGGGGAGTACCTATCATCAAGAGAGGGGTTGTTGGCAGAAAGCTTCACGCTTGACAGGTTCTGGTAAGAGGCCAGAGCCATGGCAGCCCAGAGCTCGGCATGAGCGGCGGATGCTGGACTGTTGCGCTGGATGTCAATGCCCTCCGGGGTGTACAGGTAGACCGTCTTCAAGAGGTCCTGTTTCTCGAGGATGGGGAACCAGCAATGCGTGTAGCTGAAGTAGATATCGATGAGTCTCCAATGGTTGGGTGGTAGTAGCAAGGGCCCTGGCGCGTCTGGTACAGCCTGGCCATCGATGTGTGTCGGAGGCGGCTCAGGGCCGGCGGTTGGGGTCTGGCCGCGGACGACGAGAGACGCCTTGTCGGCTTGTTCGGCGTCGCTGTCGGCGTCTTCGGACTCGACACGTGGCTGGGAGACGCCGCCGCCCGAGAGGATGCGGTCGATGCCCTTGTGGACCTTGCTCCTCCTCCACCTCTTGTGCAGGCGGTTGGACTTTTCCGAGTCCTTGCCGACCAGCAGGCTCTGGCCCTGGCCACCCTCGTGCATCAGCAGGTTATCGAGGGAGTCCTCGCAGCCGGGGACCTTGTCGAAGAGCCATGCCAGGGCGACCTCGAGGGTCTTGATGTAGCCGGTCTGGACGCCGCGCTTCTTGGGGTTGGCCTCGTAGGTGCAGGCGCGGTTCTGCGAGACGCAGGGGAAGCACAGTGGCTGGATGCCATCGCACTTCTCGCGGGCGGCGCGGCACTGGTCGCAGGCGCGGGAGACGCGCTGGCGCTTGAGGGGAGCGTCGCGGGTCGAGGTGGGATTTGAGTTGGCGGGGCTCGCGGTGGCGGAGGGTGGATTGTCGGCCTCGGTGGTTGATTTCCGCTTGGGAGGCATCGCAAGCTGCTACTGCTTGCTAGTGGCTGTGGCTGTGGCTGTGGCTGTGGCTGCAGCACGTCGTGCCCAAGTGTGCGTGGTGTTCCCCTGGCGATCTCATCTCCGTGTCATGGTGATGCGCAGCAGGGCGAGACGGCTTGGACTGGCATTCATCCGCAGGTTTCGTCCGGCCGAGTGAGCAGTGCGTAATGGAGGAAGTGGGAAGGGGTGGTGAGCGAATGAATTGCCCGGTGGGTGAGTGGTTGGATCAATTGGGTTGAACGGCGTTGCGTCGGATCGAACCGACCTCGGCAGCCGACGGTGACACAATGGGGTCGACGGCACAGGGTCTCTCTCTGCTGTATGTAGGTCAGCAATACAACCCACTGCAGGAGGTGTGACAGCCTAGTGTGTGCCTGGAAGCGGGACTGGGGCTAGGCTGCGTTGGCGTGTGCTGCGCGTGTGAGAGAGTGGGCTTGTGGAGGAGCAGGAAGGAGCCAGACAGACGCCAGCCAGACCAGACACGTTGTGGATCGGATCTGGGGAAGAGCGTATTCCTCCGGCACACAGGCAGAGGATAATTCTTTAACCCCTGGCTCCCCACCCGCCTTACAATTCATCCCACCTGTCCCACCCCGCCCAGCCCGGATCCCTGCACTCGCACACGAAACTCAAAGCCGCGGCCAGTTCCGCGGCCCCACACCGGTCGTCATTCTGGATTCCTGACTGCACAGGGTCCTTTTCGTGGGCGCCGCTCTCGCCAACGCCGTTACCCGTCGGGCCTTCGTCGTCTGTCGGGGTTTGCCAGTCTCGCAAGTCTCTGTTGTCCTCACCTTGCACGGGGCTGGTTAGTCTGTGACTGGCCTGCTTCCAGTATTACACATCCCTCTGTGTCATCACTGCTCTCTGGCTGCTCAGCTGCTCCAGCCGCGAATGCTGCCGAGGGAGCTTGGAGGACTCTCACCTGTCTCTTTCTGCCCTTGGCCCGCTTCTTGTGCCGTGCTGTGGTGGGCGATGCGCAGCCCTCGACTGAGCAGACCCGCAACCTTGCATCCCGAACCTCAACTCGGCCTCACCCCCAGTACTCACACATTCAATACTCGGACTCGAAACTTAAGCCCGCCCTCACCTCCTCTCTCACGAGCAAGATCGCCAGCATAAGCACATGGCCGTCGCGTGAGACCCACCCGCCTTGCCCCTCCGGGCGCGCAGGTCAAGATGGCGTCTGTCATGGCTGGCAGCAAGCGCAACTTCGCCACCATGGCCGCCGCCGCCGACGATTGGGATGATGCCCAGCGACAGCCCGTCTCGAGAAAGCTGAGCCCCTTCTTGAGCCATATCGTCAACGCATATGAGCCTTCTCCGCCGACTCCGGCCGGCTCACCGTCCAGAGGTATGTCATGTCGGGCCGTGCTCCTTGTCGTCCACGCTCACCGTCCATGACTGTTAACCCGGACACACAGCTTCTCGTTCTGCCCCGAGCTCCCCTCCGCACTCACCAGAATTCTCTACCTCCAGGGTTTTCGACTCCGATGCTTCCATAGTCCTGACCGGGCTGCGCGGCGCCGGCAAGTCCACTCTGGCCATCATCGCCTCAGGCGCCATGAAGCGCAAGGTCATGGACGCCGAGAGAGCCTTCCAGGACATGAATGGCCTCCCCACCCCGGTCTTCAAGAAGAAGCATGGCCTGACCAGCTACCACAGCCGCCAGGCCGACGTTCTGGAGGATCTGTTCCATCGCTGTTCCAAGAATACCATCATTGTGTGCTCCTGGATGGAGCGCAATGTCCAGGCCCTGCTACGAGAGTACAGCCACATACACCCAATCATATACATCGTGCGGGACACACAAGCCATCAAACATCACCTCAGAATACCCGACGATGCGAGGCTCAAGACCCTGCTCGACGCCAGTGGCCTCTTCTTCCGGAGGTGCAGCCACTTTGAATTCTTCAACGTCTCCGAGGACATGACGGAAAAGACCAAGGCCAACTCGCCCGACGGCCTGACAACCGCGCCCGACAAGAAGTCGCCTGCGCCCTACCTTACTCTCAAAAGGGCCGAGAGACATTTCCTGAAATTCCTGTCGCTTATCCTGCCCAAGGGAGCCATTCCCTTCATAGAGTCCGCCTTTCCCTTGGCGTCCATCCCCACCGAAGAAAGACAGTTCACCTACGCGGTTTCGATTCCGCTTTCCTCCCTGTTGGCCAACAAAATAGACATCGAAGACATTGAGACCGGCGCAGATGCCATCGAGATTGTGGTCGACGACCTCGTTTCACCCTCCGCGCCGGGCATAATCAAAGATGGCCTCAGTCCTGAACACGCAAGTAACATTAGTAGGGCTCTGGGCGACATGCGGAGAAACCTCGTCATTCCTATCCTTTACCATGTCGTTTTCCCCGAGCAAGCATTGCACGATGCTGCGTGGAAGTCCCTGTATCTGGTGTATCTACAACACGGTCTGCGCATGGCTGTGGAGTACATGACGGTCGACTTACGGCTGGAGGAAGAATACATTGCACAAATCCGCATGTCTCAAGGTCGTTCAAAACTCATCGGCAATTTACAATTAAGTAGGGAACCAGCGCCGTCGTGGATGGATCCCTCCTGGCTCCGGGCATACCAAAAAGCGCGGGATCTGGGCTGTGACCTGACCCGACTATCGCGGGTCGCTAGCCACCACCAAGAGAGCTTCGACATTGGCACTCTACGCACGAGAATCGATGACTTGGGCGAACCGAAGCTACCTGTCATTGCATACAACACTGGGAGGAAAGGGAAGACTTCTTCCTGTTTCAACCAAGTATTGACCTCAGTTCTCCCTGTTGGCTCAGCTACAAGCGGAGGTCACGACAAGGAGGAAGTGTATCCGTATCCCTCTATCACCGCCCTCCAGGCAACGCGAAGTCTCTACTCGTCATTTGTGTTTGACCCTATGAATCTCTACGTCATTGGCGGTTATGTGTCCTTCAGTCTATCCCCAGGGATGCACAACGCTGCGTTGAAGGCTCTCGGGATCCCCCACCATTACCGACCCCACAGCACCTCGTCAATTCGGAGCCTCCAGGAGGTTGTGATGGACCCATACTTCGCTGGCGCCTCCATCAGTCTCCCTTTCAAGGTCGAAATAATTAGCATCACACATTCCTTGAGCAAGCACGCGAAGGCGATCGGGGCTGTCAATACGTTGATACCAATCCGAGCACTGAACGAGGACGGAACTGTTCCTGAGGACGCCCGTCTCTTCCATTGCCGGAATCGGGCCGGGCCTATAAAGGCACTGTATGGGGAGAATACGGATTGGATTGGCATCAGGGCGTGTATACGCCGCGGCCTTTCACCCGCCAACGCAGTGCGGTCCACGAGTTGTGGCCTTGTCGTTGGGGCGGGTGGTATGGCAAGAGCCGCCGTGTACGCGATGCTCCAGATGGGAGTGAAAAATATCTGCGTACTAAATCGCACGTAAGTCTTGCATCCGATAGCACCGGAACTGTCCAACATTTTCTGACATTGGACGCTACAGATATTCGAACGCGGAAAAACTTGTCGGACATTTCACAAAACTACTAGCGAGGGACGATTTACCCCTATTTAGCCCCGACACTGAGGTTGAGACCCGCTTCCATATCCTCAAGTCGAGGGAAGAACCGTGGCCCGAGACATGGCGACAGCCCACGATAATTGTCTCCGCCATACCTGGCCACGGCGTCGGCGACACGCCGGCTCCCGACTTCACCCTGCCCCCACAGTGGCTCGACAGCCCGACGGGAGGCGTGGTGGTCGAGTTCGCCTACAAGACATTACACACACCGTTGTTAGACCAGAGCCACCGAGAAGCCCACCGAGGCTGGGTGACGATGGACGGCCTTGACATCCTGCCAGAGCAGGGGTTTGCGCAGTTCGAACTGTTCACAGGCCGCCGAGCACCGCGGCGCTTTATGCGGCGGGAGGTCTTCAGGGCGTACACGGATGAGCAGGGCCGGCACCCTGCCCACCTCAGGCCTCGAATAGAAAATATCGTAGAGCAGGAGCCATGAGATGGGCTCCAATCATGTCTTGCCCGCATCCGTGTGCGAGTCTTCATACCGCAGGCGGTCGATCCCCAACCCGTCTTCCGGTGTGGTCAAGGGGTCTTTTGTTACAGGAAAATGGCCTGTGGGAGATCATCTCCCACGAGATCGGCCAACAGGAGGCTGTCTCGCGTAACAGCATAGAGATACGTTTTAAATATACCCGCAAGATCCACGGCGAGTGCACATATTGCAAGATGTGTACGTGGGGATTGCCATACAGTCAAGTCATTTCAATTATCTGCCCGAGCCCACAGATCAAGACCAAGTGTACGGTATTCTCTGGGCATGCTTGCCTTTTCAATGCTCCCAATGAAATGTTGGCAAGGCAAATCGACCACACAAATACCCCATGCGAAAATGGACAGTGTTCATGTCTTGTCAGTTTTACTCCTCATGCATGGAAGGATGCGCACATAATCTTGTTTTACTGGACTACATCACCAGCCGTTCTGCCACGGATTGACAGAGAACACAATTGACTGAATGAAGGCGAGGTTCGGAAGCCGAGATGGACCCGAAGAGCCGGGATCACTTTTGGTTGACTTATTACGTGGCTTCAATGTGTCGACCTGGACGGCACCACGATGACTTCGGATGTAGGGCCGAGACGATTGGTTGCCGACGGCGGATGGTGATGCAAAGATTGGCAGTCTGCAGTAAGTTTTCCCGCCTCCACACCCACAGCATTGGCATTTCCCACAGTGAAACCTGTTATCTCCCCAGACGATCTCAGATTATTATGCCGACTGGTCAGCTGGTGGGAACCAGTCAAATAGCCAGGAAGCCCGGCGTGCGCTAGACAGATCGCCAAGGTTGCCGGCCCAAGCAGACGGTCAGCACGGCTAAGTGTTCTTCCCCAACTAAGACACCAAGCCCCTCGTCGGCTTCCTGCTGAAGAACATTCTGCTTCCGATACGTCAGCACTTCGCGTGGGCACGCCCGGGTTTTTGGACCTCGCTGCACAGACATGCATACGGCTGACCTCCCCCAGACCTCCCCCAGACTCCCCCCGGGTTGTGGGGTCGACTACCGGTCTACTGTTCGAGCAATTCACGCATGCCAGGATGCGGGGGTTCTCAACCGGTAGTAGTCGACTTTCCTCGACGAGTCAGCAGGCCCCTACTTAGCGGACAAGCCTTGGCTTGGGGCCGTGGCCGTTCGCAGCCGCCTGGTTCAATCCTCATCCGAACCGCAGAAGACGAGAGCAGAACGCCACAAGAGGGAGTGCACGATCGGATAGATGTATACCCCATGGTTGCGTCGGTCTGTCTGGAGTATGGACGAGGCCAGACTGCGAGACTCTGGGGACCCCGTGTTTGCTGTGGGGGTATTCCTGGGATAGTCAATAATACCGATACCGACTCCACGGTCCCGCAAGATTCCCCCTTTCAACGAATGAGCCCCTGGCACCGGCTGCAGGGAAATATTTTCATATATCAACCGTCCCTTGCCTCCACCAACCTCGCTGGCGACCCACTCCTCAGTGCGCCTCACCAACCCAGCCAACTAACCCTCGTCTCTTCCAATTCTTTTTTTGCCTTGCAAAGAAAAAGAGAGACAGGTCTCCGTTGAACACCATGACGCTGCTGGAACTCAAGGAGGACCGGCCCACGCCAAAGGCCGTGTACAACTGGCGCGTCTACACCACCGCCGCCATCGCCTCCTTCGCATCATGCATGATCGGCTACGACTCTGCCTTCATCGGCACGACGCTTTCTCTTCCTTCTTTTGTGGACGAGTTCAGGTTTGACTCTTACAGTGAGGAAGGGCTGGCACTGGTCAAGGCCAACATCGTCTCCGTCTACCAAGCCGGCGCCTTCTTCGGTTCCCTGTTCGCCTATATCACCTCGTACTTCCTCGGCCGCCGCAAGTCCCTCTTCGTCTTCGCCCTCGTTTTCAACCTCGGCGCCGGCCTCATGCTCGGCGCCAATGGAGACCGCGGCCTCGGACTCATCCTGGCCGGCCGTGTCCTCGCCGGTATCGGTGTCGGCGGGGCCAGCAACATGGTGCCCATCTTCATCTCTGAACTGTCTCCTCCCGCCATCCGTGGCCGCCTGGTCGGCATCTACGAGCTTGGCTGGCAGATCGGAGGCCTTGTCGGCTTCTGGATCAACTATGGTGTCAACACAACCCTTCCGGCCAACCACGCCCAGTGGCTGATCCCCTTCGCGGTCCAGCTCATCCCCGGCGGCCTGCTCCTGTTCGGCGCCTTCTGGATCAAGGAGTCGCCCCGCTGGCTGTTCATGAAGGGCCAGCGCGAGGAGGGCATGGCGAACCTCTGCTGGATCAGGAACCTCAGCCCCAGTGACATCTACATCGTCGAGGAGGTCAGCTACATCGACGAGGACCTCGACAGGTACCGCAGGGACGTCGGCGCCGGCTTCTTCAAGCCCTTCGCCGCGCTCAAGCAGCCCAAGGTGCAGTGGCGCTTCTTCCTCGGTTCCATGCTCTTCCTGTGGCAGAACGGCTCCGGTATCAACGCCATCAACTACTACAGCCCGACTGTCTTCAAGGGCCTCGGTGTCACGGGCACCAACACCTCCTTCTTGACTACCGGTGTGTTTGGTTGCGTGAAGACAGTGTTCACCTTCATCTGGCTCTTGTAAGTCTCATGTTTCTCCGACGTTCCTGACTTCCGAGCTTCAGCAACTAACCTGCTCATAGGTACATGATTGACAACTTCGGCCGACGCAACCTTCTCATATACGGTGGCCTGGGAGGCTCGGTCTGCATGTGGATCATCGGCGCATACATCTGCGTGGCCGACCCGGCCGGCAACCCCAACACCTCGGGCAAGCTGTCCTCTGGCGGCATCGCGGCCATGTTCTTCTTCTACCTGTGGACGGCCTTCTACACGCCCTCGTGGAACGGCACGCCCTGGGTGGTCAACTCGGAGATGTTCGACCAGAACACGCGGTCGCTGGGCCAGGCCTCGGCCGCGGCGTCCAACTGGTTCTGGAACTTCATCATCTCGCGCTTCACGCCGCAAATGTTCCTCGCCATGGACTACGGCGTGTACATGTTCTTCGCCTCGCTCATGATCTGCTCGGCCGTCTTCGTCTTCTTCCTCGTCCCCGAGACTAAGTCCATCCCGCTCGAGACCATGGACAGGCTCTTCGAGATCAAGCCCGTGCGCAAGGCCAACAAGGTCATCATGGAGGAGCTCAGGATACACGACGAGGAGTTCAGGCGCAACGCCGGCGATCTGGACATGGGAGAGGAATCGGACAAGGCTGGTGTCAGCCAGCTCGAGGACACGGACCTGAAAAGGGACATGGCGTAAATAACTTGGGTTTCGGTCCTTTTTTGCAGCGGGCGTGTCTGTCTTGGTGTGTGTGATACCATCTTTTATTCTTTTTAATTGTATATCTGGCGAGCGAGGTTGGACTAGAGCGTCATGAGCAATGTTCTTTACACAAAAGAATGATGATCCATGCTCCAGTGATCAATGACTTGTCAATGCTACTTTCCAAGTGACATGAGAGCCATTGTCGCATACAGGGCCCACAGGTAATCATGTGCCTTGATTTTCTCATCGACAACACTCAATCTCTACCAGGCTCAACTTCACGTAGAACCGTATCTCGCTGGCCGTCAAGACCAGCGGGAGTGCTCGAGAATCGCATAGCATTCCACCTCCCTGGCCTTATAGGCCGTGACAGACTGATTGGAAGTATTTCCAAGGCAAGGTAATGTGTTTTTACCGGGTCGGTGAATTTTCCAGCTTGTGCGAGATCCACCACACTCCGTGAAGTGACTGTTCCACCTCTGCTACAAACCCGGCTCATGTCATTCTCAAATTCACTGCTGGCAGGAACGCTCCTCGGTCAACGCGTACCTCGCTCGAGTCTTGCTCACCTCCCCTCTCTCTCTACAATCCAAGACATCCCTTCCGTGGGGAGGAGGTCGTGTTGGCGCGAGCGGGCTTCCCTGACGCCCTTCTTTGTTCACACAGTCCGAGGGTGCTATTCGAGAACTCTCAATGCAGGCCCTTGTCTGTAGAGCCGGACGCCACAACCTGCAAAATCAGAGTCAGGAGTTTCCACCGGGGAGTTAAAAGGCTGATTCCGAGGCGCTGTTAGATGGTGATCAGTCATCCATGTTTTGAAAGGATGCTGGATGAGGCCCTTGATGCGTGACATTACACTAATTGCACTGGGTTTCAACACATTCCGCGGCCGTGACCGCGGAAGTCTGGACCGGTTATCTCTTCAGCCGTGAGAGCTCGAGGACAGCGAGTCATTGTCCAGTACCGGGGCTGGGAAACACGAGACGGACAGAGCTGTGCTCGGCATTTTGCCTTCAGAACCTACGCGGAGGAACTTTAACGCCCGAGGCGATTGTTTGCCCGAACAGGCTACTTCGCGCCGTGAATAGCCCGCAGATCATGTCACCTGTGGCGAGTGAAGCAGCTATGGGGAAATCCTCAAACTGGACCCGCCATGGGCCGGACCAGCTCGTTACGATGACCGTGGCTCTCTGGTGCCTGAGCATTTGCAGTGACGGAGCCTGTCCAGATAGAGATTGAGGCTCATGATGACACCTCTGTGGGCACGGCAGGTATGAAGGAGCTCGTGCTTTGCTCTGGCAGACAAAAGCAAAGCCCACGACGGATTCGGAAAGACCTGACATGGCATCGCTGGTGACACCATCTTGCTGGAGCATTTGGCGCACAAGTAATGCCCAGCCAACCCACAACATCACCGTCGAAGGCCCCTCCCTTGGCGCCGGCATAACCGTAGCTGCATGCCCCCGTGTGGATGGCCTCGGAGCGATCTCTACACTGTGCTTCGGCGTAATGACTACTCCTTGGCTCGGATGCTGCTGAACTCGCAGAACCTGGGTGGGTTGCTGGCACACCAGCCTGAGTATTGGATTACGCACGTGAACGGATTTACCACCACTGTTTTGGAACTAAATGTGACTGCTTATCAGGGCACGGACAAATACATTCGTGATTCTAGGACGCATGGTTTCAACACGCTGGCTGGCTTGGCTTCGATGTCTTAGAGGGACCGCTGGACTCGATGCAGCATGGGATGGGTCACCTATAAGCTGAACATCGGGGCTGTCAAGCCCATGTGTACTGAACTCGGTGTAATATCTTCAGTGTTTCCATGTTCACATTCAAGTCTCATTCCAGGCCCATCTAGATGCCGTCATATTGAAATAGGTCCAGAGACGTGGGATGTTGCATCGCAAGGTGGGAACAAGTCCCGTCCCGGAGTCGGAGCCCTACTCCGATGCAGGGTGAGCGTTGCATGCGCATGTGCATTTGATACCCTTCTATGGGCTGCATGCGCGTTGGGGTTCATCGGAATAGTCCAGCGTCGTGGGTTGGGGGTGAAATACCATCCAATGTAACAACACAATACATCGGGGCTCAGCTATCCCAGCGAACCTTGAAAGAAAGCCGTTGGGATATATTTAGAGACATGATTTGTGGTACATACGTGCTTTGCCCCGTGATGCACTCGCAAGGAATTACGCGTAGCAAGGAAGGTCACCCGAAATGGTAACGTCGCACTCTGTGTAACACTTGTAAGGCCATCACATTACTCTGAGCGTTTGAGAGTGCCATTGTCTTGGTACCCGAGTCTATTATGGTATCTCGTGTGACAGATATGCAGCCCGTGTCGGTGTTTATTCTAGAAGAAGCAAATGCCCGTCTATCCACCTTTCTCGAGACGACCGGCCAAGCGCTCTAGTTCGCACCCCTATGACTGTGCCTTGGCTCTCAGCGCAACCTGCGCGTCGATCACTTCCTTCACCTTCTGCACCGGAAGTTCTTCCGTGCTCCGCCCGGTAAAGTACCGGTCTTGCTCGATGCCCTGGTATATCATGGCCTCCGTGCCCAGGATCACCTGCCAGCCCGCGTCCTCGGCCAGCTTGCCCAGCGCCGTGAAGGGCGTGGGGTTGTAGCACATCTCCAGGATGGCGCCCTTGTGCTCCTTCTCGCCCAGGAACACCTCGGTCACGGCGCGCGCCTGCTTCTCCAGCTCCGTCACGGGCGGGAAGTCGGGCACGCACGCCACGATGGCGCCCGCGCCCTCGAGCGCCCGCGCCTGCTCGACCGTCTCGACGTGCACGAGGCCGTCGCCGTACCCGCGCTCCGAGCACTCGGCGACGACGGCGTCGACCTCGGCCTTGTCGCGGTTCACGAGGTAGATGCTCGTGGCGCCGAGCCACTTGCGCAGCGCGTAGACGGCCGAGCGCGCCGCGCCGCCGCCGCCGATGACGAGCCCCGGCCGCCCCCGGAAGACCGAGTCGTGCCTGTCGGCGGGGATGTTGCGCAGGAACGACTCGCGCACGCCGACGACGTCCGTGTTGGTCCCGCAGAAGACCCGCCTGAAGCCGGTCGGCGACGAGGCGTCTGGCTCGTCGCGGATGTACATGGTGTTGCAGGCGCCCACGGCGCGGCACTCTGGCGTCAGCTCATCCAGATGTGGAATGATGGCGACTTTGTGTGGCATTGTTACTGCCGCGCCTGTCTTCTGGGTTAGAGCGAGTTTTATCATGTCAAACAAGGGCGAGATGGGCCATACCATAGAACTTTGGGTGCTGGCGGAGCTGGAGGAACAGGTCCATGTCTGTCGAGTCCAGCCGTATTTGCTCCCAGTTCAGTCCGATTTCTTGGTAGACAACATCGTGTAGCAGTGGAGACATGGACGCTGTGATCTTCTGGCCAAAAAGATAGCCATGTCTGTCTAGGTGATCTACTTTTGGCACATTTGTTGGTGGCTGTTGCACCTTGCGCCGTGGGGCATTACGTGGTGTGGTGGTTGTGGCTGTGGTGGTGGAGGACACGGTCATGGTCGCCATGATGCCGGTGGAGGGGCGTTCCAAGCTGATAGAATGAGGCATACGCGGAAATGCACTGGATTGACTCGGGTGAGGGGAGCTTCCGATATGTCGGATCTTCAGAGGCTGAAGGCTAGTCTGCAGACAGAAAGAGGCGCGACTGTGTCAACAAAATAGGGGCGGCTCTGAGAAGTCTGATTGTACAAATAGAGTAAAGTAATGGACCCCATCCGGATCCTTATACTCCTTCTTCCGACGTGTCGGGGACATGTCGAAATGCCGCCGAGGTCTTTAGCCAGTTCCCCGACTATAACGGATGATCCGATCCACAAGAAAGGGATGGATGGTCCATGTTCCGAAATGGTGCAGCCGAGCGCTAATCTGGAACTACGCAGTGCCACGCGACTGCTCGTAATAATTCGCGTCTGTAAGTCGTACTGGTGAATGCTTTCCCGCAGGGGTTAAAGACTTTTCAGCCTCCACTTATTACCGTGGAATCCACTAGCGAGCTGTTGGAGAAGAACCCCACGCGGGCTCCTTCCCTGGGGAGCGAATGTGGACCAGAGTCCCGACCATTCATTGACGGCCAAGTTGGTCAGCCAGGTTGTCTCGAATCCGAACTTGACCACAACTTCAAGGGCCTTGATAACAATGCTTGGCAACAAATTCTCCTTGAGAATGATCTGAATCATTGAACATCTGATAAGAATTCTTGTCTATGTCTCTCTACGATTTGGGGACACCGAGAGGTTAATTCTGTTGCTCGAGTAAAGGAGTAGGGCGACTGACTAGAGACGCTCTCACGGTCTAGACTTTTTCAGGCAGTTCCGGAAAAGAGGGCTAGCCTGTTCTAGCAAGACCCCATCACACTCCTTATGCCCGAAATGGGTGTCACCAGGCCACTGTTCCATCTTGTGTAAGCCGGACCATCTTGTATCCCCCGAGAAACCGATTTGCCCACCAGCTACTACGGGCCACACCTACTGTGGTCTAGTCCATGCCCAGGCCAACACTCGGCAGGGTCTATTGAACGTTTAGCCGGCCGTTATGGGGTTGACATCACCGGTATTACCAGGCTATCACTTTTACCACTGGCACACCCACACATCAACCAGTGTCTCATGTCTGGAAGAAGAAATACTCACTGCCACACACGCTTATCTTCGGCAGCACGAGAAGGGGATCTTGTGTGTTCCGTCATGGCGCGATCAATCTCGATACACAAGGATGGCCTCCCGTGGGGCTTATTAATGTGTGCTGGGCAGCTGTGGCCTGTATACATAGGTACAGCCTCTGCTTGCTCAATACGTATCTAGTCATTTACACATCCGTCCCATCAAACCAGTAATCACGTCCTAGTGACACAAGTCGAGACATTGAAGGCAAGTCGACTTGGAAATGGCCCAATAAAACGCATTGTCTGACATGTCACCATCGTGGTAGAACCTTATTGTCCTCCGGCCGACCGCGCGCTTCACAATATTGATTCACGATCAACAAGTTGCGTCCCCAGGAAGCTGCGTCTGAAACAAAATATCGTCTCGTTTGCCCGTCGTATCCTCGTGAACCGACGCCGTCCACGAGTCGCAACCGTGAGCACCCATATCAAGATAGAGTTAGGACGTCGTCCCTGGCTGACTCGTCTAGACCAAGGTTTTTGCATCTCGATCCAGCAGAAAGGCAATCGCATGACAGGTAACTCTATCGCACGCGTGCCTGCACGAGCTCGACGTTCGTAAGGCTGCTGCTAAGCGAGGACGGGGAGCCGTGCTCCGGGTATGGCCGACGAGACCTCAGGTCAACCAGGTAGGTGATTGTGTCTCATGATCCCATGTCACTTCCTTGCCTACTCAACACTGCATGGTGACTCGCCCAAGGACCAACGGCGCCAATAGAGTGCCTACTCCCTGGCAGAGAGTGGCAGGCGTCTTGTCTATGGGCGAGTCACCACATACTTGGGAGCGGGATGGGCTGGGCTAGTTCGAGTATTTAATGATCAAGTCCTCCCTTCTCCTCCAGTATCGATCAGAATCATCAGCCTCGTTCTTCACATCAATCACATCTATCTCATTACAACACATCTTCCGCTTTCTGTACAGCCTCGCTTACATTGTCTCTGAAGTATACAAGCCAGCAAACTCTCTTCTCAGATTTACACAACAACTATCCGCGAGGAGTTTTAATCCCGTGATTTATTTTACTGGATATAATTCACCATCATCACTCTGATTCAAATTTCACAATACACCACTCAATATGTCGTATCAGCTGGGAATCACCTCCATGTCGCTGGGGCGCGCCACAGCCGGCCACTCCCTCACACACAAGCTCAACATGGCCCAGAAATACGGCTACAAAGGGATCGAACTGTTCTTCGAAGACTTTTATGAGGAGGCAACCGCCCGTTTTGGGAATGGGGCACCCCCTTCCAAAGAAGCTCAGCTGGAGGCCGCACGATACGTGCGTGCTCTCTGTGCCGAGCGCGACTTGTTCATCATCTGCTTGCAGCCCTTCGCACACTACGAGGGCCTTGTGGACAGAAAAGCACATGAGGAGCAGATCGAGAAATTATATTTCTGGATCGAACTTGCCCACGAGCTGGGAACCGACATGATCCAGGTCCCCTCTTCATTCCTCCCCGCGGACCAGGTGTCCGAGGACATGAACCTCATTGTCTCCGACCTGCAGAAAATCGCAGACATCGGAGCAGCAGCCTCCCCTCCCATCCGATATGTGTACGAGTCCCTCTGCTGGGGAACTCGCTCGGACCTGTGGGAGACCTCCTGGGAGATCGTGAAGAAGATCGACAGGGACAACTTTGGCCTCTGCCTCGACAGCTTCAACATCGCGGGCAGGATATACGCCGACCCCTGCGCGGCCTCGGGAAAGTGCGAGAACGCCGAGGAGGTAGTCCGGCAGTCCATGGAGAGGCTGGTCAGGGAGATGAAGCCATACATCCACAAGGTGTTCTACGTCCAGGTCGTCGACGCCGAGAGGCTCTCGGCGCCGCTCGTCGAGGGCCACGCCTTCTACAGCGCCGAGCAGCCCTCCCGCATGAGCTGGAGCCGCAACTGCCGCCTCTTCTACGGGGAGGCCGAGTACGGCGCCTACCTGCCCGTCCGCGAGATCTGCGACACCATCTTCAACAGGCTGTACTTCAAGGGCTGGGTCAGCCTGGAGCTCTTCAACCGCCGCATGGGCGACACCGACAAGGACGTCCCCGAGGAGCTGGCCCGCCGCGGCGCCGTCTCGTGGCACAAGCTGATCAGGGACATGAAGCTCAAGATGGACGACGAGCCCGCCCCCGTGCCGTACGCGCCGGTCGTCTCGTATCCCCAGTACGTCAACCACCACCTCACCCCGCCGCCTTCTCCTCCAGACCACTAACCAAACCCCTGATCGGACAGGACGCTGGAGACTGCGCAGAAGGCGGTGTCGGCCTGGGTCCAGGGATTCAGGTCCAAGGTGGTTGACTTTGGGAAATGAGTAATGAACTCGCGGCAATTGGGGCGAAGCATCACAGCATTCGAGCACGGGTTTCCACAGGCGTTCAGGTTCACTTTGGGCATATTCCAGATAGATTGAACACTTTCTTAGTTGGCCTCCAATCGACGATCTCTTTACCTTCAATCTCAACTACTTCTAAAATATGCGAGTGATCAAACTTCACTGTGTCCATAGTCACCTCTATGGTAAGGCGTCTCGAGGCCAGACCAGCAACTCTTGGAAGCTCGTATACAGAGGTTACCTACTTCAAATCATCAAACCTACCCCAGTGGGCAGTGACATTACCCTGGTCTTGAATTTGAAATCACGGAGCACGAAAATGCGAGATCACATCCGGTCTTTGAGTACCGAGACCGACGAAGGTCTGACATGTGAATGAGACATAGGAATGGACAAGGCTGAGAGACGTTACCAGCCCGGAACACGAGGCTGGGGACCCTAGTGGGAAATTGGTTCGAAAATTCTCACCAATCAACCTGGATTTACAAGGGGATTGCAAGCGACAAGGTCACATGGAAACTCCGACAGTCCCACATGGAGTTGATTAGTGGAGAGACCTTCCCCGGGACTGGATCAAAGTCGGAAAGACTTTGTTGAAGGAGGACTCTCTTTGGCCAAAGCTTACTGTCATCTTTGAACATTTCGAGTTTCTTCCGCCGTGGAACCCACATACACCCCAGGTGCAAGCAATAATAGCCCCTCAGGGGCATCACTGCATCCAAATCTGAGCCCCGAGCATTTCCCGTGAGATTTAGATTTGCGAGCGTCTGAGAGATTCTGTTTCTACCAGTAGGAAGTCTGAGGTTGGTCGCAGTTCTTACCAAACGTGGCTCCTCCGTCAACTACATAGAATTCAGACCATATGCATTACGGACTGATTCAAGTCATTCAATAGTTCATCTTGAATTAATATCTATCTTGTTTTGGATGCAACACGGAGGTCGTATTTACCGCAGGCCCCTTACGAACACACTGCTTGCCTTCCCGTAAAATGGCACACAAGCTGAATTTGCGTCTATCAAATGGCGTACAAGATCACCGTACTAGTCAGGAATCACTACAAACTAGCCTGGTCATCGAGGCAAAGACCTTGTCACAGAGCAAGTACCAATTGTCTCCAATCGGAGAACCCCCAAGTAAGGTTCATGGTGGGCCTTCCTTGTCATCGGACAACTCCACGAGTATCCAGAGTCCGTCATGAGCTCTTGTTCCTGATTGGGCTTTTTTGCTTCATTGTGCCTGCATGAGTCCCCCATCAGAACCCTGACTGTTATTTGAATAGTTTCAAAGGAAACAGCAGCAACGATTCGAGCAAGGGGTAGACTAATGACTCGAGATGTACTTTGCGATATGCTTCAAGATACAATTCGAACTACGCATGTGCGATATGATTATAGATAAAATTCAAGAAATGAATCAGTCATTACACGAGACGCAACTTGAGCACTCCTGAGGACGATGATTCGAGAAGCGGTGGACATGCAATGCGAGACATGTTCTTACATTAAGTTCGAGATATGTCTTGCGATATGGTTAGAGATTCAGTTCGAGCACGTCTTTTAAGAAGCATCGTGCCATTCTAAATTTGAAATAGGACACAAAGATCTAGAAAACACGCAACAAGTATTAAAGTTTCGGTGTCATCCGAGCTATACCCACCTGACTAGCCCAGGTGAAGCCATTCACTTAGCTGGGAGCACTCTATGCTTCGATAATAAGAGCCATCGAGTATACACGACAGCGCATACAACCGCATAGCACTTACTATCGAAGCCGATCAGAATGGGGAACCCAACAACCCGTGCCCATCATGGGCCTCTAATAATATGCCAGCGAAAGCTCGCGCACGCAACAAGAGCCCCGAGGGGTAATCCGCAAGCATCCAGGAGAGCACCTCACACTGTAATCGACGGCCATCACAGCTGATGGCTTGATGCGTGTACTGACTAGCTTTCTCTATCGGAATTACCCAGAGCAAACACTCCCATGTGAAAGGGATGTGGGGACCCCGGAAACGAAACGCCTCTGAGCATGACGGCGAGATCCTGCGGCCCGCTAGAATCACATACCTTACCCAGCCCCAGGAGACTGGCAGGGTGCACTGAGTCTTCGCCAAAGCTTAGCCCACATCCCATCTATGCTGTGACGTTACACGCCCGAGGACCCGTCACGGGCCGAGAAAAGCTTGGTGTTGGTTCCCACGGGACGAGTGACCGTAGCCCCTTGACATGACTTAGACACAGACTTTAAGATATGGGTCCAGCCTCCTGCGCCTCAGCCTCTCCTCTCTATGAGCCTGCGACACGGCGAGGATGCTGATAACGTCCCGGGAATGGCTACCGGTTTGAACATCATCACGGGCATGAACTCCAGTTCTATACTCGGTCTCGGGCTCGGAAACTTACGTAGAGAGAGCGGTGTGAATCCGAGTCCCAGAGTCAAACGCTATGGAGGTCAATATGGAGCCAACCAGGAGGACCAGGAAAAATCATGCGTCACCACAGGAAACACGAATGAGAGCCGATCACAGCCACAGAAGAGAGGCGGAGGCTGTCCGAAGTGATAACTTTTGAAAACTCTGAACTAAGTACCCAGCAGCCTTGCCCCCCGTCGTATTCCTCACCGCTTGAGGTGCTTCGCCACAAACTCCAGCGCAGCCTGGTACCCGTAGACGCCGAGCCCCGCGATGACCGCCACAGCCTTGTCGCTGAAGTAGCTGTGCTTCCTCCACGGCTCCCTGGTGTGCACGTTCGACACGTGGACCTCCACAAAGGGTATCGACACGCCCAGCAGCGCGTCCCTGATGCTGGTATGTGTCAGTTACATGCCCCTAAGTGCTGAATCGAGGCATTCCGGGGAAGTTTCTTGACAGAAAAGGCCCCCCCCCCCGGGGGCGGGGGCGGAGGTGAGGGGCGGTGCCAGAATTAGGGAGTTCCGCAAGGCAGGAGAAAAAAAAAAAAAAAAAAGGGCAAAATTTACATACGCTACACTCGTGTGCGTGTACGCTCCCGGGTTGATAATTATGGCCTCGACCTTGCCCTCCTTGTTCCGGTCGCCATTGGGGCCGAAGCCCGCCGCCTCCTGGATGCGGTCCACGATGGCGCCCTCGTGGTTGGACTGGAAGGTCTCGAGGGTCACGCCCAGGGACTTTGATTGAGACTCTGCTGTGGATATGACGTCGGCGAGGGTGGTCGAGCCGTAGATCTGGGGCTCGCGGGTCCCGAGCAGGTTCAGGTTCGGGCCGTTGATGAGGAGGACGCGGGTTGCCATAGTGGGTGTTGGAGATGAAATTGACTATGAACTTTAATTCAAATGCGAATGGAGGCTAGTCTGTGTTCCTTTTGAGGTTTCTCTATCCTAGGGCGGATGCAATGGCATATATCGCAGAACACAATCCCGTATTAGTCCTTCAACTTGAGCAACCAACCGATGCCGGCCGGCTTCAATGACCGCGCCCTGTGTTCCGGGACACGCAGTCAAGCGCAACGCACCTGGTGCGCCTTTCACCGAGTCGGTACCGTGGATGCCGATGCCGTGCCTGATTCGAGCCGTGACGTCGACTGGTAGAACCCTGGGCCGAGCACATGCAGGACGGAGGGTGTGACCCGGGGGGTTAAAGTCTCTCCCGGGGCGGAAGAGATCTCATCCAGGAGCTTGCGTCGCCAAGTGGCCCTGTGCAACGTTGATCCGAGGACGCGGGTTGTACGCGTGGACAGTGAATTATTCACCCGACGGGACCCCGTATGGATACTTTTGAGGCCATACACAAGGAGAAAAAGCCTCTCTCGGTCCCAGGGTTGGTTGTCATGGTGCATAGGGCGAATAAGTCGATGTTGGGGGGTTCGGAGCAGCGACCGACTTATCAAGGTTTCCCTGAGACCTCGGATAGCCCGTGAACGTGGACGCTATAATTCAGGGCACTGTCAAGTAGTTACAGTGGGGTCACAGAGCGTCATGCCGCTATAGCGGAAATAAACCGCTTCGGTTGGCGGCGGCGTTGTGGCCTGGGTTGGCGGGGTACAGGCCTGTGTGAACACCATTGAAGCTGCCCTGCTAAGCTCTGACTGCCCTCACGTAGCTGGCTTGCTTCTTCACCTTGGTGTGACTATAGACTCTGCATAGCGGCCCTACTACACTGTCTTTATACCTCTAGAAATGGCACCTCAAATCAGCGAGAAGGAACTGGATGAGATATACGCATTCGCCGTGCAATTAGGCAAAGATGCAGGCAAGATGCTCATGGATGCCGCGAAGCTGCGGATGGCAAGCGGAGGGGCAGCACATGAGTCCGTGGAGAAGGAGAACGCTGTCGATATCGTGACCAAGACAGATACAGGCGAGTTTGATACCTTCACAAGCCCGTGTCCGCGTGCAACCGGCTAATACGGCCCTTAACAGACGTCGAGGCGTTCATCCATAGCTCGATATCAAAGACCTACCCAAGCCACAAGTGAGTCACCCGGACCTGCTCATTGGTAGGTGGAATGGGGTACTCAACACATCGTACAGATTCATTGGGGAGGAGACGTATTCCGCCGGCTCGTCAAAGGATTACCTCATCGACGACGAGCCAACCTGGTGCGTCGACCCGCTCGACGGCACCGTCAACTACACGCACCTTTTCCCCATGTTCTGCGTGTCCATCGCCTTCATCTTGGGGGGCAGGCCAGTGGTGGGCGTCATATACGCCCCTTTCCTGGGCCAGCTCTTCACCTCCCGCCGCGGCGGCGGCGCCTTCCTCAACGAGACGCAGCGCCTGCCCCTGGTGCCCGGCGTGCCCGTTCCGGCCAACGCCCCCAAGGGCTGCGTCTTCAGCTGCGAGTGGGGCAAGGACCGGCGGGACCCGGGCTCCGGCGAGGGCAACCTGGGCCGGAAGCTCGAGAGCTTCACCAACATGGCCGTCGAGGTCGGCGGGCGGGGCGGCAAGGGGGGCATGGTGCACGGGGTGAGGAGCCTCGGGAGCGCGACGCTGGACCTCGCGTACACGGCGATGGGGTCCTTTGACATCTGGTGGGAGGCTGGCTGCTGGGAGTGGGACGTCGCGGCGGGGATAGCCATCCTCGAGGAGGCAGGCGGCCTCGTGACGACGGCGAATCCGCCCGAGGACCCGGCTACGGCAGACATCCCGGATGTGAGGCTGGGCAGCAGGCTGTACCTCGCTGTAAGACCGGCTGGGCCCTCTGCCACAGAAACCGCGCGTGAGGGGCAAGAACGGCTGGTGAGGGAGGTGTGGAAGCGAGTTACGGCTCTCGATTATTCTCGGCCCGGGGCGTGATGTCAAGTTGGTTTGGGATAGAAGACAGGCGGCATCGGAGACATCAGCATAGAGTTGAAAGCTTTTGGGCCCGTCTCGTCAGCACGACTGGGCCCATGTTTTGATACAGGTATATGAGCAGAGGTGCCATCTTCAGCTCCATGTGGCGTGTATGTCCGGTGGTCCAGTTAATATACAGATAGACTTTTAGACTTCGGCACAGCGTCTTGACCTGGCCCGTGAAAATGAGTTTTGGTGGGTATCATGCCGACTTCTCAACTTTTTTGGGGTTCCTAATCTAGGCCGGGGAATGCCTCGCCCTGTGGCTGGCCCTTTTTGCCGCCCTTCCTCTTCTTCTTAGGCCTTGGACGGTCGCTGTCGCTGCTGTCGTCACTGTCCTCGGAATCATCGTCGCTGTCGGCTGCGCGCTTGCTGTTGCCATTGGCTCCGTCCTCTGCGCCCGAATCTTCCTCTTCCTCGTTGTCTGCTCCGTTGGGTTCTGCCCATACTTTCACGACCCTTCCACCACCACTGATCATGCGTCCCTCGCAGTCGAAGTTGACAGCAACCACTCCCTCGATGTCATCGTGTCTCAAGACGGCCTGGGTCTCCCGGGCCTTGAGATCCACGATCGCGAGGCTGCCGTCGCCCACGCCAACGGCGACCTTCTTGCCCCAGCCGAGCTCGTCTGGCAGGCGCGCAATGCAGTCCAGGCTTTCGCCGTCCTTCTTGTTGCGCCCGCCTGCGACGTAGATGCGTTCTTGTTGGTCGTCCCATGAACCCCTGTCCCAGATTGTGAGCACACCAGAGCCAGTCCCCACCGCCACTACAGCATTACTTCGCAGCTTCTTGGGGCCCAGGCCGGAAGGTATGAGTTCGGCGCACAGCAGCTCATCTTCCTGGTCCTCGCTCCTCGTGATGATGCCACTTCTGATATCGGTCACCGCCACTGTCGTTCCTCCGGTCGAGACCCACTGCCGCGGGACACCAGATGTCGACTCCGCGCTGGGCGGTAGTGGCGTGATACTGGTAACGTAGTCGTCGTGGGGGAAGTGCTTGCGAACAGGCTGCGCACCGATCGAGCCGAGGGGATCTTTCGAGCTGGGGTCCTTCTCGGCGCGCAGCTTGTCGCGCAGGTCGTAGATATACAGCGCGCCGCTGTCGGTCCCGACGAGGAGGTTCTGGGGGCTGAGGACGCGCATGATGGCAGGGTCGTCGGCGGAGGAGCCGCGGGGCGGGATGTTGATCTTGGAGATGACCTTGCCTGTCTCGGGCGAGAAGTGCTTGACTACCGAGTCTGTGCCGGCCGAGTAGAGAGCTATTGTGGTCGGTGGTGTCAGCCATTGCGGTCCCAGATACGCGTGCTGCGGCATTGGAGGTTGGACGCCGACGTACATTGCCCATCGTAGCTGTATGCCAAGCTGCGACAGCTTCCCTTGTGGCGCCGGGTGCTCCACACACTCCTGATCAGGCCCTTGCCGCTTGTGATGCTGCTGTTCTCGTCGACTTGTTCGTCCGAGTCGTTGTCGGAGGAGGGGATCCGGAAGGTCTCGACATGGCCGCTCGAGAGGCCCACGGTCAGGACGGGCTCGGTTGGGTGGACGGCCTGGGTGAACAGGTCCGAGGTCAGCGGGAGGGTGCAGAGGTTCTCGAACATGATGCGTATGTGTTTGCGTCAAGGTCAATTGATCTCAACAGGCACGATCCATCCCCCTCGCTTCTTCAAAGAGCCATGCAGCTAAGGCAGGTGTGGTCTTTGGATTCGGCTGCTCAAAAAGTTGACCACGCCGAGTCAAAGAAACTGAAGATTTTCAAGGTTCTAGAAGCCAGCTCCAGTCAGTGAGTGCACTAGGAGCTGAACGTGGGGGACGGCCCGCTTTGGTAGAGACAGGCATGTTGTACCTAAGTACCTGGGTACCCAGGTACCTCGAGCTGCTTCCAAGACAAGACGACCGAAAGCACCCCTACAACAGCATGGCCTCTTTCTTCATTTAGATTTTTTTTTAAAAGAAAATAATAATGACCATAATAGCCAGAGCCTTTTGATCTATCTACAGCTGACATGTCTGGACTCCTGCGTAAGGGTATCCACATCGAGGCCTCCACGGGCTGCACGACCTGAACCAACTAATACTGAGCGGTCTTCTGGCAGTGCAGTCGTAGTCTATATTTCTACGATCAGGTGAGAAGGAAATGGCAGACCAGGGATTGAAACAGGATGGTCACATGGATTTCATAGGATTCCATCGGTCACGTAACATAGACCATGCGTAGCTTAGGGGAAACCCTACATCGATTTTGGACTATAAAGTCACATTGATTTCTCAGGCCAGACGACTGGAAATCCTTATTGCGGAAGGAATGTGGTCAGGCATAGACTACCCTCGAAAATATCTCGGCCAAGCAATCAGGTTCAGAAATTCGAAGCCTTCATTCGTCTTGGCGATCATCTGGAACAACGTTGTATTACTCCGGGCTACCATCACATTTCAAACGGATGGAGATGTACAGGCGCAAAGTCCCTCTTTTCTTCTCAAAAAGTCGTCAGTCACTCGACAGCACGACAAGTACTTTCATGGATAGTAGGCACTGAGCCCTGAGCATCTCGCACAAGTCGCGCAAGAATGTGTCCACCGCCATCGTCGGCACCACTGACTACAACTCGTCTCTCTCAGCCCCAGCGTCTTTCCCCACCGCTCCAATCAGCGACTTCAATCGAGTAAAGTCCGGAGCGTCCTCTCCTAGTCCCCAAGCAAATGTACCTCGTACTTTCAGCTCCTTGGTCAACTGCTCAACCTTCTTCGTGATGCTGTGGGGGTCGTCAAACGTCCACCAGAGGGCCTCCTCCGAGTCGTAGTAGCATGTTGCTCCTTCGTTATCATCGTACTCGCGATGTAAAAGCGCCTTCTGAAAAGAATTCCTCATGTCCTCGGGAACCTCGTCATGCCAGGAGAAGGCACCCGCTCGGCCCAGGTCCCCGCCGGTGACGGGGTCCTCCAGGAGCAAGGTCTTGCAGCCGATGGGTGTCTTGGCGTTGTCACAGTCCTCCTTATCGACCTTGAACCACTTGACGTAGAAGCCAAGCCCGAAATTGATCTTCTCGCGCGGTACGCCGTCAGCGATGTATCTCATGATAGTGTTGCGACTGCCTCCAATGCTTGAATGGTGCTTCGTGATGTCGTCCCGGCGGTTCATCAGATCATAGGTCATGACATTCAGGAAGTCCAGGTGTGGTTCAATGTGTACGACATTGCGGCGGAAGGCAATCATGTCTCGCTCGATGCCGGGAACTGCAGCTGTGATCAACTTGGAGGGGCCCAACGCGGAGCGAAGTTCGCCGAGAAGGAGCGGGTAAGCCTCGATTTCCCACTCTTTCTCCGAGTTTGGAACCTGCTTGTAGTCCTCGCCGTTTCCGCCGGGGTACTCCCAATCAATGTCGACGCCTAGAGAGGGATCAGTCAGTTTATGATCGCCGTTGGTGGGCAAGAAACCCCGACATACCGTCAGCACCGGTGGCTTCCACCATCCTGGCCACGTTCCCGGCGAACGACTTTCGTGACGTTTCATCCCGAGCTGCAATGGAGAAGTCCGTATCGCCCCAGCCACCGATGGCCACCAAGATCTTGGTCCCCGTTGCGAAAGCCTGGCGTGCCGAGTCAACGCTTCGATCACTGGGCCACTCGCTGCGGTTCGAGTCCAGGAACAAGCCCGACCGCATGAAGGCAAGGGCAACATGGGTGATTGGGTTGACCAGGCTCTCATCGCTGGGTATCACATCGTGTTGCCTCGCAAGTATGTCAGCGATTGTGCCTCAAGCTCTATGCATGGAGCATCATGGTAGTTACCCAGTGAGATACATCAGACAAATAGGTTCTCTGTCGCCAGCCATGCTGCAGGTGATGAGGCCAGCCACCAGCCACACCAGAGCTGCCCCGGTGCGCCGAGTCAAAAAGTGCATTGCTCCAGCTTTGATGTGGTCAACTCATAAGATGTAGTTCAGGGCAATGGTGATGGCTTGTGGCTATGTGTGAGGGAAGGAGGTTGATGGAGCTAGGTCGGTTGCGGATGAGAGGTCCACGTTGCGCTCGTCCCACAAGCTCAGACCCCGGCACACACACACACACACACACACACACGTAACCGCAGCCGGTTCAGTTTTCATCAAGCACCATAAGGATGGCGCCACTTCTTCCACGTACTTTCCCCTCCAGCGGCTTTGAATCCATAGACTCATCTATCAAAATTGAAGAAGAAACACTATCGTTCTACGACCCGCGCACGTTTTATCCGGTGCGAATGGGTGAGGTCTTCCGAGAACGTTACCAGGTTGTCGCCAAGCTGGGCTGGGGTGCACATTCCACAATCTGGTTGTGCCATGACCTTCAGTACGCCAATTTTCTTTCCCTTCTCGTAAACACTTCTGTTTCTCATTTCTAACACTCCCTCATTTGAAGCAAAACCTCTACCGGGCACTGAAGATGCACATCAACACACTTCAGCATAACCGTGAGCTTGAAATATACCAACACCTCAATAGCCCAGCCTTGAAGCAGTTAGAACATGACGGCAAAGAACATATTGGAGAGCTCTACGACAATTTCAGAGTTGAGAGGCCACATGGAATTCATGATGTCTTTGTATTGCGTCCTTTGAAGGCCTCAATCAGGGACCTTCCGAGACTCACGCCTGATCGTGTCTTTGATCACCAAGTTGTGCCTGATATGCTTCTTCAAAAAGAACGGATATTCGCACCCGTAAAAACGGAGAGTACACCCGCACATCACTCACACTACAGCTGCAGCCAATTAGAGCATATCACTAGCCCAATTTATACACCCATACACAGTAATACACCCAACACCCACATACCCAACACTTATATACCTAACACCTACACACCTGACACCTACACACCTAACAACTACACACCTAATACTTATATAAACTAGGTGTATATGTGTTAGGTGTATGAATTGGGTGTGCAACTTGGGCGTGGGTGTTGGTTTAGTGCTGGCGATGTATGGGTGTACCCTCTGTTTTTGCAGGTGCAAATATCCGTTCTCTCTTCAAATCCTTCTTATCATGCATTTTCTGCATGCAGAGGCAGACGTCACTCACACAGGTTCGTAAAGCCAAAATGAATCCATACCCTTTCCTTTTCATTTGCCCTTAATGGAATGGAAGAAAAGGATGAAAGAAACAGGAAGCAAAAGGACAATACCATAGGGTTCAATATGTACTGATATCATCTCAGACATTCACACCGGCAACTTACTTCAGGGCGTCAAGAATGAGCAAGTGTTTGCAGAAATCGAGGAAGACGAGCTAAGCGGAAATCTGACTCCTCGAAAAGACGTTGAAGAAAGGACTATCTATAGGTTCCGATTTTTCCGCGAAGCTGTTGGCCGCTTATATCTTTGCGACCTTGGAGAACCCCTTGTAGGAAACGAGAGTACGGGGCCGGCCATGCCCACGCAACATCACGCACCCGAGGTCATCCTTGGGATGAAACGTGGACACGCTATTAACCAGTAAAGCGTCGGCATGATGGTATGTGGCAGTATCCAAGTAGCAATTTAAGAAGTCAATGAGAATCCTAACTCTTTGTGCGGGCATGAGATGTGATGCAGCGTGTGGACTTATTCAAGATTTACAATCCAGAGGACGAGTGCCTAGACAATGCGCATCCTGAAGTCATCTTGCTGCAATGATCGCGCTTCTCGGTCCACCACCACGTGAGTTCCTAAATCGGAGCCAGGAATCCTTGAAGTATTGGGATGAATATGGTTAGTATCCATGCCCCTAGATGAGTTATTTACTTCTAATCAGAACTCTATGTAAAGGTACAGTTGGAGGAACATCGTGCCTATACCAACCAACAGAACATTTTAACTCCTTGCGACCAAGCCAGACAGGAAAGGGAGCTGTTCATCAACTTCATCTCAGCACTCTTGTGGTAACTAGCTTCCAGAAGAGAGATTTGGTTCTTTTCAGGTGTTCACACACCTGTGGATAAACCGTGCAATGTAAAAGAATCAGCAAGCCGAGGACGATGGGTCTAATCTTGGAACCAGGGCGAAAATAGACCATCCCCACCCAGGTAGTGGTTGAGAAGAGCTTTGATTGCCTTCGATTTCCTCTATACTGGCATCTGTGATCATTCACGAGACCATCAGTAATCAGAACGACTTTTCACCATTTTATAATACCCGCGAATGGCGACAAATTAGTTGACGCTGTGTTCCTAAATAGTGATGGAGCCATCCCACCACCGCGTGACTGCGCCTCGTCCTTCCAGTGTGAGCAAGTTTTGCCCTTGGGTCCTCCACCACATGCAGGGGTCACATGTAGACCCTGCTGAGCAAGTTTCGATCATTCACGACACCAATGGATTGCATCAGCTGAGGGCAGCCGCCAAAGAGACGTCTCTCAGCATACTCCAATAAAAAGATCATCTGTCCCGCCAACAATCGGAAATTCAAAAGTTCAGATGACCTGGCATCTTCGCCTTCACCCCTTCATCCGAACATGGGACACAAGATCGATGCACTAAGCCATGCCTTTGATTTCTGCATTTCGATAATGGCGTTCGGTCTCTTCTTGACTGCTTACATGGGAAATTGTCGACAGAAACTATGGTATAGAGGCGGCACCGAGGGCTGGAACTCCAGCCCCAACGAGCGGATCCACTGCGACCTACCTGGACACTGCCACGAGTTGCCCGAGCCGCTTGTCTGGTCTCAGCAGTAAGCATATCCTCTAGCTTTCCTAAGCTTGTGGAAATTATGGCTGATGGTTGCGGTTTTGTTTCTTAATTTTTTTGTAGACTCACCGAAGCCACGCTCGCGGTTGCCCTACTGTCTCTGAGTTTGTTCGTCACTCGCATCGTCTTGGGAATTTCTCGCCAGACGTCTCGAACCATCTCAATCATATACGACAGCCTTCTTGCCTTTTTCTGGTTCCGCCTCCTCTTGTCGCAGGCATCAGGCGATTTCTCGGACCCGCGACACCTGAGCCCTCGGCCGTGGTATCTGATGCGAACATGTCCAACAGACACAGCTGCGGCGTGCTATGTTGCTCAGGCCGGCTTTTTCATATCGGTCCTTGCGGCTCTTTTCTACGGCGGACGATTTGTAGCTGCAGTTATAGAGTTGGTAGTGGTCTGGGTCAGGGCCCAAGAGAATGGGTATCAACGTGGTGCCATGAGTTCAGACCTTGTGGACGAGGAGAATGATCCTTGCCTGGAGGACGCCGCGGTGAGGGAGAAGGAACGGTATCGGTATCTTTATGAAGAGGCTTTAAGTCCTGTGGTTGCCTTCTTTCCACAAGATGTGAGGTAGAGTCATACAATGCAGGCATACCGGGCATGAGAAGCAGGTTCATAGTATTCTCGGTACAACGGTCTAGTCTATGGTAAATACGGCCGTGGCGAGGTGTGGGATATGGAGAGTCTGGGCCAGCTTTTATTCACCCAATAGGCTATACTAATCAGTGTTATGTAACCAATGGCTCATTGAGGCCTGAGTCGTTGTGATGTGAAAGAGATATGAAGGATGAGAAGCAAGAAGATTGGATGAGAAAAAGGTCATATGCTAGTTGAATCATTCCATTTATCATGCCAAGGTCCTGAAGATGACTTAGCTTGTACTCCAAGCTCAGGCTCGGCTAACGGTTTGCAAGCGGATATTGTGTTGACGGTCTATGGCGTCGCTGGGAGCTGTTCGCTCTAGCCTCGTCTGTCACAAGGCTGTCGCTGTGTTCTGGGCCACCTGCCACCATTGTGTTCAAAGTCTGTTACTATTAGCATCTTTTTTTTTTAAAAAAAAAAAAAATATTTAGCTGCGTGTTTAAGAGTTTACCATTGTATAAAGGGAATGCGTACTATTTATAAAGAATATGTATACGTCCTAAAAACGAGACCACCATCCCACTTAGCACCATGGAATGATTCCTGAAAGCCCCAGCATCTAGTTGGTCACTAGCGCCAGTGTCGGCAATCCACCAAGGTACCTGGACGCCTGGGCTAGGCACCGGCAACCAGGCATCTTTTTCTCGTTTTATGGGCTATAACTACTGCTTCGCACCTTCTCGCCCACAACTTCGGGGAAAGGAACGACCCTCACCGTCGATCAGCAGCACATCTCCACTCAACACGCAAACACCACCAGAAGAACCTGCATCGCCATCACCATCTTTCACAACCACTTACCCCACCCGTACTCTGTCCATGGCTTCCTCAAGACCCGCCGACATGCTTTGCGACAGCAGCGGCGGCAGCAACACGGGGGAAGCCCTCGGCGAGATCACAAACCGCTCAACAGCTCCTTGTCACACACCAGGCCCCTACGTCGAAGGAATGGTGCTGGACCTGCCCGTCAACTGGACACGTGGTACGCCCTCCGAGGAGCGAGTTCTCTTTACTGTCACCAAAGTCTTCGAAGTCGCCATGTCGCCTGTAATGGAGGTACAATGGTCCTCGAGCCCCGGAAAGGCGTGAGCGGCCATCCTCAAGCTCTTCGATCGGCGCTATGGTCACGAGAGTCGTTGGTGGAGAGATATGTGCCATAGCCCTAGCGTGAAGGCTTGTTGGCAGCGATACGTGCAGTCGGGGCAAGCACCAGGGTTCTTCGAATACATCAAGGAAATGGACAAGCAGGGGCGCCAATGGTACATCGATCCACTGGAAGGCGAGGAGGACACCGCCGACACATGGGAGACGACCGCAAAGAAAGAGGGCCTGTTGCAGTATCGGCTTCTCCAGAGTCTGAAGACTGAGATCCGGGCTTATAAACACCTCGAGAAGCTGCAAGGCAAATGCGTACCACTCTTCTACGGAACGACATCTTTCTCCCTCACACCACTTGGGTCGGACCCACAATTCTTCCGCGTTGATGGCATCCTCACCCAGCACATTGACGGCTCCACATTGGACAGCCTACTGGAGATGGCGGAGGCGTCGCCAGATGTTGATTACCAAGGGTTGGTTCAGCGCGTGGTGGAGGTTGCTGAGGATGTTAATACGTGTGGCGTTGTTAATGTTGACTGCGTTCCTCACAACATGATTATTCAAATAGGCTCCATGCAGCCATTTGAGTTCGATTTCTCCCAATGCTCTTTCAGGGAGGACTTCGCCAGCGAGGACGAATACAATGAAAATGTTAGGTATTGCGGCAACCCCGTTGGTTTCGCAGCCGTCGTGGCTAAGAGACTGAGCAGAAAGTTCAAACTTGGGATTCGCATTAAGTATGGTCCATGGATTGGCACAGAGATCATTGGTTTGGACTCGAAGGGTTGGATTTGATGTCGATCCTAAGTTTGAACCACGCACACTGGAATCTCTGCGGGCGAGCTTTGATTGAGTGGCGGCGGTTGGGTGATAGTTTCGGGCTTTATCTGCGTACACTCCAGTAGCGCTGCAAGGCGATCCCGTCAAAGAGTTGTACGCTCAAAAACCCAGCATTAGAGGCGCGGTGGTTAATCAAAGGTCTGAGCTTGTCGAGGCGGCTGAAGCCCGCGCGAAGGTGATTCTGCTGGACCGCAACGCCTAAACAGCACCCACCCGGGTCACCGCTTCTTGGGACTGGAATAAGGTCGTGCGCGCCGACTACGCCGACATTGACTACATGCGGCTAGCCCTCGAGGCGAAAGAGCGCTGGGCAAACGACGCACTCTGGAAACCATTCTATCACGAGAGCGGGGCATATTGGGTCTCAACGACGGACTTTTCACGGCGAGTCTAGGAAAACTTTAAGAAGCTCGGCGTTGACTCGGGGCTCCTTGGTCTACCTGTCGACGAGGCTCGAAAGACATACGGAGGCATTTTGAAGGATGGAAATTACACCGGTGTGAAAGAGGTTTTCATCAACAAAGTCAGCGGATGGGCCGAGGCAAAAGAGGCATTGAGGTGCACAATCGAGGAGGCTGTGAGAGGTTAGGCGTCGAGTAAATTGAGGCAGACGTCTCAAAGCTAGAGTTTGTGTACCATCCATTTCTTTCTGTGCGAATATCCGTTGTCTTAATGAGGAGGGAACGACGACGGGTGTCGTCACGTCTACCAGCGAGGTCCACAAGTCGGACTGCTTCATCTTCTCTACGGGTGCATATAGGGCAAAATTGCTCGCTGATAGCGCGCCAGGTCGTCCCGAGCTTCATGCCGGTGACCGAGTTGTTGCTGTCGGAGTGACTGAAGGATTTACCTCTGTTTCTGGGGAGAATGCGGCGCAGCTGTATGAGGGACCAGTAGGGATTGCGGCACTGCCTCCTGAGAGAGTTACTCCCAACAACTTCAAAAGTACCTCGTTTCGTGGGGTTTCAGGGAGCTAATGTGCTACAACAGGTCAAAGCAACGGCAGCGTCCCTAATTCACGAGACAGGACACTCAAGTTCTGGGGGCAGACTTTCTTCACAAACACATGGCCACACCCCAACGGGAGCGCCATCTCCAGCCCTCCCGCGGAGCCAGACTACGCCCAATTCGAGGTCCCAGCTATCCTCAAAGAAGATGTAAATTTTGCAGGAAAGGCTATCTTCGGAAAGTTGAGCGATGATTTCAATACGGAGAGCTACCGTATTTGTTGGTGAGCGCCTCGCCTGACTGTCTTGAGAAAGCCCATCACCCCAGTCGTGAAACTAATTCGTACGTAGGGATGCCCTCTCGCCCAGCGAAGACTTTATCATTTCTGCACACTCCGCGAGTAAGAATCTCTACTTTGCGACAATTGGTTCATTCCACGGCTGGAAGTTTCTCCCTGTGCTCGGTAAGCATGTCGTGCAGCTGCACCAAGGGTCTCTTGACGAGCATTGGGCCAGGAAATGGGCATGGGATAAGGCACTGCCTCCTCCTCCTGTTAAAGGGTGGCCAAGAAGGGAGCTGAGTGACTTCATATAACAATTCCGATGTAGTTGTACAAGACAAGGAGATTGAATTTTCCAGAGTGCCATTATTAAAGAGGCAGGAAGGTAATTGCGGGACCATCACAGTCGCTGTCTGAGAAACATTTGCTGTTAGCCCAGCCAGATATTAATGATGGATACTTCAGAATTACATTCAAACAGGCCTGAGAGCAATTTGGAAATCTAGGCATTGTTAGCTTCGATTGGGAAAGAATGTCTACCAAAAAGTAAAGAGCGTGGCGCCGGCACGAGAAGCACGTCTAGTCCTTGCTGCCTCTATCAACTTGAGCCAAACCGTTACCAGTCAATTCTGCAGCTCTTCCGTATGAAGGCCATTCCAAAAATTTCATCGACCAGCTCGCTTCATTGGGCTGTGGATTGAGATGCCCAACGGTTGCTCGTAACTGAGCAATCGCCCACCTCACCCTCGAGATGTCATCAAACACGACAACACACTCACAAAGCCTTGCACCTTACTAGCAAAGTTCTAGTGAACTTGCAAGGCTTTCTAGAGTGTAGCTCGAGTTTTCCCATGATTCTTTCCCGTGTTCCCGTGGAAGGTCCGAAAGAATTGTGAGAAAGACTGCCAACAGACCACATGCCAAGCTGCAATCGGAGCATCGGCTCATGATGACAACCGGGCCCAGCCTCAAAGCATCCCTTCATCCATCAAAGCCAACGACCCGATCTATCAATCTTGCAAGCGTCTGGGCAAGGGCCCCACGCCTGCAAATGGATGCCCCGTTGCCGGGAGTTGGGCAACCAGGTGGAGGATAATCCTACCGGTCACGGTATTGAAGTCCATTTTCGCCCTTGCAAAATCGTTGAGATGCATTTCTTGACATCCGAAGAGAATCCTATGGCGACACGTCCAGGGGATGTGACTGGTATTGTGTCGTGCGCCGAGATGCCGCCGGAGCAGCTCGCCGGCAGCAAGCAATTTCACGACGTCCAATATTGGCATCTCCCGTTCGAGCTTCTGCAAAAAGATTTCTTTCTTGATTCGGGGCATCATTCGCTGTAATCCGGTCCTGTGACGCTCGACCCGAGCGTTCACGCGCGATGCCAACTTGTCCAGCCGTTCACCCAGCACGCCGAAGGCCAAGATAGATTTGGCGTGTTTTGAGGACTGCCGGTACAGTATATGGTCATCGTAGGAATCCTTCATGGTAAGAATCCAGATCTCCTGCGGTTTGGTCTGGCCCACACGGCGTATCCGTCCCATGGCACTCAGCATGGTCGGGATGCTGTCGGGAAGCTCGAAAATGATCACGTTGTGGCAGTCTGTATGGAGGTCGACGCCGTGTCCCAAGACCCGCATGGTGCTCAGAAGGAAGTCATATCGCTTTGCCGGATTGTTGAACTCACCAATGACTGCGGCTCTCGTTTCGTCATCATGCCTCGGCTTGCTCCTCTGGGACAGGAAGTTGAACTCGGCCATGGCGCATACTCCCTCCACGAGCCATTGTGTCAGAGGATGGACACAGTAGACGATGACTTTCTCTCCTCTCAGCTTGAGCTCTTCCAGCTTGATAAGCAACCATCGCAACTTTGGGGAACGACGAACGATATGTCTGATCATGGATGCTCTATCGGCAGGAGGCTGGTCAGGATCGGTCTCTCGCCTTGTCATGCTGTAGTAAAAGCTCATTCCAGAATCCGTATTGTTTCGGATCAAATTCTTCATGTCTGGTTGATTTCCGCGGGATGCTGGTGTCTCAGAAAACCAGGAATCTCCCCGGACATCAGCCAGGCCGAGGTCAGCCGTGATGTGGCATAGGAAAGTGTCCCAGAAATTGTTGAATGGAGCCAGTGGGGTCTCATTGTCGTTTATGACCCGGGCCGCGCCAGAAGTTGAGTTCTCACCACCACCTGTGAAAAGGAGATCGAAGCCTCTACTTGCCAAATCATGGTATTCTTCCTCCTCATGGCCCCTGCTGACCTCGATGGTTCTGATCGAAACCGGCGGCAAGGCAAGAATGCCCGAGACGGTGGAAGACCCGCTGCTGGGCATAGTGACGACAGAGACGACGCCCCGACGCAAAAGACACAGGCGGTAGATTGAGCCCAAGATTCTGCGTGCGAACTCTGGGCCGAATTTCATGTGATGTGCCAACCATCTATATGCATGTGGGTTGAGGCGCCACAGGTGTTGACCGTTTCTCAAGGCCTGTACGTACTCAGGTGACGCATTGTGTGGGACAAAGGTCCCCGAGTCTGTGATCTCGAAAGGATCGAAATCGTCGTCAAACATCCTCAGAACGCCTTCAAGTTGGTCACCCTTCGGCCAATTGATTTGCCACTCGTTGGACTTATAGAGAGCAAACAAAAGACCACGAAAATCTGAGATTTTGTTGTCGACGGGGTTTGCCGTGAGAAGGAACTGAATATCTGTGTCCAGCAAGTAAGCCGTCTGTGCCTTTCTGGATTTCGGGTGCTTGATTTCATGTGCTTCGTCAGCAATGAGCGTTCCAATCATCGCCGGACTGAAGTTGAGGTCGTAGAGTCCAGGCTTTTGTGCCACCTTTAACGCCTCCAGTGCCTCATCATTGAGTTTGGAACCGCGTAGCGATAGCTCTTTCTGACGGGCATCCTCTTTCTTCCGTTTGACGAGGAATTCCGTACTCGAGAGCTCGCCATAGGTGCAAAGAATGACCGTACGGCTTGTTTCAGGATCAGAGGGGGACAGAGTGTCCAGGAACTCAGTGAGTGCTGATGCTGATGGTGGATCGATTAGCTGACTGTGCTGATCAGGTGGCAGTGAGTCGCTGCAGATGCACAAGTTCAAAAGTCCAGAAAAGTATGTCGCGTGAGCTTCCTGCCAGCCTCGAAGAGCTTGGTGAGTAGAAAGAACGAGGGCTGCTTTGTGCGTGCCGAAATTAGGGCAAGCTTCTTGTCTCTGTGCCAGGAAGAAAATGGAGGCAAGAGCCTCAATGGTTTTTCCCGTGCCATAGTCATTGGCGTTCACACAGCCCTTCAGCATTCCTTCGGCCTTCTTCACCATGAAGGCTATGTTTTGCACTTGATCAATCCTGAGTCTCAATGTAGACTTGGGAGAAATCTCTAGCGACTGCAAGTTGATACCCAGGAATGTGGCAGCATCCTTCGGGCTGTCAACGGTGGTAGAGAAGTCGCTCATGAAGTCCAGGCCAACTTTTGGCTGACCTTGTGGCTCAGATGTGTCGGTCCTTTTGGCCAAATCCTCCATGAGCTGTTTGCGCTCGTCAGGTAGCATTTGTGGGCGAGAATTATGACCCTTCTTCTTGAGTTCATCTGAGAGAAAGCCTGTGTCGTTCCCGTGTGTGCTGAACTTGTCCACGGTGTTCATCCATTTGCTGCGCTTTGCACGGCGCCTGGGCAGGTCCTCAGCTTCTCCGTCGTCCGAATCCTCTCGGGACTCTCTGCTGCCCTCTCGGTGGGCGTCGGGGCTTTGTTCAGGTTGAGATTCAGGATGAGTCTCAGGCGCAGGGTTTGAGATCGCTCCTTCCTCCGCGTCATCTTGTTCCTGCCGCTTTTGACGCTTCGACTGGTTCGTGTACTGGGGCTCAGCCGAAGCCGCTCGCTTCAGGATTTGGGGTTTGCTCCGATGTGTGATCGGAGGCTCCTCCGAAGCTGCTCTCTTCGCTTGTTGAGAGGTCGAAGACATGTTTCCAGCTAGAAATGAGGAATTCAATAACTGTAGCAGGATTGGGGGCAGGGGCTTTGGGAATCAATGTTTTCGAACAATATTTGAGGGTCCGTCGGTTTATCTAGGGGTTGTCTAGGAGCCCGAAACTTACTTCTTGATGGAGTTGCTTCCAATTTAGTGTTGGGTGTTAGTCGAAACTTGACAGGTTCGCAAAGTGTTTCGCTCTCTTGTTACCATCTCAAAGTGAAGAAGGAAAGGCAACTGGCCTAAGTCCCCTCGACTCTGTGGTGCCAAGACAACTGTAAATCCGCAGTCTAGGGCACGGTTACTGCCCTGACGCGTGTTTGATCACTCCTCGTCGAGGATGTTTCTTTTCCAGAGAAGCGGAGGTCTCAGTTACGAAGCCGTCTGGACCAAGCTGAGTATTGTCGCCCGGGGAGTCGAAGGTGTATGTTCTTTTGGTTAGCTTGCGAAAAGCTCGCCGGAAGCTTGTGATCATTCAAGATGATTTCCACTTGACTCGTTCGGCGCAATGAACAGGATGATGTTTCGTGTGGGTTCGAAGTGTGTAAAGTGAACCAAGTGTGTAAAAAAGAGGAAGTGTCTAAAGAAGGAAGGATGTAAAGGGGAGTAGATATTGCCGTTTTGATGGCAGTTCAAGGCTTGGGAACACTCTCTGAGAAACAGCGCTTTCCCAATGAATGCGGGGAAGAGTATGACCTGAAGCAGCCGTGTGGGCTTGCTGTAGAATCGAGAGGGAAAAGGTGTCTACCTGTCCTCAACTGTAGTGACTTCGCAGGAGGTATACGGTACGATGATGAAAGTGATGCCTTGCCCGACCTGCTGAAGCTAGAAATCAAGAGAAACCGAGCCTCCATGCAAGATGACCTTAAGCTGTTCGTGTTTCTGGAGTTCTTGGGCTTGGAGAGGGCTGACTTTCGGTGATATCGGAGGTGGTTGTTAACGCCAAAGAGTTGAGACGTAGACACAGCACGAGCAGGGCAGTGTTCGAATATTGGTGGAATAAGAAGTTCTCGATGCGGTTGGCGAATAAGGTGGGAGCGTTTTTCTTAAGCATCTGGGCAATTAACATGCATAAGTATGCGTTGAGGTCGAGAGAACGCAAAGACTGTGTGCCTCTTCTGGAGTGTTGCTCAAATGGATGTGAAGCTGGCAAAACCATCCGGCTAGACGAGAGCCACGAAAAAAGCCAGGAGGCAAGAGGACGGTATGAGTGACCAAGGAGTGTAATTGGAAACGTGGCTCTGGTCGCGCTGGAAGGTGCAAAGTCTTGTTGATGGGAAATGTACCATTTTCAGGCCGAGCAGTAATACCTTGACCAGGTCTCGAGATCAGCTCAATTTCTGCTGGTGGCTAGTGATGCCTTGAGCATAGATCACCTCAGAGGCGAAATGGTTTACCGAGCACCTATATGAACTCATGCTTCTGGTAAGCCATATCTTCATTACTACTTTACAAACATCCACCCGCAAATGCCATTACAGTTGGAAGTCGATGTATTTGTTGCTGTGGTATTTGATTGGCGATCTTGGAGAGTGTGGGCGAGATCAAAACCCTCAGCTCAAAGCGGGCGTCCTCGGCGTCCCAAAAACCACGATATGATTGCCGTGTCACGAAAGATGCCCTACCGCGATCGATGTGACGCATAATTCATCGGACTTCTGTATATTATGAGCCCATTGCCACCAATTTTGGTGAGGATTGGTCCACATATCATCAACTGGCAGGAGGCTGACCAAGTTCGGTCAAATTTACCAATACCTAGACAGCCAGACGCCGATGCATCCCCCAGGACGAAATGTGATCATGGCTTTGTTGTGCCTAAGGATCCAGGTGACCGTGATCAACTCGTATCAATTCGTGCGGGTGCTGTTCAAAACCGTCAGCTCTCTGCTGCGCATTCGGATACCATGAGCGGCTCCAGGCATCTGCAATCCAGGGTCGTAATGAGCGTCATCAGTGGCATCAGCCAGACATTTCTACGACGATTTCCTGACAGGTCTCTGAAATCTGTGCCCTGGCTCACATGAAGTCGGTCCTTTAAGCTCTAGGTCTCGTGGAAACTTAGCCCGACGGGAGGATCACAGATGAGTGCTTTGATTTGCTCTAAACAATAGTAGTACCTTCTGTTCCAACGCTTAAGAGAGGGGATCAATGTGCGCATCGCATCTCCGTACAAGGAAGCCCGCGTTTGGATTCGTGCAGTGGCAGGTCACAGTCCGTCTTCAAATTATCGCAAGCAGAGCACGAGACGTTGCGGCTGTGATCCAAAACATGTATGCATCATACTATATTATGTAGATGTGACCAATCTCGATCCCAGAGACTACCTAAATAACGCCAGTTTCTATCCAGACATAAGAAAAGTACCACTAGGTATCGAACCAAATAAATCAACCTCCCTGCCATGCATGCCATGTCCAATTTTATGTAATCCCAGATAGAGTCCAGCCACCCAAAATGGGAATTGCTTTCCAATGTCTCTCTCTTCTCATCATGTTCTCATGCGTATCAGAGCATCCGGCCTCATATGAACTGGCCACTGTCGTAGGGCATCGGAGGCGGTGGCGTGTAGTTTGAGCCCTCCTGGCCGTTACCGTTGCCTTGTGCCCACCACCCCGACATCCGCTCACGCAGAGTCTTGCGGTTGCCATTCGGTGTGAAAGGCGTCATTGGCGGGCCTTGCTCGAGGTCCTCGTGATAGCTGTACCGCTCTGAGGGCGAGGGACCAGGTCGAGGAGATAGGTTCATGTCGTCGAAGGTCTGCGGCCCCGAAGGACCAGAGCCGCGTTGCTCATGTGGCTCGTACTCGTCGTCCTCGTCGTAGTAGTTCTCGTACTCCTCCTCGGGGGAGAGGGCACGTTCGACGTCGTAGTTCGGGTCGTACTTGTGCTGGTCGTCCTGCTCGTTGTACTCCTCATCCTCCTCTGGTGGCGGGGTCGCCGGTGGGCGAGGGGACAGCGGGCTGGCGGCGATGGGGCTCAATGGTTGGGACATGGTGGACATCCTAGCCGAAAGTCTCTCGCTTCGCCTCCTTGCGAAGTCAGGAACCGGTGCCATGACCGGGACGTCAAAGGACTGTCCCTGCTCCATGTTTGGGGACTCGGCGATAGCTGACAGGCCACCGTCCGAGTTTGGCGACTGGAGTGTTAGAGCCATGTCGAGATCAACACTCTGCCGGTACAAGTGCGAGTAACGGACCGGGTCCGTGTTTTCCAGGTCCTCGTCTTGTGGACTGGCTGTGTCTTGCTCCGGTGGCGGGCTCGGCGGGAGGGGCGAGGTGAGCACAGGCGAGAACATGACCGCTGACTGTCGGTAGAGCTGGGACAGGCGGACGTCGCTTGTGTCCTCGGGCTCGCCGGCCTCTTCTTCGACTTCCGCTTCTTCTTCTTGGTCCTGGTCGTTTTCTGCGTCCTCGGGCGATTCCTCCATGCCACGGTCGAGGTCCGAGTCGGTGGGTGAGCCAGGCGCCTCATCATCGTCCATGATGTCTTGCAGCGCCTCGTCGTCTAGCCCTTCCTCGTCGTCGCCGTCCTGTCCTCCATCGTCAAGCTCAGCGTCGGAGCCGGTGATCGACTCGTCCACGGCGTCTTCCAGAGCCTCCTCGTCAAGATCTCGATCCTCTTCGCCTTCCATTTCTTCACCCTCCATCTCTTCCCCTTCCATCTCTTCCCCTTCCATCTCTTCCCCTTCCATCTCTTCCCCTTCCATCTCTTCCCCTTCCATCTCTTCCCCTTCCATCTCTTCCCCTTCCATCTCTTCGCCCTCCAGGTCTTCGCCTTCACCCTCTGGGAAGTCCTCTTCTGGGAATTCTTCGCCTTCCACGTCTTCTTGTCCTTCCCCGAATTCATCATCCATAATCTCTTCTCCTATATCTTCACCCTCCATCATGTCATCATCGAGGCCGCGATCTCCATCCTCATCCATCACGCCGTCCTCAAATTCTGGTTCTCCTTCAGCCTGGTCGTCCATAAATTCCTCATCCATCATACCATCTTCCAGTGGGGCATCTTCGTCGAATGGTGCCTCCTCATCAAACGGTGGCTCTTCATCGAATGGGGCCTCTTCGTCGAATGGTGGTTCTTCGTCAAATGGAGCCTCCTCGTCGAATGCTGGTTCTTCATCGAACGGCGGGTCTTCGAATGGGGGCTCTTCATCACCTTGGCCGTCCATAAATCCATCGTCCATCATGCCGTCGTCTCCCATGTCATCTGCTGGGAATTCGTCGCCACCGTCACCGGCGAAGTCGTCGATTGGTTCCTCCGGTTGGAAATCGTCGTCTAAACCGCGGTCATCGTCTTCCAATTCACCCGGTTCGTCAGGAGAGCCGAAGTCGTCTTGAAGAATCATCTCCTCGCCGTCATCCGGCATCGGTTCCTCGTCAAACTCTCCGGCGTCCCCATCGTCGTTGAAGGGCTCGTCCAGAGGCTCATCCAGTGGCTCCTCATCGAAGGGCTCGTCCAGAGGTTCGTCCAGAGGCTCATCCAAGGGCTCATCCAAGGGCTCATCCAAGGGCTCATCCAAGGGCTCATCCAAGGGCTCATCCAAGGGCTCATCCAAGGGCTCATCCAAGGGCTCATCCAAGGGCTCATCCAAGGGCTCATCCAAGGGCTCATCCAAGGGCTCATCCAAGGGCTCATCCAAGGGCTCATCCAAGGGCTCATCCAAGGGCTCATCGAATGGCTCATCCAGGGGCTCATCGAGGGGCTCATCCAATGGCTCATCCAAAGGCTCGTCCAAAGGCTCATCCAAAGGCTCGTCTAGGGGTTCATCGAATGGCTCGTCCAATGGTTCGTCGAGGCCGCGGTCACCATCGTCATCGAAGCCATCACCGTTATCATCAAACTCGTCCGCTGGTATGTCGTCCACCGGCATGTCGTCCATAGGCATATCGTCCATTGGCATGTCGGGCTCGGGCTCGAAATCCTGTCCGGGCTCCATATCAAGACCGCGGTCCATTCCGAGGTCGGCTGGGGCGCTGTCGTCGAAACCATCGTTTCCAAAGTCGTCACCGCCGTCATTGAAAGCGGGCTCAGGCTCAGAGTAGTCATCGACCGGGGCCGGATCGCCACCAAAGTCGTCAGCCACGGGCGAAGGCGAAGAGTATCCTCCACCGGGGCTAGCCGGGCCATCAAATTCTTCCGCAACTGGCGATGAAAGTGCGCCATCGTCTGCCGGCTCGAAATTGTCCACGACTGGCGACTCCACAGGTGTGCCTATGCCGCGAGATTCAACCTCGGCGGGCGGGGAAGCGGGAGGCGAGTCGACGATGCCGCTGTCCGTCGCCATCAACTCAGGCTCTTCAGGGACGTCCTCGTCGACTGGAGCAGCAACCTCCGACTGGACCGGCGACGGCATGCCCATGTCAGGCTGCGGGGAGGCCAGGCCATCTTGCTCAGACATTGCGCCAAACTCAGACTGAACTGGGGATTGAGCAGGTGACTGAACTGCGGATTGGATAGGGGATTGCACAGGAGACGCCATGGGTGACTGGACGGGGGACTGCATCGGAGACTCCATGGGCTCGTTTGCATCGCCCGCTCCCATACTGCCCGATGGCGACGGAGGCAAGCTGTTGCTGTCGTCCATGTCACCAGCAGGTGACGCAGGGGTGCTATCAACAGCAGCGGGAGAAGGAGGCATGCTGTTACCACCAGCGGGGGAAGGTGGCATGCTGTCAACAGCGGCAGGTGACGCAGGGATGCTGTCAACACCAGTGGGGGAAGGAGGCATGCTGTTCCCTCCGAAATCGTCATCGCCACCGGCTGGCGAGGGAGGCATGCTACTTCCGCCAAGGTCGTCCATCCCACCAGCAGGAGAAGGAGGCATGCTGTTGTTGCCACCAAAGTCGTCCACGCCGCCCGCGGGCGAAGGGGGCGTATTGTTCGTGCTGTAGTCATCCATACCTTCTGCACAATCACTTTGTGTAAGCGCGGCAAGACCTTCAGCATCGGAGTGAAACTTACCAGGCGCACCGCCAAAGTCGCGGCTCGACCCACGCTTGCCATCGTCGCGCTGCTCGCCCTCAACGCCGCCGATCTTGTCAAAGATCTTGCGCATCTTGTTCTTGAAGTTGAGCGGCGCGGGCTTCATCTTCTCCGGCTCGTCGGAGCATAAGGGCTCCTCGTCGGCGTACGGCGGCGTGGAGCTGCCGCCATCCAGGGACCGCGTGGGGGAGGCCATCGAGTCCTCCAGGATCGGGGAGTCGACGGGCGATGCGAAGGAGTCCATGTCGCCAGACTGGCGCTGGTCAAAGCCCATTCCGGGGGATTGCGGGGACATGCCGCCGTGGTTGAACTCGTCGTCCACGGGGGACATCCGTGGGCTGTCTCGGTTCTTCTTCTTGCCCCATCCGAAGATGCCTTTGCCGTCCTTGTCCTTCTTGCACATCTCAGGAGACATGGGGACGTCGTCCTGGGGTGATAGAGGTTGACCGTCATGGTCGCTGAAACCATCCAGCGAGGTCGGTGTCAAGTCTCCGTCCCTGTTCTTGCCGAAACGGCCGAACAGTCCTCTGCCCTTCTTATCTTTCTTGCCCATCTCGGGAGACGCTGGGAATTCGGGCTCAGGTGAGAGCGGGCGACCGTCTTGGTCGTTGAAGGTATCATCGATGGGCGACAAGAAAGAGTCTTTGCCCTTAGGCGACGAGGGCCGGTCCATCTTGTCGTCGTAGATGTCGTCGAAACGCTCATCTCCCTTCTTGTTCTTGTCCTTGTTCTTGCCAAAGCCGAACAGACCCTTGCTCTTCTTGTTCTTCTTGTCTTCTTCAGAGAGGGAAGAGAAATCATTGTCTCCATCAATAGAATTGTCGTCAAACTGACCGGTCTTCTCTTGGCCAGGCAACACTGGAGAGCCCGGTTGTGACTGCCTCTGGACAACAAGTAGGGCTGGTATGACGTCGTTGTTGCCAGTCTGCCGCTCATCCATGATGGTGGGGGACCCAGGCATGGAGCCTTCCTCGCCAGGTGACAGTGTCTCTGAGTTGGATCCTCTCAGTTTTTTCTTTCCATCCTTGTCTTTGCTGAAGAGGCCCCGAAGCCCAGACTTCTTCTCCCCAGTCGTGTTTTCGTCGAGCTGGCCATCAGCAGAGTCGAGCAGCATCGAGTCCCTGTCAGAAGAAATGGAACCTGACTTGGATCCTCGTCGTTGCTTCTTGTCTTTACCAAAGCTGCTGAATAGGCCAGTGCCCTTGTCCTTAGACCCAGGAATGCCATCCTCATCTGCTGAGAATGGCTCCAAGCCTGGAGAGACAGCTGACGAATCCCTCAGATTCGGCGAGCCAAGTGGAGAGCCAGATTTGTTCTTCTTGTCTTTGCCTTTTCCGAAGCTGCTGAAAATTCCGGTCTTCTTGTCGCCCTTCTCATCAACCAGGTCATCCTGTCCTGACCGCGGCTCGATAGGAGATCCGTCTCCCATCGTTGGCGAGTGTCCTGGAGAGCTAATCCGGAGCTTGTTGCCCTTATCCTTGCCCTTGCCGAGGCCGAACAAGCCGTGCTTCTCGTCCGTAGGCGACTTGGAGCCGGCCTTGGTCTTGTCTTTACCGCGGCCAAACAAACCAGTGGTCTTCTTGTCACGCGAGTTCTTCTCGTCGAATGCGTCACCATTGGTTGGCCAAGGCTCCTCCTGGCCAGGTGAGCGCGGAGAATCATCCTTGAAGGTTGGAGACCCAATAATAGAGCCCCGTGAGTCACGTCGCTGCTTCTTGTCTTTCTTGTCGCTGCCGAAGTCAAAGAGCCCAGGCTTCTTTTCTCGAGTAGCCTTGGAATCCTTTCCTGCTGCCCAAGGCTCGTCATCCTTGAAGGTAGGCGAACCAAGGTCCTTGCCACCGAAGATACCGCCAAGGAAGTCACGCTTCGTGTCTTCCTCGACGGTAGACTCATCCTGCTTGTCACCCGGGAGACCGCGAGACTTGTCCTTCTTGCTTGTCTTGTCGTCGCTCGCAAGGGACGAGAAGGGTGCAGATTCAAGACGGCCGTTCTTCTTGCCCGCATTTGGCTCTGAAGCGTCCTTGAGTGTCTGCCCGTAAATACCTTTGCGGCTCGCATCCTCGTTCGAGGCGAATCCGTTGTTGGGCATGGGCGGCGTGTTAAGCATGTCATCAGTGAAAGACGAGTCCGAGAAGCGTGCAGGAAGCTGCTCCTTGTCGCCTCCCAACGGACGGGATGACGAAATGCCACTCATTTCCTTCTCGATGTCTGCCAACTTAGACGTAGGCGACAATGGCTTCTCACTGCCAATTGTTGGCGAGCCGATCTTGCGAGAGGCGCCGTCCTTGCCCTTAGTCTTGCCGAAGAGGTCCTTCAGCTTGTTTGACTTGGGGCTAGAAGGCTTTTGCGTTGAACCAGGCAAGTTGCCGAATTGCTCATCAAATGGTGACCGTTGCGACATGTTGCCATCGAGAGGGGAGAGGGGCCGACGGGGCTTGTCCTCGTCTTTGCCGCGCTTGGCCATCTTGGACTTGGGACTGTCGGAACTACCCGACATGTTTGGTTCCATGTCTCGAGACTTGGACACAGGTGCTGGGACACTGCCGGGAGCCAGAGGGAGTTGCTCGCCTTCCTTCGTGTCGAGCTTCAAGTCTGGTTGTCCTGATCTCAGCGAAGGAGGCAGCTCTTGCGATAAGCCTGCTCGTTCCGTATCGGCACCTGGGGGAGGAGGGACCCCATTTCCGGTGGGTTGACCAGGTTCCTTGGCCGCTCCGCGTGGCATGGGCCTTGATGGCAGTCCTCTCCTCAGACCCATAGGTGGAGGAGGTACCATGCCAGGCTTGTCCCTGGCGGATTCATCCACCAGGTCTCGTTTCCCTTGTGGCATTCCGTCAGAAATACCAGGTCGCAATGAGGACGGCAAGTCAGATTTGGCTGGGACGTCGTCCTTCATGGACACACCATTTTCTGCGGGAGGCTGCTCCGGCAAGCTGGGCACTGGCGGCATTTGCACGTCAGCAGGGCCAGAGCCGTTCATGTGCGATTTCCTATTCGCGGCCCGCCTTTGCTTCTCATCCAAGAGTGGAACGGGCGGCATCTGGGTACCGCCAGGAATCGAACGCTCATCACCACTCTTGTAGGAAGATGGTGTTTGAGGAACTGCAGGCACGGGGTCCTGACCGGGCATCGGTGGCATCATACCAGCTAGCACGTGGGACTTCCTGTTCATCTTTCTCTGCTCCTTTGGCTCCAGAACCTTCGGCTCCTCCTGCTTGTCTTGGGTCAGGTCCCGAGCAGGAGCTGCGGCCTGGTTGAGCTCGGAGAAGTTGTTGGCTGCTGGAGGCATAGGTGGGGATGGGTTCTGGCCCGGACGCTTTGGGAATGGCGAAGCGCGTCCCCTTGACTCACGAATAGGCGGGTCTACAGGAGGGCGCTGTATCCCATCGCGTGAGTGGGGGATGTTGGTATCTATGAGAGATCTTTGCGGGCCATCAACACCGGTTTGGGGAGGTGGAAGGTCGTTTGGTACGCGGTTCAAGTCTCTACCCTGCTGGTCGGTTCGAACGTCCTTTGGTTGGGATAATGGGGCACGACCTCGCTGATCAGGCTGCGGTACTCCACCAGCGGCAGTAGGAGCGGCAGTAGGAGTAGCAGAATCAGAGACAATAGACTGCCGGTCGATGCCTGGTGGCAGCAGAGACGGCCGTTTGGATATATTGGAGGTCGTCATGGCCTCGGCTTGCTTCTTGTCCTTATTCTTCTTGCCAAACCACCGACCCATCCCCATCCAGCCGCCCTTTGAAGGGCTTTCCGTAGCGCTGGATGGCTCAGCTGAGGGTGTATTCCGAGCAGACACATTCGTGTCTAGCCTTCCAGCGTTCCGAGTCATGTCCTGTGAGGAAGAAGTAGAAGACCTTCCCTTGTCGTTCATCTGCTCATCTCGTGATGGTGGAGGAGGAGCTTGTCCGCCTCGGCCGTCAACCTTGACGCCCATTGGGAAGGGAGTCTGTCCCTGTTGTCCTCGAGGATCACGTGAATCAGAGGGTGGCTGACGAGGATCATTGAACGAATTGCTGAAAGGAGCAGCAGTGTTGTTGGCGACTGGCTTCTTTTCCCAGTGGTTGATGGGCGCCTTCGACTTGTCTGGCACTGGCATGCCACTCTCGTCGACTCGAGGACCCCTCGGGACATCGCCCAATTGAGCACCGAGGCCAGCAAGGCCGGGCTCTCGAGGCGGAAGCTTCTGACCGTTGTTGTATGGCACAGGCATGCGAGCGGCGTCCTTCTCGTTTGCTCTTCCGGGTCGAAGAGCATCGGGAGTTGCAAATTCAGAAGGCATGGCTCGAGGCCCACCTCTGGATGGAGAAGGCATCCTCGGCATCGGGGCAACATCAGTGTCCTGAGCAGGCTTACCAGGCTGGAAAAAGGACTGCCGATCTTTGAGCCTGGGAGGTGGACGCGATCTAGATCTCTCTCTAGCCGCAGCAACAGGTGGCAGAGCTGGCTCGCCAGCTACAGGTGGAGGCATGGGTCGGCCTCGGTCGTTGCGCATGAGAGGTGGCTCAGAACCCAAAGGCTTGTCTTGGTTGGAAGGCATCGGGGGCATCGGGGGCATCGGGGGCATCGGGGGCATCGGGGGCATCGGCCGCCCGTCCCGGGATGGTGGCTGGTTCTGTTGCGGCACAGGCGGCACACCTCGTGATGCCGGTGCGTCATTTCTCGCTGATGGGTCTCTCGAGAAAGAAGGCGGCGGTTGCGGCGGCTCGCCAGCAGCCGGCATTTGGCGGCCCGTTTCTCTTTCACCACCCATTTGAGGAGGTTGAGACCCGAGGGATCTCTCTGGGAACGGAGGCAACGGACGGCCATCCTTGGACACGGGCGGGCGGCCTTCCGCGCCATTGGGTCTGGGTCCCCCGAATGGCGAAAAGGTACTCGCCATTGCTGGATCTTTCAGAGGCAGTGGAAGCGGCAACTTCTCATCCGGAGCTCCGGGAGCACGAGCAGGTATAGGACGGCCCTTATCTGGCTCATTTCTCGTAGGCAGGTTGGACGCCTCTGTGACAGGAGGAGGCATGGGGCGACCGTTCTTGTCGGATTTCTGCGAGCGGACGTCCCCGATGAACATCTCGTCCTGCTTCTTTTCGGCGCCAGCAAGTCCTCGCAACTTCGATGGCGACGGAGGCCTTCCTTTGGACGGAGACGGCTGGCGACCGCGGCTCCCAGACCGCCGCCCGTGCAATGACTGCGGCGAGGGCGGCCTTCGAGAACCATCGAAATTGCGGCCTGGGGGAGACTGACGCCGTCCATTGCCATTTCGGGGCGAGCCGGACCGTTTGGGACCATCTCTTGGAGGAGAGGGCTGGCGGCGGTCATTTGGAGCTCTCGCATCTCTGACAGACTCCTGTGAGGGTCGACCACCTGGGAGCAAAGCATTCGGGATATCTCGTCCCTGAGCTTCTGGCTTCTGAGGGGCCGGTCTTCCCCGGTCATCGCGTGGGTTACGCCCGGGAGCCAATGCGTTCGGGACTGCAGGTTCAGTTGCAGGGCCACGCGGCCTTCCGCGCTCGTCACGAGCCGGAGGCATCGGCTGCTTGGGCTCATTTTGCATGTTGGGGAGGTCGCGGGGGTTCCGGGCACCGGGGGCAAGAGCTACCGGGACCTCAGGCTGAGTGGGTCGCTGAGAAGGAGGTGGTGTTCCTCGTGCAGCGGCAGGTCCCTGAGGAGGCTGCCCGGGGGCAAGAGCTGCGGGAATGGCCGCGGGCATGGTTGGCCCACCAGCTGGCCCGCCAGCCGCGCGTTGCGGCAGTGGACGCCCACGTTCATCAACCGTGGGCTGCTGCCCGCCAGGAAGACTGCGATCGAGTCTGGCAGGAGGGCCCTGTGGTGGCTGCCCAGGCGCAAGAGCTGTGGTCATGCCAGATCCACCGGCTGGTCCTCCGGCCGTGCGTTGCGGCAGTGGTCTCCCACGCTCATCGAACATGGGCTGCTGTCCGCCGAGCCTGGCAGGCGGCCCCTGTGGAGGCTGCCCGGGAGCTAGAGCTGCAGGCATGGCTGCGGGCATGGCTGGTCCACCAGGTGTGCGCTGCTGGAGCGGGCGTCCGCGCTCGTCGAACATGGGCTGCTGTCCACCAGGAAGACCGCGACCAACTGGCTGTGGGGGCGCGGGTCGTCCTTGGTCGTCACGCGGAGGCAAGCCGCCCTTGATGTCCTTAGCCAGACCGGGACGCTCTCCAGGCCGCAGACCCTGACCATCGCGGGTTTGTGGAGGCGGGCCTTGGTTCTTCCCGGGGTGACCAGTTGGTAGAACCACTGGTGCTGGTTGACCGGGTGCGTTTAGCCTTCCTTCGGGACCAGCGGGCCCAGGACGGCGTTGTGCCTCTGGGACCGGACGAGCTCTCGCGTCACGCTCTGGTTGAGGTGGCATGGAAGGAGGTAAGCCCGCTTGTGCGTTGCGTCCGGCCGGGGGTTCAGGTCGACCAAGTCCAGCCGGTTGCTTTCCTTGCTTGTTCGGAGGAACATTCCCAGCCGCGGTCATGGGAGCACTGCCGCCATTCTCAGACTCGAATGAGTTCCTCTGAGGATGCAGCCTGTGAGGCTGCTTCGCTGGGAGCTCTCCAGCCTTGGGCTTCGTCTCCAAGTTGCCCTTCTTCTCGCCGCGCGGCTTACCAAGTCCCATGGCTTGCGCGGCAGCCGGGCCCAGTGGCGTGTCGAAGTAGCTCGATTCAGCAGGCGTGGGGTTGCGGTTGGTTTCTGGTTGCACGCCCTTGGGTGGTGGGGCGGCGCCTTTCTTGCCTCTACCTGCCAGGAGGCCATGAGACTTGTCTTGTTGGTCTATGCGGTTGATAGGGCCAAGATTCTGTTGACCCGCGGCATTTGTGCCCGGGGCCGGTTTTGCAGAGTTCTTGGGACCGGGCATGAGAGGGCCACTACCTCCATTTTGCTTGTTGGGAAGGTCATGAGTTGATGAATCAGGCAGCATTTCATTTCCCTTCTTGTCTTGTTTGGACTTCAGGGGATTCATGTTGGAGAAAAGACCGCCTCCGGGTTTGACTGAAGGCTCATCTTTTGTGACGACGGCGTTCTCGCCAAGCCTGAGTGGTTGTCCATTCCTGGTTGAAGGAAGCGGTTGGCCAGGCTTGGGAGGCTATTTGATGATGGAGTCAGTATATCTTTTGCGAAAGACTGGCAAGTCTCAATGACGGTAGAGCAGCTTCACATACAGGTTCATTCAAGCCACCAGTCTGCTTTCGTTGCAAACTCTGTCCATTAGGTCCAGGATTGAGAGGCGCTCCGGCTTTTCGAATATCAGGCGGCGGAGTGTATCCAGCAGCATTGTTGTTTGGTACCGGAGCCCGTTGGAAACCCATGTTCCGCACGCCGTTTTGGTCGAGGTTACCGATGGTAGCACCAGCTGCCTGGCGTTGGTTCGGGGTGCTGGCAAGGTTCTTACCGTTGATGTTTGGGTTCGCTTTGGGGTTGTTCAAGTTAGCAATGTTATTGTTGTTCTTACCGTTTAGTTGCAGCCGGCGGCACTCCTTTGCCACCCTGCTTGGCTGCAGACGACGCGATGGGACCTTGGTTTAGTGGTGGGATGGGACCATCTTTACGTCGAGGGGGTATGCCGTTCTTTACACCAGCCTTGGTGTTGTTAATGCTATTGGGTAGCGTGCCTTTGGATGAGGATGCTCCCAGAGCAGGAGGTTGTTGTCCTTTGCCAATAGCATTGGGACCAGGACGACCATTGCCTCTGCCATTAGGCGCGGGAGGCACCTGTCTTTTGCCTGGCATGTCTTCGTCGGCGACGGCAGCACCCTGCAGCGGCCCAGCAGAATTGACTGCTCGGTTGCTGTTGGGTGGGGTTTGTTGGTCGTCCTTGCGGGTCGAAAGACGTGTTGGTGCGAGGGTAGGAGGCTGAATCGTCTCCAGATTTGTCCCTGGACCGGAAGAGACCCAGGAAGCCCTTGCCTTTTGATTCTTGTTGGTGGCCCCCGAGGTCCCTGTTGGTGTTGGAATTGGCGTTGTTTGGGCTATTCCTGCGGCCCTGGGGTACATCCGTAAGCACGATGTCCTCCTGCTGATGGCCGGGTGGGGCGGTATTTTTGGAGCGGTCGCGGCCACCGCGTCCACTACCACCCTTCCTCCAGAGCCTTCCAAATCCAAAAGTCCATTTTCCAGTACTCTCATTCGGGCCATTCCGCGACCCTGTGTTATTTTTGCTGGGCGACAAGTCGGGTGCTTGGTTGTTCATGGTGACGTTTTGAGCCGACGAGGAGTTGCCGCTCGAACCTGGGTTGTTCATACCGCGAGAAGTCGAAGATGACGGGTTTGAAGAAGAATTGCCAGATGGATACCAAGTCGAGGGCTTGAAAAAGCTGTAGCCCTTGTCGTATGACGATGCTTGGTTCTGTCCGTTCTTTTGTTGTTTCTTCTGCTTCGACTTCTTGTTCTTCTTTGGTGATCCAGGTCCTGCGCTCCTCGTGCTGTTCACGTTTTGGCTCGTCCACGTCTCTGGAGATTTGTAGCCCTTGATGGGCTTTCCTTTACCGAGCCTCCAGACATTCCACCAAGCCCATTCCCGATTCGCCGCCCCGCGCCCTCAATAGGGGGCGCCGTACTTATCGCCGTACCGGGCGCTGTTCTTTCCGAAGAATCTCCCGTTGTAGCCGTTCTTTCGCTTCCCCATGAACATGAAGGCTGCTGCGAGTGCAGAGAGGAGGAACAAGATGCACAGCGCAATCGACAGGCCCCAGGTGCCCTGCAGCTTGTAGCAGGTCATCTGATCAGAGGCAACGAATGTGACGTATGAGAGAGTGCCATTCCCGGCGTTGTCGGCCGGGTCCAATTGCAGTGTGGTGCCATTGCCGGACTGTGCTGGCAGAGCCGAGCACTCCGTCTGGCTCAGCTGTCCGCCGAGGATAATAACAACCACGACGAAGGGGATCAGAAACACGGTGTCAACGATGGCTGTGGCCATGTAAGGAATGTGAGTGTCGTCGTAAGCTGTGAAGGAGAGGAGCACCCAGAGCAACGCGGCAGCGCCCACGATAATGGCGCCTGTGAGCTGCGGTGGTGGAGCGAGGCTGGCCTTGTTGATTTGGGATGTGAAGGTGGCCACCAAGCCGATGATGGCGAGGAGGGCAATGCCTGAAAGCACGCGAGAGCCCACAAAAATGTGGCCGTAAAAGCCGTGGTTCCTGAAGCCGGTCCTCATGGTGAATGATAGTGGTCCGGTCGGATGACGGCTCGGTTTTGCAGAAGAGGAAAAAAGAAGAGGGTGAGACTGGGCGTCTCAACAACAGGCGACTTTTGATTATATCTGTGTAGTGGCCGAGAAGGGAAGGTCAGGATGCCGGTACCAGGCCGAGATCCAGTCGTCAGTGAGAATAAGAAGTATCACAGGTATTATCTTTAGTAAGTGCAGGTGGTTGCTTTGATGACAACCCGCAGACAAGACTCCGTTGAAACCTGGGGAAACGACCTAAAGAGAAGAAGGTGCCAAGGAAACGTGACAGAAAAGGGAAAGATGACAATAGGAAAGCAAAGATGCTTGATCTCAGTCCGTCATGAGAGTTTGGTAGACAGAAAGGAAAATTCCAAAGGAAAAGGGACCCCAACAAGCGTCCCGGTCATACATCAGGAAGAGGCCGGCCGGCTTATATCAGGCTGGTCACTTGTCTTGACTCCCAACGACGGCCGCCGCATGTGCTCCCGGAGGTCTAGACCCGGGCCCCCAGCCCATCAAGGTGGGCAATCAGATGGCACTTGGAGTGGGATAGGGCGGGGGTCGCGGATGTTCGAGATGTTGCCAAATACAGCCTGCAGTGGTACTTTGTTGATGAACCATGTCCAGGGTTTGGTTTGGGCATGTTGCGGGCCGTCAACGATCAACGACCAAGCACATGGCGGCGCCGCATGGGCGAGGCTAAGCAACAAGGTGGTAGTCGTCATTGCCATGACCAGGACCAATTGTCAAGGGCACGCAAGGCCAGTCAAGGGGAGCATCCAACGAGAGGCCGGATACACCACGAGGCATGCTTCGATTCTTTGTCCATCCATGTCGCCCGGCGGCGGCTGGCGAGATTGGGAGGCCCACAGACACAAAGAATCACGGGAATGTCAGTTCAGACGACAGGCGAGAGAGCTAAGAAAAGAGGAGAGCCAGGCATGAGTTGAGGTGAGCAGGGCCAATGGCGTCCGAGGGAAGCCTCCTCAGCTTGTCGGCGAGCGCTTAAACAGCCGCGATGGCGTGCTGCCCTGGGACGCTGCACCCATGGCGGGCTCCACCGCGTCTGCACGGTTGGGACGATCCCCACGGCAGTCGACGAGCTATGCTCTTTCGGAGGCAGAGGACAGTAGCACCAGCAGGGGATGTTCGTCAGTGTCTGCTGTATTTGGTGGTCTCGGCCCAGAGCTGCAGGTTGCTGGCTGGCTGCTTGAAAGTGAGGACGAGTTCGTCGCGCACGCAGACATTCAGGCCAGCCAACCAGCTGTCAGGCACCGCCCATGACCACCCACCCAGGTCTGCATGGATCCACCTCGGCGGCAACAACGCCAGGGCCTCGATTGGGCCGCGGCGTTTCTCTTTTGTTTCCGCCCAGATCCACCAATTTCTCACCTCAACGTCGAATGCACCACTCTCCCGCCGCAGGCTAGTCTATAACGATAAGAGTGCGTGTATGCTGTTGCATAATTCTCGTGTTGACGACAGCACAGTAAGAAACGCATGACAGGACTACTGTGGGCGCGGGAGGGACGCGACGCCAGATCTAGATCAAGCCCACAGTGCCGATGCGCAGGCGCGCGGATGAAACAACCCTGGCCACTGCTGGCGACCCCAGTGAGCCCCGGCCACTCGGTGCTGACCTCCTCCATCCGGGAGTGCCATCGCGGCGCAGGCATATACCTTCTCCTCTGTTTACGGCCGCCGCCTCCCTCGCGCGTGTCTCAGCTGTGGTCGCACCTGCCGGCTGGCTGGCTGGCCGGGCCTCACCACAAGCAGTCTACAGAGGAGCCGGAGGCTGTGCTGTAGAATATTAATAAGGGAGTCGCCTGCAGTGTGTCCTATACGTCAGTTCCTTTTAAGGCCTGAACAACAAAGACCAGCCATGATGACTCTGGCTATTTTGTTGTGGGGACACTCTTCCAAGGTCAAGCCACGCAAAACCCAGATTCTTGTCTGACCAGAACGACTGTCATGGATTGACAGTTCCGGTCAAGCATGGTAACAGGCAGCATCATAATGCCGGTACTTGGCTTGTACTAAAAATGATTTTGAACTCCAATACGCCTCGAGATCTCAAGTCTAACAAAAGGCGCGTCAGAAAACTGTCGATCCTCCTATGCTTGTATTATGTCTGTAGCGAGCCCGCAAACAATCAATTGAATCTTGCCAGGTCTCAGCCTTGATCAGATCCACAGCCTAGCCTAGCCTAGCCTTGTGCCATGACGCTGAAGCCTGGCCCATATCTCACACCATCCAGTTTATCATAATCGTCTACCCCAGTAGATCGTCCAGCCCCGAGCTTCCAGTGTTGGCCGGGGGCTGGCTGCTCCCCGCTGGCTTCGACTGCGAAGCTGGAGCACCCCAGATGCCGGCGCTGCTCTTCTCCTTGGCCAGCTGGCCCAGCGCTGGACCACCTCCCGTGCTCTGTTTCTTGGCACCAGTGCCGCTTGCATTTGCCCACAGTGCACCGAATGCGTCACCACCGGCAGGCTTCTTGGCCGATGACCCAGTTCCTGTAGGCCTCAGGGCCGCCATGCCGCCGGCCGAGGTTGGTGTCGAGGCCGACTGAGGAGTGGCAGCTTGTACAGAAGTGAAGTAATTCGGCCCGGACGGTTGGTAGCCACCACCCAGAGGCTTGTTACCAGTGGGTGACATGGTCGTGGAAGACGCGAGAGGAGTGCTAAAGGAAGAGTAGTTTGCCGTGGGAGTGGAAGTCGTGTTGCTGGCTGGAGGTGGAGTCATGGACGAGAAGCCCATCATGTCCGTGAGGTTGGCTGGAGCGGCCACAGGCGCTGGGGCCGCAAACGTGGCGCCCGACGCGTTCGACGTCATGAGCGGGTTTCCGAAAGCGGAAGATTGGGGAGCAGAGGTCTGCCCTGCCGGTGTAGCGGACTGGAAGTCGTCGAAGTCGTCATCATCATTGGCGGCGGCAGCGGCTGGAGCAGTGGTCGTGGACAACGAAGCCAAACCAGAGCCGTTGGACGGAGCTGCAGGAGCTGCCGAGGACGAGGAGGGAACGGGATCGTCGAATGAGAACATATCGACTTCAGGCTCTTTCTTCTTTGGAGGCTCGGCGGGCGCGGGCGTCGTCTTCTTGGTGCCAGCCCGTTCCGTTGTCTTGCGGCGTGATGGCTCGGGGTTGTCGTGTCCGTCAAACTCATCGTATTCCTCGAACTGATCTCCACCTCCCGCCCGTCGGCCAGTGTCTCGGAAGTCGCTGCTCTCACCGCCGAACCCACCTCCGTCGCCATACACGCCGCCAGAGTAACCACCGAAGTTGGTAGAGGGGCCACCGCCGTAGCCGCCACTCTCGCTGCCGAAACCGCCGTAACGGCTGCTTCCGCCGCTTGAGAACCCGCCCCCGAGGCCCGCGCCTCCCTCGACACCAGTGTATTTTGCCTTGTTTGCTCTGGCCTTCTTTCGCTCTGCTCGAATCCGGTCGACGTCGCCGAGGAGTTCAGTCAACTCCTTGGCGCGATTCCGCACATTGATGCCTTGGTCCTTGCCATTCTGGTCGATGAAATGGAACTGGCGCAGCATCTTCAGGAGGGTAAGGTGGGATCGAGCGTCGTCAATAACACGCTCTGAGCCGTGCTTGATGAGATACTCGAGCAGTTGGAGGGCTTTGTAGATTTGTCTCCATTCCTCGGCCGCCTTCTCTGTGAATCGCCGGTAGATCATGGGCATGATCTCGTTGAGGGTTTGGCTGCGCGTGAAACAGCTGGTCAGCGATCTTGCGATTGACCGACATTGCGATGGATGCAATCAATCATACTAGTTAAAGGTGCCATTGGCGATCTCCTGCATCACCGATGACGATGCTCCCCACGGCTCGTTGTTCGTGGCCTCGCGCACCTGTTGGCGTCGGGTCAGCAATGTAAGCGTCGGCGCAGGCCCCACTGTGGTTGTTGTACCTTGGACTCCATCTCCGTGTAGTTCATGACAGCTGTTTCCTCGGTAGTCAGTGGCCATCGAAGCTTTCGGCGTTTGTCGCAAGTCGCTCACCATTCTGGACCTTGCGTACTCCTGCCTTGATATCATACAAGGTCAGGTTGGATACGGTGTCCTTCAGACTGTTGAGATCCATCTTGGCGGTTGCTTGCTGTCCTGATGCAGACAGTGTAGTCGACTACGTGTGCCGAAATTGGGGGCAATCAGATCGGGTGAGGTTGACGAAGCTGGCGGCTTCCTTTGTCTGTCTGCGTTCGGGGGCGAGGACGGGGACGGCGACGGTGTCTGTGGTGCTGTTCCCCAGTTAATTAATGAATTGGCCAGAATGCTAATAAAGTGCAAGTGCCTTGCCGAGCACTCTCAAACCCCCTGGCGTGTCGGCCCAAGAAGCGTGTGTTAATGGATCCTGACTAAGACCAGAGCTTCCTACCCCAACCCTCCAGGAACTCGAGCCCCCTTTGACCCCCCCCTCCCAACCCAAGAGAAGGGCCTTCATACAGTCCTCATGGCTGTTGGAGTGTACAACGCCTGCCCAAATCAGATGCAGCATCAATTCGGTTGCTAGATTGGGTGCAAAAGACCCATGACTGTTTTGATAGCAATCCAATGCGGCCCGTAGGCCTGGAAGACTCGAGGAACAGGCTCAGGTCTGCAGCTACTGTCACTAATTGCCACCGCTAGCCTGCACCACACGCAAGCGCGGCAGCTGTTTCTCGAGGTCCTCTGCGGCCGTGTTGGAGCGATCCGAATGCCCAGGGAAGTTCAAGCGGGCTTGCCACTGAGCAATAGGCTGTAGGCATGTAGTACCTAGGTAGTGATCACGTCTAGCACTTGTGATTTATCACTTAGATGGGGAGCACGAGGTGCTGTCAAGATGGTCGAGATAGTTAGGTACTTGTTGGCTTGTTGTTGCCTCAGGCCAGCCCTGGCAAGCCGTCATTGACAGTAGAGGACCCCTGGTGATGCAGTCTAAGCATTTGAAAAGTTTCTCCCGCCAGCTTCTCAACGAGTTGACAGCTAACTCCATCCACAACATCATCCTCCACAATCTCAATCCGGCCTGGTCTTGTTCCATTGACATTCTTGGTTGTATTCCTAGTTGTATTTGATATCCGAACACGCCAAATCGGTATGTTGAGAGCTCTTACTGTACTGTACTGCGTCTTGTTTCTTTGCCCCGGGGTACAGGCAGCTTGAGCTCATCCATAGCTCCTGTTGATGTCACCCTAGAGACTGGCCCATCAAGCTCGAGCCTTGTCGTGGCCTCAATCTGGAGACTCGATGCTCACAGCTGCCACGGTCCCCGAATCGACCTCGATTCAGGTGGAGATGTCGGCTCAGTGGCTGTGGGAGGGGGTTGCGGGCAAAACAGCTGCTCTCTCGTGCCCGGCATACGAGTACAGCTCCCTGACGCCCGAGGCTCGCGTGAGCTTGCTCTCGCCCGGCTTTCACTTGGGAGGTGAGGTACCTCTTGCTCAGCTCGAGGGAGCGAGTGTCTGGGCTTGTCTCAAGAGGGCGTCTCAAGAGGGCGCCTCCAGATCTCGATCGGGGGCGTCCTCGAATCCGAAGCCACCACACTGCCCACCGAGCTCACTGGAGCTCGTCGAGACTGTGGATGTCCGGATGCCCAGGCCCAGGCTCGATGCTGCAACAGGAGTGCGTGGGCTTCTTCTGCCGATCTTGGCCGGTCTCTCACTCCAGTCCAGAGCTTGTTCCCCCTGAATTCCCCCTCTCCTTTTACCCACCTCGCACATCACACTTTGGTACCTGGGTACAACGCGCACTGCATCACGTATACGTGCATGTACCTTGACCCGAGCTGAGCGAGTGGTGAGGCAAGCGACCTCGGGACTGGCCCCAGGCAGCTTGGTCGCTTGCCAGAAAGCTTGGAAGCTTGCCCGCCCTCCCCAGTCTCTGGCCCAGGTGAGCTGTGTGTGCCTAGGTACCTACCCAGGTGCCTTGGTGCGGTGGGTGTACTGGTACTGTACGTGATGCACGCGGGGTCTGAGCTTCTGGCCCGGGCCTCCTCGCTCTGTCCTGTCCTGCCCTGTCCTGCCCTGCCCTGCTGTGTTTGTCTCTTGTATTTTGTCCCTCAAGGCGCTGCTTTCGTCTTCGCTTTTCGTCTGCTCTCCCAAGTACCCCGCCACGCTCGTCTGCCTGAGTGTGCTTATTGGGTGTATCCCTGCCTGCCAACTTGCGCGACCCCCGTTTTGCTAAAACATCACATCATTCGCCCAGATCCGTCATGGCCGCCCCGCTCTGCATGCCCCGCGTTATTACTTCCAGCTTCCGAGCTGCTGCTGCCCCTCGTCGATTTTCTCCCTCTTCCATCCCCAGCTTCGTCAACAAGACTTCTCCTTCGACTACTTCTCCCTTTCATCAACGATCAACTGCTTTCAGCTCTGCCCGATTCTTCTCATCAACATCGCCCATCATGTCTAAGGTGTAAGTACTGGACTCCATCACCCTCTCCTCGCATCTCTGTCAATGGCCTCGCAACCTTGGCATCTGGCACCGATACCCCTCTAATTCCTACTTCCTCCGGCCATTCTGCAAGCTCTCGAGACTAACACCACCTGTCCCGCAGTTTCTTCGATCTCGAGTGGGAGGGTCCCGTCCTTGACGGCAGCAACAAGCCCACCAAGGAGGTCAAGGGTAAGCAACATTCATCTGAGTCGAGACGGCACCACCACCACCACTTTCACCATAACTCCCTTCCCTTCTTGCCAGAGCTCCCGGGCTTCGTTGTCCTCTCCGCCCACACACCCGCTCGCCTTCGGGTCGGAGGCATCCGGCCAACTGCCTGCTAAAGAAAGAAAAAAAAAACCCTGCGACTCGTCTGCTCCCTGCTACCCCTCCTGACGCCATTGAAGACCATTGCTAACATCAGTCCCCCCATAAAGTCCAGAATGGTGTGATTAACTTCACCCTCTACGACGACGTCGTCCCCAAGACCACCAAGAACTTCAAGGAGCTGTGCGCCGGTACCCCTGGCTTCGGCTACGAGGGCTCTGCCTTCCACCGTGTCATCCCTGAGTTCATGCTCCAGGGTGGTGACTTCACCCGTGGCAACGGCACTGGTGGCAAGTCCATCTACGGCGAGAAGTTCGCCGATGAGAACTTCCAGATCAAGCACACCCGCCCTGGTCTGCTGTCAATGGCCAACGCTGGCCCCAACACGTACGTCACCCGCCCAGGCGGGGCCCAATTGTGTATACCCTATGCTGTGAACACGAGCTAACAGATCCAAACCAGCAACGGCTCCCAGTTCTTCATCACCACCGTCGTGACCTCCTGGTTGGACGGCCGCCACGTCGTCTTCGGCGAGGTTGCCGACGACGAGTCCTTCAAGAACGTCAAGGCCATCGAGGCCGCCGGTTCCGCCAGCGGTGCCATCAAGTACGGCAAGAAGCCCACCATCACCAAGTCTGGCGAGGGTCACCTGCCTCACCGCCAGTAAGCGATTAACAAGAGGGAGTTGGCTCGGCCCGAAATATAGGTGTCAGAACCAACTGCGCTTTTGTGGTCAGTTTTCATGGTGATTGGATGAGCAAATGAACTGAATGATAGGTCTTTGAACGTTGGACGGAAAGCTTAGTGCTATCTGGGCGTAGGCAATTCAAAATCAAAAAAGGGATTTGCTCTTCTACTTAACGTCGTGGTCAGACTCGTGTGACTCTAGTAGTGACAGCATGATCCAATTGATTTTCCTTGCCACGCAATGTTCGCGTTGAAATCTTGACCCGCTGCCCCCTCATCTCTAGACCTGAGTCGACGCTGTCACTCGGCGACCGTGGAAATTTTCGCTGTCTTTGTTCCAATGCATCATTGGTGATGGTAGTGGCTCCATAATCATACAATAATAAATCAACAGCCAAGTGCCTCCTAAACCCTCTGGATGGCTGTGGGATATCACAAATAATCCATTCTTTTGTGTTCCGTGTCACCCCTTGAACGCCGTTCCGTTCGCCAACCGAATGCAGAATATGCAAATGCAAAACCGCTTCCCACCGACCCGTCCCTCGGTTGGGCCTTTGCTTTCGTACCCATGAATGTCCCAGCCCCTCCTCGCCAGGCCGACACAATATCGGCCCAACAGATCATACTCAGTCGCCCAGCCACCTCTGGAAGTAGACGCAGTTCCCCGGGTTCACGGGCCCGCCCTCGTCGCAGAGGTCGAAGACGGGGCACCGGCCGCAGGGGGCCTCGGTGAGGCCGTTGCTCATGGGGCCGGCGCCCATGTCCTGGGCCTGCAGGTCGAGGACGTCCTCGTCCATGCTGTGGTCGCGCATGAGCGCCGTCAGCGGCGTCGGGTCCACCCTCGCGGCGCGGACGGTCCGGTAGCCCCGGACCTTGCCGACGTGCACCGGCTCGACCAGCCCGTCGGCCACGAGCACGTCCACCAGCTGCTGCACGTCGGCGATCCCCAGCGTCGTGTTGTTGGTGATGCCGCTGGCCGAGATGAGCTCCGCGATCTGACGCACCGTCGGGTAGGCGTTGTAGCCCGCGGGCAGGGGCAGCAGCTGCGTGCGCTTCGCCTCCCGGTGCCGGTGCTTCTCGCGCGGCGCGGGCGCCGGGTCCTCGCCTGAGATGTCCTCTGCGGCCCTCTTCTTGCCCTTTGCGGCGGCTGCTTCCTTGTCGCCTTTGAGCACGCCCTTCTTTGGCTGTTTCTCCTTGTGTAGGCTGTGGACGCTCCGGTATGTGCTCTGCCTGGTGATGAAATCGAAGATGACCTTAAGCAGCTCCGAGATGAAGGCCTCGTCCAGGTTGCTGTCCGTGTACCAGGGACCACCGGTCGCCTTCTCGGACGGCCGCAGGCTGGACTTGATGTACATTTTCTTGTTGGGGTGCTCGACGCTCTTCATGTCCTTGATGTACCCCTTGGACTCGAGGAACTTGAGGTGCGACTTGAGGACGGAGTCGTGCATCTGCAGCCTCGCCTTGAGGGTGCGCGACCAGATCCCGTCCGCGCCCGCATCGTCGATCATCTCGTACACCATGGACTGCTCCCTGTTCAACGCCCGGTATTTGGCGGCGTCGGCGGCTGGCCTCCATTTCCACAGGTAGCCGCCGCCCTGGCGCGCCACGGATATTAGGAGTCGGTCGTTGATGAGCGCCTGGAGGACGCGGAGGAGGGTGTTTGCGTCATCGGTTACGCCGAGGGAGAGGAGGTCTTCTTGGCTGAAGAGCCGGGACTCGTCGCCGTTGTGTTGGCATGATTCGTAGAGGGCGTCCTTCAGGACGCTGAGTTTGGCTGGGTCCGCGTCCGACCCAGATGGGGAGACGGCGGCCATCGTTCGCTTGTCAGGGAGTATCACGGGTTCGAGATGTGGTGCAGGGGCGAGGGTCGAGGTCAAGTCGGACTTCAAATTCGAGATTTGGGTGTTGAGGGTGAGTCACGCGCCGAAGGAGGTTGGAGGAGTTGAGGCGATTGGCAATGGAGGAAATGTCTGATAGGCGAAGAGAATGTCCAGATGGCCACCGATGACTGATAAGACGATCTAGGGCCAGCTTCGATATAGATGCTCGGAGGTCTGTTCGTATTTGTAGGGTGGGAGTCGTCGCCGAACACTCCACGCAGAGAGCTTTGGCAAACGAGCGTCGTTCTAATTCAAAAGCAAGCCCCCGCGAAATTTACTGCCGCTCCAGGTACCAAGCAGCGGCCGCCGATCTCTGAGCTAGCTCCTCACCGCCTGCCGTACAGGGACCCAATGGACCTCCTAGTCTTCCAGCCAAGTTCAACGTTTCTTTCACATCTCCGCAACAGCGTCTTCACTGCTCCATTTTGTACATTAGCGGATCTCTTCGAACCCTCTTTTGTTTCTCTTCGATTCAAGGATCTCGTGCAGAGACTGTAGCTTCACGTTATGGATCTGCCCCAAAAGCTGTGCCCACGCTCTACCTCAACTGGGCTCCATGATCGAACTTGTTGATAGCTCCTTCCAGGAAGGAACGGTAGGGTGATTGGATACTTGAGTGTATGATTCAAAATTTTGCGGTTGTTCAACCTTCAAAGAATACAGCAAAAAATCCTGCCATTAGCTTGAATTTAGCCCCAAAGTGTACGCCACAAATTGGCAAAATGAGGGTGTCACATAATGGTGGAAATGTACCTATGTACATAAACAGGTAGCTGAAAAAGGTCTTGAGCATCTTCTGATAATGAATTACTTGAATTATATCCACCGCTGCCTCCCACAGGGTAGTTGTGAATCACACTCAACTGCCCAGGCAAATCGATGCACGAGAAAGTCAGCACGGCAGCACTCACTTGAGTGCCTGTTTCGCAAAATCTAATTCTGGATATGGGCAACTACCTGCTCTTTTAACCCAAATTGTTGAGCCAGACTCCTTCGTCATCACTCACCCAGAGACGTTGGGCCATAGCCCTGACTTACCTTCGTGGCAAGTCTTCGCCTGTCCACTAAACCTACTGAACCCAGCTTGGGGGCCACTCATCTTCCTTCTCAAAACCACACCTCGCAATCCATCAACTCTCCCGAACGATTGGGTATGCGACAGTGCTGCTCGATCAACTCGAGCGAACCTGATACGATACTTGTGGAAGTCTTTTCGTCTGATATCAGGGCCTCGTGTGGTCTCCAGCACTGGCTTTAAACTGGTCATTTGAAGTACTCTTGAGGCATCTTCTACTTTTGCTTTGTTTGGTCGGTTTTGTTGGCTTTTCTCAACAGCTCGCAACGTTGTCAACACCTTCTACACTCATTTCCTTCCATCACTCTTACGCCACTTCCCGAGTGCTATCCCTTTACTTGCTTGGACGCACTCACGGAGCTCATGTCATACCCAGTCATTTCATCTGCTACTTATTGCAGAATCATTTCCCAGTACATTCGTTCCTCAACGTCAGTTTCCGTCGCTTCAGGTCATGCCAGACTTCGGTCTGTGACACTTTATTCAACAGCCATACGGTAAAGCTTCGGGGTCTCCTCGTAAGGGAAAAGAAGTTTCGAATGTCCGGATTCTGACTTTGAAATTCTTGTCCTCTGCCAAAGTCACTTCAACTCTTTTCGTCTGACATCTGAGTCTCTCTGCACTACCCAAAGACAAAGGCCCACAAAACCGCAATTGCCCCTTTTCCATTTTCATTTGAAGGTATTGCTTCCTTCAAGCTACTCAGCGCAGAATAAGGCTTCTTATTGACTGCCTGATTAGCAGATGAAGAGGTTCATGCCTTCATGATGGCTCAGCAACCACTTCCGTCTCCTGGTACAGAGACCAACGATGCTTTGGACCTGGCATCCCAGGCTGTCGCTTCGATGAACACCCAAGGTAGTGGGCCAATACCCAACTCTCGTTGTATCCCCGCTTATCCCATCAGTCGCAAATCATTCAACCAGCCCCGTGCGGTGCCACCTATGATGCCGTTGCCTTCCCACAACGCCAGTACGGCTCTCCCATACCATGGAGCCCCTCAGAAAGGCATGATTTCTGCGCAGCCTGGCGTCGCAGCCCGTCAGAGTCCCGACCCGGCCGAGCAAGGTGGCAGTCATAACGAGCCAGAAGTCGAGATTGCTCGTGAGAATGAGCAGCAGGATGTCGAGACACCCCGAGAAACTGAACCGGTCACCGCCGACGCGGCAATCGCAGAGACACAGGACGAGGTCTCCTCTGATAGCTTGTCAGACGCAGACGTGAGTGACGGACCTGAATCTCGCATTTCAGCCGAGTCTGAGGACGATCTCGACCGTGCCGACAAATACGCCTTCAGCTATGGCGGTCAGGCCTACGACCACCGAGTCCCTCAGCACTTGACTGGTGGTACTATCCTCTTTGCAAACAAGGTGACACAGGGCATCACGATCCTACAGCACCTTGAATCGGCAGAAGGCAATGTGTGCCCAAAACTCATACCTCACGATCAGGAGATGAGGAAAACTTTCAAAGCGGTCGAGTGCATCTGGGTTGGCATGCTACCCAAGCCGCAAAGCAGCCACGAGCACGCTGCTTCCACTTCAGCACAGCCTGAGTCACGGGCTGATGCCGCGTCTCCTGCTGCACAGGACGGCGGGGATGACGCCGCCGAGCCGCAACTCGATGGCACGTCCAAAGCCCCGAAGAAGGTTCAGAAGAGGGTCAAGAAATGCCAGCCTATCATAGACCTCGAAGACGACCAGCTGGAAATCGTCCCACACGCCCCCAATGCGCTCCGCGTCGTCGCCAAGAAGCAGACCAAGACACTCAAGACCTGGCACCTCTACGCCTTGACTACTTCGGAAAACAACTCGAAGCTCTGCCAAGGCTGGAAGGTACAATCTGACGAGGTATTTTTCTTCAAAGCGTTCCGCGACGATACCGCCCCAGGCGCCATGAAGCGAAAGCAGGCCTCGGACGTCAAGATCAAGGCAGTGATCTTTCCACCCCATGCTACTCCCGCTTTGGTCCCGCAGTCTCCTCCCCCAGATGAGCGCTCGGCGAGCCATGTCTCCGCTCCCGCGACTCCGACGCCTGGTGGCCTACCGAGCCCCAAACCTTCTGGGGGAAAGGGAAAGGCTGGCCGGACTATGCGCGATGTGACTGCGAAAGCGACTTCCAAGGCTGGAGATGTGCTAGGCCAGGATGGTGACGATGCTGGAAGCCCAGTTGGCAGCGTTGAGGATGACAGCGGTCCTGAGGCGGACAACCAGCTCACGGCTGGACAAGGGCCCAAAGAAGTCAGCACAGCCCGCCTGGAGACCACCCAGCCCGAGCGAAACGGTGCCGTTTACGACGATGGCGACGAGGATGCCTACCCCGAGCACGCTGTCTCTGCCACGAGCGACTCTTACAAGAACTTTCTCGACGAGATGGTGCGCGAATTTTCTGGCATCGAGTCCATTGTTGCGAAGAGAGGAGAGAAGAGAAAGAGAGTCGCTTTCGAGACCGGCTGCGACGAGGTTGCGAACACCCGCAGAAAGACTGGCGACCTCTCCAGAAGCAACGTGGACGCCCGGGGCAGCTTGGAGAGGGAAGGTTCAGCCTCGTTCGTGGTCCAGCAGCACACTGGCCACCTGGTCAGGAAGCTTACGAGCATGATCGACAAGATGGCGGCGAATCAAGATGTCGCGGGTCTCCGCCAGTGCGTCACGATGGTGGAGAGCATCGAGAAACGCGGCTGTCCTGGCCCGACGAGCGCTCTCGCGCCTTACCTAAACATCACCTCTAAGAAAGACGCAACCCCCCGAGCTTGTTGTGGAAAGCTGCGCGAGATTTTGGTTAGTTTCCCTTTCACCTCCTTTATGTTTTCCTTTTCTCGAACAAGCAATGCTAATTCATTACTTGCAGAATCTATTCCCCAATCTCGAAAATGTCGATGTGGACAACCACGTCCTTACTTGCATGATCTCTGGCCTTCGGCTCACTGGTCAATCGATTGACATCGGCCTCATTGAGCCTTGCATCAAATCATTCAGTCGCCTCTACGTACAAAAGTTCGGAGAGACAGCCAATCACCCGACCACAATGGCGAAGGCCGACCTTCTCAACATGATTTGTCAGGCGCGGGATGACGCGGAGACGATGGTCAAGAAGACCCCTCTCAACTCGGAGTCAAAGGTATGGGTTCCCCATTTGGTGGGTCGATCCTCGTGACGACACTGAGAGTGTCGATATTGACTAGATCGTTCATGGTGAATCCAAGAAGCCATAAAAAAGGCGGTGGGACGATCAATGGGCACTGTGGTGTTTCGGGAATTTGCCATCACTCAACCAGAGTGAATTCAACAAAATTGGGGGACTTGATGGGAATTACGCATGGGAATTTTCTGCGATGGCTTATCATTATGGGCTCGTATCAGGAAGCTTAAGAACATGGCTTTCAGGCGGAGAGATTGATAGAGGGCGTGGTACCATCTTTTTACGAGACTACTTGCTATACCTTGGGCACGGTACGGTGCTGCCCGTATCAGCTGGTTGAATGGAGTCAACTGGCCACAGAAGGTAGTAGCTAGGTAAATTGCCAGCCTGGAGGACCTCCTACCTAGGCAGTTTGCACTGATTAGACCTTCAATGCAACGAAGATTTCCAGACCTCTGCTTGCAGCGTCACATGAGCAGTTCCGAGCGTTAGCCAACCGGACCTTATACTAGCTCGACCGTCAGGCGGCATGACAATTGCTGAATTGTCTTAGTGGTAAGCCATGGAAACCTTGAATGGCGTCTAGTCCTACAAGTGCCACCTCGACCGTCACTTGATAAGCCTAACAGTATGGTCTTGCAACTGGTTATTTCAAAAATCCTTCCCTAAAAATGAGATATCCACAAAACTCTGTAGAGTCTTACAAGCGTCGGAGAACTCATAATACTGGGAATTCCACAGAGATTTACTGACGATCGAGAGACGCTACTCCGCTCTGAGACTGTCACACGAACTGAATACTTCATCATTTCCCTTTGCCATTAAGAATGAATACATCCTTGTCGTCATCCTGCGATACTGGACGGTTATTGAGGGACCCCAGGCTTGAACACTCCGCCTCATTCCCGCCTACAGATGTCTTCGAAGCTTTTAGTTCTTCAGAATCATCTCCAGTACCACACAGACGAGTGATCGCACTCTATGTGTACTGGAGCGAGTTTCTTATCTCCCATAACCAGACTGACACACTCTTAAAATGTCTTTTAGGACCTTCTTATGTCCTCACAAGTGCAGTCATCAAAGAGCAACTATATATCCAGGATGAGGACCCGGCCGAGACCGTAATCGCGGCCATTCGGCGAGCAACATCATCACTCTCGAAGGGGGATACTTTCTGCTTCCTTTACAGCGGCCTTATAACCGACAGAGTTGACCCTGCCACATCCAACCTCATCGAGCCCAATCGTGCATTAGAGACCTGGCTTGATAAGATGATTCAGACCGGTACATGGCCAGAGGACTCAAAGCGTCTCCTGAGCATCCATAAATCCCCGGATACAACTCAGCGGCTTGGAACCGCAAGGCCTTCACACCATGAGGGCGCCGGGCAGGAACATGTCTTTCTCTACGGGGCCAACGAGCGTGGCGAACACTCTGTTCAGGTTCACTACAACACGGTCTATCAAACTTGCTTCGAACACGCCGACTTCGAGGTATTGAGCAGTGTGGGCTTGTGCTCATCATATAAACTTCACGACAGCAAGCGCCCCAAAATGGCAAAGTCAGTCGCACCCGGGTGTCCTCTTTTCCTTTTGATCCCAAATACTTTTTGTTCCCACGTACGCATGAAGAATTGTAAGCTGATGCACATGTACTTGAAGATTATGATCCCATTCCCCAAGGAAAACCCTGCGCCACCGTCACGAGAGCATTGGAGCCTCGGCGCTCTCCTCTGGAAATTTGCAAGACTTGATCGTTTTTGCAATGCGCAACATCTGCTCGGATTAGGTAGCATGTCTGGCCGCCGCACCGCGACTTCCAGTAATCTAGATCCCGCGAATGAACATCATTGGATCAATCGTCGTTCCTCTTACTGGATCCTGGTGCCAAGGATGACGTCCTGCGACTTAGGCACTCGCCCACCTCGTCTAACCCTACGGGTTTGCAAGCTGACGTTCTGCGCATGAAGCCCAAGAATGAGATGCTGCGCGACGAGAAAGCTGGAGACAGTGAGCCTCCTCACTAGCAACAACAGCTCTGGGATCCCATGCCTGGACTGGTTTAGGCAGCTGGTGCGGCTGATCCAATCAACCAAACCACGCCTGGTGGGGCGAGGATTGGGAATAGCGTCCACGGGTCCGTGGTTGACTGAAACATTTCAGGCAGAAGCTAGCCCGCTTCACAGCATCCGTACGCTCTCCTCGTATCTCTCTGATGGCATCTCTCAGATATAAAACCCGCATAGTCTCTCTCTGTCTGCAACTGAGGCGTCCTGTATGTGCCGGTCCATTCAGCAGCCAACGAGCATACGGCATCATGTCATCGCAGGACAGCGCCGGCGGCAAGGTACCCGCCCCAAAGCTTCTTAGCCTCGCACCAGAGGTTGTCGAAAATGTTATCAAGCAAGTGAGAGACAGGAGAGACCTGTCGAATACGCGGCTGGTATGCAAGGAATTGGACAAGCACGCCGCGAAGGAGCTCTTCAAGGACGTGTTTGTCTCCCCATTGGAAGAGCACGTCAGCACTTGGAACAGCATCGGCCAGGACGACAATATCCGCCAGATACCTCGTCGTGCAATCATCCACACGCAGTCAAATATCGAGCATGACAGCTTTGGTGCTGACAGAGAAGATGAGGAAATCAGCGAGGAATTCGAGGAGGCCCTCACAGCACTGTCTAGGTTTCCCAACGTCGACTCCGTGGAGATCGGCTTTACCCCCGAATGCGTTGGTGACCGGCAGACGAGCTGGTACGAGGACGTGGTGGAGGACCCGGCGCGGCGCAAGGAAATGCTCACGCTCGTCTTTCAGGCCGTCAAGGACAGGGCGGCGGACAAGGAGAGCAAGACGATCAGAAAGCTCACGATAACCAACCTCCAGAACTGCCCGATCCCGGATTTCACCTCTTCCGACCTCTTTCGCGACGTCATGGGCCAGCTGGAGGAGCTTCACATATCTCTCACCCAGGAATCCAACGAGCACGGGCCGGACCACGACTACACGCGGGTCGAGTTGCAGACCTTCCCGGCTCACCTCTGCTCGGACTGGCTGAAGCCCATCTCCGGGAACCTCAAGGCCTTGTCTATCTACCACAGGACGGACAACTGGGGCCCCTTCCCGGGCTACTTCGACCCCAGCGGCATCTCGTTCCCCAAGCTCGAGACGCTGGCCCTTGGGTATTACACGCTCGCGCATGACAATGACCTCGACTGGGTCCTGGCCATCAAGTCGCTGAGGAAGCTCATCCTGCACAACTGCATGATCGCCTCGTGGATACGCATCGACTCGGAGAACATGGAGGAGTGGAAGGTCCGCACGCACGATTGGACCAGGCTGCCCGACGATCCCGACGACAGCTGGGGCGACTCGTTCGCGTACGGTGGGAAGTGGAGCCAGTGCCTGGACCGCGTCGCCGGAGACTTGCCGAACCTGGTCGACTTCCGGTTCGACCAGGCCGAGTCGTACTCCTTCAACAGCGGGCCCCAGTACGGCCTCGAGCACCGGGACAGCTGTGGTACCAGGGTGTTCCCCAAGAGGTACGTGTGCTTCGACAACGGGATCTTGCCGACGCATTGGCCGGAGGCGGAGGACGATGGGACCCTGCACTCTTGGCTCGACGACGGTTTCCCGAAAAATGTCCACGAGGAGACCTTGGAGGAGGACCAGAAGAGCCTGGACAGGCTGCTGGAACGGCTTAGGAGGCCGAGGAGCTAGGTGGTGGCGAACAACGCGTCGGGTATATCGCATTACTCGGAGCGAGAATTATGGGACGAACGATCGACTCTCGGCCGACTCCACTGTCTGTGGGATGCGACTGTCTGACCGCTAACGGTATTCCGTGGGGTAACAACGGATGCCTGACACCTTTTTCGCATGTGGGCGCCGCAGCGGTTCTCGCGGAACTTGACTGGCAAGGCTCTACAAGAAACAACAGACACAACATGCTGGGAGGAAATATCATCAAACTGGGGGGGGAAACGAGACCAAGCAGGATGGGGGTCAAAGATGTGTGTTATTGGCCTCGCAGAAACAAGATCTTGTCGACACTGCGAACTAACGGTGCTCACAACGTGGGGACCACGCCTTCTTTATGTTTTGTTCTTGAAAAGTGTCTCTTAAACAACCAACACGGACATGCAGCATGGTATCTATTTCATTACACATTAACCCCCGTCTATAGGTGTGGTGATAAAGGCCCGAGGCACGCAGAGGATACCGCCCCTGGGGAACCACCATTTCGCTTTCCGTTCCGCATCTCACAATTCCGAGCAGCTCTTACAGAGCTAGGGCGGCGAGGGCGGCCATGCCGACCCAGCTGGCGACGACCTTGCCGGCGCCCGAGGACGCGGCGGTCGTGGAGGTGGAGCTGCTCGAGGCGCTGGTGCCAGAGGCGGTCCCGCTGGCGCTGGAGCTCTCGGAGGAGGTGCCGGTGGCGGTGGCGGACGCCGAGGCGGAGCTGCCAGTGGCCGAGGCCGTGGCGCTCGCGCTGCCGCTGCCGGCGGTGGACGAAGCTGTGCCCGTAGAGTCAGCCCCAGTGCTCGACGCGGAGGCGGTCGACGAGCCAGACGCCGTCGCGGACGCGGAAGAGGAGGAGGACGAACCAGAGTCAGTGCCCTCGGTGATGTTGAACTGGTTCTATATGACGGGAGAATTATCAGCACATAAATTCTTGTTGTGTTAAGGCCTGGGGGTCCTGGGGTTTTTTAATGCTTACCGACTGGGCGTAGATCTGCTCGGTCTTGGTGCCGTTGGTGAAGTTGATGGTGTAGCTGTCTCCCTCGGTGATCTTGCTGCCGTCGATGTCGTAGGAGCCGTCGCTGGAGGCGACGTCGGAGGCGATCAGGACGTCGGTGGGCGGGTAGGTGGCCTTGTTGGACAGGTAGATGTTGAAGGAGGACTCATCGCTGGAGACGGTTTCCCACTTGATGGTCTGCTTCTCGCCGGTGCTCCAGATGGTGTTGGAGTCGGGCGAGGTGACCTTGAGGGCCAGGGCGCCGGAGGCGAGGGCGAGGAGAGTCAGGGAGGAGACCATCTTGAAAATTAGTTGCTGGTATTATTTCGTTCCGGGAAAAATTGTTAAGAACAGATTCGCGAGCGAGTGACGAATTAGCTGGAAGCAAGAATAAACGATCGTGAGTTGTGTCGTTGGGACAAAGTCGAGCGATGAGGACAAAGAAAGGGCCCTCGTCCCGGCGACGCGGATGCACGTTAACCTTATATCAGAGGATCAACAAAGACGCATGGCTGTCAGGCGGTGCCGTATCCCAAATTTAGCCCACAGTAGCTTCTTCCCCTCTGCGAGTCAGGGGGTGGACGTGGTGCCTGGCAGGGTTCAGCTGTCCTTGTGCAGATACGAAACGGTTGCTCATCAAATCGGCATTGGCCGACTCGCTGTTGATTCGTGTTTGTGGAGTGACAGCCAGGGCCCGCAGAGATCGTCTGGCGTGGTCTGGCTTTTCTCCTGACCCCGGGAAAAATGGGGGAAAGCCTGTGCCCGATGGGGAGCTGGAGGAGGAAGCAGGCGCCGACATAACCGAAAAAAAAGGGGCCGCACTCGACTACTGCAGGCCTACTGTCACTGTACAAGTCCCCCCCCCCCCTTCGGAACCGGGCCCCAGGAAAGATCAACGCGTTGTCTCTGCGCGTCGAGAGCGAGCCTATGCCGTGCTGGGGGGGAGCCTTATCATGCATGCTGTGGAGATGAGGGTGGGATGGGACGGGATGGCTCGCTGGACAGTGATTGCTCGGGTTGATTAGAGTTGATGTGACAGAGGAGGATTCCACTAGCCTAAACAGAATCTTCCCTGCCCCTGGCGCTAACCGTTCGTCTCGGGGTGTCCCCGGGAGGTGTTCACTCCACGAGGATAAGACCCGAGATTAACGAGATTGACAGCGGGTCTGTGTGACCTGGCCGCAGCACTCCTGCACGGACAAGACTCACACTAATCCTTGCCAAGCTTCTCATGTAATTATCAACCCAAAGCTTCTCGCCAGCAGGCGCTCGTGATGGTCGAATTTGGCCTACCAGAATGGGTAAGGATCTCTAGAGCCAGTGCCCAATACGGCCATTTTCTGGGAGGATCTCACTGCGAGATGATGAAGAGAATCCTCCTCGTTCGAGGCTAACAAAGCATCACGATGCCCCGGCCGTCCCACTTCGCGTTCGCGCCCTTGAAGGATGCCCCAGAGCGCCACACGCCATGCAGGCTCGCAGCCGGCCCGCCGCCGTGGCTTTCATTGTTATTACTCGAGGTTTCTGCCCGATGAGGAGCTCGAGCTGGGTATTGCGTGAGTCCTGCCAAGACGAGGCAAACTGCCCATCCCTCCAGCTCGCGGACATCCGGCTTGTCTTCGCGGCCGAGACCAGAAAGGGCGCTGGGGACTCTCCTCTCAGTCACGTCTCATTGGACAGCCTGACACTCCGGCCCTTTCCCGAGACATTGCAATGTAAGTCAAACCAGAGGGGATTCGGATCGGTTGCGGTAATAAAAATAGCGGCCTGTGGTAAACCCGAGCATACTGTCGGGACGCGGAACAGAAGCTGAAGGCGGGCTCTCACGTGTCTTGTACTCATGTCTCGTAACGCATGGACTCCATTATAAAAGGCTGCCCAGCACCGCCTCAGCCCAGGCGCAGAATCACACCATGTCTTTGATGGGGTTGTCCCCCTTGCAGCTGAGACAGGCTAAGCCTTAAAAAAGACATCTATCTACGCGGCTGCAGTCATATACACACAAAGAAGCAATGCCTTTCCGCCATCCTCAGCCTGATCAGAACACCCGGAACTTTCTCTGAGCAGCTGTCGCAGTGCCAGAAATGCCGAACCACGCCATATCCTCATCACCCATTACTGGGACAGTATGCCCGATTCCAGTACCATAAATCCCCACAACATTGTCTCCATACACATATTTGGTATAAGCGGCAGAAGGAGTGTGCTCCAACATCTGCTCAGGAACATCCGAGTACCCAAAGACGCCAGTCCACTGCTTGATCGTCTCATTGAAATTCTACTCAAACGTGGTCAGCCTGCGCTCCGAACAAAACCACCCAAGGAGGATGACGTGTGCCGTGCTTCCTTACCTGAGGTAACAAAGCCTCGTCCGCGGTCCCATGGAAGATCAGCATCTTCGGCCTCGAGCCAGTGTATCCCGGGAACATGGCCAGCGCAGTATCCGCCCACTCCTTCTGCGTGTGGATGCTCTCGCCCGAAGAGCACGTCGAGTTCCAACCGTCCACCGTGCCCGTGTAGAAGCAACCCGCCGGGACCCCAGAGTACACCGTTGCGGCCTTGAAGACGTCCGGGTACGCCGCAGCCAGGACATTCGTCATCATGGCGCCCGAGCTGCTCCCCGTCACGAACACGCGGGAGGCGTCCGCGCCGTAGGTGCTGACGGTGTGCGACACCATCTCCGTGATGGAACTCGTGTCCGCGCCGCCGCCGTGGGTCAGTGCCTCCTGCGAGGAGACATCCCAACATGTCCCGTTGTAGGGTGACTCGGGGTAGATCACGTAGAAGCCGTACTGCTCGGCCAGGGCTGGATAGGGTGTTGCTGAAAAGTAGGCCTCTGCGGTGCCCGTGCAAAAGTGGATTGCGACGACGACTGGAGCGTTGATGTTGTTTCCCGCAGAACTTAGGGAGTCCGGTGCGTACAGGTACATCTTGGTACCAGATGTGTTTGGACCAAAGTCGGTGACCTGCTGGAGGGACGCCGCTTGAGCGGCCGTCGCTAGAGCAGCGGCGCCTGCGATAAGTCGTGTGAGTGAAGTCATCTCGGTCGATATCGTGTCTCTCCTGTCTGAATTCCAAGCTTGCAACTCAAACAATATTCCCCTTCCGATTATGGGGAAACTCGCCCCTTTAAAGGCAAGATCAAGGAGACATTTACCAACGGAGTCGGCTGCATCTGTGGCACTACAGTCTCCGTTGCGGAATGTCAGGGCCCGGAGGTCTTCAGGGGCAGGAGTCAGTCATTACTGCTGGCTTCGTCGGCGTGTTATCACTGCAAATATTACCCCTGTCGGGCAGCCGAAAGATCAGGGTCCAGCCCAGAAGTCCGGGAGGCGTGGGCCAAGCGGCATCAACCGTTCAGTGTGCTTCCGTGCCGACCCAAGAGCTCATCGGGCTTCACTGACTCGGCCCCGAGGTAAAGCCCGCGAAATTTCAGGACATCGTGGGCCTCGCTTCGAATCCGTACAGAGCGACGATGGATCTATTCGTGACTGGTGATCCAAATGTTTGACTTTGGACGACTGTCGATTTGCACAAAGAGTTCTGGCGTAATCTGCATCGGAAAGCAAATTGTCGAGTCGTGGTGTTTGCAACCTGGGTAGAGGCTCTTCTGGCTGGGCCCTCAGTCAGACGGATGTCAAGATGGAGTGTTTGCTTCCGTGCATTTCCCAACGTGAGGACACTTGTCAATGACGCATGAATGTGACATCTGGGAAAACGTACAACCGTAGCATAGAGAGTCTCTGCCCCTGAAGAAAAATTCCAGAAGTGGCTGTGTGACCTTCGCTCCCGGGGAGAAAAGTCAAGGTGCTTGCCATGCTTTCTGCCGTTGAATTAAGCTTCAGCTAAGGCAACCAACTGGATCCGCACCTGGGCATGCATGTACTGAACCATCTTCATGCAGGACTCTCTGAGCCACACTGTTACTACCAATGTCTTGCATTTGACAGCAGGCCAGCCACAGAGCCAGGATCCAGTCCTGTGGTCTGATTCCATTCGATCGCGACTTTGTGTGTTCCAGATGATATCAACCCCTTCAGCCGTACACCTTGAAGATCGAGGCGGACACAGGCACAGTTTGACCAGACCGATGACTGAAATGTCGTGTGACTGGCAACACAAGATGTTCGACTTAGATGGCCATGGAGTAGAAAGTAATCGAGGTCGTCTGACGGGTTGACCTATGACATTTAGTGTCTCAAAAAATCATCCAAGAGAATCGCTGGAGCCTCACTGCTTTGTCTGACGTCCCATTCGTCTTCATTCCAAGACCCGGGATTTACGATTTACTGATCCCTGGTCTCTCTGTTCTCTTGGGAAGCCACGGCGGTTCCCGGACCTCACTGCCCAGTTGAAAAGTAAGCGCGGGGGATATCCTGAGGCCCCAAGACCCGGATCGAATCGTGGCTCGGCCGCACCCTAGTTGTGTCTTTGTCGTGCAAACATCAAGCAAGGGGGCGAGGTCTTATCGCGGGCTGAAAGTGACGCCACAGCTAATCACAGAACCAGCCTCACAGGGTTCAATGAAAGATTGGCGGAGAGGGCACAACGGCGATCTCAGAAGAGCATAACGGCCGTTCCTACACCTCTCAGCCCCTCAGCCATTGTCCACTCCGGCCCAAGCTGACCCCTCCTTGCCCACACCTCCTCCATGACACGCAGCGCAGCAGCGATCGTCCCAAAGCTCGAAAGCGGCCCCAGCGCCTCCACCATGCCGCGGAAGATTCCCTCCTCCTCGGGCAGCGCGAGGCAGCCGGTGACGCAGAAGGGCCAGACGACGGCCCGGACCGAGGCGGGCGCGGGCGCGCTCGCGAGCAGGGCGACCGTGGCGGCGACGCTGGCGCGGATCTCGGGGCACGACGGCTGCCAGCCCGACACGACGGTGGAGAGGTACGTGAGGGTGGCCTGCGCCCAGACGAGGCTTGTCCAGGTGGTGCTCGAGCCCGGGACGATGGGCAGGCCGGTGTTGTACTGCGCGATGAAGTCGATCGGGTTTATCGCGGCCGACGGGGCGGGGCCGTCCTGCCTCTGCTGCTCTAGGCACTCGATCAGCCCCCTCAGGAGCGTCTCGATCTCCGATGCCCGCGCGACGAGCTGGACCATGGACAGCGACCCTGTCTTGTTCATCTCCTTCTTCCAGGCGTGCAAGTCCGCCACCTGCGCGAGAAGGGTGATGACGGCGTTCTTGACGCCAACGACACTCTCGAGGTTGATCTGAGGCCCTGTAATGTCGACACCGGCGAAGTTCCCCGAGACGGAGTTGAGCAAGATGCCGTGGAAGTTATATAGCCTGGGCGTCTGCTCCAGCGCAATGGCAGAAATGACATCCGCAAAGAGCAGGAGCGCCGTGAAGAACTTCATGGCCGCCTGGTCAGAATTGTAAGGGTAGGGTTGGCCGTCCGGCGAGAAACCCAGTGTGGGCATCTGTGATGCCGCCCCTAGCTGCATCGTTATCGCGTGCCAGCAGTAGTGCTTCGCATCCCCCTCGCCGCTCGAGCCGTGGTGCTCCATAATCTGCTCGAACATGACGAAAGCTCCGTCCAGGTGCACCATCCAGCTCTCGACACACGCCACCCTGCGCGTCACGGCGGCCTCGAAGACGACGAGCTGGACGATGCTCTCCATTATGCGCGCGCTTTCGACCAGGTCTGACCCGACTCCCTTCTGATTCACCACCGCGACGTCCTGCTGCAGCTCCTTGAGGGTGAGCTCGTGCTGCTTCTCCAGCTCGGAGCGGTTGTGCTCGCGACAGAGCTCGTGCCCTGATGTCAGGTTGTCGGTCGCGACTGCGAAGCAGTAGGTCGCCAGTGACAAGGCTGAGTGCAGGAGGGTCCTCTTCCGCATGAGCAGGATGAGGAGCCACCCTCGGCCGGACTGTAGTAAGGGCGGCCGGTAGAAAGGAAAGAGGAAAGGGAAGACATAGTCGAGGTAATTTGTAAGGAGGGTGAGCTCACGCTCGCCGAGGCTGTTGTAGGCCACTGAACTCGCAGAGGTCGCTGATGAGATGCCTGGCGCTGTTGCAGTAGGAGCGAAATGATGTCCCTGGATGTACATGCCGTCCACAGCAGACAAAGCGCCCGGTTCGGAGGTCGTCGACGGAGGGGTATTATTACTTGTTCCATCAGATGAGGAATTCTGCGGTGAGTCCCATGAGCTGCTCGCCGATGAGGCACCCTTGTCCGCCCCGGTGTGGGCTGCTCTGCTGTTATCATCGTGACGGCTGGTGAAGGTCGAGTCCGAAATGGTGTCGACCATGCTTAACTCCTCGATACCGGGCTCGATCCCGGTCAGATATTTCCTTTCCCTTCTCCAGGCCGCCTTCTTCTTCACCTCCGCTTTCACCTCATCAGCTTTCTGGGCCTGCCTCTCCCCACCGTCCATCCACTCCGGCTTCTCATCGCTGTAGAGGCACGATATCTCCAGTGAGTCACATGCTGCGCAGCGGGGACTAGCCTCGTCACACTTCTTCCGCCGGAGACGGCAGGTCCAGCAGCCGTCTGAGCTACGAGCTGACGGCTTGGTGGTCATGATGCGTGAGTGGTCCTCACAGACCAGGTCCGAGATGGTCACTACGTCGTGGGAGGATTAGAACAAGCTCAAGAAGAGAGTCGCAAAATGTAGGGTAAGCGCCGAGGCAACGCGGTCTTGGTAAACCGGGCTGTGCCAGGAAAGCGCCACGGCACCGATGGCGCAACCGGAAGCGTCGCCGCTGAGTCTCGCAAGAATCGTAAGCGAGTCCCTCGAACCGGACTTATTTCTTCTGAGGCGGCACGGACTCTGCCATGCGATATGAAATGAATCTCAGATTCGATCTGACTTGATGCGATGGTGGAGCTGGAGCTCACGAAGGGTTGAATGAATGGTTGGTCAGCAGCTTTGTCGTCCTGGTCAGGCATCCCTCCTCTTGGGCCTCGATGCGGTGTAGTGCGGTGCGATGAGTCAGCATCAACCCCCCCAACCATAACAGCTCCTCGGCCAAGTGATAGATGGGGACCATCACGACTTGGGTCAATTTTATTCAGATCACGAAATGACCCACGGTTCAAATTGGATGATAGTAACAGTTTCGCAGCCCACCGGCGCCAAGGTTCAAAGAACGCATGCAGCCCCAGACCGAGAAGAAGCAGACTAATATAGCATACCGAACATACAGGGGGCAGCAGTGCGCCATCGCACCCCGATTTTATACATGTTGGCCCTCCACTGACAGCCCATCGCACTCCTCTTTTCATGCCTATATGCATACGCGCGAGCCTAGTCGACCACATTGCTTCAAGAGCAGCAAATAGTCGGCTCCTCTGCCGCGCTCGTGTTCGACCTCGAACCCTCCCACAGCGTCTCCCATGAGAATATGAAGGCGCCAAAGTAGGCACCGACGATAATAGATATTATTATGTATCCGTTATAATTCATCGCCAGCCTGTGATATGGGTCAAGCACTCGTCAGTATTTTCTGTATCCTCGGGCCTTTCGCGGCATCATCGCAGGCTAGGTACGCCACTCACATCATGATGAAGTACGCGACAGTAAACTGTGCCGCATGCAACAGCGCCCTGATCATCTGCTGCCACACGTTGGGTCGGAACGGCGCAGAACACCCTTGCTCCCCGCTCGTGACAACACTTATCCCCCCAGCAGCAGCAGTGGCGGCGGCAGCAGCTCCCCGGGCAGCCTTCGTAGCCAAGCCCGGCTTCTCCCTGACGCCGGCGGTGGCGTCGCCACCACCCACACCTCCAACCCACTCGGGCCCGATCACGGCCGTGGTGCTGGACTTCCTAGACCCGTTGCAGCACTCGGCCGGTGCCGTAACAGGGGCCGGCAGCGTTTGCTGGTTCGCGTCCGCCGGGGCCGTCGGCGAGACTTGATGGTACCGCGCCTCGGCGGCCTCCCTGTGCTTCTGGATGAGGTAGCGGTCGAACTGCTTCGTACTTCGGCGGAGGGCTTCGAGGGCCATGACGAGGAAGATGACGCCGAAGCAGGTGCCCACCATCGCCCCCGAGGAGGCGATCTGCCATTCTGGTGTGATGAAGCACGCGCCGACCGTGTGCCAGTTCCAGAGCATCTGCAAAGAAGGGTTTATACGTCAGCCGGTCGTTCAATCGCTGGTACTGAAGCGTATTAAAGTAGCACGGATTGACCGCTGCCCGTCGTGATCGGACAGGGCTAAGTAAGGCACGCACCTGTATCTCGCAGACTCTTCCAGCACTGCCCACAACGCTACTCATACTCATTCCCATCGAGCCCATACCGGTAGACATTGCTGCAGCCGTAGTAGTGGTCGTGCTAATCGTCGCACTCGTTGCCGTCGATGAGACAGACATCGCCGTCGCGCTCGTCGAAGTAGTCAGTGTCGTTGCCGTTGAGCTCATCGTCATGCCGGACATGCCTGACGTCGTCCCCATGTCCATGCCTGACATATCCATGTTGAGTCTTCTGCTGGAGTTTCGAAATGAATGGAAGGTCGTCTTGAGGTGATGGGAGTTCTGGCTCGCAGGCTGTCATCCAGCACGGCGGGCGGAATCAGTGTTAAAAGCGGAGAGCAGGTCGGACTGAACTGCGAGCGGGCCCGTCTGGCGGGCTCTGGTCCCTTCAGACAAAGGCAGAAGATCGCTTCCTCCCCTCGATCATGCGTAGAAAGGACGTTTTGGACTGGTCCCGACGAAAACACGGAGTTCTAAAAATGGACTGAGACAAAAGAGCCAGAAGCGGGAGCGGGCGAGGAAAGACTTTGTCGGTGGTTGGGCATACAGGTCGAGATCCAAGATCACGAACAGTCTAGCACGGTAGACTGCTTTCCGTGGCCTTCCTGCTTGTGCACAGAAATAGCAAGGGGTAATTGGTTCCAAACTTGAAGTGTAAAATGGCAGGGTCGACCGTCTCTGGTTGAGGCAGGAAGGACTCGGTCGGCGGTCTGGCAAGAAGATGCAACATTCCCGTCTGCAAGGCCCACGGTGCCCAGCATTTTCCACAACAAAGCCACATTGGAATCGCAGTTGAAATGTCCAAGTCAACACGGCTCACATCTTGCCACCCTTCCCCGTACCTCGTCCCAACAGATGAAGTAGTAAAAATTGGTATGTATCATTTCTGCTGTCTATCGTCGTCAGATGCCCGGCGACACCAAGTACAGAGAATGCAGAAACACCTACTTGGCCCTACACTCCTGCGTAGAGGTCCTTTGTGCTTTTGCCCACGTAACGTGTCGTGGGTATTCCCGCATGCACTCGTGCCGCGGACAATATAAAATCAACAATTCAAACCCAAACGCCATTCCCAGCTGCACCGAATCCCAGTAGCAACGGTTCTCCGACTGGACAGTATAACGCACAAAACCAAAGGCCCGCAAAAAACAGCGTGGTTAGACCGGTCGGCAACTACGCCTTGGCCTTGTCGCCCTGCAGGGCATACAGCTCCCTCCTGGCGCCCGAGGCGTCGCAGCTCGAGAACTTCCAGTAGTTCCCGTTGATCCACCCGCCGATGTTGATCAGCCCCCACTTGATAGGCGCAGGGATGGGCGGCCAGTTCGCCCACTGGCCCTCCTCGAACTGGGTGGACCGGTCCAGGTTCAGCAGGAAGAACGGGACCACGTCCGTCGTGCCCGCCTTGGTGACCGTGTTCTTGCCCCAGACCTTGAAGGTGTTGGACGCCTCGGCGGCACGGGGTGTGTCCGGGGCGGGGGCGTTCGGGTGTTCGGCCAGGCTCGCGATCGTCTTGATCTCGGAGTGGAAGTGGTTCTCGAAGTTGGCAGCGAAGCCGTCCATGATGCGCACGAGCTCGGTTGGGTCGAAGGATTGTGGGTTGGGCTGGACAGAGAGTAGGTATTTGTTGAACTCGGCGAGGCCGGGGAGGAAGGACTCTGCGGATGGTGACTGTCAGTGTGCTATGCTTTGCTCTTCTCCTGGCTGGCACGTTGTGGGCAGCCTCCAGCCCAGGCATTGATTTCCGACGTACCGTGCTCCTTGTGTGTCTCTTCAAAGACGGTCTTGTCTTCGAGAAGCTCCTCGATCTTGGTGAACAGGGAATCCTCCTCGTCATCGTGGTGCGACTTGACGAACTTAAACCAAGTCAAAGCATATCCGATGAAGTCGGCCTTGTCCGCGTCCTGGACATGTGGTGCTTGCAGGTAGATGCTGTTGTACCCTCTAAAGATGGAGTTGTGCAGCAGCGCCATATGCGTTGCACCTGTACTGAAGAGGTCCGTCTGTGATGATGCGCGGCAGTGCGTGTCAGCCGTCTTGTCTCTATGGCCTTGGGGGGACACGCAGTCACGCAGTCCCGAAACGGTGAGGTGGGTGCGCCATACCTTCTTGGACTCGTACTGGGGAGTCGCAACAAGCTTCATGGGCTGATCAGCCCAGGGCTTGGATCCGGAAGCTGGGGCTGTGGTCATCATGAATGGTGATCGAGACACAAAGACGCCGAATAGCAGTGTGGCAAGTCCGAGGAAAAGGGTCAATGGAGAAGGCATGCTGGCGGTCCAAGGAGTGATATTTGGAATGCGGCTGCCCTCCAGGAGTCTGCCGATATTATGTATGCTTTCCTCGAGCGTATCGGCTGCTTCCTGCGCGTCTGCCGACTTGCTGCAGAGAGCTACTGGCTGCTGTTTGAGGAGGGACAAGAATGGCACCATCAGGGCCGTCGTATGATCGGTCACCCCTCGCCTCGGCCCATGCTGCTTAGCAAGCTCCGATCTGGTCTGCTCGCCATTTCCCCTTGGAAGGCTGGAGCTGCTGTCACCTGTCAAAGGTCAGTGCTTCAGGTGCTCCAGGCACAACTAGAGGTGCTAAACAAGCTCCGCTGTTGGTAATTCTTAGCGTCCCATTGGGCCCTGCACGTCGCAGCAGGGATGTGAGCTTCGGGTGTCCCCACTTGTTCCCGGGGAAGCCGCCGATCGTCTTCGGGGCTTACAGGCCTTTTTTCGGTCGAGAGTCAAATTCGGCCGTCCGTTTGATAACCATTGGATAAGAAGCGCCAGTCGTCCGAGCCCGATAATGGAGGTGTCGGGTTGTGCACGACAACCGAGTACGCGTATCTACAATTAGTAGGTAGCCAGCCAGATTGGTGCAGCAGAGTCGCCATTCTCCATGTCCCCAGATTACTAAACAATGTTCAATACAGGATAGAGTGGAGTGTCAATTTCGTCCGTCACGGCCTGGGCTGGGCCTCCATAGAGTAAAATTCGCATCTCACCTAACCAATCTTTCGCTTCCTCGATCCACCAGCGCGGGCGAGTCACCGTGTAGGTCTCAAGGACCTCCCTCGTTCATGATCGTGCCTCATATATACCCATCGCATGTGCAGCTCACGCTTATTGTCTCCTGTCAGTCCTGTCATAAAGCCGGCACCAACAAGCAAGAACTGTCTATGGAACCACAAGCCACATCTCCGGATTTCTCAAGTCATGTCCCACACGGAACGGCTCGTGGCAGCCGTCACACCGCCCACGGTACCACCAAAGTACACAGTATCAAATATGCCCTTGTTAGCACTAGCACAGCTACCAGCACGCTCAGGAGTGTCTCTTTGCTATCCCGAAACTGTGTTCGAAGAGTGGTTTTGCATAGTCCAGGAGCGTCTTGGCGTCTGCCTCCTATCCAATTCCCGTCGATTTGGCACCCATGGTTGGTAGGGTCGCCACAAATTGGGCATAGCCGCGAAAGGAAAGACCCTCCTTGAGCGGGTCACATAGGTGAGGTGGGTGTCATTGTCAAGCTTCATGAGCAAGGAGCGTACTTGCCCTGTCCATGTCTATGTCGAGCTTGAGCGTAGGCGGAAAGCGAAGATCGGCTGTTCTGAGAAGATTCTGTTTCAACAGGGCTTGCAATGTCTTCATTCCTTCGACATTGAATCGTGATTTGGTACAGCCTTCATTACCACCTTGTTGGTCTGGGGCTGTTGGCTCAGGTAGATCAGCCCCGAGGACTGCGAACACCTTCGCTGGTCACACAACATACACTGTTGGATGCATGTTGGTCCTTGCTGAGTCAATGCCCAAAATCAAAGGTTCCATCCTCGGCTCCCCACAACACAGCTCTGAAATGGCATGATGCGTGGGAGATGGAGCCACCCACTCCAGACATAGTAAAACCAACGCATGCATTCAACTCGCGTTTTCCGTGTCCCTGACTTGAATATAGACTCTTTGCTCGTATATATATCTAGACTCTGAAACATTTTGTACTCACGAGATGCGACAAAAAATTATTGGTACTGGGGTTGTTCTTTGCAACAATCTACTCCTAGACTTTTGGGAGGTGCAACGCAGTGCTGTCACTCTGAGCCAACCTTGGCAGCCCGGACTTTGGTGCTGCAACAGTCAGAATTATATCAAATCTTTTCTCAAATCGATACTATTGAGCCTCTTCATTGTCGACAGGTCTTGTAATATGATAGTAGTAAGAGTCACTTAGCTTGGGCACTGCAGGCGAGCAATATTATACAACCTGCTCAAAACTCCGTCTCAAGTGCGCGGCCATTCGACCCATGCACCATCACCAAACTGAAGCAAGTTTGCTGAACATGCCTAAGCATACAGGCGTTGATAAGTATACCTTGAGATACTTAGCTTGGAAACCAGTTAGCTCAACTTCCAAAGGTGGTTTCTGACTTTTCAGGTTAAGAAGCAGCCCCAAAGAATTGTCAGTGGGGAAAGTGGCACAAGGCTATGAATGGTGGAACTACGCAGGCATGACTCCACGAAACTAGAAGAAGTGCGGAGGTCGCATCCTTGGTAGACAACATCAAGGAACCCCGCTCTGCAAATCGCTCGTGGATGAGAACACTTCAAACTACAGTATCATGGCGCACACAGGTAGGTTGGAGAGCGACGCGATGAGACGATGGAGGCCTCTGTGCGTCTCTGAAGGTGTCTGATCGACGATGGCACGCGTTCGACAGTTGACTTTTATTAATTTCTGGCCGGCGCTCCAGTGTTTGCTTGGGCTCCAGTAAGTGGACTCCGGAAGAAGAAGGCATCCCGATCTTTACGTCTTCGTTGTATCACACCGATTCGCGACTGCAGCTCACAATGGCACTTTTCGTTTCTTCTTTTTTGCTTTCTTCACGCATCATCGTCACACGCAGTCACTGTCACGCTTCATCACAGCTCACGCTCGCACAGACAAACAAACAAAACAAACAAAATCAGACGACCCTGAGAACGACGAAGGTGGCCGTCACCCCGCAACCCTTCCTGTAGTCCCCGGACTCGGCGCTCAGCACCTTGGCCTTGCCGCCGGCCTCGAGCCCGGCCACCTCGGCCTTGAAGCCCTGGCTCTCCCAGATGTCGTCGAGCACGGTGGCGACGACGACGCCCTCGCGCTTGGTGACGCGGACGAGCTCGCGCAGCGCCTCGGGCCCCACGTGCGTGTGCGTGAAGGTGCCGACGCACACGACGACGTCATACTTGCCGTCCTCGACCTCGAGCGGCTTGTTGAGGTCCGTCGTCTGCAGCGCCTCGTACGCCCCGGACTGCCGGGCCACGGCGAGCATCCCGGGGCTCAGGTCCCGCCCGTCGATGTGCTTGGCCCCGAGCCGCGCCAGCTCGACGCCCGCCAGCCCCGTCCCGCACCCGGCGTCCAGGAGACGCAGCTCCGGGCTGATGGTGGGCGTGCCCAGGGCCTTGGCGACCAGGCGCGCGACGGCCGCTGGGCCGACGTAGTTCTGGGACGGGTCACGCAGGTCAGAGTCATAGGTGGCCGCCCAAGCGTCGTACACGTCCTGCGCCTCAGCGGCGTTCTTGAGGACGTAGGAGCGGGTGAGGTGGGGGTTGTTGGCTGTGTTGGTGGTGACGGACATGGTGGATTGGGTCAACGGATGATGGCTAAGTGTGTGTGGGCTTTGGGGGTCTGGAAACGACAGAGTGTCTTTGTGTGTGTGTGAGGTATGCTTGGGCCTGGGTTGAGGTGGATGACGGAGGTGCAGAATCATTCCTCAGCCTCTCGATCGACCGCGCGGACGACGGGCTTTAAATATTCAGCTCAACACCAAGCAACACGACGCCCCGGATCACAATGACAGATGCCGACGACATCGAAGGCTCGGCATGTCCAAGATCAGCACTACGGTTCCCACGGGTGCATGAGGCGCTCGCATTCATTGTCAACAATTGGCTGCCGAGGGAATAGCTTGGATGCTCAAACCTTTAGGTACATGGTGTACCATGTCGAGAACCCACCTTGGTGTCGCTGGGCCATACAGCAGCCGCACAGGCTTCACTTCGGAACTTGGTGACTGGGAGTCCGCAGGCGATGTGACGCACCTGGGGAAGCTCAGTCCCTGCACCCATATGGCGCAATCGTTCGCATGTTACGAACTACATGCCAGCTGGCAAACTGCAGTTCTCTGTCAAGACTGCGTAGGGCGGGTTCTACACGTTTGTTAGCAGAGTGGGATCGTCCCTGGCAGAAAGCAGTACTGTCTAACTGACCTTTTTCAGCTCAGGAAATAAAGCTTTAATGCTTAATTTACATTAAATTTCATTTTGATTTTCAAATGAATTTTAAAATAATAGCTTAAAAATAAAGTATAAGTTTTTTAAAAATAAAATAAAAATAAATAAAAAATAATTATTTAATACTTTTTAAAATAAATAAATAAAGTTATAAAACCCCTTCTTTTTTAAATTTTTTAGGGTTTTTAAATTCTTTATTATTATTTTGTGCTAAGCCCGATTAGGCCTAGTGGGATGCGAGGAGGCAACTGGTACCTGCATTCAATATGGAAGACTGAGGCGGACCTTCTAGTAGGCACCGATCATGTCGATCTGCACAAATGTTCAAGCACAGCCTGGAGGTCACACATTGCAATGATCCCGGGTGAGCGTGGCTTAGAACGCGACTCCTTCCCCGCTATCCTCAACTTAGTCCCGACGGTTAAGCCCTCATCATGGTCAGGCAAGCGATCTAAGTCGTCGAAACTAAACCGCGCACCCTGGGGCTTGCCTGTCGCCGTCGCCCCTTTGGGCTAGAGAGGATGCACTCTCGCTCCTCAATCCTGCTAGGACACAACCCTTGACGTCAGGATTATACTCGAGCCTCTGTCTCTCCTTGTCTCCTTGTCTCCTTGTAGCATAAACGGGCCGTGAGAAGAGGAGGGGACTGTGTGCTCGCACCGGAACGGGCGGGTACCTTCTACTGCCTCGTTGCTGGCTGACCGGGCCACTTCCGACTCGGGGGGGGGGGGGTTGGGCATGTGCAGTTATTTATGTGCCCACATGCATGCGACCTGTCTGCCCGTGTCCTCTGCATGTCGCCGTATGTGACTATCATATGATTTGTGCTGGGATCGAAGCCCTTGGCGCCCAAAATGCCGCGGGGAAAAGGTGGCCCCGAATGTGTTGGCGTGTTCCGCCGTGGGTAACCGGCTCTGACAGGTCGGTACGGTGCCGCTCGAGGACGGTCGGGTGGGGTCAGGAGGTGGGGACCGGAATCCTGCAGCGCCCGTACCGTTCGGGTGAGAAGCGCCGAACGCTCGGTGCTTCAAGGAGAGGAGAAGTGGTCCCCGCTTGGAGGACGCTGAGAATTCCTATTAATTCGTGGAAACTGAACGTCACGCACTTGAATGCGACTCAAGATAATTCTGTAATTGCTTGCGAAACAATTACCTTTTCTGCGAATGGCGACGACGCTGGCATCCTCCCGGCCCTTGGGGCCTTGGGGGGGCCTCCTCCTGTGACTTTCAAGCTCCGCGGATGATCGCGACTCTGCAGGGAAATACGCGACTGCACCACATCTTTTGGGCCTGGCCTATGGTACCGCGAACAGCTGCATGAGATCGACGCAGAGTGACGTAAAGAGCAATTTCAAGGGCTTGGATTCTCGATGAAAAGGGGCCTAAGCAAGCATTGCTATATTGAAGGAGGCAAGAGGCCATCTGGCGGTTACTGGTCCTTCCCCGCAGGGCGCGTGGGCGGATTTTCACAAGGCGGCGTGGGATCGAAAACAATTTGTGTCGCTATTACTAAATTCTCCAGTTGTGGACTCAGCGAATACTCGCACCTGGCTTCGGCATCTGTCATGGCTGCTCTGAAACTTTAATACAGCGGTTGGACTCTGCAGTTTCCACAGGTTGAGTAAAGACCGATTGGCGGGCTGGTCGTGTCCTGTCATTTATTTGTCGAGTGATCCTTACATGCGCTGTGTACCAACGTCTTCTACCCACCCAGCCGTCCCGTGGCCTAGAACCCGTCGACCTGCACCCGCGCCTATATGATGTAGGGAACAAGTGTGACGGTAGCCCTCAGTCATCCCATGCCCGATGCTGCGTTGGTGAGGGGTACCAGGTTCTGGCTATTTCCTGCAATCAATATCGGTTCACAGCATGCAATTGTCGGCGTTGAATTTCCCCGGACAATTGCCGCGGAAACCTGGACGAGCCGCCAGGTATTCCAGCTGTTTCCAGTCGCGCCGTGAACCTTCACAACGGTATCGGGTCATGTGAAAGCATTCTTGACATTTGGAATATGTTCTTCCCAGTTGCCCGTGGCACAGCAAGTAGTAACTCTATGCTTGAGCAGAATTACCTAGCTTTGAACTATTTCACCGAATCCAGCGGCTGTGGCGGCCCGAAACCCCCTTGCTTCTAGCCACAGGTGCTTAGTGCAAATGCTTGAGGCAACTCTCCTCGAGGAACAACATACCATGCGATCTTTACTGCACAACGAGAATTGGCTTGCTGGAGGGTGGCCGGCTGCAGTAGGTAATACATGGTGGAAGCCTAGTCAGATTCAAGGGCGGGTGCACTTGTAGTGGGCTCTCATATTCACAGAAATTTCTTGATGATTTCTTCTCTCGTCAAAAGTGGGATCAAACCACATTAGAAGAGGGGTTTCAATAACATTGGATGAATTTATTCTAGAAAAAGCTAGTTAAGATGAGAGCTTGGTTGACATGACCGGCAGGGCCACATGTCGAATGGGTTGTCATGCCCAGATATCTCTTGAATTTCTACCCTGCTGGTGATGGATGAAACATATGCATTGTTCTATGCCTATGAAAAGTTATGATGCTGTTCCATTGATACTATATCCTGGGGGACGCAAGATGGCAACTGCCTCCTAATCCCTTGAGAACATTTATAAACTGCTTGATGTCTCAACTTTTAAGCTTGCGTTCTTATAACACACTTCATCTTCCGGACCTAATTTGCAAGTCTTAAATGTTGCTTCCAGATTTCCAAAGTTACTTCCTTCTGGTTGCTGGTCCAGCTCTGCAGCGGCTTTCCGTTCTGCAGCAGCTTTCCGTTCTGCAGCAGCTTTCCGCCGTTCGTCACGCATTTCAAATTCCCATAATGGAAAGACTTCAAACTGGGTATGACTTAGGTGCTTAGCTCATGAGATGACGGAGTTCTCATCGCACCTGGGGGATCATGCTCACCTCCCGTATCTTCCTTGGTGCCCATATCTCATACATCTTCTTCATCTTTCCATCGACACCACGCGCCTCCTCTCCGAAGTACCGGTTGACATGGAATCCCCCGATTCCGAAGTGCAGACTCAGCCAGGCCTTGAGGTGATAGGGGTTTGTTTTCTCGGACAACCAGTCCGAGAGTATTGTTGAGGTTGAGGTTTCGGGCATTTGGTGTGGGTCGGTGGACAACCATTCGCATTTACGGATAAGACTCGAGAGTTCACTACTGTGGGCTTGGGGCCGGCTGATTCCTTTTGACTGCTTTCCGATAGGAAGCAGACGTCGAGGTCGCGATTGTGCAGACAAGGCCGATGGCCTGTGTCCTACTGAAGCAGTCAAGTAAGTATATAGGTAGCAGCTTCCTGTGACTGACATGGGGAGTGAGCAACGAAGCCTTATGACAGTGTGTGTCCGAGCACTGGAGTCTGTCATGTGCAGACTCGGGAGAAACACACAATCTTCCGCGGAAAGAGTTTGTTCTAGAGCATCACAAAGGACTAAAATGAAGAATAGGATATGATCTCACTCTCAAATTCGCTGTCATTTGGTTCTTCCGTTGACTTTGATCGCCCGGGTTGACCCGTCTTTCGTTCCTGCCGAAATCCCAAGATTGGCACATGTACTCAACGAGCTCTCAGCTGGGGCTGCGGATTTCATAGCGGGATGTTTGCAACAGCTGCTTCCACCTTTCTGTCCCTTGCTGGCGTCTATGCAATCATGTTGTGCCGGGCACCCTTGGCGCAAGTTCTAGGATTGGTTTCGCTTCGAGTCCCCAAAACTGAAGACCCGGTACGTATTGTCCACATCTCGAGAAGCATCTTTGAGGGAGTCGATGTCTTCCTGTGGAAATGTCAGCGACCAAGGCTTGCGTGCTTTGAGTGGTGGTACTTTACCTGGCTGAGTGAATCTGGTGACCAAAGTTGATACATGGCGTGCCCGATCAAGCTCAGTCCGTAACCGTCACGGCGGAATCGCCCATCTAGGAACATCTTAAGGAGAATGGGATTGATCTCCTGGCTCGAGAAATACTAGACTTCCCATCCTAGGCGATAGTATCGGTCGCCGTCCAGATGCACGCCAGCTGTACGCTCGATCTGATTGTCTTCAGCTTCAAGTGAGGAAAGCGAGCTCGCCGCACGACTGTGCTTAGACATGCTGCCGTCTTCGAGGGTTCGGGGGCCGTGATGAGAGTTGTTGATAGGAGTATAGGTGTGCGCCGATGTGGTCTCATGATAGTGGATGGATTTGCCGAGCGGTCGATGTGTTTGTCCAGGAAAGATTGAGTGTGCAGAGAAGGCGCAAATCCCCACAACTTTACGAAAACACGTACACGCAAACATTTAAAAAATCCTGAACTCAAACTCGGGGATTTAGGCATCACTGAAGCTCAGCAGGGGCTTCAGGCCTTCCTGAGAATTCACTCGCCGTTTGGAGCCCATTATCTTAGACCATCCACAGTCGTTTGTGACGCAGGTCATCAACAATATGGGGACAGGTGATTCACTGCTTCGGTGTATGATGGCTTGCAAATTCGACGTCATTTATTTCACCCAGTTCAACAAATTAAAGATGCTAGTTCTGTATGCGTGTGTGGGCAACTGAGCAGCATCACTCCCTAATCCTCGGAAGTCTCATTCAGCCAGCACCCAGTCTGCTATTCCCTTGGCGTGCAGCTCCATGGTGTCCAGAAGAGGTACTGCAACATCCTCAGCCCTCACGATAAACTGTAACTCTGTGCAGGCCAGAAGCACAACCTGGGCCCCATTTTTGATCAGCCCGTCTACAACAGCGGCAGTCCTCGCCCTCGTTTCGTCTCGGAAGATCCCAGCACTGAGCTCCTCGAATATGGCCTTGTTCAATGCTATCATCTCCTCTTGCTCCGGGATCAGCACCTCCACCCCAGCCTTCTCGCTCAGGCGACCCTTGATGAAGTCGTCCTCCATGACGGTTTTCGTTGCGAGCAAGCCGATCTTCGAGAGGCCTCTCTTCTTGATCTCATCCGCCGCAGCGTCGGCGATGTGTATCAAGGGCAAGCCTGCCCCGGCTTCTACTCGCTCCGCGACCTTGTGTCCGATGTTGCAGCCGATGGCGAGACCCTGCGCGCCCGCCGACTTGAGGCCCTTGGAAGCGGCGATGAGCTTGTCCGCCGCCGCATCCCAGTTCCCGGCGGTGAAGAGCGCGGAAGTCTCTGCGTGGTTGAATGAGTGCATTACCATTGAAGCTGAGGCTGCGCCCCCTAGTTTTTGCTGGACATGGCCGTTGATGGAGGTGTAGTAGAGGGCTGTCGAGTGGTAGCTCATGCCACCAAGGAGGCCTATTGTCTTCATGTTGTCTGGTGATTGGTATGCTTTCACGTATTGAGAATATGACGATGACTGAACTGCAAGAATGAAAGGAAAGGAAAGAAAGAAAGCAAATAGACAAAATTGCAGGCCGTGGAATCCGCCGAGGACTCTCGAGTGTGGTCTGGATGAGTCAACCCGTGCTCAAGTGAGGGGACAACGTCAACTGGCAGCAAACTGAAGTGGGGCTTGATGACCTAAAGGGCGTGTGCATCGCAATTGAGTAACACCAGAACGGAAATTGGCTCACGTGTGAATTTGTTTATTTATTCATTTATTGAGGCTTGGTTGTGATCCGACTGGCCACGATTGCGACGATTTATGACATGGTGAATACTTGGTCTCCAGTAAGGACGTCTCTAACGGTCCCCACTACCACATCTTTTCCCAAGCTCTTCGGAACACATTCATGCCCTGCAAGCGTGCCCTGTTGTTCTCTTCAATTCCACCATCTTCCCAAATCCTGCATTCCTCGTCACACTGCTCTTTTCCACTGAGCAAGTCTGCTTCAGCCGCTGATACGAACTTTGTTCGCTTGACAACCTTCCAGAGGACAAACATGAAAGGTCCAAACGCCACCGCGAAATAGTCCGTGATGAAGCCCTGGTAGTCGAAAGGCACAAAGATGTCAAAGCCGATGAAGAGCAATGTAAAGCACCCGAGGCCACAGGCGAAGTATGCGGCCCCCGGGGTCAGCGGTGCAATGTAGGGCAGTGACGACAGAGGCACCGCATCCGGCTGTGCCATTCTTGCTCTATACCAGCCAATAAAGGTCCACAACATGCCGGTATATGTCGCAATGAGTGCGGTAGTCGTGAGATCGACGAACCAGTAGAAGACGGTGACGGTGTTGTTCGATGATACGAGGAAAGTGATGCAGGTGATCAGAGACACGGCGGTGACACAGTAAATAGGGACGCCTGCTTTTGTGCAGGTAAGCAAGAACCTGGGAGCTTGGCCGTCTGCAGACAGTCAGTCAGTAAGATTTCACGCCTGTGAAGCCTGCGGTGGAATTTTGTGCTAACCTCGTGCAAGACCATACAGGGTTCGAGAGGCCGAATACAGGTAGGCGTTTCCACATGACCTGTTTTGGCAATTAGCATCATTCACCAAAAGCAAGGGTACTGCCGACTCACAATCCAGAGGTAAGGATCAAGAAATTGATGAGACTAGGCAACCCAGTAATGCCCAAGTTCTGGATTCCAATAACCCAGGGAGATGCTGCCGCTCCAGCCGAGGAGTCCTCAATCGCTCCCATGAGGCGAGGGTCCGTTGGGGAGCAGATGATTCCCACAGCAAGGACACCAATGACATAAAATCCCACAAGGCGGTAGAAGATCAACTTTGCTAGGCGAGGAATCGTATGCCGCGGGTTCTGAATCTCTCCAGCAGAGATTGCCAGCATGTCCGGGCCAGCGATCGTGAACCCTGCGTAGATAACGACAGACCTGAGCACAGTGTAAGTACATCCACGTGGCATATTCAATAAGTAGTTATCAAACTCACCACCAACCCAGGAATCTACCAGTGTCTCCTTCGGCATAATATGGGATCATATAATTACCGCCGCCCCAGTTCCTGAAACCATATGCATCCTTCTGAGGGTTCCCACCACACATTGTCACGAGAGTAACCATGACAAGACCGATGAGGAGCAAGACTTTGAGCGAGGCCATTACGAATTCGCTTTCTCCATACCACTTGACGGCGACAACGTTCAAGAAGACACAGATACCCATTGCGAGTGCGATCCATGCGGCGGGATTGATCTCGGTATTCCAGAATTGGATGACTGTGGCCACTGCTGAATACTCCACACAGACCTGGGTGTCTCGATTAGCAATTTGGGTGAGGACAAACGATCAAGCGGGGATCTAATTACCAGCATGGTCCCGGCAAAGCAATATGTCCAACCCATGGCGAACCCCAATGCAGGATCAACAAAGCGAGATGCCAACTCAAATATTGTCCCCCGAATAGGGAGAAAGGCGCACATCTCGGCGACACACAGGTAGCAGGGCCACACGAACAATATGCCCCAGAACAGGTAGCCGAGGACGAGCGACAAGGGGCCTGCTTCCGACAGGACGCTGCCAATACCGACGAAGAGCCCCGTGCCGATACTTCCGCCGATGGCCATAAGCTGCACATGTCGTGGTGAGAGGCCTCGCTGCGTTTCGAACTCGGCCCGTCGCCCGAGGCCGCCACCGGCGACCTTCACATCGCCGAGGTTGGTGTCGGATGTAGCCTGGGCGGAGGAGATGCCCAAAGGCTCCTTGTGGTCTTCTGGGACACCCATTGTGTCGGTCGGTTGTCTAAGCGACTCGGAAAGAGGAATGAACGACAAGCGCTGGTCAGCAGAGAGGGCGAGGCGGGCCACATGGTTCAACATATACTGCACGCACCGCAGGCGATCGACACCGCCTTCCCCGGATGTCGCGTGGTGTCTGCTAGTCAGCCGTCAGCGTAAGGACGCCCGATAAGCAAGATTTGACCCCAGGAAGGGGGAATAGCACTCACGAATTGGGGGTCAGTCCTGAGCTTGGCAACAGACATATCTCCCCCCCTCGGTGGAGACCGCCAAGGGCCGGCAGAGAGATAAGGAGAATGCGGAGGCTGTCAGATCTTGGCTGCCCATATACGGCCTGTCGCCCAATTCGATGACTACCGGGGATTGTTTAAAGCTCAGTACAGCATTATTGCGGCACGTGTCAAACGTCCAGTCCTGGCTAGCCTCCGCCGGATGCGAGGATCTCGGCCACATACCAAGCCCGCCTCTCTCGCATCTACCTGCTTAAATAGGCATTCATAGGCGAGTGCTCACGACAGCAGCTTATGAGCGGGAAAAGCCCTATCTACATGTAATACTATCATCAGGTCAGATATACGTCACTCTATTCCAAACTGTTTTGATATGATCCTACGGAGCGGCATTGGAACAAGCCTGTGCGAGGCCAGATGCAGCCAAGGGAGTCTACGGAAGTAGGCTTCTGGATCTGTCTTCTCTTTTCCGAGTGAAGCTGACGAGTAGTTGTCTATGACATTTCCTCCGCGATATTATTACAAAAGGCACAGCGTTCAAGATAGCGGCTCATAGTGCGCGAAGAGACTGCGCATGGCGATGCCTGGAATCCGACAAGTGACCCGCAGGCACACTCTTCATGACCTTGGCACGAGGCTTGAAATGTAGAGCATGATGCTGAGCTCGGGCAAAATCACAAGGGTCGGTCCCCATACCTAGAACGCCCAAGACCTGTGACGAATCGTGGTCCAAATCCCTTCCAGGGTGGTCGAAACACTGGGAATGCACCAATTTCATCAACTCTGGTCAGGCAGCGCATCTCGGATATATCTATCGAGATGGAGTGAGACCAAGCACCCGTGAAAGCAGCACAACAATCTTACAACCATGTCTCAAGTTAAAGTAGCAGAAAAACTGATTTAAATGCACAACCGATGTTCTAGATTCTATAGCTGTGATATCACTCGCAGCCCCGTAACATGATGCAACCCGCAGAAACACAATTCGTCAAAGTCGTCAACCCATACACAAAATCCACACCTAATCGAAGCTGATTTACAAGAAGACAAGGTGTCCAAAAAAAAAAAGAGAATCCCCAAAACAGTGCAGGCTTCCTATCCTCCTAAAGACGCCTAGCTGACACGGTCCACCTCAGTGACGTTGAACTGCATGGCCAGGCTGTCGGCTCCCTTGTATGTGCCTCCCTGGACCCAGTTGTATATCGAGCCAGACTTGGTGGTGGCGGTGAAGGTGGCGTTTATGTTGATGTCGACCTTGTACTGCATGAAGAAGGCATCGGCGGTGCAGAACTTGCCCGCCGGGCAGGCGAGAGCAAAGGTTGCTGCGCGGGTGGTGGTCGAGCCCACCATCTCAGCATCGTTCTGTGCGCCGACATGTCAGCGAAACTGCGTTTGGTTCCTGGGGGAAAATGCAAAGTATCGAAACTCAAGTTTTTCAAGGGGGTCAAGACTCACGTTTAGTGTCTCGAGCTGCCAGTTGGCCTCCGTCCTGACTGAACCCTCGCTGATCAGGGGGACCCCGACCTTCCCCTCGACCGCGACGCTTCCGCCCACCAAGGCTCGAATCTGTGTGTTAACGGTCCTCGACTCAGTGACAGCGTCCGTGGTCTGGAGGGTGATGGTCTGCGAGACGGAGCTGTTGCGGTTGTCCAGGATCTGCGAGCCAACCGACATCTGGGTCCCGCGGCCCGCGGGCATGATGCTGTTCGCAAACCCCTCGTAGTCGATGTTGGTGATAGAAATGGAATTCAGCTCGTCCAGGAAGTCGACGCCAAAGCTGCCGAAAATCTCCATGGAGTCGCAATTCGTGCCGCGGAGCCGGGCCAGGATCCCGGAGCCGACGGGGATGTCGACCCACGTGGGACCGGTCGAGTCGGGGATCGAGAATATGTCGCCGAGGACTTCAAATTTGTTTCCGGCGTCGGTGTCGAACCTCATCCCCGAGACGTAGATGCTGTCCGCGTCGGTGCGGGCGATTGAGAACTTGGTGATGCGCTCGTTGTCGGCGAATGTGAACTCGGCATCTGCGAGCGATTCGTTGGAGTGCAGCTCTGATGTGTTGCCTGCGTAGCTTGTAGCCTTGATACCGCGCAAGTTGGTAGATCCCCTATTCCAGCACCAATGTCAGTAAATGCTATGACAAGCTGACACTCAAACTAAGTGCCATCGATCGTGGCGTTGTAAGGGCATGACATTGCATCACTTGATATAGTCACCATTGGATTATTTAAGAGCAGCATAATTGTTTTGAAACAACTTACATAAAGACACTACAAGATATGCGTTAGTTATCAGTCACTCAATATTCCGGGCCGGGAGATCTTACTGGATGTTCGTGAAAGGGCCGTTGAGAGTAAAGTCCTCGCATTTTGGGTTCGTGCCCGGCTTTACGTCGCCGTCCAGGAAAGCGAGGAAAGGCCCTTCCTTCGACGTCCCATTCTGACGCTTCAGGAGGGAAGAGTCCGGAGAGACGAGTTGCTCATTCCTGGCGTCGAGCTCATCGATACCGTAGGTCCTGGTCTCAAGCTGAACCCCCTCGTCCTTGAAATAGTCGATGAGCTCTTGAAGCTCCTCCTCTGTCATCTCTGGGATTTCTGTGATGTCTGGCTTGGGGTCCTTGGGAGGGTCAACAACGATTGTCTCGTTGCGTGGGAAGACTCCCGCTGGAGCATTGTCGGCGACGGGAGCTGCCAAGGCAGGTTGGAGCGCAAGTAGCGCGGCTGCGAACGAAAGGATCTTCTTGGTGCACATCTTGATGGAATTCAACGGTTTTCTTTAATGAGTGCAATTGGGTGAAACAGGCCTTCAAAGAGTGATAAGGCCGTGTTAGTCGAATGGTTCGAACAAGAGAATGACTGAGTGGAAACGAAGGACGCAGCTCGTGCTGTTGCGTAGAACTGATGGCTGATGTGTTGATGAACAGATCTAGTCCGCAAATGGTGTGTCGCTTCCCTTTCTTAAGTATTGACATCGCGAGCCTTCAGACTGTCTCTCGGCGTGATCGAAACTCTCCACTACCTGGTGATGAAGGGTGTCACCAGGGCTGAGGCCGCCAAGAACATTCAAATTTAGTATCTGCTCCGCCCAATGTGCCTGCAGGATAAGCTCATAAGGTTGAAGATCACCCCTGTCAAGGTTCTTCAGCCTTGTTGATCTTCCAACGTGTTCCTCTGTCTCCACCTTTGGACGAAAAGGGATTGAAGAGGGTGCTATCCACCAGGGCAAGGTGCAACCTCTTACTGGCTGTCTTGTTGCCTTGTTGCCCGTTTTGGAGCACCATGGTCCCTTGAATCTGCGTTTCGGACGTAGTACTGTTGAATTCCTGGCCCTTGCACCCAAGTAAACAAAGCTATAGTAGTTGGTCTGTGGGTATAGAACTCGCCAGGGGCACAGATCCCAACGTCAGGCGATTTGTGCCGTCGGTAGAAAGTTTGCCAAGGCTGTCACAGAAACAATGGGACCATACAGCTCACCTTGATGCGTCTAAGCTATGTTTTAGTGCAACAGAATAGCAACGGTGCTCTAGCCCTCCCTTGGCAATCAATGCTTCGGCCACTCGCCGGCCACGAACATTCATCTGAACAGCATCTGAGATGACTAGCCTATGCTTTCCTGGATTATGCCTTAGCGTCTGTGCCAGAGTCTAGATGGCCTCACAGCTTGGCAACGAGCTAGGTCCGGGCCATTCCACCACCGCGCGCGCCTACCCATCAATGAGATGCATTTTCTGGTGTTTCAGAACACGATAAATACGGTGGAAGCAAGGGTGGTGATATAACGCGACATATACTGAATCAATTGCTGGTCACGGGGTCCTATACCATGGCAAGCTTGCTTAACTCCCCGGTAACGGTCGCTGGTAGATTTTCCCAGATCTCTGTTCATCCCAGAGAGAGAGAGCGCCAAATTTAGCAAAGACCTTGGTCATGATCCCACCTGGCTACATGCTTGGCCAATCTGGAGAGCATGAAATATATCATGGTCGGACGAGCGCGCTTTTGTTTATATTGAATACGTACCCCGGCTCAAAGTAGAATCTATTCTTGCACAGCGGCCATGCCAAAAATATCAAATTCAGTAGCCGCGTCAGTCATCGGTCTCTTGGAGTTCACAGTCCTCTTGGGGGTCCATCATCCTCCTGGATATCCCTATCTTCTTTGGTTTTCATCGTCTTCGTAATCCCCCTTCTCCTTCCCGCCACTATCGTGAGGGTTGTAGGATGCCTCACCGCTGCTGATGGCTCTAGCCGCGGACCTGGAATCATTGTCTCCCAAAGACTTGGGTGGGGATGGATTCCTACCCAGAGCCACTCTCGAAGTAGCAAGGCCGATACGATTCGCAGGTTTGGCTGCGGACTGTCCTCCACTAGACGACAATATTGAAGCAACAGACCCAATGTCTGCCGGTCCACTGTCATCGTTGGCCTCGCTGTAACCAGTGTTGAGTACGTCGGCACTCCCCACACCAGCAGAGATCATACCCTGCAGCCAAGTCCTCAGCTGTCCATCGTCCCCCTGGCCAGCGAAATCGTAAATCAAGATTGATGATTGGCTCGCTTTCCCTGGGGGAATCTGATTGGCGAGGACTGCTTCGTTGTACGAGGAAGCCTCTGACTCGAACACTACAATGTAGTCGGCCGAATCATAGAGCTCAACATGCTGTGGGTTCGTTCCAGGGTTGAAGATACTCTGGAAAGGGTGATCACCGAATGTGGACTCGGCAGCTTTGACCAGCGATGCTAGGAACGCAACGCTCTCGTTGTCGCCTTCTTCGTTGGGTATCTCGTCATAGAAAATGCCGTCGATCGATATCTTAGGATCTGCGTTCCAAGAGTTCCATTGGGTCACATTGCGGTTGATTTCATCGCCGGAGCTGGTGTCGTAGTTGCAGTGGACGTAGCCGAACAGCTGGACGTTGGAATAGGAGTTCAGCTCGGTCACGCCAGCTTTGTACTCGTCACTGTCTCCTGGGGTCGCGCTTCCAGGACCAGAGTCGGGGTTGATGATGATCTGGAAGATCAGTTGGCTATTCGCCTCGATCGCCTTGTAGACGTCATCCCAAGCCCCAGTTGCCGGCCAGGCATACTAAGTTACTAGGAGTTAGCATTTGAAACAAAATGGACGGGCTTTGTAGGATGAGTCTCCATCATATGACCAGGAAGAAAGGGCTGAGAAGGAACAAATAAAGAAACAGAAATTTGGGGGGGGGGTGGGGTTGGTTAAGTCGATGCCATGAAGCCACTTACGAGTGGAAGAAGTAGGTTGGTAGCAGAAGCGGCTGCTGCAAAGATTTTCAGAAGAAAGAGAGTCTTCATCTTCATGGACTGTGTTGTGTTCTGACTTGTAGTCAACCAGGTCTGAAAATAGAGGACGATGCTCTGTTCAAGTTCTGAGCTTATAAATGTTGAGAATTGTTCAGTTGACTGCATAGATCGCGAGTGGTGGATTCATCGTCAAAGCACCATTCACTAGCTCATGTAGGCCCATGCAAAAATCCATTAACAACTGAACTTGCCAGCAATTAGGTATTGAGATCGTATTCAATGAAAGGGCGCAAACTGTCATTGCCCATGGACAATCTCACATGGGCTTACACATTGAAGAGTTTTTTAAGCAGAAGTGACCAGAGACATAGAGACGATGATGGTTTTACCTTGCTCCGGGCGTCTCCTTTGCTCAAGTGACCGGTCTATGTATTCACTTGTTCTTAAATTGAATCTGCTACCTATCTCCGATATCAACTCAAACGGTGAGTTACGTTCAACCAAGGTACCTGTCTTCCACGCATGTACGCATCTTTTACGACTTCGAGTGGTTCTCTGCCATAACCCGCTCGAGCCTCGCCACAGACTCCTGTACCTCCTGTTCCGTGGGCAAATTCACTATCAACAGATACAGGACATCCTGCTGAAGAATCTTCTTGATGATGCCCTTCTTCCGCTGGCCCTTTGGCCTTCTTGGCTGTCTGGGCCCTCGTGGTGCTCTGCCGCGAGCCATGCGCCGTTGGTCCTTGTACTCTCGCTTCATCGCCCTCCGATCTTGTCTGGCAGCGCGGCGCTCCTGGCGCCTGGCAGCCGGGTTGACATTTCCCCCTGTGAGCAGGGAGATCAGAGACCCGCTGTTAGCAGGATGGTTGGGGTCGCTGAAGCGTGAGGAGAAGGCTGGGCGGGCGTCTGCCGGAACGGCAAGGGATGAGCCTTGGTGTTCTCTCTCCTGATCATGACACTGTTAGCGAGATTGTGACAATTTGTATAACAAGTTGACGTAAACTCACATAAGAAGCCTGAGCTTTTCGGTCTAAGTAGTCTTGAACCCATTTCCCAGCTCCTTTCCATTTCTCCTTCGTGCTCTCGTTCACAGCTTCTTTGCCCTTGCCCTGCTGTTTCAAGTCCGACTCCGCAGCTCGATCCAGTTCCGGAAAGACCAGAGCAGCTGCTTCAGGCAGCTCGATCTCCCCATGCGTTTTGCCGCTCACGAGCCTGATATTCTGCATTCCTTTCTTCATCTTGGACATCTCGGCATCGGGGTTACTGTATTTAGCAACGGTCTGGTTGATGTCCAGCCTCTCCGCAGAGAAAAGCGCCTTGCCCGTTGCATTGGCGAGCTTACTCAGGGGACCACGGGGCTGCTGCCCAGGAACCTCGTCCTTGAATGCCATGACCATGGCATACAAGCCGCGAGGCATGAACAGCTCTTGATTCACCCGGTCGAGAAAGGTATTCCGCCTCGAGCGCGACTGCAGCTCCTTTGCAGTGCCGGCAACGACTTGGACGACCGTGCTAACGATTTGAGAGGCCAACTCTGGAACAAACCCAACTACACCCGCTGCGATGAATATGATGTCGATCCAAGGATCGGACTCAAGGTTTTGATTAGCACAAGGCCAAGCGATGCTTGATTCCAGACAAGGCGCTACTCACCTGGCTGGCTGCAAGCCAATCCTTGAGGAATTTCAGGAAAACTTCTTGGCTCACACCACAGTTGTCCAGGACGGGAGCATATGCCCTGATGAACCCCCGGTCCTTGTTCCGTGGCCGCCTCTGAGGAATTATGACCGGGCATGGGATCCGCTGGGTGGGATGAGGCGGTGGTCCAGCCATACTGAGCAGGTCGCGGATCATTTGCTCTTCTTTCTTGACTTTGCTCTCCTCAGACTCGTTCTCTGCGGCCGCTGGCGTGACCAGGTCTGCCTCGGACTCGGCATACGAAGGAGGCGCAACACGCTCTGCCATGTCGTCTAGCTCCCATGCAGCTTCGTCATCCACCTCGACAATGTCTGAGTCGTCGTCACTCGTCGAGCCATCATCGTCGTCTGGATACCCCGCCTCGGAAGCCTTGGACTGACGCTTTTTCTCGTCTGCATAGTCGGAAACGCGTTCAGCTTTGCCGCTGCGTACGAGCTGATCGGCTGTGGCTTCGTCGGCAACCTCAACGTACTCCGGAGGAGCTTCAGCCGTAGGAATTGGCGCCGATCTAGACGATGAAGCAATCGCGGGACCGGTTGGCTGGTCTTGTGCGGACCTGGAACGAGAGCGTGCACGGTAGTCGCTATTTATCGCTCATGTTAGTAACTGCTGACTTCGGACCTTGGCGAAAGAATTGTATATTCGAGAGTTTTGGCCAAGACGATGGAGCTGGTTGTGTGTTGAAGGTCAAGACGAGTGAAAGAGACTTGTTCCATGCGATTGTGCTGAGCTGAGGTTCCACATACTGTATTGCTTCGCTCGCCATGCCCAGGCCTGAGCCCAGCATCCTCACAATGATACCCATATCGAAACGATCCGTCGTGATGTAACCGTCCTTTCTTCTGCGTCTTGGCGACTGTGAGGTCGATGCCAAGGGAGATCGCTCATAATCTTAGCCTAAGGACGTTGTTGGCCTTTTAAGGAGCCCCTCCCTTTCCTGCAGTGTCAGCCGCAGATCGTAAGCCACCAGGGACATTAATTCACTCTCTGACGTTAGTGCTTACCCTGCACGGTGCTAAATGCACGCCATCTCTGTCCTGGCTGAAGTAGGGCAAGTGGCGCTTCACAACACCGTCGTTCCGAACTCAGAGCACTCACTCGGCTACTCTTTTCCCCAAATGTAGTAAATGTACGCAGAATGGAATTGTTCACTTCTATTGAAAACATGAAGTTGGTCGCTTCTTGAGGGATGTAGACAGCAATGGCCAGATATTGCCACGTGCATCCATCTTGAGGCTGATCGACTCAATCACCCGGATCGACTTCAGGGACGAACGAACCCCGAGTCCCGAGTGATCGCAATGAATGTATGACTATCATCACTATTCTCACAAATACAGGGCTTGGACCGATCTTGCAGCGACAAAAAAGATGCACATGAGTTTGTCAGTTTCAGGTTGCAGCAAGAAAATGATTTTGGTTGTATCGTCACGGTCAGCACTAAAAGCAACCGGACGTTGGGCCTAAGGTTCAGGGTTAGACGTATTTTTGGGTCTTCGACCTTTAAGCATCGTGCATTGTTATGCCAGGCAGCACCCTGCGAAGATCCCGTTGGCAGGCTCTAGCTGTGACTGATTCGTGCTGTTCCAGAGCGCAGGTCTAGAACGCCAACCCCAACTCAAGCTGCCCAGGACCCAGTCATACGGACCGTAACAACGGGGAACAGCATCCATCCTGGCCCGAGCGAGGGTTCAATCCAGGGTCTGGGAAGGCGGCGACTCATGCATGGCTCCAGAAAACACAAAACGCTGTATCTATAATTAAAAGCTTAAAACATCCCCAGCTTACATCGAGACTGAACCGAATATGTCTCTAAGGGTGTGGTCCATCCCGGTAAGACGGGTTGTGGCTTGTAGGCTCTGCGACCCGGCTTACAGTAGTCTCGGACTCGACGCCCACCCAGGTATTCACCACAATGCCGCCGCCGGCGTTGATTATCCTGTCACTTGAGTCGCCATCACTATCTCTCCCGTGTGTTGAGAATATAGTGACATCGTTGCCTTTCTTGCTCATGTCATTCCTTGAGCCATGGATCGTGCCCTTGCGAGCCGTGCCCATCTCGAACGCGTCGTTACCGCTCTGGTTTGGTATGGTTGATTTGGATTGCCCAGAACGTCCGTAAGACATTTCTCCCGTCCAGAATCGTTTTGTGAACAGGGGACGTACTGGAGTGCAAGTCGTCAGTGCAAATGATGGGAAGTGGGCCATTCGCGTCTTGAAAGGGGGCTCACAGATGGGGGCCTGGCCGGCACAAATGGCAACAAAATCCTCCCGGCACGACCAGATAGCCGCTGTTCCGCCATCACCTCCTACCAAGACCATAGACACTCGTAGGATGGCAGCGATCATAACGAAGATGCCGGCTGAGAAGAGGATGACAAGACTTATCTTGCGCTGGATGGTGGTCCTCACAGTCAGGATGGCTGGAGCAGGTATAGCCATGATGCAAAGGTCGGTAAAAATGTTCATGATGAGCGCAGGGAGCATATAAATCTCCGCTTGGGGCTCGCAATTCGCTGTCTATGTCAGCTCTGCAATGAGGCCGGGCGGGCGTCGATCAAGTCCATGATCCGAGGAGATCGTCTTACCTCCCTGATCCGGATACATCGTCCACATCCTATAGTAAGGTCGACAAGAAGCGAACAGTATGCATATGATCGAGATGAAGGTGCAAGAAACAAGAACCAAGCTGGGCTTAATGAACTTGTCGACTCTTAGTCCGTCCACAACTCGCTGATAGAAAAAGAGCATGTTGAACTTGAGAGACCAGATGAAGACAATGTATGTCGCAACGCCAGCACAAAACCATTGAGTAACCCAGATATAGGGTTCAGCATCCTCTTCGGTAATAGTCTTGCGCTGTTCCAGGGACAGCGTATAAAGGTCTGCATGTCGGCCACATATGTCGGCCGCTACTGACATTACAGTGTAGACAACCTATTACCGAGTCAGTAATGATGTGCCTAATTACTAGTAAGAATTGAACAACAGACCCATGAGAACCAAATGATATAGTCATCGGGTTTAAACCCTTCAAACCCAACCATTTTCCATCGAGTGATGCATCTCGCGAAGATCACGACGGACCCTATAACATAGAGCGTCCACATCTCGACCAGAGGATTGTATGTGAACGCCATCTTGATCAACGTGAGGCCTGGCTAGCCTAGTCGCTTCTGAGTGATAGATCCAGTAAACCTGCAAGTACATGAGGCCACGTGGGAACGCCGAACCGGAGAGGAGATTCCATGTGGGAGGGTGCAGAGCCGAGGAATGGCGCGGTTTTAAAGACTGCGACTGTGCAAGTGGATTTCATGATCAGTCACATTGAAAACTTGGCGGGAAAGTTCACAGTCCACCTCCTATTCGAATTACTGTGAGAGTCGCCCCCGGGCAGCCCAGAATGTCTAGGAGTAGTGGGGACAGGGCCACAAAAAAACTGCCACTTGCACGTAATTGTGCCTATGTACGCGTACCTGCCAGGATGCCGAAGACCCTGCTTCTAGACTCGATCATCCACATGCCCAATACGGGAAGCCCTCAATGGTCGGCCCGGCCTTCTTGGCCAAGCTGGCTTTGCTTCGACTATGTGGACCCTTTCTGCGACGGCAAGGGTGCTCGAGGGGCGGAGTATCCGGTATTGTAATCTTGGGCCGCAGAGTAAAGGAGGTCTTGTCCAAGAAATCGTTCTCGTCAAATGCAGCGGAAACATTCCGTGCTCTCTCTCAAGGGGGAAGAGGTGGCCAGACAGCTGCTGAAAGCCGGCATATCACTATCGATCATGATTAATATTTCCGAAAGCGTATCCTTCCTCTGCAATACGATCCCCACCATCGGCAATAGCCGCACGGCCGGCATTAAATTAGGATTTGGAAGCGACTTCTCATTTTGGAAGAAGTGAACAATACAAGGTTCCCAATTCGGACATGGACTACTCCCTGGACTCGTTCATACCATCACGGCGATGTGTTTCAGCCAGGAAGAGCGAGCAGCCGGACCGAAGCACCGAATTGGCGTCTGCAGGCGAAGCTCATCTTACATGAGCCGATCTACCTGCCAACCGTCAAGCAAAGGATCGACAGGTTGCAGCAGGGGCGGGGCGGCCCAACCCCCAAGACTTCGGGACCCACTGGGGACCAATGAGCTGCCCGGGGCGGAAAGACAACTTCGCCGGGCCGGGCTGTGCCACTGGGGAGCGCTCATAGCGGCAGCATCGTGTGGATCGCGGATGGAAGAGGGGTCCTTTGGGGCAAACTCAACTACATGCAGTAAGATCACACGTAAGCGAGGGGTTGTTGGCGACCGGCAGTGAGTCCTGTCTCCACTGCCCCTGGATTCATACGGATCTTGAGGGCATGCTCGCGGGTTTACATAAGAAAACGATTCCCACCCACGAGACAGACTCGAGGAGGCTTCGATACAGACAGCTTCTCCCCTCTGCCCCCCTGTTTTCAAATTCACCTCAACGCCGAGTGATTCCCGCCCCATTGTCCGTCATCATGAGTTCTACCGCCGAGTACAAGATTGACTTCACGGTAAGTTTGTCGGTATACGGATACGAGCACCCAGAGCTGCCTTTTCCCGTTCGGTGCAGTTTAGATGAACCAGCATACTAACGAAATTGCCTAGACTTTCCAAAACGTGATCAACAATAAGCTCACCTCAACGGCAGGGACCAGACATGGCGTAAACCCCAGCACGGAGGAAAAGCTCCCCGAGGTGCCTGTCTCCGGCCAGGAGGAGGTCGACCAGGCCGTGACAGCCGCCAGGGCGGCATTCCCAGCATGGCGTTCCAAGTCCTGGGATGAGCGTAGCGCCCTTGTCCAGAAGCTCGCGGACGCGATCGAGGCAAACCACGATGAGATCCGTGACCTCCTGGTGAACGAGTCGGGCAAGGCATTCTCCACGGCCAACATGGAGATGCAGTTCGCCATCGGGCACCTGCGCGTGACCTCTGGGCTCCGGATACCAGATGAGACCGTCGAGGACACGGCTGAGCGCACGGCAGTGGTCCGGTACCGGCCCCTCGGCGTCGGCTGCGCGATTGTCCCCTGGAACTGGCCCCTGCTCCTGGGGGTGGGCAAGATCGGGCCTGGTGTCATGGCCGGCAACTCGATCATCGTGAAGCCCTCGCCCTTCGCTCCGTACACCCTCATCAAGGTCGCCGAGCTGGCCGCCAGGATCTTCCCTCCCGGCGTCATCCAGGTGCTCAGCGGTGACGAGAGCCTGGGCCCGCGGCTCACGCTGCACCCTGGCATCAACAAGGTCAGCTTCACTGGAAGCACAGCCACCGGCAAGAAGGTGGCGGAGGCCTGTGCGAAGACTGTCAAGAGGCTCACGCTCGAGCTGGGTGGAAACGACGCGGCGATTGTGTGCGATGACGCCGATCTTGCCAAGGTCGTGCCAAAGGTCTGTTCAACTCCAGAAAATGGCCTTGATGAATTCCAAAACTGACCCAGGCAACAGGTTAGCACACTTGCCCTCATCAGTTCCGGCCAGATCTGCATGAACGTCAAGCGGATATGTAAGTACAATTGCTCTCCTGTCGCGTTCCAAATTGCTCCTCACGAGCCTCGACACTTTCATCACAGGCTTTGTGAAGCGCTGACAAAATGCAGATGTCCACGAGAAAATCTATGATGACTTCCTGAAGGCCATGGTGGACTTCATCAGCAACAACCTGAAGTCCGGACCGGCGGCAGACCCCAACACGGGCGTCGGCCCTGTCCAGAACAGCATGCAGTATGCCAAGGTTCTCAACCTGTTCGAGGCGGCCGACAAGGAAGGGTGGAAGATCGCCACCGGCGGCCTCAAGGAGAAGAAGGAGGGCAAGGGCTTCATCCTGCCCCCCACCATCATCGACGACCCGGCCGAGGGCTCGCGCTTCGAGGCCGAGGAGCCCTTCGGACCGATCCTGCCCGTCATGCGGTGGTCCAACGAGGCTGACGTGGTCCGCCGCGCCAACGGGTTCGACTCGGGGCTCGGTGCCTCTGTGTGGAGCAGCGACATTGCCAAGGCGACCAAGATTGCCGACCAGCTGGAGGCCGGTAGCGTGTGGGTGAACACTCACTTCGAGGTTGGGCCGCACATGCCTTTTGGTGGCCACAAGCAGGCTGGTCTGGGGATGGAATGGGGTGTTGTTGGCCTGAAGGGGTGGTGCAACCCTCAGGCATTCTGGACCAGGAAGGACTAAGTTAGCTTGCCTAGGTAGACATAAGTTGACCAATGATCGAACATCTGTCCTCAATGTAATGAAGCATTATTTTGATATGTGATGTTATGACACGCTGTCTAACACTATCAAATTGTCGCCAGGGGTCCTCGATGGCACTTGGCAACATACTCCCACTTGTAACATACCTAGCTACATCTCTTTTACCTTAGCTATATTACCTCCTCTTCGTTGCGTGTAATCAGCTGTCCGTTAGCCAAGCAAGAAGCTGGCTTAGGCTGGCAGAATCCTGAGTACCTATTTTGCTGTCCTATTGTGCTCGACACCTGTTTTGAATTGCACCTGCCCCCACCGCAGGCCGTGCCTGGCGCATAGTTGCACGTCTCAACGCAAGTCGGGCCGAGCGCCGTGCTGGACGAGCAGCGCTGCACATTCTGGCACTGGTACCCTTGGCTGCAGTAGTAGTAGCCCTTTGAATCTACGCTGCAGTCCCTGAAAGTGGCGCTGCGGCCGCGCCCGTAGACACCGCCTCCAGCTGAAAGACCGTCTTCGAGAGGGCTTGAGTCAAATGCAGGGGTCTGGTTGCTCAGAGACGATAAGTAATCCGTCATGTTGAACGGCGATGTTTTTGACGACGGCTCAGGTGATGCCGGGGACTCGCCAGCTGCGGCCTGCGACCCGTTGCTGGAGTATCCCGTTGATCCAGAAACACACAGAGTCGCATTGCTCCAGATGGCGTCGGCAGCGTACTGCCATAGAGCCGCATAGTTGAATATCGTCTTTGGGGTCCAGAATATACGGCAATCTGCTGCCTCGTATGTGAACTGAAGTGGAGTCTCATCATCCTGCCGCACTTGATCCCGCAGATTGACACCCGCGTCGACAATATAGACGTCGTTGGCGGTACTGCGGTTGGGGAGGAAGTTTGCTCCAGGCGAGCCCGCAGATGTAAGAAGGTCCTGCGCAAAGCCGATGTTCGCATCGAGGACCGATAAGCTGTACGACCGCGCTCCGCGGCCTGCTGACACGCCCTGCATTGGTCCTGTTGTTGGGCGTCCTCCGATAGCAACAACTTTGACACCAGCTTGATGGTGCATCATTTCGACGAAAAGAGCGCATGACGAGCCGCAGATACCGTCCGTCAACTAAAAAGAAGGAAGATAACGCTGTCAGCTTACGCGCACACACGTACCAGACACTGAGATGCTTACCAGAATAATATCCTCGGCAGGATATGGAGGGCTCGCCTGCGGAGCTGGACTGTATACGGCAAAGCTGTCGTATTCTTCCCCAATTGCGCTTGATGTGAAGACTTCGCTGGACAGGTTGTATCGTTGCTGAGAAACCATAGTTGTTAGCACAGGCGCAGGATAAGAGGAGTATAACGCTGCTGAACGGGTAAAAGTAGGAACCCTGGATGGACTCACTTTCGCCGTGAAGCTATCTCCGTTGTACTCATTAGAGCCATAGAACTCCGCCCAAGACGTAAAATTAACGTTCGTTTCAGCATTGATCCGGGGAGTCGCGATCCATTCATCAGCTGCGAGCGCCTCATAATCCGGGCTCGATGTCGACAACCCAGCGTAATACTCTGTCAAGGAATTGCCCATGACGTCTGCGGCGTGGTGAGCTCGCATGCGAGACGCACCATAGGGGTCGATGTTGGGGAAAAAGCGCTTGAACACGTCGAAGGCGAGCAACACCTCTCCACCAGTATTTTGTTGGAGATCGATGACTATCTTCTCAACGTTGCCTGACTTGCTCATGTTGATGAACTGGTCCACTGCTGTCTGAGCCGTGGAGAGTGCGTCCCCAAACATGTCAAAGCTTGGTATACTGAGGACCGATGCGGCGGACGTGTTCAATAGATATCCTGGATATTCGTCAGCGTCAAGATAGAAGAAGCCAGGCTGTTTCGCCACACACCTGTGATATAGCCTCCTCCGTAGGTGCCAAGGTCTGGCTGAGCAACATCAGCAGCAGGAGGATACCAGAATTCGCCGCTCCCCCACCCTGTTGGTGTTGATGTACTACTTATGGTGGCTGTGCCTGTCGCCGTCGCCGCCGCCGTCGCGCTGGAAAACGACCCCGTGGCTGATGCGATGCCGTCTGCACCTTCGTCGTCTGAGCTGGGATCGTACGACGCCGGCCAGAATCCCAGGACAAAGAAGTTGTAGAAGTCGCCGCCTGTTGCCAGCGGCCCAGTTGGGCCCTGGCTCCAGTAGACACCCAGGTACTTGTCGGTGATTGTGGTTCCATTCTCAAATGTGAACGAAATGTTGTCCCCGGGATAGAAAAGAGTGTTGCCACTGAAGGAATTGAAGTATCCCTGCACGTCTTGTGCACCACTGAGCATCAACTGATTCCAGTCCGCGTGTGCTTCTGTGCTGCCGTACGAGTTGTTTGTGGCGAATGCGTCGAGGTAAGTTGTCACATCTTGGTCGTTGATGGACTTGACAGCTGAAGGCTGATACGTGGTGAAGGAGTTGCTATTGTAGACATCCGCTGTATTCCATTTAGCTTTCCTTGTTTAATGCAAATGGGTGAGGTCCAGGGATGGCGTACCAGCCAAGTACACTTTGGGAAGCTCGATCCCGTCAGAGGACAATGACACAATGTCATACGGGCTCGCAAACGTGAATGCAGCGAGAATGCCAGCGTTCACATAGAGATGTGCATCGTGGGCTGAGACCAAGAGGAGCTGCAAAGCCACTTCGAATTCGTATTGGTTCTTGAAAGCACCATTGTTGACAGCGTTTTGTAATTCAGACAAGCCAGCAAGTAGGTCTACTGCTGGCTGCTGATAGTCCGCCGGTGGATTCTTCAGATATGCCAGAGTGCTTTGGAATCGAAGGGTGTCGTTCCAATAGGCGATAAATCGAGTGGCAACGGCTGCGTTGAAGGGAACACTTGTCAAACAGTCGTATACAAGACTGGCGTTGAAGACGTCCTGGCCTACCGAGTGTCAGCGTGTACTTGAGAGGGGCGGCGAGTTAGATTTCTGTAGGGCGGTTCATACCACCTAGCCCATTCACAATTTGGCCGCAAGCGGGTTCTGTTAACTGAGGGCGAGCGCTCCTAGCAAGTAGACTCAGGGAGAGTACTGCACTTATCCACTGCGTGAAAGCCATGGTTGCCGAGTTCCAGATGTATTACTGGCTTCAACATCTGATTGCATGACAATTGCGCAGAAGGCTCTGGACTTATATCTCTACGCAATTCACATTTCCATCTGGTTGGGGCTCTCAGCCGCGATCTGGACCCCAAAATAACAACGGGCACGGGTGTGGCACGGGTGTGGGACATGTGCGCATTCTTCCACGTGGGCGGCTTACACAAATAATGTAGACTAATTCCTGGTGCAACCTGACTCGGCAATCTTGTCAGCAAGTGAGAATTTCATTGGAGGGTGATCTTCGGAAAATTTGTTGAAGGATGCACGAGGAGGATTACCAAGCCCTCGAGCTGCAGTGCGTTGCCTGAAGTGTTCAGCCGCAATCTCCACTGCCATCGAGACATCATCAAACCACGGGAATCCTGCAATGCAACACACCATTGGCTACCCTTGACTTTAGCCTCGCTCGGCGACAAGGGACAGTATATATTTTACCCATGCCAAATGCGCTCTTGTTAGTTGCCCGAGCCTGATGCGCTCTTGTTTGAAGTCCGAACACCGGGGCGCTCTCAATAGCATACGTCCAAGACAGCCTGCAAGACACCGGTAACTGCGCAAATGAAAAGAACAGAAACATCAATCTAATTGTTCAATGCTACTGGCCATGTCAAACTCTCAGCAGACACACCGGTACACTCCGTTGCCCGGCCCGAAATGGCTTCGACTCTTGCGGATTCTGTCTATCACGGAAGAGGAGGCTGTCTGCTCACTGGAGGCGTTTGACATGAGCAGACTTCCGAAGTACGATTGTTTGTCCTACACTTGGGGCGATCCGATGTCTCGAGATCTCTACCCCCCTGACGATCTTCAACACGAGATGTCCGCATCTTGCGACAAACAAATTCGGCATGCAGACGGCTCCATCATCAAGGTCACCGAGAACCTAGTCCAAGCATTGAAGCGGCTCGCCGAGTTCGGCTATTCTTCATCGCTCGACAATCCGACTCCGCAGTACCTATGGATTGATGCGATATGTATCAATCAGGGAGACAATGTTGAGAAGGGCTCTCAGGTCGCGATGATGGACGTGATCTACAGTCGTGCCGAAACCGTTGTTGTATGGCTTGGGGAAAAAGACTTCCATACCGCAGGCGCTTTGAAGACGATGAAGGCATTGGCAGAGGTGAACATCAACACGTTCGAGGAGACACCCTATTTTGATGACTACGATGCCTTCACTGCGTACGACACCATGATTGAAGCTGGCAAGACTTTGCAACTGCCAAATATCGAGGCCGGCGAGTGGCGGGATTACGCCGCCTTTCTTCAACGGAAGTGGTTTGAGCGCATTTGGGTCGTACAAGAGAAGGTGTTCGCTAAGAACACGGAGGTTTTCGTGGGCCCTCACAGGCTCTCTTGGGACTACATCATTGAGGCAGCATCCATCCTGAAGCAGAGCGGACTAGCAAACCCGTTACAAGCCCTTTATCTATTCGCCGTGGATGGCTACGATTATTACCGCAACGGGACAGTCTCAAGACTATTCGAAGATCGTCTGAATAATTATCAGATATTTTCAGACATTTCCAAAATTGCAACAGCACCGACAACCCTGGAGACACTTTTATATCACTCGAAAAGACTCAACGCCACTCAGCCGCTAGACCACGTATATGCTATTCTAGGCATCTGGAACTCGATGCGAGATGAGCTCTTGGGAACAAAATGCATTCGGGTTGATTATACGGCATCGGTTGCCGACATTTATGCTGGAGCCACGGTTATGGCAATTCGGGAAAGTGGCAACCTTGGCATCCTCTCCTTGGTGGAGAGCAGACCAAGCACGACAGCCCCTAGCCTCCCCTCATGGGTCCCCGACTACAGCCAAAAAGCTGGAATTCTGCCACTGACGCCGTGGCCTCGGAACGCGTCCACAAAATGGCCTTCGAAAAGATGGAATGCAAGTCGTGGGCTGGCCTTCGGATTCCAACCCGACACAGAAGAGAAGGTCAGCCGCAGGCTCGCCGTCCAGGGCTTCAGACTCGACGTAATCGAAGATCTCGGACCGACATATCAGCAGATTGATCGGGAGTACCAGTGGGCGGATCTACTTCAAGTCCTGCTGAATGGACACATTCAGGGCCAAGTATCAGTCCGGCCGTCGTACTATGAAGGCTTTTGGAGAACGCTCATCAAAGACTCATTCCGCCACCAACCCGCAGGAGAGGACGCTCAAGAAGCATTTGCGGCACTCGTGGTAGACCGAGTACAAGGTTTATGTGCGCAAGTACATGGACTAAAGGAGAGCATCCAGATTTTACAAACCAACAAAGGAGACTTAACCCAGATAAATGAACAGAAAAGTGAGCTGGATGAACTGGAACCGCTCTTGGAAAGAACCAAAAGGCTACTTCAGAAGCTCTCCGAGAGGGTACCGCACATCTCCACATGGTCAAAGCCATGCGAACACTGCGAAGGCGAAAAGAAACATGGTTCTATTATGTTGGAAAGCAGCACTGATGGTGATATGAGCAATGGCGAGAACAGAACTGCTTGCATGTTGAGGGACATCGAGTCAAGCTTTTGGGCTGCCTATTCTGGAAGAAGGCTTTTCAGGACGAAGACGGGTTTCTTTGGCATATCGAACCAAGCTCTCCAAAACGGAGATAGTGTCTGGATCCTTGCGGGGGCAGAGACACCGTTCGTTTTGAGAGATAGAAACGGAAACGAATGGCTGGTTGTTGGCGAGGCATATGTCCATGGTGTAATGGAGGGTGAAGCCACAGAGAACCTCCCAGACTCACTTAGCAGTATTCTTTTGATTTGATCACGTTTTTGGTAACGTAGCGGAAGTATTTCCGCCTTTTCACATATAGAGCTATCTGAATCTGCCCTGGAAAATAGGAAGTAGGTGACGATATATTGATGGAAATGTTCGGAATGTGTTTCTTTTGCCCGGCATCTCTGAATGAAACGAACTCTTCCCAGCTTCACTTCACCCTCTAAAATGTTTGTGTTTCATTGCACCTGTGCCTTACGCTAATACATTCCATGGGTTTGCTGAGTCCAGATTTTCTTATAGGAGTACAGACGCAGGCCATCCATGGCAGGATTGGGTATTCTTGCAAGCAGTGCCCATGGCTCTCTCAGATCAGTTCCAATGAGGTGGGAGCTTACTCCAGGAATGTGAGGGTTAGGGTGCTCCCTGGGCTGCTGGCTGTCGACAGGGGTCCCCTTGCCTCGGGTCTGTTCAGATTTTTACACATTCAATGACCCTGTGAAAACACAATTCGGCCCCTCGGCTGTCCATCAATTCAAATTTGGCGCAGGCTTCCATGCATTGTCGTTCGCCGTCTGACGTCAAAGATGAGACATTGCAGGCTGTATTGACACTGGAGTACGTTCGAGTCACGTGTGCAGTCAGATGACCGCGTGGCAACCTGAACAATTTTTCGCGTCTCGAGGTCACGCCACGTCGGTGACTTCATCCCAGACGAGTCAACGAGTCCTCTCGCCAGGCAGCGCCGCCCGCCTGCATTCATTTCGACAAGAGCTCGGCCGGCAGAGCGCGTATCGTCGCCATCGAATACCTTGCCCGCGGGCACGATGGCGGTCGTCTTGCGTGGATGGTCTCGGACCGCATCAACAGCACTCAAGTTGGCAACGGCAGAGAGGATCATTGGCTACCAATTCAACGATGTTGACCGCTTATATGAAGCTCTCGATCAGACGAAACAATCAATGTCTTCTCCAAGTGGAAAGCAATCGCGGGACAAGCCAAGGAATGCCCGACTCGCCTTGGTGGGAGATGCTCAGGCGAAGCTTTATTTGGCCCAGAAATGGTACGATAGCCGAGGCATGACCGGGAACGAATGGTCGATTATTGCGACGGAGACTCTTTCAAACCAAAATTTTGGTGAATTTGGCTTCAAATTGGGCCTTGACGAGTGTGCGAGTAAGTTGCTTCACACAAAAGCTTCTTTTTTTCTAGGGGCGTTATCAGGCGTCATTCTCCCCTTCCCAGACATTGGTGTGGTCAAAGGGGTTTATTGAACAAGACGAACTTATTTTGCTGATTCAACTCAAGTCCCGAACCAGGTCGAGGACCCGTATGATATGGCTACCACAGTTGAAGCCGTCTTCGCTGCTGTGCAAATGGATGGCGCTAGTCAAGAGCAATTTCGCAAGATCATGGCTCGGTTTGGTCTCCAACATGAGCTTGTCGAACCGATACAGCGTGCGTGGATCTACGAGGCCGTCAAATCAGTATTACGCTTGCCAAATCACTTCTTCATCGGGCACCACTTGAAACTTCAGCAGGCGATCTTCGACACACAATTAAGGCAATCAACTGCCCGAGGAGAGAAAATCTTGGGAGGGCGTGTCATGAGGTCGTGGGGGAGTATTAAGAAGTTATGGAGGACCATGAAGTGGATTTGGCTGCCACCCCGCAAGGTGCCTAGGAAGCCTAAAAAGATAAGTGTCAGTCTGCGAGGACAGAAAGCACCTGTTCTCCGGCCAGTACCGCGGTCACCAGACATTGTCAAACCCCTGGTCGAAGGTGCGCGGCCCACGGGCGCGGAAACAATCATTACACCTTCCAAGGACGTCGCCACAAGCGAGACCAATATTCTCGGCGAGAAATCTCTCGACGGCTTTGAGGATGACGAGCGGGCCGCAGCACCGGAACAGACGACAGACAGAGAGCACCCCGTAAAGAAACACGAAGCAGCTAAATCATCGCCTCCTGAAGTACCCACGCCGTCGCAGCCCCGGAAACCACAAGCACGGCCCGTCCCTCCCAGCGGAGACGCTTTAGCCGATGACAAAGGGACGACGACAAATGATTCGCAGGACTCAAAAAAGGCCTCCAGAGATGAACCCGCGACCAATTCATCCAGAAACGATGACGCTGCGACTGGCGCTGAACTGGAAGTCGAGCATCAGCCGGTTGAGGCGACGGAAGCAGGCGATTCAGAGGAAACTTCGAAGCGAGTGATAGCGCTGAAAAAAGAGGCCAAGCAACTCAAGGCTGTACAAATGAAGATGGAACAAGTATTTCGTCAACTTCGGTCAGACGGGATAAGGAGAACCCGAAAGCAGTCAGAGGAGTTCGTCAAGTTATTACAACATCGGGCGCGGGTCAAAGAATTGTTGAAGGAGGAGAATTTGAAGAGACAGCCCAAAACACCGTCATAGATTGGAGCAACTGCCACCCTTGCACACGTTGGCCGCACAGAGAGAGGAGGAGGGAAGGCGAGAGAAGCTAATGTTGCTGATTTTTCCTGGATCCTAATGGCTAGATCCTGGAAAGAAGCCCGGTTGCGAGACAAAATGACGCGTGAGGCCCGAGAAGTATAGATGTGCAAAGTTATGGCCCATTGCTAATGTTGCCGGTATACCTTAGCATTGTTGAAAGTGAAGGCATCAGGCTCTGTGCGTCAAAGGACGCAATACCACCATAGTACTACAAGCAACTCCTCACTCTCCATACCTCGTCCGCACCGTGCGCTCAGCCATTCTTGACCCATCAGTACGGCTCGTGCTCACCCCCATCAAACATCGCCGGTCCCGGAATCCTGACGTGGGTCGCCGACCTTGGTGATCTGGTCCCTGTCCTCGTCGCTCAGCTTCAGCTCCAGCGCCGCAAAGTACTCCCTCATCCTCTCCACCTTCTTGGTCGTGTTGAGCACCACGACGCCCTGGTCAAGCTGCCAGCGGATGAGGATCGTGCTCTCACCCACGCCGTATTTGGCCGCGAGCTCCTTCAGCGTGCCCTCGAGGTGCATGCCCTTGAGCCACGTGAGCGGCGCCAGGCCCATGTAGCTCTCGCACGCGATCCCCTGGGCCTGCAGCCACCTGGCGAACTCGGGCGCGCCTTGATGGTATGCGTTGAACTGGATCTGGTTGACCACGGGTTTGATCTCGGCCGTCTTGAGTAGATTCTCGACGTGGTGCCTGCGGAAGTTGGAGACGCCGATGGCTCTGGCCTTGCCTGATCGTTGGACGGCCTCCAGTTGCTTCCAGGCGTTGGCGACGTCCTCCTCGACGTACTTGTCACCACTACTGAAGTAAGGACTGTGGAGGATGTATCTGGAATGGGTCAGCTGAGGCTCATCCGGAGGTTTGAGTCCTCTAGGTGACTCACAGATCAACATAGTCCAGCTGGAGCCTCTTCAGACTGTTTTCAAGGGCCTCGGGGAGGTCCTCGATCTTTCCCTCGTTGATTGTCTGGACGACCTTGGTGGCAATATACAGCTCCTCCCTCGGGACGTTGCTCTCCTTGATCGCCTGGCCAAGCTCGGGCTCCGTGCCGTAGCCCTCTGCGGTGTCTATGTGGCGATACCCGGCCTTGATAGCTTCTTTTGCCATAGTGACCATCTCCGGGTTGAAGGCGGAAAAGCGATCCACCTTGTACCAGGGTGTTCCTGTCCCAAAGCCCAACTTGTTTTCATTAATAAGCACATCGTCCTTGGTGTTTGGCAATAACTTGTCAGGTCAAACGTACCACGGCAATTTGCGAGCCATCTTGAAGCTTGGTCAGTGGGATCTGAGGGTAAGACGCCATGGCCGGTGATTATCAATGGAGAAGTATGATTTCGATGAATAAGAATTTGGGGCCAACGCTGGGGGTGATTGATGGAAACCAAATTCGGAGTCGACGGAGGACAGGTCTATGCTTTATGTGTCTTCAAGAACCACGGTATCCGTATCTCAATATCAGTTGCTGTCAACCAGGGATAAGCCGTTGGAGTACTTTGACAGGGCCATTTTGCAACCTGCATAAGCTGTCATCCGTTGGCGTCTGTTGGCCCCCGTTGGCGTCCGTTGGCGTCCACAAGTGCGGGGCGAAAGTGGACAATCCCAGTGGCACTCCCGCTTCTCTGGCTTGTGCCCCGTCATTTCCGTGTTGGTTGGCAACTACTGAAAGATTACCAAGGTTGATGATTGGTCCTTCCCCTTGCACAGCATCCTCTAGAGCTGACAAGACTGCATCCTATCTTGAGAAGGCCGGCACTCCGGAACCCTAGGACGGGAAGAGACGTGAGTTGATCCCTGTCGGCCGTGAGAGGTTGGTTGCAGCAAGGATAATGGCGCGTCCTGCTTTGCTTGGCCTGCCTGAGGATCGTGGGCCCGGAATGGCAAAATGCTAGATCCGAATCCTTCTAATATCGAACAATGGACCTTTGCAATATTTTGCTCCATTTCCGAAATTTCGAATTATGTAGAAGCATTTTGTATAGTGTTTAATATCCGATGAGTCTGAAGACGTCTGTGATACTCTTTGCTGTCTTAGCAATGAAGACGTGTATGGTCCTTTCCCCATCTGGTCCGCGTCTCCGTTTTCTCCGCTCATTGAGAGTGAAGATGTCGCGTCTCGGTCCTCTTAATTTATTCGGTGAGCGTCATGGCAGGCAGTTGATACCTAGCTATTCCATCATGCAGGTCGGTGACATGCCAGATGATACCACAAGTAGTATTCAGCGCAACAATGCTCGCCTTTGCTGTGATCCGACGTGTTTCGAAGCACAGGTCCCACCAGATGAGCGTTGAATTTTAATCTGTGAGTATTTCGACTGATGATGCTGGCCCAGTGTCCCAACGTTCTGCAACTGTGCAAAATATAGGTGTCGTCTCGTGTCGTCTCGTGTCGTCTCGTGTCGTCTACTGCCACAAAAGATCTGCAACCAAAGTTCAAGTAGATTGAATGTCAGGAACAAAGACGAAAGAGATTTGCGACTTGCGGTGAGAATACCACCAGCCGATTCCAGCTTATATATAAGGTGTGTATGTGTAGGGAGACCAAGGCATTTGACATGTCGAGAATGAGTACCTAGATAGTCTCTGCGGTATCTGGTACGTACACGTGTAGCAATTCTACGGCCTTAGGATTCAAAAGTACAGGGTCCCCAGGCAAAAAAGGAGCTTCGGAACGGTTGTCGGGACTTGATTGGAGAGCTTGCAGCAGGGATGCATCACCGCAGAAGCCGACAAAGTATAAGATGGCGTTCAAGCATGATCTGCAGAGTTGATGATCGAACAGCCTTGATAGGACTTTATCATTCTTGCTTGCGGGGAACCAGGGAGAGAGACCCGAAAACATTGTGCATCATCCTGCAAATCTGACCATCGAGAGAGCTGGGGAAGAAACTAGCACGCGGAACACTAGCCATATCGAAAAAACCAGGTGTTTAATATCCAAAAGAACAACGTCCCTATGGCCGCCGCCCTACAATGCTAGATCGTATAAGACAACTACTAGGGGTCCCTTCTCTTGATCTTCGCTCCGAATTTCAAATCGTTTATCCGGCGAACGGGCAAGTGATGATGTCGCAGCCGCGCGGGGTGGGGATGTTCTCGTCAGGCAAAGTCTATTCACCGCGAGCGAGAGTTCAGGGCCACACAAACTAGACCGAGCGACAAGTCCTCCTCCCGACCAGCGGGCATGAGCTGGCGCGGCGACTCATGGCATGCGTCATTAGGCCCAACGTCATCCAATGTGTCCGTTCTCCAGCTCTCTTGGCCCGTTATAGCAATCCTGATCGCAGTTTTCAACGCCCTCCATGTTGCTGGGTTGAAGTCTCTTCCTCTCACCAGTTGTTCCATCTCTGACTCGTTGATCCACGGACGGCTTCCTGAATCCTTAGGCCCGAGTCACGGCGGTCCAGAACGGACGGACTCCTGCTCGGCTAGGTAACTTCATGCCGGTCTTTCCCTCGACCCGATGTTTGTTCAGCCCGTGGCTTGGTCCGACTGCTTCCCGCCCAAATGGTGAACACCATCCTTTGGGATCCTGACGTCGACAGTGCCAAACATCTGCCACGAGCACGGGAACAGCCCCGCCCTCGTCCGGCACCTATGCTGCAGCATGCAGACGCGGCAACCGGAGCTCTTTGTCGCTCTCTCAATCACGTGGTCATTTGCGACGTTGACTCTAGTCCTCCGCCTGCTGTGCAGGCGGCTCACGAAGAATCGGCTGTGGTGGGACGATTATTTCGCCATCATCGCATATGTAAGGAGTGTCCGGAGATTGCTGGCTCGAGGCGCCCCCAAGCCGTGGGCATGAATGTTGCTGAAGTCGACTGCAGCTACTCAATGTGGGGGTCGCCGCTGCGATGATCAAATGTAAGAACAAATACATGTACTGTAACTTTCCAGTTGACAATGTCTGACGCCCCATCGACTAGGGACCCAAGATGGATTCGGTCTCCACATGAAAGATGTTCCCCGGCCTCACCCCGAGATCCTCCGTAAAGCAAAGATTGATCTGTTCATCTTGGAAATGTTTTACATACCCTCGCTCAGCTTCTCTAAGCTTGCTGTACTGGCATTCTACTGGAGGATCTTCAACAGCGTAAGGAGCGCTAAAATATCAATTATCATCTTGGCGGTCACAGCGGTTTTATGGCTTGCAGTGCGGGTGAGTCCTCTCGTGTGGCTTCGCAAAAGCCCAGCAGCTAACGGGGACACGCAGCTCGTTCTGAACATACTCCATTGCATACCAGTACATGCCTATTGGGATACTTCAGTGGCTGGAGCTAGGTGCCCCTACCGGGACTTATCGTTCTATCATGGCAATGTGTCACTCCAGTACATACATTTGCTTTCCGATATTGGTCTTCTCATCATACCTGCTTTGCAGGTCCAAAAGCTCCGATTGAACCGAGCCAAGAAGTTTGGTCTTACGGCTCTGTTCATGTTCGGCATTTTTGTCTGTGCGGCCACGATCGCCGTGATCGTGTATTCGACCAAATATGATCCGAGCGTCAGCGATGAGTTCTCGTGGAACGTGGCCAGCATCTTCATTTGGACAATCGCGGAGGTGAACCTGGCCATTGCATCAAGTGAGCTACAACCGCCCCGGTTCCTTGTGCGCTTTGCTAACATATTACTTCTTCAGCTTGTCTCCCTCTCTTGCGCCCTCTTTTCAAGTCGATCGGTAGGGACTCATCACAAAAGTCGAGAGGGCCGCCTAGATTACCGACGCTACCTGGCTACCAACGGAAGGATTTGAACCGAAACCCAACGCACGAGAGGGCCTCAATCGGGCGGTTGCGGAAAGCAAAGCTTTGCACACATCTGAGAAGGGCGGGGGAAGGCCCAAAGCCTGATGAGATAGAAATGAGGGCTCCTGGATCGAATGAGCAAGGCCAGCGGGGGATTTTCGACGGCACCTGCGGGTCGGACGCAGTTGTCACCACACCGCAGCCGTCTACGAGCCGAGAATACTCGACGTCAGCGGTCATGGTAAAGAGCGAGTTGTCTGTCGATGTAGCCAGAGCAGTTTAAATCTGAACACCAAAGCACCCGCCCCATCCATGCTGTAAAGGAATGCCTACAGAGTTGTGGTGACCTGTGCACCGAGTAAAACAGTACACTGTCTGCTTGCTCAAAACTTGCTTGGAGCTCACCTACTACAAGCAGGCCCGTGTAGTCTAGGTGGACTGGTGACCATGTTTCTGCGCGAAAGATTTAGTAGGGCCAGCTGCGTTACAGGACTTGCAAAACTTCGGTCATCCAGGTTGCTGAGATCCGGCGTCGGGACTTAGTGTCGTCCAGCCCTCCTTCTGAAAGCAATGGGAAGGACCCCTCGAAACATCACTCAATTCTCCTCCGCCCCAAAGAGTCATCATATCGAAGACTTGCGGTGTCTCGCATCTTCCAAAGCTCCTCCATCGCGTTTCGAGCCAACGCGCCCTGCCAAAACCTCACTCGACCGCACCGAACGTCCGCAACCTCCGTAGTACTTCGAGACGTACGAAGCCCACTTCCCGACACGCCCATGCGAGTGCCCCCATACCTTTCCAATACGTGGATTGTCGACTCAAACCATAATGGCGCTCGCGATGCTGCTCGCGGTCTTCCTCGGCGTGTTGCACCTGTTGGCGGGTGTTTGCGATGCTGACGTGGTCGACGACGACCTGATGAACCTGCAAGCATTCATCTACACCAATCCCTACCCCATAGCCAAGCCGTACGACTGCAGTGTCATCGCCGCTCTCGCAACGAAGGGACAATGCATGAGCTACATCGGTACCGACGAGAATCCTCTAGAGTCACTCGCCTCTTGCGAGCTGTACTGCTATGAAACAGCTTATGCCAACACTTGGGACGTAAGTATTCCTGGAGGCCGTGCAAGCATCCTTATGGTCCGAGGCGTGACAAAACTCGATTTGCTTGGAAATGTTGGGGCGCTGACAGCCCTACGCGCAGTGCATCGCGCCCGCCATTGACTACAGCAACCCGGATTGGGCCAACATCTTCACGGACCAGAGTTTGTTCCAGTGGACTCCTGGCACCTGCAGCTGCTCCAACTCCTCGGACCCAACGCCGTCCGTGAACGGCGACGATGACTACCCGCTTGCCAGCCTCTCCAAGGGGGTCGCGGTCAAAGTCGCGACCCAGTACCCCCGAGACCTCGCAACCTACGGGTATCAGGTGACGCCAGGGTACACTGACTTTATAGATCCCCAGGTTAACTGGGACTTTGCGACCATCGACTGGCTCGGCGAAAACGGGGCCTCGACAAGGATTGGGATCTTCGGGGTCATGAACAACGGCGCCAACCCCAATGTTCTGCGCATCCACGAGGCCTGGGCCGGGAGGGATAGACGCCCGAACGGCGTGCGGGCAGCCTTCCACGACGACGTGATCAGCTTCTGGAGGCTCACTCCGATGTTCAGGAACCTCAACACGCTCACGGAGATCCGGTTCGACACGGTCATTGAGGACTCACTCGACGCCTTGGCTCCATGGGCATACCTAACAATGGGCAGTAAGCAGCCCCTGGATTCATTTTTAAGCCTCTCAAGAGCAAAAGTCCCCTTTCTGTAGAATATACCTGAAGGGATTATCACTCTGCAGCTTTTGACCCAGGCGATGACCCAGGCGATGGGCACACTCATGTCCCCCTTCCCCCTACAAATATTTGAGTGAAGTTTCTTCTTCGATACTTTAAAGCTGACTCCTAATACTCCAGTGGACCCAAACTCCGGTCTCGTGGTACGAAGAAACGGTGTTCGAGTCAACGAACAGCACGTTTTCAGAACGATCCTCGCGCGGGCAAGATTTGCAAGGAGGATGCAGCAAGCCATCAACGAGTATGTTGAATTTTCTCATCGGAGGATCATGGCGTTCTACTTCACGAGTGGCATGCCAGGATTCGACTTTGCTATTTACTTCGACGGTTACAACGAAGCGACCATTGGAGACGCGACCTGGAACTGGCAGTGAGTCCTCGTGCGGCGTTGCGTAGAGGTCGCCAGTAGACTTGACGGCCGGATGAAAAAAGTCTTGAGGAGACCTGGCAGGTTTCGGTACTGAGCATACCACATCCATAGAACCCCATCAAATGGAAACAGGACTTTGCTGATTTTTGAATCACATTTCAACATCAAGAGTGCATGTGTGTGAATCTCTGCAGACATCTCAACCTTCTCGCGATCAATATGTACATGGTGTGAAGTGAGTTAAGCTTGAGAAGACGCGCGGGGCGGCTCTACAAACCCTTCGATGCCTCTCGGATGTTTAGCAATCAAGCGTCTCATTTCGTGTTTGACACTGAAAGAAAAAGCTTCGTCAGATTTTGGGTCAAGGCTTTGGGGGATGCGAGCTCTTACGATCCCCTTAGAAATGCACGATGATCATGTCGCCCTGCGTTAATAATATTGTCCCGCCTGTTTCCATCCAGATTCAGGTAAGCATTCGATCTCCGCATACTTTGAGAGGCAGGAGAGGCGCAGCACCTACATTGCGTATACTGCATTCCGATCGTCAAAGGCCTCTTCTGGTTGTGATGGTCGCATGCTCCCCAAATATTTACTAGCATGCTCACCAGTGAACCGGTACCGCGACTCCCGCATCATGCCGAGGTCGACTGGCAGGATGTGATGATCAGCGAGTGACATGAGCCTTCGGAAGAGTAGCATCCACCCACGCTCGTTGTGTGCACAGCAGCAACAAGAGTCGAACAGGATCACGCGCCGAGTGTCCCTGTCGATCTGCACGTTGCCGGGCCAAACGTCGCCGTGGACGAGGACGGGCTTGATGATCCTGCCTCCTGTCTGGAGTGGTCGCAACAGTCTAGGGATGACCTTATCGAAGAATTCACCCCCGATCTCGTCCATTTCGGGATCCGGTCCTCTAATACTCTGTTCCCATTCGATGTCTGACCGAAGTTGGCGGCTGAAGAATTCCTCCCAAGTATCGCACCATTCATTGATCACCGGTGCGATACCGTTGAATGTGGTGATATGAAATCCAAAGTTTCCAGTAGGGGACACAGAGGTCCTGTGTAGTTTTTCCAGGACCTCAACCACCTGTGCTGGCTCGGGAATCTTGTCGCTTAGGTTGCGGAATGGTGTTAGGAAAAATGATGCCGAAGACTCGAGCTCAAGAGGTCCGTAACCCAGTGGAATCGCTGTGTTTTCTGGGAGATACTTTTGTAGTTCCGCTTGGCTTTCAAACTCACCCTTAGCAAGCTCGAGATGGCGAGGCCGTCGTATTATCTGCGATTATCATCAGCAGTCATCGGTCATATGGGAGTGTCGCTGGAGAATTAGCAGGACCTTGAGAAAAAATCCTAGCTTCTGTCCGTGACTCTCTGCCTCAACCTTGTACCCAGTAGACCAGCTGCCCTTTCCATGCGGCTCGACAGCGATAACCTCGCAGCCGGTGGGCAGCACTGTTATGAAGTTCCGAAATTAGAGCCGCAACCGGATCACTTGTACTACTTAGATTGGGCCGGCATCCCGGAGCACAACCTACCAGCGAAGATAGCTGGATCCAGTGTTTCATTCATGGCAAAGTTAAATCAGCTACAATGCAAAATCGTGCTTTTCGACAATTTAAAGAGTAAACAGAACAATTCACAACGTGTCGTGGAGAAGTGAGAGCAGAGTGTAAAGTATTAGGCGGGGTATCACCTCCGATCATGCACGCTATTGCTCCGAAGGGCCGGATGGTCAGCGGCGCAGCCTCAACGCGGCTCCGCCCCCGGACTTGTCCTGATGTCGTTCTCATTGTACCAGACGCCTGTAATCCGTGTATTCAGCTTCTTTGAAGGTTCCGTGGACCTCAAAAATCTGTTCAATGGTGTTTGAGTCCGTTTTTAAGGATAGCATTGGTCGAAAAGAGTGCCGGCGTGCTCAGTCGCAGTTGATGCTGCCAGCCTGGGCCTTTGACAGCTTCCTATTGAGAATTCAGAGGTGAGATTCAGCTCCAGGCGTAGAACTCGTTACAGTGGAGTGTGACAGTCTTCGACCCATGACCGCCTTTCCACCTCAATGATGGGATACTTCTTCGATCTCTCTGTCCACTTGCCACTTCCACTGCGTGCTGGCCCTTTAGAAGATCTAACGCCTGTAACACAATCGGATTGTCATCCCACACGGTAACTTTTGGCAGGTCCCATGCCAAAGCCTCCTGCAGAGCGTCTGAAAGCAGACTGGCCACTTGCTCCGACTGCCTTTGATCAGGCTCCTCAGGGAGGTGGATCCTTAGCACGGCTAGCTGTTGCTTTCTAAAATCATGGTACCAGTAAACCCAAGAATCTCCGGCCTTGGTGATCGCCCCACGGTGTTCGGTCACTTTGCCAAACAGTTTTAAGGCAATGAAGTGAGCTCTTCCCTGCAACAGATTGATGAGATCGGCCGTTGGGGCAACGGCAGCGAGCGTCTGGTCTCCTGAGATCTGCGTCTTACGCATCTCTCCTTTGACGCTTTCTGCATCCCTCGCACAGAGACTCTCGATATCTCCAGCTGTCAAAAAACGGTTTCTGGGCAGGTTCGATCGTCCATCCAAGGTGGCGTTTGTCGCACATTTCAGGATAGACTCGAAAGCAGGAAGCGGCGCCCAGCCCCTTTTGGAATAAAACTTGAAGACGTATCAGAACTTGGCCCACCCTCTAAGGTTTCCACACTCACGTCTCCGATGCTTGTATACAGCATACTAGCCGTGCCTACTCCAGGACCATCCATCCACTCCGCTATGTGTTCCATCAATACCGACGCCAGCCCGGATTTCCTATAATCGGGGTTGGTGATGACGCTGGCGATGCAGTAACCGTCGCCCGTGGTCAGTGCCGCCCGTCCATCTTTAACGAGGAAGAACCTGTGCAGGGTCTTGCACGTTGCGAGGATGCAATTCGGGTTGTCCGTCGGGAAGAGGCACCAGTAGCGTGTTGATCCGGCCACGGCGAGCGGGAGACTGCCGAGGTAGTCCTCCAGCTCTATGTACTGGTCCTGGGAAAGTGGTGCAGCGAAGGCTGTGCCGGCCAGCTTGCAGCACTGCAATTGTTGCTCAGGTTTGGCCTCCCCGACAGCGACCTCAACAGGTCCGTCTGCGAGGTTCAATGTGATTGTGGCCAGCCTCGATGCCATCGTAAGATGAGGTTTGTTGCCTCGACATGATCGACAGTGTAGTGTTATTGACAGACGGATCGATGCTGGGATCATCCCGCAATGCGGGGGATGTCACGGCGACAGGCCCAGGACGGCTCCTAACCCTCGTCCGCTTCCAACAGCGTGGCAGTGCACATGGCTGCGGTTCCTGCCACCATTGGCTGTTTTCGCTCTCTGCGGCAAAAACGTCTCTCTTCCTCCTCAACAATTACCATCTCAGAGAAGTGTGTACGTTCCTCAACTCTGGGGCAGATATCCATCCTTTTGAGCTTGTCTGCCGGGCAGGACAGCATCCGCTTTGTCGGCTCGGAGCCATGTCGCCGAGCGCCGACCGAGGCTCTGTCTGGATCTCCCGGATCGACCGGTTTTCCAACACACCCGAGAGCCAATTCGGTACCCAAAATTCGCGAATCATCAAGAAGCTTGGCGAAAGTCGGCGGCAGGTGAGGCAGCAGAGGCGCCTCAATTTCCGCGACTCGATAGGGTGTTTCGAAACATCTCGCTTGGTGGTCCCACAGCCCTGCTCATCTCCGTCACGCCATCAAAATCCGGCCAGGCGGCCAGGCGGCCAAGCGGCCAAGCTCAGCCTGGACCGCACCTGGATCCCGCCCTGGCTTCTGGGCTTCTCACCACTCGAGAGCCGCAAAGCTTGTGGCCCTCAAGACTGATATGTTTCGTGCATGTCTGCAACATACTGGATAACCTGCCTCGGTCAACACGCACTTGCACGCATCACAAAACCCACGGCCAGCTCTGGTGATGAAATCCACAGTGCATCGACCTACCGTCACCGTTTGCAGCGAACCTCTTGGACAGGATGGAGAAGAATGGCCCTCCCTGGAAATGTTCCCATTGGTGCATTAAACCCGGCTGAGAAAGGCTGCCCACTTTTTCCTCAGGGGGGCCATCGTCAAGCTCAAACGACATTCCCCAGCAGCGCATCGTGGACCCCGGTCTGTTTCCCCTGATGTTTCCTCAAAACAGACCATCCTCCCGCGCTTGCGGGAAGAAAATAGACCAATGGCAGTACCTCACTATCTAAGTCGTCCCCGCCGAGGGCCCCGGCCAGTGAGCAGACCACACTCTAAATGTTAGCGGTGAACTTCAGGTAATGCTCCTGTAATTACATGGGCATCCTCCCTGCCAGGGGCCCAGAAGGGGCACGACGGATGAATAAATATCATGAGGTTAGATACTTCACGAGGCACTCGTCCTCTCTCCTGTTGCTCTGCATTGTGCTGCTCTGTCTCTCACTCACTCTCTTCGACGACCACTCTTTTCGTTCGCTTCATTCTTTAAGCAACTCGCTCTTTTAGGCTCCGGACAGCCCTCCAACAAGACAAGGATCTTTTTGCAACACACGAGACTATAGTAGTTTTACACATCGACCAAAAGGTTACTCCTCGATCAAGATGATGATGAAGCAATCCGCCCTCGCCGTCCTCGCCGCCCACCTCGTGGGTCTGGCAGCCGCCGGAACCAAGGTCTGGGATGGCAGCTTCGACGACCTGACCGTCGCCGACCTGGCCGACTGGTCCTGGTCCAACCAGGCCGGCCCCTACCAGTGGTACATCCACGGTGACGCAGACACCTCCAAGTACCTCGACTTCTCGGCCGACGCCGCCGGGCCGGGCGCCACCAAGGGCGCAAAGGTCACCCTCGACAGCACCGCCTACTGGAACGGCCAGAACATGCGCCGCACCGAGCTGATCCCCTCGGTCACGGACACCAGCTCCATCACCTCGGGCACGCTGTACTACCACTTCTCGCTCAAGCGCGCCGAGACCAACGCCCCCTCGGTCGACCGCGAGCACCAGATCGCCTTCTTCGAGTCGCACTTCACCGAGCTCAAGTACGGCGGCTCGTCCGCCGACAAGCTGCAGTGGTTCGCCAGCTCGTCGAGCCAGTGGGAGACGGCCTTCGAGGCCGGCGTGTGGCACAACTTTGCCTACGAGATCGACTTCGACGCCAGCACCGTCGGCCTCTGGCACTCGACCGGCTCCGACGCCCTCGCCCAGGCCGTCGAGCCCGTCAAGGCCAGCGTCAGCTCCAACGGCGCCGACTGGCACGTCGGCGTGCTCGAGCTCCAGGGCTCCGGCACCGAGGACGCCACCGAGGACCTCTTCTACTCGGGCGTCTACATCGAGAGCGGCGACCTGACCACCGCCTTCTCGAGCGCCGGCTCCTCGTCCGGCTCCGGCTCCGGCGCTGCTAGCTCTGCTGCGGCGGCCCCTTCGTCCGCTGCCGCTTCCTCCGCCCCGGCTAGCTCCTCCGCCGCCGCCGCTGCTGCCACCACCGAGGCTGCCGTGCCCACGGCCGCGGCCCCTGCCACCACCGCTCTGGCTTCCAGCTCCAGCAAGTCGTGCGTCAAGAGGACCAAGACTGTCTACGTCACCCAGTCCGCTTAAGCGATGAGGGACGTCGACGGTGACCTAAGTCATCGAGGATGATGAGAAGATTGAACGGTGTAGCAGCATTTGCACTGGGTCGGCGCTGGATGGCGCAACTTCCTGTACATAGACTTACTTAACCTTGGCGTGCTTCGTGTCAATACTACTTGCTTCGTGCTTGGATATGTTTTTCCAAAAGTGAAGTGACATTGTCGTTCCTATCTTTGTGTAAGACACGTGTGACTAGTCAACGGTACTGCCCAAAGCTTGGTCTAATAATACTGTAGTGTAGCAGGTGTCCCTCTCATTTCCTTCCCTCTCGCGCTGACCTTGTTGACGCACATGTTTTCCTCTTTTGACGACCTCCAAGCCCTTACCTTCGCCTCAGACGTTGCTTAGCTCTGTTTCTTGGGCTGAGTCCACAGCAATGGTCAGAAGTCAGGCGTGTGCGACGGAGGCAAAATCGCGGTTGAAAGGTTAGCTCCGACATGTAATCTGTAGGTGTGGCTCGTGACACCTTCCACGCGATGAATCTCAGCAACCGCCGCATTGGCTAGGAGGGCTAATCACTGGCTGTTGCATTATATTTCGTGGCTTCCTGTGTGTTTCTCAGTCGTCGAAGTGTTTGGCGTTGGCATCGAGGGTTGTGACGGGGCCACTGTGCTAGGTGAATGCGAAGCCGGAGTAGGGGCGGTCGTCGCCGAGCTGCTGAGTCTGAGAGCACTCCCTCACACAAGCCAGGAATCTCAACTTGTACTTCAGATATCTGTTGCTGTGAATATATTGCCACTCAAACCTAGACGGGCCGGAAATGGGACCGAACGTTGTGGGAGGCACCAAGAGGGGCAGGAGGGAGAAAGGCCCTCTAAGTTCCAAGGCTGCCCGACAGTATTCAGGAATAATCCAGTGTTGGACCGCGCGTCTGTCCTCTGGGTCGATAGCCACAAATTTGCTGCCATGATTGCCCTCGAAAACTTCGGTATACATCTCAGAGGGCATGTCCTCCTGGCAATCGTATTGAGCCCTTGGCTTGATGCCCTGGTCGAGAATGTAGACTATCTCGAGTAGACCGAAGTACATGAAACCATGCTTGGGACCATACATACTTAGCCAGTATGGCACAAAAACAAGGAGAGACCTGGGAGTTGGGCCAAGTTGGTACTCTGCGGCCGTCGGGAGCTCTAATGCAAGTCGGCGCGGTGAAGGACGCTCATTAGGATAGCAGATTTGTCGCACTCCGTTGGGCAGTAGCTCATCCGTTTTCGGGCTCTTCCAAGAGCCACACGTCGCAGTTCCGGCACGAATGCACATGATGTCTGTGGTTCGTATCATGTCCGAGATTTTCTGGCGAGCGTGCGGCCTGTGGACGGGATCAAATGTGGCCTTCTGGTTCAGCTTGAGGAAAACCTCTCTTGCCTCGACACAGACAGCCAAAAGCTCCCGTCTAGACCACCAAAAGCCCGGATCGTCGGTAGACCCGGAAACCTCCCAATGGATTCTCTGTCCCCGCTGACAACCGGGAACGTAGTGACGGTGGCAATACTGACCGTCTCTGTCCCACCAGGAGACAAAGTCGTCATCATTCGGTTTGGCCATAGGCTCCAAGAAGTGAACTCTCGGCCCAGATGGCCCAGGAGTAGCATAGAATGCAAATTCCCAGACAAAAACGCGCAGCTCAGCTGGGAGAAGCTTGAAAAGCGTGAAGGCTTGGGTTTGAGGCTGTTGTGCTCGGCTTGGTCTGATGATGTCATATGAAGTGGGCCATCCAGGCGGACGGCCAGAGTTTCGGTAGTCAACAGAGGTCTTTGAGGACTTTCTGGTGCTTAGAAAGGTGCCCATGATGTAAGATTGCGGGCGTGACCAAAGAAGAGAATGCTGCACTGGTGTTGTGGTTGGCACAAGGTTGTAGAAGATGAAGTGAGTTGTGTGAGAGATGGCGGCAGTCAACTTTCAAGTGTGGGCTCGGAGGTATGTGGCCAAAGATTAATACACACCTGGGCAGTCGCGTGGCCGTTCTAACATGCCGACACGTCAAGACGGCCGGGTCATTAACAGCCCACAGTTAGCCTTCCCCGGGGGCTTCTTGAAAACAGCAGGTGATGCATCCACAGCAACAACTTTCACCTGATCTTCCGGGCAACAGGTTTGATATGCTGACTCCAGGTTCCAAGTTCCATTCCTTTGTGGCCAGTTTCACGCCGTACAGTGCAAATTCAAACTTTCTCATTCAACCAAGGCACCCATTGGACTTTTACTTAAAGAATCGTGGACAATAACGTACTGTGATCATCGCCAACGGATCGTCTGCTGATGAAAGACTGCTTTTTGGCATGTTGCGTACGCTACACAAGGTTTAGTTGCATTTTTCATTGAGGTCCAAGATGGAATTTCCATGCTCGAAACCTAAATTCATACAGAGGGTGGTATGTTGAGGCGTTGGAGGTAGGCCCGCGCTTGTGAGTCCAGCGTTGTTAAGTTACCACTCCATCGAAGGCTCTACAGTCACTGGCCGAGACTCGTGACATCTTGCCAGTTCTCCAGTCCAGACAAACTCCGCATTGGTCCTTACTCCCCCAACATTCTTTCACATCCCGAAGTGTGCTGAAGAGTCCACTCATTCGGTATACATTCAACAGGTTTTCTTGCTGATTTTGGCCATCAAATAGATGTTGACCTTCCAGTCATCAGAAGCCCCGATCAACTTCTTGGTTGTCTCCAATACCGGCCATACATATGCTGGCACATCCCAGTTCTTCATGACCTCCTTGTTCCCCGGGCTGAGCCCGTAGAAGTTTTCCTGCATGCCATGTGCGAGGACGTTGTACTGGTGGGCCAAGGGAAGTGGATCGGCAAGGGCTGGTCCGCGGCTCGACTCTGGGCTTGTTGCGGTTTGTTCATTGGCGTTCTCCTGATTATTCTGTCGAAGCTTGATGCCGTTGTCGAGTAGAAAAACAGCTTGCAGGTCTTGTAGATCGATCATCACATCATCGATCGAAGGGGTCAAACTTGTTGTTGGGCTGTTGTTGTGCCCTTCCTTCGCCTCTCGACCCCACTCAATGGCCTTCAAAAGCCAGCTCGGAAACTGTTGGTGAGCTTCCATGCCTTTGATGGTCGTGACAATAGAGAAATTGATATATATAGTATCAAGATCAAGATTGATGGCGAGGTTGGTTGCTGCGAAATTGTTAGCCACAACAGGAAAGGTTTACAGGGGCAAAGTACTGCGTAAAATCCAGTCAGAAATCTTTACTTACGGCGCAATCGCGGTCGCATGTTCAAGAGGAAAGCTGTCACGTATCTGAGGGGAGTTCGAGTAGAGAAGTGGAAGATGTCGAAAGAGTCATTAACATGGACTCCTTTCTTTATCGTCAATCGACTCTGCTCAACATGCTCGACGAGGTTGAGATAGACGTCGCGAGTCTCTGGACAGACGGGACTGAGTCCATTCAAATCGCGACGCCAGAAGAACCGTCGAAACTTGTGACGTCCTGGAACATTCCATTGTTGTTGGTAGATCTCAGAGTTTGCGATGAGCATGGCCAGGTCATTCCGCACGCCGTCGTAGTTGAACGATGGTGCAGCAGCTGGGTCATTCAATCGGCCGACTCGCGGTGAAGTGCAGTGGGTTGGGAACTGGAGGTAGTGCATCCTGGTCGGGATACAGGCATATTGCCAGATGAGGCGACGAATCTCCTCAGGCAGGAAAGCGAAGCGATGGAAGCTTGTCACGATGATGGATTGGGCAGCACTCCCCGTCGCACGAGGTCTGCAGTGACGACTGTCTTGACTGGGCGGGGGGTTCTTGTGTTGTGTCGTCAGCCATTGTGATGGACCACCCCGCTATGAGGTGATGATGTTGTCGTACTGGAGGGCTGAGGGAAGGAGGCTCAAAGGCTTCGAGCGTGGGTTGGATGGCGTTGGCGGGTGGCGCGTGGGCGCGTGGTTGCATGGGAGGCTAATCCAGCGAGGTGTTGATTCTTGGGAGATGCAGTGAGCTTAGAGGAAGGCATGTCCCGGGATTGTAAAGTTACAGATAGAAGCGTGGTCTCGCCGTCAACACACTGAAGGCAGGCAAAGATTGCAGGCAGTAGGCGTAGTGTGTCAAGTGAAGGGTGTGGTGAAGGGCCCAAGTGAATGACGCTTGCCTCGACAAGTACTCACTGAGACAGATACCAGCCATTCTGCTACCAAGCTCCCGGCCTCGACTACAAACACAAACCACTGGATTAACCACACCTGTTCGTCTCATACACCAACGGTGGTATGACCCACAGTAAGAGATGGCTCAGGATCCCAACCTTGTTCTTGTTAAGTATAAGAGACAATTCAATTGACTGAGTGAACGAAAGAACTACACAGAGAACACGGTGGTACCATTATACACACCGAGCTCATCCCGTCCCAGAAGGAAGCTCTCCGGCGGGCCGAGGTAGCTGGGCCTCACACCTCCCAAATCAACGACCACCTTCTGTACTATTATGCTAGGCATCAGAGCCCAGATGCGCAAGGTGTACGCACCCTCCTGCGGCACTTTGAAGGAGCTGGTGGTGTAGTTGCCCGTCTTGCCCCAGACGCCATCCGCGACGGCATATCCCCAGCCCGCAGGCAGGTTCTGACCAACAGTGGGACCAACGGGCGACACCACCGTCAAATTCGTTGGCGCAGCCGATCCGGCCGGAGACAGGTCGATGGCGTACTGAAGCGGGGTTCCGTCGCCGAGGTAGTTGTGGGACGGCGAGATCCAGACGGTGACGTTGGCCTTGGACGAGTTGCTGAACAGGTACAGCTGGTACTCGAGGGCCGGGGCCGCGTCGGTGGACAGCTTCTCCAGGTCCTGGGGCACGAGGCCGACGCCGTCGCCCGTGCGGCCGATGCCCTTGAACGTGTGGTAGGTCACGTTCTCCGCGGCGGACCCGTCGATCGTGGTTGCTGAGCCGGACCCTGGCACGATGGCCTGGTAGTTTGGCGCGTCGATGGCGACGTGCCCGTCGGACTCGATGAAGCCCTCGGAGAAGTTCGACGGGGGCAGGCGGTTGTACACGGGCACCTGGATGATTGGATCCTTGTACCCGTACTTGCCGAGCGAAGGGCACGAGTTGGTGACGTTGATGTTCACAGTCGTCACATTTGGCGCAGCAGGGGCACTGGCCCAGTCAACCGTGATGTAAACCCGGGTGTCACCACCATCGGGGCCGACGACGCCAGTATCTTGAGAGAGCTTCACGTAGGGGGCCCAGGGCGACGCAGTCCACGTGCAGCTTTCTGTGCCGCGGGAGAAGACCTCGAAGTACCGGGTGGCAGCGCCGTATGGCTCCAGCGGTGGGACGGCGAGGCTGTTGCCGCTGTTGGTGTGGTACTTGTCGTCGCCTTGGACCGTGCCGTTGGAGCCCTCGACTCCGATGCCGACGTGTCCAGCGAGTGACACACGTTGAGTCTGGACGTAGCTCATCGCGGGCAGGGTATTTCGCATGGGCTGCTGCCAGTATCCGTCATAGCCGAGATGAGTTTCTGTTGGTTTCGTCAGTCAGTCGGCATCCTTCTTCAAGTCATCCAACGCCTTGGGGAAGACTAACGGTCCATCATATGCGCCCATTTCCCGTCTAGCATATCATCCCATCTATCCGTCAAGTCAGAATCGGCATCACTGAGCTTGAAGACATCCATCATCGTAGGGTTTGCTGAGTTGCGCTTCTGGCCAGCGTACAACATATTCTTCGCCGACCCGATGTAGATCTGGTTCACAATGTTTCCTCCCATGATCGGGTGGAGCACCATCTGGAAGAACGCCGGCTGCGCGCTCTCGTCCAAAGCATCGTACACAGCCTCGGCCTCGGACTGGATCTCAGCCCACTCCGCGAGCAGCGCGTCACCCTCGTTGTAGTTGATGACGCTGTACGACTGGGGCTCGATCAGCTCGAACTTGCGGCGGTTCGCCATCGTGCCGTAGTGTGTCATCAGGGACGAGATGTTTGCCGCCAGGTCCGGGCCGAACTCGCGCGCTACCCAGGCTGTGGCCCAGTCCGAAGTGCTGTCGACATCCCAGGTCTCCGCGTCGTAGGCCATGTCCAGGAAGTGGCTGATTGGGATCTCAACGGGCTTCAGGTCACCGACGTTGACGATCCAGATACGATCGGCGCCACGCGCGTAGGCCATGTGCATCTACTCTGCTGTCAGACACGATTCTTATCAAACTGGTCACCGGGGCTTCAAAGACTTACTTGCTCTGCGGTCTTGGCCAACTTGACCGTGTTGACCCACTTGTAGTTCCTTGGGTCACCGACGTAGTCGAAATGGTAGTACACGCCAGCACCGCCAGCTCGGCCAGTCTCGTTCGCAAGCGGGAACCTCCTGATATTGCCCCAGTTGTCGTCCGCCCACAACAGCGTGATATCATCCGGCACCGACAACCCGTCGAAGATGTACGTCTGGACCTCCTTGTACAGGCACCACATCTGCGGCACAGTGGAGATATTAACCCCGCCCAGGCCCTCGCTGATGATCTCCTGCTGGTTGTGCACCAGCGTCTCGAGCATCGCGACGATCTTGTCGACGCCCAGGCCCTCGATGGCCGTGTCGCCCGTGCCGCGCATGCCCATCGTGAACAGCGAGTTGCGCGCGTACGGCTCCGCCCGCGCCACGCCGTAGCGGAAGTACTCGTCGATGGTGGCGTTGTTGAGGTCGTACGCCCAGGCGCCCGGGTAGAAGTTCTGGAACTCGTTCTGCGCGCGCATCAGCGGCTCCGTGTGCGAGCTGCCCAGGACGACCTCGTACGCGTCCGCGAGCGGCTGGTTCTGCGGGAAGTCGACCTCGTACATGGACGCCCACACCGTCGGCCACAGGTAGTTGGCCCGCAGGCGGAGGATCAGCTCGAGCACGTGGGCGTAGAAGTCGGGCCCGTAGCCCGCCGCCCCGTTCTCGGCGTCGGCGAAGTTGGTCGTCACCCAGTTGGTCAGGCCCGGCTGCTCATCGTTCAGGAAGATGCCGCGGTACTTGACCGAGGGCGGGCCCTGGACCTTGGTGAGGTTGGCGGGGACGAAGATGTCTGCGGTCTGGCGGACGGGTGTGTCGGCCCAGAAGTACCACGGAGACACGCCGATCTGCTCGGAGACGTCGTAGACTCCGAATATGGTGCCACGAGGATCGCTGCCTGCGATGACCAGGGCTTGAGCTACGCCATCAGTCGGGTTTGATACCAGCTGGGACGTGAACGATTCCCATTTTCCTTCGATCTCGGACACGTCTATCGCGCCCGACGAAACGAGGGCGTCGATCAGAGTGCTGTTTCCAACGGTGCCAGCAATGATGACCACAGACGATAGATCCGGGTCCGAGTAACTCGGCCCCTTGAAATACTCGGGCTCAGTGGTGGAATACTACATATGTGGTTTGGTAAGCTTGGGACTCTCAGTTCAAAGTTCACAACTCGAAGGCAACTTACGACTGTGTTGTTCTTGTTGTTCACGGGGTTGAACGAGTACAAGGCGGCGGAAGCACTGCTGGTACCATTGGTATATGTAGAGTTCGAGGTTCGGGTACCGGTGCTCAGTGTGTAGTTGGTGCCTGTGACCTTGCCAAAGTCGGCAGCCAGGTCCCCAGCTGCTCGGATGACGCCCCAGTAGTCGTTGTCTGATACCAGGATCTGACCGGCGGATACAGGCCCTCCAGCTATTTGCAAGTCCCCATCTGAACCTTGAAAAGAGACGACAGGTTTCTGACCGAGGGCCGCAACAAGAGACGATGCGCTGCAGAGCGCAAGGAGGAAGTGTGACTTCATCGTTGGCAACTCGCTCTGCGGGAGGGAGTCCCGCGCCGTGCAGAGCTGGATGGTCGATGAGAAAGGTGAAGCTCAGGAGCAGCCTCACTCACGGTCTTGCTTGCCTGTGGGGTTCAAGAATCCCGCCACTGACTACCGGTGACGAGAAGACCACACTCGCGTAGAGCAGGAACATCACGAACAGGCCCGATATATAATGTTACCGCTATGCCCCAAGGAAATACTAGGGAGGCTCCACCCCACCTTGGGGTAAATACCACGTCCCGGGGAGACCATGGCAGGACGCGGTGAGGTAAGGGCAGCGGCTGAGCAGCTTGCCTAGCCCGCGGGTGTCTCCTCGGTCAGGTACCGCGCTGCTGGGTAAACACAGAAATGGAGAAATACCAACGCACTAGCATTGGCAATCTTGGAAGTTCCCTGGGCTGAAGGCGTCAAGAGGGCCAGCCGCCTTGCCGGAATGGCGGGTAAAGGGAAGGTAGAGGCACGCGTCAAGGCGGGATCCTGGCCTCGCTTCCGCAAGGTGACAGCAGCATCTCGCTTCCGGATCCCCGTCACCGGAACAGCTTCACGAAAATTGGGCTAGGTCTATCTATGATGACGACGCTGTCGATCTTGGAGATATGCACACCAGGAGCTTTCCGAGATTCTGGACTACTAGAAGACGATTGTCGATGTGACACTGAAGCAGACCTGTGTGGTCATTGGTCGCGGAATTCAGACTCGAAAACGCCCGTCAGGAACACTGCTCGGAATTCATTGACACGAAACGATGTTTCCCCGACGGTCAAGGATGGGACATGAGTCCCGGAAATGACCCCAAGGAAACCCAATGCGGGGGAGTCTCTGGGGAAAACTGTTGTATTCAGCCGGAATGCAACGCCCCCTGCCATTTCTCCATTTCCCCACGGCCGTTGACCTTGGCGCTGCATGGGAGATCTGGGATCAGGGGGTGCAAAGAAAGGGGGCCATAAGTCCAGACCATACAAGATGAGATAGATAGTAATGCTGTGGGCGTGACTATTGCCAACTATCACGATTCAGGTAGGCCACCCTCACAGATGTAATGCATGCAGTTCATACAGAAAAGTTATTTAGTCATGTGTCCCTTAATTTACATTTTCAGATCCAACGTGCAGATGTGACATATTAGAGTTCTTCTGGTGCGCTTTGGGGTTTTCGGAAGCCAACCGAACTTTGAATATCAAGGTACACAGGTACTAGACCTGTTGTTGCACAAGCACAATATCAACCTCATCAGCACCAACCTCAGCGGTCACGTCAAATACATCCCCAGCCTTCACTTGCTTGACCTGTGTAAGCTCGCCTGATTGGTACAACCCGTAGAGTCCAGCTGGGAGGTTGTTGATCTTCAGGTCGACTCTGGACGGACGTCAGTAATTGTCTTCCGCAATATCCATTCGAGTGGGCGCTCTTCAGTGAGCCGTATACGTACCTGCTGTTGGAACCATCCCAAGTCCTCATCGTCACAACAAATGCTCCCACCTCCTCGTTCCACTCGCCACGAAGGAAGTCGACTCCAGTGGACAGATCCACTCCTTCGACATAGGGGTATGTCGCATGGTGTCCATCTTTGGTCCAGGGTTTCTCCCACATCTTCTTCTGTCCATCCCTGACGTTCAAACGGCCGTAAGCAATAGCGGCGTTGCCAGTATACACATCCATGGCAACCCAGTTCCCCTTATCGTCCTGAAGATTCCCGTCTTTTCTCGGGTAAAAGAGCCCACCCTTCTCCCAGGTTGGGTTCAGGTATGCATCCGCGTGCTTGAGCAAGCCCGCGACAACATCCCTCTCGCCATCTGCCGGTGGCGCTGACACCTCAGAGGTCCATTGCACGGTGAATCCGAAGGTGGTGGAGGAGTTGGACTCCCCCATCGGCGTCTGGAGCTTCCCTCCTTCCAGGCCCTTCTGGACTTTCGAGGCCGCTCTGGCAAATGTCTCGGGTGAGGCAGTCGAGCTGCGCTCGTCCAGCTCCTCCTCCCCGTTCTTGAGCGAGGCCCGGATCTCATGGGCGACGAGTATGTTGTTCAGGTTGACGCGCCCGTCGGGGTGCCACGTGAGATAGCCCTTTATGAGCTTAGGATACCACGCGTGGACGAACTCGGAGTTCCACGAGTTCATGAACGAACAAGCCCAGGCGTTGCCGGAGATGCCATCGAGGTTTACGAACGAATCCTGTCTTATCATCCAGTAGAAGACGAAGTTGTCATCCCCCGACCCGTCCGGGCCGACGAAGCCCCCGTTCTTGGCCTTCCACGCAGCCTGGTACTTCTCCAGCACGTGGGACACGACGTCCGTGCCGTTGCGCACGTCGCTGTACCTGATGCCGATGATGGGGAACTGGTTGCAGATGATGAAGACGCAGTTGGGCTCGCAGCACACGCCCATCCAGCCCGTCTGCTCCATCTCGTTCACGATCGTCTGCTGCAGGGTGGTGCGGGTGTAGGGGAACTTCTCCGAGCCGAGCCCGAAGAAGACCGGGTTCCAGTCGAACGTCAGCGCGCCCGGCTCGTCGTGCCTGTCGTCGTCGAAGAGCATCGCGTAGAGGCTGCACATCAGGAGCAGGTGGCCCGAGAACATTATGTTCTCCCTGCACACGGGGTCGGGCCAGGGCTTCCGCAGCTCGGTGATGTCTGGATCCACGTACTTTCCGGACTGGCTGGTCAGGAACCAGTAGCCCCAGACGTCCCGGTGCATCATCTTGTGGATGAGCTGGTCAAACAGGGTGCGGAAGACGGAGCGGAGCGCCGGCAGGCGGTGGTAGTGCGCCAGCCCGGCGGCGTAGGCCATCGTCGCGATCTGGTACCGGTAGGAATCGAAGACCTCCTGCCCCGGGGTGGAGCCGCCCACTGTGGCACACGGGGTGAGCTAAGAGATTCATACCACATGGGCGGGGCGGGACGGGGCCGTCATTTGGCCAGAGCCTTTCTCTCAGCTACAAGGAGAATTTGGCGGCAAGCAGTAAGATGGTGATGAGGACGATGGAGATCACGAGATCGAATTTATGCGTGGACATTTACTTACTGTGACGCCATTCCCCGTCTAACTGTGTTGCAAGATTGTGAAAATGGCGGATATGTCCAGCTTGGGCCTGATCGAGTTTGTTGGAAAAGTGCTGGATGATGTGCGATGGGAGCTTGGGTGGGAAGGCGGAGGTCGCCTCCAGGGTGAGGCCTGGCTCCAAGGCCGTGGAAGTCGAACTCGTGTGCGTGGCCATGTTCGAGGGTAGGTCGTGTTGCTGTGAGGAATTGGGGCCTTGTGCACTTTTCTGAGGACGGATCTGGCAGACTAGGTCAGCTTATATGGAAATGCTGCGATGATACGGGATAGTATGCTATACTATGACGGTCCGAATCATGACGGGCCGGGGTCTTTCATCCCGACGGAGGCTCCGTTGGTGCAGCTGGATTTCCGGACTTCCGTCCGTGCAAGAACGGAGCCATTCTGACTCGGTGGTTTTGTACGTGGGCCGCCGCGTCGCGAGTTCCCCCTCTCGGATTCGGGGTTGGAGCAGAGTCCGTACCTAGGTAGGAGGCGGGCTCGACACATCGAAAAGGGCCTTTCGTCCCACAAAGATTCTGTGATCCTTGCGTTTGTTACATTTGCCTCTACTCTGACTGCGAAAGTACGGCTGCGCTGCTCCGGAGACCTGACCGGGGTGCTCCGTTAGACCCTTGCTAGCACGACATATCTATCCCGGCCTTCGACCTAAGCTCCAATACCTTAACTCACGTCATAAAGCATAATGAGACTGGTCTAGCTCGGCTTTCCCCTCTTTAGGGCTGACCGAATTGGTGTGCAAACCAGCACGCTGTCAGAAAGCCGCAGGGATGAGCCAATCCAAGCCAGGGATGACGGAAAAGAACAAGTAACGTCCCCGGCCCCGATCTGCCGCACCCCCTGGTCTGCCGCACGAGATGCTCGGTGCAAACACACCTTAAGACACCCACTATTTAAACACGCTAAATTAATTCCCTATTAATTTTAAATATACCCAAAAATGATAAAATAATATAACATTAATTTTCATTATTTATAAAATTAAAAAAAGAATTTTTAATATTAAATATTAAATTTTATTAAAATTAATAAATAAATTTTTTATATTTTATAATAATTATATTTTAATATATTTTTATATAAAATATTATAAAAATATTTAATTAATTTTTAAATTTTCTTATATAAAGTTTTCTTAGGAAATTTATTATATTAAAATATTATTATTAAATATGTAGTTATGAGCGTGCTATAGGCAGAGTTGTGAAATACAAACCAGATATAAAATACAGATACAAATACAGATACAAATACAAAAAAATACAAAATACAAATACAAATACAGATACAAATACAAGAAAAAATATAAATATAAATACAAATATAAATACAAATACAGTATTTTATATTAAATACTATATCTATATTTATATTTATATTTAAATATAATATATATATATATATATATATATATATATAAAAGAAATTTTTTTAATTCTTTTAAATTTTTAAATAAATAAATAAATTTTTAAATAAATAAAATAAAATTTAATAAATTAAAAGAAATTTTTTAATTCTTTTTTTTCTCTTTTATATATATATTATTATTTTTTATATTTATATTTATATTTTATATTTAATACGAATACAGATACAAAAAAATACAGATATAGATACAAATACAGATACAAAAAAAATACAGATACAAATACAAATACAAATACAGTATTTTATATTAGATACAGATACAGATACAAGATACATAAATACAGTCACAACTCTGGCCATAGGGGGGATAGCAGCATTGCGGCATGATGAATTCCACCCTCCCCGGGCAGATGAAAACAATAATTATGCCATAGATGGTTAGCGGGCCCACCTTTAAATCTTGGCACTTCTTAACTCCAAGATCGCTCTAAAAAATGCATCTCGCTTATTTTAAGGAATATAAAGAGTATTGGGTTGGGCCTTACGTGGTGCTCGGGCAAGGCCTATCGGCCACTTGCTACGCTTAACCCTTCACCCCAGCCGGCCCTTTCTTAATTTAATTACCAGCCTGGCAGAGCAAATTTAATTTAACTTGAGATGTCAAGTTTGTAAGGTGGAGCCACTTTTCCTTTTTCGGCACAACTATCGTTTTCGTCCGCCCGGGGGAGGGTGGAATTCGTCGTCCCGGCAGCATTGGGCACGATAGGTACTATGGGCAATTGGCGCCAGAGCCCCGGCAGGCAAGGGTCACGTGCTGCAGCACATGACCACCCCCAGATAGTCTTTAGCCAGAGGGAGGTTCTGCAGCCTACGGCCGCAACCCTCCTTCCTTCTATATAGCTGATTTGAATACAACCAGTCTGCTATCACCCACCAAAACATATGTTAACCCAGCTAATAAAATAAATTATTTTTTATATAATATTTTAATATTTAATATAATATTATATAAATAATATAAATTTAAAAATAAAATATTATATTTAATTTCCTTAATTTAATAATAATTATAAAAGAAACTTAAAATATATTAATATTATTATATAATTTATTAATATTCCTTAATACTTTTAAAGAATTAACTTTAAAATTTATTTTTTATATAATAAAGGCTTAAGTAATTTTAATTAATATTTTATTTATAAAACTCCTATAAATATATATATAAACTGTGGATTTGGCGTCTGTAAATATTAATTTGGATTTATTAGAGTGAGTTGAAAAGTGGGTGTTTGCATGGGAAAGGCGCGGCAAATCAGGGGGTGCGGCAGATCTGGGCCGGGGACGTTAAAAGCTATGCGAGTAGAACCCGGTATTGATGAGATCAGACTGCAAAGGTCCCTTGCATGTGACGCGCCACAACTGCGAGGCTCTTTATGAGAGCAACGTGACTAGATCTTGTGTAATCCTCAACCACCCGTCGCCACAAATCTTCGGTCGATTGAGCATATAGGGCTGGCTGATAGCCGAGTTGAACATCGCCAAATACATTCCAGCTTCCATGGGTTTTCGCAATCATACATCACTACTTGCTCTGAATTGACAAGCCTAGCTGCAAGATACGAATCTGAAGTTTCAAATTGCAGGCAAGCCCTTAACAGTAAGGAGTGTAGCGAGTCCACCGTTGCCTGATGATCCAGATGGCTGCAGTGCCTATGCCCAACGAAGGATTTTCGGCAAGGAGAAATCTTTGCCGGTGTCGTAGGCAGTTCGGGGTGTGGTGAAATGTCATTCTTGTAGCTGTCAATTCAGCCTCAAATTCGCTCTTCACAAATACCAACAATTTTGAAGATTACAAGTAGCTCGAGATATGTCTCGCGCACAAGGCCGCGGAATATTGGACAGTCCCGGTGGAGTGACTCAATTAAAGGTTAGGCTAATGAGGCATGGAGGCTTCGAGAGAGAGAGCCGGGCACACCTTGAGGCTGGCCAGAACCAAGCGGAAGTTGAGGAGCCACCATACTAATTTCCCTTACACTCTAGCACTGAGGCCTATAATACCTAATGCTCAGTAAATGCAATAATCCCACCAGGAGCCAATCCCACCGACTTCCGAGTTGGGCGGATTTGTGCACATGGTCAACCTTTCAACAACCCCGGTCGACGAATACTAAGCCGGTATAGTAGGCGTCCAAGCGTATTTGGGCAGCATTGCCATCCTCTCCTCGGGGCTGAGGTCGGTATCGGAATACACCATCCGCCCCTTCTCCTTCTTTGACTTCTTTTCTCCCTCGGCCGGCGGCGGCGCGGTCGGCGCGCCGTCCGTTGGTGTCTTGGCCGGCTTGATGCCAGCCTCAGCCATGCGGATGAGCTGGTCGATGTCATCGCCTTGCCTCGCGTTTGCCACAAGCTCGTCCACTGTTGATGCGCCACCAGCGGCAGGGAAGCCTGGCGCGCCAGGCTGGCCGGGATAGTAGTTCCCAGCCGGATAACCTGGCCGTTGGGGAAGGTTTGGTGCGGTCGGCAGACTCGGCGGGCGGGCGGGAAGAGAGGAAGCAGGGTACTGTTGGAAACCAGCAGCAGGAGGAGGGCCGGTCGGTGGGTAGTTTGGGAAGCCGGGTTGAGCGTAGGGTTGTGGAGGGGCGAATGGTGAGTTCTGGCACATACGTGTTAGCACACTCATGATGCTGGAGCCGCCTGCAACCTATACTTACGAAGGTGCCCGGGCTGCCATTTTGCGCGGGACTCTGTACATTCGCCGGCGCCGCATTCGCGTTGCCGTTTGTGCCTGTCGGTATTCCTGCCGCTTTCTTGGCGCGGAACTCGGCGAACCTCCTCTTCAGCTCCTCCGGGGTCTCTATCCTGATCTTCTTGGAAGGTCGCTCCTGGCCTGGAGGGGGATTTCCTGTCGCCTTGAAGCGCTCGTCCTGGGCCGCCCAGTAGTTTTGGTGAATCCTTTGTTTGTGCTGCTCCCTGACCTCCTCGGGAACACCTTCCATGCCAAAGATCTCGACGTCCAGGGCTTGACGATTAGGGAGGGCATTTTCGACGTGTGAGAGTGTCTCCTTATGGACTTGGTTCATGTGTACGGAGAGACCTATAGTTCGACAACAGTCAGGGACGAATCATACGGAAACAGGTGATGGACTGGGGTTGACCGACCTCCCGCTGTGTTCAGCCTTCGACCACAACGATCGCATTTGAAATGCTTGGCCTTCTGGTGAGAGATCAAGAGCTTCAGATCCTCGAAATCACGCTCGCCTTGGGATGGTCAGTCGTTATTTTCCTATAGAGCGCTGTCCGGTTGGGGGGGGGGGAGCACGAGCTCACAGTAGTAACACCAGGGGCGCTCGAGGAGCTCCTCGATGTTGGGGTGTGAGCGCTTCTTTTTGCCCATTTTGTCCGATGAACACAAGTGTGCAGGCTTTGCGGTGTCTAAAGGTGCTCTTATCACGGGAAATATGAATGCGCCGGTGGAATTAATGACAACAGGGGCGGTGGTCGGAGCTGGGTGATAGCTTGGGCGAGGTGGTCGTTGGACGAACGCAGCTCAAGTCGTCGAAAAGTCCAGCCTCCCACCGCGGAGAGAACGCGACAAATCTGCGCTAGGACGGATAGAGGTTAGTGCATCCCGCAAGTACCCAGGTACCGCCTGGGGTGGATACGTCACCGACAGAAGCCGTCCCCGAAAGGACCCCTGACGTTGACTGATGACCCGGAGCTCACTGTCTTGGGATGCAGCCTCATAGACCTGCACTTGATATTTTGCTGACGGTGCCCTGGACCTGACCATAATGAGAGCTCAACGACTTGACCATATCTGCTGCTTCTATATTTGAGTTATCTTTGGCATTCGGGTCCGCTGCCAATCGCATGAATCCTCTACGCAGTGAAAGGTGGGCCAAGGACCGGCCTGTCGACAGCAGTGTAGCATCATCCAGCGCAAAGAATTCCCTGTTTGGGCCACAACCCTGGCCTTGAGGCTCGATCCTCTGAGAGCTACACGGACACGAATTCAGTTGCTGATCTGGTCGAATCTCGGCTCAGCCAGAAACGAGCTAGGGTGCACATGCTATTCACAAGATCGCCACGCCACGGACAACCGCAGTTCAGAGCTCATGTCCCCTATTTGACTCGCGCCTGTCTGGTGGTATCTACTGTGCCGAGCCGCCCTTCAAATCTGCCTTGGCTTGCCACACCTCCAAGTCTAAAGCTCACCATGGGTCACATCTAACATCTATATTCCGTCTTGGTCCTGTGGTTCGGTCGATAAGCATTACTTCGTTTTGATTTATGTGATTTCAGATTCGCTCGTCTCTTGTCGTATGATCCATGGGCATACTGGGCTCTGCGCGTTTTCAAGCCCGCTGCTTGAAAATCTACTTGCGTCACTCAGTGGCAGCGACAGGGCGCTTGTCCACACAATATCCGGAGTCACTTGTTCGCAGTGACCGGACTTGAGAGGACGCTTGTTTTATACCTTCAGAAAGCGGATATTCTTTTCTGTCCGTCTCTTCACTCTCCTGCTCTCACTTGTGAGCTCATGGGAACACCTACCTCATCGATTCTGGCTCCCGCACGTTCGGCGAAACTCACGACACGTTTCCAAGCCCCAAGATGGCTTCGGACCCACCACCACCACCACCAGCTGTGACCCTCAATTCAGCACAGCTTCATGCCCTGTTCGATATCCTCACCCACGATGAGACTTATCGTGAAGCCGAGAGTTTCAAATACCCATATGCAATTAAAGACTACGGATATCCGTTCAACCACGACCCCTCGCAGCCCGCCACCACCCCAACCTACAACCCCAAGTCCGCTTCCCCCTTGCTTCAGCTTCTTCTCACCCAATGCATACTACCAGTTCCCGGGCTGGGTGATCTGCCTCCAGATTTCTGGCCCACGAAATTCCAGGGCATCTTGACCAGGCTGGCCGACGCGAACCTCTCAGAATCTTACGACAAGGGCGCACCGGGCACTAGGAAGACTCTGGCAACCCTGGCATGTGTGATTCATGAAGCCGTCACGCGAGGTCTTCTGGGGGGCGTGGCTCAGGCCAGTGAGAAGGTCGACTTGCAGAAGGCCGAGTACGACGGCACTCAGGCAACAGAACTCGAGAGGGCATGGAACGAGTGTGTCCGTGAGCTCGTCCACGGGAACCTCGCCGACGAGCTGTTCGACCACTGTGCCAAGAACGAGGACTTTGAGGCACATTCCCCAGCAGTCAAGGCAGCCGCGGATTATGCCATCCTGCATATTGCATCGCTGCTCCACCACATCCTGGTGCTTTCCGCAGAAGGGCAGTACATGGTGAAGCTGATCGAGAATGTGCACAAATTAGTGCCGTATACGATGGTTCGTCAGACGCTGAGGGTCGGGAACGCGGCGACGATGATCAATGGAATGATGCGTATCTTTCTCGCCAAAATGAGTGTCGCGGCGATGACAAACTGGATTGGATGGACGAAGGAGGCCGACGACGGCATGAATCTGCTGCAAAGGTATGCCTGTTTTTCTGACGCGAGGCTTGTCCTGGCGTAGAAAAAACAAAGTGCTGACCAAATAACTCGCAGGATAATAAACCTTGTGCTATCTTGGGACGCCAGTGACTTCCGGAAGCAGGCCGAAAAGGTCGAGTCCTCCAAGGACAAACCCAGCAAGGAACAACTAGCTGCGCTTCGTGAGCACATAACCTTGCCGCGGGAGGTTCAAGACGAAGCCCGCCGGACTAGCTTAGCAGAGCACAAGTCTATTATCGCGGTGATCCTCGACTCGACCGAACCCAACCTAACAACTTCAATGAGTGAGGCCCAGCATACGCAATGCCTGGAATGGTACTCAGCACAATTGTCAGTGCGTGACCGGGATGAACTCAGCAACGTGTTTTGTAAATCCACTCCAGACTTCTTGACGGGCGTGATGCGTGATGCCGTGTCTGCGTATGAGCCATTCATCAGGAGCCTTCACGGCAGCTTGGACCTCCGGCCTCATGTCACCGCGCTGGAGACCTTCCTGAACGACTTCATCGAGACGAGCAAGCCGAAGCAGGTGAAGAACCGCAACGGCGGCAAGTGGAAGAACCTAGGGGCCGGCAGCGGCAAGAACACCCCCGTGCAGACGCGGCCGCCCTCGGTAGAGGACTACGTGGCCCTGCTGCGGCGGAATCGGCATCTGCTTTACAAGTACCTGCACCAGTTCGCCGAGAACTGCACCGACGTCCGGGAGAAGTTCCGCGACTGGGCCAACGGGACGATACATAGGTTCAGAGATGCAAGCGGCACGGAGGCAGCGAACAAGACCGGGCCTGGCTCAGGTGCAGCCGGCGCCATGAGCGACTCGCTGCAAGCCATATTTGGCCAGCTCCCGCCAGAGACGCAGAAGTCGGTCCTGGCTGGCCTGGATTCCCACGCAGCATATCTTTCCAAGGCTTCAACCATATCCACACAGCGCATGCAACGTATACTCGATGCGCTCAATGAGGCTGAAAAGAAAAACGGCGAGAAGGAGGGCAGCAGCAAGCGCAACACCCCGCGAGGCAGCTCCGAAGGTGATGACATGTCTGGCCCGGGAGTCTATCTGATGCGGTGGGAGTCATCTCTGGACGGCACGCTCATCACGCCCGCGACCGCCCATGGGCCCGTCAGAACAGGCAGAGAAGTCAAGGGCGAGAAGGTGTCGGGCAAGACCGGTTCTGAGGGCGTCAAGGATGGTTGGGACGCCGGTGCCATAGCCAGACAGGAGGATAGCACTGTGCCCCAGGCGCCAGACGTCAGCGTCGTGATGGAGGCGCTGGGGGAGAGCTTCCGGGAGGTGGTGAGGGAGGCCGTGGGCGAGGTGGGACCGCCAACACCGCCGGAATCTGCAACCTAGTGCCGATGGGTCGGCTCCGAGGCGGGAGGGACGGAGGCGGATGTTTCTCCGCAGATTTTCTAGAGACTCTGGTTGATACAAAGAGGCTTAAAGATAATGCACGTAAATCTTCAAATAAATTCGCTATTTTTCAAAGCAGGTCGCTCATGACGCTCTAAAGCTTAAAGTCTCGCAGCAACACTAGACGCAATTAGTATAAATATGTACATTATGCATTTCTCAACAAGATGGACCCCGTATCAGCCCTTATAACCACACCTGCTTGTCCCTATTATTAAGTCCACCTTACCGATAGTCTCGATAGTGCTGAGCAGGCAACTCCACCGGCGCTTCCTGCTGTCCCAGCTCTACCAGCTCCTGCTGCTGGTTCCTCACGCCGTAGGCCCCGACGCCAGACACCTCCGAAGGCGGAGCCGGGCTGTAACCACCTGCTCCAGGGGCCACGGCGCTGTACCCGGTCTTGCTGTAGTCGTGCGGCAGTCCCGCTGCCCCCTCGCCCGGCTTCTGCCCCTGTTGCGCTTGCTTCCGCTTGCGTATGAAGAAGAACAGCCCCGCCGCGACGGCGATGACTACCAGGGGTATGATGACCGCGATGGCGACGGTCACGCCCGTGGAAAGGCCGGCGCCGCTATCGTTGTTCTCTCATTGCCGGCACTGCCCGTGTTTGTTGGGCCGGTGGATGTCGCCGTGGACGTCCCCGACGCGGCCGCGGTCGGAGCTCTGGTAGACCATCCTGACGCCGAGGGCATTAATCCCACCGGGCGAGGTCATGCTCACCGCCGTCGTTGAGGTCGTCCCGCCCTCCTCAAGTGTGATGCTCACTGTGGTGCCTGACTCGGGCGCGATCCAGGTGCAGAAGAGAGTCTCCCACACGCCACCCAAAGTGCTGGGCGTCACGCAGCCCAGGGTTATATCGCCCCGGTACGGGCAGCACGTCACCGTCGTGATGGAGCTCACGCCCGCGTTGTCGTTGCATGCTGTCACGTAGCCGGCTGGACATTGTATACCCGGGGAGAAGTAGTTTGTTGATAGCGAGGTAAAACCCTGGGGGAGGCAGGCTAGGTCCGCGTCGATGACGGCGACGCCTCCGGAACTATATACCCCGCTACATGATGCTGGCGGGGTGAAAGTTGTTGTGAGGGCGTCCAGCGGGAAGGAGGACAGTATTGGCGAAGAGTATGTTGACGTTGTTGTCGTCATGATGGGCACTATCAGTCCTGGTACAGAATACCAAGGTCTTGAGTTGGTGGCCAAGTGGTTAAAAAATGAGCCGGCGAGAGCTCAACTCGAAGGGTGATTTCGGACCCCTGGGGACGACAGCCGGGCAGATGTTTCGCAGCTCGTGGAGTCGTATATAAAAACTGGCGCTTTTCCGGTATTTCCAAGCCGTCAACGAGTGCTGGAGACTGTCAAACCTGAACGAAAGATGTCGCAACGGCCCCCGACAGGAACAAGTGAAAACAGGAGTGAAACATCAAGTGAAAGGACGAGAATCAGCTTGTCAAACAGCTCGTTCCACAAGCAAGAGAAAAAGAGTAGCCTAATCCCCAGGGGACCAGATACTCTGCAGCAGATTAGATCTCACCACAATACGCGCCCAGGGCTCCTGAGACTAACACGCAGGGTTCCGAATCCTTTGGGTATCAGAGCTCGCTCTGCAGGACCAGCACTGGCTGATGATCACTGCCTGCTTGTGGTAAATGCAAGGTAGACGATGCGAGCGGCGGCCGCTCGGAAATAAACCTTGATCGTTGCCGGCGCTGGCGATGCAGTGTCTGCGCCATCCTGCACGGTCGAGGGATGACACTCAGAGGGATAAAACCGACTTGCTCGTCTCTGTGTGACCAATCGACACAGCAGCCTGAAGCTTATGTCGCATGAAGGAAGCAGACGCTGATGGCGACTAATCTCCCAGCAACGTCGACGCTGCTCGGAATCGTCCCACCCGGGCGTTCAAGGTGCCTCTGCTGGACAGTGCGGCTGACATGCGTGCAGGCTGACATTGGTGGCCCACTTTGATCCTCGTTGTTCTGAACTCAAGGCGGTGACTGTTCATCGACTGCTCAAGGCTGGCGAGGATGAGGATGGGCACCGTCTGTCTCCAGTTCTGGCTGTCAGAACGTGAACTTCGCATCTGATGGGATCGCTCGAGGCGAGCGCGCATCTGTCGTGATGCGCGGACCTCGCTTAAGTACTTATGCAGCGGCAGTGACAATGACTGCCGACGTGTGTAACTGTAGGCAATCGATCTCGTGCAGCACACGTTGCAAGCTAGCCCTCATGGAGCATAATGGCCTGCAGCTGCCCCTGTCGGCCTGGGCAGGCAGCTGGCAGGTCGGCACCAGCCAACTGGGGCTAACAAGTCTTCCAAAGCCAGACACAGAACGCCAAAATGCGAGCCGCTCGGATTATGATTGTGATGTCTGCACTTGGCTGTTAATCATGAGGGCTGACAAAGGACCAACGACAAGACGGATAGCTGCGCCTGAGGTGTGCTGGGAAGGCGGCCATCCCCTCCGAAGGATGGAGAAGCAGCACCTGGGCAGCTGTGCAGTTGGGCAGTTGGGCAGGCCGTTGCCATTGGGTCCTGGCCAGATGAGGGTCATTCAGGCCCCAGGTATCAGGGTCAAACCCTCACCACTTCGTCAGGTTGTCAGACAAGCCAAGTTGGCTCCTGCAACAGCGTCTTTAGTAATTGGGTATTTAAATAGAATCAATTCTAAACAGGAAATTTCAGTCCGTCGACAAGTTCTTGTATGGCAGAGTCTGCATCCTTTTTCCAAGTCTGGTCAAGTGGTCACCTCGCTATGCGTGGACAGGAGGCTTGCTTCCTATGGATTGTTACATTCGCTACGGCTCATCCTTGCAAGTATCAAGCAATTTCTCTTCTTTCGGAGCACTAATTGCTGCCACGAAAGACACAGCCATACCCCAATTGTGTGTGTATGGGGGGGGGGTTGCTTCTAGGAGATCTTTATTGGAGCAATAATGAAAGAAAACTGCCCGTGTCAGTCGGTGGGGTCAGCTGGTTTTCGAGAATCTGGCAATTCACTCCGGCGTGTCACAAGGACTGTTGTATATCGCATTTGGAAAAAGCACATGTAGTCTAAACCATACGAGAAGCTTCTACGTAGGTAAAGATACTCGGGGCAGCGAGGAAACTAACAAGAACGCATCGAACAAGAAACATTCCAACATCCCACCTTTGAGATAGTCTATTTCTATGCTTATATCTCAGTAAAATTCTCCGAGTCCACCCAAAGACCTTAGCTCCGGGTCTCCTGTCTGGCGTTAGGGACTTGAGATCAGCAGTGTTACGCTACGTACTGACATACCAGGTTTGCCCCGCCACCCATGGAACCCAGCGGCGGAGTACGTCGTTGTCAACAGAAAAGCCATGGTTGTTTCAAAGCAAGGCGAGCCAATTATGTCGGGGACGCCAGCGTGCAAGCGTCCTTACCAAGACCTCTACTCCTCCTGCCAAGTCCACCACAACGTCTTTCAGATTGCCTTTCTGGGAGAAATGTCCTCGAACAGGTAGCAAAGGAGCCTCCATTCCGACAACCACCTTCCATACCTGCTTTGTTCAATCTTAACTGTCCCCACTAAGACGACGATGTCACTGATGCTCAATGCCAGATCCAGAATTGTTTCCAAGATCTCCTACATACGGGACCCTGAGCCGGAACAATTCAAAAGGATACTACTGTATAGTCGTAGAGGGATGATTCTCATTCGATGACTGGTGGAAACGTGCAGCGTTGACAACCAAAATGATTAGAATCCATCTAACCGCGTATTCCGACAGGCCAAATCTTATACAGGCCGTCTTGGGAGCGCCGAGTTCATGGATTGGCAAGGAAGAGCCCCTGACCCTCACATCTTCTTGTCCGTTTCTATAAAGAAGACAGTTCCGCTATTCTCGGCGACTGTGATAATTGTCTGTACCGGCTAGGATCTCCACTTCGTGACCATCTAATTAACCTTAGCAATTCGCCACGATGCGGTTTTCTCCTTTCGTTTCGTCCACAGTTCTCGCTGCTGGCTACGCCAGTGCCCACAACAGCAGCCTGTCCGACTCCGATGCCGCCATCTGGGACAACGTCAATGACCTCCATGTCCGGTCCGAGATGCAGGAGCGTCTTGCCAAGCGCCAAACCACATGGAACCCACCGTCTAACCTCGTCACGCCCCTGAAGCAGGTGCGGGATCATGAGATGTCTACCTACAGTAACCCTCTTGGATTCAAGAACTACGGATACGATCAACTGATTGCCAATAAAGGGTAAGCGAATGACATGTTGTCTACCAAGACCACTGTTGACTCCTTTGCAGACAAGTCAACTACTGCGTCCGCTGGGAGTCCGGCACCGCAGTGACAGAAGCTCAGCGCAACCAGATCGCCACCGTCCTCCAGGCTCAGCACGACAAGTGGATGAAGTGGCTGATCGGCTTCGACAAGTTCCCCTACAGCAGCGTTCCCGTCAAGGTTGTGGGCTGGGCGGTCCGCGATAAGAACCTCCTCCAGGGCTCGACGTCAGGCATCGACGTCTACACCAACCAGGACAGCGGAGGCATCCCGGAGTGCGACCCCGCGTGCGGCCGCTTCTTCCACCAGGACAACAATTACGGATCCTGCCCCGGCGGCGCTGCCCGCCACTACGACGTCTCGCTCTGGCTCACTGATGGTTTCTCGGGTGGTGCTGGTGGTGACTGGGGCCAGCGCATTGGCCGCGAGTATTTCATGGGTGCCCTTGGGACGGCTAATATCCACATTCTCTTGCACGAGATGGTAATGCCCTTCTGTCTACTGTTCCTGTTTTCGGGTACGTGCCGTTCGCTAACTATTTCGTAGGGCCACACCTATGCTCTTGATGACTGTAAGTTCCCTCGCTGAATACAACGTTCTTCCTGTCTCTGTTTCCTGTTACTGTTTTCCCCTGCCATTCATGCGTGAGAAAGTTACTAATCTTTGTGTTCTTTTTCCTAACATTTATAGTCTATGGTAAGCAACCCCTTGGTCTTTTCGTTTGACAGACCATATACTAACGCTGATGCATAGACTGGACACCAACTGGAGTTACCAACTTCATCATGCTTGCTGGATCTGCTACCCAAATCACTGATTTCGATGGCTGGATGATGCGGGATTGGTGGCGTAACTTGAAGAGCCGCTATGGTTTCTAATTTCGCGGTCGGCTTAGCCACGTGTCTCTGCATGAGAAAAAGGTGGAGGTCAGCGTTGTACATACATTAGCTACTGGCAGCAGCAAATACTTCGATGGACTTATATGTCTCATGCGTACCCCGTTGTTGATCGCTTGTGCCCAACATCAAGACCATCCGCAAGTCGGCACTGCTGGGGTTGAGACCAAGCCTAGTGTCCCAGCAGGCGCTGAACGTTTGAAGCCAACAAAAGTTCATGAGCCGTCAATGGATTTCTGTGAGAGACTACTGTAAAAGCAATAATCCCGTTCAACCGTCTACTTAGAGAATACGATGTAGTATGAGCGCGACTGTGACATAAAGAGACTGTTGACGTTCTCAAACTCGCTGTTCTTTGTCGGCCAAAACTCTATACATGTAATATATTTCTGCGCACTCGGCACTTGCATTTATTTGCAATGCTTGCAAGGCTTATTTCTGCGTGGGGTGAGTAGCTCTAGAGGGTCTTGAGGATGATAGACATGACGTTACCCAGTCGACATTCCGGTCCAGTCTGGTAAAACACCCATCATATCCAATCACCAGATTTTGCAGATTGTCGACAAATAGGCTACCCCTGCATGCAATCTCTACTAGTAGCTAGACATCCTGCGATGTACTGGAAGTAAGGACAATACCAACATCTTGGTATTCGGAGGCGAATCTGCTCGGTACCGTTCTAGCAACTGCCCGCGGTGCCTGGGCACATGTGCATGCAGGCATGCCGTGCATCCCTTTTACGTGTGGCCTCTTCCAGCGTGGTTGGCCAATTAAGCGAGCTGCACGGACCCGGGGCTAGTGTTGTTGGTGGGGAAACGGTGACCCACTCGGGACGTGGATTCCAAAATATTGACGGGGCCAACTGGCAGTGGGCAGGCACGGCCCCTTGAAAAGGTAAAGGGACCTACCTGCATGTAGTCCACAGCACTCCGTGGAAGCTTGAGCTCGACAAAAGTCAAGCCTCCGACAGCTTATACGCCGACCTCGACGTCACTAACCCCAGATCAACTGTTCTTGCCGGCAGCTTGCCCACACGGTCGCTGTCAACAACAACAACGCTCCAGCCCAGCTGTTTTCCTCTTTTCCATCAGCTTCGTGTACCGAAACATTTGTTTGTTCATACTAAGAACTAGCCTCGCCTTGCATTGCACTGGCCCAACAGGCACAGGACTCTCCTATCTTTTGTCCCTTTTCTCGCGTCCGCGCCGTGGCTTTTCCGGCCCCTCAGCTACACTCTTTCTCGTCTCGTGGTCGATCCCACCCCATCCCATCCCATCCATTCTTCAAATCCAGATCGAGTCGAGTCGAACCGAAGCAAGCCCCGAGTGCGGAACGAGGCAGCATTCCAGCCGTCCATGAAACATTCATCCAATCGACATGTCTGCAATTGATCCGGGAGCATCTTCAATCACCGTCGCAGGTCCGTATCCAGCTGCAGCAGTTGCCATTTCCACTCTATCGCTGCGGCCGCTGACCTTTTGCACGCAGTTCGAGTGCGTCCCTTCACTATCAGGGAAGCCGCCCAAGTGTAGGTCCCGTCCCCTCGAGCAATAAGCTGCTGTCGTCCGCCGTGCATGCTCCCACTGACCCCTTGAAGAGTAAGGAATGACGATGGCACACTCTTCCTGGGCGACGGCTCACTGGCCGCGGCGCCAACACCCAAGCTGCATCAGAGAGGCATTCGAAACATTGTCAAAGTAGTTGACCACCGGTGCCTGTAAGTCTCTCCCCAACCCGGTAATCCTCACCGCTTCCTTGTCTTCTTTGGCTCACCATTGGACTTGACAGCGTATTCGATCCCCCCGAAGACAATCCTATGCAGAAATTTTCGAGATCCGTCGTGCCTGGTTCCGGAAAGAAAGTCAAGGACCAAGTCTTTGCCTTCGATCGAATCTTTGACGACAATGTCACCCAAGCCGAAGTCTACGAAGCAACCACAAAGACTCTGCTGGACAGCGTCTTGGACGGATACAACGCCACGGTGTTTGCATACGGCGCGACAGGGTGCGGGAAAACACACACAATTACCGGGACCGCTGCCCAGCCCGGCATCATTTTCATGACCATGCAGGAACTGTTCGAGAAAATTGCCGATCGGGACGAGGAAAAGAACACCGAGATAACTCTGTCTTACCTTGAGATCTACAACGAGACAATCCGCGACTTATTGGTCCCCGGCGGCAGCAAGCAGGGACTGATGCTCCGAGAGGACTCGAATCAGGCGGTCACGGTGGCTGGGCTGACAACGCACCGTCCCAAGGACGTGCAGGAAGTCATGGACATGATCGTGCAAGGCAATGAATACCGGACAGTATCTCCGACAGCAGCCAACGAGACCTCGTCGCGTTCTCATGCAGTCTTGCAGATCAATGTGGCACAAAAGGACCGCAATGCCGCTGTCAACGAGCCGCATACGATGGCAACGCTGAGCATAATCGACCTTGCCGGAAGTGAACGGGCCAGTGCCACAAAGAACAGGGGAGAAAGGTTGCTGGAAGGGGCCAACATCAACAAGTCCTTGCTGGCTCTGGGTAGCTGCATCAATGCCCTGTGCGATCCCAAGAAGAAGAATCACGTTCCCTACCGCAATAGCAAGCTCACCAGGCTGCTCAAGTTCTCGCTCGGAGGCAACTGCAAGACGGTCATGATTGTGTGCGTCAGTCCCTCGAGTGAGCACTTCGATGAGACCCAGAACACCCTTCGTTACGCCAATCGCGCCAAAAACATCCAGACTAAGGTCACCCGAAACGTTTTCAATGTTAATCGCCACGTCAAGGATTTCCTTGTCAAGATTGATGAGCAAATGGAGCAGATCAAGCAACTGCAGGCGGAAGAAGACCGCAGAGGCCACTTTCTTCGCCAAATTCAAAAAGAATCTTGAGAAGAGGCAACAGGTGTACCGCGAGGGCGTCCAGCGCATCCGGACGGCGTATGAGAACTCGTCAGCCGAGAGACAAGAGAAGATCAACACCATGAAGCGTCTGAAGCTCTTCGAGCGACGAATCGGCATGCTCTCCGCTTGGATCGCTGCTTTCGACACCATTTGTGACAAGCGAGAAGACGAGGGCATGCCACCGAACTTGGAGGCGATGCGCAAGACCGCACAGGGCATCTTGGCTGAGCTGGAGTCAAGTCGGCAGCATCTCCATCAAAAGCTGGAACGCTCGAATTGGGAACGAGCTATCGACTCTGCCTTGCAGCACAGCATTGTCCAGCTTCCATCAGGTGATGGCATTGCGGACTGTGGTGAGGCAGCCAGCCTGGCCCGTGAAGCCGACCTCCTGAAGGCACAGCTTACGCGAGAGGCAAATCAGCAAGTATTGGAGCAGGAGAAAGGCGCCGATGCTGCAACTATCCAATCGCTTCTCACGGCTCAATTCGAGATGCTGTCTTCCATGACGGACCTCGTGGCCATGGAAGAGGAAGATGCTGTCGCGCACGCGAAGGAAATCATCAAAGGTCTGCTCGAGACGGGGTACTCCGTGGCGTCTCACGTCATCAAGCCTGACGGCTCTGTGATGCCCGCTGAGATGTTCCCACCTTCCAAGCGAGGAACGCCCAAGAGAAAGAAAGGCTCCAGCATCCATATCAAGCCGATTCCCGCACCGGCACTGGCTGCTGCGCCGCCCACGCCCGTCCGCGAGCATGGTTCCCCGTTGAAGTCCCCCAGGCGCCGGAAGGCAGTGAACGCAAAGAAAGGAGTTTCCTTTACCCCCGTGAAAAAGAAGTCGACCCCAAAGCGTGTCCTGCGCTGGCGAGATGAAGAGACTTCTGGCACCCTTGCGGACTATGATAAGACGCCCAAGAAATTCGAACCCAGTCCCATCTCAGAACCCCGGGAGGCTTCTCCGGATGTAGCTGTGCCCCCACGGCCAGCAGTGCCGCCATACCTGAATGGCGCAGGTGACTCTGGATCGGACTCGAGCCCTTCACTGGTGGTGCCAAAAACCGCCAGCCTTCCCTTGGCTAAACCCAGCAGGTTCCAGGCAGGCTTCTTGGCCAAATCCCAACCCTCTCAGGACGATGGGTCACCGCTCTCGGCACCTCCCTCAATGCGACTGAATTTAGCCGGTGCGTCAGACAGGATTTCTCCATTACGAGCCCTTGATGTGGACAGAACGGGTAACCACCTTTCTTCTCCACGATCTACTGGATCCTTGCGGTCGAGCCCAAAGCCACCCAGACTTACACCGTTGGATGAAAATAGCCCTCCCGCTGCGAATTTCGCCAACACCTCCTTCTCGCCTGCCGCTTCGAACAGTGACGCCGAGCCGACCACGAAAACGATCGATCCGACAAAGCTCCGATCCGCTCTTCACCTCGCCAAGAGAAGAGACCGCCTATCCTCGATGGGGGGCACTGCGAGCGCCAACGCGAAGCGTGTCTCTAGCGTCGGCTCCTCAGGTAGCGGCATCGAAAGCAGGCGACGGTCTATTCATCGGGTCTCCTCCTCGTACTCCGGACCGCTTGCCTCGTCAACAAATGGGATCTCCCGAGACCGAAGACGACGAAGCGGATCTGGAGAGGGATTCGGAGCAGGTACCGCAGCCTCCGAGCGTCGAAGAAGTCCTCCACTCAGCTGCGGCACCTCGCCTCCCGGCGGTGGAGGAGCCGCTCGCGCCTTCACCGCTGGCCAGGCCAGACGAATGAACATGGGAGGCAGCATGAGGCTCGAAGGGATGGTCAGCCCCAGAGGGGTTGCGGCCAAGTCGTCAGCAGCAGCGCAGGGCAGGCTCGATAGTAAGGCTAGGAGAATCACCATCGGCGGCGCTGCTGGCCTCCCAGGCGGGGCCGGGCCATCGAAGCGGCCGAGTGTGGTGTGGCGATAGGATCATCAGCACCGGAGAGCCTACCCCTCTCTTTCGCCAAAGAGGCGGTCGCCAGGGAGACTGTCACCGTTGCGAAAGTCTCTTGGTGGTGGTGACGACGTGGTTGTGTCTCCATCTGAGGATTGATTTGGCTAGTTGAACGTGGGTGTGGGATAACAAGGCTAAGCCGTGATTCGTCAGGCCATGATTGTTATCGGCCGAGACTGCTTTTCTGCATCTTGCCATCAACCCTTGTGTGGTGGTGGGTGGTTCTGGATTGTATGGCGTTGTTGGTCTGCTTTTGGTCAGCGACTACTGGCAGGCATCTCCAATTGGTGAAGTCCAGGCTGCAATTGTATCTATACTTGATGTTGGTTTACATGCTGGGCTCGCTCGCACACCCTGGAAGGCTAGAGCAGCACTTCTTCAACTGGAGCAGGGTTGTATTAGGCATGTACACATATGATTAGGATGAGGAGATTGCATAATCATGAGTGTTCCCAATCTTCAGGTCGTCGGTCTCGACGAGCTTGGTCGTGATGGTGCTCCTGAAGAGCCATGGGAAGGAGTCGATGTGGATGGCCGAGAGGTGAATCTTTCCATTGTGTCCTGACTGCACCAGCCCGCTACCGGGCAGCTCCGACATGGCACCGGCCAAGCACGGAACCAGCTGTAGTTTACGGCTCCGTGTGGCACAGACCGTTACGGCGATCCTTCAAACCGCAGCGTTTGCTTGGAAACCAGGAGATGGGGCAAGCGAGGACCTGTGCTGTGCAGGTAGGTAAGCCACGCAGCGGTATCAACTCACATCAATTCATCTATGCCTGGCCTTTCCATTCTCTCCTGATGACGACGTTTCTCCGGGTCTCTCCTGTCACATCGAACACCGCACCCACACCGGGCAGCGACATCGCATCGCTCGAGGCATTCCTCGTCATCTCGATGCGCTCGAAACAACAACAACGACGCCCTTGACCAATACCCACGTAAACCTAAGATCATCATGCGACAATGTGCTCAAATTTCAATCCCGGCTGTCCCCGCCCTATTCGGGGGTCTGGGAGAGGGCATTGTGCAATCGGTGGTCGCGCCGAGACGCGGCGATACTGGAGCTGAGCACGCCATCGGCAGTTCGGATCTCGTCAATGGACCAGCGATACCCAGAGCAGCAGCCCGGCGCAGCAGAGTTGCAGAGACGAGCCGAAAACTCACAGTGGACAAGACCTGTCACGTCATTGACCACTGCGACATGCTAAGAGGACCGTTGAGCGTGGGAGACCCCGCACTGGCGAGGTCGCCGCCAGTATAAGAGCCGTTGGGGCGCCCACCCCGTGTCCTACGCTCTTGTGGAGGTGGACGTGTAGAAGAGCCTCAAGCCTCCATTGACTGTGGGGGAAAAAAGCAAGTACCGTAGCACCTCAATTCGGACCAGGGACTACACTCCACTAGTCTTTCAACATGGCACCAGGAGCACTCATTGATGAGCCGGTCAACACCGCCGCCATCCGCTCCAAGAACTCCGATGCCCCAAGAGACATCTTCCCAGACGGCATCAGGACGTCAGGCCAGCATCCTCCTATCTATGATCAGCTGAAGCCATACTCCGAGTTCCCCAAGGAGATCACCGGCCCGACGCTATGGCGGAAGGAGGACTACGTCAACAACCCAGAGAAATGGATCCACCCCTTCACGGACGAGGAGGTTCAGGAGCTGAGTGACACCGCCGACCGGTTTATCGAGGCCGGTATTCCCCTGACTGGCATCACTAAAGTAGGCCTTCATCAGCTCCCTCAATGCAATTCAGCAGACCCAGCGCAGCAAAACCAGCACCCGTATGAGCTAACCAAACGGCATAGGAGAACTTCCCGCTGCCCAAGCTAGGCAAGGTCCTCCAGGCCCTGCGGGACGACCTCCTCAACGGCAAGGGCTTCATCCTCTTCAAGCGCTTCCCGGCCGGCGAGTGGGGCCCGCACAAGAACGCGGTGGCGTACATGGGGCTGGGCACGTACATCGGGTACTTCATCTCGCAGAACGGGCGGGGCCACGTGCTGGGCCACGTCAAGGACGTGGGCGACGACCCGACGCAGATCGACCGGGTGCGCATCTACCGGACGACGGCGCGGCAGTTCTTCCACGCGGACCCGGGCGACATCGTGGGGCTGCTGTGCGTGCACCGCGCGCAGGAGGGCGGCGAGAGCGACATCGTCTCCATCCACAACGTCTGGAACACGCTGCAGGCCGAGCACCCGGACGTCGCCGAGCTGCTGGCCCAGCCCGTGTGGTACTTTGACCGCAAGGGCGAGGTCAGCGAGGGCGAGGAGGAGTGGATCCGCACGTCCGTCTTCTACCTCGAGCCCCGCGGCAAGGGCCGCGTCTACTGCAAGTGGGACCCCTACTTCGTCAAGAGCCTGACGCGCTTCTCCGACAAGGGTGTCATCCCGCCCCTGAGCGAGGCCCAGTGGAGGGCCCTGACCATCCTCGAGGAGACGTGCCAGCGGCTGGCGCTGCACATGGTCCTCGAGGTCGGCGACATCCAGTTCGTCAGCGACGCGCACCTGCTGCACGCCCGGACGGCTTACACAGGTACGTGAAGGACGGACACTCGCATGTTCTTGCAAGACAGAATCTGGGTCTTTACTGACAGTGCGAATTCACAGACTTCCCCCCACCACACCCTCGCCGTCACCTACTGCGGCTGTGGCTTGCCACGCCAGAGTCCGAGGGAGGATGGGCGCTGCCTTTCCACGACAGTGATGAGAAGAAGCGCGGTGGCATCCAGGTCAACAACAAGCCTCCGATATGCCCTCTAGACGCCGAGTAGGCGAACATGAGCGAGTGAAATTTTGTAAAAAGTGGCTGGTTTATATAAAAGCATGAATAAAAAATACACCAGGTTCGAACAAGTTGTAGGGTATCTTAACTTCTCATCGACAAACTGCAACCACATCAACTACTAAGCAAAAGCTCATTTATTAAACTGCCCTTGCCATATCAGATCAACCGTTTGCCCTCTGGTGCGTGATCTCGTTTCATCAGCGTACTGTTAGGGACAACAGTGCTACGAGCAACCTGTGTCCCTGAGAAGACTCCCTCCAACTTGGGCAGCGTAAAATGAGATGCCTGTGATGGAAAATAAAACTATATCCGCATACCGGGTATGTGAGCTGGCCAGTGACGCTTTCCACAACCAAATGGCACTGCAACTTTACTTCCTACCCATGGTTGCTGAGGTCAGGGGCGCGTGCCGCGAAGATTGGCGTCAAGCTGACCCCCCCCCCCCCAATAGGCTACCATAGTCCACGAAAAGATGAGCATACAGCAGGTCGTGAGACCAATGCCGCAGAAGAACCCAATAACCGTGCCATCTGCAAAACCATCATCCAGTTCCTGGGCTCGTGCGCCGGTATCTCCAGGTCGTGTTGTCCTCCGCGCAGGCCGCCAGGCCGTCTGCGTCAGATCTTGGGCGCGCAGCGGCGGCTCGGGCTGACGGACTGCCTCCATGAGCGGCATGCTGGCAGGCGCCCCTGTCTCCACCAGAGGGTGGCTGTGGTCGGCGGCGACGTGCTCTGGTGCTCGGGGTATCTTGGCTGCCTTTTTGCCGGCTTTCTTCTTGGGTGCAGGACTGGCAGGGGCAGCAGTCTCGCGCTCTGCTCCCAGAACATAAGAGGCGGTCGATGTGGATGTCAACGGGCTGTGGGACCTGTAGTCTTGGGCGGTCCCTACGCGGGTTTCTTGCGTCTGGGGAGCCGTGGAAGCCGCCACGGATTCCTTCATGGTGTCCAGCTCGGCCGGCCTTCGAATGGTCTCGACGAATTCTGTAGCTTCGTACTGGCTCCTGGAGTTCTCGCCCGCTACCTCCTTCGTGGCCTCTGAATTGGCAGGGACGCGAGTAGACTCTGTCGGCCCGTGCCTGTGCGCATAATCATCCGTCACTTGGGGATCCTGGTTCTCTATTGTGGGCAAGAACGTCGCAGAAGTTTCGACGCCAGAAGCTTGGCTGTGATCCTCGATGTCCTGGCATCATTGTTAGACCTTGCGGAATGCCGATAGTAACAAGTTGTGCGCACCTCTGAGTCTGCGATTACTGCGGCTCTCTGGATGGTGGATTCAGCGGAAGGGCTCCACCTTGTCCGGTCTGAGCTGCTGGAAGGAGTGAAGATCCGTTGGATTCGTTCGGTCGGTTCGTCGTCCCAGTTGACTACATCGTCGACTGCCATTAAATTTCGATCAAAATCGTCCAATAAGCGCTGGACTTGTGCTTGCAGAGCGTCATCATCGCCAACACTAAATTACAGACTTGTCAGCGATGGAGAATGCGCATGGACATCCGGAAAGGGGGGTGGGGTGGAGAGACTCACAGCGGAATGACATCTTCGTCTTTCATATCCAGGATTATACTTGTCAGCACCTCTGCCAGCTCTGGCTCGAGGGTTGAGATTCGTTGGAAAAGAATCTCGCCTAGTTCATCTCTACTAGTAATAGTAAACATGGTTGGAAGTCTCTGTCGAAGTAGGAAGATCAAGTTGCGTGGGTATCTGGAACAGTGTTATGTTGTTTGCGTGTTTGTGATACGGTGTTGTGTAGGTTTGGGGGAGTCGGACAGATTTGGATCGAGCAGCTTGCAAACTGAGAGGAAAGAATAATGGGCTGGCTCTAGTGAATCAGACATCTTATGAACGACTCTCCATTTAGCGATTTTGAGAAATTACCCGATTTACAGATCTCAGGGTTGAGACAGATGCTGAGTGAGATTATTACACTCACTACAACAAAACGGCGTGGCGTGGCCCGACGCCGCTGGGTCATTTGCTTTCTGTGCATACAGTTTTGACCTCAATAATCAACCAAGCTTGGTCCTTGGTGTTGCCATCAAGGGCACCTGATAGACGTCACTTGACCTGGCTTTTGATCTTTTTGAGATCGCGTCTGCTCTACGGCAACGCTAGCACTTTTGAGACGGTTTATAGTCATGAGTAATTTTACATCCACGGTTCACTATTACCGGTGATATTTTCATAATTATTTGATCTGCAAGGAATTTGGAAAGGGGCCTTTTTCCAAGGCCTCAACTAATATAACTACAATCCTATTGCCACTTCCGAGACAAGACAAATCAATCACCGCTTTTGTGCTGCGGATAGATTGCAAGGCCTGTGTGAATGATTTTCAAAATCTGGCGCAGAATTCCGGCATATTCACGACTAAACTTCGGAGATGCAACTGGCAAGGATTTGTACTTAATTTGCTGTGACTTTCATTGTAGCGGAAAGAGAAAATGATATACAACCACACATCCGGTGATGTTATTCCGGATCTTGCTTTAATGTAGCCCGCAGTCTTTCCAAAATCCAAGGTCCCGCCTGGATTTCCTCGGCCTCGGATGAGCCAGACTCCGAGGCGGAAGTTGGCAGCGTCGACACCTTCTGGTCGTAATTCACCGAGAAGAAGAACGGCACGCTGTATCTCTCCTTCTCAGGGCTCCTGTTCACAACCCGATGGACAGTACTCCTGAACTGCCCGTTCGTCCACCTCATGAAAAAATCTGCAATGTTTACTGTCAGGCTATTCGGCGGTGCAGGTGCTGAGATCCACTTGGGCCGACCAGAAGCTGCGTCTGGTGTTGGCGAAAGGACCTCCAGCCCTGGATTCGAGTCGGACAGGAGCAATGTGAAGCACTCGTAATCTGTGTGCGCGCCTAGACCGATCTCGTCTGCCTCCTTGGCCAAGTCGGTTGAGGATCTGGGCTTCTGCGGAGGATAGTACAAGAGCCGGGCGATGGTTCCCGGATGCGTTGTCATTCCATCGAAGTACGACTCTTCTAGCTCCATTGCTAGAGCGAACAGCCTCAGGAGGTGCCGTGCGAGCGTCAGGACCTAGCTTCTCGTGTCAGCGCAATGCTATAGACCGTCGCGTCGCTGGGCACTACCTACTTCACCGTGGTATTCCCTGATCTTCTCGAAGAATCCTGGAAGATCTTTCTCACTGGGCCAGACGTTTGCCCCATTTGGGTATGATACCAGATCTAACTCCACATACTTGCCGTCGCCACCTGTGGGGTCGAGTTTAGGCTCGTAGCCCCAGTTGAAAGCCTCCTTGGTCTCCTTGCTCGTGGTCTTCCAGTCGTCGGGGTTGACGTTGGAAACATCGCTAGGCTCCCAGCCGCGGAAAAGACCTGAGTTGTTGATATGCAGTTCCTTCTTCTTGGCCTGGGGCAACTCGTGGAAGAAGCGCCTGGCTTGTTCCAGGATACCGGCCTGGGCCTGCTGGCTGACCCCGTGGTTTGTGATCTGGAAGAACCCTATCTCACGGCATGCTTTCCCGATCTGTGCTGCGACAGATCGCCTAGCTGATTCGTCGCCGTTGAGAGAAGGGCCTATGTCGATCAGAGGGATCGACTCTCCACCACTGGAATACACGGCCTCATTGATCCGGCTCATCAACGCCGCCTGATTCTGTTTGATCTCTCGAAGTGTGACATCGCTGGGCGGTCTTGCGACTGTGGCCATGATCCCTTCTACAAATGAATGACGAAGTCGGTAGACGTTAGCTACCGCAGTCTCGTCGGACGGTGATGTGTCAAGCTCGTGGCATGATGAGCTAGGCAAACATGAGCGGGCCGGAGGAGATAAGCAAAGGTGGGGTTGATTTGGCCCATGAAGCTGATAGACGTCACCCAAAATCTGTGCTCGTTATCTAGCCTTTCGACGTTGAAATTTTATTATTATTTTTGCAAATTGATTTGCCTCATCAAGCGAAGAAAGCCTTTCCGGCAAAACCTGGCCAGATTTAAGGCAGTCGGAGTATCCACTTGGAGTGAAGCATGGTTTGGATCTGTACGAACGCCTCAACTCAAAGGCCTACACAGTATTCGGACGCACTCTTCAGAGCTTATGCCTAGAACAATTCTGCCTGTTTGGGCCACGTTTGCAATGAGCCTTTTAAAATCCTTGAAACAAAATGATGGACTCGAGGAGTGTGGTAGGAATGAGTATTTAGAAGATCTCACATCAATTCCGGAGTCGTTGATAACTTCGATTCAGGGTCTGGACTGAATTTAACGGGCACAATTTGATAGCCTGCTTTACGACTCACTGGGTCAAGTTTACACTCGCTGGCGGTGGGACTCTCAGTTTGTATTGATGATGCAAAGAAGCAAGCTCCGTGCTGCATCACCACGGAACTGTACTGTAGATCTCGAGGATGCCAGCTGGCGGGCAGGACACCCAGGTCCGCATTAATTTGTTTCCGAGCAATTGTTTGCCGCTGATGCTACGCTACTGAAGCTACAGAAGATCTCAGCAGTACTTGCTTCCGCAGTGCTTAATATTGTCGTTAGTATTGTTCCATAGCAGAACAAGGAGCGGTCTATGGCATGATGACACGTGGAACGACTGACAAAAGCGATATCGTGGGAAACTCTTCACGAACGTCATATGGTACCGCCCCCAGACACAACGAGACCTTGCTAGAATATCTCTTTCCATTGAATGGGTACATTTCTAGAAGTAGGGAGAGCGGGACGAGCGCAAAGAATTTCTGAAACTACCTCCAGATTATATGGCCGTGGCAATGCCTGAATCTTTGAGGAGCTGCCCGAAACGTCGTTACAATACTAAGACACAATACCAGTGCAAATCGGGGTACCGATGCGAAGACAATGCTTAGACTTGGCACACCAGGCGTCATAGTCTTCTTGAAGGCGACAGTGATCGCCCTCGGTCGTTCCAAGCAGATCTCTCGACTATAGATACCCCCGCGAGTCCTTGCTCCATCAACAGTTCCTTCCTGTTGGCCACCACAACACACACAATTCACTTCACTTCATCATCAATCGTTAAGATAAACCCACAAAAGTCATCACAGACTTACAACTCTCACTCAAAATGGACTCCAAGAACTTTCAGACCCCACCTGGCTCGCTGGGTGCCAAGACCGTGGGTGTTCCCATCTACTGCGTCGTCATGTAAGACACATGCAGTGCACCATCCGCCGGCTTTGGAGGGAGCAAGCCCTCCGCACGTCAAACACCTTCACTCTGAGGATCACATTGGGATTTCGGGCAGAGCAGCTAGACAGTTCTCAATCAAAAAGCTGCGGCGATACATCAAATCACCCAGTCCACTGGGTTACCCGGAGTCACCAAAACATGGCATGGCAACCTCCACATCGACAACAAGGCCTGGCGCACCTGAGCAAAGCCGTTGATACCTGAAGCTTGCTTCAACGGGCCACCAACCTCAACATGTCGTCTATCACTTCCGACATCTGACTTTTTTGACACCTGCTTTCGTTAATATTCGAGATATCCTCCTCCCTTTCGCGCCAAACTCCCAACTCGGCCATTTCACTTCAGACGGACGTTCTGCATTTATCCGAGACGACGAGTGGATGGGCGGCGCGGTTGCTTGGAACATTCAACTCCTGGAACACAGGGTGGCATATCCTTCTTGGATGTCACTCACAGGATCAGGGGTGTAATAGGCTTTTTAGTCATTTACATATTGACTTCTACCAATAAAAAGGCATGTTGTGGATGGAACACTGCTTCATATTCACTGTGATCATGTTATTTGCCAATTCCTTAAAAGTTCTGCTGCATCTCAAGGTTCTGATCCGCTCTTCGAGAGTTGTATTGTGCTGTTGGGATACTTTCCCTCTTTTGATCCCCAGGATAGCCACGTCCCAGAATTATGTGCATCTGTCACGAAGCTGCCCACCCGAGCGATAATAATAACTATCATGCCGTACGTGCCATCGAGAGATTCTCCAGTTAGGGCTTCAATCGACGATTCAATTACTGAAGGCTAGCCCAATGATACTTGCCATACATGACTATAGTAATGAAGCCAACGTAGGGAGAGTTCCAGATGCTTCTAAAGCATGATGATAGGCGTCCGATGAAGTGCAAAGTACATACAGCAGGAGGATGGTCACGCACTTATTTGTATTCCTAGCCTAGTGACCATTGATATACTGGCGCTGTGAAATCTCAGCATGCCACCGTCCAAGGCGTTGTCATTGCTACCTTTACACTGGGAGCTATGGTCGGCTGCCTCTCATGCTCTTATACCGCTGACAAGTTTGGACGAAGACTGGTCATCTTCGCAGCGGCATTGTTGTCACTGATCGGAATGGTTCTCGAGTGTTCTTCTTTCCAGCTTGCCCAGCTCGTTGTCGGAAGAACTATCCTCGGTGCCGGAGTTGGTATGCTCAGTGGAACTGTTCCAACACGGTATGGCTTCTCATGTCCTCGCTCATATGTTTCCACCGAATACTATAAGAGTCCTCGACTGACAACGACTCTTCTTCCACAGGCAGAGCGAGTGTTGCGACCCCAAGCACCGCGGCCGCCACGTCGTCTTGGATGGCCTTTTCATCAGCCTGGGATACATGCTATAGGCCTGGATCAATCTCGGCTTCTACCAATTCAAGACCGGTCCTGTCACATGGCGCCCAGCGGTCGCCATCCCCATCTTCTTCGCCCTCACTCTCCTCGGCAGCATCTTTCTCATGCCCGAGTCCCCACGCTGGCTTGTTCGGCAGGGCAAACACAAGGAGGCCGAGGACACAATCGCAGCGCTCAAGGGTGCTGACAACGCTGCCAACGAGCGTGCTTTTTGTGTTCTTGTTTAATTTCTTCATTCCGATTGGGTTCCTTGGCGCGAATTTCTTGTACTGCACTGAGATCGCGCCGCTGGGGCTGAGGGTGGCTATGTCGAGCATCTCGACTGCTAATCATTGGTTGTGGTAAGTCTCACAGTCTTTCAGATGCTACTAGTAGAGGTGACTTCAGGAAGGCTCACGACTTTATAGGAACTTTGTCGTCACTATGATCACGCCAGTTGCCATCAGCACGATCGGATATCAGTATCATATCGTCTTCACGATCATTGGATTCTGTATCCCAGTATCCGTATACTTCCTTTACCCAGAGGTAAGCATCCACAACTGCATTTGGCCATTGTTGTCTGTATCAGTTCACAGACTAACAGGAGGCCTGACTCTCAAGACCATGGGGCTTCGGCTCGAGGACATCGATCTAATCTTCCGTGAAAGTCCATCGGTGATGAAGACCGTGGCCCTATGCCCGGAATCGGGTCTCGTCCAAAGATGAGGAAATTTTGGAGAAGGACAAACACGAATACAAGGAGGTTGCCTGAGTTTAATCAGCGGCCCAGGGCCAGATAGCAGAAGGATCATGACCTGTGTTTGGTTTAAGGATGGCAGGCGGTTTGCGTACAAGCCAGTACATACCATACCAACTTCACATGCAGCCGGCAAAAGTATTGCGCTTCTTCAGTGCTAAGCCTCCCATGCCATCTATTGTGTCGTGGGACTACCTTGACTAGTCCTTGTCCCGTGTGGTACAGCAAGCATGTACGCTTTCATGTGGTTGTTGCCGGAAACGCTTTTTGCCATAGCCCCTGCTCCGTCGTGTCATCTGGTCGGTGCGAATATAAACTAGAGGAGTTGTGCACACGCACATTTTCTGCACAATTCCTGCACAAGTCTGGTAGCCTGGTCATTGTACCCTGCTTCTCGGCGCAATCAAATAGCAGGGGTAGACTGTGTGGCAGTGTGTGCTGCGCCGTAGTGGCCGCAGTAGTGCAATGCGCGCTGGTGGGGGGTATCACTTGGCCCCCAAGTTAAAATCACGATCCCTCCCTGACGCGATGGCATGTTTGAGCCCTGCTGACCCCATAACCCCCATCAATTGTGGTTGTACTTCCTCAATTCTCGCAAGAAACACCATGGCTGCAAGCACTGTGCTGTCGGATGGCCAAGCGTCAGACGACTGGGCCAAACGTATGGGAATCATCCGTCGATTGTACCTGGAAGAGGACAAGACCCTCCAAGAAGCCATGAGGATCATGGCATCGGAGTACGGCCTTGTTGCATCGTACGGCTAACCACCCGTAGAAATGTAGCCGCGAGACTAATCATTATCAGGGTCAAGGTGTACAAGAAACGTCTGAAGGATTATAATTGCCGCAAGAATATTCGCTTGACACAGTCAGACGCCTAAGCGTATCAAAACATCTCGTCTAGACAACGGCCAGCCCACGTCACACTATCCAATGGCCACGTCGTTGCGACCGATCTTCTCGCGACCCATATACAGCGCAAGATGAATCGTACCCGGTTCCCGGCCCAGGTTTCAACTCCAGACAGGTTCTATTTCCTAGAAGCGGCTGACAGCTATACCCGCTTGTATTTGGTCAGCCATCCTCCTCCTTCTACTCACCACCTTGGGCATTGCTGACTTTCACCTCAAAGCTGGCATGTGGTGACGCAAATCACGCGGCCACTTCTGGAGCAGCTCTCGCCAACTTACAAAAGACGGATCCGTATACACAGAAGTGGAACGATTTCGTCCAGACACTCAGCGCTGCGCTTGATACGCCTGAAAGCATTCATTCCGAGTCGAGCCTGGGCGACGCCCTTGTAGTGATGCGGCAAGCACCTCAGAAACTCAGCACGATCCTTGAGCATAAGTCTCCCAACATAATCGGTAGCATTTTTATATTCTTGGTTGTGGCGACTCCACGCCGTCCCGGGCTGTCGGACCAGGACTCGCAAACATTTCTCAAGGTCGTGAAGAGCCTCCTGAGCTTCGGGGCTGCGGTCGTGCCTAGCGGTCATCCGTTGCATCAGCTACTACGAAGCCTTGCCAGGTGGGACACCGAAGATATGCAAAACTTTGAGCGGATTTGTGTTCATTCCATAGAATAGGGAAGTTTTTCAGAAACTACGAGTGATGGCTTCGCTGGCTTTAGGATGTGTGAAGTAGAGTCGACGACCGCTCCGTCTTTCATGCCGGTGTTTCAACACTCACACTACCCTAGGGTATCTGCAATGCTGTGGGTACTTGCGGTCAAGGGTAACTACTGGAACTCCTTCTAAAGTTCAGAGACCGCTCTTAAGCTTTAACTCCGTCGCATGGCACCCGCGTCATAAGCCCCAGAGTCGAACCCCTTCTGTAAAATAGGCCTCTGCTCGCATTCTTTGTTGTTTTGATGTTCCTATCGCCCACAACATCAGCCTACTATATTAGTGTTGCTGAGCAAGGGTGCGAACTCACAAGAAGCAAGACTTTGTCAATGTATGCAGCACCGCAGCCGCAACGGAATCTTCTGAAATGCGTCGTCTTGTGCTGCTTTAGCCAGCTGCTGGTTGCGAATGCTTCATGGCACTCGTCGCACTTGTGGTATTGGGCGACTTCCGAGTTATCACCAACAGTGCCTTCGTCCGAAGGTCTGCCAAGAACTTGAACGGAGGCATGCTCTTCCCGACGAGGTGGAAAACGTGTCTCAGTTGCTGGTGGGTGCCCCCTATTTGCCGCGCGTGGCGGAAGGTGTTGATTCCTGAATCGGCGTGGATCTCCGTCATGAGATGCAAGTAATTCCAGCCCGGTGATGTTCACAGGGCCGACACTTCTTGTGTGGCTTATCGTTGGCGCAGGTGCCGGACGAGACATTGCGATTCCACCGGGGTAGCCCGGGTTTACTCCTCCACAGCCCCAGGCGCTGAAATCCGACTGGCCATATGTACCTAGCAGGGATGGAAGTGCTGGCGCCGATGTCCTCGTTGATAAGTCTGACTGAGAGGAGCTTCTCGTGGGTGATGAAAGCGGTCCAAGTGGCTGTGGCAGAATGAAAGGAAACGGTTGCCCGCGAGGGGGTAGTGACGGTAGGGAGGTGGGTGCCGTCACTTTGCCGCCGTTGAAGTTTTCGGAACTTCGAACAGTGTTTGGTGCATCGTAGAGTGTTGTTGCATGAAGACTAAGTGATCGAGGTTGCTGTGACGTCCCATCGCGGCTGTTACTGCTGACATCTTTGGTCTGTTGTGATTCGGATGCCACATGTGGACTCATTCTGGTGAGACGAGATCCTCCGACGAAACTCTTGGAAGTTTCTAACAAGATAAAACAGATTGAATCAATCTCGATTTGGATGGGACGTCAGACTGACTTGCATGACCTCCCGATTTATGGGGTTTGGGTGTGGGCACTCGTAAGCAAGGAAAGTGAGCAACACCCCCAAGCTGCTGCCTCGCTGCTCCTTCTGGGGCTAACTATTCTAGGCCTCTTAGGTCATCTATTTGCGTCTAGATCCATGGCAAATGCCTCACCGGTGAAGTGCAATGATGCAGGTATGTGGTGCTGAGGATTTGGAATTGTGGGACCCTCGCTCTTCGTTAGGACGTGGCTTTGCCGCACTCATGCAGCCATAGCGACTCACATGATGGTGGATGCCCGGGTATGCCAGATTCTACATCCGGAGACCGTCTCTGCGGCTTTATTCGGGTGATAGGTCAACCCCTCTTTGTTGATAACACACATCCGCAGCAAGACCGTGACTTTGAACATGGCCAAGTATTAATTTTCTCCCGACGAGTAGTTATATGTGTCTTTAAGCTAGGAGCAAGCGTCTGAATATATTCATATGCGTTTACCTTTCAGCTTGTATCCCAATTCGATTATTTAGGTGTCTGCTGCTCTCCTTCTGTGAGACTTATTTGTAGCATAAGTCCCGATACCCTGCCCCTTGAAGCTGCAACTGACTCTAATGTGGTCGACGTACTCACCCACCAACATCTCAACTGCCTCAGTGCCCCAAGGGACATCTTATCAATTTTTTCTCTGTTGTCGAGCACAGAAAAATGATAGAAGCACCTATTGCTTGGAGTGCTTCGGGCTTGTAAAAACCGCAAAATATCTCCCGCAATGTGATTTATCCGTATTGATATCCGGCAATGTACGCTCGGATGGCGTTTGCCGTACATATTCTATCAGTATTGATATTCAAAGAACAACGTTTCGTGACATCCCAATAAAATGTGGGCATTCAAGACAATCTCAACTTTATCTCGTCACATGCAAGTTTGGAACTCTACCACTTGCAGCTCTGCAGGTTTTCTACACTTTACCTAGATACCTAGTATAGACAGCCAAAGGCTACTTCTCATTGAACTTTACTATTGGAAGCCCGCCAATGCAAAAGCTTGTTTGAGGCTGACTGTGCAAGTTTGCTTCAGTGGACATGATTGTTTGTTGTCAGGTCCAAAAGCAACGATTAAGTGGGGCCAAGCTAGAGGGGCTTTGTCCATCTGCTACATGGAGGGTATGCGTCTCCATGCAAGATATCTGAGTAAGCCTTTCGCATTTGTGGTGATGATTTGAGCGATATGATATTTGTTTGAACAGGACATTTTGCATTGTACACTCAGCATCGGTTGGGCTCAGAAGCTTTCAAGGGACTGTAGTGACTCACAGTCAAGCAAACCCGTCTTGAATTACGGACTATGGTGGAAAGCAGTCACTGTCTAGTGTTCATACAATGGTCTGTCCTCTACCAACGGCTTTGGGTGTAAACAACAGGGCCACCCAGAGCCTCTCATGCTTGAATAGAGATCTGTGATTGTCACATTCTTGTCTCACAATTCATCTACTTTACAATAGGCTTGGGTTAGTTAAAAAGATTCCTCAATGCTGAATAGGAGATCTTGACTGTTGTGGTCGTATTGGAGGAATCATCTGATGTGCAGAGAACCTCACTGTACGGGATTCCATTGTACATTGTGTTTGATAGCTTTTGAGCCCCAAAGTACAATACCGCCCAAGGCAAGCGATGAATTGTCCCTCTCAATTCAATGGGAAAAGTGCAGATACCAAGATCGCGATGCTGGGTTACTTAAAATCGCGGACTCTTTCACTTTCGCGATCTGATCTTCCCTTCGTCAGACCTTGTCACCATCCCCAGAGACAGATCAAAAAGCGGAAATACTACATAAATCCTTCATGATGTCTCACACAATCACCAAGTACGACGCCAATATCCTCAACCACCACGCCAAGCGTGGCGACGTCGTGGAGTTTGGCAGAACTCTGGACAACCTGGCCCAGCGAGAGGCCCCCAACGGCTATGATCGGGCTGACATCCTCCTCCTGGCAAAGGACGAGGCCGGCGACAACATCATCCACTCGGCGTGCGCCATGGGCAACAGGAGTGAGCCGCCACTCCAACCCAAACTCTCAAGACAAACAATAATTGACTCTTGTTTGCAGACATCATCGTGTTCATTTACGGACTCAACGACTTCACCCTCAAGCCCGGAGTCCTCCGATCAATCATCAATGCCCGAAACAACATGGGCAACACCCCCATCCACCTTGCCACCCAGCACGGCCAGCAAGCTTGTGCGGCCGCCCTGCTCGAGCGAGGCGCAGACCTCAACGCCGAGGGATCGTTCGGACTTCGCGTCGCCCACTTCGCCACCAGAGACCGCTACCCGGACATGCTCCGCTACGTTCTCCAGCGTGGTGCCGACCCAAATGCTGTCACCAGGTCGGGCGACACACCTGCCCACTTCGCGGCTCGCAACCGAGACATGTTCTGCTTGAGGGCTCTTCACACAGGTGGTGCCACTCTGCGCGGCTACAACAGTAAGTAGCTCTCACAGGAATATCCCGTTTGCACAAAGACAACGTCTGGCAAGTCGACACACTATCTTCCTGCATATCACGTGCTAGCTTTATACCCCATGGGATGTTTTCTTCGCCACTTCAGATACTGACGTTAACTCCTGCAGTGGCGGGCGAGACGCCAGCAAACATCGCTGAGCGCATGAGCTACGAGGTGATGGTTGTGTGGATGAAGGAGCGAAACATCTTTTGAACAGGGTCGGTCTCTCGAGCAGACGGGGAGGCAGAGCAGAGGACGGGATAGACAGTGAGCCCAGGGTTCAGAAAATGGCATTTTGAGCTAGCTTTCGCGATGACGCCAACGAATGGAAGAAAGTCTTGAGAGTCACCTGAATGAGACAACCAGAATTTGGCCTAGAACTTTTCTACGTGCGATATCAATCCAGTGCCGCCGACTCATAGATGTTGACTCCCATTCAGCCCTCTCTCCTTATCATGTGCCGCCTTGCACAAACTGTCAAAGTATCTTGGAAACTTTTTGGCAAAATACATCTTCGGAAAACCCTTTTTGCTCACACAGTCTTTTGTCCAACATGTCCTCGCTAATACATATGTTGCCGAATAATCATATCTTTCCTGATACATACTTCGAAACAAAGTGGTGTCGTTTTTAATTTGTATACATATGCTTCTTAAGCAATATGCATCCTTCGAAACAAACATGTCTGCCAATACATATTTGCAAAACACGCTTGTACCGAATGCTATCTTTTGCTACGTGCCCCTCTTCGTCAATGGCCCATCTTCCCCGTCGTTGGATGAATTATACCTCGGGAGACAACCTATGCAGGTCCATCAATGGCATGCACGCATTCGTTGACAAATCCGACAAACTGATCCGGAATGCTCAAGTATGGGCTATGACCAGACTCGAAGACTTTGCCCTTCATACCGGGAATTTGATCGCATACAAAACGCTGGAAGTCTGGAGGAATGGCTAGATCCCCGCTGCAAATCACATAAAATGAAGGTATAGTCAAATCCTCGCCGGCGTACTGGTTCATCGGCTCAGTCAAGGCTGCCGTTGACGTCGGCTTCAGATCAGCCATCAGTCTCACTGCCTCCTCATCCGCAATGTCACTGTAGAAAGCTGATCTTGCAGCACTGGTCGAGTGAGCGAGACCGTCCTGGATTTATGAGCATTAGCATGGCTGAGACTGATGGCAGTGTGATTGATGTCAGTGACTCACGGCCCTTGGTTCTAGATACGGAGGCCATGCATCAGACCCGGTCTGCATGGCATGGTGAAAGGATCCCAAACTCCCGAATCCTCGTTTTGTGACGGCGCCTGCCGCAACGAGAATAATCGATCGAATGCCGCCGATCTTCCCGTTTTTTGCGCGCCCCTGCAGAGACTGACCTTGACATATCGCAATGCCGGGAAGCGAGCCGCATGAGTGAGCAACGACCACGATTTCCCTGCCCTTGTCAATGGTCAGCAAGTCCGACCTAGCTGAGCGGAGATGAGGCATGCTGACCTTATCCATCTCTGGCTCGATAATTCCTAGGAGAAAATCACGATCATGACACCAAGACCTGCTGGCGTCTCCAAGGCTGGGCAGCGAATGGCAAATGACTTCATATGAGAGCGCTTCAAGCCTCTTCTTGGTATCCGACCAATAGCTTGCGCCATGCCCAGCGCCAGGAATTATAAGAAGTGTTGGTTGGCCAGACAAGAGCATCTCGAACAGTCATTTGAATTGGTTCTCAATATCTTAGGAAGTGCACCTTCGAGATTTGCAGAAAGCGACTGTAATGTATTATGTGGATGATGCCATCGTTTTAATCATATGATCTGTCCAAACAAGTCCGATTTTCCAGCCGACAAGACGCTAGTGGGCCCCAAGAGCCAACGTGTTTCCGTTGATAAGAAGAATCGCGATGCAAGCTTTAGACGCCAGAACGGACCAGGACAGGCCAAATGCATTGTATCAACCCACATCCACATTTGAGACATCGGACTGGGTTTTGTGGATATTGCTATTCCTTCGGGCACATAGAGGAGCTCGAGTTGGCCCGCTATGCCCACTGAACGGTCGGCGATTGGACGCCTGACAACCAACATGCACTGTAACTAATTTCGGGTTGCTCCTGCCCTGCAACTCTCTCACCTCTGTCAGAATTATGAAGTGATCTGTCAATAGAAACCACCATCAAATCTCCATACGATGATGTCGGATCTTTATCGGACTCCCGAGCAGGTTAGGAGATGAAAGACTGACACCCCCACTGCGAGACGGCATAGAATTCAAATCATACGCCGGAAGCCAATATCTTGTAAACATGGATGAATCAAAAGTCTGTCCATATGATCAGTTGACGTTCTCATCAATTTCCTATCAGTCAATGCCTCTGAGCCCAATGAGCAGGCTTGGTCAGATGTAGATTCGAACAACAGCAGCTATCTTCTCGTTCCGACAATTTTCTTGACCATCCTAGCCATATTCACCGTCGCGTTGCGTTCCTGTGCCCGGAGACTCAGAAACATGCCCCCTGGCACTGACATCTACCTGGCTCTGCGGCTTTCGTGTTGTAGTGCTATGTGCCCCCCTAGTCGATCAGGATTTAGAACGACGCATGTCAGGAGAACGCCAAGGCATGAAGGCCCTGGATGATTGAATATAACAGACCAGATGTAACACTATCTTCCTTATTCAAAGCGGGGATTAGTTAGTTACACATGCATACGGAAAAGGCTGTGACGTGCATAAAAAGCCTACCCTCCAACCAATGAGAACATACCAATCATCCTCTTCGATGGTCGCCAAAAACACTTTCTCAGTCCCATGACCTCCAACAGGCAGCATATCTTTGGGCTTGCGCGTCTTCAGATAATTCATATGCCAGTGTGGTTTGTACCCTCTCCTTTGAAGTACGAAAGCCTATTTCGGAATAGCGCGTAGGCAGCCGCGCCGGCGCGCTCATGCCATCCAACACCTAGCCCCCAGGCAACACAGGAAGGATTTCTGCTAATTTCCCAGTGAGCAATGGCAGATTTATAAAACTTTCTCGTTGCAGAGCTTTTAGACGCGGGCACGGCACCAGCATCGTTGACCCTTCTATACAGTCTCTTGCACAGAACATGCCCGTTTAAATACATACAGCCCGCCGCAGGGAAATCTTCTCACCAAAACACAAACAATCACCTCGAGTTTACAAAGGTCAGCTGAGAGAAGAGAAAGTACCAATATGGTCTACAACAGCCCCACGATCCAGAACGGCCGTCTCATTGCAGCCCACCGGCGCAGCGCCTACTTCAACGGCCGGCTTTACCGCGTCTCTGAACTCATCCAACATCCGGCTCGAATTACTTTCCGCGAGTTCTGCATCTTGATTTGGCTCGTGTATGCCTTGTTCCGCGGGTTCTGCTGTGCTCGGAGCATCCTGATCTTGGTCGGATACGTGGATGTGAATCGCCTTTGCGGCACCGGGCAAAGTTTTTACGGCTGTAGCTGGATTGTCGCTTGGGGGGCTTTTGATATTATATGGGTCTGGCTAGGAAATGTGGTGCCTTGGGCCATTTTCTGTGCGGCAGTGGTGTTCCTGGGTGAGGTGGCGATGAACTTGAAATGATTGATGGGTGAGCTTCTGGAATTACACCTGTGAAGAATGTGCACCACTGGAACTTGGATCTGGCTCATGAAGTGCGGAGACTTGACGGAAAAGTAGACAGTCCATCATATAGACATAAGAGCAAATGAGACAATGGCTCCAAAATTGCAGTAATCTAATGACAACCACCGTGCTCTAGCTACAAAGGGAGTATTGAGGCAATTGTCCGCCGAACAGAATTTGTTCAGGATGAAGTTTGAAACGCACACCAAAATTTCTCAGCAATGATTTCCGTCATAAGGGTCAAAACCCTCACCTATCCTCGTCAAGTCTGCGCTGATTGTATCAGTCGCCGGCGGCCCACATGAACTCTGTAATAGTCGTCGTGACCAGAACAATGCTTCCGTCATATCCCATGGCGGCTCCCGTGGTGGTCGTGGCTTCGCCCTGTGCAAGCACCTGGCTTGGCCAATCTGCATGCCATTCCGGTCGTACGCCTGCGTCACCATACATGGCTGCCAGATCGGCTGCTACGTTGTCAATAATATTCGCTGATGATGGCCTGATCAGGGAAGAAGAAACACTGGAACTGCCGTCACTGGCAATCCCATGCATGGCGAAGGCCGGGAACTCCAGGCCTGTCGTTGTGCCAGGGCCGACCACGTACGTGCTTGGGGAAAACCATCCTTCACCGAGGACATGCGTAACCGTAACCGTGGGCATTTCGTTATGAGCCACACTGTGTGGGGACGCCACAGTCGTCGTTAAAGTCATGGTCGTGAGAGAGTCATCGGTTGTTGGCATTGGAATATGCACCATGCCTGTCTCCTCGATTCCAAAAATGCCTAGTGTTGGCAGACCATGAAGCCATGAATTGAATGGCGCAAGAAGGGACATGAAATCTGTTGCGATTTGCAGGAGGAAATTGTCGGTCGGATTTGCCTTGCGACGTGGCAGTTCGACGATCGATGCCGTTGCAGATGCGGCAAGATTGATGGCCAAGGAAGGCGGCGGCTCGGTGATGAATGAGCCGAGCGTCTTGGTTCCTAATGGACCACTGTCCTCAATGACCAGATCGTCAGAGTCGAAACCGTGCATCACGTCGCACGCCGCCGCTCCAACATCGCCAACAGACTCTTTGAGTGCGTCTTCAACCTGTCTCATGAATGCAAAGCCAAGGCCGAGAGCAGGATCTGCGCCAGGGAACAGCTCTGTGAGTGAGTCCCCGGCCAAGGCCAGCAATGGGCTCAGCGTTCCCAGGACTTCAGTAGTGTTCTGAGGTGCGGTTGATGGGGAGTTGATGTCGCTGAGCCACGTGCTGAGTTTGGCTGCGCAAGTGGACGCGCCACCTTCGGGCGGAGGATACAAGCAAGACCACGTGATGTTGTCCGTGTTCTTTCCCGCGGCACTGGACACCACTGTGCACAACGAATTACCGAAAATGAGACTGGGGCTGAAGTCTGGCGTGTTCAAGTAGTTGTCCATAGATATATCGACTGTAAAGGTGCTAAAATTGAGGGCGTCTTGTTTCGACTCGACACTCATGTCTGTTGCGCGTTTCGCAGCACCTCCACCAATGGCGCCGGCTTGGCTGTAGAAGTTGTCGATCAGAACCTCCGAGAGTAAGCTGCAGTTTCCCTTGTACAATGAAATCCCCGAACCTTCAAAGACCAGCGCGTTGTCACCTGGCATTTGCAATCCAAGCTGACCACTGATGGGATTGTCTGGTGACAGGTCTAGAGTGTACGACTCTCCGCTGGCGAAGGCCCCAATGTACTGAGGATTCGTGCCATTTTCTCCGAACGAAAGGAACATGGGATTGGACAGATCGACCGTGTCTTGTGGGGTGACCGCCACGGCGACTAGATCCATGGAAGCCGGAGCTGTTGGGAGTGAGTAGCACGATGTTGGTGAACGGGGAACAAGGACCGTGACGCCAGTCAAAGTTAGACTGCTCAAAGCAATGGCCGAGTAGGTCGTCAGAATTTGCGAGGACGTGCCCAGCGAGACGCCAGAGGGAAGTATTGAAGAGATGACAGCGGGCGAAGACGTGCCAAAACTGATCAGTGCGGCAGATGAGCCAAGAGCCATTTCAGAACTGTCAAGGCTGAAGTTCGCAGGCAAGGCCTCTGGGATGCCCGAAGTCGTCAAGGCCGAGGGGGCAGCAGTTGGGGCGATGGTTGATGAGATCACCTCGATGCTTTCATCTGTATCTACAGCGACGGAGAGAGCAACAGAGCTGCTGGCCAAAGATTTCGTGACGCTCGAAGACAGTAGTGGTCCGAGACCACCAGATAGAGAAACGGCAGATGCAACAGTGGGCACTGCCGACGTCTCCGCTAGCGGATTGGTTGGGAGCTTTGATATCGACTCCGGCCATGGAGAGGATATGAGTGATAGCGAGACCGGAGATGAAGCTGCAGATGAGAGCGCACCGGTGCCCGCGAAAGTGCCGGTCAGAGTTGACGTCCAAAGGGAGGGCTCAATAATCGCTGGGGTCGAACCTCCGAGGATGGAAACGACAGCGGGGCTAGAAGCCATGCCGAGAGTTCCAGTGGGAATCGAAAGTGGCTTCGGTTGGTCAGCTACGAGGTCTTGAAGAGGTCTGATTATGACTTACCGGAATGCCGGATGGCAGCTGGGGGGATTTGGATGAGACATCAGAGCATTCACATGCTGTGAAGACTGTCTGGGTGACATAGACGGTTTGTGCATCGGCAAGCCAGGCGAGGAACAAGCTCGCGATGATCACGGACAGAGGCAGGCTGCTGAACAGCGCCATGACGAGCATCAAGGTCAGCAACACCATCATGCGAGCAGACGGTCAACGTCTCAGGGCCACGGTGGTCTGAGGCAAATAGTAGCAGAAGCGATAGCAACACGAAACGGCAAAGAGTGGCAGCAAAGTCAGGGTGAGCTGATGAGAAAGAGTGATGATCATGACATTCTCAAGAATGACAGGCCAAGCGAACCCTCGAATACGATAGCTCGAGGCAGAGACATGCGGCTTCCTGGACTTGTTCACGGCACTCGAGGAAGCCGCACATTGGCGCCATCATCCTCGCCATGGAAAGAGCGCACCCAAGCTTTACATCTGCACGCAATCGAAGCTTCGGCTAATACCATTTCAATGGAAGGCCAGGTAGTTCGCAGTCCCGCATATGCATGTTGGCACCTGGCAGCAATGGAGAACGCTTCATTCGGAAAATCGAAGAGAGGAAGTCGTGGGTTTGACTGCCCAACACCGTGCGCATCTGGGCAGGCAGTCACACTGAACGAATTGTGAAGCTTAGGAAAAGGGAGGAAGCCTCATTGAATTGTGAGGGCATTTCATTTTGAGGCATTGTGAGGCGCGTATGAAGGCCAGCTCCCATGGTGTCAACATTTCTGGCCCTTCACCTGATGTTTTGTTCTGTACCCAATCCGTTTCCAGAGCCAAGCTACCGAGGTACCTAGGTACAGCAGAGATGCGGGTCCCCGGACAGTCGGGTTGAGCCAATCAGGTGGGGGAAGATGGGACCACTCTTATCTACACGTGCTGATTGCACTAACAATTTCTTTTCAACCCTACGAAAATCCACAGCCAAATTTCTGCTTGCATTGCATCTTTGAGCGCCCCGGCCGACCCCCCACACCCCTTCGACAACGACATCGCGATATCGTACCGAACCTCGGCCGTTTTCTCCCACCGACAAGTCGATACCCTCCCAATAACTCAAAATGGCCAAGATCTCGTGAGTGTGCACCAATACCTGGCGGAGGTCGACCATGGGCGTCAATCCAAGCTGTTGCGGGCCGAGCGAACTGCGGTCAATCGGGCAAGACGCAGAACGACGCGGAACCGACGTCGAACCGAGAAAAATTTCACGACACAAGGCAGACCAACTCCGCAACCCGAACTCGATGCTGCCGGACGACCGCAAACAGCTTGGATAGACGACCGAAGGAGATGGAAAACAACGGCCAACTAGAGTTGGGGCATTCAAGGAAGAGTTTTACTGACGGAGGCCTTCTCGCAGACGTGGTGCCCCCGGTGGCAAGCTCAAGATGACCCTGGGTCTCCCAGTGTATGTTATTCCGACCCTGAAAACATCGACTCGCGACCCAACGAAATCGACACGATCCGCGGACGAGCCGGGGACGAAGATGGGAAACTGACAGGACTATAGCGGTGCCATCATGAACTGTGCAGACAACTCCGGCGCACGAAACCTGTACATCATCTCCGTTAAGGGTATCGGTGCCCGCCTGAACAGGCTGCCCGCCGGTGGTGTCGGTGACATGGTGTACGTATATTCGAACCCGGCGCGCGATCAACAAATTCTCCAGAACCGCCAAGACACTCGACCACGCACAGTCACACCACATCATTCCAAACCGATACCCTCGAAATCGTGAACTTGGACGAAAGCGCAGTGCATCTTGCTGACATTGGGCGCTACACAGCATGGCCACCGTCAAGAAGGGAAAGCCCGAGCTCCGAAAGAAGGTCCACCCCGCCGTCATCGTCCGCCAGTCCAAGCCCTGGAAGCGCACCGACGGTGTCTTCCTGTACTTCGAGGACAACGCTGGTGTCGTAAGTGCACCCCGACGATCAGTTCCACAGGGAGCCGAGCAGGATGGGCCCACAACAATTGAATGATTGCTAACAATGTTTCTCCCAGATCGTCAACCCCAAGGGTGAGATGAAGGGATCCGCCATCACTGGCCCCGTCGGAAAGGAGGCTGCTGAGCTCTGGCCCGTGAGTTCTCCCCTGCAGATTTCCAGCCACTCGACTCGATACTGACAATGTTCAACAGCGTATCGCCTCCAACTCTGGTGTTGTGATGTAAATGGGGACGTTGGCGACGGTGGGAAGACTTCCGTGCGAGGATCAGCGACGAAGGAAACGGGTCATACAAAAAGAACGATCCAATACGAATCCGAGACCATAAAGGCTCGGCAATGAACGGGCTTTTACGGCGTGACTGGCAAAAAGAGAGAAGTCAGGCTTTGCATTTTTTTTTCGGCTGGCGTGTAACGGAGGTTCATACCAATGGCATGAAATTCACCGACCATGGGGAAAAGGTCGGTTCAGCTGGCGCCCGTTCAGTCCGCTCGATGCTGCGAAGGTGGGCTCACGCAGGGTGCACCGGTATTCCAGCCCCTGCGAATGTCCCGATAGCACAAGATTCCAGCGTCAATGACCAAACACGCTTCATGATGTGTAAACGATCATACGGGGTGAGAGGCTGTGTCCGTAGCGGGTCGCACCGTACGCTGCTGCTACTCCATCTGAGCCCATGCGGCCAACGAGACTTGCCGTACCAGGTTGCACGCCTGCGAGAATATGTACTTGAAGAAAATCGTGCATTTGCCTGCAGGAACCAAGTGCGACATTTCGCCCCGCATCCACTAAACGGCGCTTTGACGGTGCCAAGACAAGGCTGCAGCCTTGCCGACTACATCATCTGTCCTGCTCACTTTCACTGACAGCAGGTGCAGTTAGGATACAAGTCGAATCTTTACGTTGAGCGCTCGTCGCCTACATTGTCTCTGATTGAGGAGTGAGAGGCTGGCGGGCCAAGAAATACTGTGCGGCAGCAATTAAATAGCACTACGCGCACCAGTGTGACCTGGGTTGGCGTACAGAATGTACCTAGGTAAGCAGTAAAATGTTGTGACACATATTTTGAGTCTCAAATTAATAGAGTATTAGAACTGTATAGATCCACTTTGAGGATGCATGTGATCATCCATAGTTATGCCCATCATATTTCTAATCGACAACAACTCACCACATCCGATCTAGACTCTAGCACTTGATCGTCATTTGCATTTGTCGCGGCCGGTTATGTTGACTTAGTCTTGAGAACTCTTAAATAATCATGTCATGTCAAACTTTGTATCTGGCGCATTTCTTCACCCAGCCTCAGCCGTCGTACTACCTGGGCAGTCCCCTGAGCAGCAGCAAACGCTGGTTTCTCACCTGCGGCACAGTCTGCCTCACGCATGCAGCAGGGTGACCCAGAAGGCTGATAGTTGTCTGTGGAACAATGGTTTCAAATACGCCCACCAGAATCCTTTATTACACTTGAAAGAGAAGCATTGGCCCTTCAGGCTTTACAATTTCACGGTTGCAGATTGAATTTATGGTATAGATGTTTCTAAAATTCCCAAAGATTTTCCTGATATGATTTCATCTTTAAAACATGTCTTTGCCAACATGAAAGTCAACAGAAGCTAATCAAGTTGATCCAAGTGAGCATATGGTGGGCACATCAATCCCCGTCTCGGGCTGATGACTCAGAGAGAACTCAATAATTGGAGGTCTCATATGATTGTCTTTTCAGACAGAGAAAGAGTCCTCAAAGCACTTTCCTTCATGGACTGCGTTGGCATTGCCCCGTTCTCTGGCAGCTTGTGTTGTGCAGGGTGAAGACAACAAATGCAACGTGGAGTCCTCCGTAAGCTTGAGAGCTTGCAACATGTTTTGCTTTGAAAATCTACGGCGCTGTCGCTTCGTCCTCACACCCATGATATCTGGAGGGACGCAATTGTCAAAACGTCTCGAACGCGTGACGCAGGAAACATGCAGCCACTCATATTAGCATCAAACGAAGCACAATAACAAACCTAAGAGCAGCACAACGCTGGAGTAGACCAGCATTTTACGAGAAAAATAAAGATTGTAATAGCATTAACGATGTCAATTGAAAATCCCAGGACTCGTTTCCTCCTGATGATGCAATGCAATGCAATGCCATGTACTACCGTCGCTATGCTGAGCCAGTACTGTGCCCTCGTGAGTGTATAAGAAGTGAAGGGCAGGACAAGCAGAGTATTCGTGAGACCTCTCCTCTCCTCCCGATTTTAAGCCTCCTTCCCGTGCATGCAGCTAGCGATACGCTTCCTCTTACAAATTAGAAATACACATAAAGAGAAAGACGACAAACATACAATCCATCCAATCTCTCACCTGGCTGGCTGGATCCGTCCTCACTTAGCTTTGCGGTCCCCATCCGGGGGCAGGCGCTCCCCCTCCTCCACCATGCCTATCGCCATTCAGTTCCTCCCTGCCGCCGCCGTTGGCGTACGACCGCGCGTGGGACTCCCAGATACTACCCGGGAGGGCCATGTGCGCAGGAGGCGGCCCGTCCGGCATGTACCCGAGCACCTGCCGGTCGTCGTGCTGCAGGGGCGCCTGTGACGGTGCGCGTATGCCGCCGGGAAGGGCCGGCGGACCGTTGTACTCGCCGCTCATGAGGATGCCGCCAAAGTCGCGGTGGCGGTCCTGGGGTGGCAGGTTCTTGCTGCCCATGTCGACCGGGCTCGGCTGCGCGCTGCCTCCTGCTGCCGGGTGGGGGAGGCTCGGGGCTGACGCGGTCACGGGGGTCCGGGACTGCGATGGGGGCATCTCTGGCTGGGGAGTGGGCGTGGACGTCTTTGTCGGGTTCTTTTCGTCGCTCTGTTTCTGCTTCTTGCGCGCGAGCGTCTCTTTGCGCTTGTTCACTGCTTGGCGCATAGAGCCGTTGGCCCATCGAGCTGTACAAGATGGGTTGTCAGTAAGCGGTCAAAGAAGCTCGAGAGAATAGGGGCACTGCGGCAAGCTTACCCTTCATGCTGGCGCTCATCTTTTCACTCTTGGTCATGCTCGCGTAGTCCTTCTCACTCAGGTCCTCTCCCTCAGCGGAAGAAGGCGCGGGCGTAGCGCGACCTGATCCCGGAGGCTTAGAATTACCCCGGCTATTCGTCGACGGCAGAGACCCTGGGCCACCTGGCAGGCTACCCATCGGAGGAAATGGGGGGCCATTCGGCATCATAGGTGGCATGGACATGGCACCGTGAGGAGAAGAGTTCACCGGGAATGAGAACTGTCCTGGGCCGGCTCCGGGCATCGAGTGGGGTTGGAGGGGCGCACCGCCGTAAATGTGTTGCTCGTAACCAGTCTGTCCGTGGAAGCTCGGGGGCGGCTGAAGCGGTGCGAGCGGAGCTTGGTGTCCGGAGTGAGAATAAGACTGGTGAGGCGGTGGAGGTCCGTTAGGCTGGGGGGTCGCATTCTGGCGGTTTCTGTTAATAATCTTGATCCTCGGCTGTTTCTTCCTGGGAGACTGGGGAGGTTCGATATGGGAAGGATGTTCGACAGGGGCGTTGGTGTGAGGGGCGGAGAAGGGGTTCTGGGCACCAACCGGGTGAGGCGGAGGTGCTTGCGCCGGTCCAAGCCGCACTGGAGCTGGTGCTAGTAGTTGGCCAGGACCGCCTCCCGTCACGTTGATGAAGGGATTGTTGGGTGGGGCGAGTACGGGAGCAGCTTGCTGATGCATGTATCCGTGGCCAGGTGGCCCATACGAGCTTCCATCGAGCTGAGAGGGTGCGAAGTTAGACGGCATGGAGGTAGGCTCTGGTTCTTGCTCCTTCTTGGCTCTGCGACCTCTCTTTGGCCTCGAATCAGCAAGCATGTCTTTGATCGGGTCAGCCAGTTCGGAGTAGTTCTTCCTTGGGCGGTGGCGGAAGGAGTAACTGCTCCCAACGGTGTGCATTGAGCTAGTTGACGACGAGGTAGACGGCCGGAAGTCCTCGGTGGGCGTGACGGTGTCGTCGTTCGTTGGAACACTGCTGCCCGCGCTGTAAAACGTGTTCGGAGGAATCTCAACCTGCGTGGCAGCAGCAGACTTGCGGCCGCGCTGCCTCTTGGGAGCTGGCAAAGACGCGTCGCCTCCTTGCAAAAACGCGGCTTCAGCGGGAGGCTGCTGCTGCTGGGCCCCATCGAAGGATGAAGCAAGGGTGTCTGCGGCGGCGGCGCGGCGGCGCTTGCGAGTTTGGGGTTGCTCTTCTTCCACGCCATACAACTCACGATCTCTCGCGGCTTCGGCATTGGCCAGGGCTTCCTGCTCGGCCCTCTCGGCCGCTTCCTTCTCAGCAGCCGCTCTGGCCGCGGCTTCACGCGCGGCCTTGGCTCCAGGTTTCGGACCCCTTCGCTTCTTCACCGGTTGGTCTGGCGGTGGTGCCTCGGGCACTTCAGGCTTTTGCGCCGGCGTGCTCTCTTCTACAGCAGCTGGAGCCTCATAATCGCTATCGAAATTCTCGGCGCCGGCATTCTTTCTGCGGCGGCGAGTCTGCTTCGGCTTTACAGGCTCCAAAGGAGTGGGGGCTCTGCTAGCTTCCTTGCTATCATCAGACAGGATACGCGGCTTTCGAGTTCGCTTGCCTGTGACGATGCCCACTGGGTCGTCTACCGCAGCCTCGGCGGCCCGCTGGCTAAGCTTCGGCCTGTTGCGGAGTCGGTTGTTCTGCAGGCCATCCCGTTGCCCGATGGGATCTTGCCTCCCGATCATGCTTGGCCGTGGGTCCCATTCGAAACCATATGCCTGTGCCGCAACCTGATCTTGATTCCTCTCGTAGACTTCAGGGTTGCTCTCTGGGTGCTTTAGCTTATTCTCGTCGATAAAGTTCGCACGGATGCCTTTGACCTCGAAATCTCTCTTTTCCACAGAAATGGCACCGTTCGTCTTGGCCATATCCCTGGCTTCTCGGGCCATTAGAGCAGCATCGTGAGCGCGGCGACGAACAGCGTTGTCTTCGTCTTCAGTGACGAGCTTCCGCTTCTTCCACTCGTCTTGCCAGGCACCCAGGGCATTGGCAGATGCCTCTAGGGCATTGAAGAGATCTTCAGTGGACATATTCTTGTGATCGTCGAGGACATTGACGAAGTCGGTAGGAGACCTGATGCGCGTAAACCTGTACTGTTTGCGTGTCTTGACTTTACGAATTGGCTCAATCACCGGCTCTGGTGATGCATTTCTGCTAGCAGGCAACGACTCAGCAGCCGGCGTTGGCATGTCCGACATAGGCGCAGGGGTTGGTGCATTGGACCCTGAGCCACCATCAAGCCGAGACTGCCCTTGCTCTTGGCTTCCTGAGTCCCGCTCCGGGGCTAAAGATTCGACATCGTCGGCAGGTTCGCCTGGATCCTCAGAGTTCTGGAGATTTGGGGTCTCCCCGGGGGTCGGAACACCATAGTCTTGAGCGACTTCAGGGTATGCATCTTGGGCATCAGTATATGGCGTGAGAAACGAGAAGTCCCGAGGAGTGTGAGCCCGCATCGGTCGAGGCTGCGCGATAGTCTGGACTGTAGCCGTGACACGTCGCTTGCGAGGCACCCGAGGCTCTCGAGGCTCTTGTTCAATACTCTGTCGAATCTTTGGGGGCCTTCCCGGTCTGCGCTTCTTAGGCGTCTCAGGGCTTTCAGGCGTTGGCACGGCGGACGCGACAGGATTGACATCGGTCTTGGCCTTTTCAGTCTTTCTGCTGGTGGACGATCTCCTTTCTGCTTGAGTGGGCAGTTGAGATGAGTCTTCTTCGGTTGCACTTGAGTTTCCGACTAAGCGGCCCAAGCGCCTCTGAAGATAGCTTATAGTCAGCGATTGCAACATAATCGAGGCAACAGCCCATTCACTGCCGACAAACTTACGCGGGTGCGAGGAAGTGACATCGGTGTCTCTTGATCGTTTTGAAGAGGCTCAGCTGCAGGTTCCTTCTGATCATCAGGTTCTGAGATCTTTGTCGGCTGCTCAGTCGGCTGCTCATCCACAACCGAGGAAATAGTATTTCTCAATTCTCTGGCGAGTGCTGAGTTTCCAAGAGGCCCATCAGGAGGCATGTCCTGAGTGGCGTCCGAATCAATTGATTCCTGAGAACTTGGTACTTTTAGGCCCTGTGACTGGTCTGGAAATGAAGGCAGCCATTTCAGTCCCAGAAGCCCCAGATTCTGGATCTTGAGAGGACTGAGCATCAAATCGAGAGTTATCAACCTCGGACACTGCGGAGAGGGCCGAAGTAAGTTGCTGGCCGAGATCTGGAAGACTAGGCACAGAATCCTGGTCCTCTTTGATCTTTTCTTTCTCCTTCGCATCTTCCTGACTGGGCTTGTTAACAGCTGGGAAAGTAAGGGCTTCTGAACTATTTGGCGCAGACCCATCCAAACAGGGCAAAGCTGGCTCTTCTTTTTCGGGAAAACTTGTTGAAGGTTCGTTTTCTTGTCCGATTGTTGTGGGTGACGCAACCTGGGTCCCAGTGAATGTTGACGGCTGAGCGTGCCTACTTTGAGATGGTGACTGGCCAGAAATATTGCTTGCAGTTTCTGAGCGTTGGCTACTCGAGGAGCCAGTCAATTGCATGGACAAAGGCGCGCCCACCTCGATAGTGTCTTTTAGCTCCGTATCGGAGGGCTGCTGATCGGGTGATTCGGCCGGCCTTGCGACGGGCGCAGAGATTGACTTTCTCTGCTGTGTCCTGCGGCGTTGGGGTTTGGGCGACACAGTCCGCTGCTTCTCGGGCCTGACCCGTTTGGTGACAGCAGTGGAGGGCGGCTGTGCCCCCTCCTCATCGTTGTGAGGGTCGACGGTGGACCGTCGCTTGCGGGCGCCGCGAGCGCCGGAGACGGTGATCTCAGTCCTGTCGTCCTGCAGCTCCTTGGGGGCCTGGTCCTCTTCGTTGTCGTCGTTCATTTGGGCATAATCAATACGTACCCGCTTCCGAAGTGAGTGGCCGCCCTTGACTTTGGCTTCATCCTGGTGAGCAGCACCGTCCGAGGGATACTCCAGGGTCCGGGCTCGCTTGCGGCCGGGCTCATGGCGGGGGTTCTCGGGGGTGGAGAAAGTGAACGAGTGATTAAGAGGCTGTTTGGGCACGCGGTCTGAGCGAGGAGCAGCCCGGTGGTCGTCGAGGCCCATGGCGTCAGAAGCGACTGACGGGAAGTCCGCAGAGGTGGGCGACGAGAGGTAAGGATGAGATGGGGTGTGGTGGTTGGCGGCTCTCACGCGACCTCGGCTGGAGGTTGGCGTGCGGGCGTTGATAGAGGAGACCTCGTCCCCGAAGTTGATGATGTTTGTGAGCGAGACAGGCGAGCTGCTATGCGCATGGTGGTTGCCCGAGGAAGAGGAGGGCCGTCCTGCTCGAGATGAGCCCCGAGGCCTGCCTGGGCCTCTCCTGGTACCGCGCTGTTGCTGAGACTGATGAGACTCCATTCGGGTCTGCATGCAGCCAATCAGACGGCCCCGCCCGGCGCAGAGAAAGGACAATAGGGAGAAAAGCCGGCCGCTGCTATTGAGACTGGATCAGATGCCAGAGGTCAGCCCGGCCCCGTTGCGTTTATTCCATCGACGTCCGGCCAGGGGAGCAGGCCAGGAGCAAGATGCAAATTTGCAGACGGTGCTTCAATGGGTGAGCACAATGGGGGCTGCGCAGGCCATGCTGAGTAGAGGAGTGTGTGGTGAGTAGGGTACGGTATTTACGTGTCAGATGAAAATAGCAGTTGAGATGACATGAGCAGCTTGGCTGGGCTGGGCCACTACCACCTTTCTGCCGCGCTGCAGCACTGCTACTGCGCTGCACTGCACTGCAATGCAGGCCAGAGCACCAGAGCACCACGCTCACTCACTCACTCCTCGCCCCTTTGGCCGGATACCCGAAACGGGGCTTTTCACGTACCTCTGAAATACCAGAAAATAGAAAATGGATTTCACACTGTAAGTCTCAATGGGCCGCCGTGCCGTGCAGGGGGTCGTCGAGGGCAGAAGGTGCCAATATCCCAATGCGAAACGCGAGGGCTGTCGCTGCTGGTGGCTCCTGATCAAGACGGCTTCGGAATTTTTGGAGCCTCTTCTTGTCATGGCCTGCAATAAGCCCCTAGGGCGCTTGGGCCACTCTGGGCTCTGGGTATGAGGAGGTACAAGCTACTATACCCAGTTCAACGGGTGAGAGAAGGTATCTTAATATTCGCCAATCATCTTTCAAGGACTCATGCTAGCCTCATGCTAGTCGTTCTGGGACTAGCGTCTCTTGCTTGCTTCTTCCCTCCCATTGTCCGGCCCCCTGTTGTTGCAGCTTGCAGCTGCTGATACTGGGGAAGAGGGTTGACGTAGCGGATCAGTGCGGGCGGGCATGTTGCGTTTGACGGGAAGCTCAACCACCACCAACAACACCACCACTTCCAACTAGCTACCACCGTCCACAACAACTTGCCAACATCGCCAGCTTGAGGCACAGCACTCGCAAACTGCAACTCGCCACCCAATCCCAGCTGACCCTTCTGCGAAGTCCTTTACTCTCTGCCACTGCCTGCCATTACCCGCGATAGCAACCCACAATGGCTAGCAAGCGCGGCACCAAGTCCTCCGCCGCCGACGAGCTCGACGAGCTGTTCGAGGGCATCGGCGACGATGCAGCAGCCCCCAAGAAGCCCGCGACCAAGGCTCCGGCAGCAGCAAAGCAGAAGCCAGGTGACGACATCCTGGCCGAGCTCGAGAGCGAGCTGGGAGACAAGGTCCCGTCACGGCCACACACCCCGCGCGTCCGGGATGCCTCAAGGCCCGCCAAGCGTGTCGGAACCCCTAACACAGACGCTGGCCGTCCGTCAACCGAAGAGCCCAAGTCCGCCCTCCCTCGAAAGTCAGGAGAGAGCACCCGATCGTTCCACGCGAGCTTCACCCCCAGCGCCACCTCCTCCGAGCTCCAGGACACCGAGAAGACCAAAGGCACTGTTGAGCAGCAGCAGACAACAGCAGCAGCGGGTGGCGGTTGGTGGGGCGGGATCCTGTCAACGGCTTCGGCTGCCATGAAACAGGCTGAGGCTGCCGTCACGCAGATCCAGCAGAACGAGGAGGCCAAGAAATGGGCTGACCAGGTGCGAGGCAACGTTGGTGCTCTCAGGGGTCTGGGTAAGTTGGGTTTCTATCGTTTGGTTCTACACAGTCCAAGAGAGAAAGGAAAGAGGAAAACAAGGAAATGCGTTATAATGCGAGCCGCCTCAAATAATCGAACCCTACATGCGCTCTCGCAGTTAAACCATCGGTGTGTCCGAAGGGATGACCTGATGGGCCTGCAGAGAGTGCTACGTCAGAAAAGACCAGGAGCAACCGATAGGACGATTACATGGGCGGCGCGTGTATCGATGGGTCATTTACATTGCTTCATATTGGGGTCAAGCTAGAAGGTGTTCGTGCTCGATGGGCTGGCCACCGTACACAGCGCTGAACGGCTCTCATCATCTCAAGCGGGATGGATGTCGGGTCCATGGGCTGGTATCCCAAACTGTCACCTCGAGCAACCGAACCATTCAGCCTCCAGTCTCAGTGGGTACTGAGATGTGGGCCAACCATGTGGTGCAGTCGACAGACCCGTATTCTGCCTCGATTCCACCGTTTCCACTGGCACGGCTACCTTAGCGCGATTGACCATGCAAGGCTGACACTTACATTCTAGGTGACGGTATTGCACACAGGGCGCTCCCTACCCTGACTGACATTATGAACACCCTCGCGCCTCCAATCTCCCAACACGAGCGGCTTCTCATCCACATCACCCACGATCTCGTCGGCTACCCGTCGCTCGACCCTATCATCTATGGTGTCTTCAGCCGTGTTATGGCACAGGTTGAGGGCGGTGACCTGATGGTGGTACAGCGCGGGCATGAAAACACCATCAGGTCCCCATCCAACGAGAAGAGCGGCTTCTTCTCTGGCGGCCACAGCACAGCCGGCTGGCGCGATGGCCCCTGGTGGCGGGACGTCGGCTCGCCACGTGATCTCGGCTTGATCAAGGGTCTGACTGAGGGCACGAAGCTCTGCCGCGCCAGCGCCGAGGCCTACTCCACTGAGTACTTCGCGGCGTCGGGCGGGATCGAAGGCGCCAGGGAGCGCGCCATCGAGCCCGTCAGCGAGACCAACCCGGTCCGCAGCTCTGACCTCTTCCTGTCCGTCCAGGCCATCGTCACCGACGAGGACAAGGAGCTCTTCGCGGGTGCCGCAGCGAGCGAAAAGGAGAAGGAGTCGTCGACCGTGGTCGAGGAGGGCAGCAACGACGCGCAGGTGTGCTTCGCGGTCTTCATCCTCGACCCCGTGCACGAGATCCAGTTCAGCGCCGTAAGCCAGGCCGTGCCGGCCCGGTGGGTCCGCTGGCTGGACGCCCCGACCCCGTTGACTCCCGCGAGCAGCAACGACGGCAGCGGCCGCGGCGAGGTGGAGAATGTGCCCGAGGAGATCAGGGACATCGTCGAGAGCGGCGGCGACCCGCGCGAGTGGGTGGCCGAGTGGGTCGAGGAGGTTCTCACGCTCTCCGTCGGCGTGGTGGCTCAGAGGTACGTCGCGCGGCGAATGGGAGTCGGTGAGGGTGGCATCGGCAAGGGGAAGAGGAGGATGGAGGAGGTCGTCGCGGAGGGCGGTGGTGAGGCTGCTCGGGCTGGTGTCATCTGATCATGCGGTGGTTGAACTGTGTGCATCATAACATCAAGACGGCCCTCCTCGAGTTGTGACAGTATTGGGTTGAAAGCATCATGATGTTGGAACCTAGTTATGAACACTAGGATTCAAGGTCTGCCATCATTGATGCGATAATATGGGGGTTTCACGGGAGTCTGGCACTGGGCCTCAGGATATTCCTACAGCACGTTTCAATCTCAAACGGTATGTTTATATGCAAAGTACAGTTAGAGTGACTCGAGCTCTCAGTGACGCCCGTGCCAAATGTTTACGCGGGCGAATACCTCTCAACAGCCTAGGGCTCGTGCTAGATGACCCGTGAATATGTTGTCCATAGCTGCAGTACGTTCATGAGTATTCCTGGTACTATTCTCAAGAACTTAATCTGGATCTCCTTTGTTTGCATTGCAGATGAAGGTCTACAGGTAAGTTGGAAATATGAAGCCATTAAGATGTTTCGAATTCCTCATCTTGCTCGTGACGCCTATGGGAATTTCAAGTACTAAGGTATTTTATAGTACAATAGAATCTAGCAAGACATGTTCACTACTCTGCGGAGTATAGGAGAATTTCCCCCGATGTAATCTCAAGAAATGGTGGGCTAGTCACGCACACACTCCAACATCTGGGATCCCTGCGAGGGTGAGATTGTAACAAAGAATTGTAGACTAAACCTATGCAAGTCCCGCCGTTGTCCGCAGTTATTCCGAATTTTCTCCCAAATATCAAATCCCCATCACGCCCGTGATGCGCGAGTCGATACCCTTGCTGCTCCCAAAAACGTTTTCAGAGGGCTAGATGTCTCGATAGGATAAACTCTCCTCTCCTCGTACTTCTGACGTGGCAATTGATAGAATACCCCCGTCGCTGGGGGTTGGTTTTGTTTTTGGCATGCGGGTGACTGCATATGTATGTACCCGGGCACGGTTGGTTGCATTCACTGCCCTGGTGGTCAAGACATCACCATAGGGCGGCGCTCGCCAAGATGTGTCAATCGAGGCTTGTATGGCCGATCGGGTCGATCGCCCTGGGCACGCCAGGGGTTGTCTGTTCAGCCAATCCATCCCCAGACATACTCCCAGAATTCCCATTGCGCTTGAAGCATTCCAAAATTGAACAGAAATGCTTTGCCAGCTATCCCTGAGTACATAAATCCTGACCCATCGCTGTCGTGGGCACATGTCCAATATGTTCGAGTGCTTGACCTCCCTAGCTACAATTCTGACAGAACTGGGAATATGTGAGCGTCATCATCTATTGGCAGGCTTCGCGGAATTCCTTGTTGAAATTTGGCTCTCAGACTCATGGGGTTCATACTCTCAAATGTGTCTATCGTGGAGAAAAATCGCAGATTCTACAGAGTGATTTTCCTACAGAACCAAATATTCCTCCGAATCTTTAAAACTACATACTGCCCGGACAATTTCAGAAATCCAGGGCGTTGTTAAAACTCATCGACACGGTCCAATATCCCAGCAATTCTCTCGTACTTCAATATTATTCACCGAAGCATAAAGCCGCTTCCGGGACATATCGCTGTTTGTCCCCCAGTCCTGCTGCTTCCGACCAAGCTCAGTGGACTTTATAGACGGTACGTCAGAGCTTCGAGGTGCCATTAGATGTAACAGAGTTAGATGTATTTCTGATGGATACTAAATTTGGAAATTATATACCTGGACAGACTCATGGCTGTCCATGCGATACCCATGCCCCAGCCCTTTAATGAACGCATAATTATATACTATGTGCTACAGTACTGTAAATTTAGAAAGATCTTTCAAGAATATCGTCCTGTTACACTTGCCTGACTAGGGTGAAGATCCTAGCAGGGGTTTATGACTTGAGGAAGACTTAAACCTAGACTGTGCCCTCTTGCGCCATTGCGGATAGCTTCGACGTGATATCTGCTTTTGCACTCGTCAATTCCACCCGATTACGTTTCACGTCACACTGATTCGACCTGTTATTCTCTATCTCCGGTTCCAACGGACTAAATGGCAGGTTTTTCTCGGGCATGGTCACACGAGCACGGGAACAGCCGATATGATTCCAACGCTCACTGTGATGCACCCATGGCCCTGGTCCAGGCCCCGGTCTTTAGGGGCGTCGCGAGTGTGCGGGCCAGAATGGTGAGCTCGACTGCACCCCGGCAAAGGACCGAATGGCCACCAGCACTCGCTGCGACTCAGCAAAGACGCTGGAGTTTCCTTTAGCCAAAAAGACAAGCTTTTGAACCGCGCGCGCAGCGACTTGGCCAAAATTAGGAATGAGTGGGGCCCCCAACTGGCCGCATTGCCTCCACAATTCCGACGTCCACTCTGCCTGCTTCGGCCATGCCCATTTTGATACTACGACTCTGGCTTATCTCCTTCGAGATATCTCGCACATCTGCCCCCGGCCAATGATGTGCCCGTGGATCAATGATGTGATGCCGCGACTTGCGAACCGCACCTCGCAGCCCAGGGGTGGGTGCAAGCATTGCGCGGCAGTGCCGAGGCAATGTCACCTGCTTTGGTTGCACCTGTGCCTCCCTCGACTGTCCGGCAGCGTTATATCTTAAATACAAGTCCAGTTATGTAGTCACGAATGGCTTTCACTTTGTTGCTCGTGGTTCGTCCTCCTGCAGAAACACCTTCTTTCCTCCTCCGCCCACATTCCGCACCCAGGATCAGTCCGCACTCTCGGTACGGACGGCTCGTTCTTCGCCATGGCGACTGAGATCCACCGGGTCGGGTCGGAAACCCCTCCTTCAAGTTCCTCCGAAAAGGACCGTATCGAAGAGAAGAACACCGTGATCTCTCAGGACGTCGAGGGGAACTTTGACGAAGAGAGCAAGCGGTTGGTTGCAGACCGGGCAGAAGCGACAGAGCTTACGCCTGTAGAGGCTTTCAAGTGGTACGTTGAAGGCGATCAGTCACCATGTATGCTCAGTGGCAGCCCACTACTTTCAGACTACAGAAATACTGACTTCTGTACCCAGTCCCAGAAGTCGCAGCCTGCGTGCCTAATACAGACGATCCCAGCCTCCCTTGCAATAGTGAGTGCTCTCTCCTGCCTCCCACAAAACCTGTCGCTGGCAAATTCACTGACCTTCTCTTAAGCTTTCCGTGCCTGGTTCCTGACCACTGTATTTGTTGTTGTCTTTGCGGGCGCAAATCAGTTCTTCGGTCTTCGGTATCCCTCGTTGTCCATCGGCTATGTCGTCGCCCAGCTTCTTGTCTTTCCCATCGGTCGGGCGTGGGAGATCCTCCCTCGATGGAGATTGCCCCTGGGCCCTCTTTCTTTCGACATCAACCCGGGCCGATTCAGCATCAAAGAGCACGCCCTCATCGTCATCTGTGTCAACATCAGTGCCAGCACAGCCTATGCGTCGGGCGCACTGGTCTCGATTATCAGCCCCGTCTACTGGGATCGTGACTACGGCGCGGGCTTCTCTTTCATCTTCCCCCTGACTACACAGATGCTGGGGTTTGGCCTCGCTGGCCTCTCACGTCGATGGCTCGTCTACCCGGCCGCTCTCATCTGGCCGTCCACGCTGTCCTCTGCTGTTCTTTTCCGTGCTCTGCACGAGCCGCAGGATAATTCGCCGGCAAACGGATGGACCATATCGCGATATCGATTCTTCTCGTACTTTACGGTCTTCGCTTTTGTACTCTTCTGGTTCCCTGACTATATCTGGACAAGCCTCAGCACATTTGCCTTCGTCACCTGGATCGCGCCGCACAACCAAAAGGTCAACACCATCTTCGGGATGAACTCTGGATTAGGTCTCTTGCCAATCAGCTTCGACTGGACGCAGATCAACTACGCCGGTTCACCCCTGATCACGCCGTTCTACATCACTTGCAACGCATTTGCGGTAGTGGTTCTCTTCTACCTGTTCCTGTCGCCAATACTGTACTATTCAAACGTATGGCAGAGTGCATACTTGCCGCTACTCTCCTCGAGCACCTTTGACAACACCGGCTCATCATACAACATCACACGGGTCGTCGACGACAATCTCAACTTTGTGCTGTCCAAGTACGAAGAGTACTCGCCAATGTACATCTCCATGTCTTATTCGCTGACGTACGCCCTGTCCTTTGCCGCCGTCACGGCTATCGTGGTGCACACGTACCTGTACAACGGCGCTGAGATCTGGGCCAAGTTCAAGAACTCGAGACACGGCGGGGAGGATATCCACAAAAGGCTTATGAACAACTATAAAGAGGTGCCGGACTGGTGGTACGCTATCTTAACCGTGGTGATCGTGGCGCTCGGCTGCGTGACAGTCAGCTACTGGGACACCGGCCTGCCAGTCTGGGGATTCATTGTGGTGTGCTTCGGCATGGGTGTAGTCCTGATCGTACCTGAAGGAATACTGGAAGGTACCACCAACCAGAGAGTGTAAGTTTGACCCCTGACACGTTTGAGGCTTATGGCGCTGACGAAGGATATCTCAGCTTCCTGAACATCATCGCCGAACTTATCGCCGGGTACGCATGGCCGGGTCGAGCTATTGCCAACATGTGCGTGAAATGTTACGGGTACAACAGTGTCAAGCATGGCATGGACTTTGCGCAGGATTTAAAGCTTGGCCAGTACATGAAGATCCCGCCTAGGGTCCTATTCGTTGGCCAGTTGTACTCGTCAGTTTTGGCGACTGCCACACAAACTGGAGGTCAGTCTTCGTACTTGGTCCAGCCTTTTGAGATGATTATATGCTGACAGATACCCAGTCCTGCGCTGGATGATCGGCAATATTCCCAAGCTCTGCCACAGCGACAACACACAGCGCTTCACCTGCGCCGGCGCCAAGGTCGTCTACAACGCCTCGCTGATCTGGGGCACGATCGGGCCGCAGCGCATGTTCCAGGTCGGACAGATATACCACGCGACAGTGTACTTCTTCATCATCGGGCCGGTCGTTACCGTGCTGGTCTACATGATCTACAGGCGGTATCCCAACAGCTGGGTGCGCTTCATCAACGTCCCCATCTTCTTCAACGCCGCTGGCAACATCCCGCCGGCCAACACGACGCAGTACAGCCTGTGGTTCATTTTCGGGTTCCTGTTCAACTACCTCATCCGGAAGAGGGCCTTCGCCTGGTGGAAGAGGTACAACTATCTCCTGCAGAGCGCTATGGACACAGGGACCGCCATCGCCACCATCGTTATTTTCTTCGCCTTGAGCTATCACAACGTGAAGCTTGAATGGTGGGGAAACACAGTTGGCTCGGACACGGACGATGCTAACTCTGTGCCATGGCTCACTGTGCCGGATGGCCAGATCTTTGGGAAAGCCCGAGGGCAATTTTGATTTGATCCCAGTATGGGAGGATGTGAAGCGTTAGAAATGCATTTTCGGGGTATGAATAGACACGAATTTAGATCAAAGTTTGCCTTCCTGGAGCCCTGCGAGTTCTCATAGTTGAGATCGGCGAACTGGAATCTTTCACGCTCAGTTGGGGTTCTGATGCCAGCACAAAGCTCAACTTGCCATCGTGCAAGACTCTGGTGACTTCGTATACAGTGCCCGGAACGTACAGCCCGAGTTGTTCAGGTGTCTTTGATACGATTGGTATGGTACCAGCGAAATTCAAACGAATTCCATATATTAAGCATAGCACCTCAGAACTACTAGTAGAATCTCATCTTACAGGTGAACTTGATCAACGCTGCCTGTCGCTTCCAACCTACAGGCTCCGGCACTCGACGATCTTGACCGTCTGCGTCGGGCGGTCCTGCATCTCCGTCCTCACGCCGCCAATCTTCTTCAACGTGTCCATGCTGCCCTGCGAGTGCGCGGGGATCCTCCCGAAGACGGTGTGCTTGCCGTCCAGGTGGTCGCACGCGCCCAGGGTGATGAAGAACTGGCTGCCGTTGGTCCCCGGCCCCGCGTTGGCCATGCTCAGCACGCCCGGCCCGTCGTGCGACAGGCCCCGGACGATCTCGTCCTCGAACTTGCCGCCCCAGGCCGACTTGCCGCCGGTGCCGTCGGCGCGGGTGAAGTCGCCGCCCTGGATCATGAAGCCCTTGATGACGCGGTGGAAGATGCTGCTGTCGTACTTGCCCGCGTTGGAGAGCGTGATAAAGTTCAGGCATGTCTAGATGAGATCGTTATTCACAGGAGCCATGCAGATCAAAAGTGGATCGGATCGAGGAGGGTGATTTACCTTGGGAGTCTGTTCGGTGTGCAACTCAAGCTCAATGTCGCCGAAATTTGTTTTCATCAGTACGCGTTGTGGCAGCGGGCCACTCGGCTCCTGTCCTTCCACCAGAAGTGGGGGCTCGGACTTGAAGAGCTTCTTAAAGAAAGACATTATGTGTGTAGAGCTCTGGTTGCGTAGAAGCCGGAAGTCAATCTGCCATTGCAGGGAGTTGCAAGTTGCTTCGGAGAAGTCCTTCACCGCTGATTGTCAAACACGAGAGTTGCCTACCCGTGAGTACTGCATTATGTAAGCCATTTTTTGACAGCTGAGGACCCCAGAACTCGGCCGAGACGAGCTGTATCAGAGTGTTGAGCAACAACTTGCCCCCTTCAATCGGCAGGAGCGATCCCGAATCATGCGACTGGAACGGGGGTCCCAGAGCAGTGTTTCAAATCCGTGGGTAAGACTTGTGCCGGACCTGCCGGCGACTCAATCCAATTCTCGGGCATTTTTGCCCCTCGCGTGCTTGCGACTCCAGCTTGCATCTTCCGGCGGGGCCCATGTCGCCAGCGCTAGTCACTATATATCACTTTGGCAGTCGCAGGCCGTTCATCCAGTCTACAACTGATATCTGGGCGTATGGGATCTTCATCTCGAGTCTCCGTGCAGTGTTTTTTAATTGTGTTCATCATGTTGTTTGGGTTCAAGCACTTCTTCCCTGCCCTCCTTGCGTCACAGACAAGCGTTACAAGGGCAACGCAAGTCGTCTTGAGCGACGCCTCTGCGAAGCAACCTCAGACGGGCAGTGTCGCTTATACGCTTCCCACTGAGCGCACCTTTTTACTCAACGTGCCAGCTGCATATAAACATGAAGAGCCACATCCCCTGGTGCTCTCATTCCACGGAGGTCAGTCACCAATGGTGTTGTAATCAGACCGAAGGAGACATTTGCTGATAATGCAACAGCTGGCGGCTTCAGTGAAAAGCAACAGCGCATCACGGAGCTCTCTGATTCGTCCCTGAACATAGCAGGGAAGCCATTTCTCACTGCCTATGCACAGGGCGTGAACAACACGGAATGGAACATGAGACACATCTGGAAAGGGGCACCGTACGAGAACAGCTCAGTCGACGACATCGCCTACGTGTTCGACATCATCAAGGCCATCTCATCCATATACACCATCGACCGGTCCCGCATCTACGCATGCGGCAAGTCCAACGGCGGAGGCTTCACCAGCCTGCTGGCATGCCGGCCAGACACCTCAAGCACCATCGCGGCGTTCGCGCCCGTCAGCCCGGCCCTGTACCAGGGCACCTACGCCTTCCACAACTGCACGCCGTCACGGCCCGCGCCGATATTCCACGTCCACGGAATCGAGGACGTCATCACCCCATTCTACGGGCGGACCCCCGAGGAGGGAAGCTTCGGCCCAGAGCCGGACGTCAGGCTCTGGCGCCGGCAGTGGGCGGAGCGCAACGGCTGCGCCAGGGGCGGGTACCCGGGCCAGTTCCCCCAGCCCGACCACGTCAAGGAGGTCCACCCGGGCGCGTGGGAGGAGGTCTGGGACTGCCCCGGCGCGGAGGTCAGGGCGCTGAGCGTCGAGGGCCTGGGACACGCTTGGCCATCCACTATTGGGTTGGACTTGGCTGGGCGGCCTAACCACACTGCGAACTTCAACCTGACGAACCAGCATCTGGTGCAATTCTTCTCTAGACACTCTCTTGGGAAGGTTTCTGAATAATCCGAGGGATGGTCCACAGCCCAATCTGTTTTCTCTTCTGCCTGCATGACTGCGTACCTGCGGGTGGGTACGTACCTGGGTAGTTGGATAAGGCGCTCACTGCTGGGCTATTACAATTGATACAGCCTTGACAGGATAGTATAAAGCCTGTACGTGCATTTTGATGCCATGGTCTGTGGTGCATCAACTCAAAGTCCGCTGCCTCTCCGAAGAATCCGATTGCCAACTTTACTGAGTGTCGGGTGCTCCAATCAGCCACACGGTTGTCGCCTTGGTCGCTGTCAGCAGCTCGACGGTCAGGACTGTCAGCCTCGGGTGTCATTCCCGGCCCACAACACCGCCCCGATACATCCAAGTCAAACAACCCCACTGGACCGTAGAGGAATGTTGGATTATACCAAAGGTGGTTCAAAGTCCTGACATTTTCGGCACCCGAGTTTCGTCGAGCACTAAGGAGACTCCCAACCATTTCGCGGTCCTGTCAAGGCAGGGATAGACTTTCAATAGTATTTGAGAGTCAAGCCCGCCAAGAATCTTGGCCTCTTCCTAGAAATTCATTCAGCTGTGAGGCGTCCACACGCTTCAACAGTCCGCCCAATCGGTACAGTCGGCGATGGACTCTTCTCTCAGCTACCTCCTCGGAGGGCTGAAACTACTTCCTTCGTTCGCCCTCGGCATCTTGGCATTGCTGATAGGATATGTCGCGTTGAATGAGTACCTGCGCCGAAAAAGCATGATATCGGGCCTCGCGAGTCCACCGCAAAATATCGTTTTCGGGCATCTACCGTATTTTGCGCACAAGGGCGTAGCAGAGCCTTGTCGCGAGTGGTCGGAGAAGTACGGACCAGTCTACCAGATCAAGCTAGGAAACATCACCGCGGTCACGGTGAATACCGCAGCGGCAGCCAAGCATATTTTCAGTCACCAAAGCCATGCTACGAGCTCTAGGCCTGAGTTATATACCCTACACAAAGTACGTCCCAGATATCATCAAAAGCGATGCGTTCACCGCTAATCTCCCTCTCGCAGCTCGTCAACAATGCCTCAGGGACGCCGATCGGGCAGACTCCTTATAATGACTCGTTGAAGAGACGTCGCCGAGCTGCCGCAGCGGCTTTGAACAGGCCGATGGTACAGACATATGTGAGTGTTTAAGGAGAGAAGGCATTGAACCCACTTTCAACATTTACGCGGCTGACCTGTGTGTGCCACCCGCCATAGACGACGCATCTTGATCTAGAGACTCGGCATTTCATCAAGGATCTATTGCAATACGGGAGGGATGGCGCGGTTCCCATAAACCCAATACACGCTATACAACGCATGTCGCTCTCCCTTGTTCTGACACTGAACTGGGGTGTGCGAATGCGCTCGCAAGACGACGCCCTCTTCTCGGAGATCGTGCACGTCGAGGAGGAGCTGAACTACTTCCGCGGCTCCAGCGCCTCTCTGCAGGACTACGTACCGCTCTGGCGGCTCTTCCCTTCCAAGTCGGCCCAGGCCATCGCCCTGCGGAACCGCCGGGACGCCTACATCCTAAAGTTCGACCAGGAGCTGCGGGGGCGCGTGAAGCTGGGCACGCACGCCTCCTGCATCCAGGCCAACGTCATGGTCGACCCGGAGGCCAAGGTCAGCGAGGAGGAGGTTAGGTCCATCAGCCTTTCAATGCTGTCGGCCGGCTTCGAGACGGTGGGCGCGACGGTCGCGTGGAGCCTGGGCTTCTTCTCTGCGCACCCTGAGATCCAGGATAAGGCGTACCGCGAGATCAGCAAGATGTACGGCGAGGAACAGCCGCTTTGTGATGCTCAGGAGGATACAAAGTGTGAGTATGTGGCGGCGTTGGTCAAGGAGTGCTTGCGGTATTTCTGCGTGGTAAGGATGAACCTCCCCCGGTCGACCATCAAGGAGGTAGGGTACGGCGGGAAGATCATCCCGGCTGGGACGCTTATGCTTTGCAACAACATGGCTTGCAACTTTGGTACGCTCCTCCCCACTGCTCACTGCATGCCGCCTTGACTGACTATCAGACCCTGAACTGTGGCCTGATGCCGAGGTCTTCCGGCCGGAGAGATGGATCGAGCACCCTGATGCGCCACTTTTCACGTACGGCCTCGGGTATCGGATGTGCGTGGGTGCGACCCTGGCGAACCGGGAGCTGTATTTGATCTTCATGAGGATACTTCACAGCTTCAGGATCGAGCAGTACGCCGACTTCGACGACAGCCCCGTCACTGGCATCCGAGATGCGCGGGAGCTAGTGGCCATGCCCAAGCCGTACAAGGCATATTTCATTCCCAGGCACCAGGACTTTTTAGAGTCCTCCCTGGCTGAGTAAGATCATGAAAAGAGTAAGATGTGACGTGGCTCGTGGCTTGTACTGTCCAAGAGTGGTAGTGCCCTGGAGCCAAGGGCGGTCGGTGATTATGGCAATACCTATGTACTTACGGACTGACTGAACTGGCATAACATCCATGACTTAGAATTTATGCCAGCACTTAAGTCTTTTGACACTGGATCAGTGTTTCCATGCTTATAAAGCTACCCTGGTCTGGACCAACTGACTCGTTTGGGGCTTGAGAGGGACACTTCTGTGGGCCTGGCGCATAAGGGGTTAATGAACCAAAATACCTCACAAGTGGCGACGAAGGATCCTCGATTATCGGCGACTCCATCGACTCTAGAGGGATACGATCCTTTTGAACTGCGCTGTTTTCTTCGCGATCAATACGGACTGTGCGGGAGAGGTTGACGCTTCCAGCCGTTGTGGCAGCACCGCTCCCGCCTCGATACGGGCTTATGTACATTGATGCTAGAGCAACTAAAGCCGAGTGACACACAAGCACGAGCCCGTCTGTGCTGTTCGAAAGAGTCTGGACATTACTGAACCCGGCCATTATGACAGCGGATTGACTCTGAGTGACCAGCTGTCTTGAAACAGCGGTTCCACAAGACATCGGCGCGGGCTGATCTGGGCCGATGGATTGACAATCGGTCCGCAAGATGCAGTTGCCTGATGCCTGAGGCGCTGTAATACCACATTGTGATCAAAGTCACTATCATGGGGCTCACCGTGGGACCTCTACGGCACCTGGGTTGCAGGAAATCTCGACAATACACCTATGCACGAGGGGCCAAGCTGATTGGAATGTTCTTCTGGCCAAGTCCTACAAGACGGTTTGATCCAAGCAGCTGGAGCTTCAGGATGCCACGGGCACGGTCACACCACTTTCACGGAAGTACTGGTGCGGGAGGCCTTCCGGAACTGACATATTGAAGAAGCAGCAAGCCTCCTCGGCCCTGTTTTGTATTACCATGTATCTAGCTTGGCAGATAAACATTGATGATATTACTCGTCCGGCTGTTGTAAACAGTATAGTGTGTATTCAAATACGTACATAGTAATTGGTCTGCCATGTCAAAGCTCGCGGTATAAGAGGGATGAGGTAGGGTTGGACCCTGGATCAAGCCCAACGTGGGGAGCGCGGAGTTCTGGAACTCCAGAGCTGCAGTTTTCGCCTAGACAGCCTGCAGCTGGAACTCTCCTTTTTACACTTTACATCCACGAGGTACCCGACAATGCAGCCTGCCCACCGTACGCCCGATCGAGGCTCACACGACAGGAGACACAAGAACACGCAAGCACACGTGCCCCGTGGTACGGCCAGTAAGAGGTCACCGCCGTTTGGGTTGCCCTTGTCCAGGAGCGCGACATGTTGTTACCCACGACTACGGAGGCGCTGCTTGGCAAAGTCTTGGACACGCGACGGTGACGAATGCTTGTGCACAAAGCCAATATTAGCCAATTTCCTAGCGTCAAGCGGCCCCTGAGGACTGGCTGAAAACATGGAAATGGAGACTGGCGAGCAGAAGAAACAAGGCAGACAAGGCAGATATGGTAGATGTGCAAGCGCGCGAAGCAGCTGCGCTGCCTATCTACAGACGCTGTGCCCATCCTGCATGCACCCAGCCAGCGTTCCTGGGCGCTGGAGCACCCTGCAGCACCCTGCAGCGGGCCGGTGAGATCCCCGCCCCCACAGGGTCGCCAGGCCACGGGGCCGCAGGGCCACAGAGTCGAAATATAGCTTCTGGAGCACCTATCTCCTGCGCCAAGTGGGCAAGGGAAGCTGCCCTGGGGCGTATTTGTTCTGCTGCGCCAGTTCGGGAGGAGCAGAAGGGGCGTTTTCAACTTCCCAAGGGGCATCCGGGGGTTCAAATTTGGAGGCAGCCCGCCAAGCTGGCCATGGGTTACCGCCAAGCAGCGCCAAGTTGGGCCCGAAAATACCTGGAATCAACCACCCCCATGGGCCTTGCCATGGGGCTGCCATGGGGCTGCCATGGGGCCACACAACCGCGCACTTGCAGCTGCAGTGCCGCCCAGAAGTGCTGCTGCTGTGGCTCCAATCAACAACGGCGGCGGGCCAGGCCTGTCAGAGCAGCCATGCCAAGCTTGTGGTTGGCGAGCAGGATGTCAATCCGCCCATCCATGGATCCTGAGAGATGAGCTGGCCTGGGGATCGGGCCCCCTTGGATGGAGCGACGAAAGGGGATCAGCTTTCAGGTACGGCAGTGCGCCTGTACGCCCAATGTTTGTGTAGGACGCTTCCCCCTTCGGCAGAGGGAAGCCACGACGGCAGAGCACAAGCTGGGAGCGCTGATATTGTCTCAGATATCACCTTGTTTTCCTTCCCTTGGTCTTTCCTTTTCCCGATCAAGATTCACCGAGATCTTGCTTCGTCTCGAATTTCCAGCCTTGTTTCCCCTGTTTTCCCCTGTTTGGGTTGTTTGTTTGTTTTCTCCCTTCCCTCTTTTGCGCCTTCCCCTGGCTCACCTTCTCAATCACTCCTTCCAAACACCCCGAGTTGCCTTGCGACTGACGTGCCACTCACTGCTTTGGGAACGTGTCACACCTCACGCTTGAGCTTGATGGGCTTGTGCAACCCACCTGCTTCTCACCTGCACGCCCCTCAACAAATACATCATCGAATCAGCTGCTCTCAGCTGCGGAGCTGTCCTGTGGCCTGATCCTTTCGCACGACCAAGGCGGACTGGCAGCGTCAACGGCCAGACTTTACCTGGCGCATCCTTGGAGCGCAAAAACATAACATCAACTACATCATACCCAGCATGACTAGCAACGCAGGGTCTGAGTGGGAGAACGCCACAACCGTGGTGGGAGAGGGCGCGGCCGCGACGGCCGACAACGAGAAAGACCATGCCGTCCCAAAGCATGTCAAGTTCCACGTGGACCTCAGCGATGCCCTCACGCCCGACCCGGGCACCGAGGACATGTTCAACCACCCCAAGAACAAGTTCGCCTTCTCGCCCGGCCAGCTCTCCAAGCTGCTGAACCCCAAGAGCCTCAACGCCTTCTTCGCCATGGGCGGCCTCGCCGGCCTGGAGAAGGGCCTGCGCACCGACATCAAGAGCGGGCTGGGCTCCGATGAGGATATCCTGGACGGCTCAGTTGCTTTTGAGGACGTTGCGACCAAGGGCGCGCCCAAATACGGGTCCCTCGGGAACACCGCGCCGCACCCCGGCGAGGAGAAGTCGGCTGCTGCTGCGTCTGGCGCGCACCACGCATCGACCCAGGGTTTCTCCGATCGGCAGGACGTGTTTAACGACAACAGGTAAGCTTGATCCCATTTCCAACTCATCGCGCTCACTCGTGGGAGTGGGCGGGCATATTTCGACTGGGGGCATGCCGATAGCAAGCGCGCCAAGAGCGTCGATTAGAATGGAGTCGCCATTGTGAGGTCATCATGGACTTGGACAAGGAAGCTGCACATAGCCTCACGATCGCCCGAGACTGGCAGCTAATCAACCTTTGAACAGACTTCCTGAGAAGAAGAGCAAATCGCTGCTCGAGCTAGCTTGGTTGGCGTACAACGACAAGGTCCTGATTCTTCTTACAATCGCAGCGGTTGTCTCTTTGGCACTCGGCCTCTACCAGACATTTGGCACTACCCACGAGCCTGGTGAAGCCAAGGTGGAATGGGTGGAAGGTGTTGCTATCATTGTGGCAATCCTGATCGTTGTCATCGTGTAAGTAAATCTCGGGCGCTCGCCGAAGGCTACGTCAATCACTTGTGGACCTCCGTCATGAGCAAGTGCTAACTCATATCGCCCAATAGTGGCACCCTCAATGACTTCCAGATGGAACGCCAGTTCAACAAGCTTAACAAGAAGCACAATGACCGCACGGTCAAGGTGGTCCGCTCCGGCAAATCTCAAGAAATTTCAGTATTCGATGTCATGGTCGGTGACGTGGTCCACCTGAGCACCGGCGACATGATTCCTGTTGATGGCATCTTCATCGAAGGGTACGGCGTCAAATGCGACGAGTCTTCTGCGACTGGTGAATCGGACCTCCTCAAGAAGGTCTCCGGCAACGACGTTTTCGCAGCCTTGGCAGACGCAGCCGCGTCTGGACAGGATCGGCCAGAGCTGGAAAAACTGGACCCGTTCATCATCTCCGGAAGCAAGGTCCAAGAGGGAACAGGAACCTTCCTTGTGACTGCCGTTGGTGTCAACTCGAGCTACGGACGAACCGCAATGGCACTGCGTACCGAGCAGGAAGACACCCCTCTGCAGAAGAAGCTGAACATCCTAGCCGACTGGATAGCCAAGTTTGGGGCCGGTGCTGCACTGATTCTCTTTATCGTGCTTTTCATCAAGTTCCTTGCGGCTTTGCCTGGAAATGACGCGTCGCCATCGGACAAAGGCCAGGTATGTTTGACAATAAACCCTGCTCAAATACTTTTAGTGAACTTGGCATTATCTGACTCAATTCTAGCAATTCCTCACCTTGTTAATTGTCTCTGTAACGGTGGTCGTCGTGTGAGTATTACTGGTCCTCTTCCTATATTCAGCCACTGACAGAGTGTCTAGAGCTGTGCCTGAGGGCTTGCCTCTGGCTGTGACTCTCGCTCTCGCCTTCGCCACCACCCGAATGATGAAGGACAACAATCTTGTCCGCGTTCTGAAAGCATGTGAAACGATGGGCAACGCGACAACCGTATGCTCAGACAAGACGGGAACTCTTACACAGAACAAGATGACTGTGGTCGCTTGCACCTTGGGAAGTTGCAATAGCTTTGGGGGCACAGAGCCGTCGCTCGACGACACGGAAAAGCGCGATTCTCCCGAAAAGGAAGTTGTCGAAACTGTGCCCAACGTTCCCGTCAACGAATTCGTGGCTTCCCTGAGTGATGAGACAAAGCGACTTCTAATCCAGTCCAACGCAGTCAACTCGACGGCTTTCGAGGGCGAGCAAGACGGAGAACAGACTTTCATTGGCTCGAAGACCGAAGTCGCACTACTGACTTTCTCACGCGATCATCTCGGTGCCGGACCAGTCCAGGAAGAGCGATCCAATGCGAATATTGTGCAGGTCCTCCCGTTCGACTCCGCGAATAAGTACATGGCAAGTGTTGTGAAGCTTGCCGATGATAAATATCGAGTTTATGCCAAAGGTGCCTCTGAAATTCTCGTCAGGAAGTGCGATCGCATACTTAGCGACCCTGAATCCACTACTGGCGTCGAATTGAAGGATTCTGTACGCGAGTCGATTCTCAGCACTATCACTTCCTACGCCGGCCAGACACTGCGGACTATCGCTTCTTCATACCGAGACTTCGAATCGTGGCCACCGGCAGGTATGGAGTCCAAGGACGATCCGAAGGGCGCCGATTGGTCAAAGGTCCACGAATCCATGACTCTCGTGGCCATCTTCGGAATCAAAGACCCTCTTCGGCCCTCCGTCAAGGATGCTATCAAGGACTGTCAACGTGCGGGTGTTGTGGTGAGAATGGTGACAGGCGACAACATCCTCACGGGCCGCGCAATCGCTAGAGAATGCGGTATCTACCACCCAGAGGAAGGCGGCATCGCCATGGAGGGCCCTGACTTCCGGCGAAAGGACGAGAAGGAGCTCAAGGAGCTGGTGCCCAAGCTTCAGGTCCTTGCGCGCTCAAGTCCCGAGGACAAGCGCATCTTGGTCCGTACGCTGAAGGAGCTTGGGGAAACCGTAGCCGTCACCGGCGATGGTACCAACGACGCTCCTGCTCTGAAGATGGCCGATATTGGGTTCAGTATGGGCATTGCGGGCACGGAAGTCGCAAAGGAAGCCTCCGCTATTATTCTCATGGATGACAACTTTGCTTCGATTGTGAAGGGTATGATGTGGGGTCGTGCGGTCAACGACTCGGTCAAGAAGTTCCTGCAGTTCCAGCTCACGGTCAACGTTACTGCCGTTGTCCTCACGTTCGTTTCGGCTGTCGCTTCGGCCGAGGAAGAGTCGGTACTCGTAAGTCGACCCCGGATAATACCTGAACTCCTTGCCTTTTTCTTGTCACCGATTACCGCGATATACTGGAAATATCAGCCGCTGACCTATATAACAGAACGCCGTGCAATTGCTCTGGGTGAATCTCATCATGGACACATTCGCAGCTCTGGCGCTAGCGACGGACCCCCCGTCTCGATCTGTACTGGACAGAAAGCCCGATCGGAAGTCCGCATCACTCATCACTCTTCGAATGGCCAAGATGATTATTGGGCAGGCAATCTGCCAGCTGGCGATTACGTTCTGTCTCCACTTTGGCGGCGGGACTCTTATGGGCTACGACGGAACATCTGAGCACGAAATGAAGAGGCTGAAGACGCTGGTCTTCAACACCTTTGTGTGGTTGCAAATCTTCAACGAGGTCAACAACCGCCGTCTCGACAACAAGATCAATATCTTCGAAGGCATTACACGGAACTGGTTCTTCCTTGGCATCAACCTGATCATGATCGGCGGCCAGGTGCTAATCATCTTCGTCGGCGGCGAAGCCTTCGAGATCGTCCCTCTCAACGGCAAGGAATGGGGCCTGTCCATCGGCCTCGGCGCCATCTCGCTGCCGTGGGGCGTCCTCATCCGCAAGTGCCCCGACGAATGGGTCGCCGCGTGCCTACCGTGGTTCATCCGGAAGAGGTGGGCACCCGAAAGCATCACGCCGAGCAAGATGGAGGCACACAGGCGTAACACGTTTGAGCTGGAGGAGGGCATTCGACCGCCGCTGCGCACGCTCTCGACGCTGCGCGGGGACCGGGCGAGGCAGAACATCCGCGGCGGGAGTGGCTTCAGGGCGTATATGCACGAGCAGAAGGTCAAGGCCAAGAAGGCAATAAAGAAGACAGCTGCGCCGGCTCACGCCGTCGCCCCTGTGAAGACTGTGGAGAGTGCTTCGGAGCAGGGCAAGAGTTGAAGGATGGGCGAGTTTCTTTCGATGGGGTAATGCGTTGACGCGTAAAATTAGATAATTCGACAGGCAAATACAAATTCTTTTCGTGAAGTAGAAGAGTACCTTTGGAGATTGGATTAAATATGACTTGATTGGTCGAGCTGGTAGTTCAGGTTCTAAAAGGCCTGATCGCCGGAGAGCGCATTAATCGCTACAAGCACGCTGCGACGGAATGTGAAATAGGTTGCTTGGTGAAGAGACGAATTGCCAGGGAAGAACCCTCAAGTCTCGTTGCGGTAGTCAACCCACTCTATGAGTGAAAGCGCCTGTTTGGCGGATTCACGGCTCGAAGGCTCCCATTTCAGCAATGCAGATATTGTAAGAGATAGCACTCGGAGGGATTTGAAGTCGTAATCCGAATACTCGTCGACTTGGTACTCTTCCTCTTCCTGACACTTTCTGATGATAGTTCTCCTCCTCTCTTCGAACGTGTCCACGTCTCTTTGATGGTGGCCTGTGGATACAATTTACTTCGTCAGCTTGAATTTGACTTGAAAATAGAACTTTCGCAACTCACCATTGACTTCAGAGTCCATGCTTCTCCTTTGCATCTCCCTCCACAGCGAATGCCATTGGGCTGGTAATGGACCAAGCTTTGACACCATTTGCCCAACAAAAGCACCGTCAGAGCCGTGCTCAAATGGAAATGGTGATTGCTGAAAATACAAGGCGTAGATCTGTGTAGAATGAGTTGGTTAGCTACCACACGAAGAGGCGCGGTACGCTGCCCCTGTTGGATTGTGGCTGAAGGAACGTACAACACAGCCTGCCCTCCACAGGTCATGATGGGAGTCGATCGACGCACAGAAAAAGGTTTCTGGCGACCGAAGGTCGATTGGCTGCGGAAGTGTCGTGACTACTTGCCCAGCTGGGAACGCCAAGCCCCAGTCTAGGAGCCGCATGTCCTCCTCGTCCCGGTCAGTCCACATATCCCAATCCGCAGTCTTGACCAGCACGCGAGGCATGTTGGGCGGGAGTGCTTCTTGGCCAGTGTATGTGGCTGTGATGGGTTGCCCGCCCAGGGCGACAAAGAAGTCCTCATCACCGTTCAGTGCTACATCGCACGTAAAGGCAACGTTGCCGAAAGAAATATCTGTAGATGGCTTGTTTAGATATCTCCCCTTGGCTCGGAAGAACAACTACGTACCTCCATGGACCACGCCAGCTCGGTGCGCAAAGTCTACTGCCTGAAGTACGCGCTTCGAAGCTCGAAGTACTGTGTCAGGTCTCAGAGTCTCACCAAAAAGACCACATGCACGGAGTACCCTCGCGACTGATGGCCCGACCAATTCCGTGACGAGGCAGTTGTGCGTGCCATTTGGCCCGGAAATTTGGAAAGTCTCCAATAGACGGGTGAAGCATCTTGGTTGTTTTTGATCACTGCTGGCGTGGTGCTTCTCCAGGGCCAGCAGGGCTCGTACCTCCTGGTCTTGCTCGAGTGGGCCCTCACTTATTCGAGACTGTTTGATCTTCAATGACACCCATTGGCTGCTTTTCGAGATCAGCTGGGGTCCACACGACTGATGGGGGCCGCTCGGCGGTCGTACCTCTGACGAGTATCATGCGCAAGCCACACGGTCGCCTGCCCTCCGAAGCCTAGCTTGTGCTTAATTACAAACCTCCCGTCTTGGAAGGTGTCGCCAAGAGCGACAGGGTGGAAGCCGCCAGGTCGGTAGTCCTCAGGGGGCTCGTGTGGCTGGACGTTGGTAGCATTCGGGAATACATCTTCAGTCCACTCCACCATGGTGATTTGACGAGTGACGCGCGCGCGTTGTCCCGGCTACACACACCTAGTCAGGCTGGTGTTGGAAGCAAAGTGTAACTTCGGTGCCGCCGCCAGTTGTGTTGAGTTAGCCGCGCTAGAAAGAAAACTTTTTTTTTTCCTCTGGGCATGAGATGGGGCGTTACTCTTGAATTATGCCCGGCGCAGTTTGGGCTCAAGTAGAGTGCGCGCCGTGCCGCGCAGATGCGGCCAACGGCCGGGCCTTCTGTATGCGAGTGCTGCGTAGCGAGCAAATGGGAGGCGTACGTCGATACCAACTGCCTAAACGACCCGGGTGATCGAGGTGTTCCCTGTCTCCGTGACGACATGCGTCACGTCGCACAGCACGCCGGGTGCTGTGGTGCGAGGCAAAGGAAGCGCGAGTGCCAGGGGTTGCACTCGGTTTCGGTGCTTACTACGCGATACCGGTACCGTGGAGTTGGAACCGAAAGTGATGTGAGATAGTTAGATCCCGTTTGCGACGTGCATTGGCTTGTTCCGACAGGCATTAGTCTCGCGATAAGCCGGTCTCGTCAGGTTCAGATGGTTGTCACTGGCGGATGCCCTGGTAAGTTAGTTTAACGACAACAATGCTGCAAGAATATGTGCAGTGATCCTGCAACCCCTAAATCCAGACCAAATCACAACCAGCGACTATGTTAGCCACCGTCACATAATTGCAACACATTATTTGAGTATGCCCAGCTGGGCAAATCTTGGAGGGCGGTTCAATTGCCGGGCTCATACCTGGCAACCAATGTCATGGAGGTCAGCACTGCGGCATGGGGCCTTTTTGGCTTGGAAGGGATCTTTTTTTTGTCCTATTTTTTCTTGTGGATAAAGTCTCCGAATCCGAAAACCATTGATCTTTCGCCAGTAAAAATGTGACTACTGCACGCGCTTGAGAGGGACCGAGGTAGCATCTTACCGTCAGCTTTGCGATACCGATGCCGAGTACCATTACGAGTGACAACACAGTGGCCAAAAACAAGAGTTCTCTGGGCCGTTCCATATTTGGGAAAGACATGTGCCAAAGCCCTGAACCCTGCACGTGGGAATGCATCACGTTGGGGCATGGCCCCCAATATCGCCTTATTCCATCCCGCCAGCACTGTATCCAGGTTGGCTCTTTCAGCCTATCGGTTGGGCGAAGGATTCCGATCCCAGGAGTCTCACGCCTCCTCTCTTTCGCTATCGCCCCCTCCTTGTCACTCCCTTGAGCGTGGTGTTACAGAACACCTTCCAATTATCTGGTCTCATTTTATCATTCTGGTTATCTGGTATAGTGGTTTTTACGATTGAGTATCCGGAGGAAGGTCCGGACTTAATGTTCTCGTGCGAAATGTCACGAAGCTGACCAGGATGGCCAGATTGGCCCGATGGGCACAGAAGCTGTTCGGCCGGATCAAGAGCCCACCTACAGTAGCGACAGCGCCCCAGGCAGCAACTTCAACCTACAACGCCAGTAAAGAGAGGTCCGAACAGACCATAATCCGGCCAGCAGGCCCACCACCTCGAGCTGTCCACGAGAGACATTGGCAGAAAGAAGAGCGTAGACGGGCGAAGAGCGATGGTGGTGGCTCCATCCTCGTCGTCCTGCTGGGCTCTCCAGGCATTGGAAGGAGGTCTCTAGAATATAAGGCATGTCTTGCGCTATAAAGCTGCCCTTGAAGGCTTCTCTCTTGCTCACGGTGTCCAAACTAGCTGCTTTACGACGACATGGACGGCGGGGAATTGCTTGAACAGGCCAGGTTCTATATGGAGGAAGAAGTACCGACGTACCTCTGTGGCGAATACGTATACAACCTAGACATCATCACATCCGCAAGTGACCCGATCCTAGATTATGGCCAGGGTTTCGGTCATTCTTTCTTCAGCGTCATCCTGGCGTATGACATCCACTCACAGGACTCGTTCGATGAGGTCGCACGCCTGTACGACACTATCTGCCGCCACCAGAAGAGCGGCCAATCTGGGTTTGACATCTTGGTCCTTGGGCTCAAGGCAGACTTGGATAGTGCAGACGGACGTGTTCCACGAGACATAGGCGAGAGGTTCGCTTGGGAGCGCGAATGCTCCTTTGCGGAATGCTCGGCCAAGTCTGGGGATGGGGTCTAATTATGAAGCATTTGGTATGGTTGTCGAGTATGCTCATGGCATCACGGTGCAGTTTTCTGGAGACCCCGAGGGCCGTAAATCTTTTATCGACCAAAGCCGTGCCCACCTGGCTCGGACCATGCACTCTATCGAGACACGATAACCTATGTCTACCCCTGGAGCCGTGGCAAAGCTCCTAATGGCACAGGCCCTCCGTGTGTTCTCCAGCACATGTTGGTTGAAAAATTGTCTGTAGCTAAGAGTTCGAGTTCCTGTCTTCTAATATTCGAACCCACCAGTTCTATGGGTCTCCGCATGTGTGTATCTGTCTTTTTGATGGGCCATGTACCTAATTCGATCCTCAGCACATTCGGCTTTCATGCTATGCGGAGATCGCTTTTCGAGTGTTAAGTGTCTCAAATCTTTTAGCTATAGGTCTTTGGTGATAATATAGTGGGCCATAAATAAAACTACTCTTCTGTCGCGAGAACCCCCAGCATTCCATACTTTGGGGGGGGGGGGGACTCACGGCCGTCAATCACAGGTATCGCATCTGCATACCATGGAACTTTCCGCACAGAAACATCGTCTGAGATAGCATGCAGGCAGCGGCCAGGGGCAACTATTGCGCAATATGCATGACCTGGTCGCGACGTGGTTAATATCTAACGAGTCTACAAAAGTACGGTTCGACTACTTTGCTGACCACCCTCACGCACCTAGGGCCCACAGCAGAGGAAACTCTTTGCGTGCGCCGAAACACCTACGCTTACATCCATCACTTGATCCATGATTCACTGACAGAGAGTCTCGCAGGACACTTCTGCACGTGCCTTGGACCGTTCTAGTGCTCTGCGCAATGCGTGGACGTGGCATTGGGTTTGACGGTATTCGCGTGCGTCGAACTTGAAGCAGTCCAAATGAGGTTTCGAGCTATTCGTAGTATCTCGATAGCATTTGAAAGTGTCTGAGATCCCGTGACTTCGAGAACTCACATATTTCCACCGCCGCCGGGAGTTGTTGGTGTCGATGTTGATGTTGGAAGAGATTAAGTTTCCGGTTTAGGAGTACGATGGCCGTCATTAAGTACTTCGCCCAGCCGGGTGTAACCGCGATGAGGCTCAAACGACCATGCAGGCAGGAGACACGCTGATTGATTTGATCATGAAATAAAGAAAAAGTGGCGACAAGAGCTTGTATCATCTTGCTCGGGCAGGGGTGGGGGGGAGGGCTGTGGTCTACTGTCTGACTGTCAGTCCAAGGCAAAGCATCTCGACCCGCTTCTCCGCGTGACCTCCGAACAGTCCGGTCGTCTGCCGAAGCCACCAAACCTCTCCAGACACTATTCATCCCTGAATCAGGGGCTCAGGGGCTCCTCCCCACGGCAGGGCAGATCAAGTACAGGTGCTTTCTGAAATACCTCACTCAGGAGAAGCTTCACACGCCATCTGAAGGGATCTAGGGGAAAAATCACTCCTGCCCTCGAGTAAAATCCAGGGTATCAATATTCAAATTTTGCACACAGATACCAAGCCAATCTATCTACCTCGAGACATGTCATGTCATGTCATGTCATGTCATGTCATGTCACGTCGTTCATTATCGAAACAAATAAACCGACCAGGACTGAACCTGCCTGGACCCGCACTTTTTCCAAGCCGACCCAGTACCGAGCTGGCCAGCCAGGCGCCGCCCATCGAGATGCGCCAGCCCCCTTGGCCCGGCGCGCATTGCATCCCGTCTATACCTGCCTCATTCAGAAATAACCACGATCATCGCTGATGTGAGCTGGGTGGGTTTCCAGTCTTCGATCTCGTCAATTTCCGCAAGAATAAAAATAACAAACGATGCAGGGCATGGCCCGGGCCGGCCGCCACCCCCCGTTCCAGGTCCTCTATATCCCGTGTGCACTCCAAACGCCTCCCATATTTGCACCAGTCGACTCCATTAGGCTCTGTCCCCAGTCTGCCCAGTTGAAGTCCTCGTCCATGTTCACATCGATGTCCTCGGGTTGGACGTCGTTGTTCCCACCTTGCAGCGGGAAGCTGAACGCTCTCGCCGGCGTGTTCGCACTCATCGGCCCGCCGCCGCCACTGCTAGCCGTTGCCACGGAGCCAGGGGTGCCTGCAAAGGTCTGCGTGGCTGCGACCGGCGTGTCGTTCCACAACCACGGAGGTAGGTTGCCCTCGACCTTAAGCGCGTCGACCAGAGGCGTCTGCTGCATTCTTGGGTCGGTCGACATCGAGGTCCCAGGGACTGCGCGACTGGTGGCTGTGTCACCGTTGCCGTTGGCGAAGTTGGCGAGAGTCGAGTCCTGCCTTGGGATCGGGTCGCTGCCAGACATGAAGGGGAACCCCACGCTGCTCGTTGCAGCGCGCGCGATATCGGCGTACTGTGGTGAGAAGGCTATAGGCCAAAAGCTGTCGGGCTGGAAATGAGGCTGGTTCATGACGTTCTCCACAATTTCCATGGCCCGTTCGTCACCCACGTTCTGACCTGGCAGGCTGCCACCGATGCCCATGTTGTTCGGCACCTGTGGAGGCGCACTGACAGCCTCGCTCTGTGGCCCCGATGGTTCTTGTTGTTGCCCTTGCTGTTGTGGGAATGTCGGGAAAGACTTGGTCTCCCGTTCTACCTCAGGTGGTAGTCGCGGTGCGTTGACAAGTTTTCGCCACCTCTCATTGGCCACCGCACTCTTGACTGACCCAGGCATGGCTGCGAAGCTTGCCGGTGCCCCCGCGTTCCTGCGCTCTTCCAGCTCTAGCTCCTGCGCAGCTTGGGGATCAGCCTTGAGTCGAGCTATCTCTCCTTCTCGGTGCTTTCTGGCCTTGATGTAGATCTTCTTGAGCGGCAGCCAAACGGATTGATCTCCTGCTATACGGTTCAGATCATCAGTATTGGGGCTAGCAAAAGTAGCATTCAGGGCCGCCCATGCTCGCTCAACAGCAGCGCTCCAAGGGCGACGAACGACCTCCATCAGTACATATGCCACAGCATGCCATGCCGTGTACGTAAGGAAGAGCCAGCGCCATGGCCTGGATCGTGGGTCTGTGTTGAGTTGGTGGTTGTACTCGAAAATCTCGGTGGCGGCGGTGAAGATGCGATCACGGATTGCGCTGGAGAGGATCTCGCCATCAGGCCCTGGGAAGAGCATAGGTTGGTATATAACAAGCGTCATCTTCGCGACGATGACGCGGGCTATGTTCGCCGCCGTCCACAAGATCGGGTCCTGCGAGGCGTCGGCGCCGCGGAAGAACTTCCCTTCCACGCTCGCGTATACCTCCCTGACCATATTCTCACGCTCTTCGAAAGATATTGCTGCATCTCGGGGGCAGGACCCAGCATTTGCTGAGGACATGGTGTGCAGACGCCTCGCAAGCCCGCAGATCTCGTATCTTATTAGGGAGAAGGTCATGTCTGTTGAGCCCTGCCGGGCTTGAGGCATCTCCGTCGTTTCTGGTGTGAGATCGGTGTCGTTGATGTTGAGAGGAAACTCGGTATCGAAGGTCCGGTCGACAATGGTCAAATCAGTGCCCTGATCCTCGGCTGCTCGAAGGTCCAGGATGCAAAGCGCCCAAAACAGTCGCCGCCGCATTTCGATCTCGAGCGGTGTCAGGCCCGGAAATGACGTCCCGTCGCGGTGAAGGCCCATAGATTGACCCATTCGGATGGCGAGCCCTGTCAGGGTCCAGGACACTCGAGTATCATCGTGACGTCTGACCAGAACCAGGAAGAGAATAAAGGCCTGGAGAACAACCATCTCCGACGACACCAAAAACTCGGCCTTGGCAAGAGACTGCTCCAACGCAAAGCGATATTGCGAAATCAGCCTCGGCCTATCGACTCCGAAGTTCTTCTTGGTCTGTTCCTTGTTAGTACATGTAGAGAGAGGTCGGGCCAGGGGGCAGGGCTCTCACATCTTCCTCGTCCATGGAAGTGATGGCCGCGAAGTAGATTGCAAACATCAGAGCCTCGTTCCCGGGTGTTAGGCTATCCAGGTTTTTTCGCGTCTCCTTGACTAGAATTTCGACGGTCGGCACGTGTAGTATTTTGACAATAGGGTCCACATTCTCCTGATAAACCTGCCACATGTATGGTATTTGTGAAGGTAATGGATGCAAGGGTCGCAAATCGACATCGGCGGACCTATACCCAAGAACAAAGGCGTGGTGGTCACCGCCTGACCGGGTTGTTCGCGGTGGCTATTATACTCTCGTCATCCGAATCACTCGATTCTCCGTCCGTGAGCTTTTGGGTTTCGTGCCGCAGTTCGTCAAGCTAGTTAACTGGTCAGCGCTGCGTGCTCGCACTCTACAAAGCATTGGATCGGCAACTGCACCGACCTCATCCGTGATCTTGGACCAGAATGCACTGCTGACATATCTGGTCTTGCCGTGGTCATTAATGACCAGCCTCCCAAACTTCTTGTTGACGTTGTCGGGTCGTTGCGCGACGTTGCCAGAGCTAGAATTGAAGTTGTAGGGGGCTGCCATCCTGCCGTCGCCGGGCGCTGGAGGCGACCCCTGACTATGTGTGCTGCCCGCTGTCATACTTTCTGCCCTCTCGTGCCTCGGCCCTGAATTGGGCGTGTGGAAATCGGTCCCGGCATTGGCGGTGGTGGTCTCGGGGGAATCGCCGCTGCTGGAATGATTCCTCGCAGTCTCGACCTCGATCTGGCCGCTCAGCTCCTCGACAATGCCCTCCAGCTTCCGCAGCCGCTTCATCAGCTCGATCTCCCGCTCGCTGGATGGCTGCTTGGGTGGCGCGTTGGGATCCTTTGGTCGTGGGCGGCGCGGTGCGCGGCCTGGGGCAGGAAAGATGCATGGGATCTGGGCTCGGCGGCAATTCGAACATGGCATGTGCTTGTCGCAGCGTACTTTTCTCCTCCGGCAGGTGACACAGCTGCGAGGGTTCAGACGGTCGGAGGGCGTGGCGGTCGGCGTGTAGACCTGTGCGCCTGGAAAGGCAGGGTGTGAGTGCGGTTGTGGGGATGTGGTGTTGTGGTTGAACGCGCCATTGTTGCTGGGCGAGTCGGTGGTTGACGGGATGTGGAAATCAGCGAAGGAGTCGTCCGGGCTGGTCGGGTTGGACGGGTTCGAGGCAGAGGTCGGGGGAGGGAGCGGCTGCCCCGAGTTGTCCATGGTGAAGCTTGGACTCTGGTCCGAACTTGGGCCTGTCTCACAAGGGCCGTGCAGGAGGTGCCGCGAGGAGGAGAGAGGCGTAGAGTCGCTGCCGGACCAGACGAACAGTCAGGTAGGCAGGCGGGCAGGTTACGGGTCAGGCTCGAGCGTGGAGGTGTTTTCTGCGCTGAGATTGGGACTGCCGAATAGATTCGAGTTTCTGAGTATGTCTGCCTCGAACTGAGAAGAGTGTCTAGATTTCTAGACTGGGAGAGCAATTCCTGGATGCAAGGCGGAGAGGCTGGGTTTGGTTGCGGTTGTTGCGGTTCGTGGGAGCCGTCGTGCGGTGCGGCGCCGTGCGGGTGCGGTGCGACTCAAGCTCTGGGAGGATGAGCGACCCGGACCTTGCCCTGGTCTCGGACCGTCGATAGGCGAAGGCTTCCTTGTTATTGTTACTGGCGTGTCGGGATTGGGAGACCTGACGCTGCCGGGGCTGAGACGCTGTAAATTTCAACCTCGAGGGCGAGGGCAATGCGATAAGGCAGTGCAGGGCCGGCGAATTCCCTCATCGGCTACAGAGTTCGGACAAAGGGACAGGAAAGAAAAAGAGGGTGGGTGTGTGGGAGTGGTGAGAGAGGACCGGTCTGAGTGCACCGGGTGATGGGTCGTAGAGGAAGAGAGCAGCCCAGCAAAGCAACCAAAAACCCAACCCCTGGGCCACTTGGGCAGTTTGAGCTGAGCGATGAGGGTCACAGGGTCCAGTTCTTGTGTGTCTGACGCTCCCACGCTCCGTTGCTAGCAGCAGCAGCCACCACCGCCGAAGACCGACGGACGGGCGAGACCGTTGCATGGCGTTGCGCTCCCGTTGCGGGACCGGCTGGCCCTGCAGCACCAGCACCAGCAGGAAAATTATGTCAGCGCGGGGCAGGAGCACAAGCACTTGGTCTGCCCGGTCGGGCCTAGCACCGATCCATGAGGCTTTATTCCCGATGAGGCATCTCATCATCGGCATTGAAATCCTTGGCGGCTTCTATCTCCGGACTTCAAGTACTGAGCGTCTGTACCTTTATCGAGATCCAGCTCGAAATGTCCCATATTTTCTGCATGCGTGCTTCGAGTCATGCCCTCTCCAAAACACGTTGGCGACGCCCTCTGGTGAGCCTCTGGTGAGGTCAATCACGTCGTCGCTATTGTGCATGCATCATCAAACTGAATCTGAATTGAAAGTCGGACATACCCAGTCACCTACACTCTTCAGGTATCTATCTGATCGATGCACGGCGGAATCCCCTCCCGCCCTACCCCCAATGCTACCTGACTGTAGACGTGAGCCAATGACTGGTCGCAGCCGAGTTGGCCGAAACCATGGTGTGCATTAGGTACTCTGCGGCGTATCATCGGCTCTGCACCTCTGTCTGTGAAATTGCTCGTGGCTGTCGCTGGTACGGTGGCCGGCAGGTCCTGCTTGCTGCTAACGGACGTGGTCAACGGCTACCCGTGCATTAGCATCATCGCCGCCTGGTCGGTGACGCTCTGGCGCTCAACTCCAGTGCTTCAGGCTAGTCTTCACGGCAAGCTGAGCCGAGCCGCAACACTCGGCCGAGGGCTGACAACTTCACCTCAGTGGTTGGAGTCCCTCCTCGCCGGTCATGCACGCCCTACGATGGTTATCTTCGGTGCCCAAGCGCCTCCGATCTCGCTAGCCGTCTGTTATGACAAATCCCAGTACTCTTTTGTGTAAATGATGGACCGGATCGCATGGGAAGATGTCAGGTGTGACTCAAATAAAGATGGCTATTGTACCACGCAAAGAGTAGATCTATTTCCTAGATTGGAACCAGCATGATGAGAATCAATTAATATCTACTTGTACACGTGCGACCACCAAGTCAATGTCACCGCTGGGCTGGAAGGAAGATTCAACTCCACTCGCAAATTCCATTCACGTCGGGCGTTTAGGAATATGCGGAGGATGCTACTAGCAGAAACTACTATACTTCTGAGAATCACGAGATATGTACAGGTTGAGTAATATTTTAGTTGACCGTGGCGAACTTTGCCCATGGTGGTCTCCCTCGGCCTGCCCGCAGCCAAGGATGGCCTGTCTCAATGGACCTCGGCTCAGCGCGACACCACTAAACATCCGGACTGCCATCTCTTGTCCCAACATCTGAGGGTCGCCAGCCGCTGTCACAATGCTTACAGCCCCGTGCCTCCGTCATGGGCTCAATGGGATAGTCAATTCCTTCCCCAGATCGACAGGCGCTCCCCAGGTGTTCTTGACTAGGCGGTCTTGTGGTGGTGCGCCCCGTCCACTATCGACCGCAATATCTCCGGGCAGAGTGCGTCACCGGCCCAGGAACCCGGAACCACCAGGGCTACGCATATCCATGGCTCCATCACAGAGCCACGCCCGTGGGCTCTCATCAGCCAGCTCTCCTAATTTTAAGAGCGAGAAAGAGAGACCGTCCATGGCGGAAGCACGGCCGAGCTCCAGCATCATCCTGCTCTCCCCCACCAACCAGGTCCTGCTCCTCCACCGCGTGCAGACCTCGTCGTCCTTCCCGTCAGCCCACGTATTTCCAGGCGGGAACCTCTCCCCCTTCCACGAGCCCCCGCCCCCGCCGGCGGACTCGCCAGACCGCCACCGCGACTCCCCGGCCTACCGCCTCGCCGCGGTGCGCGAGACCTTCGAGGAGTCCGGCATCCTCATCGCCAAGCGCTCCCCGGCGGACGACAACCTGCTCGTCGTCCCGGAGGCCGAGCGCGAGGCCGCCCGGGGGCAGATCCATGGCGACAGGGTGAAGTTCACCGAGTGGGTGGAGCACACCCTCGGGGCGGCGCTGTGCGTCGACGACCTGGTCCCCTTCACGCGCTGGGTCACCCCGCCGAACATGCCCAAGCGCTTCACGACCCAGATGTACATCTACTTCATGCCGCTGGCCGAGTCACCCGGGACACCTGCCGCTGGAGATTGTGGGCCCGTAGACGTGGACGTCGTTCAGACTCCCACCCCCGACGGCGGCGTCGAGCACACGGCGGCCACCTTCGCCGACGCGTCCGAGTGGCTGCGCAGGCAGCGCCGCGGCGAGATCGTGCTGTTCCCGCCGCAGTGCTACCTCCTCACCCTCGTGGCGGAGGTTTTCGCCTCGGTGTCGCCTGAGAGCGTGGGCAACGACCTGGAGGCGAGGTACGCGGCCCAGCGCCGGGCCCTGGTGGACTTCGTGCGCAGGAAGCCCACGGCTGGTGAGGCTGCGGTGGAGGGGGGCAAGAGTCTACACCCGTCGGCGCTGATACCGTGGTCGGAGAAGGTTATGAGCCCACACACTTTATTCATCCGCGATAGTGATGACAGGATCGTCCTCGGGATTGACAAGCCTGGCCCGGAGCTGAAAGGGAGCGGGGCGGGCGGTGACTTTGAGAGGGTCGTGTTGGTCAAGTTCGCCAAAGGGGGCCCCCAGGACGTCGAGGTTAGGGGAAGAGACGAAGTCTTGAGGGAAGAGAAAGCTCTTAAAGAGAAGGCCAAAGAGGCCGCGAAGTTATAGCTCTGGAATAGAGAAGTTAGACCGATGATATATGCTTTCTCAGCTCGTCTCCGCGGGCGCATGGCTTCTGCGATCATTCACTCCGGGGCACGCTCTGTGCAGTGCATCCCATGCACGACCTCTTTTTCAGGACTCACTCTCACGCGGATCGTATCACGCTTCAAAATTTACACATACGCTCATATATACTCAGAGACTAGACCCCAATATGGTACGTGGATCTCGCAGCCATACGGATGTACACAATATCCAATCACCCATCAATTGCGCTGGACGCCAAGCAATCAGAGCCGTTTTCTCTCCTTACCGCGCCGAGTCCCGCGCCAGAGGCAGCACACGCTCTTCGACTCACACCACTTCTTGACGTCCATGGGCGAGGCCTCGCCGTCGTAACCCACTCTGGTCAGCTGACCCTCGTTGAGCCAGGCGGCCAGATCTTCCAGGATGACCGGATCGTACATGAGCATTTTCTCGTGCCATGATGGGTTCTCCGGGTCGGTTGTTCGTGGCGTAGAGGTGACAGCTCTCGTGATGTGGCTGAAGAGCACAGACTGCTGAGCCGTAGGGCTGAGGTCGAGGGTAAGCTCTGTGTCCTCGTTGATAGACATGTCCACAGCCCCACCGCCGGGAGAGGTGAAGATCTTTTCTGGCGAAGGGAGGCCTGCTGAGTCGTCGCTGTCAAGATCCGAATCTAGTATCTCCGCTCTTGGTTGAGTGGTTGCTTTCCTACGCTTCGGTGTCGAAACAGCGGGCTGTGCCTTGGGCGGTGGAGCCATCGTGGTAGTGGTTGAAGGACCTGCTGCCGCCGACGCGTCCTTGCGAGGACGACCTCGTTTCTTCGGTGGAGATGCAACACTCGCCCCGCCGGTGGCTACATCAGCTTTCTTTGTCCTTGCACGCGGCCTTTTTGGTGCCGGCGCAGTCGCCCCGGAATCTGCTGCGGGTACTTTCTTCTTTCCTTTTGGGCTAGGTGAACGAGCACTTGTAGAAAACGATGCTGCTGTTATCGGGGTTCTGCTCCTGCTCTCCCAACACTGGTTAAGTAATGCAAGCATTCCACTGCGGCTCTTGACGGCCTTGAAACCGAAGGAAGACACTTCTTTCGCCAACTTGGCGTCTGTGAACAGCTCATAATTTGGCCGTGTATTCTGAATCTTTCTTGGCATCTCGGGCGAGATTTGCTTGATGTCTTCTGAGGTTTGCTCTTGGTTGCTGGGTGGCGGTGCATCCCCTTCCTGGGTCAAATCCGTGATGGGCGGGTGAGATTTCCCTAATGACAAGTTGGAAGAGTCGGCGGCAGCAGCAGCAGCCGTTTTGATGGTGACCTTTGGCTGTGTCAAAAAAATATGCGACTTGGGAACGGGCGGCTGTGATGAGGTTGCCACAGGCATGCTCTCAATCTCGATGAGGGATGGCTCGGCCGTCTCAGCTTCCGTCCCGCTAGCATCTGGTAGCTCCGGCGGAAGGTCCTTCCAAGGGTCCAGGATCGCAACCGCGTCGTCTTCGGGGAAATGTGAACCCTCAAAATCAATGACCTCTATGTCTACCATTTGGCCATCTTCATCTCTGGCGCTCACCGACCAGAGTCCTTCACCACGTTTCGTTGATACCAGGGTCAAGTCATTTGCGCGGGAGAGTCCCTCCAAGGACTGGACATTCTCGTTCGCGATGCTGTTTGACGCTCGTAGGGCGGCCTGAAGATCTCTCAGAAAAGTCGGCGATTCTTCCCGGACGAGTTGACTTGATGTGCCAAACACGAAATCCTGTCTGGCTGACTGGCGCATCGCAGCCTTAGGAGATAGTAGTACTGGCTGCTTTGGTGGTGCCTTCTTCTTCGTGACCTTTGTAGTCTTTCCTTTCCCCTTGCCTGCCGTAGTTTTGGAAACGTTTCCCTTTTTGTCAACGTTGAAGTATTCAAGGATGGAGTCTTCTTGAAGTGGGTCTTCTGGGGGCTCAACAGGCTTGGGGGCGTATGCTGCTGTGGCCAGTTCTGTGATTGTTCGAGGCTTTTTCTTGGGCGCTTTTTGTTTTATTGGAGAAACCTCACAAGATTTCTGCTTTGTCGACTGACCTAGCGAGGTCATTTCAATAATCTTTCTTTTTCCCAACGTAATGGGCTCCGGATTGGTGGGAGCGCATTCCTTCTGCTCGGTGACTTTGTGGGCGTAGGCGTCGTGGAGATTCTTGAAGATGTCTTCCCTAGGAGGTTCGTGTACTGATGAATGGGGGACCAGTGATGTTGGTGGTGCGTTAGTGTTTGAAGGAGCAAGCGGAGTTGGGAATATCTCTGGGTGGTTATCTTCGCGAGGAGGCGTCCAGTCCCTCCGTCTTTGAACTGCCTGTTCCAGATTGATTGGTTCCGGAGTCGAAGCCCTTGGTTTTGGCTTGGTAGCACCGTTCTTTTTTGAAAAATGTTTGCTGATTGTCTCGCCGTCACTCGTCTTTTTCCTCTGCGTCTTCGGCTTCGCCTGTGGCTCGACAGCTTCGGCTGACACGTCGGTGTTTCCCAAGTCGACTGGCGCCTTATATCTCTTCCACGGCTTGGATCCCAATGGACTGCCCTCAGTACCATCTCGAATATCTCCCTCAGGTCTCGTATTTGTACCATCATTGTTGCCATTGGGTGTGGCTCCGTCCGAGGACAGCACGATAACCTCCTTCGCCACACGCTTCGGCGCCTTGGTTGTCTTGCGCGCCCGCTTAGCGACACCCTCCTTCGGCGCAGGCCGCTCGGGCTCATCGATAAAATCCGCTGAGTCGTTCGCACCGGCCTGCGCACTCCGGAGAAGATTTGCAGCGCTCGTGAACGTCTTGGACGCGCTCGCGGGAATCGGAACTGCAGCACTTCCGCTGCGCAGTGCTGTTGCCTTGGGCTTCTTGGTGGCGAATTCGGTTATATCAGGGAGGGGTGATGAGGACAGCATCATGAGTCGTTCGAGAGGCGCCTGTGCTCCCGGAGAGGTGCTGATAAAGCTGCTCCTAGCCATTGCTGAGGGTCGCAGGGCCGTGCTCCAACCAGAGAAGCATATGCGCCAGGCGCATTGTTGTACGTACGGGAGCTTCAGTGTGAACAGAGAATGCGAGTATACACGATGCAGCTTAAAGAGGGCTGTGTCTTTGGCTTTGCGGATTTGGATATATGGTCAACTGCTGGCTTTCGCGTGCATAGGATACAAGAAGGCTCTCCTGTACGAGCCAAAACAAAGGCGCGGCCGCTGGGCCGTCAGAGGCTCGATGTCCCGAGGTTCTTGGCGCAACGCGTTGGTCCCGCGAGATCAGCTGGGCGGCGGACATCCTGACTAAGACGGTACCTGGGTACATCCAGCACAGACGGCAAACGTGGGAAAAAAAGGCGGGCAGGCGCTCGGACCAGCCCACGAAAGTCGAGAAACTTGGTAAATTTCAGCAAGCACCATCATCACCCAAAGCCCGCGAAACGGAGAGCTCGACTGGACGACCTTCTTGACCCCCGACAAAGCCCCCTTCAACTCGTTCACCCAGACAACTCCCCAAAACCACCGCCAAAATGGAAAACGACCGTGGCGAGATCGTCGATCTGTAAGGGCAAACCCCCTCCGAGCTTCGACTGCAGATGGAAGAATGGGCTGCAAAAACGATTGAATGAATGGATGTGTTCATGGGCGGAACCAGACTGGCTAACCCACATCTTCCACCTCAAACAGCTACGTCCCCCGCAAGTGCTCTGCCACCAACCGCATCATCAAGGCCAAGGACCACGCCTCCGTCCAGATCTCCATCGCCAAGGTTGACGAGTCTGGCCGTGCTGTCTCCGGCGAGAACCACGTCTACGCCCTCTGCGGCTTCGTCCGCGCCATGGGCGAGTCCGACGATGCCCTGAACCGATTGGTCCAGCGTGACGGCCTCGTCAAGAACGTCTGGAGCGGCCAGCGATAAATGGGAGGTCAGAGCTGAAAAGGCGTGAAAGAACATGGGAACTTGAAGGTATGCTCGGGCCTTGTCGTCGGCTGCGCGGTCGCATCCGCCAACGGCACAGCGCAGTACCTCATGTCACCTCGGGTCATGCTGACAGCTTGTTCGCTCACAGGGCTACGGTTGTTTGTTTTGGTATCTCGGAGAGGCTGGACATCGGACATCAACGATGATGCTTCATGGAGTTAGACGGCACGGAACTGCATCTTGCCAGTATTGAGATCTCACGAAACCAACGTCCGCGGACTTTTCTCGAAACAATTCGATACCCGGACGAGCCAAACATGAATGTGACGAAAATCCCTTCGAGTCCTGTGCGCTATATCGTGCCCTCCATGCGATCGTCTCGTCTCCGCGCTGTGCCCACCTCAACCGAACGTGCCCGTGTCGTACGTGAACTGCCTCGGCTGGCAAAGTCTGTCCGGATGCGCCTGCGGGAGCAATCCATATCCGGGGATTCTGGGGCTACCTCGATAGCTCCCATGCCGTAGATCGACCAGGCCTTGAAAAAGCCGCGGCGCTCAAGCTGTACGCTGTGGTACAGATACGGGTCTGACATTCATATCCACCAAGTCGGCGTTTTTAGCCGTGGAGCTACTTGTCAAGGGGTTACTCTCTCTGCACCTGTCAGGCATTGCATTCTCCCTGGGCTCTAGACCTCTCTTCCATATCTCGTGACAGGCAAGGCGTCGTAGACGAGCCGCCACCGAAACCACAGCCAAGTGTCTGTAGGTCCCGTACGCTACAGGCGGCCGCACCGAGAGCAAACGCCAGCGCGTGGACCCCAAAGTGGTAGCTCGAATGTGATCCTCGCTGTAGAACAACCTAGCTCATGGGCTCATCTCGTATATGCTAATTCTCTGACGGCCGGGGCAGCTGACCACTTGATTGCCCTGAACTAAGTACAATATCCACCACATCCCGATGTTTGTCCCTCCGTCAGAGCTCACGCACGATGCGTCCAACACCACACAATGAGTGATGCCCAACATTGCATTCGTCACGCGAGAACTGCTAGGCGACCACCACTAACGAGCCGATTGAATCCTCGGCAAACAGTATTTCCACTCCATGACTGCATCTATACGAACTTGTAGGCCGCGCCTGAGGCTTGAATGACCTGAACTCCTCTATCCTCGCGGTCTCCGACTCCGGGTTCGGACGGCGATCACGGCACGCCCTGAACTGTGTAGTTCACAATGTATATTTGCCTGATAACTGTGCAGGGATATCTTGACATATATCAGCACGCCTACGATGCGATCAAATATTTGATGAGTGGACAGGCTACTCTATGTCGACGGACTCCTGGATAATGTCCATGCTCTCAGCCGCCGGGCTCAACTCGGCTTAGGCATCTTGCTTGAGCCAAAACAGCACAGCGTAGACCAGCTGTCCGGCTCAGTACCACGAACAACACTGAGCAGACGATTCTCCAGCTGGCCAGGCGTGCAACCATGAAAGTGGAGAGTCGGGATATTTACAGCTTCGCGTTTCAGGCCACCAATTGAAACCACGAGTTTCGATTTCAACATGTTTCATTAATTGTTCAAAGTCGCGATCTCCAGTTGATGGAGGACATTTGTGCCTGTCTCTCACGCCCCGAGGGCTCCCAACCCTGCTCTGGCAGCCCTGGCACCTGGCTGGACAGTGGGCTGGGGCAGCGCGCCGGCAGAACGCGCTAGCCAGGAACAAAGATCGATCTGCAGGGCCCCATGACGCAGGTAATGAGATCGAGAGATCTGGAGAACTGCGACCAATCCACTCCCTACCCACTGGGCGGAAACATGTGAAGGGGGAACCGTAGGTCTTTGTAGTTTTCTCAGCAGCTCACTATCGCAGCTTGAATGAAACCATCATCCGCTTTGCACATATTCCTCACCATTCATGACTCTACGTCGTGTGTATGCTACGGCAAGCTCGTACATTCAACAATCCACCAGAGCTCGCCAAATCGCAACAATGGCACCCAAACGTAAAGCACCAGTAGCCACCGATCTGGCCAACGGAGCCACGCCCAAGAAGCCGAAGACAGCCTCCCTCTCTGAGCCCCACCCCTTCCACAAAGAAGCCGAGCAGCATGGTATAGTGCTGAGGAAATACTACCCTCACGAAATGAGCAACGCCCGTGCTCTGGCATACAATGACAATGCCCTTACCCGCCCCATCGAGGAGCTCCAATCCGCCATGCAGCAGACCGCCGCTGCTCGCAAGAAGGTGAAGGCTACGGGATCCGTAGTCCACTGGTTCAAGATGGATCTGAGAATGAAGGACAATACCGCCCTCTCCATGGCGAGCGAAAAGGCCAAGGACGCAGGCGTGCCACTGATCGGATTATATATAATTAGCCCCCAAGACTGGGAGGCACACTTGACAGCCCCCATCCGTGTCGACTTCATGCTGAGGACTCTGGAGGTTCTGAGGGCCGACTTGGACAAATTGGACATTCCACTACACGTTGAGGTGGTGGAGAAACGGAAGGACATCCCACAGAGAATCGCCAATCTGATGGACGACTGGGCCGCGAACCATCTCTATGCCAACATCGAGTACGAGGTCGACGAGCTGCGGCGAGAAGCCAAGATGGTGAAAATGCTGGCTGGGAAAGAGAAGGCTTTCGAGCTCGCGCACGACACGTGTGTAGTCCCACCTGGCAAGCTCATCACCGGATCTGGGAGGCAATACGCTGTTTATTCTCCGTGGTATCGCTCCTGGGTTGCACACGTTCATGCAAATCTGGACCTTCTGGAAATTTTCAACAGCCCAGAAAAGAACCCTGCATCTGCAAGGTCAAAGTATGAGACACTCTTCAACTGCAACATCCCAGAGGCACCAGCGAGCAAAAAGCTCTCAGCGGAAGACGCCAAAAGATACGCCTCTATCTGGCCGGCTGGGGAGCACGAGGCGCACAAGAGATTGGAAAAGTTCTGCGAGGAGAGGGTTGGCTCGTACGGCGCGAAGCGGAACTTTCCTTCGCAGAATGGCACCTCGACGCTGTCGGTCCATCTCGCCAGCGGCACAATCAGCGCAAGGACCTGCGTGCGGACGGCAAGGGACCGTAACACCACCAAGAAACTTAACGCCGGGAACGAGGGGATCCAGACGTGGATAAGCGAAGTCGCGTGGCGGGATTTCTACAAGCACGTCCTCGTGAACTGGCCGTACATATGCATGAACAAGCCATTCAAGCCCGAGTACTCCAACATCGAGTGGTCATACGACATGGATGAATTCAACGCTTGGACTCTTGGGAAGACTGGCTTCCCCATCGTTGACGCCGCCATGAGGCAGGTCCGCCAAATGGGACACATGCACAACCGCGCCCGTATGATCGTCGCCTCGTTCCTCTCGAAGGACCTGCTCATTGACTGGAGGATGGGCGAGCGGTGGTTCATGGAGAACCTGATTGATGGCGATTTTGCGTCGAACAACGGGGGCTGGGGCTTCTCTGCCTCGGTGGGCGTGGACCCACAGCCGTACTTCCGGGTGTTCAACCCGCTGCTGCAGAGCGAGAAGTTTGACGCTGATGGGGAGTATATCCGGAAATGGATCCCAGAACTCAAAGACGTCAAGGGCAAGGCGATCCATGATCCATATGGGAGAGGGGCGGGCGCGATTGCGAAGAAGGCTGGATATCCGAAGGCGATGGTCGAGCACAAGGGATGTAGGGAGAGGGCGCTGGCGGCTTATAAAAAGGGAATCGGAGCTGAGAAGTAGGCTTTACAGACAACCCTCAAGAGAAGATCAAAAGGCTGCTTGAATTCATGTCTTTTCTGAAGACTGTCTCTTTGGGATCCAATACAGGCCAACTACAACAAGACTGTGTTCCTTACTGCTAGCCAAGTACCCAACAACTTGGAAGCTATAGCATACCTACCTAGGTAGATACCAAGTGATATCCTTACTTCGGTGCTTTCTGTAGGTTCCCAGCAGGGGATTGGGTGCATGGCCTGCAAAAGTGGTTGCTGGCCTTGGAGTGGCACCGGTCTCAGAATGGAAGCAGCAGCACCAGGGTGGCTACGCGCATGTCGACCAGCGCACCTTCCCTCTCAGGCGCATCGAATTTGTATGCCACTGCGGGGCTGTGTTTTCTCTCCAAGTCAATACCTCAAGCTGACCTCGTCGAAATCAGTGACCCTACACGTCACTCGCGACCACACGCGTCAAGCTTGACTCAACCTCGTCCTTCACCAGTCCAACCTCCCACTGCGCCCTTCATCCCCGTCTGCTAAACCTCGAACCTACCAATCCAATCCTCCAATCTCAATTCTCGACAGCCGATTCTTCGCTGTCCCCTGCTCGGCGTCAACATGTCTCTCAAGCGAGAGGCCGACCCCTTCATCAAGCCCGACCCAGACGCGAAGCGCGTCAAAACCGAGGGCGCGGATGACAACTTCAGCCTCTCCTCGATCCCCATGGCCCCGCCCCCGGCCGCCTTTGCCTCCTCCACCTCTTCGGACATCGCGCGCAAGATCGAGAGCGGAGATCGCAAGGCCCTTGGTGCGGTAAGTGATTCTCAAGACGGTGCTTCGCGTTATCTGTTCGAGAGCGCTGCAGCATGCCAACAATCCCTCCAACTCTGAATTTCTACACCCCAGCTACCATTACTGTCCTATCGCGACAGCTTTATCCATCAGAATGGCACCGTGTTCTTCTTCTAGTGCGTTGTGCGCTAACACACGTCACGCGTTGGATGTAGGCTCCCAAGTTTGGCGGACCCCCTATCAAAAGTGGCAAAAGAAGGTTCTTCGGCAACACCATCAAGGCTCGAAGGGACGACGACTGGGTCTCGGCCCATTTCAACAAGAGTTCCATGGTCGTGGAATTCCAAATGAATTGCGCCCTTTCAAAGCAATGGTCTTCGATAGACGTGGAGCAGGAAATTTTTGACAGGCTCATCAAAGCAAAGTTTGACATTCAGCCATCCGAGGACTGGGGCTTCCTCGACCGCAAGTTCCGTGGATTTGTCACCAATGTATGTATACTGATCCAGCCTTCCGAATGCAAGGAAGGCTAACCACTTACGCCGGTTGCAAGCTCAAGACCATCTTTCCTGTTCATACGCCCACCTCTCGCGTGGATGTGCAATGCACAGTGGGTGTTGTTCAGAACTTGAATGTGAGCAAGGTCGAGGTTTCTCCTAAATTCAAGAAGGAGGAGCAACCCCTTGAGCGAAAGAGCGAACGTCTCGAGTAAACGAGTGTTGGCGTGGAGTAGATGGGTGGCTATGGCGTACATTTGAGGGACTATCGACAGGGAACGGATCCTACTGTTATGCATGACTACTGCATATATGGCGATGCAACTTTCTTTTCAGCTGTGTTCCAGTTGGTATGAAGCCATCGAGGTATCTTGTACACTGTTCCTGAAGATGCTTGTTAATTCTGCTCTAGAGAAGGATGGAGGAGCTACCAGTTCCATGAGCTTCGAAAGGCTTCTCAATGCGCACAGAATGAAGTAGGGGCAAAAGCCAAGATATGCAGTTTTCATAAATGGCTATTTTTCTCTCGAAAGTCGAGTATGCTGTCAAAAATTGGTCAATAAAAGAAAGAGTTTGATAGTTCTTGCGCTCTACTGACGCATGGCTTCGAGAATGTGAATGTCCAGCTTGGTACCTACGTAATTATAATATGTCAACATGGCCGTACGAAGCCACATAAACTTTATGGGCGAGCCTGGAGTTGCAGAAAGACAAGACCGCCGTTGTGTAGGGGGGCAATGGTGCTGGTGCTCAGGCATTGCTGTTTCAAACATCGAGCCACCGTGTGCCCCTGCTGAAACGCTTGCTGTCCTGATGCGACACCGGAAGTGGAGCACCAAACCACGAGGTTCGACGACCTATATAATTCGACGGATTCACTCCTCATCTTCTCTGGTTTTTCCAATTTTTTTCTGTAGTCCCCTTGTTCTCCGGGATCCAGCTCCTCGGCGGTTGTTGAGCTTCGTCAACGCCTGGCCCCTCCAGCAGCACGACCAGTCATGGGCGCATGAAGGCCGAATCACGACCTGCAGCGACGAAGCTTGGCAAAACTCCAACCACGACCCAGGAGCCATCGACAACCATGTTCTCAGTTCCGCCTCTTTGAGCTCCGTCTCCCCTGCGACGGAAGATCGGAGGTGTAGAGCGCAGAGAACGTACCCATGCGATCCGCATCATGATCGAGCAGTGCCCTCAATTCTTGGTCTCTGCTCGTCATGATAGTGTTGAGCGCAAATACTCCGTCGGCTGACTGGGCCCAATCTGCTGGCCGCCTCCACCGCAGCAGATGTCAACAACACCCAACTCTCCCAGTCGGCCAGATGTTGAGCCCCCCGTCCGGCCCCCACTGAAGACATCGTTTCCTAGCCGCTAGGCTGGGGCGCGATCTGGAAGTGGCTGCGTTTGTCGGATCAGAAAACCTGTCTGACCCACACTGCAAGAGCTTCGCCTGTGGTCACTCTTTGACCCACCGGCATGGTCTCGCGGTGGTCGTGTCTGTCGGACAAGGCCCGTCTGGCCCCGCTGGAAGGCCTCGTGCACAGCTCCCTCACACACAGGGGAACAAGCACGGCCTGGAAGCCGGAGCAGTCGGATGGGCGCCATCTTCCGCGGAAAGTTTAGACGACGTCACGCCCGGTTCCCTTTTACCTCGCCAAGGGAGACACACACAAAACCACGAAGACACCGAAGTGTGTGTCTGAGAAAAAAGCAGAAGACGACAATTTGAACTGGATTCGTTCAACGCTCGATCTCGCGCGCCCATGGAAGTGTCGACTCTCCGCCGGAAGTCATCCCTCTGCCCCGCCACGGTTCGGTTCCTGCAACACCGTAGTTGAGCCCCGTGGTCTGCGCGGCGGAGGGAGCTGGAGGTGATGCGAGTCCACTGGAATGGAAGACGCGCGGATCTTGACAGAAGAGCGATGGGATGTTGTCCTATCCGCGTTGAAGATGGAAATTAAGTCAGCCCCTCATAATGCAGAGAGTGGGGCAAAAGTTTTGTGCCTGATGAAGCACATGGGAAAAGACTGTTGAGGTCTGGCCATGATGATCTCGTATTAGATGGAAAGGCTGGCTGTATATGGTCTTGGAAATTGTGTGGAGGGTCCCTTGTTGGAGTGCCTGGACCTTTACGTGGTGCGAGGGATAAGACGCACCGATTTGATCAGGGTGCATCGACGAACACAGGCAGTGAGACACAGGCAGTAGAGCTTAGACAGCGCAATGGATGTTCATTATCTACTTGCATGCTTGAATTGTCTCTGCAATAAGAGTCCAGGATACCGAAATGCAGACCATTACTGCTGACGACTGGCTTGTAAAATCCACCTTTTTGAGTGACCCCTAACTAAACCTGCGATGTACATCGAAGGCACTCCAGTGGACAGCCACTTGACACAAAATGCTGTCATTCCACCACAGCTGCTACGGTCGTGGGATAGGCTACCAGAGGAAATCATCGAGTAATGCAACCCGCAATGTCCAGTCATGTTGATCTGGGGTAGCCAGGAACACCTGTGTTCAAACGTACACATCGACCTCCACAGCAGGGCAGGCTCGGAGTCCTTGTGCCCCCTGCTATCTCATGGTCTGTCAATGTTGACTGCGCGTAGCGACAGAGAGATTAGTTCGTAGCGTGAACTGGGCTATTTGGTCAGCTGCCTGCTGGCGACAGCACCAAACTGCCACCCTCATGCTCTTCTCAGTAGGTGTGATGTAGGATTAGGCTGCGCTGTCAGCTGCGGGGTCATCCCCGGATTGCCCATACTAAACATCCTTGCGATATCCAGATTGTTCACCACCGACTGCGACCAGATTGCTGGGCATGCATAGCTTCTGCGTTCAGCTCTATACTCAACAGCATCCTTGACATCGCCGGACACCGCACTCATTTGCTGTTGCAACAATCGTCAGCATTCAGCATGCCCCTTGAGCCGCTAAGCGCCCTCTCGCTGTTCTGCAACGTGCTTGATCTCGCCGAGAAAGGCGTCAAAGCTGTGAAGTTCGCCAAAGATACCTATGCGGCTGCCGATGGCATCGCCAAGGACCATCGCAACCTCGTGGCTTTCACCACGCAGATGGAGGACATCGTAATTGGCATACGGGGCAGCGTCCAAACGGTCGACGTTTTGCAAACAGCCGACGAGGAGGTCCTGAAAGTTGCGGCTACGTGCCAGGACCTCATTAACCAATACAAGTCTGTGCTCGAGAGGTGTCGGGCTCAGAAGAGAGGTTCCGTAAGTGCGAGTACCAAGGCAACTATTCGGTCTGTATTTGCCAAAGGGGAGCTCGAGAAACTGCACCAATCTCTCGAAGCCCAGGGCAGTATGCTGAGGACTGCATTGGCGTCCACTGCGAGACAAAACTTGGGCATCCTGGTTCATCAGCTTTGCAACGCAGACGTCGAGCATGGACAGATCAAAGATCGACTCGGATCTATCCAGAAGCAGTTGAAATCGTTGGAAGCTAAATTATTGGATCCTGATGATCTGGTGGCGAAGCTGACGGAGGCCACCAAAATTTCATCATCTGCTTTGCTCGAACTGGATATTGCCTTCATCTTGACAAGTCTCGAGAACAGTGCCACCGGTCCTTCCTGTAACCCAAGATACAACGATGTGTTTGACGCTGCGCCAAATACTTGTGATTGGATCTTCGAAAGCCACAAAGAGCTTTCAAGGACTTGTCATACCCTCAAATTATCATTGAGTGACTGGCTGAAAGAAGGCCATGGCAGTGAGTAAAAACATACGTTGTGCATGACGGTACATCACTGCTTGCATGCCTTAAAGTATACTAACACATTTTTCAGTCTTTCACATCGCTGGGAAACCTGGGGCGGGCAAGTCGACACTAATGAGACACCTATACAAAAGCCCAACCACAAGACAATTACTGCAGATGTGGGCTGGAAAGAACGAATTGGTGTTGGCCAAGTATTTCTTCTGGAAGTTCGACAGTTACCAGAATCGGTTGATCGGACTGAAACGGTCCATCCTTTATACAGTCCTGCAGAAAGCAGAAGTAACTTCACAATTAATGGCTCTGCTCTTCCCGAACCAAATGGGCCAAGGTGCCTCACCTTCGAAAAGGGAGCGGGAGTCGTCCATAAGTGATGACGAGGTGGAGTTGGCTTTCTCGACATTGGTCTCCACAAAGGCGGGTCTGATGGGCAGGAGATTCTGCTTTTTCATTGACGCTCTGGATGAATTCGACCAAGATACTGCGAGAGAAGATTATGTCGACCTCGTCCTCCTTATTCAACAATGGGCTGAAGAGTCTGATGCTCATGTCAAAATCGTCGTGTCGAGCAGAGAATTCCCCGAGTTCCAAGCGTTCGACCAGGGCCAAAGGATCCGCCTCCATCTGTTCACGGTGGATGACATGAGAACTATCATCCGAAGCCGGCTCGAAAGCCACCCTCAGTTCAAAGGTTTGAAATGGCTGGACAAGGGTGCAGATGCACCCCTAAGTCATCAGAAGCTCGATGATGCACATCATCTAGTCGACGCCGAGTCATTCATCAGCTATATTGCAATTGCGGCTGAAGGAGTGTTCCTCTGGACTGTTCTCGTGGTGAAGGAGCTGAGAAAAGGACTGTCTCGCGGCGACTCAATTCAAAAGCTCTACGCCAAGGTTAAGAGAGCTCCCAGGGACCTGAACAGGCTTTTCGAGTCCATCATCTATAGTATCGATGATGAGTACCAGCGAGAGGCTATCATTCTATTTGCCGTCGTCTTGCGGTTTTCCGGGAACGGTTCCCCTGGACTCAGCCTGATTGAATGCTCATTCTTTTTGGAGGCCGCAGATGCCGGCGTGATGGACCCATCGCAATGGGAACCTAAGATTGAGAAAAACTTTCTTGATGAGCGGAGAGCCCGAACAGAGATTCAAATCAGTGGTAGATTCAATGGCCTTCTGGAGATTTCGCCCTCGAAGGCATCGGTCAAGTTTCTCCACTCATCTATCATAGACGTCATGTCGCATTATACCTCCCAGGGGCTCAAGGAACACAACCTCACCGATGCACAAATTGACCAATGGTTGTGTTGGATGATCTTCGTGTGGGTCAAGCAGGTGCTGAAAAGAGCTGCCTCAGTTGGCAGGTCCATGGAATTTGACGTGATGGCAAAAAAGCTGATGAGCCTGCTGTTTACGTTGCGAAGCAAAACTCTGGAGGACAAGACAATGATAATGCTCGACAAGATTGACACTGCTCTATTGCTCACTTGGCAGAAGTCACCATGGCAGAACCCCGACGAGTGGAGAAAAGCGCAGCCTTCTCGTCGAAGCGGCTTCATCATACCAAATGGCATGGAGATGGAGGTCTACTCGCTATTGTTGGGTACAGTGGAATCCGGCCGAGCAGACTACTTGTTCTGGAAATTGGACATGATACAAGTCGCCTGTAGAGACGGAGCATTTGGATCACTTCTTCTTCACTATCTGAGCACGGTTTCTCTCAGTCCAGGGATACTTCAAGGAGTTCTTGAGAGGGGCGTTTCTGTCAACTGTACAAGTGACTGGAGGGAGAGCCCTACCTGGGGCTTCTGTCGCCCACATTTCGTTTGGCACGAGTACCTCGCAAACGTCCTTGGCGCACCCTTGAGCAGTCGGAAATACAACCCCCGCGAGTACTGCCATCTATGGGAAATGGTAGAGGTCTGGCTCCGGCATGGAGCGGATACTCGCTTCTGGATTGGGCTCGGTGTGGACAGGCTCGAGGCGTACCAGTCCGTTGAAGGCAGGATTGTACGCTGTGCATATCTGTATGAGGTTGGGACTGTGCGTCAAGAGGCGAAAGCCAGGCTGTTCCCGTACCCAAACGCCCGGGCATCCGTCCAAGAGCTGGTTGCATTCATCTCTCCTCACAATCGGAAGACTCTCCTGGAACTTCTGGGGTCTAAATTTAAGTAGACCTTTGATTCATGAATTATCACGTCACTTGAGATTTCCAGCTCAGAGGCTCAAATGTGCACCGTCACAATTAATGAGCTTAGAGCCTCATTTTAACAAAGGTGTCTCTGAAGGTGAAGGCAAGATAGATGAGCATATCTTGTCTCAAGATTTATACCTGTGTCATTAGAATTGGATATAGTCTTTGAATTTGCTCCGTTATACAGGATGATCTCGTGATCCTCTGCGCCCCAGAAGACATTGGAGCCACCATGCACAGCTCCGGATATGATGCTGCTACACGATAATACCTATTAGACCTTCCAGCGGAGAAGACGACAAGGCCCCAAATATCTCTCTGCAGATTTTATCAGCGAAGAGAGAACAGTCAACAGCAGTATTGAAGTTAGGTTTGCAATCCTCAAAAGAATTTGTGCTCAAAGGACGTCATGGTCACTTTGCTCAATCATGGCGAGTCAGGGATCTTAAGCAGCAAGGATTGTAAGCCGCAGCTCTGCCATTGGCTAGGCCCAGCCAGGGTACCCATGTTGGGGCCGCCCTGAAGCATAAATTTTCTTCATTTGGTTATTGCATCACAATCTCAATTTTCACAACTGGACCACAACAACACGTAAGGCGTCTTTCAAGACGCCCGGCTAGCTCAATCGGTAGAGCGTGAGACTCTTAGAAAAAATCCTCACGATTCTGACAAGATCTCAAGGTTGTGGGTTCGACCCCCACGTCGGGCTCAATTCCCGGCGTTAATCGCCTCATCTTTTGCCTTTTTGCCTGTCGTGTCGAGGATGGTCATTGTTGGTGATGCTGAGGGTCTTCCGGGGACCCGTTCACGGAAAACAGGTCTGTGAAAGGATCATCTATGATATCCACTTCCTAATACAGTAACTAATAGTTCAGGTTCTCGCTGTCAACCCTCACTCCCGGTCTTCTCACTGGCTGTATGTTGCAACACAGGGGCTAAATTATTCCTGGGCTTAGGACCATCCTTCTGCGATTAAGGCGTCTAGGCACCTGGATCTACTTTGCCTTTCTAGCAGCTCCAGATACACTGTACTATAACTTGGTCCACCTTGCGTGTTGGAGCTCCTATGTGGATCCCTCTTGGTCAACCAGATATAAGAAATGTATAAATTAAGTATTCTAGTTATCCTATGCCTAGTATCCTTGTAGCCTATCTGTAACGCCCGTATATGGCTAGTAGTAGTGACGACTTTGGATTTAATACTGGAAATGCTAAATAACATTGCACGTAAAAGCAGGTCAACATGTAGAAAAAGTACCTTTGCATTGCTACTAGGCCATTGCAACAGGTGGCTTGTATCTTACGCCCAACCTCTAGCTGAGCATCCTGTAAGCTAGGAAATGTATGAAGGTCGGTATGAAGAACGACTGCCAGGCCTGTAGAGTACTAACAGACGCCTGATTGCTATAGACACCTCTTTGCCTTGATTTGAAGATGTAACGAGGACAGGGTGTTTTCAGAAATTATGCTTTAAGCGCTATTAAAACGGACCATTGTTCCACCTTATCTACCTAGGTACTTAAGTCTAGCATATGGAATACTTCATATCAGCAGTAAATAACCAAGTGAGTTATGGCTTGTAAGTGGTCTCGTTTTCAATCTATATATATATATATATGCTTCTTAAGCAATATGCATCCAGTCCCTTCATATAGTAAAAACGCTTAAACACCCAGCGTTAAAAAAATACAATGTTGATAACAGTAGGCTTTAAACACAATTGTCTGTAGCTTGTGGCTAAGAAAAAAATGATTATGGCTTGTAAGTTGCAACAAATGGGTTAAAATCTGCTAACTTTCAATCTTGGTATTTAGACACGGCATAATCTCCCATCTCTGGTGGTCTTCCAATACTTGTCATTGCCAACGGCCACATTTGCCCAAAACAGACCATGCAGATCGTATTTCTCTTTGGCCCTCAACAAGGCATCATAATTCGCGCCGAAGTAGTCCTCTTTCCAGTTCACGTTGTCCCAAGTAGCCTCGTTCATGTAAGTTCCTCCTCCCGGTGTGATCTCACGTAGCTCTCTCTGCCACTCGTTCAGCTGTTTTTGATTCGCACTGATGGCATCCCAGTCAGCATCCTCTGCCAGCGACCTTGCGAAACTCAGAGTGAAAAGCGCGTCACGCCAAGACGGCAACATGGCGTTAGATACTGAGTTGCTGCGGTTGACATTTGCCGCAACGGCTAGAAATTTTGCTCCGCCGTCACTGATGTTTCGAAGCGCTGCGACGAGCCTGGGAAGGGAATCTGCAACGTCTTCTACCGTCGAGCGTGGAATGAGTCGGCCACCGAGCGAGATGTTGCTCGTGTAGGTCTGTGTGGCCCAGTATTTATAATGCTCGGCGAAGCTTGCGTGCACCTTGGCCGTGTAGTTGCTCACAAGCGCAACGTCCAGCTCGGCTACATGGTCCAAGAATGGCGCAAGGGCTTTATCTAGGTCGCATGTGGTCTTTGCATCCGTCAACGCTGCGAATTCCAGCGCGAGAAGCTCCGGAGTAAGCGTCCAAACAGTCGTCAAACCCCTGATGTTGTCAAGTGCAAGGAGCTGCTGCAGCCATGAGGTGACCGCGGACCAGAAAGCCGTGCTGTTGCCCGAATTGGCCAAGACGAAGCCTGCGCCAGCCACGGGCCCGTCTGCGTAGGCGCGAACCGCTACAGATAGAACAACGGCGAAGTTGCCGGCTCCGCCTCCACTCAGAGCCCAGAAAAGCTCCGCGTTCTGGGTGGATGAGGCGGTCAGATAGTCCCCGGCGGCAGTCACTACCTCCCACTCCAGGACCTGATCCGCGGCCAGGCCGTACGCGCCTCCGAGGGGCCCGTGGCCACCGCCTTGGGTGAAGCCACCTGCCAAGCCGACGGTCGGACAAGAGCCGCCGACGACGCGGTAGCCTCTCGCGCTAGCTACAGGGTATAAGTCACCATACTCAACGCCAGCACCGACGCGAACGGCGGGGCCAATGTACCATGAGCTTTCATAGTTGGTAAAGGTGATGTCTTTGAGATTGTGCGTCCATAATGCCAAGGATCCTGCGCCGGCAGATCTCCCGAGGAAGTTGTTTGAACAAAAGCGACGCCGCTAATGCGGCACAATTACACACACCTATATTTCCACACACCCCCCAGTTTGACTAAGGGGAACCTTGTCAAAGTGTAGGAATCGAACCTACAGCTCTCCCTAAAATAGTAGCTGTTTCCATTACGCGCAGAGCATTATACGCGGCAGGGAATCGAACCCAAGACCTTTCACTATTTAGGGGCTGTCTCCAGCGCTTGGCGGCGAAAATCTGTGATGGAAAAGGCTAGCGTCAGGAGGTTTTGTGCGAACCGGGCTCATAACTGTTGAACAAAAGCGACGCCGGCACAATTACACACACCTATATTTCCACAGAAGTCGTGCCCGGTGCTCTTGATAGTAAGCCGGATGTTTTTCTCTTTGGCGAAGCGTACACCGGCAATTACTTGGTCCGCATTGCGTACGTCGATAGCGTACGAAGCCAGGTTGCCCAAGGTGCACGACCCGTTTGCTGGAAGGAAAGGGCTGCATGAGTTATTCATCCAGTAGGGAGACATCACATTTACCGGGTCGACCTCGCTGGCTAAAGATTAGTTGTGCGAATAGGTATTGGCAATTCAGACTTAGTGTTGACTTACTAGTATGGTGTCAAGAGCAACCATTGTTCCTGAATTTGGGAGCACTTTCCAGAATCCACATGAGGTATGTGGCAGGCCTGCCCTGGAGGAATGCCCCTGAGGAGATTTCCCTCAACTGTCTGGTTCAACTGATCCCACATAATCTGATTGGGCCATGCTGTGTCACCTGGTAGGGAACGACATGCTCCTTGATCCGCAGCATCAGAGGTCTGTACTACAGGCATGATTGTGACCAGCCATGTGAACAAGATTGTGCTTGCGGACACGAGCATCGTATGCCAAAATTGATAAGAAAGGCACGGAGCTGAGCCTCGTATACAATGACGGACATAATTTGACTTGTTAGGACTTTCTCCAGCCTTTACTAGTGTGCCCTTGCGTGAATACAAACTGTCTTTGGGGCATTTCACTTATTAATGCCGGTCGTCACCACATTGGTCCGATCTCCAGCAGGCATCAATGCATGTGCGTACTCGACCCTGCGTCTTTTATTCGACAATACCCGCCATCTGTGTCTATCTATAGACGCTCAGATGTTGCACTCGGAACGGTAGTTTCAAGGTTCATCAGTTAGCATGGGCCCTGTGAGGGGGCTTTGCCGCGTACTTGCATTTTGTAAAGCCCCTTGAGTGCAGATAGGTCGTGTGATTGAGGAAGGCTGCATCGCATCATCTGCGGCCGAGTTTTCGCCCCCCAGACCGGTGCTCCCTTATCTCGGGGGAATACCTCTGTATGGCCCCCAAAAAAGGATGTTGTGCCTTGTTCCACAAGGCGATGTTTCATGCACAGGTCGCGTAAGCGCTCTTTGTGGCAATACGAAGGTAGAGACGTATTGAGGGGACGGCACAACGAATGCACGGGATAATTTACAGTGTCTCCAGAAAAGGCACAACAGTGTTGCACGAGCGGGTCATCCGGCCACAGCCTGATTCACGTCATGCGAGACCAGCAAGATAGAGTGACGTTTAAGCTTACGATGAGGAAGTTGAATGTTCTTCAAACATTGCGCGGGCAATGCAACAACATGTTGAGACCGTGCTATTTGGGCCACAGCAGTGACGATTCATTGGTGAATGAAGTTATTGCTGTTTTATAATTCTGATCCACTGAACATGTCATACCTAAGTAGGAATGAAGCATTGGCAAGATTCCAGTCAATTTATCAGCCGTGTGGCTCCAGCTGCTTGGAAATTCCTAATTATTGCTATTCTGCTGTCCCGATGAGTACTTTGATAGATGCATCCTCGGCGTCCTTAGACATGTGGATTCTGACTGTTCTTTGGGAGAGCACTCCATTCCTGAACCCACTTCTGCATCCATTCAAGCCTGACTGGGCTCAGACTGCGAAGCGTCGGGCTGGCTTCAAGAGCTTGCTCGATCCTCATGGGGTGCTGTGGTGCGCTACCAGAAGAACCCGTGTCAGCCGCCCATAGCTTCTCGAAAAAGTCGCTCAGCTTCACTGCTGGGTTTCTGGCCATCAGGTAATCGTTGTTCTCCAGCTCCTGAATACTCGCGCGTAGGGTGCCCAGCCAGGCCGCTGGTGGAACTGCTTTGAGCTGCCTTCCTGATGTGTTGGTGACCGCAGTGAGCAACTCACGCCAGGGAGCAGGATGCGGATTGCGCAAGTTGTAGACCAGAGCACCTGAGCGCCTTTCCCCCGCCTCTTTTGCTTGCGTGGCGGTAGCTATCTCAATCAGAATGCTTCCAAGCATGTCAACAGGCAAGAAATCAACATTATCATAGTACGGACCCAGGCTGCCTGGGACCTGGCCGAAGTGTAGCGCGCTCAGCACCATGCTAGGGAACCACTCGTGGCTATTCCACAGGCCCTGGCTTCGCACGGCGCCGGCGACCTGGCCCACACGAACGATGGTTGTCAACACGGATTCGCCAAATTTCTGAGCTGCGGCATCCATGAGTAGCTCGGCTAGAAGCTTGGATTGACCATAACCCAATGGTGCCGACATATCGAAATCTGTGAGCACCTTCTCGGGTATCGAGCCGGACTGATATCCTGCTACCGCGGCAATGGACGAAATGAATAAGAAACGGCACGGTTGGCCGTCCCGCGACGTGACGGTGGCTGCAGCGAGGGCTAGCAAGTTCACCAATCCCGCGAGGTGAGGGCGGAAAGCAAGTAGGGCGAAGTTGAAGTTAACGGGCCACGCGGAGTGAATGATGAGATCAACTTTTGAGCACAAATCATCACGTACGGGACCTTCAAGGCCAAGGGACGGCGCTTGCAGATCGACCTTGAGAAAGGTGACGCGATTATTGTCGCCCAGCTGGGTCAGATCGAAACCAGCCGCAGCGAAGCTTTCGAACTGACCAGCACGCCCCCCATCTTCACGGCGGTTTAAGCAGAAAATATGACCGATCGAGTCGTTGTCAAGGAGGGCCCTCAAGAGGTGGGTGCCGACAGTCCCAGTGGTGCCAGTCACCATGACATTAGTTCGCTTGGGAGCGTTTTTGGTGAGGGCAACAGTATTTTTCGAGACAGCAATTTGTTGAATACGCCCCTTGTAGGTTTCGAGTAGATTTTTCATGACCTCTTTGTCCTGCTCCTGATGAGTCTGCCCTTGGATAATGGCCGCGAGCTGGGAGACCGTGGGATTCTGATACACAGTCGACAGCGCAACATCGGGTCGGTGAAAACTCCTCCGCAGCGCTCGCGTGAGTTGAAGGGCTTGCAGTGAGTCCATACCGCGGTCAAGGAGGCCTTCGGTGTCGCCAAGGTTAGACCAACCCATTATGGTGTGTACTTCTTGTCGAATCAGACGAGTGACCCCGTCGAGCCCCATTGGAGATACCACCATGCCAACAGTCTCGCTCTCAAGATGGTGAGGGATTGCTTCTGCTCGTTCATAGAGCTTTTCGATCTCTTCACTATACTGACTGATGGAAGCCCCTCGCATGAAAGTGCCCTTGCCCGCGCGAATGAGACGACGATCGGAAGGGACAACGAGGATAAAGAACTTCTCCACACGTGCGTGCGCAGGGGCACTGCGATTGGCCTCCTCGACACTCGGTCACACACGCTCGATCAGAGCAGCTTGACCTGACGTAGACAGTGACTCATCTGAGGCCGGCTCGAGTAGAAGAGCGGCTTGAAACCGCTGCGCACCAATTACGAGAACACCACTCAGTTCCGGGTTGCTGGCCATGATGTGGTGCTCCATGGATATGGGATTGGTTTTCTCGCCGTTAAGGAAAGTAATGATATCATCAGCACGAGCACGCCAGCGCCACAAATCCGGAATTGTAGGATGCCGTTCAAATAGATCTTTGGTGCGGTACTCCTCATCAAGGTTAAGCCCGGGCACTGTGAAGCATGGCTGCATGTTGGCAAGCGCCTCTTCACGACGAATCACGAGTTCGTAATCACCTTCTGAAACCTCGTGGAAGTGGGATCCGATACACGGGTGGAATCTGATGTACCGCCACAGAGTCCGGGAAGACTCCGATGATGGGAGCAGCTCCTCCGGAAGTAATTGCGGAACGATGCCAGTCTCGGTGGCACCCCATAGGCAGCGCAGATACATCTTTGCTGCGATACGGTCACCGAGATCCTGAGGCAAGTCACCGCCGATGTAAAGGATGGTCTCGAGGTTTTCCGCACAGAAATCAAGTAGCTCAGGGCTCTGCAGTGATGAAATCTGATCAGATGTGGCATAGCCAAGTGACCAAAGTGTCAGAAGTTGACTTACCTGAGCGATCTCAGCGACTAGTGAGGAGCTCCTCCACCGAGGGCACCGTAAGGTGTCGTGCCGGCTTGACGGCGTCAATGACAGCGAGAGCGGGTGGTGGGATTGGATCTGTTGTGATGAATGTCCGGCATTGGAGGTGCGCAAATAAAGCTTGATGTGCAGCCGCACTGTTCCGGGGTGAAGTTACAAAGATCTGACAAAGTATCAACGACCAAGGTTCGGCGAGAGGCAGAGGCAGAGGCAGAGGCAGATGGAACTATGAGATTGGCTCATAGGTGGTAAAGCCAATGGGTCAGGAAAGGGAAATAGAAAAGACCCACCACGTAGCCGGCTTTGATTGCGGCCAGGACCATCGCCGAGTAGCGCACATCATTTGGACCAACATAGGTCAGGACTTCTGGGTGTTAATGGGAACCAGGACCCAACTGATCCAAGAGCCACCAGGCTAGGCCATCGATGACATTGACGAGTTGCAAGTACGTGATAGACACCACGATGGAACCCATCACCCACTCGCCATACTCAGCTGACCTTCTCCCATGCGCCAGGCGGTCGACAACGTGAGATATCAGGGCATCCTGCCACTGCGCAACGTCTTCATGTTTTTTCTCGACAGACATGATTGTAATGGCAATGAAAATGGCGAAGGCTTGTGCTACTGATTGATTTGGCAAGGTGAGGATGGCGTTTGTTGTCAGATAAAAGAAGGTCCCTGGGCTGTCCAGGCTGAGTTTTATTGACTGTGTATTCTGACATGATGTCTCATATGTTTCGGGGGCCATTTATCCCGCACCTTGGCGGGGCTGACCACAAGTCCACAGCCAACCAGACTTCATTCCGGTGATTGGAAGACATGTACACACTGCACAGTACTCTTGTACACCAAAGTACCTTGGGATGTGGGATGAATCAGGGCAACGGTTGCCTGCAGTAGTTCAGTCTAGACCTGCAGCCTTTAACTCATGACCGCCGGCGGCTCTGCCCGCAGCAGAAATGCCACCAACACAGTAACAACAGTGGTTTGATTCGCAGGGGACATTGTCTGCTTTGCCCGAGCTGCAAGATCCAGCCTCACAAAACCACCTGAAATTGTAGCCGCCTGCTGGGTGGCCTATCGGAATTCAAACGCTGTGGAAACCCGCAGCAACGCTTCGCTGCCAGTGCGGCCTGTAACGACAGCAAGGCATGTCTCAGTGACCCTCCAAGAGCAGACGATCTTCTGCCTATAATATGAGCGGGATCTACATGACCATTTGATGATCTCTCAAAGTTGTACTCGGCTCCAAATGTCGCCCGGCTGTTATGCTATCTTTGAGCACGGCGATTGTGATGTTGATACTGATTCTTATCCATCGCTGTGGGAAGATGTGTTTATATGGGAGACAGATGGCCAACTTGGCCAAGCCTTCGGTGGTGGCATACCAAGTTGATATTGCGACGAGGTATTTCAGGAACGCTGTGACTTTCTCCGGATCTGTTGCCTCCAGATATGCGGCATGGTAACCCACTCCGGCTTGTTTGACAGCGCCTATATTACCATACATATCCGTCAGCCAGACTTTGTACAAAGTTGGGACCTTCCCTGAATCACGACAATTGAGGAAGGATCCACCAAATAAGGGTTGAATTGGGGGCATTTAGAGACAGGTGATATTAGAGCACGAGCCGATGCCGAGGGCTGCGGCTACAATCTGCCCTACCAAAGCGGCACCAATGAGCCAGTCGCCCATGTCATATTTGCTGGCGGCAAGGCTTCGGGCATAAAATCGCAAGGCAACAGCAACAACACACAAAGGAGTGAATACGCCAACAAATACCTCGAGGCGGTATCCTGTATGTTCGGGTGAAAGGTGCGCTTGGCTTGACATGGTACCAGACTTGCGGCGATGGGTGAACAATAGAGGGGCACGTTAAGTGAAAGGTCCAATGAAAGAGGGCCGGTAAGCAAGCTGCCAATATGCGGGTGACTGACGAGATGGACGGCTCTTCGTCCGCAAATTTGACTTTGAAAAGCAATCAGAATTCCAGTGGGCCGGAAATTTGTTGCCTTTAAAGAGAGATGACTGCCGCTGTGCGCCTCAGCGCTTGACGATCACTTGCATACCGAGGGGACACCGGCCTGTACTGTTTCGGTACTAGCCCAGATGTTGGACTCGAGGGCCCCAAATAAAGCTGCTCTGTAGTGGAAGAGGCGGGTTGTGTTGGTGACCAAGTTAAGGGCCAACGGCGTCTACAATCCTGCACCTAGACATCGGCAAGGCTCCAGGGCGCAGATGTTTGATTGTGCCGTCTTGGCGCTTAATGATCACTTGCATACCGAGAAGACACCGGTCTGAGACACCGGTCTGTAAAGACCCCAAAATAAAGCTGCCCTGTATCTGAAGAGGCAGGTTACATTAGTGGCAAAGTCTGTTAGAATAATCGCTTGGTATTCAAGTGCTCTGGTCTAGTCTGGGTGAGCGCTCAGCCCCCTTAATATAGACGATCTAGAATACAGTGGCAAATGCTAGGAAAAAGAGACATCCCGCATTAATAATCAAACTATTCCAGAGCATTCCAACAAAGTCGAGAGACCACAAGCGAAACGACACCAACAGCATCTGCACTCCTGCAGCTAGATATCGGCAGAGTTCAAGGGTGCAGATGTATACTTTGTGTATATTGAGGTACTACACTCAGTGTGTCGAGCTGCACGTCTTGGGGTGTCACAATGGTTGCAGTTGTTTGCCAACCACATGATCAATGGAAGCTGGAAGCTGGAACCTGCGGATTTACAGGCCCGGATGTTGTTGATCTGGAGGGGTAAGCGGCTCATTCACGAGTAGTCAAGCGATAATTGTGACAGTGTTAGAAGAGGAACTAGAAAGCTGGAGTCATTGATGGGCTCAGCACCCATAGACCAAAAATCTTCAATGTCCTGGTCTGCAATTTATCTTTTATTACAACGGAAATTTTCTCCAATCTAGGCAGGGTTTGTCATCTTCGCCTTCCTTTGATCTCGGTCTCACTCATCTGAAAGTTCTGTGAAGATTATGGCTGAACCAGTGGCCATCGTGAGGATTTCCTGCCGGCTGCCGGGGGGAGCAAATGACCTCAATTCTCTCTGGGAACTTCTTGCCGATGGAGGTGAAGCGTGGTCCCCGGTTCCGGCCAGTCGCTTCAACGCGGCAGCCTTTCACCATCCCAATGCCGACGATCCCAACGGTACGAACAACCACCGGGGCGGCCACTTCATCGACGGGGATATTCGTGATTTTGACCATGCATTCTTCCACTTGTCAGGACAACAAGCCGCCGCTATGGACCCGCAGCAACGGATCTTGCTGGAGTTGGCGTACGAGGCGCTCGGGAGCGCGGGACTGAGTCGTGAAGCGATTGGTGGCTCCCGAACAGCTGTGTACGCTGCAATCTTCGGTATGGATTATGAGCGCAATCTTGCTCAGGACGTACTCGATCTGCCAGTTTACCAGAGCGTTGGCACCGGTACTGCTATCCTTGCCAACCGTATATCCCACGTCTTCGATTTGCGAGGTCCGTCTGTAACTCTCGACACAGGGTGCTCAGGCGGCCTGGTCGCCCTGCACCACGCATGCCGGAGCCTATGGAATGGGGAGACGGACGCAGCGCTGGTAGCGTCCGCCAACTTGCAACTGATGCCGGACCAATACATTGGAATGAACAACCAGCATATGGTTAGCTCCAGCGGCCGTTGCTACCCTTTCGACGCTCGGGGTGATGGGTATGGCCGTGGCGAAGGGTTTCGCCGTTGTGGTGTTGAAACGCTTGTGCGATGCCGTGCGAGGCCGTGACCCTGTCCGCTCCATAATCATCAACACAGGCATGAACCAGGACGGCCACACCGCCTCCGGCATCACTCATCCTAACCGCTCCGCCCAAGCCGACCTCATACGTGAAACGTATGCCCGTGCTCGCCTGCGGCCACAGGACGTCCTGTATGTGGAAGCTCACGGCACCGGAACTGTCGCTGGAGATAGCGAGGAGCTAGCGGCTATAGATGAGGTCTTTGGGGGCCCCGATCGTTCTCTGCCCCTCTTTGTGGGTTCCAACAAGGGAAGTATAGGTCACACCGAGAGCACGAGCTGCGGCGTTCGCCGCTGGACGCCTCTCTCACCGCACTGCGCTCTGCGTCTCATTCCATAGGGGATTCATGGCGGCTACGTCCAAGGCTCGAGGTCTGCCTCCAGGTGCGATGCTGTCCCTAGGGCTGGGTGAGCATGACACAGTCCCCTTAATCAATGATCTTTCTCGTGGCCATGCGGTCGTCGCTTGCGTGAACAGTCCAAACAGCGTGACTGTGTCCGGCGATGCTGCCGCGGTTGACGAGGTACTTGAGCGCGTCAAGGCCCGTGGAGACGGCATTTTCTGTCGCAAGTTGCTTGTAGGCACGGCATACCGCAGACACCATATGAAAGCTGTAGCTGCTGACTACAGAGTGAGGTTGGGCGAGCTGGACTTGACCAAGGCATCTGCCAGAACAAGGAGAAAAGAAGAGGACCACAGCGATGTCTCGATGTTTTCTTCGGTCACGGGCCAGGTCTTGTCTTCTCACCTTGGTCCGTCATACTGGGTCGAAAACCTTGTGTCTCCAGTCAGATTCTCTGATGCAGTCCAGACTGCCATGCGAACACATTCGAGTCTTGTTGGGGGCCATACTCTCTTCGTTGAAATTGGTCCACATCCGGCATTGGCCGGGCCCGTTCGCCAATGTCTTGCTGACACTCAAGTCCCGAAGCTTGAGTATGAATATTTGTCAGTGCTGCGGCGCGGGCTCAACGCCGTCTCAAGTGTATTGGAGCTCGCCGGCCGCCTCTTTGAGCGTGGGGTCACGGTTAACTTCAGGGAGGTGTTGGCACTGACTTCTGGAGCCGACACGGCTATCGTGGAACCGGATCTGCCTACCTACAGCTGGGACCGATCAGTGAAGCACTGGCACGAATCACGCCTAAATCGGGAGTATCGAATGCGCAAGGAAGCTTATCACGACCTGCTCGGTGTGCGGATGATCGAGTCGAGCCAGCCTCGCTGGCGACATGTGGTAGGCCTTACTACGTTGCCGTGGCTTGCGGATCATGTTATTGACAATTTAACGATTTTCCCGGGGGCTGGCTATGTCTGCATGGCGTCCGAGGCGGTGTTTCAGCTTGCAGCCGAGCAGAAGTCTCCACGAATACTCAAGGCATTGGCCTTCCGCGATATTGCGTTCCTGAGGGCGCTTGTCGTTCCAGAACCACCACAGCGTGTTGAACTGCAATTAAGCCTTGAACACCAATCAGCGGCACCTCTTTTGGAGTTCTCATTCCGCGTCATGGCCTTTTTCGAAGACGAATGGCATGAGCACTGTACTGGATACGTCGAAGGCATTTTGAGTCAAGTAGGAGAACTTGAAGCAGGTGAATCCGCCGTCATTCAGCAGTGCTCAACAAATGGCACGGTTATGGATCCCGCAAAACTATACACCGATCTTGCCGCGAGTGGCAACACATACGGGCCTACATTCCGAGGCATCCGTTCTCTTAGCATGGCGGCTGATGGAACAAGGACGGCGGCGGTAATCCGAGTCCCCGATATTGCGGCAATCATGCCGGCGCAACATCAGGCACGGCATATCTTGCACCCATCGACCTTTGACAGCATGTTCCACGTAGGGGTTCCGATGATACGCCATATTCATGGCGCTGGTTCCGTGATGCCTGTGCACATCGGGGAAATTTTGATGTCCACCCAGGTACCTGCGCTCAAGGACCCGGGCTCAGAACTCGATGTGTCGGCTGAAGTCACGTCTAGCCACTTCAGGACTACCAGTATTGAAATGGTCGTGACAGATGGGTACGGGCATTCGATCATGCACGCATCTGAAATCGAATCCCGCAGTCTAGGCGAGCACATCCGGGAAGCTGACAGCGCGGCTGATGCACAAGGCACTTGCTACGAGCTATCCTGGAAGCCCGACCTCGATTTCCTTCGCATCGGCGACCTCCCCACGAAGCCGAGCATATCTGACCTGGTAGCCATATTAAGCTGGAAATACGCACACTTATCTGTCATCGAGCTTGATGCTGGTCATGGAGATTTGGCTTCGGTGTTTATGGCATCTGTTAGGGTTATGGCACAATAGAGACATACGATCTCACTGATACTTCACCAACGTTCGTCGAAGAAGCCCGCAAGAATGCCGATGGAAGGTCGCTTCGCTTTCAAGTTCTGGACGAACAGGGAAGCCTTGAGGCTCAAGGCTTCACACCCCACGCATACGACGTCGTCCTGGCTTCGGATCCCCGATCCATCGCCCACACGCCTACTCTACTTCGGAACACCGGGCTGCTGGTTCTCGTGCTAAAGTCGGAAACGGATTTTGATGAGGCATGGCATACCAGACTCCGGCAAACCTGTCGTGATTTCGAGATCCAGCTATCTTTCAAGGATGCGGCCCTCGATGCTTTTGTGGTTGTTGTACGAGATCTCAACACAGGCACTGCGCAGTCTAACGTCAGACTCGTCACCCACTCGGCGATTGAGGAAGCGCCCTGTTGGATAATCCAACTTCAGGGCCGATTGTCTGCAAACGGAGTCCGCGTCACCCGTGAAACTATGAGCCAATTCTCGGCTGAGTCTGAATCTGGAGTTGGTACGTGCACCGTGATCGTCGACGACCTGCCATTTCCGATTCTTTCAGACCCAGACTGCTTTGAAGACTCCATTTGTTTGCTTCGAGAGAAGCACGAGATTCTATGGGTGAGCTTGGATAATCCGCCTTCGATGTACTAGATCACTGGTGTTGGCCGTACAGCGAACGCAGAAAATGGCGATTTGCGTCTCATCACAGCCCATGTCGCCCAAGAAGCGCTTGAGCATTCGAGGCTGGCTGAGATGATCCTTCACTGGCTGTCCCGGGTCGCGGATCGAGCTGGGACATCACATCACGAGCGAGAGAGAGTACCGCATGGACCAGCACGCCGCGGTTTTAATCCCTCGTTTGCGTCACAGTAGCCGCCTTAACAAAGCTATCAGTTCCCCAACGCGTGGCCGGATCCAGCACATGGGTGTTGAAGAACGTCGCTTTACAGATACGGCACGGCCTGTTTCCCTCCGAATCGACGACAGCTCGCAAGGCAACGGGAACCATGTGCTCTTTACCGAACACCACCAACAAGGGACCGACCTAGCTGGCCATGAGATCGAAATCGAAACACAGGCCTTCGTGCTATCCAAGGCGAGCGAGAGCAGTCCGCAGGCATCCCCTGTGGGAAACTATGCTGGAATAGTTCGTAGAGTTGGGAAGTGCATCGCTAGGCTCGCCACAGGAGATGCAGTAGTTGCAATCTCACCAGATGGGTGTGCCGGAGCAAACAGTTTACGTGTTCCGGCCTCGTACGCTTGTAAACGACCAGATGGCCTCGTTGATCAGCCCAGCGTTGTCGCTGATTTGTTTCTCCCCGTGGAGGCCGCGACTTACGCTCTTCGTCATCTTTGCCATCTGCAAAGTAAGTGCGGTACGGTTCTGATTCACGGTGCTCTCAGCCATCTCGGACGAGCGACAGTGGCTGTTGCACGCTCCCTTGGTGCAAATATCGCAGCCACGGCAGCCGACGCTCAAGAGGCGATAACCATAACGGAGCAGCTGGGCATCCTCCCCGGAAATGTAATAGGCCGCCGTAAGTCGCTGCTGCACCTTGAGAAAAAGGGAACTCTTCACTTGGACGCCATCATCCACACTGGGACGAGCCAACACGGTGTTCCAAGGCTTGCGTGGACCTGGCTGAAAGCCTTTGGACATTTGGTGATATTCCCGGAACAATTCTCGAACTCCAGTGTCGGAACCACCTTGACGGGCGCCAGGCTGCCAAGGAATACGGCTGTACACCTGTGTCACTTCCCAGATGTTCTGTACGAACACCCCGACCAAATCGCCGGAGTGGTAACACACGCGGCAACAGCCATCGAAGAATTGCCGATGCTTGTCCGTGGACTTGATCTAGCCATCTATGATGTTACCCAAACTTCAGAAGCTCTTCGCCTGCTCAGACGTGGGGTTGATACCAAGGTCGCTCTCTACACCCGGAGCAATTCGCTCATACGTGTGGCTGTACCGCCCCGAGTTGATGACAGCTGGGCTGATTCAAATGCGACTTACGTCGTCGCGGGCGGCATGGGCGACCTGGGCAGGCGGCTTTTGGTGCTCATGGCCCGTCGCGGAGCAGCCCATCTCGTCACGCTCTCGAGGCGGGAGGTTGACCCTGAGGATTTCCGCGTTTTCCAATCGCAGCTTGAGGACATTCGTGCAGGATGACGTCTTCACTGTCTGAGATGTGACGTGACAGAAGCGAGCAGTGTACAGGATGCTGTTGCTGCCCTTGCAGATTTAGGATTGCCACCTGTGAGAGGAGTCGCTCAGTCTGCTGTCTTCCTCCAGGATCGCACCTTGGAAAGAATGAGGTTCACGGACTTCAAGCCTGTCACACTCGCCAAGATAGAAGGTACAATGGCACTCGAACGATATTTCACATCGCCGCATCTGGATTTCTTCCTCATGCTTTCATCCGCGGTTGTTGTTACCGGCGCCAGAGGGCAAGCCAACTACAACGCCGGCAATGCTGTCCAGGACGCCTTGGCCCACACTCGCGCTCCGGGCTTCATGTCTTTGAATATTGGCTGGATCGAAGATGCGATCCATACTTCCAAAGACAAGACCAGACTGCAAGGATTATGGCGCACCGGCCTGAGACCCATACTCCCACATGAACTGGAGCGCTATCTTGATTACGCTCTCGGAGCAGCATCCGACCGTTCTAACATGCGCCAGGCCGCGATTGGCTTCAATGCAGAGTCACTCTCACACGCTTCAGCTAGAAATGGCAACGTCCATTCAGCGTTGTTTTGTCATGTGAGAGGGTATCCTGCGGCCGGCAGCATCTCTTCATCAGCTGCTGCGGTCAAGTCATTTCAACAAATTGTCGAGAGCGAAAATCTGGACAGCGTGGTCGACTTTATCAGCACAGCTATTACTGGCCATCTGACCATTCTGTTGTCTGTGGATGCCGCCCAAGTTGCACACGGGGGATCCATTCTCGATCTCGGCCTGGATTCCTTGGTTGCCATTGAGCTCCGAAATTGGATCACTCGCGAGTTTGACGCTCCTTTGCAGTCTTCTGAAGTAATGAAAGATCAGATTATCCGCGCACTGGCTCAGAAGGTGGCCTCACGTTCTGCCAAGATCCTACTGCGATCGGGCACTGACACGGACCACACGAGTATCACAACCCCCGGGTCAAGCGCGGTGGAAACTCCTACGGAATTGCCCCGGCTCCCATTGCCTCAGCTCCAGGACATACTTCGACTGTTCGAGGAGTCCCGCGTCGCCATCGATACTGAACAAAATCGACGAGAAACGTCAGACGCAGTCCAGGCATTCCTGAATGGACCAGGACCGGAATTGTACCATCTGGCTGAGACGGCGGGCCTTGACGACCTCGCTGACGCCTATGAAGGCCAGGTATACCTGATGCGTCGCGAGCCAATCCCGGAAACCGGACCATTCACATTTATTCATCCTGTAGAACTACCTAGCCACTCGCAAGCAAGGCGCGCTGCAATCTTGACTGTGGCTGCACTTGACTTCGCTCGCCGTTTGGCTGAAGGAAAGGTTGCCCCAGACACGCTCCATGGTGAGCCTCTTACCGTTGAAGGTCGCGAATGGCCGTTTTATGCCACACGGCGCCCTGGACTTGGTGTGGACAGCATGGAACGTCACACACCTAACCACATGGTTGCTGTGATGCGGCGGGGCCACGTCTTCCAATTGACTCTGCCTGACCATGGCCAACCTCAAAGTCTTCCAGCAGTCCACCAAGCTTATGACCACATTTTGGAATTGTCGGAGGACCCTTGCCCATCCGTTTGTACTCTGACTGCAGACGGGCGCGACTCGTGGGCTCAGGTAAGAACTTCAACCATGTGACCTGTCCCTCCACTTGGATATCGCTGATAACTTTTTCCTGCTAGGTTCGTTCGAATTTAGAGACTGACCCAGGAAATGCCGCCGCCTTAGCTTGCATCGACTCAGCAGCCTTCGTCACGTGTCTTGATGACGAGAAACCCACCGACCCTGGACAGCGATACACGCAATTCCTACTCAACGGTGACCGCCAAGGCTCATGCATGCCCCGCCATCTTCAGTTCATCTGAGCTGTGGGGCGGGTTATGGCGAGGAGAGTATCCCCAAGTATTTGGTCAAATTCCTCATCAGGCAGAGGCAGAGGTTGGTGATGAGGTCGGCGACTGCGTACCAGCCTGAAATAGTTTGGGTCAATGCCACTGTGAGCTGGACCTCGACGACAATACTCATCCACATTGTAGCTTTGCGTATGACCTGTGTGGCATGGAGACAAGTCCATTGAATGAGCTGGACCGCTGCATGGATTTTCTCTCTTCCTGTGTTGACACAGTGACCTGCAAAGTGCGAGGTAGAGAAGAGGAATATCAATGTGGGGGGGAACAACCTAGTGATGAACCAGGATCGAGAGTTGATAATTTGGCCGGGACAGATTTCTGGCGGCGGTTTCTCCAAGCCTGGAGTTCGGGAGGTGATGGTAACATCGGGTCATGTCTAATGACTTGCATCCGCGGTGTGCGTCCAGGTCGGTGCGCAGGTCACAGTTTAACTTCTGCAAATCGTAGTGGTCCTTTCCTTTCAAGTGTGTCTTACCACCGGGAGGAACAACACCGCCAGGCCAATCTTATGCAGTACACCGTATTGCATGTTGCACATCGATGGCTCGAGGATAAACGATGTTTGGCGTTGAGGAAGACAGTACGGTCTTCATATTTCAGGGGCCCAGATGGTGCTCACAATGGGTCGAGGTCATCCGCCCCCACCAAGCCACAGTAGCCTCTGGAACCATGGAAAGGCGCCGATTGGTGCACTACGACCTGCGACGAGCCGCACCCGCCGTCGACACTAGGGCCCCGCGCCCCCCCCCCTGTCCGTTGTCAGCCCGTCTGCCGAGAACACCTCTCCGGCTGGTCCCTTTGTGGCATTGGCATTTGTCCGTGGAAGTGGCTTAGCTTGCTAGGCCCGTCCGATTCCACTTCACTTCGCTTCGCTGTCCGGAAGCCATGGTGGCCGACGCGCTCCAAGCTTCCTGTACAGCATCCCTATTGTCTCCCTCCGGACCGCAGGATGGATAACCTGACCCAGCTCGCGACCGGTGCGTGTGCTTCTTGCAAGCCCCTCCTCCATCAGCTCCCCCTTCCCACGCCTGCTGATGCTGACCTCGACCTTGTGTGTGCATAGACATCTCCTGGTCCTCCCTCCCGACCGAGTGGCTCCTGGCTGAGCTCGCGAAGCGCGACGATGTGGCCGACACAAAGCCCGAGTGTGGCTCGGGCAAGAAGGGCTCCTATGACACATTCATGCACGTCGCAGCCTTGATCCTGATCCTGGCACTCAGCACAATATGTACGCACCCAACGCTGCTTCTGCTACCGCTGAACCCGACTTGGGGCTGTTTGTCGCTGACCTCCCTGCCTCCCACAGCTTGCGGCTTTCCTCTGATATCCAGCCACTCCCGCAGCCGGCGCTCCAACAGCATCGTCTTCTACTCCCAGCACTTCGGCACCGGCGTTCTGATTGCTACCGCATTTGTCCACCTCCTCCCGACCGCCTTCCAGTCCCTCAACGATCCGTGCCTTCCCTACTTCTTCAGCAAGGGCTACAAGCCCCTGCCTGGATTTATAGCCATGTTCTCGGCGATGGTGGTGGTGGCACTCGAGTCTTACCTGACTACACGAGGTGCCAGACACTCGCATTCGCACATGTGGGAAGACGATGAGAGCGACGACGAACACGGAGCTCGTCCTGGGCACAGTGGAGGCGTACTGGCAGCTAGGCGCGGACTGAACCGGCCTGCCAACATTGCATTGGAGGATCTGGGCGCTTCAGAGGGGCTCATGGCTGGCGCGTCTCCGCTTCCGGAATCAACGCCGACCCTACAAGTAAACGGGAAGAGCAATGGCGACGCCGACGAGTCGAGAGGGGGAAGAGCGCGCGACGACGACGATGACGAGGATCGCGAGTCGATGGATCTGGAACTGAACATGGACGAGCTCTCCACCGTGCCCCTCGACGGCGGGAAGCCCAATGCTGGCCCCAAGAGCCCGACGGTGCCTCATATGCCAAGTCCGGAAGAACAGAGGCGTCTGATGCTGCAGTGTCTGCTCCTCGAGGCCGGCATTCTTTTCCACAGCGTATTCATCGGGATGGCTATATCTGTAGCTACGGGCCCGCCGTTCGTGGTATTCCTCGTAGCGATCGCCTTTCATCAGACTTTCGAGGGCCTTGCGCTTGGTTCTCGAATTGCGGGCCTCCACCTACCCAAATCGTCGCCCCGGCCGTGGCTAATGGTCCTCGCCTATGGCACGACGACCCCTATCGGCCAGGCGATCGGACTTATCGTGCACAACTTCTACGACCCGATGAGCCAAACGGGCCTATTGATGGTCGGCTTCATGAACGCCATCTCCAGCGGTCTGCTGCTCTTCGCAGGGCTGGTACAGCTCCTGTCCGAGGATTTCTTGACCGAGAAGAGCTACAAGACCCTACACGGGCGAAGAAGAGTCAATGCTTTCATCGCGGTGATAGGTGGTTCTCTGCTGATGGCGCTTGTTGGTGCTTTCGCGTGAGCCTATTTTATGGCTGGAGCTGTGGATTTGGAATGCTCGAAGTATCTAAAGCATGCATGGCGTTGGTGGGAGATCTGAATACAATACTTTCCACATAAACATGCTTCTGTCAAGGTCTTGCTACGGAGGGACTCCTGGGAAATGACGTCTCGTGGGATAACCTTCTGCGTGATCTCGGGAATGAGACATCCAATTGGATCACGTACTCTACGGCACCTCGACCCCTACAGAGAGCCTGTACCAAGCCATCTATCTACATGGTTCGGCCCTGGTACCCCTTTCCTTATATCCCACGGATGCAAGCAAGATACATGGGATCCCGGCAGCAGCGAAGACAGCCCGCATCTCGGGACCGGCCATTGGAGTCTGAGCCTCTGCCTCCCGTCCATCCTGCCGTCATGTACAGCTTGGTAGGACTTACCAGTGATTATTTGACGATGGAAAAGCATCATCTCGAGAAATATATCACCTCATCACGTCAGGGGAACAGCCTTAGATCCTGTCCGAGCTTCGCTGATGCACTCCCAGGCTGTCTTGCGCATGAAGATCGCCGTAAGTGGAAGGGGCTGGTCACATCCCCTCGTGAGCGCTGCACGGCTGCACAGCACAGTCACATTTCCCAGATACATTAAATATGCTTATTTGGAGAGTATTGTACGTAAGAGCTGTCCATTGAACCTATCCGAGCCCATGAAAGATGTTCAGAGACGCTGTGCAGTCTGGCCCCCTCGCACGGGACAGCCGCCACACGTGGTGCACACAGAAGATGTGGCGTTCTCTTAATTTTACAAGCTTAATCGAGATATATGCAAGTCAATACCAAGCTTTTGGTGCAATTCTCGCAGTGCAGGCCGTTCTGGAACTGTACGCGTCACCTCGTCGTTCCGGTTTGACAGGACCGGCCGGTCGGACATGTCCTAGGCCCCGGATGCGGGAACGGGGCAACCACTGCGAGCGGAGCAGGCCGGCGCATCTTCCCACAACAAACATACCTTTGAACATATCTACACGTTAGAGCATGCGTTGGGCAACAATGAAAATCGGCTGCATAGGGACGAAAAACGCCTCCCAGAGTCCAATGCTGATCTAGTCCAGCGGACCAAAGCTTGATCGGGGGCATTTCGTGCTCATGTTTGCTTGGGGAAACTAAGGCCATAAAGATTTGCCCATCAAGGAAGACCAAGCAGGAGCAATTCTGAATGGAATGCGCCATGTCTCAAATTGTGAAAATTGAAATGAGGTGGGACAAAAGTGTGACAATACCACTCACCACAAACCAGCAAAAACAAATGATCTGGCCCGGGCTCGAACCGGGGACCTTCAGTGCTCCCACAAATCACCCTGGACGAGTTAATTTAATGTTAGACTGACGTGATGAACCAACTACACCACCGGACCATGTTCTTGATAAATTGGGAAACATGTGGATCATATCAGTGTATCGTGCGAAAATCTTTTCCGGCGGTTCGGGGCCCGTGGCTGGCACCCAACATTCCTTGGCAGCTAGGATGGGCCTAGCAGGTGCCCCACCACCTTAAGTCCGAGACGCCATGGTTTCTGTGGTCAGAGATTGATTTGAGCTGCGAGTGTCATAACTACGGCCGAATGACCCGCTAGGAGTGATGTCGCTTTGTCTGCAGGAGCATTTTGGGAATACTGTATGCCATGGGTTAAATTGATGGGCGTCATCAGGCACTGGAATATGTTCATGGCCGTGTTCATCATGACCCAATGGTCCATGGTCCTTGAGAGACGGAGAATGGCAAGATGTGCGTGAACATCGAACCCGCCCACAACACCACGTCCGATGATGCTCCCAAAACGTTGCAGCTCATGCGCCAAGACGGCATCTCCGTACATACGCCTGTTGTGCTTCCAAAAATGATCTCAAAACATCTGGTCCTGTTGTCGAAAGCGCTCGCCACGAGGCGCAGTCTATTCCCGGGCGCCTGGAGCCCTAAGGCCCTGAGACGACTAGAACTTGGCGTTCGGTTGACTGGCCAGACTGGTCGGCGTGCTCACTATTACTTGATCGTCCGATATGCCATGTTCTGCACGTCAGCTTTATGGCTATTAAAGTTATTTTCAACCCAAAAACTGGGGTCTTGTCCTTCCCGGTTCGTCGACACAACCACTCCGAGCCAATCTCCAGATCCCCCTCAAACCTTGCACTTCGGGACGGACAGAATGGGCAGCCTAAGCCCTACCGGACGTCACATAGTATGCCTCTTGGTGCAGGATTTGGAAGTCCAGCCTTCGATTGATTAAAGCTCCCATAAGCAGCATCCTCGTCTGATGTTTCGCCCCTTTTGGCGAAACACATCACCTAAATCTTCTATGTTTCTATCACGTTGGGACGAACAGGATTGATACATCTCACTGACGACGACTTCCATTTGTTCGAAACACATCACCTAAATCTTTTATGTTTCTATCACGTCGGGACGAACGTGATTAATACATCTCACTGACGACGACTTCCGTTTGTTCGAAACACATCACCCAAATCTTCTATGTTTCTATCACGTCGGGACGAACGGGATTGATACATCTCACTGACGACGACTTCCGTTTGTTCGAAACAGCACCAAGTGTTTCCATTACTACTGTGAATGCTATGGAGCGTTCGCATTGCTTATGCTGAGGCTCATGGAAGAGTTGGTCTACCAGTCCATTGCATACCAAACTCACGATGGCAGTTTTTTATATAAGAAGGAAGGCAAGCCCATCTACACTTGGATATTTCTCGACACATCACACTCAGACAAACACAATCCTCCCAACATCAGTTCCACCAACTTGTGACAGTACGAGCCAATATCTACACCAGAAGCAGCATCTTCCTGATATCCCGTCACCACCACCTTAGAACATCTACACACATCCTCAGCAACCATGCAGTACTCAAAGCGAGCCATTGTTGCCCTTGCACTCCTCAGCCCAGCATTCACTTCAGGACTGGTTCTGCCATGCATCGCCGTCAGAGACAACAATGCAGTCGCTGTGCCAGACTGTCCTCTTGTCTCGCGTCACCTGCCCGGTGCCATGCCCGTCAAGCTTAGGGCCCGCCACGGCGGAGGAGGCGAGACAACCGAGGGCGGAGAAACCAGCGGCTTGAGCGGCACAGGAGGTAAGTAAATCATCCTTCAGGTAGCAGTTCTCAAAGAACACATACTGAATTCAATGTGATGGGCAGGTGGTCCATCTACCGGAACCGGGGGAACCGGTACTGGCGAAGAAGAAACTGGCACAGGAGGCACAGGCACCGGGGGAGGCACAGGCATCGGGGGAGGCACAGGCATTGGGGGAGGCACAGGCATCGGGGGAGAGACTGGCACCGGGGGAGGCACAGGCACAGGCACCGGGGAGGCACAGGCATCGGGGGAGGCACAGGCATCGGGGGAGGCACAGGCATCGGGGGAGGCATAGGCATCAGGGGAGGCATAGGCACCGGGGGAGGCACAGGCACCGGGACCGGGGGAGGCACAGGCATCGGGGGAGAGACGGGCACCGGGGGAGGCACAGGCATCGGGGGAGAGACGGGCCCTGGAGGAGAATCTGGTACCGGGGGAGAGACGGGCACTGGGGGAGAGTCTGGCACAGGCACCGGTTCGGGATCGGGATCTGGCACAGGATGCTCAGGAGGTGGCGCGTATCCATCAGGCCTGCCGGGTGCTGGAGGAGGCCTGCCGGGTGCTGGAGAAGGAGAAGGCCTGCCGGGTGCTGGAGAAGGAGAAGGCCTGCCGGGTGCTGGAGGAGGCAGCAGCACTTCTGGTGGTCAGGGTGGTGAGGGTGGTCAAGGTGCTGACGACGAGTCTGCTTAGTATGGCAGGTTGGACTTTGCTGCAGTCTTCTATTCTCGATTGTATTTTACGTATGTATCTGTCCTTTGTACGGACCTCTTGCAATTTTGCCATGCTGTTTACCAATGTCATCTGGAAATCAAGACGCTTCAAAGCAGTATCCCAAGTGGCTGATGATGTAGTCCTAGAGGACTTTAATATGTTTGTCCAATAAAGACTGCATATAAATCATCGCCCGAAAGACCATCGCACAACAGGCATCTGAAGGATTTAGGTAGAGTTGAACAGATTACTCTAGTATGAATTCGTCAGTACGAATGTATTCAGGGGAAAGTCTCTTGGCTCTATAGTCAACTAATGGTTCCTTTCTTTCTCTGAGGAGTACAGGATTGCCACTATCAAGATACTATCCGAAACACAATCGGGCTTCTCAATGCTACCGGTATGCTTGCGGTGTCCAATACAGCTAATACTCCGCTCGGCTGTGGAGCAATGCGAGAATGGTGTGCAGCTCGTGTGAAGATATGTGTTAGGTCTTGTGGACCCACACGACCCTAGAACTGGAAGAAATTTCCGCGGGTACCGTAGAAAGAGAGGGACCTGCCGAATTAACGGGTGGGGAGTCTCAGATCGGAAGGAGCAATGCATCGAGGATGCTGGAACCGGTGGGACTGTGTTATCCCGTGGTTCTTTAGAAGATTGAGCAGGATCTTGGGATTGCTATCTCGCCATTGGAAGTGGGTTCTCTCGGCTTCTTCCACATCTGTCTGTGGATTGCGCTGCAGACCGAAACCCACTCTGTGTAGGAAAAGACATGTGGAGCCGCTTCATCAAGAAGTTTCGTTGCAGTGCCCTCGTGTAGACTGTGTAATGTATAAAGCATGTAGCTCTGGCTAATACTGGTCAGCATCTGTAGAAGGGTTCGTATGAGTGATGCCCAGGTGCTTGAATCTGACTACCCCGGTACGTGCACCATAGCTAGAAGCGGTGGCCAAGCACTCAGGATCTTGCCTTCAGCCCTATTTACAACGTTGTACAGTCAATGAAAGAAGGCTGCACGTGGGTTGCCACGAGAGCTTTCGCCATGGACGGGAAGCTGTAAATGCCACTTTCCCTTTTCGTCGTCACCTCCTGTTGGCCGAGGCTTCACGGTGGCATCGAGTCAGTTTCGTGTCACCCTGAAACCTTAACCGTTGTTCGAATCATTTCGGTCGAGCCCAGATGCATCTCTTGCACGTGGTCGTCGCGCCCAGCCCGGGACAACATTAGACATGCACTGCATTTCTTGCGCGAGTCGTCCTGCGCCAGAGCCTGGCCATGCATGTGGATGAACATTCAAGATCCCGCCGGATGTGTTGCTTCTCAAAGCGGGGTGCACTGCTTACTCCAGAGACAACATAGATCGGGCTCCGTTTACATGTATCATCGGACTGACGAGGGCAGAGCCAAACACCGTCTCGCGAGCGCGAAGACGAGAGCACAGGTAGTTGTCATTTGGTGAACAAGTCGAAGCCGGCAGCAGGCGGGTTATACGAGTGGGCGCCGGGTCCCGAGCGCTCGGCAACGGACGGTTCTGGGTAACACGGCCCCCCTGAAGCCCGCTGTTGTGCAACTATCCGAGATGAACACCTTACAAGCGTCGGCTTCTTCCACTGTACTCAGGTATTTCATTGGACTCGATCCGGCCGCATGAGGACGATTGCACCTGACATCGACAGACGTAGTCTAATGGCGTCCTAAGTAGTACAAGGCTTGGCCATGTATCTTCGGATGAAGCCGAGTCTGAGCGGATCATTGTCTTGAATTCCAGCAGGCCGGTCCTTCGGGCCCATTTCATCGAAAAACAGTTTCCAGATGACCACAGTTTCGGCGTGCTTCCTTCCTTGACCGTTTATTCTCACTGTTCTTTGTTTTCGTCCTTTTTTCCCTTCACCTCCTAGTAGTCCTTCTGTTCATGTCCACGTGTCCATGTGGCGAGCGCGGCTGTGGCGCCACCTGCCAGCAGATGCAGCGCTGCGCCCAGCGTCTAAAATAAATCCCGGTGACGCGGTAGTTAGGCGTTGCTAGGGTGGTCTGCTTGGTACGATGGCAGGATAGTGGCAACTGGCCAGCAAACGGACAGAGGGACCCCTGCTGTCGTGACTTCACTAGGAAAATAATCCGAGTCCCTCACCCGTAATGAGGGGAGCCCTGGGGAGGCATCCTGACGCTCTGAGAGGCAGCCGCCGCCAAACAGAGTTGCAATGGCCCGTCAAGCTTCCTGGACCCTGGCTGCCCCGCCAGTGTGCATTGCTTTGCCAGTGGCGCAAGGAGTGGATGTCAAAGTCTGTTCCCGGGGCTGCATCCCCTTCCCATTCGCCGCGCAGACCAGGACAGGCCCGCCATTGCTCAATATTTCTGGGCCATTCACAGCCCGAGGCCGCCATCAAGGCTCGCAATAGGCTGGACCCCCGATCCGGCCAGGGACCAATCGAGCGTCCGAACCTTGGACGTTGCTGTGATCGCTTCACCTTGTCGAGCGGGTAAGCAGGGGCCGCCGCTCGTAGTCTTTTCCAGCACCCTCCTTGTGCCTCTCCCATTTGTCCTCACCTTGCGTGAAGATGTGGAGATCACCGAATCCGGCCATGTACATCATGGATTGGCGCACCGGCATCCGTCCTCAAATCTCGAGGATGAGCCAGCCGAGCCTGGTCCCTGGGCTCCGCTCCTGAATGTGGGCTCGGCCGGGGCTCCGCGGTGCTACTTACTGCATCTTCGCTGCGCGTCCGCTGCTTGATCTGTGGACTCGGTCCGTCTTGAAGTACCCTTTCGCGCTCACTTCTCTTGCTTCCTTTCTTTCCTTCGGTAGCACTCGTGCGCTCATGACAATTCTTCGCGGACGAGACCAGACCATGCGCCAATGAGATCCGAACCACACCCATCGTGACGAATTGACCCTGCGTATTGCACATACACAGCGGCAGGAGGATCTTTCCAACCAGAGTACAGACGCAAGGGCAAACGGAAGGATGTGGGACTATGGTGACGACAACCGGGGGCCTGAAATGGCGGCCATAGCCCTCGTCATGACATCCCTGAGCGTCATTGCGGTTGCGCTGCGGTGCTATACCATGATTGCGATACTTAAACGCTTCTTGGTGGAGGACTGGCTAGCCGTTCTCACATGTGTGAGTACTATTGATGCCTGTTTGCCGGTCGAATCCGTGCTGATACTGCATCTCGATACCAGCTCCTTCAGTGCACCTTCTGCGCCTTTGTGATCCTTGGTGTATCCCACGGGCTTGGAGCTCACGTCGAACATGTCCCAGAGGATCAACGGCCCAAGGCCCTGATCTTCAAGTGGGCAGGCCAGATCGCTTATATCGTGGTGTCGACAATGGTCAAGTTCGTCGTCGGCATTTTCCTGCTCCGCCTGTGCGTCAACAATGGATGGCAGCGCATTACCATCTGGGTTCTGCTGGTTCTCGTTGGGCTCTTCAACGCCTTCTACGTCTTCGTGGCGGTATTTCAGTGTCAGCCTGTACCGTTCTATTGGTGGCGATATGCTGAAGACGCACCCATCACTGGAACCTGCAACGGCAAGAAAATGGCGACCATACCGACGTACATCGCCGTGCTCTTGGGCATCGCAGGTGATCTGATCCTTGCCCTACTCCCAATCACTCTCATCAAGCATGCGAAGCTGGACAAGAAGACCAAAATCTCAGTGATCTGCGTCCTTTCGCTTGGTTCACTGTATGCCACACCCCCTTCTGGCTTTCTTGACTCCGTTCCACCCGTGGACGTGGTTCACTCAATCTTCCTCGACTCCGTGTTGTCGTCTGCTGTCCAAGTCCTTCTCAACTAACATCGGGACGACCACAGGGCTTCGGTGGCTACCATTGCACGTATTCCATACGCTCAGCAGCTTCTCTCTAACCCAGATTACCTGTACAATTTCAGCGACTTGGCGATATGGAGTATCGTCGAATGCGGAATCGCCATCACAGCTTCGTCACTTGCAACACTGCGCCCGCTCTTCGTCAAAGTGAAGCTACTCGCAACAAATCATTTCACCAGCCGCTTCACATCATCCATGAATGGTGGCAGCGGAGGTCTGCCCATGTTCACCAATAAGACAAACAAGACAAACACCTTCGTATCATCGTCCCAAGTGCAGAATCAGGACGAGAACCGGTATACTACGGTGACAGAAACGACGACAGCGAAGAAGGGAGCCGGCATACTGGGAAGCGCATCCGACTCGAGGGACGGTATCCAGGTCAGAAAGGAGTTCGAGATGTCCGTCATCACGCGGTCGTCCAAGGATAGCATCGATCAGCTTGAGAACGAAGTTGACGAGGTGATCAGCCCGGGCACTGCGAGGGCCAACAGTACCCACAGCAGGGGCCAAAGTTTCCATCAAAGCCTTCGCTTGAATCCTAGCCCTAGGTTGAGCCCGGCTCCTTCTCGACCAACACTCCAAGATGCGCCCGTTTTGATGCCATCGACCGCGACCACAACTCCAACAGGACCACCCTTAACACATGCCACGAATGGACACTTCATTCATACCAACTGGCAACAAAACGCATCTCCACAAAGCTCACGTTCTGCTGAAGCTGCCAGGAAAGGCAGTTTCGGCCAGGTCGCAACCCCCTTTGGAGGCGTTTCCGTGGACCATAACGATATGGAACTGCGCTCACCTCCGCCTATCTTGACTCAGTCACCTCGACATGGTCACCAGTCGACCAGCTCTCAAGACAGTTTTCGATCATCCAGGACACCGAGATCGGCTGCCCCAAGCTTTCACCTACCAACAAGAGTACAGCACTACAGCATGGTGTCCTCTGCCTCAGGCCACAGCAGGTCAAGCACGTCCACCAAGGCCAACTCCCGCGGGACATTTGGCGCAGACGGCTTGCCTCCACACTCGCGCTTGACAGAATCCGGTTATGGCGAATATACACCGGGTATCAACAGCAACCCATCAAGCCTTCCCGGAAGCCCTCAGGTCCACTCCGCCAGTCGATCACTCAGTCACTCACCCATCGCACCCCTACCAAACTCGAACGCGAACATGAGATTCCCCTTCGAGAAGCCCGACCCTATCCCGGAGGTGAAAAAGTCGAAGCGGAAAACGCGAGTGAGCGCCTTCCTGGCAGACAACTCGTCAGTGTCCAGCGTGGACACCGGGGACCGCAGTGACGACGAGCTCACCAGGCCGCAGTGGGCTGGCACGGATCGCGAGGCGCCGCCGAGCCCGTTGACGAGCCACCCCCCCTTGTCTCCGAGGGAGAACTGGGTATGACAAATGATCGACACCTCGCCCCCCTTCACCTAGACGAAGAAAAGAGGATCACTCCACCAAATACAGGTGATCTTGCAAGCGTTCTTTTGATGAATTTAACACTCTTTCATCTCTTTGCAGTACCACTACATACACTTTAATTTCATATTGGACATCTACACGTCAACTATTGATGGCGAAGGCTGAGCGAGCCTGTTGTGTGGGTTTAGGCGCAGGATGGCAGCGAGTTGCGTCTTTTCATAGCGTGGCTCTGGTATGCAGGGCATGAGTCTTCATTTCTCTATCAGCATACATATATACCCCACAGAGAAATTGAAAAGAGCTTTTGAACCGAACGAGTACTGGTGACCCATGAATGATGAATGGGAGGTGAACCTGTGCATGAACTCGGAGGGTCATTTCCTTCCTGTCCAGCGTTTCCGTGATTCACCCGATCAATTTATTCAAGTTGCTGTTCTCGCATGTGATTCATCACGCTCTATAGGTTTCTTTGGTCACCGTCTGGCGCGACCAAGACACGATTTGAGAGAACGGGAAGAGGAAAAACGCTTCAGAGCGAACACCGCTGGTCAGGTGTTCATGACAAGACTAGCAGACAAGGGTGTCTAAAATCTTCATTAATTCCTTGAACACCTTTGCGGGTCAGACATGTGATCCCCACGTGGAACTCCCCATGCGTGAGAGATGGCCGAGTTGGTTCTGGGTGGCGCTAGTGATGGGTGGGTCCCCGTGCCCGCGTCAATCCACGTTAGAGAGCGCGCGCTGCAATTCGGGAACCCGCTAACACTCCCTAACAGCAACTCATTGCTGCCCGGTTTCGGTGATCTTATCTGTCAATCTTATCAGATCATCGAGATAACCATGCCCCATTCTCCTCTTTGGTTCCACGACATCCGAGCGGATATTGCGACTCCCGCCTAGCCAAGTTCCACCATCCACTTTAGAGGTTCCCCAACATCCCATGGACGACAATGCAGCAAGCGATGGCCTCGGCGATCGTCTGCACCAGCAATGGCCCGCCGGGCTCGTCGGCGAGGCGGCGCGGCTTGCAAAACCGGGCGGCTTGCTCAATGACATAGACGACTTCGCCGCTGCAGGCCACCGCCGACAGATCCCCCCTGATCAGATGGACTACCTGCGCAACTTGCTCAAGGTTCTACTGGATGGTAGAGACATAGTTGCAGCGTACAGCATTGTCATGCTCATTCTCCTCGCTGGCTTCACAGTACTTCATCTGCTGGAGAAGAGGAGATGCCGGAAACGGTGGCAAATGAGGATGCGTGCATCCTCCAAGACAGTCGACATGGAACCTAAATCTGGCGACGATATACCAGAGGCAACAAGCTCCTCGTCCTCCAGCAGCTCCCACGGTATCACGACTCCATCGGGTGCGATGAAGGATATCGTCCAAGTCGATCTCGAAAGACTGCCGCTGCTCGGACCACGTCGTAAGCAAGCAGAGACAAGCCTCTGGGCTCGCACGAAGAGACGCGTCGTCCATTGGCTGGAATACCAACCGAGACCACTCCCAGTGGTCAATAGGACTTTGCCATCAAACGCTACGTCCATATTTGTCGGAGTTTGGGTCGGCATCAACATCTTCTTCCATTTGTATCGAGTCAACCTGCTCGACCTGAAATACTTCTTCTGTTTTGCTGACCGAGCCGGCTTCGTTTTCATTGTCAACCTACCTCTGCTCTACCTGCTGGCTGCTAAGAACCAACCGATCAAGGTCCTCACGGGGCGCTCATATGAGTCTCTAAACGTCTTCCATCGTCGGGTAGGCGAGTGGATGTGCTTCGAGGCGGTCGTCCACTTCGTGAGCATGGTCATCTGGCGCTTTGCCCCTATCAAGCCGGCCTGGTTGGACGGCGAGGGCGGCGCCAGGGCCTACTTTACTCACCCGCTCATTTTGCTCGGTATTGCTGCCTTCGCCGCATACGAGCTGCTATGTTTCACGTCCTTGGGAAGCTTCCGCCAGCGCTGGTACGAGATATTCCTTGCGTCCCACGTGGCTCTACAGGTCGTGGCGCTTGCGTTCTTGTATCTCCACTTCCATACTGCAAGGCCGTACGTGCTTGCGTCGCTGGCTATCTTCCTCGTCGACCGTGTCGTGTGGCGCTTTGGACTTAAGACTGCCACGATCGCGACGGACCTTTACTGTCCTACCTGACGGCGAGACTATCATAATGTCCGCCAACTGGGACAAGCCAGCGCCGAAACAGTCCTGGTTCCCGTGGCCTCGACAGAATATCAAGCATGGGTGGAAGCCTACCGATCACGTCTTCCTTACTGTACCGGCACTGGGCCGGAAACACGCACTCCAGGCACACCCCTTCACGATCGCGTCTGCTGCGCCGCCGTCACAACATACATCTGGCAGTGATAGTGAACAACCGATCCACTGCTGGATGAACCTACTGATTCGGTCCCAGAAGGGTTTCACCACCGATTTGTTGTGCTACGCCCACCGCCATCACCGCGTCTCCGTTCGCCTCGACGGGCCCTACGGCTCGTCGCACGCCCTAGAGATGTTACGTGCAGCCGAGAATGCGGTCCTGGTTGCAGGAGGGAGCGGTATCGCCGTCACATTTCCCCTGGTCTGGGCCCTCCTGCTGGGTGAGGGGGCCGACGAAGATGAAAACAACGGGCTCCTGGCGTTGGGAAAGAAGAAGCGGAAGCAAAGGGTGCACATGATGTGGATCGTCCATTCGGATGAACATCGATACTGGATACCGGATGCAACGCTCGACAAGCTTGTCGCTGCCGGCTTAGACCTTGTCGTCCCGCCTTCAACAGCCGTTGCCGGACGGCCGGATGTCGTTGGAACCGTGGAGGGCTGGATTGAGGGGACCAATGACGGTGTTACTCATAGCAGAGAGACTGCTGTGGTTGTCTCGGGGCCTGATGGCCTGAACAGGATGGTCAGGAACACATGCGCTGAGGCTATGGGGCGAGGGGCAGATGTTCAGCTCGCAGTGGAGAAATTTGGATGGTAATGATGGGTTTGGAATTCGCATGGCTGAGCACAGCTACAGCAGGCGTTCTGGTGGGAGAACATGGGTTTTTGGAGCATGAAGAATGACATGAGATACACTAGACCAAGCAAAGAAATTGTCATAGAGCGTACTTTGCGAGAGTAGGGCAACAGTGTTGTCATAGAATTCTTCTAGGCTTGGCTGAGAAACGATTGAAATACCATGGCTCTTGCGCACGTCTCATTATAGCACGGCAATTGTATTCCTCAAGAGGACTTGGTCGTCTTTGCGGCGGTGGGCACGCAGATTTGAGGGGATCTGCCAAAGGTACAGCTAGCTAATGACGTATCATGCATACACATATTTATACTAGGAATAAAATTAGGTAAAGCGAGGCGCCCATTTCTATCAAATTAGCTACTTTGCCGTGAAACAGGCGCCGTTATGTCCGACTGGTGACCATCTGCCATCACCTGCCACCTAAACCCAGCTCTTCTTAGACTTCGTGCTGAAGTCTTTGATGGTTTTCCCTCCAGCATCCAAGTATTGCTGCCGAGCAAAATCAAAATCAGAATCGAATCGGATCCCATTGCGACGCCTAGTGAATGGTATAAGACGAGGAGCTGATGACGTTGGATCTCTCCAGACAAACGAACGGAGCTCTGGGAGAGAGCCTGCTATGAGTATCACAGCCGGCTCAATGATTCCCCATACGACCAAAGTGACCATGTCAACTGCGAGTGCGACGAGTTGTCAGTATCCGAAATAGTCATGATTTCGGCACAATGGAATGAGAAGGCTCACATGTGACATCATCTCCGATGAGAATATGCATGACCGAGGTCTTCACCCAACTGGCAATGCCGGCGCTGGCCACCAGATTAGCCTGGAAGTGAAGCTGAGTGAGAGGAAAACTTACAAAATTCCGAGTGCCGTGAGTACCAAGGCTCCAACCCAGTCTCTCTGCTTCGCGGTGTTTTTGCGGACAATATAGAGCCCAACCAGAGAAATGAAAACGTTTAGGAACCCAGCCACAGCTAGCGAGGCTTAGCACCATGTCCAGTCTCAGGTGGTGAAATGAAATCTGAGGCTACTCACCCGTGTTCATGATTGGAATAGCCACTTGCACCAGGGGAGCCCAACAATACCCGAAGTTAAGATTATCCCAATTCTTCCTGATCGGCGTGCATTGAACCCAGAGGAAAAGCCCAGAGAGGCCAGAGATGATATTCGAAGCGAAGATGACCGCCCATGTGAAACGACGAGGCCAGCCCTCTGCGATTCGAAGGAGCGAGACTGCGAACCCTATCCTAGCCAGTGCAGTGGCCATGATATTGATTGTCGAAGCGATCGTGTCAAGGAGGGCAAACTCGCGAATCGTCCCAGGGCTGAGGTTTGTGACGTGTCTGCCGAGGCCGTCGCGCCCTTCAAACACAGTCACCACGGTGTAAGTGAGGAACAGTGTCTGCACGGTGGTGCATGGTCAGTATCACTCTTCGTGTATTGGACGACAGCGGTGGAACATCCATACCCAAGCAACAATCACGATGTAGTCATCCCACCAGAGCCGCATACGTCTCCTGAATTTGTTGTATATCCGCAGGCCGACCACAGTGCCAGCCAAGATGGTCATGACCCAGCTCAACACGTTGACCTTGGGCTCGATGTAGCGGTCCTCTGCCGATAGCTGGACGACGACCGTTGTCGGGGCCTGCGTCTGGGGCAGAGGGGGCAGCAGCGGGTTGGCAAGTGAGGAGTTCATGATGGGCAGTGTGTGTTTCCCTGAGAGGAATGGCGTGTGAAACGAAAACGAGGATCGATGCGAGCTGGTGAAAAGCGTCCGCAGGTCGAGTATATACAATGTGGTCTGCCAACCCTTGGCCCAATCACGTAGCCCCTGGATGTTCGCACTTGCGTGAAGCTGGGAAATTCAGCAGAGTTCCCAAGGAGGTCGTCCTGTCGCACATCGACTCCGCAAGACACCACCTCCTGGGGCGGTGCGCGGACCGCGGCACATAGCCAGCGAAGAACCGTTGACTTTTGTTTGAAAACACAAAGTGCTCCACGCCCAACTATCGGACAGAGTTCGGGCGGGTGGCGGCCGCTGTCAGAGGCCCTGAGTAGCCGTCATCCAAATACGGGGCAATACGAACTCCGCTAACATCAGTCCACAGCCCCCCCTTGGGCCGTTGGTTCGGGGCCGAGCGTATTGTGAGACGCAGTTTATCTGTCGTGGAGCATAACCTTAACTATGATATGCATAAATCATCACGGCCGTCGGATAATGCGGAAAATTTGGTGATTGGCGGGACCGGTTTCGAAACAGAGGAGTCCATGTTGCGATTGGAAATGCTTCCGCTATCTCTGAATGTGACGTTCTGGGGTAGCCGTTGCGGATGGACCGTCGGTTCGTAGCCCCTGGCAGCCACGGTGCAATCAGCGTCCTGACCAGCAGTGACCCCAGTCACACATCAGTATCAAAATATGCAAGCCGAGAAGCATAATATGTCATTTGGTGATCGATGAGTAATGTCAGTCCCGTCTCTCAACTACGTCGCGACCTGACCGACCAGACCGTTGGGTTGAGGAGGGAAGGCAATAGGTAGGTAGCCAAGCATTGACAGATCGCCGCTTGGCATACAAGGAGCACAACCACAATCTGGTCAAGGAGGGTCCCCCGGGTCAAGTGAGTCCAAAAAGTGACACAGGCGGATCAGGAGTGGTGTTTGACATGTCTGGCCATTCGGTAAGTTCCCTAAAACTAAGTATACCGGAAAGCTTACAGCCTGGCCCCAGGAACCTCTCAACCTTACTGGATGACGACGCAGAGGTTATGCTTGTGTTAGGTGATCGGGTGGGGGCTGAGAGTTCATAACCGGGTGACTGTGAAACGGACAGTATAAGATTTCAGAAGTGTTCAGACCAGGTGCGCGGTGCCCTTGCTGAGAAGATAAAAAGCAGCTCCACTGCATGTGATGAAGCCTATGGCTGGCAATTTTATTTCGGTGCTGAGCTAGACGAATTCCTTCGCGAATGCAGCCCAAAGTACTTTAGGAGTGCCCTCACATTGTGAAAGTACCAGTTTTTGGAATGACTACTGAGTTATCTTGCTGACACTTGCAAAGCTTGGTCAATGAATCCATCCTGCGAGATCTCTCAGTGAATCAAAGAAAGCCGATATGTTCGAGGCTGATCCAGGGGCCCTCGCCGCTCGCTTTTCTGCTTTACAAGTGATTACTCACTCATGTTTCAAATGACTCAGATCTAAATTCAGCAGTCTCTGCATTGGACTGGCATGCCAGCTCTTCGATCAAATGAATCGAAGCAAACAGACATTCTAAGCCAGAACGCAATGCGAGTCAACCCTGTGGATCTGCCCAGAGGGATAAGTCACAGAAAGTATAAGGCCGAGGTAGCAATGGGAACAACAATTCAGCAAATCACGAACAATGACCATCATCTTGACCGAAAAAAATCTTCGCATTGAGAAGTACTATTTATGCAGTGACTTGGAGTAGAGGTCCAGAAGAAATCCACCCCTGATGCCTTCTGAGAAGGATTACAGGCTCAACCCGACGGAGCAGGCCCAGCCGTGACGGTGACAGTGATGGTGGCACCGATCGTGAACCCAGAACATTCATTGGCCTCCCTGGGTGTTGTGGTACCTGTGGTAGTGGTAGGGGTTGCAGTGGGCGACACTGCACTCGAACTTGTGGTGGGTGGCAGACTCGTGACTGGAGGTGGGGCCGCGGTGCCGGTTCCAAGTTCGAAAACTTCGAATTGGGTGGCCAATTGGCTTTGCAGGGCCCTTCGGTCCAGAGGGACGGAATCATTGACAGCAATTCCAGAAGGTGGAGTACCTCCATGTGAAATGTCGACCTCGGCGCATGTAGTGTAGGCTTCAAAAGATGTGTTGTCCATGTTTGGCCAGAGGCTCCAATCCCAAACCCAGTACAGTGCGAGAATGTCCGATGTGATGTCCTCAGGGATTTTGATGTCGGTCTGACAGTTCACAGAAGTCAGGTTCTTGGAAGCGCCCTTGCGATGAGCGTTGATGGGCGAGGGGTTAGAACCTTGGTCCTGAAAGCAGATTTCGTCATCGAAGTAATGGGTGGCGATCAGGCGACCAGATTCCAGCGAGTTATCTGCAGTCCAGTTCCCATGCACACCAGCAAATTCTTCATCTCGGAGGGTTGTCGAGGCGTAGACGTAGACGTTGCCCGATCGGTATGGCCTGCCCTCCGGCACTTGGGGCGCAGAGACGTGACCGTTCTCTCCGTACGTTAGAGAGATCCAAGAGCCTGCTGAGGCGTTGAGACGTGGGTACTGTGGGTTGGTGTACCCGTTGGCAACCTGCTGGGAGGGGTGGCAGAGAGGGGTTGTCGAGTCTTTCGCTGTGATTCTGTAGGTCATAGAGTTGTCCGAGAAGGAGGGATCATTTCGTGCAACAAAGCCGCGAGGGAAACCAAGTGTTGAGCTGAAAGATCCGTTTGAGGTGATGGACTGCAATGCTTCAAGCCAGGTGTGTGCGGAAGCACACCCAGAGAACAGAAGGAGGAAAAAGTATGATTTTTCCATGATCTTTGTTTTGAGTAGGTGGAAGATGGTTGAGTGTGTCAAACAGTCGTCTCTGTGTTGTGTCTTTTGTGGTTTTGTGTAAGATTGTTTGTGCGTCCTATGGGGAAATGTCTTGGAGTGTAAGGCAGTGGTATGATGATTTAAATGGGAATTTGAGGGCACATTCCCGAACGGACAGAAGGGACTCAACAGTAACAGAGCTTCTAAGCCCTGATTAGAATAGCTTTGTGACAACAATGGTATTGCGGCCCGGGAAGTGTCACACAATGAGGACTGAAGGCCAGTCACATAATGCGAGCGGGATTCTTTGAAGACATTATTGTATTGAAGACGGATTGTAGTCAGTAGCGATTCTATTGCAATTTTATCATCTGGTCTTTCAAACCATGTCAGTCACCCAAGAGTTCCATTCACCCATGGTTAGAAGGAGACTTCTTCACAATTAGATGCGGGGCATTGGAAGACTGAAGACAACCACCGTCGCAACTCCGCATAGTTTGGATATCAGCTCATATCATGGGCATAAGGTGTCAATGGTGGACCAGATCTGTCTGAAAGGTTTCTCACGAATCTAGTGGCAGGCACAACCCCCTGCTGCAGCAATTACTTCGCTCACAGCGAGACTACACCTTCTGCAAAGTCCCCAAGCCGAATTAATTGTCACCAATTTAATCTAATCCCCAGACAGCTGTCACAGCATAGTAGTTACACCGACGTCCTGACCAGCGACCAGCGACATTTTCAAGAACATATTTACCAGACGACGCTGTGCCCAAGAAGGTGGAGTAGGCAGCAACAGGTCTAGATTGACAAACGGGATACCTTCACTGGTCCAGTCTCAAGGACTACAAACGCCAATAGATGGAAAGCCACTGAGAACTCTGCACCAGCGATGAGAACACAATTGTCTTCGCTCAAGGCCCTGCACTGACAGCAGGGGAAGGGGATGCACACAGGCCGTACGCCTACCTGAGAGAAAGCTCTCAAGGTCTCAGGCTTTCTGGCGTCAGAGTTGTGACCATCTCGCCCACTTCAAATGCAAACATCGCACTCTTGATCAGACGTAGTCACACTTCCACAAATCTGATTCCCAGGTCCCTGGTTTTCCGTCCACTGCGACTATGCCTGATGACTAGCCTCCTTGGGGTTAACCTGTCCGCAGCTTTCCCATCTTGATTACCCTTACCAAAGGTCTCATTGGACAACATTCGCCAGCAAAAGTTCTTGTACTGGCCTATCCGGCAAGGCCAGAGAGACTAACCTTCCGTGAGACTGATTAGTGGTGACCCATAGGCTAACAAAGGTCCAATCACGGGCTCTCGGCGCCCCAGTCAGAAACTTTGCTAAAAAGACAGCAAGAAGCAGTTTCATGGGTCACCTTGGCCGGATTCGCAATCTAGGGCTCGTAAGCAATGAGAAAGACCCCTGGCCCAAAAACGACATCAGGTCCGCTTGCCAAGAAGGCACAAAATTAACTGGCGCTTTGAGTAGTCATGACATTACCCACATTGGAGGTCTTCAAACGCTGCACCATTGCATAATACATCAACCGATGTGGTGCGCCAACCACTGACAGAGACCACTAATCCCAGCCGTTTTCAGTGAAAACTGCATAGAGGCTTAGCCGTATGCAACCCGAGCCGAGGCGCAGCTTCACGGACCATTGGTCCTTTCTAATCTTTCCCGACCGTAATGCAATGCGACAACCTAGTCACTGATGAGCGAGTAGCGGAACATAACCATGACCAGACTTTCAGCAGCCAAAGACCCTACAATGGGAACGATGGCAAAGCAGTATGCCGCCATTTGGAAGGCTCCGTTGCTCTCCGGGGCCTCCATCTCAAGGCCGACCGATGCCAATAGTTGTGGAGCCTGTCCCACGCCACGTGTGCAACCGCTACTGGCTGGGTGCCCAATCGCTGAGACAGACAGAGGCCTCCTACTACGGATTCAAGGGCGTAGATACCATAAAAGAGCATCAAGATCCAAAAGCGGATTATGTTGTATTCACCCGGAAGTGTCCCTGGAGACGGGGAATGGTTACTGGTGCTTGTGGTGGAGTGGGGAGCTGACTGCATGTAGCTTATCCGGGTGTGTTCCACAGCAAGCCTTGTTTTTACTCCGTGTGTAAACGCCTCCTTTCAACGCCAGAGGGGGTTTCCCATGTTGCACAGCAGCTCTAGTCATTGGGTGGCATGATCAGCTGCTCTTGAGGCAGAGGCATGGCCAGCTAAGCATAGTCGCACAGCATAAAGGTGTGGCGTAGCAACTTGCCGTGTTCTTTGCTGGGCAGGATGGTTTGCTTGGGCAGAGATGTGCCTAAAGTAGTAGGCTGCCTTGCAGGTAAGCTCTGAAAAACATCCACAGATTTTCCGTTTGTACCTTAGCGCCCAGGCTGAGTACCCATGCTCATTCCCATCTTGTGGTGGTCTTGCCCTTGGCCTCCGTCTCAGCATCTCCACCGCGCACAATGAAGTTCACCAAAACAATTCTAATTGGGTCAAAAACGAACTGGCGAATGTCTAAGGAGTTCTGGATCCGTGCCAAGGATCTTTGATTGGTGAGCCTGTACCTGCCTGTATGCAAAAAGAAAACTCCTGCATGAGTACTTGCAGCCAATAAGCTGGGTATTCGCGGATACTGTGCAATACATACATCTGAGGTACAAATGCGGCGTACTTTTAATAGTGCCGTCCTTGCATACGGTCAAACACCGCAACGACGTCCCAAAGGCAGGCTCTCCTCACCGGCGGCCTTTTTCTGATACCCAGTCATGCGCCAATGTTTCAAACAACTGGGAGTGATCTGCCTGAAGGAAGACGTTAGTGCTAGGATGATCTCACTGCTAACTAGCAAGGTATCCCATAGAGGGGCACATGGCTCTTAAAACACCTGTGAGGTACTGCATATCGTTTGTCAGAAAGAGAAATTACGCTTATTATATTAAATAACAAGTAAATAATATATTATTAAAATAACATATTCTGAAAAATTGTGTAAAGGTGGTGAGTTTGGGTGTGTTTGTGCAAATCTGCGTTGTTCATTTTGCCCCACTATAGCAATGCATCGGTCTTTGAGGCTAGCGCAAAGACTGTCTAGCCTAACACGAAATACTTAAGGAGTCCAATCTCCCGTTTTGTGATGTGTGTAGTTCTTTCAGAATTTCTATAATCACCTCCGGGAATTTACTTGCCTTCTGTCATATCAGTGGTTTTTTTATGATAAAGTTGTGAGCGGATCTATTCTGATGCCCATGTCTCTTCCACATCCCGACAAGACCTTTTTCATCCTCCGATCATTGATTTACCACCCAGATGACCTCATTCAACTGGGTCAAGTCATCACAGACCCCAGAACTCCATACATCCGACTTGCACCACCAGTACCTCTCACTGATCCCCTGAAGGCACGCATAGCCAAATCTAGTAATTGGAGCTTAACCTTGAACGAAGTCGACGAAAAGTCCATTGGCGTGTTTGCTCACATTATCAAAATCTTGTCGGCCGAAGCAGGCGGGTCTACGTCTCAAGTCGAGGTGCTGAAGCGGCGAGGCGCGGTTCTGGAGACCCAATACTTCGAAATCTCTGAAGACCCCACCTACGTCAAGAGAACCTCGCAGGTCGAGGTGATCCGGGATGAGTTACAGAAGCTCAGAAGCTCGGGGAAAACACTCTACATGGTGACTGGAATCAAGATTGTGAGGTGGCCAGGGGAGGCTCTTCATGAGCAAACGGATTCGGCGACGGCAGAAGGCAAGGCATCAGCTATCCTGGACCCCGAAGGGCGGGTTGAAGGCGGCTTCGATGCAAGGACGCACACGTCTAATGCCACGATCACCGCCGAGACTCCAGATACTTCCTATGTTGTGGCATATCGCCTGCGTAGACTGAGAGTGAGCTGGATACAACGCCGTCTCGATCTACGCGAGGAACAGGGCGGTGCGGAAATGAGCGGGGTGGGTCGCTGGAGCACCAATGACGAGGAAAGCTTTACTGTAGAAGATGATCCTGATTGTTGGGAGATCGAGGATGCGAGTGCGGATTTCAAGGACTTTGGGCCATCTTTGGCGATGAAGGACGGCAAAATGGAGGCTATCGACGAAGAGGATAGCAGTACTTGCTTAGTTATCCGGGCAGCATGACAGCTTTCGGGCTTAGGTAAATTTATCATTGCTGATTAGTTCATAATGCTATGGGGATATAGTCTTTCCCAACTACTAGTATCGAGATAGGGCGTTTGAATATTAACCCTCGATACACTTACCCAGCTAACAAATGTGATGGACAACATGGAAGTAAAGACTGGAATATAATGACCATTACCTTGCAAACAACCTCTTCGTCAAGCTATACTATGTCCTTCTGACGTAATATATCGGCCAATCTGGTGGAAAAAAAGCGTTTTCTTGTTATTCCAGTAGATGAAAAGTTTTCGTATTTCATCCAGTCGTCTCTCCCGCATTCCGGTGCGAGATAGTTGCAAGTGCCACTGTTTGATGTGCCTACTGAGCGGCTCATTACCGTCAGCATAGCCTTAACAGCCTCCGGTGTTTTGAACCTGCTCTCGCGGCCCTTCACTAGCTCAACAGCATACTCGCCAGCCCGGTTCACCTCGTAGAACTGGTACAGGAGAGCCACGTGAGCAGCGACGATCGGAGTTGCGAATGATGTTCCGGACATAACGACTCGCATATCGCATTCTTTTCCCGCATGCTCACACGCAGAATTCGGACGAGACTTCTTGGCGTCCCAGCAGAAAATTTCGAATTTTTCATCCTCGGCCTGTTGCCGGAGATGCAAAGGCCACGTGGATACGATCCGGTAGCCAATGGTTGCAAAAGAGTACGATGAGGCATCGTGATCCGGGATAGCGCTGAATCCCTTGACGGTCCCATATCTTCCTGTCGCGAGACACTTGAAAACATCCTTGTGCTTAGCTGGGTAGTGCATTGACTTATTGTTGCCATGGTTGCCAGCAGCGGCCAAGATGATCACTCCATTTGAGATGGCTGTCTCTATCGCTGTTTGGAGCTCCGGCGATCTATTGGTCAGGCCAAAAGACATTGAGATGATTTCAGTCTTCCATATCTGGATGGCGTGATCCAGGGCCTATGTTACACGTGATTAGACTATTGCTATGTCGAATCTAGGCTTCCAAAGTTTTGTTTACCTCGATGATCTTCTGTGCAATGCGCGCATCTGTCATGATTGTCGTCCTTGATTTTCCGATGCGAGCCACCGTGAGCTGCACATCTGGTGCCAATTCCAGCAGGAGACCAGCCACAAAAGTTCCATGGCCGTCATAATCCACAGGTTCGTGCTCGCCGTCACCAGAGAAATCGCGAAACTGATGCTGGTCTTCGATGTCGTCATATGATGACCATCTTGTCGACCGAATGAATGGGTGGGAAGCATCGATGCCCGTGTCTATGACGGTTACCTTTGGTCGATTGCCATCATTGGGTGGTATTCGGTCGAAAATGCGGTTTCGAAACCTTTTGAAATTTTGGAACCAGTTCTGCCAGTCCTGCCAGTGATCCGATGCCCTGCATTTCAGTCAGCCTAATTTATCAGTACCTCGAAGCCATGCAAGGCTGGATAGGAATCTCGACTTTGAATCTTCCTTCAGTGGCTCCATATCAGATAGCAGTCCGATTGCGTCGTTTTCTGTCAATCTCATTAGCATTAATCTTAGCTCGCATGGAGCGGAGTTGGTACCGTTGGCTGTGAAAGTTGCAACATTTGAGCTCCTTTCTTCTCTTATCGCGTCGCCGGCGTGACGCACGAGACGCGCGTGAGGATGGCCCTCTAAGTTTGATTTGTATGAAAACGAGTGCAAGAGCGCCTGATCAACCCCTCGGGCGAGATTGAACGCTGCTGCCGCCGCCTCGTCTGGGTTTCCGGGATTCAGCGTCGTGAAATGCTCCCATGCAGCGGCTTCGAGAGGGGCTATGATGCGGTTAAAAAACTCCAAACGCATAGCCTTGTTGTCATCTTTCACATTCGCGAACGTGGCTGGAGACAAACAAGCGCGTATGGCGAGGCGGAATTGTGGTGGGAAGCAAAAGAACTCCGGCTGATCGAAGGCTCCCAGCGCTCTGAGATAGAGGGTCTTTCCTGGCTCGATGGCTTTCTTCTCCAAGAATGATTCTAAACTCTCTCCGAGGAAGATCTCGAGGAGCATTACCCCAAGCATAAGAATAGGAGGGTCGTCGTGGCATTTGTCAGGATTCGCGGTGACTTTTGGCGCATGTGCAGAGTTGCCGAGAAAGGGTCGAAGCGGAAGGACCCCAGATCCATCGAGGAAGAACAAAATGTTCTCATGTTGCCAAAGACTTTTGATATTGTATCCACCGTGCAGGTAAAGCAGAGAGTACGTAAGGAGAATGGCAAGAGCCCATTTGATGTCGAGACCCCATTCTTTCTCTTTGATAGCGATCAATGCCTTGAGATCAATCTGGCCTCGGAGGCTCTCCGGTTTCAACGTGGCTTTATCCGCACGGTGAGGAGATCTGATCAGAACGTTTTCTGTCAAGATAAGATTGAGCTGATAGTAGCTAGGACCCCGGTTCTTCAAGTAGTCGCAAATGCAGTCTGGTGGAATCGTTCTGGGTTCAGACCGCAGTGTCAATCCTGGTTGGCTTCTTGTGGCTGGTCAACGGTGGCAACTTACTTGTCTCCTTTGCCAGTGCTGACTTCCAACTCATGCCACTGGAGCTCAGGATTCCCTCCGGGATCGCAATTCGTCATGATGCACAAGGACGTGGGCTTGGGCTTTCTGTCGCCTTGTTTGTGAGTACGGAGTCTCAGTCTGACATCTCTTTGGAAATGGCAGCCACGTTTACACAGCGCTGCACCGAAGGCATTGGAAACAAATTGACAAGAGTCATCGTCCGGTGGCTTCAAATCCTTGGGCATCTTAGATGCCTCTATCTCGTCATCCAAGATACCGTTCTGGTACTCGTACTTATCTGTCAGGCGCTCCATTTCCTGTTGCAAATCGAGCCAGCTTTCCATCGAATCTGGGGATCTAAAGTAGAGGAGGCTGACTAGTCTATCGTACGAAGGGCGCTTTGCGTTGACGATGTCATGGATCTCTTTTTGCCGCTCATACTGATCCACCTGCTCTCCTGTCAGCTTCATGTCATGGAACCGCAGCCGCCGGGAAATGCTCTTAGAAACGTACGTATGATCCACCTCCCGGTAGCTGTGCGATATTGAAAATTATGTTGAGGGGGCCGACTAATCTCCTGATGTCCTCCATCATATTCTCGGCTTCCGTGATGCCGATGCCCTGTAGATGACCCTGGAGAAACCAGGCTGAGACTTCGATGTTACGTAGGCAGCCGGACCTTTTGTCTGTCTGACCGAACTCTCGCTGCAGCTCCTTGCTGATGTTTGACAAAGCGATAAGTGCAGATATCGTCCACGTGAATTCCCAAGGGAGGGACTCGTTTTCATTTTGCCTGCTCAGGCCGGCACCCATTATGGTGTCACGAGACGAGCTCGGTTGAAGCTGGCTGGTGACGGAGTCAGAAGAATGTGTATCCGGGCGATTGAAGACGGAGGTCGTCGTGAGCCTACCTGCTTAGTAGTCTCAAAGTAGCCCACCAGAGAAGGAAGCGTGGGCATGACAGTACGGAGGCCCCCGCCGCGGGAATTTGTACTCCGAGTTCGGTGCACCAAACTCCACAGTATAGCTGTGCTCAAACACTGTGGACCTAATGGCCAGGAGTACTTGTGAAGTACACACACACTCCTCTCGTGCTCCAGAGTGTTACGTGCATCTTCACAAGGGTGGAGATTGTGTCACAGGCCAATCATTCGATCCAGATCTGCGAAAAAGAATTCGCTGCAGTAGCGCTTAGTTGGGTCGCGTCGTCGGTAAAAGTTCTGGCCTACGCAAAGTCGATACCCTTGAATCTGCTGTTGTCCTGACTGTTTTCGATAGTTTCTTGTTCGTCCCCAATTGTCATCGACAATCCGCCGCCTATCAAAATGACCACAAAGCGAGAGCACGCCGAGATACGTAAGCGGTCCGAAATATGTTTCCAGTCTTTTACCGAAATATCTCATTCGGCCCAAGTCCAGCGAGGAGGCGGCACCTACGACCATGTTATCAGTGGATTGATTGACACGTTTTCGCGGTTCCGGCTTTGGATCTCCAACATTGGCGTCTTTGCAGATGACCAGTTGTCTTTAGACTATCGAGTGCGGGAGGTTGGCGAAATCAAGGAGTTGTTTCTTGGTCAGCTCGGCATCATTGAGTGCCGGCTCCTTCAGTGTACGCCTTGTTGATCATTTGAGTCGTGCCGAATCATGCTCTAATTACGGATGGAGATAGTTCATGAGATGTTCAGCAAAAGCACATCTGAAGATGACACTTTCGTGGCGAGAAACTCGAGCGATCTCAACGCAAGCCGCCGTGACATCGTTCCTACCACCACCACGCACGAGACGAGCGAACCCGATCCCTTCAAAGAGTGGAGTTCGGAGGAGTTGCTCGCTTCGATCCATCGAAGCATCGACTGGCTGCAACGTTTATCAAATTCGATCAGGAGAGCTAGCTCGACCAGCCAGAATGCCAGTGCCAAATATTTCAAGATTGAGGACTACAAAGGAGACAAACAAGCCTCCGAAAGCGAAGTGCGGGGCCGCTACAAGGCGATGATACACGACATCAGTCCTGGTCTGCAAGACGAGTGGATGATTGACCGGCTGGTTGACACAATGATTTTACGTCTAAAACGAGTTTTGTACCGACGGTCCCGTCAAGTTGAATGGTCGTTTCCACATGTCAAAGCACCATCATTGCAAAAGACGCCATCTCAAACATTGGCACAAGCCCATGACGTTCCGCAGCCAGTCTATCCAAGCCAAAGCGGAACAAGCATGCCCAGACTCTCACTAGGCATGGATCAAGACATCTCTTCTAGAGCTAATCGGGCCACGACATTGAACATATCAACTTGGAAGCGCAATCCAATATACAAGAAGTCAGAGATATCTAAGGCGGCAATGACATCAAAAAGTTCCGCGCATGAGTTGACCATCCCGCCCCCACCCAAAGCCGCTACGGCCGGCGAGGACTTCACCTGCCCCTATTGCCGTCTTGTGTTGAGGAGTGATGTTAGCAAATCACCCCATGCGTGGAGGTGAGTATGGAGTAGGTCCTTTGAAGAGTTGGTCTAGGAGGTATGAACATACCTTACTTGGTTGGTACGCTAATATGTTTTAGTAAACACGTGAAGCTGGATCTGGAACCGTACATATGCATCTTTTCAAACTGTGGCGAAGGTTTGGAGATATACCGTACCGAAGCGGAATGGCTTTCACATATGAAGACTGCTCATCGTATGGGATGGTACTGCGTCGCCGCACACGCAGATCACACACCTTTTGTGGCTGAGACGGCTGAAGATTATAAATATCACATGATGACAGTTCACGCTAGCGAGTTTTCAAGCGAAGAGCTTTCTCTCATCACGGATATCAGTCGCCAGGCCATCTCGCCTACGATTGAATGTTGTCCGTTCTGCTCAGACGCCCCCACGACGTCAAACACTCTCGAAAAGCACGTCATCAAACATTTGCAACAGTTTGCCCTGCTGTCTTTGGACATTCCAGAACAAATCTCCTCCCAAACAACGGAGCCAAAGAAAAGCCCAACGCATCAGTCTTCTATTGCTTCGAGGTCTCTGGACTTTTCTACGGACGAAGAAGCGGCTGAATCCGAAGCTGAGACACGAGAAACGGTCAAATTATTCAGACAAGAGTGGGAAGACCATCTGGCTTTTAATGACGAGAACAAGTCTATACCAGATGACTCTATGGACACTATGGACACATTGGACCCAGATTTTATGGATTACACGAATTCGCCACCTCCTGAACTGTTGGATGACCAAATGTTCGAATTGGATTGGAAAGTGGTTCAGGACTCAACAGAGCAACGGAGCGTCAAGTACGTCTCATCTTCCTGATTTACAAGCCTAAACTAACCAGCAAAAGCATGGGTCCGGAGAGAAGTGACCAACCTCCGCTTCCCGCACATCAAGACACACCTAGAATTACGATCCCCAGGATATCGATTGATGGCCAATCCGACTACGAAGACGAGAGCACAGATGGGAACGACACGGATGCGACACGGGATGATTTCCCAATTCCTTCAGAGACTGACGAGGCTCTTGACTTGGAAGACCGAATTTGGCAAAAGGCCGTCAACCACGCGAACGGCGCTACCCCATCGTTCTGGCCACCGGGTGTCTTGAAAAGAATAATCACGAGACAGGCTGTCACAAACGAGATCTTGAAAGCTTTCCCGAACTATAGCCGAAAAGAAGGCGAGAGTATAGCGGAAAGGGTGTGGGAGGACAGGTCCGGAAAGTGTGTCAAAATCTTCACCATTCTTGTACTACTCGACGAGGTTCAAGTGCTCGTGGAACACATCCTCGGATGCCCGCAGGGCGTACGTGACCACGACCTTCCCCTGACACTGAGGAACAAACATGGGAGTCCCAGCAGAAAGCTCTGCCGAGCAGACTCCGAGACAGTATGTTGTTTCTCTAAATGGAGACCCTGGAAGTCAGAGCAATTTGAACTTTTCCAGAGGCGCCTTGCGGTACCTGTATTCAGGTTCGACAGGAGAAACAATGCTATCATCCACCTCGATCTGGACGAGGGAGACATCTTGCCGTGGTGCGAAGAAGCCGTGGTTCCACCAGTCAACGCAATGGACGGCGGGTATGGCACAGTGACAAGAGTCAAGATCCACCCTAGATGCCATGAATTTCATGACACATTGAGAGCAGTATGTCTTATCCTTCTCTAAGCTCACCCCTCAACTTTTGCTTATCTGATCGTAGATCAATGTCGCCGGCGGACTTTTCGCCGTGAAAAGGCTGCGGCAAAGGATTGTTAATCAATTCAGGGACGAGGTCGACGCACTCAAGAGATTCAACGGGAAGGTCCATCCACACCTTGTCACTCTTCTGGCGACATTCACGCAAGCGGAATACTATTGCATGATTTTCCCATGGGCCGAATGTGATCTTGAGCAGTACTGGGAGAACAACCCGCAACCAGACCCAGGTGACATTGAACTGGGTCGCTGGCTTTCACGACAATGCCTGGGGATCATGGAAGCAGTGAACGTAATACACAACCCTAGCCACCTCAAATCAGAAAGGAAATTTGGGAGGCACGGCGATATCAAGGCGGAGAACATTCTTTGGTTTAAATCCCGGCCAGATGACCCCACAGACCGTGGCACTCTGGTGATATCGGATTTGGGCCTGACAGCGATGAATAGCGAAAAGAGCCGATCGATGCAACCAAATACAGGCCTGAAGATGACACCATCTTACAGACCCCCAGAATGTGATATCAAGGGTGGAACAATCTCCCGAAGCTTTGACATATGGACGCTGGGCTGCCTCTATCTCGAGCTCATGTGCTGGTTGCTGAGGGGCAATGCAGGGAAGATCCAATTTGATCAGGCACGAACAGCGCCATTCATATTCGGTACTAAGGCAGACATCTATTTCGATATCGAAGAGCGAAAGCAAACCACGCCGGGAATGTTTGTATTCAAAGTGAAGGATGTCGTGTCCAAGGTAAGATGAATCATCTCCCAGCCCATCCGCTGAGACAACAGACTAATTCTTTTCCAGACCATAAGCGAACTTCACGACGACCCGTACTGCTCACGATGGGTACACGACCTGTTGGATCTGGTTGAGAACGACATGCTAGTTGTGCTGTCAAAGACCCACAAACGCAAGACGTCCCAATTTTTGCTGCACAAACTTCGAGCCATGGACGACAAGGTCCAGTCGAGTGCAGGGTACAGCACAGGTCCAGCGCCCCAGAGCAGAACCCCCTACTGGAGACCGCAGGTCGGCACCTTTGCCGAGCTGAACGAAGTAGCGCAGAAGTATGTTCTCGAACATGGGGTGCGCACACACGAATCTGACGAGCGGCCGTTGGAGCAGTCGGAGGACCTGGCAGAACTGGATTATTAGAGACTACACACGTGCGGTTCCTTGGAACTCACACAGATCACTTACATTGGAAGAGAGTGGCATTGTCAGAAGACGTCGAATCCCCGGCGATTTTGGATGGGACAAAGTTTCGTTGTCTGATCGGAAATGATTAGGGAAAGTCGGGCCTCCACTTTTCCAAGTGCGTTTTTGGGAGCTTTATTATTTGTTGGTAAGCCATTTCTGTGTTTCTTAAGTATTAGAATTTTGTTTTGCCTGGCTATTCTGGCGTCGGAGTCCCCTGTGGAAGAGACGGCCGCTGGTTGACGAGCACCTCTAACGCATGCGGTCGATGTCTTGTTACCAGACCTGAAGGGGCCTCAAGTGGGGCCGGTGATGCCCTCTACTGCTGACGTCTTTTTCTTGGAAGCAATGTGGCGTCAACCATCTAAAGAGATGTTGCCTTGATTCCCCGGGATAATTCTTTTTCTTCGCCTCGAGATTGAGTGCTGCAGGAAACACACGACTCAATTGTTACATAAATCGTGAGGGTTGCACGGGTAATCAAATATCCTCCATGTCGATAGCCGGATATCAGCATCCGGAATGCGGGGGATGATTGACGACATGTCCTACCGGTACCCGGCTTCGGAGCATCTGAGTAATAGACAATCGACAACATCTTCCATTACTAATATTCACAGTTTACCTTTTCGGCTAAGTATTAACACAGTTCAAGCACACACCAGTCTCAATTTCAGATTCACTGCAATAATCACCAACCGACAACATGGCAGGACCTCTCAAAGTAGCCGTGCTGGATGACTACTTCGGCTTCGCCGGACCCATCTTCCAGAAACTCGACTCCAGCAAATTCGAAGTAACCATCTTCAAGGACACGCTGCTCCCTTACAACCACCCCAAGACATCTCAGGATGAGAAAGACAAGCTGGCCAAGCGGCTGGAGCCGTTTCAAATCATCTGTGAGTACCGTCAGACCTGCATGGAAACGCCCAAGACTGACTAGCGCCAGGCACGATGAGAGAGCGCACCCCGTTCCCGAGAGACCTCATCTCGCGCCTGCCGGGCCTCAAGCTCCTCCTTACGACCGGAACGCGCAACAAGGGCTTGGATCTGGACGCATTCAAGGACCACGGCATCCCTGTTGCGGGCGCGGTGAGCGCTGGCGACAGCACAACGCAGCACTGTGTGGCGCTGATCCTCGCGCTGGCCCGCAACATCGTGCCGGACGATCGATCCGTCAAGACGGGCGGATGGCAGACCGGAGTGGCAGTGAGGCTGTCAGGCGCAGTTCTCGGCGTTGTCGGGCTGGGGCGGCTCGGTGCTGCTGTGGCAAAGATCATGCACACTGCGTTCGGCATGAAGGTGATCGCGTGGAGCACCAACCTGACGCAGGACAAGGCGGACGAGCAGGCCAGAGAGGCGGGCTTGCCTGTCGAGGATGCGGATGGGGAGAAGACTTTCAGGGCAGTGAGCAAGGAGGAGCTGTGCCGGCAGTCAGACGTCGTCAGCGTGCACGTGGTGCTGTCGGACCGGTCGAGGGGAATGATCACCAAGAAGGAGCTGGAGCTGATGAAGCCCGAGGCGCTGTTCATCAACACATCGAGAGGCCCTCTCGTGGTGGAAAAGGACCTGCAGGACGTCCTGGAGCAGGGCAAGATCCGCGCAGCAGCGATTGACGTGTTCGAGCTCGAGCCGTTGCCGCTGGACAGTGCCTGGAGGACGACCAAGTGGGGACAAGATGGGAGGGGCGAGGTGATCTTGACGCCTCACACGGGTTACGCGGAGAAGGAGACGCTGGCCAAATGGTATGAGGAGCAGGTCGCAAATATCCTCAGGTGGGAGAAGGGAGAGCAGCTGGCCCATGTTATGGCCTGATTTGCTAAATGGCTGGAAAAGGCAGAAGTGTCCAGGTGGATTGACTGATTGATGCAGACCAAAGCTCATGACGGATCTAGGTACCAGGGTAGTGTGCACCTTCCAAACGACCTGAACTGCTACTCGAATTGAACATCCCTGGCATCTGCACTGGTGCCTTCCCATTTCGTGTCAAAGGCGCACCACACACACTCCCACCTAGCCTTTGTTTACTGCACGCATTGTGGACACTGTCTGATGCACGACTGCCTACCTTCCTCCTTACCTGCCTGCAAGAGTGTCTGATCTGTATCCAGTCCGCCCATCGCGTCATAACGTGCCGCGACCGCCTCTGTTTGGCAAAACTGTCAGTCACAGCGAGTCGCTCCCTGCTACCATACTCCTCCTTCCCTCCACCTGCCTCAGAAATCATCGGTCACATTTTTTACCTCAACCCTCCTTTCCCCTGCTCGACTGTCCACAGACCTTGCAAGTCTCCCCGCCCGTATTCTTCTTCCTGGTACTGGTGCAGTTATTGTTGTGGTTGTTGCTGTTGTATTCCCGCTCTGCTTCGCTGACACGCCTTCCAAATGCCCACAGACGCCGTCGAGAGACTGCTCGCCAAGATGAGCAAGACGGGCTCTTCAGACATTTTGCCTCCCAAGGTGGAGTCTGGCGAGGCACCAGGTCCTGGTGAGTATCTACTGTCTTGTTCTTTCTGGTCTGGCACCCCGACAAGAGGTTACTGACCCGGGCCACAGACATCCCGCCCTTCCCCAGCTACTCCATCGAGCCCGAGCGTCCCACCACGGCCAACTCTCCCAGATACCCATTCCCCAGGCCATTTACTGGTGGCCCCATTCCAGCCCCTGGAACCCCTCAAGACCGTTTTGCGGCTGTTTTGGGTCGTCCTCGTTACAGTTCCATGCCCACCCCATTGATGGGCATGGGCATGGGCATGGGCATGGGCATGGGCTTGAGCACGAGCACGAGCACGAGCACGTCGTTCCCGGACCCCTCCCTCCAGCAGCCTTCGGCATTCAATATGCACTTGGCTGCTCCAGGCTTTGCCATACCTGGAGCCCTTCCTGCGCCTCAACCTGTCGCCAGTCTCGTTCCACCCGCCATGCGCAAGTTGCAAGCGGACGCAAGTAGCAGGACCAACAACAACGGCGGGGGTCGTGGCCCGACTTTACCTGAGCCGGGGGCCCCAGTGACAACTTGGTAAGTGACTTCACCAGGGACCGGCATTCTCCCTGGCTGGCCTCGAGGGAGGTTTGCCAGAAGGCGTCCCAAATGAGGATTTCTACTATCATATCTGCTGCCTCAGTCTCTGCGGGCCCACGCGTAAACATGTTACTGATACTGACCCATAAAGGCTGAGTTTTGAGTGTCAACGGCGTCATTTCAATCCCGAATTCAAGACCAAGGAGACTTTCACCAAGGATGGAAGACCGAAGTACCAGTCCACGGTGATTTTGAAGGATGTTGTCATCAATAGCAACACCCTTTTCAACGACGCTGCAGACGCGAAGGCGCATGTCGCCGAGAAGGCCCTCAGGTACATTCGCCGGGAGTGGCCCAGGAACGGATTGCCCTCGTCTTATGGCGGCACTCGCAGACAGGCCGCCGATAAGAAACAGGTGGAGGATCTTAGCCATCGCGAGGAGGAGCTGCGGCGGATGATCAAGCAGCGTCACCAGACGAAGAGCGCAGAGCCGCCCCAGAGCAGCCCTCCAGTGTCCTCCGGCGTAGATATGTCGGATCCCGCCCAGGTACGAGCCTTTGTGGAGGGCTTCAAGCTCGGCCAACTCGCAGCTCAGCAGGAAGCTGCGGGAAGTGGCTCCTCACCGCCCAGCATCCCGCATTCCCGTCGCAGGTCTCGATCCCCAGGCCGCGGCCGGAGCAGCTCACAGAGCAAGGCGGACGAATCCTACCGCCAACGCTCCCCAATTCGTGATACAAGCAAGACAAGCCGTGGGGCCCTCTCGCCCCCACGCTACTTCGATGGTAGTCGCCATGGTATGTGACCTCAAGTACCCTTTTATTCAATCGAGCTATCTCAGCAGCTCGTATTCTCGTGGCAAGCTATATGCCACGGATGGTCGGTCTTTCACAAATTGTAGTTGCTGACCAAAGACTCTCGGAAGATTCCCGCCTGCCCTCGACAGATAGGTACCGGCCCCGCAGTCCTCCTTCAAAGAAGTGAAGGAGCTTGATGCTGCGCGACGAAGTCTTTGGCCCCAGTGAATGAACGGGAGATGTCATGGTTCGCGCCCGCGGCGGCCATAGGCAGTGTTTTTGACACTTCTGTTTTCCAGCAGCTGTTGAACTGGCTGCTAATCAAGGCTTGGTTGGCCTAAACGGGGCGGACTTGAACGGCCCTCATTCCATTGGGAGTAACGGCTTCAGGTATTGGCTGCCACTGGCCACCTCTTGCACATGCGACTTCCCTGGGACATGGCAGGGAGCTTGCAAAGCTCGGACTCGAAGAATCAGTCACTCAAGAGATAGAAGCATGCAAGACGCCTGGAGCCTCTCACCATCGTTCTCGACACTTTATGGTTTCTTTTGTTGGGCGTTTCCTTCAGGGCGAGATTCCTGCCAAAGAATACTCCCTGGAACGAGCTGAGGCTGCCGGGGTTTTTGACTCCTCATACTTGATGAATCAGTCTCTTTGCATTTGACTGTCGGCGAGGAAACCTGAATGACATCTTTAGCGAGTACCCATCTAAGAGAAGCCTGCAGGAGAAACCGTGAGCCATGGTGGAACTCTCTGACACTTGGCTTTTCTGGGTCTGAAAAACTTCTCAGGGAGGAACTATCTGTAAAGGCATTCAATTCGGAATGGAGCTTTGATAGGGTTGGCTGTAACGTTGGTTTCAGATACATATAATTGATGAGGCGATGTGTAGTCCCCCAGCCATGCTGTCGCCTTATGCTTACTCAGGCTTTTAAGGCTATGACTCTCATTCACCTGACCTCCTTGCGTGCAGTGTTTTAGAGGCGGCTCGGCATCCTCGCTCCACCGTCTAAGCGAATCACACACCCGTTCAACATGACATTCTCAATGACATGCCTCGTCAGCGCTGCGAACTCGGCCGCCGTCCCGCCACGCTTAGGGAACTCCATGGCCTTCTCCAAGCTGGTCCGGACCTTGTCGCTAAGCACGCTGGTCATGGGCGTCTCGAAGGTGCCCGGCGCGATGGTGACGACGCGGATGCCGTGCCGCGACAGGTCCCTCGTCATGGGGAGGGTCATGGACGCCACAGCGCCCTTGGAGGCCGCGTATGAAACCTGCCCCATCTGCCCGTCGAATGCGGCGGCGGACGACACCATGACCACCACGCCGTGCTCCTTGTCGCCCGAGGGGGTGACGGAGGGAGGGGACTGCGACAGCTGCGGGAGGAACTGGCGCACCAGGTCGATGGTCCCGCGCAGGTTGATACTGAGGACGAAGTCGAGCGATTGCAGGCTCAGAGGTCTATTCTTGCCGTCGAGGATCTGGGATTTGGGTTAGCTGGTCTGAGGGGAAGGAGGGTTTGTGATGTGCGTGTCTGTGTAAAAGAGGCTTGCCATACCAGTGCCGGATTGCCAACCCCAGCGGCGGGAATGATCCCACCCAGCGGCTTGCCCGTCTCATGTACCCACTCAGCCGTGCCCTTGACGGCGGCGGCGATGCTCTCCGTGTCCGTGACGTCCACGGCGAAGAACTTGGCGCGAGAGGGGCCGCCTAGCTGCTTGACCAGCTCGGCGCCTGCATCCTCGTTGAGGTCGAGGACGGCTATGTTCCCGCCCTCCTTGTTGAGCTCGACGGCTGTTGCGCGGCCGAGGCCGGATGCACTGTTTTGTGGCAACCGTGTCAGTGAACGTGAGCGTGAAGCCATGTGGGTGAGCAGCCAGGGCGGGATGGGGTCAGTCGGGCAGGGCAGTCTTGCATGTGATCGCCCGAGGGGAGCGTGTTTGGCCCTCTTCCCCAGGCACGCTAGGGGTGTTTGGCTGAGACCACTTACCCGCCTGATATCACGAATGTACGGCCCGCGATCTTCATCGTGAGGACTGAAGACTGGTGGTGCGAGATGTGGGCGAACCGTCAGTGGGTGTTGCTCAATACACCTGTCCGTCTCGTCTCACTGACCACTGGGGCCGGGTTGTCATCCGTGAGCCTCGGCCTAGACCTGCGCGTCCGACCACCCGCTTACCTCATCACTCGCCAACACATTGTATCTCATGCTGCGGGCCTGACACGTCGTTTCTCTCGTGGCATGGCAGAAAAGAAAAGAAAAGAAAAAAGTGAACAATTGCGACAAAAATGGCACAAGATAATAAGGGCAAAATGGCAACTAAGATCCCGCCCGGACTCGAACCGGGGACTCAGGAATAATCAGGAATGAGAAAACATCAAAATCCTACGTGCTAGGCCAACTACACTACGGGATCGAAATTTTGGGAATTGTGAGAGACTCATGACACAAATAGATTTGGGGGGCGGAAGTGAAAGATTAGTAATAATATTACTCTAAACTTTTAAAAAGAACTATCCATATTTATAATAATTCTCAAGAGATAATTATTATTTGGCTTGCTGGAATTATAATAATTATAATTATAAGGATATAATTAAAACGATAATTAAGAGGTTTATAGGCCGCAAATACCACCAAGTCAGCCACCTGGATGACTATCTGCACTCTTTTTATACATGTCTCTCAAAAGTTTCCTGCTGGTCTCATTCACTTACTTGATATACCCCCTTTAACTGTGAAAAAAATAGATACAGACACAGGAATAACCCGAGAAAGACTGGCGCAAGGCCTGGTTTTACAAGAGTTGCCATCTAATGACGGAGAACGTAGGCAGTGCGAGTTGGGCCACATTTAATGGGAGGTTAGAAGGGGGACAAGTTCGCTAGTTCCATCGTGTGTATACAATTTACCCTGATATGTTAATCTGAGAATTGTCAACTCAGATTGCTACAGTGGGGTCCACGGTTAGTCCTGGAGGCTTTAGAAAGAAAATTCTGCAACACAGGTTTATCTTGACTAGTTAATTCGGAAAACGTTTCTACCATGATGTTGGTTCTGAAGAAATAACGTTGCTTCTCTGATTCGCACAATATCTAAGTACTCTTATGCCATCAAGATAAACAGCGTGTATTATTTAACTAGCAACTTTATCTGCATCCTGACTTGCAGTGATATCTAGTCTTCTGACGATACATGTGGACGGGCGCATTCGTGCCTGGATCCTCCCACATCTACCCAAATGTCTAGCTAGGCCTCAAGCGCGGTACTCTTCTCTCTATGCAAGGTCAGTATGAGGAATGTGGCCAGGGACAGTGCTGCGATCACACACGCGCAGATATGGTAGCAACCATGCTCATTCGCGTCAGCTTTGCAATACAAGTTCGGCTGAGCGCAGCACGACGTGTCTCCGGCTCCACCGCAGCAGTCTTTAGACGAAAGTCAAGAAACAATCAGAGTCTCATGATATTGGGGGCCGAAGAAAATCGTAAAGAGATGTGTCGAAGGTAGGAAGCTGCACACTCACTTCCCAGTCCGCGGCAGATCTGCGCCGACGCGCCAAAGGCCATCAGGGCAGTCAGGAAGATGGTGGTGAAATGCATGTTGATGAAAGTCTTGTTGCGAGGATGTTTACTTTGAAGAGACAAGTTTGGACGGAAAATTCCAAAGAGAAATGGAGTCTGCATTTTTGAACGTGAACTTGTGTTCTGCAATGTATGAGCGGCTTCTTTGTCTGACGATCCTCCACTCTTTCTCTCCAGCGACTGGTACCACGCATTTTATACATGAGAAGGCTGGCAGAGCGAAGTGGTCTCCTCGAAGCTATAGCTATGGATACAATAGCACTGTCTCGTGTTCTGCGAAATGCCAAGTTCGAGAGTCAGGCCAATACGTCTCAATAAGGCAGGCCACTGAATAAGCTCGGCTTAGTCCGCGGGCGTTGGATAAGCTTCTTCAGGGGCATCAATGCAACACTCGCCGCTGGCGCCGGTTGGCCGCTTACTATCAACCAAGCGAACATGAGCGCCGTTTAGTGACGGAACGTGAATATGTTAGAATGTAACGATGATCGATAGAAATTTACCCTATGAAAAACTGGCCGACCGTGATTCTGCCGGTGCTTACAAACCAGAGTCCCCTTCGCACTCGGCACAATGTATCTGCCAAAACCAAACCTTGTAGATGTCCACGCCTATACTACTGCCATCTGACCATACTGAGCAGGCCCACCTTCCGGAATGGTTGAAACTTCAGAGATTTCATGAAATGATCCGCAGGTGTGTCCGCAAATTCTCCTTTTGCTAGGCGCTTAGCAGGTCTTGTCAGCCACGCATGGGTCATAATCATCGTCCCATGGGAACGCCTTGAAGACGACCTCAGTGCAGTCGGCCAACTTCGAGAAATCGTTGTCTAGGGTAATGAGTTTCTTCCATCTACGAGTACGTCAGTATCTTTTCAAAATCAGTCTGGACCCAGGGCTCCAGGGGGTCCAGGGTCTGGGATTTGGGGGGTTGGGGACATGTCAGAGAGTCAGTCAACAGACACAGTCAAAAAAACATACCCATCGACGAAGTCCTTGATCCAAGCCTCCTGGCTCACAGCGTAGACGTTCCAGGAGTCGCGGGTCTGGCCGTACTGCGACAGGAAGAAGTCGCTGGGCAGCGTGGTAGGGGCACCGCCGTCGCGGGTCTCTGTGTAGTAGGTCCACGAGTCGAGCTCCCCGACAGTGGTGTCGAACGGCACGCCGGTGTGGTTCTTGCCCGCGCTGTGCGCCCCGACCAGGGCGACGAGCTCGTCGTCCGTGAAGCCCCTGGCGGCGAAGACGCTGATCAGTGTCGGGGCCGGCAGGATAGGCGGCGGCAGCTGGCCATCCAGGGCTGCCACCGGGTTGTCCGTCCGCCCGACGTAGAAGGGCGTGTAGGGCCCCCATTTGCAGGCCTTGTTGCCGATGGCTGAGAGGGCGTCAGTCTCTTGATAACCTTTTTACTTGACTTTTTTTCGGAAGGTCATACTCACCGCCAGCCAGGTTGATCAGGTCAGCCACCCCGACCCTGTACCTGTTGGCCACATCGCGGAGCTTGGCACAGATAGGGATGAGTCTCTCGTTGTCTCGACGATTGAAGCACTCGTCGGTGAGAACGATGGAACCATCACAGCCTCCTCTCGGGAAGCAGTCATGGAACGGCAGGCGGATGGACTGGCGAGCGTAGTCGGTACAGAAGCCATACTCGTCGATGAAGTCGTACTTCAGCTCCTTCGCGATGTAGTTCCAGACCTCGGGACAAGTGGCACCCTCTGAATTGGCCTCTGGCGCGCCAATGACACCAGCGGCCATGAAGAAAGAGACGAGAGCAGCCTTTGCAAACATCTTTGTGAGGTATAAAGACAGATGAGTATTTTCACAAATGGTAAGAAAAAGAAAACTGAAGAATAATAACGACCTCGAAGTCCGATTCAGCTCGAAACGAATGTCCCCAACGTGGTACGCCCTTCTGAGAGTGAGAGTTCGACGGTTAGAAAAGAGCACTTTCAACGGAACCCCGAACCAAGGAGGGCGCCACCATCTTATGGCTCATCCTCAGCCTCCATGAACTCGCTTGGGCCGCGCCCACCAATGACGAGGCATCGATGTCTAAATTTGCCCTCTCCCTCATCAGCTGGCGACGTCCGCGGCCGCCGGGTGAGCCCATCGTCGTGAAGCAGATGAACTAGCTGATATCCGAGGATGGACGTTGATCCGCGTGAGGCTGCCCGCTGTCAAAAACGGACGGGCTACAACTAGCGCATTCGCTTTGATGATAGGTAGGTGTAGTGTTTACGCGACACGATTTTGGGTGCAACACGAACAGGCTCAACATTCTGACCGGCCACAAAACTTATCCGAGGTTGACATCGAGTACGAGCAATGGGATCGAAAGCATTTCCAATAACGAGGTAAGCGTGCTCCTGCCATGGTTCAAATTAGTGCTTCTTTGGGGAAAGCTGGATTGAATGTTGCGGTATTGACCGGAGTACCTCAGAAGCTCTGGGAGAACCGGGCAGAACCTCGAGGAATATTGCGCCTGTCTCGACGAATCAGAAATCGAAAATTGCCAATGTGTATCTTCCTCAAGTCATGACGTTTGTAGGAGACAGGAAGAATGTGGCGAGCTCGGCCAACTGCGCTACTGGCCCGCAAACCTGAAGGGAACATCTTCAGGACCGTTTGGAGTGAACAATGGGCTATAATGCAGAGGAGCACCACAAAACACCACAGATGGGAGAGAACTTGGGAGCATGTCGTGGACGCTGAGCAATGACTGGTTGGAGCTTTCCATACCGTTAATCGGTGTTATCTAATTATTCTACAACCAGCTCGTGTAATAGACGACTCAAAGAAACGCATTGAAACTTGGGCTTTCCTTGCTCAAGCTTCCTTGGCCTCTGATCGCACAACCGCCTCGGCCGGAATTTCTTTTCCGCCGATGCCCTTCGGCTGACACATGTGTACAATTGCCGTTGGCACAACAGCTGAGGCCGAGAGAGCAGCCAGAAATGCCATGAGAGCAGAAGGCTGCACATAGGTGGCTCCCTAGCCAGGATCTCGGCGGCGGTGAAGTTCTTGTTGTGGATCTCTGGGGTCTGCCCGGTTGAGACTAGGTAGACGATATAGCCGATCCAGGCCGAAACAGTAAGCAGGCCGATTGTCCTCAGCTTCGGGAGGCTGGGTATCCTTGGCTTGTTCCATGGGAGGCTGCACAAGTAGTCCATGGTGGTGTTGCACAGCAAGTAGAGGCCCGCAACGACGAGCGTGTCCTGCAGGAGAAGCTTGACCCAGTATGGAAGAGAAGATGGCCCGTGAGTGAACCGAATCGAACCTATAGTCTGGTTGTCGTATAGCTCATATCCGTATGCTGGGCTGGAGATCTCAACCAGGCTGAATCGCCAGGCAGTCATGAGTGCAGCGAGAGAACCGAGGCAAATGCCTGTGGTGGTCTTTGTCATCGCAGAGTTGGCGGCTGCTTCGACTACCATTTGTACCAGGAAGGTGTTCAACGCAGCGCTAGCTACCGACGAATGTCCAGCAGCGAAGAGCAAGACGGATATGAGGTATTGGCAGAGGTTGATGATGCTGCAATTCAGGGTCCGTCGTGATGAGCCGAGCTGTCGGGCTGACCCCTGCGGCTCGGTCTGGAGGCAGGCTAGGTGGGAGGCATATTGGCAGATAGCCTTGGTGAGTGAGGAGCTGAGGAGCATGCAAAAGAGCAGGTTCTTTCTGTCAATGGAGCTATCGACGTCTGGTGACAAATACAGCACCAAGGCGGCGATGGCGAGGTCGCATTGCATATAGAGTAAAGACACCCAATGCCATTGTGCAAAGGCCTGCAAAGCCCGTGCAAAGGCCTGCAAAGCCCGTGCAGTGAGCCTGGAGCCAGTAAGACCAACAAGCCCTGCCAAGACAGAGTTCCACATGAGGTTGACAAGTTCCGGTACTCGGACGGGTTGCGGCCCCGTATTCGTCCAGGAGTAGAGGAGAACGATAGAAACTTGGGTGCTCATGAATGCCAGGCCAGCGAGCAGGGTGGTGGAATTGATGTTGAGGCGGTCTCCGACTTGGACTCGAAATACACCGGAATCCTCGACTTGCAAGACGCGCGATTTCTTCAGGCGAATGTAAGTGATCCGTATGATGTACACCAGGTGGAACACATAAGCCATGGCGATAACAAGTGCTGGTCCAGCCTGGAGGCCGTTGGCAGGGATCATGGCCAGGGCGGCAATGGTAGTAGGCGCGCGAGTGACGAAGAGGAACAGCGTGCCGTAGAAGGTGAGGCGCCAGTCCAGGTTGGGACGATCTTCCAAGTGCCCTGTCCACTTGAGGACATTGCGAAGGCTGTAGACGATTTCGGACCACAAAGCGGCGAGGGAGAGGTCAAGGCCCCGCCGGGATATGTTGAACTTCGCAACCATGCTCATGCCGAGGAGGGTCAAAAGGTGGTGGAGGACCATCTCGGGGACGTGCAGGTAGTGGGGCAGCTCCGAGATGTAGATAACAGTCCGTGAGCCCCAGCAGAACTGCTGAGAGGGATTCATCGGGCGGCGGAAGCCGGCGATGTCGTCCTCCGGGGGTGTCTTCCATACTGCTAATCCGCACCCAATCAAGGGGATGGGCTTGACGATGAGACCGAGAAGCATCCCGAAGAAAAACAGATACTTCTCATAGTTACCCCGGAGTTTGTGGTAAAACCCAGGGCTCCACCATCTCACTATGCGATCGACTGCAAGGCGGTACAGGGACCAAGCTGCGAGCCCGGCGAGGAAGGGCAGGAAGGGCACGTCCTCCCGCGAGAACTCGAGTTCGCCCATGGTCTTTCAAGAAGGCATAGGCGCTCGGTTGCTGGTGATTCGAGTTTGTAGCGAATGTGTTTTGGTAAACCTGCTGATAGAGGGGCGGTCACATAGAATCTAACGAGTGGAGATTCATAACGATGACAATGTGGTTCTGAAATAATGAGGGCCGAAAGGGTTTGTGCGACTGCCAGGTTCCGGCATCCAACTTTTCAATCCTGTGTACCCGTCGTTGTGCCGCCCTCAAGATCATTTTCTGGCAATGTGCCTTCCGCGCCGGTGGTTGTGGTTTCCCTAAGCTCGTCGTATCCGCATGAGCTGATCTCACAAGATGCGGTTCGGTCCCGGGCCAACACGGGACCAGAACTTGCTAAACAGTGTCGTCTGTCAGTAAACTTCAACCATTTTTTTACTGGTGCACCGTATCTGTTCACTGACCTGTTCACTAGGCGATGCTCAAGTCCGAGGATGGACATGCTAGCGCGGCGCCGCGGAGTCTCGAGACGTACGGACGCAACACTATGCACACACACGACGCGATGTCCCCACTGACTCGAGATCTGACTTATCGGGATAGCTCTTCAGTAGTTGCTGCAATGGGTATATTTAAGCTGTCCCGGGCAAGCTGTTCTGTGCTGCGGGATTGGCATGTGGAGCTCTCCACATCCGAGGATGTGGTCGATATCATCCTCGAAGTCTGTTCCATCCTAATCAAATTTGTATCATCGAATCACATCATATCAACATCATTTGAGGAAGCCACCTTCTGTCGCAAGTCACCGCGAGAGTTGGTTGGAGGAAGGACCGTATCGAGACACGAGGACGACTGCGCGCCAGCACTGAAGGAACCTGCAGCGAGCAACAAGGAACAGCGTCAGTTATCGTACTTCATTTTTCCACGAATTGATGATTATGGCGCTTGAGAAGTAAATGTGTCTGCATTTCTATCAGTAACACTCATTGCTGTGCTCATACAGCCTCACACACACCCTTCGTCGCTTAAAGGGCCATCCTCAACCTTGAATCAATGTCACAACTTGCAATGTCAAAACCTGCAATGTCCAAACCTCCAGATCCGAAAATCCAACCAAGCCAAGAACGAACTTCGCGGGAGGGCTATCTAGAGTACGCTTTATCCAACACCAGAGACAACTAAAGAGAGCAAGGCGCCGCCAACATCTCATGACGATGAGACAGAACTTCATGCCCCGGGCGTCGGGGACCAACCTCCAACGGAGCCGATGAGCCAGACGGACCAGGACCGCCAGGTATTTTCGAAACTTCCAGTGTGGAGGAAACGGACGCTGTTTGTCTGCTCGTGCGCGCTGTCCTTCCTCCTCCAATTCGATATGGCCGCCGTGGCTGTGACTTGGACTGTAAGTCAACAAAATGCCTGACCCGCGCGGCTTTCAACGAAAGAGGGACGAGAAAGACGTGTGTGAAAGAAACCAGGCGACTAACGCATGTCCTTTCACGGAGCACAGAAAATCGCCGAAGACAAAAAAGCGCCCTCAGTCAAGATCTTCGCCCTGTCGACAGGCTACCTGCTGGCGCAGACGGTCTTCCAGCTCGTCTTCTCGCACATCTCACACGCCGTGGGGAGGAAGTTCATGTACATCACCGGGCTGCTGTTGTTCCTGGCGGGCGCGATCGCCGCGGCAACGCGACCGCCCATGGACGCACTGATTGGCGCGCGGGTGGTGCAGGGTATTGGGGCGGCGGGCATGTTCACCATGTCGGCCATCGTCATCGTCGAGATGACGCAGCCGAGGCAGCGAGCAGGCTGGACGTCCCTATCGCAGGCGTTCGGGGCGTTGGGGAACATTTGCGGGCCGCTGGTCGCGGGGTCGCTGTGCAATCACTTCGGGTTTCCTTGGGTAAGTCTCTCCGAGTCTTTTCGGATTTTCTTATGTGTAGATAGTTTGGTGCACAGTCATGCTAACGTGCAAAAAAAAAAAAAAACACAGTCCTACATCTTCTTTTTCGAGGTCGGCATCGCCGTTTTCCTCCTCTCCGCCCTCGTGCTACTGCTGCCAGGCGAGAACCGCAGCCGCAAGGACAGACTGCGCGAGCTCAAGGGCTGCGACTGGTACGGCATCTTGCTTTTCTTCGTCTGCTCCGTCACGCTCCTCGTGCCCATCAACATCGGCGGAACGACCGAGGGGCTGGGGTGGGAATCTGCGCCCGTCATCACCTGCTTCGTTGTGGGTCTCTACAGCCTCGCCGTCCTCGTCTACCACCAGCGATGCCTGGCAAGCCGGCCCGCCTTCCCCCGCGAGATCTTCGCGCGGCCCGCCACCAACGTTGCCTTCCTCGGTAACGCAGTCTGCGGTGTCCTGATATCAATGGTCTTCTACCACCTTGTCCTCTTCTGGGACGGCGTCCGGCGCAAGTCCATGGTTGAGGTGGGCAAGATGCTGCTGTCCGTGACGCTGACATACCCGGTGGCCTTCGCCATTACGGGAATCGCCATCAGACGTTGGGGGCGGCTCAAGTATGCGACGGCGGCGGGCGCCATGCTGGTGACCCTCGGCTTGGGACTGATGCAAATCATGACGGAGCGTGCCTCCCAGGCGGGGCTGCTCGTCATCTGCGTGTGCGCCGGCGCTGGGTGTGGCATATTTATGCCCGCCATGGTCAACGCCGTCATCGCCACGACGGACTCGCGCTGGCATCCGCATGCGATTGCCATCCGTACCCTGCTCTACACGGGCGGCCAGTGCGTAGGCGTGTCCCTCGGGCTGGCCATCTTCACGACCGCATTCCGTAACCGCTTCGACGCCCAGGAAGGCGACGCCGCCACCAGGGCAGCCGTCGCCAAGGCGGTCCTCATCAACCCGCAGGAGCTCATCAGCAAGCTTGAGATACTGTGGAGCCTAGCTCCCGGCGGCGAGCTGGTCAGAATGGTCGTCGGCGCGCTCAGGGCGGTCTGGGTGGTAGCCTGCGTGTTGGCCGGTGTGACCGGCGCCTTGGCCATCTTGATGAGGCTCCCTGACCTGGCTAAGGATAGCACGACGGAAAGAGTCCTCCCTGACGAGGAGCGACAGGAGAAAAACACCGAGATGACATCACGACGATAGCATGGCGTTAGAACCGGTGCCAAGTTTCTCGTAAAGCGGGCGCTGAAGGCGTAATGGAAAAGAAGGTGTTTGAATGTGGCTGAGCGACGCAAGTCTATTGTATTCGCAGTCTTCGATTGCTCCTCGGGTCCCTAGATTCTCATTCCCCTTACATGACTTAGGTATCTTCTTAGGTATCTTGTATCCTCCAAAAAAATGCATATGCAGTGCAAGGTCTAAATCATGCCAAGGTACCGTGTCTCAAAAACAGTGTCTTTAGTGGCGCCCTTGACCCCAATGCTGACAACCTCGCCAGGCACTATGTCCACGAGGTTGTCATCGAACTTGACGCCGTCATCGTCGCATTCCACCGCCAGACCCTTGATCGGGACCTCGGCGCTGACCTCGACAGCCGTGCCGTCCTTATTCAGCACAGCCTTGAGCTCCTTTGGCTTCTGCAGGTGCAGGTACTTGAGCGGCTCAGGCCAATTGACATATCTTGCCAGCTGCTTGCCAGTCTTCTTGCAGATCGTGTACGCGGCGACTACGGTGCGAGCCTCCTCGCCCTTGCCTGCGGTTTTGACAGGGACTTCGACGGCCAGAATCTCGGTCGACCTGTTCTCGGGCAGTACGATATCCTTCTTGACCGTTTCGCTGTACGTCTCCTTGCCTGTCTCGACATCCCACGCCTTAAGTACGGTGTCGACGGTGACGTCCTCAAGTGTCAGGTTGCTGCCCCAGACCTCGATGACGATCTTGGTCTCGACGTCGACTCGTGTGTACTTGTCCTTAGGGTGCTTGTGCTCGCGGCGCGTTATGCCGATGCTCAGAGGAGCCATCTCACGCTTGACGGTGTAGTAGGCGTGCTTGGGGCGCAGGTAGTAGTCCACGATGGCCCACGAGGTGACAGGCCAGCAGTCGTTGATCTGCCAGACGAGGGCCCCGCCGCAGTATTCGCGCCCGGGGCCCTTCCACTGGCGCTTCCACAACCGGTACGCAGATGCTAGGCACTCGGCCTGCATAAGCTGCGTGCAGTAGATGAACTGCTCTATTGGGTCTGGCGCATAGCGGAAGTTCTCGACGAGATACAGGGCTATGCGGCGCTCGTGGCCGTCGGCCTTGTTGTGGAAGTCGACGGTGCTGGACTGTGGGTACCGGTCTGGATCGTCCTTGCCCTTGGGCAGGTAGGCGTCGATGGTCTTGAGGTTGGGGAAGGCTTCCATACCAAACTCGGAGACGAACCGCCCGACAAGCTTGTCGAAGTCTTGATATTTCTCTTGAGACCCGTGCCAGACGTTCCACTGATGTAGGTCGCCCACTGTTGGGTCTGAAGTAGGCTTGCCTGCGCCCCAGGGGCTACCGAAGTGGTAGTACGTGTTGGGAATGAGCTCGGAGCAAGCATCGGCCAGGATCTTCTCGTAGATGTATCGGGCGGGGAAGTCGGTCTTCAGCCAGGACTCGGCATCCTTGTTCTCGAAATCGTACGTGAGGTTCTCTGACTCTTGGTACTGGTAGTCCTCGTTGTTGCCGGCCCAGATGACTATGGAAGGGTGGTGTCGAAGGAGCTTGATGTTCTCCTCGGCCTCGCGCTTAATTGACTTGAGGATGGAGGGGTGAGCTGGGTAGTTGCCACAGCCAAACATGAAGTCCTGCCAGACGAGAATGCCATACTCATCGCACGCGTCATAGAATGCCTGCTCTTCATAGATACCACCACCCCAGACGCGGATCATGAATTGGTTGCCGTCGGCGACGAGCTTGACCCATTCATAGTATCGTTGACGGGAGATGCGTGGCAGGAAGTTGTCGGCCGGGATCCAATCGCTCCCGCCGCAGTAGATGGGAATGTTGTTGACCTCGAAGAAGAACGAGGTGCCAGGCTGTTCTTTCAGGGCGCGCTGGATGAGCTCGGCTCGGCGGAGGCCAATTTTCTTGGTGACGCTGTCGATCTCGTCATCACCATCGCTGAGCAGCGTGGCCTTGACGGTGTACAGAGGCTGCTTGCCGTACCGGACAGGGTACCACAGTGAAGGGCTGCTGATGCGGAAGGTTGCTTGGAGGTCAGCGCCTCCCTTGATCGTCTCTGATGCCACGCTCTTGCCGTCCAGCGAGACGTCGAAGCGGATCTTGTTGGCTGGTCCCTCAACGTCGGCATGCGCGACGACGGTTGCGGTCTCTAGGTCCTTCTCGACGGTGGTATCAAAGTACAGATCCGAGACACGAGACTCGTAAATCTCGAGGTTGACCGGCCTCCAGGGCCCGCAGGTGTTGAGGACTGGGCCCCAGTCCCAGCCGAACTCATATTGCGCCTTCCGCACGGCCAGTCTCGAACTGTCGCCGTTCCAGCAGCCCCATTTGTGGTCTGGGTACTTCTCGACCTCCTTCCAGCCCCTCAGGTAGGCACTGTCGAAAGTGATGACCAGCTGGTTGTCACCCTCCTTGGCGGTGGAGGTGATATCGACGCGTTCAGGCGTGAACATGTTGTCTGACTCCAGGATGGTGGTGCCATTGAGAGCGACCGTGGCGAACGTGTCCAAGCCGTCAAAGGCCAGGACGGCCTTGCTGCCCTTCTCGACTGCTGGGGCTGTGAAGGAAGTCCTGTAAACCCACTGCTTCTCTCCTATCCACTGGACTTCGAGCTCGTTCTTGCCGATGTAAGGGTCTGGGATGAGGCCATGGTGCATGAGGTCAAGGTGGACGTTGGTCGGGAATTGGGAGACGGGCAGGAACTTGTCATTGTCCTTGTCGGCCTGTCTGAACTCCCAGTTCTTGTCTACGGGTATGACCTTGGCTGCCATCCTGCGAACTGAGTGGAGGTGCAGGTTTTGTTGTTGATGGAGGAGGAAGGGCCTTGGAGGAGCAGATGGAATAGACTCTGGAACATCAAGCTGAGGGACTGTATCCCGTGGCGAAGGCGTGAGTCTTGTCATTGCGAGATCTCGGTAGGAATTGTCCCATGGGCAGGAAGGGACGTGTGCTCCTCTTATACACCGACGTGGGGAAGTGACGACCGGGTGGTGTGGTGATGCTCTTGTTGGAGAAGCTACTGCACCGCACCGCATTCATGCAGCTACTCTCCCCAATTCCCTCCCCAACTGCCAGGGGTGCCATGCAGCCTGGGCAGCGTACCGTACGGTTGTGGTAGGATGCCCACGATGGAGACCCCCTCATCGAGGCCTGTTCCATGTACCGCGACCCTCACCACTGCAGCCGCACGCAGGAACGCGGGGGGTGAGCCGCCGAAATTCATGGGTGGTACGTTACGCACTTGGTGGCAGGCCCAGCAACCCTGGATTTCATTTACGATGTCGGAGATGACCAACCATAGTCTCACTGCCGCTTCTACTACGCACTGCCCAGTAGTGTTTTCTAACTTCCAGCCTGTAGCACTTGTCCGTGTGCCAATTCTTATCTTGGCCGAATTGTAGAACTCTATAGACAACGCGGTGCAATGAGCAAACAGGCCATGAAGTGAAGCCTGGTACTGAGCAGGTAGACTCGACCGTCTCGTCCCCACCTTCAGCTAAGCCGTCCCTGAAGGTTCCAAGGCCGGAGTGTCGGCCAGATCTTCCACGCCCTCTTGTCCTGTCTTTGCTCTCCGGACAGCACCACGTTGACCTCATGTTTCCCGAGGATTTCCCACGTGAAATCCACTACAGGAAAGGTCCCTACCGTCCAAAAATGACATGAGGCTAAGGAAAAAGAATCACCCTAGGCCTATGCAAGGGTAGGCCCATCCCAATCCTTGCGGGTGCAGCCCCTCGGGATCGCCTGTACTGTAGGCGGGCGGACGAGGGCTCTCCGCCCGTCCCCTTCCAGCCTCTGGTCTGCCCGCGGTCTGCCGACCGCACGGCTCGGGATGTGACCACGGCTGCTCAGCCTCATCAGGTCGATGCTCGTCGTCGTCCCCCGTCTCGGCCCACTGCTTATCACCCGGCCGAGGCATGTGGTGTACGTACCGAGTAGCATGTACCCTGGACCGCGGTGCATGCAAGGCCGTCATTCCAGTCGTGGAAGTTGGCCCCACTTGGACTTGACGAAGGTGGGGGTGGAGCCCGTCATCAGGGTGGACTCACGACAGGAGCAGTGTGCTTGGCTTGGTCTCTCATCGGTATTATTATCGAGGCCCTGCAGCTCGTGCCGGCTGTCCTCCACTTGTTTCCTCCGCAAAGAAAGTCCATAGGTCCGTCGTCGGCCTGATCTCTCCAAGAAAACAAGAGAACGTGAGTGACAGTAGGTAAAAGGCAGACCAGCAACGCCCGTAGAACACCCAGCTGTCTCTCCGATATATATAAATAGAGCAATTCTTAGTCGTGTGTCCTGTCCAAAAACACCCCGTGCCTCAAACGCCGCATGCCTATCTATTGCCGTGGGCCAAGAACCGCTTCAACCGCTTCAAACAAAAAGACAGTGGTATCCTGGAAGCAAAATATATCAACGTCGCCACAGAACAGTAGAGCAAAAGTAGAGCAGAGCACATCCGAACAAGACAGGACAGAACGGGGAAAGGGCTCCTGAGCCTCAGCAACAACCCCTCCTGCTCCTGCGATTGCTCAGCGTGAACACCTCTTCCCAGTCCCTCATGCCGCCCATTCCCCACTGGCTCCTACTCTTGCCCCTGCCCCGTCCCCTCCGCCGTCCGCCCCCGGCCCCGATGTCGTCCGTGGTCAGCGAGCTCTTGATGCTGGCGCCGTCGGTGCTCGCGCCGCTGTGCCACAGCCCCCCGGCATCGCCGTACTGGATGCCGCTCATGGGATCGTCCGGGTCGATCTCGCCCAGCTCGATCTTGGTGAGGATCATCCTGGCGAGCCGGCCAAAGACCTCGTCGACGCCGTCCCCGTTGAGCGCGCTCACCTCCATCGTCACGGGGACGTTGACGCCGCTCGCCCACCGGCTCGCCTCGGTCGCCGACACCTCGCGGCCCTCGAGCGCGATCGTCGCCCGCTGCTCGTGCCCGGTCGCCCCGCCGGACAACCCGCCGCCCCACGGGTCCCGGTCTGTCATGGTCGCCATCGTGCTCCTGCTCGTCGTGCTGCTCACGCTCGCCGCCGAGTACGAAGCGTAGCTGCTGGCGCCGGCGCCCGCTGGCGCTGTTATCGTGTTGGAGGAACTGTAGCTGGAGGGGGTGGGCGGCGGCATGGACGTGTCGACGAGGGCGTTGCTGTCGGCAAGGTCGAGCTTGTTGCCGGCGAGGACGAGGGTCAGGTTCGGGGAGGCGAGGGCGCGCGCATCGTTGAGGAAGGGCTGTAGGGAGTGGAAGGATGCGTGCGATGTGATGTCGTAGACGAGGATGGCGCCCGCGGCGCCGCGGTAGTAGGAGCGAGACACGGACCGGAAGCGCTCGGTGCCGGCGGTGTCCCAGAGCTGTGTACCCGGATCGAGGAGGTCAGCGATGCTTCGGCCAGCGCGGGATGGAGAACCCGGCTCGGGCGTGTGCCCGCTGGAAGAGGGTGGGGCTTTTGTGGTCTGACCTGTAGCTTTATCCGTTTCCTCCTTGCGCCTGTGCCGACTTTGATGATCTTGGTCGCGAACTCGACGCCGATGGTCTGTGACGAGAGGACCCTCCACTCGTTCTTTACGAAGCGATGTAGCAAGCAGGACCTGGAGTTGCGAGACAAGACACAGATCAGTGAGGGGTTCTTGAACGGGAAGCGTCTGTGTTGTTGTCTCTCGCAGATGGTGTTCGAGGCCGGGTGCAATCCGGTCGGGGGTTCATTCAGGGGGCTTCGGTGTCGATGGCATCACTCACTTGCCCGTCCCGCTAGGTCCAAGCAATATGATCTTGGCCAGATAGTCGTACATACTACCCAGCTCCTAAACAACTCGCCATGCCATGTCAGCGCGTTTCCCACCAAGTCCGATCCTCGCTGCATCGCGATGGTGCGTCGTACCTGGTCACGCGCGGTGAGATTGCTCTCGTCGCTTGCGGCGGAGGAGCGCCGCGGTCTCGTCATCGTCGCGTCGATCAGCCAGTCGGTCGGTCGGTGTGCAGCTCGATCAGCTCGTCGTGTTCGGTCGAATACGAGTTCGGGACGGGTCGAGTATGGTTTGCGCGTTGGAGAATCACTGTAATCTTTGGAGTGTGGAAAATACAGAGCGAGAATGTAGAAGGATTATTGCAGAACAGGTTACGGAAGTGGTACAAGAAAGTCACAGTGTCGCACGAGGGCATTACCATGCTATGCTGATTGATGTGGTAATTGTTGGCGGCCATTATTAGACCACCTGCAGTAGTAACACGCAGCCGCAACATCCCGGCCGCAGGCCTTGGGGAAGAGAGCACTGGAGACCCGCCGGTTTCATGTGGTCCCTGGCACGTGCTTATCAGCCGCGGCGATAGGCCTACACAGGGATGGCGGCCAGTCCAGTGGGCCGGATGCCAGGGGGCATTGTTGGCAGACGGGCATGTCGTCAGACAGACCTGCTTTGAGTGGGCCCTCTCTCCCTCTGCCTCGGTTTCTCTGGCTATTAGACCTCCTCATTGCAGGGTTGTGCTGTCTGTCGCGGCAATGAGGGCACGTTAAATTCATCAGCCCATCTTTGTTCCTTTTTTTTTCTGGACAAGAAACCATTCTCGTGATCATATCGCGATGCTGTCAATACGTCCACAGTTATCCTCAGATAAACTAGGCACAGATGCGCCTCTTTTGATGCCATGGATGACGAGCAGACGAAGACATGGGGCGCACAGAACCAGGCACTTATTTCAAGACCGGAACTGAGACAACAAGCATGCAATCTATAGCTGGCTTGCGTCGTGGATCCCCAGGACTAAATTTTACGTGTAAAGTATTTCGGTACCAGAACACAGAGATACCGGCATTTGGTCGGCTTCTGCGAAGATGACCCATCGGACATCAGCTCCGCACTTCGGTCTGTCTAATCCCGCGCCTTGGCCGCGGCTTAGTCCTACATAAATGCGAACGAGAGCGGCATGTGGGAGCAGTGAACTTCGGTAGTTGGAATCACGATTTCCCCTCGAGAAAACATCGAAAAACACCCACCCACCATCATGTCCAGCTCAAAAGTTCACGTCGCCGTCACCCAGGCCGAGCCCGTCTGGTTCGACCTCCAAGGCGCCGTAGAAAAGACGTGTAAGCTTATCAAGGAGGCCGCGGCACACAAGGCTCAGCTCATCGCGTTCCCAGAATGCTTCATACCAGGCTACCCAGCCTGGATATGGTATGTCGCATCCGGCTTCACCTAGGCCATGTCCCCCACTCGCTATCGCCGCCCACCAGCTAGCTCACGCTCACACTACACAGGGACCGCCCGGTTGACTTCGACATCAATGTCAAGTACATCAAGAACTCACTCCGGGTCGCCTCGCCCGAGATGGACACGATCAGGGCCTGCGCCCGCGAGAACGCCATCGCCATCTCGCTGGGCTTCTCCGAGAACGACGACGATTCCCTGTATATCGCCCAGGCGCTCATCGGGAGCGACGGCGAGATCAAGGTCCACCGCCGCAAGATGAAGCCCACGCATATGGAGCGCACCATCTTTGGCGACGCCCCGGGGGGCGCCTCGGGGGACAGCGGCAGTCTAAGCGGCTCCTGCCTGGCCTCCGTGGCCCAGTTGCCCTTCGCCCGCGTGGGACAGCTGTCGTGCTGGGAGCATATCCAGCCACTTCTGAAATTCAACACAATTGCCCAGCGGGAGCAGATCCACGTCGCCGCCTGGCCGAGCGTGACGCCCCACTCGGGGACTGGGCCGGACCTGTGGTCCATGTCTGCGGAAGGTCAGTGATCCTGCTTTCTATTATTCGGCACGTATAGCGAGAACTGACCTCACTCGAGGCTGCCAAACCCTGGCTAGGGTCTATGCCATCGAGGCTACCGCCTTTGTCCTGCATTGCACCGCTGTCTTCACCGACAAGGCGATCGAGGCAAATGGCACCGCGGGCTCGCCTCTGATGGGCGCGCCCGGCGACGGCTCCTCGGCCATTTTTGGTCCGGATGGCAGGAGGCTCACGGAGCCCCTGGGAGATAAGGACGAGGGCATCCTCTATGCAGACTTGGACCTGGATGAGCTCACGAGGATCAAGATGTTTGCGCATTGTACAGGCCATTACAGTAGACCTGATCTCATGTGGCTCAGTGTGGACGGCAATGCCAAGAGCCTTGTCAGGGGAGCGGATGTCAAGGACGATGAGAACGCACGTGTGGCTAAGCAAGATTAATCTCGGCTCTTCCTTCGTCAAGTGCTAGCAGAATAGTTGGGGCCAACACGATTTACGTCAAGCTGTACATATGCCTGTTGAATGACCTGGGTTTCCTTTCCCACATTCCCCAGCCTCTACACCACCTTCGTGCTCAATTCCATTGTGTAGTGATACGTAAGGCATGAATCTCATATTCGCGCGCGTGGCCAATAGCATGATCAGAGCCGAGACTTCCGTTCCAAGCACAAAAGTGTAGAAACACGCTCTAGAATGATATCATGCAGGATCAAACAGCGGCTTCGGCCGTGCCAATAAGACTCCAGCCTTGAATGCAGCATTAATAGTGCAGATAACTCATGAAGAAGCACTATGCCTACTTTACATCTCGTCCGCCTTGTGCCTCGTGGTTTAGGCGCGGTTGAGAACACAGGAGCAACCACGAGCATCGCCAGAGGAACCACAGTAAGGGCCAGCAGGTAACGCGAAGCAGCGCGCTTGACATCATGGAACTTCTCGATCGTCCGCTTCTCTAGAGAATACGTAGAAACGTCAATAGAAACCACAATCATCAGGAGAGCCGAGACGGTCAGCGCCGATATTGCCCCGAGAAGGCCTTCAAACACCGGCGTGCACGCGGCCCAGGCCCTCGGTCGAGCCAGACCCTTTCAGCCGGTATGTGGTTCACGAGCAGCAGGAGCAGCACGCCTGCCTGCATGAGCACCTGGGAGGCGACGGCGATGCGGACGTTGTCCGGCCTGGACGCCCACTCTATGCGCATCGCGCACGCCAGGACCCGCTCGCCGGAGAAGAGGAACGTGATGGCCGGGATGACGCGGTCGTGGCCCTTGCGTCGTGGGACTCGGCCAAGAGCATGGAGATGGTTGCTGCTGTGGCATGCAGGAACAGGAAAACGGCCAGTGGCGGCACGGCGACTGGTATTGAGGGAATTCCTCCTATCTGAGCGTTATTCAGGGGGCAAGGGGGCTACGCCGTGTCAGTCAGCATGCTTCTGCTTTTAATCGAAGTTTGTAGACGTACCTCTCTCACTTGTGATGAGAGTGGCATATTAGGATTCTCGAAAATGTCGTCACGGTTCCGAAATCGGGCAAGCTGGTGATATGGGAAAGCAGCGGTCGGGGAAGAAGGGGGATAGACAGAGCAGTGCCAGTGATGGCGTAGCCACGTGAGAACACAGCACTGCTTTTTGTCCGATGATATTATGTATCATTTCCACTTGAAGTCTCATGCGGCTGTCATTTGCGTGAGCCTATGATGAGTCCACGTCAGTCGGAGATTCCAAAAAAGAAAACAGCCATCTCTACCGGTACATTTCGCGGAGTGTTTACTCTGAAGCTGAACTCATGACAAGTCTAATACCAACCTGAATTATATTCTCCCGATGGCGTTCAGGTCATGGCTTTGTGGAACCACCCGTTGGACTTTCTCTAATGAAAATCTCCCGATAACACACCATTCATATGTACGTACAGGAGATATGAACCTATTGAAAACTACTAGAAAAGTCTGAAGAACAACTTGGACTCTTGCCTCCCCTTCTCGCCAATCCCAGCATCGCATGAAGTATCATCGCTCGTAGACACTAGACACACGAATTCTTCCCTACACATATTCACCAAGATGGCTGCAAATTTTGCTCTAGTTACTGTTCTTTGGATTAGTTGCTTTGCCATATACTCAGTCTTTTTCTTTTTCGCGGATGATCCGTGAGCGCGAGCAACATGTGCATATTGGGACGTCACGGTCAGTTTCAACGCCATGGTTGGCGAGTGCTTACTTCTGTGGTGTTGAACACTCTGTTATGAGTATATAAATCCAACCATTCTAATTCGTAACCATCTATGATTCTTAGGAACGTTCACTTCAAAGTTTCTATCGAAAAGGGCGTTTAAGTACGCCGACCTTAAAACCGGTTAGGACAACCCGTCTTCCGATCAGAAGCATTCCTGCCCTTAGGGCAAGGCTTCCCCCACCCGGTCCGTGTATCGCAACAATCAGCATCCTGTAGCAAGACAATCAGATTAGCGACTGGTTCAACAAGCAGATTTACCTAGCGTAAGCCAAGAAGAGGTAGGTAGGCTTACGCATTGCTCTGATGTGATGCCAAACTTGGCACAATAATTATCTGTGTCTCCACCAACATTACACGCTCCCTGCCGATTGCAGGCATCAACGTTATCTTTTCCGCCCCAGCGGCAATTCGGGCCAATGCTGCCAACGATCATACACTATAAAGCTCACGTCAACACTAAGCTCATTTGTATCTTGCTGTTCTTCCAAAGCTTAAAGGCCATAAAAGGCGGGAGCAAAACTTACAGCAGCGTTTACGGCACTAGCAAAGGCCATATTAGCAAGCAGAGCATCAGTGGGCTGCATTATGAAAGTCTAAGCTGAGCGGAGTCTTAAAATAAAGATGCATCAAAATGCTTAAATGGTATCTTAGGGCTGAAAGTTTGATGCATAAAGAGCTAATGGTAAGGAAGAGAAATAATTGCAAGTTGAAGTGGGATCCCTTTGTTTATATATCTTTATTCGCGATCGTACAGGCTCATGAAGAATCGCCTCGGATTCAAAATCCAGTGCTGTTTACAGTCTAAGCTTAAACACAATCGAACAATTCTTTTTCAACAAGAGGCAGCATTGAAACTATTTCATGGTGTCCTTATGTTCTATGCCCATCCAATTTCGCATTAAAGGCTGAAATGCGCTTAAATCGGGGTATAGCCACAACATGGTGCCACTATTTTAAGAGTTCTTTTGCGCAGAGTTCTAGGCAATGAACCGAGCGCAAAGCGGCAAAGGCAACGAGTCAATTGCAAAGCTTAAGCGACTAAAGATTTAAACACTTAAGGTAAGAGAAAGTTTAACGATAACAACATCGGATTTTGTTGAATCAACCCCTACGCTCAAGCGCATACCATCGCTTTTCAACTAATGCCCCTAATTCTACGCCCCTGAGTATATAAGCTACAATTCGATTTTCAGAATATCAAGTTAGATCGCCTTAGCGTTCCTAAAAGAGAAACTCATGCACAATCTTAGAAGCTCTGTTCCACTCTTAGTGGCTGAGGGTGGCAAGACATTAATCTAGGCAGGCCCGGGGCTAGCTTAGCTGCTTGTCAACACGGAGCGAGTATTGTATTTTGGCAAAATATTATACATACTCTCTTGATGCAATTTTGTTTGCTTATGGTGATAATTATGAACGATCATAAATCTTCTGGAGATCCTGCACGCAATTATCTATTCCACATCAAATGAAGGGATGTGGAACATCTCGCACGGCACCAAAATGTGACATGTAGCTGAGGCACCTAGTAGTGCATCGAAATAGGGATGAGCCAGAAGTTTGGATGAAACAGGGCTGAGAAGGTTGTTTCTCATCTGTCAAACATCTAAAATGCATAGGTCGGGAGATTGCATACAGAAATAGACAGAGTCGGTGTGTCCAATAAGTCTTATGCCTCCTGTGTACAATGAACATGGTAAGGGTCACCCGATGGATGGATCGTTCTTAAACATAACCCAAGCGCGCCAGAGGGTAAGATATACTAGTATATAAAGCTGGCAATCACTCCAAGATTTAATGGCTGCAATCCCTTCAATCTATACTACAACACCTCACTTGCTCACAATCCTCATCACTACAATCATTCTATTCAAAATCAGTCACTCATTGCTGCCCAAAACACACATCTACACTTAAAAATCACTGCATCAAACTTTCAAAATAAATTCTTCTTATGTCCTCGCTAGCATCATCTCACTCATGTTGGGAGTTGCAATTGCCAGTCCAACAGAACTCGCCAGCAGGCAGAAGCCCCCCGGGCGTTGGTGATCCAAATGCAGACATAAGCCAGTTCTCAACCATTTTCCATCCCATGAAACCAAGAAGCTGATTTACATTTTTCAAAGTGCGACAACCAATTTGATTGTTGCTACTCCTCCAAGGCCGCCTGCTTCAGGCAGCTGGGCTATGGCCCGGGAAATATCTATTGTCCGCTACACAAATACTGCGCCACTGATGACAACATTGCTCGAACCAAACGTGTAAGTTTTATTGATGGCAAACTTCTTTCTGCCCAAGCACTCATGTTAATGTTACTTTTGAACAGAATACTGATTGCTGTTCCATTTCTACTGGTTGGGGTCGTGGATGTCCGGGCAAGTAGATTAGACAATTGCATTCCTGGGACTAGCATCATTTGCATTAGGCGGAGAGGATTTGAACACGGACTTGTATCGAGTATGATTTAGACAACTTCTAGATATGCATATAGAGACAAGCTACAGACTTCGAAAACAGTTATGGGTTTATTGAGCCCTGGCCACTCTGCTCTACACTGTCATAGAACAGCTTCTAGTCCCCGTAGACCGTGACCTCGTGCAGCCCTGCAGCCCAGTCAGCCTCCTGGTCATTGTGGACGTTGATGACGTTGTGGACGTTAACCCTGATGTAGCGGAACCTGCCAGCGTCCGAAACGGCGGGGCTCCTGAAGCCGGGAGACAGGTTGGCGGCCTCATCCACGAGCGTCTTCCACGTCTTGCCGTCTGCGCTGCCCGTTAAATTGTACTGGATGTACGTCTCGGAGCCGCCGACCTGTCTCGGGGTCAGGTCGATCTGCGTCACGGCGCAGTCGGCGCCGAGGTCGACCTCCCACCAGAAGGGCGCGGCGCCGGGCGAGAAGAGGTTCTCGTCTTGGTCCTGGATGCCGTCGTTGAGGAGCGAGGCATTGACGCCGTTGACGCTCGCGTTGGCGGGCTGCCCTACGCTGAGGATGCGGCCGCTCTGGACCGGCACCACGACGCCCTTGTCGTCGTCGTAGTTGAGATGGTGGTAGAAGTGGTACGAGGCCACGCCGCCGCTGGTGGCGATGGGCAGCAGGATCTGGCGGTGGCTGGCCTCCTTGTGTGCCCAGTTGGCGGCCCAGCGGTTCGCCGCCTCGATGTAGTTGTCGCCGATCTTGGTCACCTGTCCGGACTGCGCGCCGAAGGTGTTGAGGTTGCCAATGTTGCGAGACGCGGACCATGGGCCGCTGAGCTTCTGGGCGGCAATGTACTTGCCCTGGGACGCGTACCAGCCAGCCGCGGTCGAGGTGAACAGGTAGTACCAGCCGTCGTTCTTGATCAGGGCGGGTGCCTCACGGTGCTCCTCGGGCTGCAGGTTCGCCACCTTGGAGGTTACATTGGTCCAGTCGGCTGTCAGGGCGTACAGGCCGAGGTTCGTGTTCGTGTTGATCGCACAGACGATGTATGCGGCGCCGTCGTCGTCGGCGAAGAAAGTCATGTCCCGCGAGTCGTCGCCACCAGGTCGGAATGCCCCGCCAAAGGTCAGGTTCTTTCCGGGAGTGCCATATGCCACGGCCACCTGTCCGAGGCCGTAGTCTGTGGCCCTCTCAAAGTGCGCCCACATGAAGACGCGCCCGTCCTTGGGGTTCTGCGCCCAGTTGATGGACTCGAGCTTGCAGTTGCCGTCCTCGGTCGATGCACAGACTTCGGCCTTGGTCAGCACCTGCGTGTCCCCCTCGAAGGTGTAGCCATCCTTGGATGTCTGCTGCGAAATGTGACTGAAGCCGTCGGCGTCAGTGACGTAACCGTACCTGTAGTGCGTTCCGTCCGAGCCCTTAAGCTTGCTCTTGACCTTGAGCGAGGATGCGACCGTGTTGTCGTAGACGGCCAGGTTCGAGCCGGAGCCAGCCGTTGCGGTAACATTGAGCTCCGCGGACCTGTCGATGGTCTTGTTGCTGGCGTTGATGGCCTCGATCTGGAAGCTGGAAGACCCTGACAAGCCATAAACATCATAGCCGTTGCCCGGGGCAGTTGCAACGGTGGCGTATGAGCCTGAGCCGGCCTTCTGCTGGATGTTGTATGCAGCGGCTCCGTCGATAAGGTCCCAGCTGAACTTTACATTGTTGGCTCCGTCAGTCGATCCGGCCAGTTGGAACAGCTGTGAAGTGACACTAAGAGCGCAACGTGCGCTCAGCAGTAGAGCAGCAGACGCCAGAAGCGAGGAAAGACGAGTCATCGTGTTGAGATCTTCTTCAAGTGAGTGTCTGGTTGTGCTATGGACCCGAACTGATGTTTTGATCAGCGTGCCCAAGCTTTATTTATAGGAATAGATATCATTGTGAGCATCCATGGGCCCCGGGGCTCCGTCATCTTGTAGCCTAGATCCTTGACGGGACCGACGCACATATAAAATTCTCCACAGCTGTCATTCCGTACGCTCGTTCGTAGCTGAATCTCGGCATGGATTTCCAGCATTGATTTATGCGGCGTGATTACAAGCCCGTGAAAACCATCCAAGTCGGGTCAGAGGAAGGGGTCCATAGCAACGTTCAGCAACATCAGAAGAGACAAGCTCAATAGACGTCGGCCAATTATCATCAAAACTCATCAGATCTGATAGCAGATGTGGATTGCGAAGCTTGTATAGATCGAGCACCCAAGCGGAGCATCGCGCTGACTGGCTTGCAGGCTTGACCGGTACGAGAGTCCATCATTGCCTGTTTGAAGGTTCCCCAGCATCCTTCCAGTCGACGGTAACCTAATTTCAGCTGGGAGGCTGGCTGGCGTCTGCGTCGTGATAATCAGCCGCTTCGCTGGTTCCGTTGTGTTGTCGTTCATGCAAGGGTCAAGTTACCGCATCTCGCTTACCCATATCTCGAGCTTGTTATCTGCCTAGGCAGGGACTTCATAGACCCTAAGCTCATGAACGGAGTCGACCCCATCTGACGTGTGTGTGGAGCCCGGAGACTTGAAGGACCCCGCCGGCTCTCGGAAGCTTAAAAACCCACCTGTTCGCCCATTCCAGGCGCTGCATGGGCTGGATGGGATGGACTCGCGGCAGTTACGAGCTCGGGATGGGCCTTGATAAGTCGACCCGGCTGAGCCGAGACAAACCACTCGCCTGATGGCTGCGAGAGCCCAACAGTCAAGAGGTGCCATTCCCCCCTGCAGATACCGTAATGACGATTCATCTCGTTTACCCCCGATCTCCGCATGCATCTAGGGCTGATCCAAAAGTCCCTAAGACCTTTAACTCATTGCGATCCTAAACTTTCTTTCTACTTATAAATCTGTTAATCAAGCAACACTGGTTTGCAAAAAACTGAAGAGTTGCTGTCTAGAGCCTTGTATAGCGAGAAAACTGTCCTCCCTTATAAGATTAGTACTGGGTTTTGTCTTGTGACAACTATTGCTGTTCCAATTCAAAGTATACAAGTAGTCTATAGATCTGTGACTTAATTTGTCAAGCTCTGTCGGGACGCTCAAAATTGTCCGAGGCCCACGTACGTGGGCCCTCGGAAGATATTCGACTTAGTTTAAAGCCTAAGCAGCTTCTTCAAGAGGCCTTAGCTGCGTCAGTCGCCATAGGTGGATGTTTCTATTTCATGTTTAGCAAGCGCTTGACTTTTCCCAAGCAAAGCCGGTATGAATCTCTAGATAGGAACGCTGCTAGACTACTTAGATTGCTCCGCGGTGTCTTTCGCCGTGAATAGGATACGCTTTTTAGGGCCTACATCAGGTCGCAGTTATGCAAACTCGGCTTAAGAGCCAGTTTAACCGTCTCGGTTCCCACCTCTCTAAGAGAGCGCTATCACGGCACCCACTGACAGCCTTGGCCGGCTCCGTTGAGATGGTCTTAAATCAGCTCTCCTGGGCTCTAAACGCGCTGTACCTCCCGAAATATCAGTAAATTCAGGATGGACTACGAGAAGAGATCGTGTCACGCTTGTCCACCAGCCTAGAGTCACCGACATACGAAGAGCTGAAGAGCATGCCCTACCTGACCGGCGTGGTAAACGAAACCCTCGGGCTATTGCCATCAGTCGCCCACAGGTCCCGGGTCTGCAGTACCCCGACAAAGCTTCTGGGTCAGATTATACGAAAGAGAACGATGATGGTCTGGCCAACGTACGCCGTCAACCGCCGGCGTGACCTTTAGGGAGATGATGCGGATAGATGGAGTCAGACCCACGAGACCGATAGCAAGAGTGGAAATCGTGATGCCTACGCTTTCATGACCTTCGGCCAAAGGCCGCGGAAATGCCCTGGGGAGCACTAGAGTCGTCATGGCGTGTGTGCTGCTCATGTTGATTGGAAGGTTTGGGTTCACCATGTTGTCTGGACATCTTGATATCCTCAAGGGTAACGAGAAGAAACAGGTTAAGTTTGGTATCATTATGAAAGCTCCCATGTGTCTGCTAGTAGAAGATGTCCCGCTGGGACTGCTGCAATCACAAGCAGTGTGTTAGTTACTGACTGATATTGCAGCAGAGCGGACAACAGATGAAATCAGGTGAAATACTTTTTGGTTCAAGGTGAAGTCGATCTTGGGGGGGGGGTGTAAAGATAGTTGGAACCTAGCAGAGGGGAGAGAATAGGTGCCTTTTCGAGTCTTCAGATCGCGCTTGCCAGTGCTTGAATTAGTATTCCGTAAATTCCGAGCTTGTCCCAACAAACAGGCAATGAAGTAATTTGTTTTTCATCCTCTTCTCCATTGCAATGTCGGCCCCGTTGCGAGTTCCTCCCATTCGGGGTCCCTTCCCATTAGGTCACGGGACAAAATGTACGTGTAGAAAGATCACAGGACATAAAAGCTAGTCGTTATAAAATATTCAATTAATACTAAGAATATGAAAAGAGCGTCCGATTTATTACTACTCTTCAAGATCTCTGTTTGCCTCAACATCAGGTTGATCTGCTTCGGGAAGCTCGTGACAACACCATAAGCCACCGATGTGAATGACACATGGTTTCGCGACAGCTGTCTTTTAAACCAAGTCCAGCAATTTCAGAAGACTCAAATTCCACTATCGTCCTGCTGATAAGCAGCTCCGGAAGGAGACGAATAGAACGAGTCCCAGGCCGCGCATTGTGCGTTCATTTCCGTATCATCCCCGACCACGGACTGGATCTGAGACTGGTTCTCGATCAGCTGCATGGCGAGCCCCTGGGACGCGTGCCATGCGATGTGGCAGTGGAAAAGCCAGGCGCCAGGGTTGTCCAGCTTGAAAGCGATCACGGTGTAGCCCGTGCCGTAGAGGGTCACCGTGTCCCTCCGCGGCGGGTTGTCCTTGTTCAACTTCGTGATCAGTGGGACAAAAGCGCCCCGCCCCTGAGCTAGGATGTAGAAGTCGTGGCCGTGGAGGTGCATCGGGTGGTATGCGTTGGTCAGGGTGAGGTCTTGGATCACCCAGTACACCCACTTGCCCGGCGCGTCGATGTCGGCCGTGTTGCTGTTGTCCGGGTAGTCGTCCTTGGAAACACCGTTGTAGGCATATGAGAGCGTTGGGTCTGACCAGTTCACACTGAGGTAGCCGTCGTGCATTGTCCAGTGGAGGACCAGGCTGGTGTCGTAGTACCATCCCACGTCGAGGTAGTTCTGCTCCTCCTTGTCATCCACTGTGTGCTGTACCCATGGGACTAGGTTGTCGTAGTCCTCGTCTCCGCACGAGTTGTCGATCTCGTCGCTGACTGTGGTGGTCGGCTCCGCTGTCGAGTTCCACCCCTCGTAATTAACAATACCGAGGATGTTGTCCTTATTATCATTATCGTTGAAGTTGCAAGCGGTCTGGTAGATGGCTCGTAGCCAGTAAGATCCAACTGGCTGATCTGCTTCGACGATCACGTCGTAGCGCTGTCCACTTGCCAAGATGACATTGTCCGTGGTGTATGGCACAATGGGGACGAGATCAGCTGCGACAACAGTCAAAGTATGCCCGTCGATAGTGAACTTCATGTAGCCGTCAGTCTGCGCACCAATGATGCGCATGAGGTGCTTCTTGCCCGGCTCAAAGGTTGTGTTGTAGCGAGCGGTCACTCCGCCGACACAAGCCGCATCGTCGGAATCAGAACAGTCGTACGGGTTCAGACCGTTGATGAGACCATTGGCGGCTACGACCTTGAAAGGCCCCAGCACATTGAAGACGCGTTGGTACTTCTCCCACACATGCCACACGTTCTCATGGTATCGGTCTTGGATCATGACTGGCCCGAGGTCGACGTCGTAGTTGGCGGTCGCTGGGCCGTGGATAACGATTGGCCCGAACAGACCATTGGCCATTTGAAGACTGAAATGGGCATGGTACCACGATGTGCCATATTGAGTCGCTTGAAACCGGTAGGTCATCGTATGACCTGGCGGTATTGGGCATTGCGTCACTCCTGGCGTGCCGTCGTTCTGGCTGTTGTTGAACTGGCGGATGCCATGCCAGTGTATGGAGGTGCTTCACACTATGTAAGTCCAGAGTCGATAATACAATGCTGTAATACAATGCTGTTTTGGTTGTTGCTTACCCATTATCAGGAAGACTGTTGGTTATGTGTACAACGATCTCGTCTCCCCAATCTGCCTCGATTGTAGGCCCTGGCAGCGACCCATTCAAGACTTGTACCGTTGTTTCGTAGCCGTCTGGGCTAAGAGTGATTTGCTCAGCATTTAACCAATACTCTCTGATTACCCCAGTCGTTGGCCAGGTCTCGTAGTAATCTGTGTTGATATCATATTCACCCCAGCAGGTCCGATTAATCGCCGAATGCTCGCATAAAGATGTTTCGGTCTGGTTCTGTGCCGAGTTGAGATCTGCCGCAGGACTTGGTACGCAATGCACCAGTTGTAATGAGAGAGCGGCGGCTAGAACAGCGCTTCGAAGGACAGAAGTCATTCTCAGATGAGATTATTGAGGGGCGGGCAGCCGATTGAATGATCAAAGAACGAAAGACTGAGTTGGACGCGTCAAGGAACGACTGAACCGCAGAAGGCGAATAAGTAACAGAAAGAGTGACGTTGCAGAATGCAATTAAACTATAAAGAGTGAGCGTCAGCCACGTGACACGCAACAGAGTTTTGAAAGCACGAAGAAACGATAAAATATTGTTGCTCGAGTGGGCTTGGATCCTGACTGCTCAGCCTCGTGGACAATCTCATTTGTCCTCCTCCTCCCGCATCCCGAAATTTGATCTGTGTCACTGGATCAAGTGGGTGTCATGATCCCGTTCCTGCAGCATGCTGCAAGGCGGATCGTGCAAAACGTGTGGGTTTTGTTTCTAAAAGAAGGGTCTGTCGGGAAATTCATGACTCGTAGAATAGGAGAGCGAACGCGTCTTCCTCAACTTTGAATCTCAACACCATGCGACCAGACCTCTTGTTGCCATGGAATTCATGGCAAGTGATGGGGACTTACTATGAAACCTTACGGGGAGCAAGTTTGGGAAGAGATACGTGGAGCAAACAAATCCCGCCCGCCGTCGGTCATTACTCCGGTATAGAAATTTGGTTCGACGCTCGTTGGGCGCAACTCGAAGGTCATAGAAGCCACAGGTCTTCCATACACGTAAGCAGTATAAGTCCCGTGAGGCTCCCATAGAGTCTCATCCGGCCTCAAAGCAGTCAAGCGTAACACATCCCATGGTTGATGAGTGCCCAGGTGTCCTCGTTGTTCTTGTTGTCCCTGGAGGAGGGCTTGCGCATCCGTCTGCGATGATAGCCGATGGAGACCTTCCAACATACAAGATTGGTGGGCAAGGAAGTAGACATAGGGATTATCACTGCTGTCCCTGGGCATATTGACGATCCGTTCGCAGCAACGATAACCCACGTTAGATTGATCGAAGAATGCACTACCATGAAAATGGCGAGCAGGAGCGACTGTGGAACGATCTTATCTTTTTTTTAAATATTAAAAGCCTTGTTCTTAATATTGCTAAACATAGTATTGAATAAATTGAAGCTAGTGTATTATATTTGCAACTTGGAAAATTGTTCATCCGGCTCGTCAGTCTCTTGAAGATTCAGAGGCGCTACTTCAATCTTTGCAGAAACCACAGGCTGTCTCCCATATATTTCGAACCATACCATGCATGGAAGAAATGCAGTTTCGAACACTCTTTTCAACACTGGTCTCATCGCTTTGCACCAGTGTGCTCGAGACGGATGGACGCCATACACCATCGACATGGCATGTGAGCCGACGAAGATCTTCCCGGTCAACCCCTGCTTGGCGTGGATTTCTTTAGAACACAGAGCCCGAGCGAGCGTGTTCCGTGCGCATTTCCATTTCACAACTCCCTCGTCCCACTTCCCCTGGGTGCTACACTGACACGCGATGACCACATCTGGCTTGAGAAGCCGCAAGATGTCCTCGGTCATCTTGTACGACTCCTCCACGGCGCCCCACTTGTCCTGGGAGCGCCTGTCCATCTCGTCGAGGTCATCATCGCTCAGGAGACTGCAAACGTCCAGCACAACGGCCTCCTCGAGTGTGAGCCCGATCTCCTCCAGGGTTGTGGATAGCCACTTCATGGTCCGACACTTCTTCATCTCTCGGTAGTCCTTGACGTGCGACTTTGACGGGTTCTGCAGTATGATGAACGGGAGGTCCTGGCAGCCGCACAGGAGCTGTTGAAAGTTCCTCCACTTGTTGCTGTTGACGTCGATGTCGTGCTTCTCACGGAAGGCGACGGCGCTCTCGAGATTGAAGCACTCGTGATCCGGTCCGATATACGTCGGTCTCACTTCACTGCCTGGAAAGAGGCTAAGACTCTCCTCAACAGTCTGTTGAAGAGATTCCCTGCGCTTGTGATCTGTGACTGGTTGCAACCCAAGTCGATCATCCGCAAATTCTTTGATTGTCGTTACGACAGCTATTTCAAGTCAGTTGGGACCTTTCCAGCACAGTTCCAAGAGCTTTTGAGGATGATGGGATGTCTAACCCTTACTGCCAGACTTCTTAGTCTCGCCGTAAACAACTCTCGTGGACATGTTGGCTTTCTCAAGATACCAATGGCGCTGTTGTTGTTATCTCTGCAAGGGAAACCCAGATAACGGACGGGAGATGGATCTGGACCTCAAAGTGGGAAAGAGGAAACCCAGGATACATAGATGTTATGCAGCCACTCAAGAGGACCGGCTAAGGCAGTTTTGGGGCCCCCTCCCCCTCCCCAACCCGAGCTTGTGAGCCTAACATGCAGGCAGACATGCAGAGACATGATGGGTGTGTCCCAAACTTACAGCACACCATCTTCCCCAGCTCTGCCAACGGCAAGTAAAGAGGCTTCGAGCAGTCGCATGACTGCCATAGGGGTTGGTGCATGCTATCCAAGATTGCAGCTCGCTTGGATGTGGCATGGTGGCACAGTGCAGAACCTGCGACCCATTATGAGACCGGATGTCAACTGACCTTGAAGTTGGTTGTCAATGTTCGAGTCCTGGCTTGCTATAATTAGATCATTCAGGAGACGCAAATGTTCAACGGCAGTGGTCAGGCTGCTGGTATGAGTTTGGTGTGAAATAGGGGTCTAAATTCTACTGATAGGTCACAGGTGAAGATGTCCCTATTCTCGGCGTTGGCTGTTCTATGTCTTAGTCCCCTCGATGGCGACTGGATCGATTCCCTCGGTGCTCAGCCTGGCCAGACAGATACGGAGCATCGGGTTCGCCTCTCCCGTCAGCCTCTCCAGCGCGTCGATCTCCAGCTCCAGCTCGCGCTCCATCTCGCGGAGGCAGCCCAGCGTGTGGTCGAGCGAGCCGCTCCTAACGAGGCAGCCAACGAGGTGGGTCTTGGTCTCCCTGGACAGCGGCGTGGCGGCGGCGCTGCCCGCCGCCGGGCGCTGCCTGAAGACGCCGAGGATGTGGCCGCGGTACTCGGGGCAGTTGGCCAGGCAGTGGACGACGGGGTACGAGAACTTGCCCTCGTCCAGGTCCTCGCAGAAGCCCTTTTGCGCCGCGTAGTCGCCAAAGTTCATGTAGTCGTCCCGGATCTGGAAGAAGCGCCCAAACAGCAGCGCCAGCCGCCCGAGGCCCGCGGCGTCCAGCTTGGGTTTGTTCTCGAGGGGCGCCTCGGCCACCATCATGCGCACCAGCATGCGGAACATGCCGCCCGTCTTGTGGTCAATCATATTAATATAGTCGGCCTCGCCGGGGCACGCCAGACTGTGCTTCCAGTACAGGTCCCAGCTCTGGCCGCGGTGCAGGTTCTCGAGCTCGTCGAGCGCGGCGGCCAGCGACGCCGGGCGCAGCGCCGCCGCCGCCTCGGAGACGGCCCGCACGAACAGCGCGTTGGCGCTGTTGACGGCCTGCGCGGGGCCGAAGATGCTGTGCACCGACGGCTGGCCCCTGCGCAGCGGCGAGTTGTCCTCGAGGTCGTCCAGGATCAGCGACGCGCCGTGCAGGCTGTCGACGATGGACGTGATGGTCCGGACGGCCGCCGCCGGCACGCCGAGCCACGTGTTGAGCGCCTCGATGAGCACTCCTCGCACCCCCTTGGAGGGCATGCCGGCGAGGTAGAGGAGTGGTGCGTCCAGCGCCTCGGTCGACGCCGCGCGGAGTGGGTAACGAGAGACCGGGGAGGCGCCAGGCGAGGGCGGGGCCTCGCCGCCGTTGGTGTCGCTGGAGCTGGACGACAGGACGACGCCCGAGTCTCTTCTTTTCTTCTTCCGCGGTTCTTGCTCCGTTGATTGGTCTTTGCCAGTCTGTTCCAGGGCACGCTTCGCCGTCGGCGCGCTGCTGTTGATGGGTCGAGGAGGAGCTGACTGGGCGTCAGGCTGGGGATGGGGCTGGCTCTTCCACGCATTTTGCCTTGGGCAGGCAGAGCACCAGTAGTGATTGCCCGAGACGGCCAGGCCAGCACAGTCGATCCACCTCCTCAGCTTGGGAGAGAGCCCTGGGCGTGTTTCGCAGAGCTCGTCTCGGAGCCGGCAGAATTCCCTTTCGGACTCAATGATCATCCGCTTGACCTCATCCTTGGCAGCCTCGATGGACAGGCCTCTGGTTCTGATAAACATCTCGACGGCGCTTACAATTCTTTTGGACTGGCCCGACTGCAACTCTCTGTACTCACGCTCCCAGCTGAAGTAGTCGTTGGCCAGCAGGAGGCCACGTGTCGCGGCGTCGATGATGGGCTGCACCAGCTCGTGCTCTTCCGGGGATATGTGCATCCCCTGACTGAACTGCAGCATGGGCCAGAACACTCTTTGTGTGCGGTGCCGTCAGTATTATTTTTTTCCGTTCTACTTAAGTACAGGAAGAATGAAATCAAGACAGGCCATGGAGGAGAAGTAGTAGTGATTCGTGATGGTTGGGGCCCTTCACTAAGATAATTACTCACAGCATCCCGCCATTATCACTGCGGTATTCTAGGTATTGCTCCACCGTCTCGGCTTGCTTGTCGCCGTGCTTCTCGCTGATTGCGAGCCACACGTCCCGGAAGGCAGCCAGCATGGCAAGCCCCAGCTCGCGGTCGAGCTTGATGCATTCCAGCATGCATTGCGAGACAAGCTTCTTGGTCTTGGACGCCCTGGATTCCGGTGAAAGGCTGGTGCTGCTACTATCGTCGGGGTTGAGGGCGGCGTGCAACTCGTCGTGCTCTCTTTGGGCCTCTTCGAGGGTGAGTTCTTCACCAGCGTCTGGTCAAGCGCACACACAGGCTCAGCATGGAGTCAGGATTTCTCATTCGCAGAAGCACCAAGCACATCCTTCGCCCGTACGTACCGTCGTGGATCAGGCCAAGGTCAGACAGGTAAGCCAGCACCCCAAGTCTCTCCGGAATGGCCTCGGGGTAGATGAGCGAGGACCAGTTCCCGGCCGGGGAGAAGGAGAAGTATGTTCTGGTCTCCCTGCCGTCGCCCATCTCCCTGGCCCAGTCTCGCATGAACCTCCGGCTTGCTTCATCTGCCAGTTCGTTCTGTGGGTGGAGCCGGATGGGGAGGGTGGTGAAGCAGCCGGTCTCAGCGGCTTCGTCGCTGGGTATGAGCTTGGAGTGGTATGTTAGTGGCTCCATGGTGCCGTCTATCTGCTCCTGCTCCAAGGTTGTGCCGGGTGTCCTCGCATCGGCTGAGCAAATATACTTTTGGTTGACGAGTCGGATATTCCTACAAAAATGGAATCATGTGAAAGTCACCTGTCTCCCATTTTTCTTTTTCTTGTTATCTTTACAGGTCGCAACTCCGTGCCAGCTGAATCCATGATTACATTGCATCCATTCAGTACACCACCTCGAATTCCCCGAACCTCGAGACAAGTGCCTTGGAAGGAGATCCCGCAACTGCATTTTCTTCGTCCAAGTCAGAGTGGCGGCCTGTGTGGTGACACGCAATGCATGTCTCCCCTGTATTGGTGTACGGTGAGACAACCATATCAGCAACATCAAGATGACCCCGAGCGGACATTTATCGTATCTACGCCGGTGCTGAGTGAGACCATGTCACCGACCGAGGGTGAGGGATTTCGACAAGGAAGGTGGTCTGGGGATTGAGATAGACAACAATATCATCCGAGACCGCATATCTACTCACAGCTCACTGCATGCATGCATGTCAGCCGGCCGAGCCCGCTCTCACGAACCTGTCGGCACCCGAACAGCCAGACGGAGGTTTCGACGGCTCGGGCGGCAGAGCTGATGGACACCCACTCGGTGCATCTAGACCATCTTGGACAAGAATGTCACGAGACATGTTCCCGCTGTACATGCATCACAGTCATCGGAAGGGGTGCCGAGGATATGGCGTCCTTAGGTGAGACGGGCCGAGAAGACGGGACCGCTTCTGGAGGTTGTATAGTGCGAGGGTTCACTTTGCTGACGGGTGAACATATGGCGACGCCTCGACAGTCTGGACTCTGAACGCCTTGAATCAGTCAATGTGTCAGTCTCTTACCTCTTCTGCTGCTTCTTCCACTTCCCGATCAGGTCATCGTGAAATGGATTCCCCAGAGCCAGACAATTTCTCGTACTGGCAAGCACAACCAGCCGGCATGGCAATTTCAGTCTTTTCCTCGAGCCACTTCCAGGGCTCTGCGTGGCCAGTGGCTGTGGCGGTGGTAGGTTCTTGTCCACTGCAGTCGTGACAGATGATGTAGCTTTACTGAACCAAATAATTCAACTCAAGGGAACGCTTCTCGCGGCTGCGTACGTGGTGTACTGTTGCGTATTTCACCCTCTCGCTCATGTCCCCGGACCCTTCATCGCCAAGTTCTCGCCAGTAAGCTTCTCAGGAGACCAGGAAGACTGAACTGAGACAGATTCTGACGTGCCTTGCAGTTATGGACAATGAGAGCGCTGTGGCGCGAGAAATTCAACACAGAGTTACAGGATCTCCATCGAAATTACGGTCAGCAAACCACTAACACTCAGCTTGTTCAGGGTTGACCACAGTGCACCGTCTTGCTAATCCAAAGCTCCAAAGCGCAGGCCCAGCGGTGCGGATAGCTCCCAGCGAGGTCTCCTTCGCGTCGCTCGAGGCCATGACGGCCATCTACGCCCGGCAGGAGGACGGGCGGTTCTCCAAGCACGGGACCTTCCTGACGCTGTTCAGCGACCTGGTGCTCAACTCGCCGACGCTCATCACCATCCCGGACCCGGCGCTGCACAAGCGGCTGCACCGCGTCATCGAGCAGGCCTTCACGCCGCAGGCGCTGGCGAGGCAGGAGCCGATCCAGAAGCAGCACATCGGGCGCGCCAAGGCGCTGCTGGACGAGGCGGCGGCCGGCGCGTCGCGGTGTGACCTCGCCGACGTCCTCGAGACCATGTTCTGGGAGATCATCGGGGACCTGGCGTTTGGCGAGCCGCTGATGGCCGGCAAGAGGCCCACCTTCGAGTCGCTCAAGCGGATGGGCAAGCGGTCCATGCCTGGTGTCGAGATGTTGGGCGCCCTGCTCAGCACGCCCGGCGTGGCGCCGGCGATCGAGGCTGCCAGGGGGCTGTTCTCCATGCTTCCGGTCCCCTCGCAGCTGTCAAAGATCGTCCCGTCGCGGAAGCTCCGAGAGTGAGTGCAGTCGATGATCCATGCTCCACTCGCTCGCTGACTTGGCGATATCACGCAGCTGTATCGTAAGGCAGGATGGGAGGGACGACTTTCTGACTGCCATTCTGAGGAGTGAAGAACAAGGCCTGAAGCTTGATTCAGATGCACTGTTCAGCAACGCCATGGGACTCACGTAAGTCAAGTGTTGCTTGCCCCCTTGCAGCCACCCTCTCCAGACAGCATGTGATGCTCGGTCAGGCTGACTCGGTGGGGACCTTCCCACACAAAACAACAGACTCGCCGGCTACCAGACAACCGCAACAACGCTCGCGGCCACCCTATACCACGTTCTACGTTCGCCCGCGGCCTACCGCGCCCTCTGCGCCGAGGTGCGCTCCGGCTTCGCGGCCGAGGCCGACATCACGGGCGAGGCGGTCAAGGCCCGGCTGCCGTTCCTGCAGGCCTGCGTGCAGGAGACGCTGCGGCTGTTGCCGCCTGCCAATGGAAAAACGGCGCAGCGTACGGCGATGGCGGATTCGTGCGTCGTCGCCGGCGTGGCCGTCCCCGCGGGCACCGTCGTCTCGGCGGACCTGTACTCGATCCAGAGATCGCCCGAGCATTTTGCGCGCGCCGGCGAGTTCTGCCCCGAGAGGTGGCTCGCGCGGCGGGGAAGGGTTACGCGGGTGGCGGGCGAGGACGAGGAGGAGGAAAAAGAAAGAGAAGGAGGATGGAGCTGGGGTTGATGGCGACAAGAAGCAGGGGCTCTACGACGCGGACAACTGGGGTGCGTACAGGCCGTTCCTCATCGGCACCAGGGCCTGCATTGGGAGGCACATGGCGCAGCAGAGTATCCGGCTGATTCTTGCCACGCTTCTTTGGAACTATGACTTTGAGCTGTTGGACCGCGACGGGTTCGTTTGGGAGAGAGATGCTGTGAGTAGTCTGATTTACACCGATTACAAGGTCGAGGTCCTTGTGAAGAAGGTGTTTCGATGATGAGGTGGGCAGAGGATTAATAGATAGATTTGCAATCTAGAATTTGTGTTACCAATGAGTAGATTATCAATGCGTCAGGAATTTCCAAACCTAGTAGCAGACTTGTACCAAGGCACACAAAGAATGTGAAATATAACTGAGAAAGGAGTATATTGAAGGGCATTGGAGATTGGAAATATCGCGCGTTGGACTGCGCAAGAGGGAGTGGCCACCGTCACAAGAGGGTTCAGAGATAGAAGCAGCTGGACTCGATACACCAACTGAAGATAAGTTGTCACTGTCTCTATAAGCAAAATGGAAGTAACTCGGGGGATGCCCAGGCGAAAGTGGAGGCTGCACTATACCCAATTGCACACGCGCACATCTTGACCGCCAATCTCAGAAGAAGACTAACATAGCCCCCTGAATACTGGTACACAAACCGGCACACGTTGCCTCGTCCCATCCAAGTGTCAGCCTACATGCTCACATCCCTCTGCGTGGAATGGACCCTGACTCGCAGCCCCTTGGAGTCGCCCTCAGCCATGACAGGAACAACATCGCCGGTCGTCATGACGAGATCGCTAGCACTCGTCTCAAACAGCTCCAGCGTGCCGATGTCGTCCTTGCCGCGGACCTCGGCGGACCCGTACGAACGAAAGAGCGTGGCGAGGGTGAGGTACAGCTCCGCGTAGGCCAGGTTGATGCCCAGGCACGCCCTGCCGCCCTTGCCAAACGACACCAGGTAGCGGTCGAGGCGGCTGCTGCCCTCGAGCCAGCGCTCGGGCCGGAAGGCGTTGGGGTCCGGGAACACGCGCTCGTCGTGGTGCACCAGGTTGCTGGCCATGCTCACGGGCGTGCCGGGCGGGATGCGCCACTCCCTGCCGCTGGCGGCGTCCCGGTGCACGAGCGTCTCGTCCGGGCAGATGCGGTGCAGGCGGTGGGTGATGGCGTGCGACAGCCGCACGCCCTCCTGCACCACGCCTGTCAGGTACGGCAGCTGCTCCAGCGCCAGCAGGCTCGGGGGCGCGGCGTCGCGGCTGGGCACGGCGGCCTCGAGCTCGGCCTTGAGGCGGGAGAGGATGGGAGGTGTCGCCAGCAGGAAGTAGGTGGCGACGCCCAGGGCCCAGGCGGTGGTGATGGTGCCCGCGGCGACGACGACCTCGCCCTCCTGCCACAGGCGGCCGGGGGTCTTGTCGTGGTCCGACAGCTGCTTGCTGTTGAGGATCTCGTGGAAGATGGTGCGGCGGCTGCTGTCGTAGGCGCGGGCGGCGTGGGCAGAATGCAGCTCGGCCACCTGCTCCTTGATGCCCTCCTGCAGCTGAGTGTAAGAACCCATGTCCGGGCTGAGCCGGAGCAGCAGCCATCCGGGCAGCCTGCGAAGGACGTCGGTGGCGGCGGGGAAGTGCTTGAGCACGTGTGCCGCCCTGCCGCCCTGCATCATCGCGTTGCGGAAGGACGGGTCGAAGCCAGGCGCCTCGAGGCGGTGCTCGCTGCGGCCAAAGGCGTAGTCCTCGACGATGTCGTTTGTCAGCGCGGCGTACGCGTCGTCCAGCCGCAGCGGCGCGCTCCCCCTGCCCTCGCCCACTCCCGCCAGCGCCGCCAGCTGCCGCAGCAGGATGCCCGTGTTGCGGTCGATGAGCGGCTGCAGGGCGCGCACGCTCTGCTTGGAGAAGTAGGGCGACAGCGCCGCGCGCCGCACGCGGTGCTCGTCATGGGCCAGGGTGCCGATCAGGCTCTCGTCGACGCCAAACGACCGCGTGATCCAGTCCCACTTGTCGCGCTTGCGCCCGCTGCCCGCGTAGATGACATCAAAGAACTCGGGGTCGAGGATGTGGATCTCGTCCGGGTTGACGCGCACCACGGGGCCGTACTGCTTGTGCAGCCGCCCGATCTTGTAGGTGTACTCGGGCTCGGCCACCACGTCGTACCAGAACTCGTACCAGTAGGTGAGGGCGGCGAGCCTGGGGCCGGGGAAGCCCGCGATGGGGCTCAGGTACAGGCGGTAGATGGCCAGGTAGGCGAGGTATGCAATGGAGAGCAGCGATGTGGCTCCCAGCGCCGTCACCAGCAGCGACGACGGCGACCTGAGGAGAAGCTCGATCATGATGGGTGTTGTTGAGGCTGAGTTTCACTCTCCAAGAGAACTGGGCGTCTGCTCAAATGGTCCAGAACATCTGGCCTTGAGGAAACCTCAAAATGTGAGGGATGCTCTTTTGACCCTGACATGTTTCCGGCCTTTGGTGGTCAACGCTGACATCTATGTCGACACTGTCCATCCCGAAGGTGTATCGGGTTGCGTTTGAAGCTTGTGAAGGACAGGTTTTGCGTTGTCCAAAGTGCCAATGCAACTTCTGCAGTGATTATCACCGACATACTGTTATCAGCACTAGCAGCGCGGATCGCCAATAGTCTCAGCAACTTATCTCAGACACCCAGAGACTTGACCAAGACCCGACCCGTCAAGCTGGCACAGCATGAGACTCAACTTTTCATTGGAGCAAGACCACGGCCAACGGAAACTCGGTAAAGTCCGTCGCATCTCGGGGCAAATATGTCACGGTTGAGGATTCACAGGGTCTTTGCAGGGCCCCTTCACTGAGGCCACGGTGTACCTCCCTATGCTTCTCTCTCTATGCACCCTTTTACCTACCACTGAGTCTTTGTCGACTGGTTGTAACGACTGGAAGTGAGCCAAGTCTCGTGGGCCAAGATCCCCCCTCAGCACGCACTCAGCCGTTTCGATTTCATGTGTGGACATTTTCTATTCCTGAGCTGCTGATTAACTGACGAGCTACCTAGTTATTTACTATGCGTGGCGATATTGGCACAGTGTATAGCTATGAAGAGAGTTAATTATACCGGAAAGCAGGGTTGAGAAAGTTCACTATAGTAACTAATAGTAAACGTTGTTGCGTGTAGTAGTTCGTAACTTTGATCAGAGAATTTATTATAGAACCATGAAAACATCCTTGTTGTAATACCATCACAAAGCATGCCGATCACCAATTTGTCAAGTCGTACTGTCTCGCACATCACACGGCGACGAAGGGGGTAGGCAGAGGCCACCGGAAGCGCACAGCGAGATTGCCTATGGCCTGGGGACTCAGTCGACTCCAGGCCCAGCAGCTAGCCCACAGACCTTATCTCGTGGGTTGATGAATAAGCTGTCTGAGGTGGTTCTATGCAGTGAGACTGGTAAGCTGACAGGCTTGTGGCGACCAAGCTGTCCGGCAAAAGTATTTCGCCGTGCGATGCTCCTCTGCAGTCCGTTCTGCTGCAGGGTAGCGAGTGCCTAGGCCCATATTTCAAGGCTCATGTGTACATACCTTTAGTACAGGTTCATACAGTCCTAGGGCTTAAAGGTCTACTGTCGAAACTCACTTCGAGGCACCGCTACGCAAAACGTTGTGCTTCTGCTAATTGTTAGCTGAGAGGTACCTGAAATGAAGCTAGGACTCAAGATTGTGGGCGCCTGTACGCTCCTGCTTGCCAGCAGTGCTCGAGGAGAGCCACTGGCTGCAAGCTACGAATCATGCCCGGACGCTGTAGGTCATGTTGCCTGTCCAGTTTGTGCTCTACCTCTTGACCAGCATCCGCTAACAAAAGTGGCTGTCGAAGTGCGCCTTGTTGTCCAAAGTGGTTGCGGTGGAGTCGAGTGGTGATCAATGTTAGTTCGACCTCTCAAGAAAGAAAACAACGGTGACTGGCCGTGACTGGCCTCGCGGGTTAATTAACACACAGCGGCTTGTATACAGATTCCGCAGAGTTCAACCACGAGCAGCAGAAGCTAATAGTTCCAGCCGACGATGCCGGGGACAACCCCCAGGCGCGGCCCCTTTTCTGGGCCCAGCAGCAGCAGGCCATCACGCCGGCGTGCATCGTGCACGCCAAGTCGGCAGACGACGTGGCGGCCGTGGTGCGCACGTCGCGCTCGACCGGCTGCCCCTTCGCAGTGCGCAGCGGGGGCCACTCGGACAGGGCCGGCGCCAGCAACTGCATGGGCTGCATGACGGTGAACCTGGCTGGCCTGAGCGGCGTCGACGTCGACGTCGACGTCGACGGCAACGGTGGAACGGTGGCCCGGGTCGGGGCGGGCGCGACCTGGGGCCGGGTGTTTGAGCGCCTCGAGGCACCGGGCCTGGCCGTCGTCGGCGGGCGGCTGACGAGCGTGGGCGTGGGCGGGCTGCTGCTGGGCGGGGGGCTGAGCCACTTCTCAGGCAAGAGAGGCTGGGCATGCGACGGCATACGCAGCGTCGAGCTGGTCACGGCCAACGGCAGCGTCGTGCCGCACGCGTCGGCCTCGTCGCACCCGGACCTGTTCCGCGCCCTCCGGGGCGGCGGGGGCGGCTTCGGCGTCGTCACCCGCTTCGACCTGGACGCCTTTCCCCAGGGCCCGCTGTGGGGCGGCATGCACGTCTGGCCGCTGGGCGTCGGCGTGGCGCCGTCCGCGTCTGGGTCGCGGGTGACGGCCGCGCTCGTGGCTGCGTTTGTGAGGTTCGCCAGGGACGAGGCACCGCTTTACCCGCACCTGTCGCTCTTCGCCGGGCTGGGCTACAGCCCTGCCATGCCGGGCGGTTTCGTCTGGGCTGTCGGGCAGTATGACACGCAGCCCCGGGAGGAGGCGGACGAGCCGGCCATCTTTGCCGCCTTCGACGCGCAGGTCGAGAGCGACGGCGGCGTGTCCAAGATGGCCAGCACGGCGCGGACGTCGACGCTCGTGGACTTCGCCCAGGAGCTGGACAACTCGGAGCCGCCTGGCATGAGGAGCAGGTTCACCACGGCCACGTTCAAGGCCGACGAGGACCTGCTGAGGCATGTGGCCGACATATTCGTCGCCGAGACGGAGAAGGCACTCGACAGCGCGGGGCTGAGGGACGATGCCGGCTTCAAGCCGATGCTGGGGATCCAGCCGCTGGCACGGAACATGCTGCAGGCGTCGATGGACCGCGGCGGCAATGTCCTGGGACTCGATGTCGAGGACGGCCCCCTTGTCGGTGAGTCATCTGTCACAATTCCTGGAGTGTGTTTTCGTCCAAGCTGGGCTGATGAATTGCGTGTGAACTGTCTAGCGTGCTCGTTTGGGTGGGAGTGGTCCTCCGAGTCGGACGATGCTGTTGTCATTGCTGGCATCAAGGCCGTCCTGGACCAGTCGGTGGCCGCTGCTCGGGATCGAGGCCTGTACCACCCCTTCAAGTACTTGAACTACGCTGCGGAAGGCCAGGACCCCTTGGGGAGCTATGGCCCAGAAAATGTCGAGTTTATGAGAAGGGTCAGGGCGACGTACGACCCTGATGGATTGTTCACGACACTTGTTCCTGGAGGTTTCAAGCTTGCGTAAAGGTGGCTTCGCTGTGGTTGGAAGAATTACGATCGAGATTGCCCCCGGTTGTTATTACTGTAGTTTTCTACTGCCACCTTGCTAAACCTAGGCTGGTTCCCCTTAAAACTTAAAACCAAAGTGTGAGGTCATTCCAGAGTGTTGTGTTCTAGGTTTTCTATTGTTACTGGAATCGATTGGACATGGATGCAAAAAGATTATTAATTAGACACTCTCTCTAGTTGTTGATGTTCTATTTTGATATGTGCCTGAGAAGGTCGGTCTGCAGTAAATCCAGCTTCTGATACTAGTTCTATCAGACAATGCCTTCAGGTGTTGATGTCCATTGTCAATACCCAAGTACGGATCTCGGGACTCAAGTCCGCTGCCAAGTTCAAGATCTCGCACATCTTGTGGAACATCAAGGCAGACAGCTGCGATGCATTGAGTGCGGCGGGATGTTCCGGGCGACACAAGTCTGGACACGCAATGTGCTGGGCGTCAGGCTGAATCGAGGGCTGACACCGATTATTGCCTGGATGCATTACTGTACGCAGCGGTGGTCCACTTACGTAGGAAAGGCGCATGCAGATCACGAGCGCCACCACGCTTACGCCTCCAGCCATCCATGTTACTCAAATCCAGCTCACATGGCCGGGGATGTTCACGGGGATCTGGAATCACGCCAGAGGCCTCTCCTGTGCTTCTGTGTATCCATTTCCTATCTCTGGCTGGGCACATGGTCGAGCAATCTGAAGACTCAGAACCCAACCCCCAAGTCCAGCCGTGACTTCAATATCGGCCCCCGTGCCGGTCCCTCACGATGTCAGGAGCAAATAGCACAGCGTCTGTTCTTGGGGCACAATGGACGAACCCAAGCGAGGTAACGACGGTCTTGATGATGATCGGAGGGGATGTCGTCCAGAAAGCACTCGCGCAAACGACTGGATGCTGGTACACCCCAGTGTGCTTCTCATTTGGATGGGTTCCATACTCGTTCACTGCTCTCATCAGTGTCCTCGGTGACGGAAGACTCCTACCAGAGCCTGATGTAGTAGGATGCAAGGTTATCAACCTTAACAGTGGATATGCCAGGGACAACAAGAACTGGGTGATTGGGCGTCTGCTCCGCGACAGTGAGGCACGCGTGCAACGACTGAAACCACCAGGCAATGAAGCCATTCGAATCTCGATCTGGGAGGCTGTTGAGAACACCAACAATCCCACGGAGCATCGGTACTGGTCTATCCACGTCTGGGGTCTACTATTCATGACTCTTCAGCTCGGTCTGGCTATTGTCCCCTTGCGTCTGTATGGGGATTGGGGCATCCTGCTGATAACGGGCGTCGGGACCATCCTCAGCATGATGATGGGCGCCCTTCCTCAATGGACCGCAGAAAAGCTGCCGAATCGACAACATTCGAAGTCCGTGTTTGCGCTGACAGTAGGTAATGGATCTAGAGACGTCATGGTGATTAGAGGTGATGGGAAATGTCTCGATCTGGAGGAATTGAGCGTCTCAGAGACACCTCGAAGTGGGCGGCCTTGGAAAAATTTCAAAAGCCCAGAGCCCCTCGGGTCCAACAACACTTGGTCGAAGCCACGCCAGATAAGTCGGACAACATCAGACCTCCTGGCGACGAAGTTGAGAGGCGGTTTTCCTATAGGTTTTTTGGTCACATACGCTGCCTGTGCCATCCAGTCAATGCTGTGGTTGGTTCTGCTTGTTTCCGTCTCCGCACTTGAATCGCATACGTGGTTCCTCCTCGGAGTTGGCTTTATCGGCATGTTCCAGAACGCAAGTCCTGGCTGCGGCCGAGATCAACCCAGAGCATCGGAACTTGCCCCTTCGGTATGTCGAAACCATAGTTGGGATGCGCAAAGTCATGGATGGACTGATGGACTTTCACGTCCACTATCATTGCGGCCAACACCTCTTTCGAGAATTCTTCCCCGGGGAGCTTGCAACTACCCGAAGAAGAATGGTGGAAGGGAGAACGCAACGCGTACGATGATGACAGAGAAAAGCATATGGACACATGCGGACTTCCGCAATCCCGCATGCTGGATTCAAAGTCAGACTCGCTCGTCCGGACAAACAGAGAGATTGGTGAACTGGCGGAAACAACAGTTAAATCATCAGCTGCATTGCAAGCCATGTCAATTGGAGACACGATACCTATCTCCCAATACCAGCCAGACCGGTCGAAAGAGCACAGGACGCCTGGAACATGGCCGGCAATTCTTACTGATCCCCGGCGGAGTGACAAAAATTTCCGGAGGGTTCTGCAAGATTTCCACGCCCCAAACGCGTTTCCAAGGCTGGACCCTTCCCCTTCTCTGCGCAACGTGAGCAACTTGCCAGCTGGGAACACTGATCCAAATGTTACTTAAAGCTTTTCAAGTTGACCGCTGTCAGTCTCCTCTGTCAGACCAGCTTTTCCGGTGCTAAATCCTCCGACAAAGTCTATGGACCTAGATAGGTCGTACGGCATACTAAAGGACAGGGGTTAATGATATACCGGGATCAACGTCGGCGAAACATCGCGAAAAAGGAGTCTTGGCTGTTGACCTCCCTGAAGCTGCTGACTGGGTTTCAGTGGGGCATCATTTGGGTATAGACGTGTGAGCATACCTAGGTAGTTTGTGAGACTGGTCTTAAGTAAGGGCATCGGACTTCACGCCGCGGTTGAGCCTGTGGATACTTCATATGTAGTTCTCATTGTTGCACAGGGCGGAGCTGAAATGATCACACATTGTAAAATTTGCCAGGAAAGTATAAGTGGTTGCACGTGCAGTGAATAGTATTGTAATTGTTGTATTTCATGTTCGTGGAAGCAGCCGAGGAATGATTATTTCATGATTCCTGACTTAAACAGGAGATTCCATAAACGAGAATGGAGCTTAAGACCCCAATTATTTCCTTCGACTTCCAAGACTCCTGATAGTCGCCCAAGTCTCATATCTTTTTCATGTTTTCCCAGGTTGATGAGATGTGGAATCCAATGCCTCAGGGTGTGTACCTGCAGTATGCCTCCGTCTCATCACCAACGCGGCTTCAGCCTCGTTTTGTGAGTCTTCTGCCTGTTTCATCCCTGCTCCCGTTGCATTTCGCGATTGAAGTTTTCCTAATAATCGACGACAGAGTTTGATAGGCTGCATAGAGCTTTCTGATCCCGACCTGGTGGAGCCCTGCTCTATATTGGTGTGGGACGTGGTCAAGTGACCTTAATCCCTATACCTTACTTAACATCTAAATATAATATTTAAATGTTAACTAATCTCGTTTTATATTTAAATATTAACTAACCTTATTTTATATTTAAATATTAAAAAAAGAATTATTATTAAATTATTAATATTAATTTTTAATTTATATTAATAAATTTATTTTAGCATTATCTTAATTCTTACTATAGTTATTATAAGCCGCATAGTATCCTAAGCAGCTTAACTCCTTTATATTAAAAATCATAAAGCATCCCTTAAAGAAAGCATTCTCTAGCTTATACTTCTTATAATTATTATACTTTTTATTAACCTTAATTTCATAAAATGCAATTAAAACTTTAATTAGGTAATGCAAATCCTTTAATATTAAGTTTAACTTATTATTTAAAGTTATGCTATAAGTATTAATATAAATATAAACATTATTGCTATTTATCTTAGCAAGCTTTTTAAAAATGGCCTCCTATTTTTTATTAAAATTATATTATTAATAAATTAAAATTATATTTATATGCTTTTTATTAATTATATTAATTATATTATTTATAATATACTTAATAATAGTTATATTACTTATATTAATCTTATATTCTTAAATAATTAAATTATTCTTAATTAAATTAAGATTAATATGCTTAATAATCTTAAGTTTAAGCAATATTTTAAAATTCTTTTTTTTTTAATTTATTTATTAATAAGTTAAACTTAAAGCCTTAAAAATATAAGTATTATTAATTATTACTTATATTAAATTATTCATTAAGTTAATTTTAAATAAATACATTAAAGTTAGCTTTTTTATAAATATAGCTTAAAAAATAAAATTCTTTTTCTTTTTTAAAAAAGGAATTATTAATATTTTATAATAATTCTTCTTAAATTTAAAATTATTAAAATATAAAAAGTATATAATATATAATATATAATATATAATATATTCTTTATAATTATATATATATTAAAATTAATTATTTTAATAAAACTTAGTTTTTAATAAATTATTTATTAAATAATATAAAAGCTTTTTTAAAATTATATTTAAATATTATAATATTAATAATTTATTATATTAAGTCTTAATAAAAATTTTATATTTATATATTATTAAGGGCTATATATTATATACTTATATTATTTAATCTTTTAATTATTTAATCTTTTAATTATTAAATCTTTTAATTCTTTAATCTTTTTAATTATTATTTATTGCTTATATATTGAAAACGAGCTATTTAAATAATAGGGGATAGGTTTTGCTAAACCTTCTTAAGGATAACTTAAGGAGGAGCTTTAATGTAATAAAGAAGGAAGATAAGAATAAAAGGGAATTAAAGAAAGGAAAAAGATAAATATTTTAAAAATTCTTAAAAATAAGAAAAGCTTAATTAAAGCATTAAATATATAAGAAAAGAGAAAAGTTAATTTCTTAAAAAAATATTTAAAATAAGCATAAAAGCTAGCTTTTTATAATTAGCTAAAATTTAATATAATATTATTTTTTATATAATTCCTTATATTTATTAATATATCCCTTTTTAAGTACTTTATAATAAATATTATAAAAATTATTAAAATAAAACTTTATTATTTTTAATTAAGCCTTTAAGTTTTAAAATTTACTTTATTATAATTTTAATTATTATTATTATTTTTAATTTCTTACTTACTTATTTTATTATAATTTTTACTTTTTTATAAAAGCTTTAAATATTTTTAAAACTTACTTAATAATATATTTATTAATTATATTTTCTTTAGCTATTAAAATTTACTTTAATAGCTAATATTAATATAGCTATTAAAGATTTAAATACCTTTATAAAATAAAAAGTAAATTTATTCTTTTTTTTAATTATTATATTAAATATAATATATTAACTTTATTAACTTTTGCTTTTTACTTTTTATAAAGCTTTTATTTTTACTTTTATGTTTTATAATATTTTTACTTTTAATATTTATACCTTATATTTAATTACTTAATTAACTTATTTATAAACTTTTTAAATTATTTTTAAGCAAACTTTATTATTATTTTAATTATTTTAAATTAATTAATATATTTTAAATTTTATTTATATTTATTATTAAAATAAATAAATAAGAAAGATTTTTATATATATTAAAATAAGTATTTTTTGCTAACTTTAAAATATTTTATAATATAATGCTTAAGTTAAAGGCTTATTTAATTAAAGTTATATTTAATTAATTTTAAGCTATTTAAAAGTTTATACCTTATTATATATTAAATATTTAAAATTAAGTTATTAAATTAATTTATATTAAAAATATTATTTCCTTTATACTTTTTTTATAATTAATAGTAATTTTAATATATTATAATTTAAATAGCCATTGCTAAATAATATCCCTTTATAATAAAAGCTTATTTTTTACTTTAATTATTTTTATATTATTAATTTTAATAAAAGGAATTAATATAAATATTTAAATAACTTTATTAATTTTATTAAGCTTTAATTAAATAATAAATATTTAAGTAATAATGCTAATAATAGCTTTAAATATCTTATAATATATAGTTTTAATTAAAAAAGCCTTAACTTAATCTTATACTTTTTAATTATTCTTTTTTTAATTTTTTTTAAAGTAATTTTTAATAAACTTAATAATATATTATTTATAAAATATTTTATTAATTTATTTTAATTTTAATATAAACTTTTTATTAAAATCTTACATTTTATTTTTTAAAATAGCTATTAAATATTTATAAATAAATGCTTTAATATCTTTATTTATTTTGCTTTTTTTATCTTTTAATATAAGATTATTTTATAATAAATAATAATTCTTTATTTTATTAAAAATTACTATTATTTAATAATTAAATATATAAATAAGCATAATAATAAATTTATAATTCTTTATTAATTTATATTATTAATATTTCTTAAATAAAATATAATTATAATATAAAAGTTCTTTAAATAAAAATATAATATTTTAAAAGTTAAAAAGTTGCTAAATTATAAAAGCTATAATATATTAAGTTCTTAATTTTTTATATTTATAAAGCATTCCTTTTATATTAAAGAAATTAAGAGTAAGAAAGGCTTAATATTATTTTATTAAATTTATTAATTTAATTAATTTTCTTAGCTTAAAATAAAGGTTAATACTTAAGAAATATTCTTATATTATCTTTATAAGTTTATTATTAAATATTATTTATTTTATATTAAAAAATAATAATTAATTAAAAGTTTAAAATTATTAAATATTATTTAAGTAAACCTTATTTATAATAATTTTTATTTTAAAAGGATTTTTAAAAAAGTTAATATTTGCTTTTTAAGTAAAGTTTTATTAATTTTAAATATTTATAATATTTAAAAATTGTAATACTTTGCTAAGTAGGTTTTTAAAGTTATTAAAATAAGAAAGTTTTATAATTATTAATATTAAATTATTTTTTTTAAATTAATAAGCTTAATTATTAAAATTAAAGTATTAAGGCTTTAAGGTATTTTATAATGCAAAAGTAATTAAGATTGCTTTTTTACCTTATTTTTTTAATTAAAAAATATTTTAATTTTTAATTATAAAAAAAAAGGTAAAGAAAATAAATAATAAAATAAAGAGTAAATAATAAAAATTAAGTAATAAAAAGGAGAGGTATAATAATAAAAAGAGCCTTATATCCTTAGGAATTGCTATATAGGTAATTAAAATAAAGAGGGTTAAAAATAAAAAAGAAATATAATTAATATTTAGCTATAGCTTAAGGTAGCTTTTATAAATAATTATTACTTATTTTTAAATAAGAATTAAGTAAGGGAAAAGATTAATATATTAAAAGTATATTATTATTAAAATAGCTAAATAATAGCTAACCTTTAACCTTTAATTAGTAATAATATAAAGGTAGGAAGAAGAAGAAGAAGAAAGAGAAAGGAAAAGGGCTTAATTATAAATAAATAAGTATGGTATTGTATATAAGCTAAAATAGTAAAAGCTAGTAACTTATTATCCTTAAGTTAAATGATTATATTAATTAAAAGAAAGGAGCGATAAGGAGGCTTATAAGTTGTTATTAAAAGCCGTTGGTTTGTTGTTAAGGTGTGCAGTTTCCCGTTTCTTTTAAATAATAGCTAATTGCAAAGTACTTCCCTCTTAATTTATAAGTTTATTAAGTATAAATTAAAATGGGTTATTTAGCTAAAATTTCTTTATAATGAAAAGATAAATAACTTCTTTATAAGCAAAGAATTAAAGGTAAGTAACTTCTTTTTAATAATAAACTAACCTTAATTAAAAATAAGGTAGTAAATTATTTTTTTTAATAATAGGGTAGCTTATTGCTAGCATTACCTGCTTTTTCTTATTATAGCAACTTTATATATATAAATTTTTTTTCTTTCCTTAAGTTTTTTCTTTTTTTTTTTTCTTAATATCCTTTTAATTTTAATTAATCTTTAAATTAGGCTAAAATTAAAGCAAAATATTATAATCTTTTTATTCTTTAATATCTTTTTATAATGGTATTTTTATTATTAAATCCTTTTTAATTAAGATTAAGGAGTTTAATATAAAAGGATTTCCTTTCCCCTTTTTAAGCTATTTATTATAACTTATAAGCTAAGCAAGTTTTAATTAAGGGTATTTATACCTTCTTTAAGCTAAAAGGCGTTTTTAATAAAGGTTAATTTATTAAAATTATCCTTTATAATGCTTTTATAAAAAATATTTATATATATAAAATTATTAATATTAAATAAAATTAATACCTTGCTTAATAACTTGCTAATTTTACCTTTAAAAAGGCAATTAAGGAATTATTTAATAGGTTTCTTAATAAGCTATAAAAAGAATAGTTTTTAAATAATATTAAGAATTTAATTAAAAGCTATATAAATATTATTATTATTAAAAGAAATAATAAAGCTTTTTATAAAAAGTATATAATAATAATATATAATTACTTTAATTATTATTATTAAATAGCTTTGCTTATAGCCTTTTATAATTATTAAAATGCTTTTTCTTATAAGTATTGCTTAAAGCATATAAGTTATAATTATTCCTTAACTATAAATAAAAATATTTTTATTATAATTCCCTTTTTTAATTACTGCTTTTTATATAATTTTTATAATAATATTTATATTAATTACATTTATTATATTAAAAGATTTAATTATATCTTTAATAAATATAATAATATAAAGAAGGTATAAAAGGCTATAATAGCTAAGTAAATAAAGTTTAAGGATATGCCTAGTTTTATAATTATTATTAATAAAATAGCATAGCTTAAAGGAATAATTAGCTTTAATATTATTTAAAATAAAGAAGCTAGCATTATTTAAGGTTAATAACCGCAACCTTATAATATAGAATTCTTATTATATTAATTATAAGAATAAGCTTTTAATAAAGTATAAATAATAATTAAGATAGAAAGAAAAAGGGAAAAAGTAAATTAAATTATTAAAAAGAAAAAGAAAGTTTTTAATTTTAATAAGAAAATAATAAATAAGTATATAGTAAATTTTGCAATGCATTTTTTAAAAATATAATATTTTATATTTAAACTTAAAGCTAAATTTAATTAGGTAAATAAATGCATATTATTGGCGGGTGCAGGGAATTACGTAAGAAATGGTACCGCGCTAAATTCCAGCTAGCTATAAAAAGCTAGCTTTTATGCTTATTTTAAATATTCTTTTAAGAAATCAACTCTTTTCTTTTCTTATATATTTAATGCTTTAATTAAGCTTTTCTTATTTTTAAGAATTTTTAAAATATTTATCTTTTCCCTTTTTTTGGTTCCCTTTTATTCCTATCTTCCCTCTTTATTATATTAAAGCTCCTCCTTAAGTTATCCTTAAGAGGGTTTAGTAAAACCTGTCCCCTATTATTTGGGTAGCTTGTTTTTAATATAAAAAGAAATTTTATATTTTAATAAATATATATATATATATATATAAGAAAAAAATAACCCCCCTTTCCCTTAAATAAATACTTAAGCTAAAATTTAAAAGTACTGCTAAGCTAATTATATTAAGAATATTAAGGGTTATTTAATTAAAGTAAAAAAATATTAATAAATTATAAAGGCTTATTTCTTAAGTTCCTTTATTTTATATATAAGTATATTATAAGTTTAATATTTTAAATATTAAAGTTTAAAGAATTTAATAAGTTTAAGCTTATAAATAATTAATATATTTAAGTAATAAATAAAGATATATTAAATTAATTTTAATAGTAATTAAAGTTAAGGTTATTTAAGATAAAGTTAAATAAATTAAATTCCATTAAAATATTTAAAAAGAGATTATTATTTATAATAGTTATAAGATTAATTTCTTAAAGTAAATAAGGTTTAAGTTTTTATATTTTAAAATAATTAATAAATTTTTTTAATTATTTTAATGAAAATATGCTTAAAAGGTAAATATTATTAAGTATTTAAAGTTTATAAATATTATTATAATAAATATTATAAATAATAAAAGGATTAAATTAATAATAAGTTAGTTTTTAAAATAAGGAATAATTAGCTTTTTTTGCTTATTAATAAGTAAAATTAAGTTATCCTTTTTTAAGGAAATAGGTTAAGGGAAACCATAATGTATATCTTATTGCATAGCTTTCCTCCTATAATTAAAGATTAATTTAATTATTACCTTTATATTTTATAAAAGATTAAAAAGTAAATAAAGCTAGGAATTAAGAATATTTTAAAAAGATATATTTAGAATTTAAGTTTAAATATATTATATAGAAATAATAATTTTAATTAAAATAATTAATTTAAAATTATAAAGAAAATAAAAGGAACTCTTTTTATAAGATTATTTAAGTAAAGTTTAATTAATAAAGAAAGTATAAGGTAAAATTTATATTTAATCTTTAATTTCTTTATTAAGCATCTTTTTAATAATAATTATAATAATAAAGTATTTATATTTAATAATATTATTAATATAAGGGTTATATATTAAGATTATAATTTTTTTAATTTTAATTATTAAAAAATATTAAGTAAATTAACTTATATTTTCTTATTCCTTATTTATTATTATTTTTATTAAAAGCCCTTATTTAAGAAGGAATTTTTAAATAAAGAACTTTTTAATGCTTTTTAAGTTAACTACTTTAAGAGGCATAGCTTTAATTTATTTTATTAAGTTATATTATTCTTTAATTAGCTTATTATATCCTTAATTAAAAGGTAAATATTAAATATTAATATAAATCTTAGTAAATAGTTAATTTAATATAATTAAAATAATTTTATTATTATAAATTTAAGTATTTTATTTATTATAATAAGGATAATTAATAATGGCTTTTTTAATATTAGCATATATTCCTTTTTAATAATATATAGCTTGAATTTAAAAATAAGTAGCGTCCTTTTTATAATGCTTAAGAGGAGCATAATAGTTTTTAATAATCTTTTATTTTTAATTAAGATTATTAATAATTTATTATTATAATAAATTCTTTTTAAATTATTTTTAAAGAATTTCTTTATAAATAAAGAAATAATAAGCCTTTTTATAATAAAATAATTATTGCTATAATATTAGGTTTTTAAGATAGATTTTATAGCAGAGATATTAAGCAATTTTAAGTAATCTTTTTAATTAAAAATAATTATTAAGTAATAATAGTTTTTAATTAAATAATTAAGGTTAAGATAATTAATTAAGGAAAGTATTATATTAATTCTTAATATTTCCTTTAAATTTATAATTTACTTTATTTAATAGCCCTAGTAGCTTTTTAAAAAGTATATTTATAATGATATTCTTAAAACCTTTAATATAATAAATAGTAAAATTATATGTTTTAATTATAGCTAATTACCTTATAATATAAGCGCTTAATATATTTAAGGTAAATTCCTTTAATTATTAAATTAAAATATTAAAATTTATTTTTAAGGTAAAGTAAATATTATAAATATAAAAGTATAAGCATTTAATTATATATAAAATAACTTTATATTTTTATTTTATTATATTATATAGCTTTTTAATCTTTATTTAAATATTACTTTTATATTAAACTAAGTATTATAATTTATCTTTAATTTATATAAAGTATATACTTTATTTTTTAAAACTTATATTTATTATAAGAATAATTTTATTATTAAAATAATTAATATTAATTAAATATAGCTTTAAAGTAATTATAACTTTAAAAGTATTTATAACTTTTTAATAATTTAAGGTTTATTAATAAGGTATACTTTTCTTTAAAAGGTTAAATAATAACTTAGTAATAATTTTATAAAAAGGCATTTATGCTTTATAAAAGTTTAATAAGCTTAAAAAGGATTTAAGCTTAATTATATTTTTATAAGTATTTTATTTATTAATTTTAATAATCTTTTTATTTAATAAAAATTAATTAAGTATTTTATAAATATAGCTAATAATATTAATTTATTATTTATATTATTTTAATTTAATAATATTAATTACTTTTTTAATTAGCTTAAAATTATAAAGAATATTATTAAAGTTCTTAATATATTTAGCTATATATTTTTAAACTTTTAATAAGGTAAGTATTTCTTTATTTTTATAATTTATCTTTAAACCCTTAATTATAATATTATTAAAAAAGAGTTTATATATTATAAGAATTAAGTTATAAAAGATTTAAATTATATATTATATAAATTAAATAATAAAATTTATAACTTTTATAAATAAGCTATATTATTAAAATAATTTAATTAAAATAAAAAAGGTTATAATATTTTAGCTTTTCTTATTTAATTTAATTTAATTATATCTTAAAAAGAAGTTAAAAAGGAATAATATTTTATATATTATAAATTCCTTAATAAATTTATTTATTAATAATAAAATAAAGGTATTTTTAATTATAACTTTATTAGCTTTTAAGATATTATTAATAAGTTAATAATTAAAGTCTTTCTTTTTTATAAGAAATTATTAATTTTTATAAATAATATAAGATTTTTTAATAACTTTATTAGCTTATTAATTTTTAAATATTTTAATAATTATCTTCCTTAGGGTTTTTAAGAATTAAATTATTTTTACTTAATATGCCTTATAAGGAATTATTTAAATAAATTATAGTAATGCTATATTAATATTAATTTAAGTAATATAAAATTAATTTTATATTAAAGATTTTTCTTAATTAAAGAGTAAATAAGTAAATATCTTTTTTTTTTAAAAAAAGAAGTTATAGTTTTTTTATAAAAGAGTATTTAATTAATTAGGTATTAAGTTTAACCCCTTATTAATTAAAAAAGACTTAAGCTAAATTTAAGCATTATATTTATTTTTATGATTTTTATTTATAGCTAATTCTATTCTTTTTTTATAAGTAGGTTTTTAATTAATTATACCCTTAAGAATAATATTATTAAAAAAATAATTATTTATAAGATGGATTTTAATGTTTACTTATTTATAAAGAGTTTTAATTAAAGGTTAAAAGGTTTTATTAATTAATTTAATAGCTATTAAAGCAAAAAGAATTTTATTAACTTATTTTTTAATATATATAGCTCTTTTTTATAAATAAGCATTATAAATATAAGTTAGTATTTATTAATCTTTTTCTTTAGCTTAATAAATTCTTTAAATTTTAATTTAAAAGTTTTTTATAAATATAAGAATTAAACTTTTTATATTTTTATTTAAAAGGATATTTAAAACCTTTTTATTTTTTTTTATTTTAATATTAAAATAAATTAGCATAATTAATATATTAATTAATATTAAGTTTTAATTAAGGCTTAAAAAAAGTAAAGAAATGCTTTTAAAAGTTAATAAGTATTTTTAAGAAACTTAAGCTTTCTTAAATAAAGTTATTTTAAAGGGCTTTTAATTTTTTTATTTTAAATTATATATTATCTTAATATTGCTAAGAATAAAATAAGTATAAAGGTATTTCTTTAATTATTTAAATATTAAGTTTATATTTAAAAAAAAGAATATTTTTAAAAGAATATAATATAAGGTATTAAGGGCCTTATTATTAATAATAAAAAATATAGCTTTAATTTTATTTAAATTAATATAAATTTACTTTTTTATAACTTTAATTAAAAATAAGGAATTTTTATTATATATTATTAAGTTTATATTATTAAGTAAAATATATAAAAGTTTATTATATTTATAATATAATAAAGGTAAAAAATTTATTTTAACTTTAATATTTAAGAAAATAAATTATAAAAAGTAATTATTTACTTTTATATAAATTATTAAGTAAGTTAAATTAAAATATTTTTAATTAATTATATTTATAATAAATATAGTAATAAAGTTAATTTAATATTAAATAATTTATAATAAATTAATTAAAATATTAACTTTAATATTATTTTTTAAAAAAGTAATTATATTAATTTTAAGAAATAGGTTTTTAATATAATTCTTAAGATATATTAGCTTAAAAGGTATTTTTAATAAAATATATGCTTTAAATTATATTATTAATAGGTACTTAATTAAAGTTAAATTAATATTGCTAAGTATTAAAATGTTTATAGCATTTATTTTAATAATTATAATTAAAATTACTTAAGCTATTTTTTCCTTAAGTAATAAATATTATTAAATATGCTTTTTTAGTTTTAAGTTTATTATATTTATTAAGTTTGCTTTTATTATAAAAGATTTAGCATTTATTTTTAAGTTTAATTTTAATTAATAAATAAGTTTTTCCTTTTCCTTATTTTCTTTTTATTCCTTAGCTATAATTTATTATTAATAATTTAAGATTAGTTATTTTCTACCTTTTTAAAGTTTTTAAGTTAAGTATAATTAGCCTTTATAATTCTTATAACTTTATCTTAATTTTTAATATTCTTAATTATATACTTTTTTTTAATTATAATAATATTTATTTAAAAAAGTTTATTATTATTTATAATTATAAGCTTTTCTTTAATATAAATTATATAATTTATAGGATTTATAAGTATTAAAATTAAGCTAACTTTCTTTTAATTATTAAGCTTTTAAATTACTTTTAAGGCTTTTAATAAAGCCTTTCTTTTAAATAAAAGATTTATTTTAATAAGCTTGCAATATTTAATTATATAAAGTAAATTAAACTTTCTTTTCTTAAATAAGAATTTTAATTAATTATAAATATATTTTTTTAAATTATAGCTATTTTAATTATAATATAGTTAAATATAAATAGAATTTAAATATTTTAAAAAGCTAGTTTAAGTATTTTTAAGTAAGCTAAGGAATATTAATAACTTTTTTAGCTTAAAAGCTATTAATAAGCTATTTAAGGAAAGTTGCTTAAGCTTATTATATTAATATATATTATGATTTTAAAAAGTATAATTATAATAAACTTTAAGTAATTTATTTTTTTTAAAAAAAAGCATTAAAATTATAATTTATATTTTATTATTATTAAGGTTATTTTAATTAAGTTTTATTAAAAGCTATTAAATAAAATTTATAACCTTTAATTTAATTATTTTAAAATTGCTTTATTATTTATTATAAAAGAAAGCTTTAATATTTTATTAAAATAACTTAAATTTATTTTTAAACTTAATTAAGTTAAGTTTTAATTTTATAAATCTTTTAATAAGTTTATTTATATTTTATAAATTTTAATTATATTTTTTAATAATATTAATATAATTAAATTTAAATAAAAATTATTAAGTTTATAAGTTTTTATTTTAAAGATAATTTAAAGAATTAAAATTATTTTAGCTTTTTTAAAGAAAATTTAGCTTTTTTAAATTAAATAAATTTTAATTAAAATTATTTTATATAAATAAATACTTATCTTATTTAAAATATTTAAGTTTTTAATTAATAACTTTTAATAAGGTATACTTAAAGTTTAGCTAAAGAATATTTCTTATTAATTTATAAGTAATCCTTTTTCTTGCTAATTATTTTTTTAAATATAATAAAAGTATTTTATAAAAGAGCTAAGTTATAATAAGGAAGATATTATTTATATTATTAAGTTTTTAATTATATTTTATAATTTTTTTTTTTTTATATTTTTAAGTTATTATAAAGGTTATTATAAATAATATCTTTAATCATTATAATTAAGTTTATATAGTAAGTTTAATTATTAAATTTATAAAAAGTAAGAAGTTTTTCTTTTTAATTTTTTTAAATAAATTATTTAATAATAATGCTTTTAATTGCTTTTGCTAAATTTAAAATAATATAGCGTTATTTAAGTAATTTTAAAATTTAATTATTTAAATAAGAAAATTAATAAATAATAATTTTAAGATTATTTAAAATTTTAATAATATTAATTTCATTAAATTTTAAGGTATTTAAATTATAAATTATAAATAAAGCTATTTATAATAAAATTATTATATTAATAAAAAGTAAGATTTTTAAAATATTAATTTAAATCCTTAACTTATTGCTAATAATAAATTATAGGGTTTAATTAAAGTAAAATTAATGCTTTAATTAATAATAAATAAAATTAAATCTTTCTTTTTTTTTAATAAGTTTCTTAAGATTTCTTTTTTAGCTTTAAGTAAAAAAGAATGGATAATTTTTAAGGTTTTAAGATATTTTTAAAATAAAAGTAAGTTTAAAAGGACTTTAAGCTTAAAAATATAATATATATATTATAATAGTTTTTATTAAAATAATAATAAAATAAAAAAACTTAAAAGTAATAATATTTTTAATTAAAATAATTGCTTTTAAAGAATTTATTTTTAATATTATTATAAAATATTTAAATTAAAGTTTAAAGAATAAAAGTATTAATAAATATAATAAATAAAATAAATTTAATAAAAGGATATTTTATTAAGAAATAAGAATTATAAGGTTATAATAAAGAAAGCCCTTTAAATTTATATTTAATGCTTTGCTTATTAATATTATATTAAATCTTTAGTAAATTAAATTTAAATTTAATTAAAGCTTAAGTAAGGTTATATTTTAAGTTTAAGTTTTTTATATAATTTAATTAATATAAAAATATATAATATAATATTACTTATTAAACTTATAAGTAAGCAAGGTAAGTATTTTAATTTTATATTATAGCTTTCTTTATTTTAAGCTTAAGATTATAATAATAATAATAATAAATATTAATTAAAAGTTTAAAGTATTTTTAATTAATATTAAATAATATTTATAAAGTTTAAATTTATTATTTTAATTTTAAATTTATATTATTATTATATTTTAAGTATAATTTTTAATAAAAAACTTAAAATAAGTTTAAAGCTTAATAATATATTAATATATAATTAAGGTAGTATTTTATTTAAATATTAAAAGTATAAAAGGTATTTTAAGATTAAAAAATAATCTTAAGATACTTATAATATTATTATAAATTTAATTATATTTAACTTTTTTTTATAATAAGTTAAAGATAAATATAAGTTTTAATTAAAGCTTTAAGTTAATATATAAAATAGTTTAGTAATATTTAATATAAAAATGAAAAAAAATAGAATTAATAAATAATTAGCTTATAATTAATTTTTTATTTTTCTTATTATTAATTAGAAATATATAAAATTAAAATTATATTTAAGCTAGATTATTAATAAAAATAAGTTATTTAAATAATAAGGAATAGGTTTTGCTAAACCTTCTTAAGGATAACTTAAGGAAAAGCTTTAATGTAATAAAGAGGGAAGATAAAAATAAAAGGGAATTAAAAAAAGGGAAAAGATAAATATTTTAAAAATTCTTAAAAATAAGAAAAGCTTAATTAAAGCATTAAATATATAAGAAAAGAAAAGAGTTGATTTCTTAAAAGAATGTTTAGAATAAGTATAAAAGCTAGCTTTTTATAGCTAGCTGGAATTTAGCGTAATATTATTTCTTATATAATTCCTTGCACTTGCTAATAATATAAATATAAACATTTATATATATATTTAAATATATTAAAATTATTATAACTTTAATTAAAATCTTAAAAATAATTTATATTTTTAAATTTAATTTATATTTATTATACTTTATTTTATATTTAATATTATTTTAAATTATTATTATAACTTTATAATAATTTTATATTTATTTTTAATATTATTCTTTATTATTATTTTAAGTTAATATTATTTTTAATTATTATTTAAATTAAAAAATAATCTTAAATTCCCTTTTAACGCTATATTTTATAATTACTTTAGCTTTTATTTTACTTTTTAAACTTTTCTTTCTTTTTTAATCTTTTAACTTAACTTTATTAATATTTTTATCTTTAACTTTATTTTTAAATCTTTAATTCCTTTTACTTTTTAATTAAATAAATATTTAATAAAACTTAAGATAAGCTAAAATAGGTTAATATTAATAAAAAGGGTATAATAAAAGGGGAGGAAAGTATTAATAAATTAAAAAAACTTAAAATTATAATATAATTTCTTTTTTCCTTAAAGGTATTAAGGATAAAAAATTATACATGCTTTTATTAATTTAATATATTTTAATTCTTATTAATATATTAAAGTTTAAATAATAATGATATAAATTAATATATAAATAAGGTTTTAATTATTATTACTTTTAAGTTAACTTTATATTATTCTTAAGGTAAAATTATTATTTAAAAATATTAATTCTTTTTATTAATTAAACTTAATAAAATTTAAAAAAGAATATTTATATTAAAATATATTTAAATATAGTTTATATAAATATAGTTAATTTATATACTTTTAATTACTTTAAAGATAATTAAAAGGCTTTTATAATAAGTAATCTTAAACTTAATAAATAATTAAATAATTAAAGTAATAAACTTATATTAAAATAATAAATAAGTTAAATTATAGCTTAAAAGTATAAAATAAAAGAAAAAGTTTAACTATATTATAAAAATAATTAATAATAATATAATTAATAATATAAACTATATAATTAAAGTAAGTATTAATATAATTATATATATATTATTAAATTTACCTTTTAATTATATTAATATTTAAGATTATTTAAATATTATATATTTAAATATAATATTTAAATATTATAATAATTTAAATCCCTTATTTAAAATTAATAAAGATTAAACCATTCATATTAATGTTTAAATAATATTAATAAAATATTTAAATATTATATTTAAATATTATAAAAATATAAATTCTAAATTAAATTACCTTTATTAAGTTTTATATAATATTAATATTATATTTAAATATTATATTAAAATACTATATTAAATATTTTAAAAATAAGGGTTTTTTATTTAAAATTAATAAAGATTAAATTATTTTAAATCATTATTTAAATTAAAAGGTAATCCTAAGTTCCTCTTTAACGCTATTTTTTATAATTGCTTTAGCTTTCATTCTTCTTCTTAAACTTTTCTCTCTTCTTTAGCCTTTTTACTTAACTTTACTAATATCTTTATTTTTAACTTTATTTTCTAAATCTTTAATTCCTTTTATTTCTTAATTAAAAAAGTATTTAATAAAATTTAAGATAAGCTAAAATAGGCTAGTATTAATAAAAAGGGTATAAGAAAAGGGGAGGAAGGTATAAGTAAATTAAAAAAGCTTAAAACTATAATATAATCTTCTTCCTTCTTAAATGTATTAAGGATAAAAGATTATATATGCTTTTATTATTTAATAGTTTTATTCTTATTAATATATTAAAGTTTAAATAATAATAGTTTAAATTAATATATAAATAAGGTATTAATTATTGCTGCTTTTAAGTTAACTTTTATATTATCCCTAAGTTAATAATATGCTAACTTATTTTAAGAAAGGTAATAATATTATTTAAAAGTGCTAATTCTTCTTATTAACTTAGTTTAATAAAACTTAAAAAAGTATATTTATAATGCTTTAACTTTATATAGCTATTAATATAAATATAATTAAATAAAAAAATAAAATTACTTATAAATATAAGTTGTTTATTGCTTATATTTAAAGCTTAACGTAATTATATTTTAAGAGCTAAATTTAAGGTTATACTTTTTTATAATAAAAAGAAATTTAAAATTATCTTTATTTTACATTTATAAATTTATAATAAAAATAAGTTAATATAAATAAATATATATAAGTAATTAAATAACTTACCTAGTAATAACCCTTAAAAGTAAATTATATTTATTATTAATTAAATAGCTTTATTAATGTTAAACCTTAGCTAAATTTAATAATAATAATATTTTATCTTAATTATTAAATAGGATTTTGAAATTATACTTATTAAAGCTATAATAAATAGTTAAACGTTCCTTTTGCTTAACCTATTTTAATAAACTTTGCTTTATGCTTAGCTTATTATTAAAGGTTTAAGTAAAATTTAATATAAAATAAGTATTATTTATATTATTAAAACTTTCAAATAATACATACCTTGTATATATTAATAAGTTTAAGTATATTAAGTAAAACTAATAGCATTAAGTAAAGCTATTATAAGGCTATATAGTAATCTTAATAATTTACTTTAAAATATATTAATCTTATATTTAAATATTATATTAGGATATAAACTTACATAATTCTAACCCAATATTCTTTCAACTCCTTATTAAAAATATACCTTGCAAAATTAAATAGCATATTTAATTTATTATTACTATAGTTAATGCTAAGGATTTAAACTATAAAAATATATTTTAAACTTTAATATTATAAAGATATAAATATTATATTTAAATATTATATTTAAATAAAATATTTAACTTATTAATAAGAAATTTATAATCTTAATTAATAATAAAATTAACAAAGTTACTTATAACTTAAGTATTATTAATATTAATAAAATGCTATTATTATACTTTTTAATTAAATCTCTTTTTTAATATATTAAATAACTTATTAAATAAAAAATAATATATTAAAGGAAAGTTTAAATTAGTATAAGCATGAATAAGTGTAATATTTAAATATTTATATAAGATAAGTATATATATAAAATATATAAAGTTATTTTAATTTACTTTTTCCTATTAATAATTCCAAAACTATAAATATAACTTTATTATGCTTACTTTAAAGACGTTTAAAGTTTATATTAACTAAACAAAACTATATTCTTAAAAACATAGCTGCTTAAGCCTTAATAAAATAAATAATAAGAAATAAATCCTTATTAATAAGGATATCTTAAATATATTATAAAATATTAATAATAATATTATTAATTAATATAATTTAAATAAAAAGAATATTTACTTAATACTTTAAATTTTTCTTTTTATTAAATATTTATTATATTATAAGTAAATTAAAGTGTTTTAGCTAATAAATTAATTAATGCTTATAAATAAGTAATTAAATTAAATCTTTATTAATAAGTAATGGATAAATATTACTTAAAGCTTAAGCTTATTATTCCTTTAACTACTTGCTAATTAAGGGGTAGTTTTATAAAGTACTTATAATAATTAATAATTTTCTATATAAATCTTAATATTAATAAAATAACTTATTATTTATAAGAGTAGGTAAATTAATTTAAGTAATAATGCTATTTAGCTCTTCTTAAATATATGGCGGGATTTTTGCTAATAAAGAAGTAAGGCCTAAATAAGTTTTATAAAAGATTATTGCTATTTAAAAAGGACTTAAAGAAGTATCTTAAATTCTTACCCAAGATACGTTATAACTTTTATATAATAGCATTTTAAGTTATTCTAAACCTTAAGGATAAACTATATTTAAAGACTTATTAATATTTAAATATTATATCTTAATATTATATTTAAATATAAAATATATATATTATAAGTTATTAAGTATAAAGTTATTAAAAAGACTTTTTAATAATACTTTAAGTTTAATAAATAAGTATTACTAAGTATTTAAAATAAAATTAGAATATTATAATGATATTCTTTTAAAATGATTATAAAGAAGTGCTAAACCCCTTTTAATATCTATTTCTTTAGTTTGTTTTATTAATAATAAAATGCAAATATTAAATGTTTTAAATAATTTTATAAAAAGTTAATTTTAAATATAATATAATAAATTAATAAAGATATACTTATTATATTAATATTCCGAACTTTAAGTTAATAACCTTCTTAATTATATAGCTAAGGGTTTATATACTTAAAGCCTTCTTTTAAGCTAAAAGCAATAATTATGCTATAAAATTATTTATATTTTAAAATTTAGATATTAATCTCTATAATATAAAGAAAGAATTTACTTACTTATAAGATTTTTAAAGAAAGTTATTTTATAATTTTATCTTAATTGCTACCTAAATTAAATTTAATAATTTATTAGGGAATAAATATATTGCTTTATTATATTGAAATTCCTTTAAGTAAGAATAAAGATATTTATAATATAAAGCAATTAAATAATTATATTATTAGAAATAAACAAGCTTATTTTGGAAAAAAGGACTTGTTTTAAAAAGCTTTTCTTAAGATAATAAACTATAAAATTAAATTTCTTATTAATATATTAATAAAAGTAAATAATTTATACATATATATATAATTATTCATTTACCTTAAAAGCTATTTTATAAGTTTTATAATATTTAAAATAATAAATATAAGCAACTCCATTCTTTAAACTTTATAGGTATTCCGGAAATTAATTATAGTAATATGTTTTTATTACCTTAATATTAAAAGCATTATTATAAAGAATAAAGGTAAATTTATTATTATCTTCTTTTAATAGTTTATTAAGCTAAATTAATATTAATCTTAAATAAATTATTAAAGAATATATTTAAATATAACTTATATAAATATAGCCAATCTATATACTTTTAATTACTTTAAAAGTAATAAAAAAGCTTTTATAATAAGCAATCTTAAACTTAATAAATAACTAAATAGTTAAAGTAATAAAGTTATATTAAAATAATAAAGAGGTAAAATTATAGCCTAAAGGTATAAAGAAAAATAAAGAGTTTAATTATATTATAAGAATAATGAGTAGCAATATAGTTAATAATATAAACTTTATATTTAAAGTAGGTATTAATATGTATATATATATATTATTAAATTTACTTTTTCATTACTTTATTATTTAAAATTATTTAAATATTATATTTAAATATTATATTTAAATACCGTAAAAATGTAGGTTCCGTACCTAAAATTAATAAAAATTAAATCATTCTTATTAACCCTTAAATAATATTAATAAAATATTTAAATATTATATTTAAATACCGTAAAAATATAGGTTTTATATTTAAAATTAATAGAAAGATTAAATCATTCTTATTAACTCTTAGATAATATTAATAAAATATTTAAATACCATATCTAAATACCGCAAAAATATAAAGTTTTTAATTTATAATTAATAAAAAGATCCATAAAAATATAAGTTCCATATTTAAAATTAATAGAAAAATTAAATCATTCTTATCAATTCTTAAATAATATTAACAAAATATTTAAATATTATATTTAAATACCGCAAAAATATAGAGTTTTTAATTTATAATTAATAAAAAGATCCATAAGAATATGGATTCCATATCTAGAATTAATAGAAATCAAATCATTCTTATTAACTCTTAAATAATATTAACAAAATATTTAAATATTATATCTAAATACCATAAAAATATAGAGTTTTTAATTTATAATTAATAAAAAGATCCATAAAAATATAGGTTTTATATCTAAAATTAATAAAAATCAAACCATTCTTATCAACTCTTAAATAATATTAACAAAATATTTAAATATTATATTTAAATACCGTAAAAATATAGAGTTTTTAATTTATAATTAATAAAAAGATCCATAAGAATATAAGTTCCATATTTAAAATTAATAGAAATCAAACCATTCTTATTAACTCTTAAATAATATTAACAAAATATTTAAATATCATATTTAAATACCGCAAAAATATAGGTTCTATATTTAAAATCAATAAAGAAATTAAACCATTTTTATTAATTTTTAAATAATATTAATTAAATATTTAAATATGATATTTAAATATATATATTTAAATATACTTTCCTTTAATTTTTTATATTATTATTTTTACCTTTCTTAGCATTAATCTTTATATTTATTAAAATTAAGTAATAAAGCTACTTTTTAATATTATAACACCTAAGTTATAAGTTGCTAAAGATTAAGTATATATATTTTAATATTATTTTTTATTAAATTATAAATTAATTCTTTTTTTATAGCCACTATATTATACTCTTATTAAGTTTAATTTATCTTAATTAACTATCTTTCCTTCTTAAAATATAGAATTAAAATTAATAATCTTAAAGGCAAATATGCTATAATATTTATATCTTAATTATTTAATAATAAATATTTTTTTAATCTTAATAATAAAATGAATATTAATTATTATTATAGAAAACTTTATATAAATTAATAAATACTTTGTGAAATTATATTAAGCTAAAGCATAAAGATATTATATTATTAAATATAAAAAAGTATAGCTTAAACCTAAGAGTTAAAGAACTTTAAGTATATTATATATATAATTTATTAACTATATTTTATTTTTACTAACTTTTATTTTAATATAAACTTAGCAATTTAAAAGCTATCTTAATTTAAAAAGGCTAAAATTTATATCCTTAATATTAATTATTTTAAAAAGCTTAATCTTTTTATTTTTAATAAATATATAAATCTTGCTTATAAAGTAGGATTTATATTAATTAATAATAATAATTCTTTAAATACTAAGTTTAAAGGGTTTATTTATAACCTTAATTAAAATATTATTATTAAAACTTCACTACTTAAATTTTCTAACTTTAATAATAATAAAGTAAGCCTTATAAAATCTTTTATTATAAGACTTTAGCAAAAACTTAAAGAAATTTCTTTATTAAATTAAGAATAGTTTTAAAGATAAATAAGGTTAAAAGAGATTTAAAGTTAATAAGAAAGTAATTTAAGTTTAAGGTATATTAATATTTTTCTTTATTATATAAATTAAATATATTATATTTAATTATTTATATAACCTTATTCTTAAAATATTTCTTTTATTTAATAAAGAAAGTATTATTCTTAATAATACTTTTATTAATAAAGAAGAGAATAAGTTAAATTTTCTGCTTAAAATATATATATTATTTTTGTATTATATAAAGTATAAAAACTAATATTTTATAAGTATTTTAACTTAAAAATTAATAAAAACTTTATTAATAAAAAGAATAATAAATAAGTATTTTTATATATATTTTTATGTATATATATATATACTTATAAGCTAATATTATTATAGCAGCCTTAATAAGGCTTCCTTCTTAGCTTTAATTCATTAACCCTTAAAATAATTACTAACTAGTCTTAATACTTAAATTTAAGAAATAAGAAAGGCTATAGAAAAGCAATCTTTTAGGTATATTTTAAATAAAAGTAATATCTTTAATAAGACATTCTTATTATGCAAACTCTAATAAAAGCGCTTTAATAAAGAGCAATAAGTAAAATATATATTAATATAAAGGTATAATTATTAATATTAATATTTAATAATAGGCTTAAAAAGGAGAAAGCTATGGATTATATTAATATATTTAGTAATATATAAGTTTATATATTTAAATATTATATTTAAATATACTAATATTTAAATATAAATTTAAATTAAATAAGGAGGAGGATAATATAAAGAAAGAGCTAGCCGCCCAAAATAAATAAGTTTATATATTTAAATACTATATTTAAATATAAGTTTAAATTAAATAAGGAAGAGGATAATGTAAAGAAAGAGCTAGCCGCCTAAGATAAGTAAGTTTATATATTTAAATACTATATTTAAATATACTAATATTTAAATATAAGTTTAAATTAAATAAGGAAGATAATAATATAAAGGAAGAGCTAGCTGCTTAAGATAAGTAAGTTTATATATTTAAATACTATATTTAAATATACTAATATTTAAATATAAGTTTAAATTAAATAAAGAGGATAATGATATAAAGGAAGAGCTAGCCGCCCAAGATAAGTAAGTTTATATATTTAAATACTATATTTAAATATATTAATATTTAAATATAAGTCTATTAAATAAAGCAGCTAAAAGGCTAAAAAACCATCCTTATAATAAGTATTCTTTTAAAAATAAAAGCTTAAATATTAATAATTATATATTTAGGTTAAGAAATAAAGTTAGGGATAAAATTATTATCCTTATAACTAATTCTTATAAGAGGAAAAGGAAAAATTCTTATCTTACTTTTTTACAAAATTATTTATCTTAATTATATTATATAAATAAATAAAGGATTTTATAATTAACAAAGGTATATTATAAACTTTTATATTTAATATATTAAATTAATTATTATATAGGATATAAGGTATAGTAATTAAGAAGCAATGTAAACTCTATATATTAGGCTTTTTATATATAAAGCTTATTTTAGCTATATTTAAATTCTTAGCTTAAAAGCTACCCTTCGTTATAAGTATTTATATCTTAAAGTATTTATATTATATACGCTAATATTTAAATATAAATAATATGCTTATTAAAATAAAAGGTTAATTATTATAATATTTAGCTTAGCTTTAAAGATTATTAAGATGTTATAAGTGCAAGGTAGTTTATTTAAATTAAATTATTATCTTATAAAATACTTTCTATATATTACTTAAAGTTATAACTATATTTTTATATTTTATTATAATAATTTAAGGCCTAGCGGCTAGTAATTAAAGGCTTAGGGTATAAAAGGAAAGGACTTAGCCCTTAAAGAACCATTAAAAGGGCTAAGAATTAGTCTTAATAGCAATTAATACCTATAAATAGCACTACTTTCGTCTGCCCCTTAGTGCCCATTATGCCTAGTAACTATATATATTATACTTATATTTATATCTTTAAAAATATGAAATATTATATTTATATTTATATTTATATTTATATTTATATTTATATTTATATTTATATTTATATTTATATTTATATTATATTTATATATATATATAAATATAAATATAAAACAATATATATATAAAGAAAGATAAACCCTTTTAAATCTTTATTTTCCTTTTTACATAAAACTTAATAAAAAATATAAGTATATATAATAAAAATAAGTAATTTATTATTTATTTATAAATTTAAAATAATTAATAAGATACCTAATAAGATACTTAATAAAGTAACTAATAAAATATTATATTAAATATTTAATATAATATTTATTATTTTATTTATTTATTTATTTATCTATTTATATTTTATATTCTTTTTAATTATTTTAATTATAAGAATATAAATTACTTATATTTAAATATAAATATAAATATAAATATAAATAGAAATAAAGATATAAAATATTATATTTATATTTATATTTATATTTTATATTCTTCTTATATTTATATTTATATTTATATTTATATTTCAATTTTATATTAATATTTAAATAAAGATAATAAATCCTTAATAATAAAATAATATTTATATTAATAATTAAAACTTTATTACATTTAATTATATATATAATATATTATAATACAATATGCATTAAAAAGATTAAAAAAGTAAAAAAGTAAAAAAATTAAAAAATAAAAAGAATTTTACTCCTTAAGCTATATTTATAAAGAAGCTAACTTTAATATATTTATTTAAAACTAACTTAATGAATAACTTAGCATAAGTAGTAATTAGCAGCACTTATATTTCCAGGGCTTTAAGTTTAACTTATTAATAAATAAATTTAAAAAAAAGAGAATTCTAAAATATTGCTTAAACCCAAGGTTATATACCTCATTAATTTTAATTTAATTAAGGATAACCTAATTATTTAAAAATATAAGATAAAGATAAGTAATGTAATTATTATTTAAAATCTTATAACCAATATAACCAATATAATTAATAAAAAGCATATAAATATAATTTTAATTTATTAATAATATAATTTTAATAAAAGATAAAAAGCCATCCTTAAAAAGCTTGCTAAAATAAATAGCAATAATATTTATGTTTACCTTTATAATAAGTTTATAAGCGGAATTAATTTAATAAAGATTATTTAAGAAAATTTAATAATGTTATATAGAGTTTTAATTACCTTATATAAAATAAAGGTTAATAAGAAATATTATTATTATAAAAGTTATAAGTATGAAAGAAATTTAATTTATGAATGCATTAAGGTTTTTAATATAAAGGAGATGGGTTATGCTTAATATTAATATAAATGCTAGGATTCTTATATAGCTTAAAGTAGCTGCATAAAAATATTAAAATAAATTTATTAATATAAATTAAAAATTAACCGCAATAATTTAATAACAATTCTTTTTTTAATATTTAAATATAAAACGAGGTTAGTTAACATCCAAATATAAAACAAGGTTAGTTAACATCCAAATATTATATTTAGATATCAAGTAAGGTACAGGGATTAAGGTCACTTAACCGCATACCTCATATTGGTTGGCTTAGTCCAATCCGCCAGCAAGCCATCGACGTACCAAATTTGGTCAGATTTCAATGTTTCGCCTATGCAGATTTCGCCATCGTTTTCGCTTGGAAGTAGAATGCCTGGAGCTCTATCAGGTTCGGCTTGATCATCTCTCTCAACGACGGAGGTATTTCCCTTGCCTTCCAATAGGCCACCTGTGTGGTATCTGTAACCCCTTGAGAGCTTCATGTCCCTAGAGACCTTGACGCGGTGTAGTATCTCGCAATGAAATGCTGGCTTTGTGTATTCATTGATTGGAATTCCAACTGCTTTTGGTGGATCTCGTTCTCTTCCCCTGTAGACAGTTTGCCTGTGGATGGTTTCGTTGGATTTCTTGTAGATTTGTACAAGAAGGCCAATCTCTAGAGGGAACTCTTGCGGGCGTGAGCGGGAAAGGATGATAGCGAGTGGCTTATCTTCGCCGCTTCCATTTTCCGGAAATAAGGCAGGCACTTCATTACCCGCGGCTTCAACTTTGTACCACTCCTGTAGGCCTCGGTCAACGGGAAATTGCAATGTTTTGTAGTGTGCGGTCGTCAGAAGAATGTCCCGACGCTCCCCAAATAAGAGGATACCGGGCAGGCAAACCCTTAATCCCCTAGTAGTCGCACTTTCTGGTGATGGATTATTTGGATCATGAAGTTCGGCTGTCGAATCGCAAAAGCTTAAGGGATCCGGAAAGTCGACTTCGTGAGCTGAAAGCCATGTCCTCGGTGCCCAACCAAAGCCTGGAATTCGGACTCGATCCCCGGGAAGGAAGATGATTCCTGGTGGTATTGCATCACGCCATTGGCGATCGAATGATATCCACAATTGCTTCATTGCCTGATCCTTCTGTTGATTTCTAACCTTGATGGCCGCCTTTTCCTCAATGCTGATTTCTTCAGGTTGTGTCAGCCCAGCCTCCTCTATCGATGTCTCTTTAAACTCAACGTCAAGAAGAGATGCGAGTGCTAATGTCTCGTGTAGATCGTTGGCAGTTGATTGATAATACGAATAATTTTAGCTCATTTTATTTTAAAGCAGAATTTCATATTTGCCAAAGTGTTGGTAGCAAAGTCGAGGAGAATCATCAAATTGTGACTTACCCTCCAGCGCACTGCCTTCCAAGCATTAATGACAACCACAGAAGCATCTCTGGGGGACCACTGAGTCTCTCCGATGACCTTTTCGACCTTTGAGTCTGACTTCATGTGCTTACTGGAACTTGTTTGCCCGTGCATGAAGTGGCTCTGAAGCTGGTTCTTCAATGTTGTGATAAGAGTTAGCGTGAGCCCCTCTGTTTTTTCTTCGAGTTTCTTGTACAGGTCATCCAAGTCATGCAAAGTCTCAGAATCTTCTCCCATCGAAATATAAAGCCTCTTGCTCACAAATGCCTCCTGAAGCGTCCAAAGGCGCCTCATCCAGCTGCTAGCAATGATTCTCATAGCTGTCTGAGCAGGGTTTTGGACTTCGGGATCGATACTATGCAGGCCCCAGTCGAGCACAATCGTGTGCGAAGCGCCCTTGAAAATCTTGGGTATCTGTCGGATACTTTTGCGTCTCATATCTCTGGTCTCTGCATCCCTGCCCACAGGAATCATGAGCGTGTCCATCCAGAAGGGGATTGTTGTACTTTTGGATTTCGGCTTGAGCTTGCGAAGTAGATCCCGGATGAGCCTCAGTTGGCAAACCAGCATTGTATTGGCCTCGGGATTTCCAAATCCGTCTGACCATACATGCGAGATTGCTGCGTATTCCATTGATGGTTGCCATTCGACCACGTCGAGGTCGAGCAAGTCGAGAGATTCGTCGCGGGGGTTCTTGAACTGAAGCAGTGGTCGTTTGTTCTCATCACGAGTGATCATGCCCATGGCACGCCGGATTAATGCTTCCGAAGATTGAACGCACTTTCCCGAAGAGTATTGGTTTGGACAGAATTTTTCGCAGTGTTTCTGGGAGTAGGCGCCGGCTTCGGTTTCCGGAGTGACGAGGCAAGTGGTAGCTGAACACTTGTCGTGGTCTGCCGCATCGTTGATGCTGAAGGCTACCCTCCACGTGCTCTGCCATGCTACCAACAAGAGGGTTGCATTTGACCGTAATTGCCCACGAAGGACGCCGATGGTTCTCGGGCAGACCCGCATGTCCGCCATCTCCTTCAACACCCACCTTGGGGGGCCCCACCCACTATCGTCCTCATTTTCCCATCCACGCATTTCTATTCCTGCCTTCTGTGCGATTCTCGATTTGACGTCGTGAAGTGTTTCACCCAGTATCATTATGGACAAGATTTCCGAGTCAGGGACGTACAGAGCATCATTGGCATGAGTGGAATAGCCGGGAGGCGGCGTCTTGGTGTCAAAGCACGCGAGGTTCGCTCGAACAACCCGCCTGGCAAATTGTAGGACTGCCTCCAGACGTATCATCCTCAGACGCTGGCCTGGTGGGCGGGTATTCTCCCATGCAGCCCACTCCTCCGGGTTCCTTCGGAGACCTTTGGTCGTGATGTACGTCTCCTTTACCAGGTCGTCGTACTTCATCAGAGGTCGGTTGTCCTTTTGAACAACAGTGAATATCAAGCCGAAAAGAAGCCATGCTTGAAGAAACCGCCTCAGGTTGGGCTCAAACTCTTTCTGAGAGATGCCATCATAATAGGCTTCTTGGGGGGTGGAGAGAACACGGAGCTTGAAGTTGTTGTCGTCGACATACCATCCTTTTCGTTCTGGGAAATGGTAAAATTCCTCGATCGTCTTTGGTGGTCCAATTCCGTCGTCGGTGACATTATTCACTAGTGGTTTTCTTATTCCGTAGTCCTTCGAGAGATGCTGCATCCTGGGTGTAGTGTTCGTTATTCGTTGTGAGTGAGCCTCCTGACATTGAGCGTTCCTGGGCAGTGAATCGCGTGTTCCGTTGGAGTGCTTGTTTCATGTCCGATACCCAGCCGATTTGCCACGCTCTCTCACCCCAACAAGTATGGTTCCTGGTGCGGAGTTCTGGATCTTATGTGAGCCTTACGAACGCAAAAAATGACTGATCATGCTCCATATCCCAGTCATCGAAGGGCCGTACTACCTGAAAAACGGTCAGGCGTTCCACATCAGGGCGGTGCCTAATCCTGCAGCACTACCTAGGTAGATTGCTGTAAAGTGGTCAGCGCAGCCATACTACTGCGCCCCTCACAAGCGTCGGACAAGCAAGTCTCGATGGCGGTGAGATGCGCGGAATGGCGAGGTTTCATTTGCCGCCCGTCCTCGTCTCAAGCGCCACTTTATGCACCATGTGTACCGACCCTTGCAGAGCAATTGGGCTGAGATGTGGAAGACTTTGTGTCAGTGGAACAGAAGTAGAAAAAGTACCTCTCAGGCTGCGCCCCAAAACCTCACAGGTGTATGGTACCACGTAGACTGCCTTGTAGCTGAAAGCTCAGCAAAGGGCGGAGGTATATACAGCACAGCAGGCCAGGTTCTTCTTTTCGGCTGGGCCTTTTCATTCTCCGATTCTGACCAATCTTCCCCACGTACGCGTGGCCAACCATAGCCCGTGATGAAGGTAGCAGCACCCTCTCCGTTGGGTTTTGAAGTGACAGACTTACCAATGTTCGCAGTTCAAATTCGAAGTCATTCAACCACGGCCGCCTACCAAAGCTGCAAATTACATGTAAAACTCAAACCTCCGTTGCTCAGGCACACTTCTCAGTAGGTAGAGGATAGGAAATTGACTCTTTGAATAGCGTTGCTATGGTGACACCCTTTTGGGCGAAAAGGGAAGATGCAACCTACTATCGAAACGTCTTGACAAGGGACTTCCGAGATCTAAAAAGCTCAGAACACGCTAAAAATGCATTGTTCTGCTTCTTTCATTTCGATGGGTCTGAGTTGTTTTCCCCAAGGGGATTAATGAAAGGCGCATCAATTCACAGCTTGTCGAAGAAACTTGCTGCGAGTCTAGCAGCCGTCAGAGATGATGCCCACGTGGAATATGGAAAACCGAGCTCGAGGTCAGTCGACGAGGAGACCAACAAAGTAACTTCAGAGTCCGATACCGAAGACCGCCCACGCTTTCCTATCGTTTTCATTGCCCACAGCTTAGCCTCCTGGGTCATTCGACACTTGCTGTCGGGAAGGCAATATGACAACTCACGCATCATGTTTGCCACTCAAGGGGTGGTATTCCTCGACACGCCCCACGAAAGTTTTGTAACGTTACCCAAAGCAGAGAATTTGGAGGAGTATTTGACAGGTCTGAGCTCTTTCCTGCGAGGACAAACGGACACACAATCTTCTACGGAAACACTAGCCAAGGAGCTCACTGTTATCGATGATGCATTTGAGCGCCTACAGACTTCCGTGTTCGTCCAAAACAAGAAATCGCATGTGCTGGGGGCTCCAGCCATCACAATACGCTTCAATGATATCTGGATGACAGCATCAGACTTTGGTGCCATGACATTCCAAGAGGTAGATAACTCTTTGCCTCAGAAAGAGAGCATTTCTGTATGCTAACAATGAGTGCATCAGAGGCTCAGCAATAACAAGAAGATCGGGTTAAGCAGACTACGCAGCATGCTACGAATAGATACCCGGGGAGTACAGGTGGAAAAGACGGCGTCAGGCCAAAGCAGGCACATTTCAAGACTTGATTCACTCTTGGATGATATTCTTCGTGTCCACCGTCGACTGTACGAGCATCATACCGGGACACAGCCTTCTTCACAGAATGATTCGGTAGCTCTGCCCGAGAGCCACTCAGTTTTGTTTTCAGGTAGACGAGTGCTGCTCCCAGAAGCTATCCCGGAGGAGGTTGAGGCTGTCACGGCCCCACTTACAAGAATATCACGGCAAGCCTCGTTGGAGGAATCCAAATCAACGAGCAGGTCAGAATCACCGGGTCCCGTGGGTAACTGGATGAAGCTGGCTGGACAAACCTCGCCGAATCTAGGACATCGACTGAGACAGAGCAGGAGGGATTCCTCGGGGGACGACGTTTCAATTTCCTTAGGGAGGTCAGAAAGGTCAGATATCACGCAGCCTGTGGCTTCGAATGCATTTGCCTACGATCCCGCGTACGGGAATGCGTATAGAAAGACCATCCGACTTGCGAATTCCTATTATCAGCGAGCTGAATTCGTCAACCGGCAAACTGCTTTCCAGAGAAGCAAGGAGCTCTTAGAAGGTGCACTGGGCCCGAGCGTTCGGCAGTCATACGAGTTCATTGCGATAGACGAGCAGTTGGCTGCTATATCATTGTACCAAGGGCATTATTCCAAAGCCAAAGGCGACTTTGAAATACTTTTGAAAAATGCGCATCGTCTGGAGCAAATTCCCACCATCCAGAAAAAGGAACTCGTCCAGGACCTCAAGCGATGGATAGCTGTTGTGATGCTGCATCAGGGCCAGTACCAGGGCGCATCTCTCGGATTCAAAGCTGTGCTTCAGGATGAGCAGGTGGACGACTATTGGGCTACCCCGGGAGTATCGAGGATGCTCAGGATCCACGTCCATAGAGACCTCAGCTTGGCCTTGGCCCATCTGGGACCTTACTCTCAAGCTCAAGAACATTTCAAGTCTGCGGAGGAAGAGCTCGAAAAGTACATCCAAAACCAAGAGAGTGTATTACAAAGCATGACTGTTCAGACTCCAGCAGAGGCCAATACAGAAACGGCTGCCTCGGGAGTTGTCGGCATCAAGTCCAACACTCAAGCCTCCGCCGAAGACAAATCTAGCAGGGGTCTGCAGAGAAAGCTAGCGGTAAAACGCGAGTGCCTACGTTTTGTGCAAGCAATGATTTACTACCTGTGGGGATTTTACGACAAAGCTCTGGAGAGATGCGAGGAGGCCACGCGTGGGCTTGAGGAAAGGCTCGGAGGAAGGCATATGAAGACACTTGAATGTGCAAGTCTCAGGGCTTTGTTGCTGGCCAAGAACTATCACTTGTCTGCAGCAGAAAACTGTTGTAGCCAGACTTTGCATACTATGAGAAAAGAGCTAGGTCCGCGCCATCCTCACACACTGGAAGCAACTGGACGCCTGGTCCATATCTTCATATCGCAGTACCGACTGGCGGAGGCGACGGCCACGGCTGTCTCGCTCCAGATGTGTGCGAAGAAGACCTTCGGAGACGAACATCCCCAGACAATCAACTCGCGCTTACTGTCGTCGCAAGTCGAACTCGCAACTGGAGACTATATTGACGCCTTTGCAAGGCTCCAGGAACTTGTCAAGGCATCCCAATCCTTCTATGGAGAAGAAAATCTGATCACCCTCACCCATGACTCAATATACGCTAGTGCGCTTTACCACGCTGGAGCCCTCAAGGAGGCTGAAGAAGTTGCTAAGATGACTTTACGAAAGCAAAGAAGATTTTTTTCGCTCCCGAACGGCGTAGAGACCAACACACGAGAAATATGTCTGTCTTCACAACGATTGATCAGGGACAGACGCGAAGCCATGGATCGAAAGGGGGACGATTTGAGGATCCATCCTTTGTTTCTTTCCACACTGGAAACCATCGCGCACATTGAGCTCAGCAAGACAGATCCAGACCGCGCCTCGGCAAGGGAGATCTTGGGCTGCTGTTGGAGATGGAAGTCACGACTTCTGGGCAAGGACCATGCCTTCACCCTTGCCGCCGAATATGAGTTCGCGATGACCTTTGAGGATGAAGATGACGATAATGAGGAGACATGGCAGCGCCAACAACACATACGACATATATACTTACGCAGGATCGAAATGCTGGAGGACACACATCCAGATGTCCTCACTACCAAAAGAGAGCTGATCATCATCAATTGCACACTGGGCGTGTGGAGGGACTTGCCAACCACTGCCGAGGCCAGGTTCGATGTGTACGGGGGAGAAAAGAGTGGTGACGACGGTTCCATTCTCACCGACATGGCACTTGCAGGCAAGACCATGGACGACGAGGCATGGGCTGTGGCTGAGAGCGAGTCGCAGAGGATATTTTCAATGCATAAGATGCTGCTAGGCGGAACACATCCCGAGACCCTAAAGTCACATCTGTGGCTCTTCGAGTTGCAGGTCCAGCTTGGACGGGAGGTGGAGACACAGACCTGCACTAGAGATCTGCTCTCTGTATTGCGTGAGCCGAGACTTTTCCGCCAACGTTTCGTCGATTCGGTGCGGATCAGACATCAAATGGCGTTGGCACTACTTTACAGTGGCCATCTTCGTCAGGCCGCACGTATCCTACACCAGATATCCGGGGAAATGAAGGCAACTCCTCTCATCCAAAATCCGTTATTCGCTGAGACACTGGAGCAACTTCGACAGGTCACTGATCAAAACATTCTTGAGACTATGCGAGAGGCTCAGAGGCACCCAAATTACAAAGCGAGGTTGCAGGAGCTTCGCACCAAGGTCGAGACTTCAGCGAAAACGAACAATGATTCTGGAGAAGCTCCTGAACACCTTCGGGAGATCTTCGAACTTTGCGATCTGCTCTACGGACCAGATCATCCCCGGACTCTCAGCGCTCGCGAAAAGCTCGTGCTGGCAACCTGGGACCCGCAAGACGAGAGCAGAATGAAGGAAGCAATCAAGCAGATGTCTGAACTTATCGCCACGCTGAAGGCGAGCTCTGGCATTACGCAGTGGGGAGAATTGACAAGGGTGTACAAGCGGTGGGTTCAGGAGTTGGACACGCGGACCAAGGACATGGACCTGGAAGATGAGCAGGAGGAATGAGGACATTACAATGGCTTTGTACTATTTTTAACACAGTATTATCGTACACAATTCTTTTGCCTCAGCTTTTGTACAAAGTGTAGCTATATATGGGCAGCCAATAGGCATACTGGTGGTTATAATGCCTCAAGAGTTCATCATGGAAACCCCTTATCGGTCTTTAGATGCGCCGTCCAGCACAATGACCTCCGCCGCCGCCGAGCCAATGCTTTCGACATTGAATGTATCCCCAAGAACAGTGCCTTCAACAAAGGCACCATCTCCTTCGTTCAGTTCAGAATGTCCTTGGCCATTGACGTCAATTTTGACCCTCCCTTGGCCATTCTTTGCCATAGGGAGATGGACATAGACCTTTCGTGCCTCTGTCTTTGTGGCATTACCGCCGATGACCCATGAAAATTTGTGCTGCGGGTCGATAATGCCGGATGCAACGACTGAGTCGGCATGAATAGGAATGGTACCATCCTTGACCGGCACAGCCTCGCGCTCCTGTTGGGCAGTAGCCTGTCGGCCTACGCGGAGAGGAGTGATCAGAAGTAGAAACCTCTTCTTCTTCTCTTCTTCTTCATAGCTGAGGGTACTATATGGTATCTCAGGGGCAGACCGGTCTTCCATGGAACCACCCAGATTTGGAGCAAGTGGACAGTCTCCGAAGCATGTTCGTTCATTTCAGAGTGGTCGGTGCCCGTCCCCGCTGTTGTGAACTGTATATCTTTGCGCCGTATGCGGTAAAATCTGGTAGATCTGTCGCCCTCCTCCTCAGCATCCGCGGCTGCGAGCATCGAGTCTCGATGCGTAAGTTCGCCGCTCAGGACAAGAGTGAAGATCTCGAAATTTTCATGGTGGTGCGCTGGGAAACCCGACAGCGGTTGAACACGGTCCTCGCCTAGAGCTTTGAGGGAGCCAAAAGGCAAGTACGCTGAGGGCCTTGTGAAACTTTGGTAAGAACTTAGCCAACCAATTTCGGTGTGGTGTCTGGAATCGGAGGAGTGGAGAGTAATGTTGGCGCGGATGCTGGGGGAGACATTTGAGCGAAGATGCTGAATAATCTGCTGGTGGGCCATCTTGTATTAGAGACAGCTCGTAGGCGAGGTCAAGGTTCGCTCACTTCTATGACAAATTGACGGTCGAGTTTCTGAAAGTTTCTGAACATTTGGGAAAATTTCCTCGCTAGAGCTACTTCTGCGACTGGATCAAGTCGGTCGCCGCTTGAAGTCTTCGTTGACCATGAAATACTAATGTTCTAAAAGCTTTATATGGACATTCACATGAAGAAGAACCCAGCATTGGAGTGTTCTCGCGCGTTCTAATAGATCTCATCCGCCGGATTGTCCGAGGGGTGGAGGTTCAGCGCCGACGAATTCGTCACTTCCGCGCGGGTGCAGCGACAATTGCCAGCCTTGGGCAGCCTTGGGATTACGAGGAGACGGCATGGTCAACTGGAGCCGCGCAGGACTCCCGCGCGTTTAACGAAATAGGTTCAGCTCCTACACAGCTTGTTAATGATAGTCTTCAAACGGCTGCTTCATGCCCAACCATTCCATGCGCAACCCGGCAATCTAAGCAAGCGGCTGTTGCATTCACAGGGTTGGAGCAGCCGGGGCTCTATTGGGCCGTGTTGAGCCACGGTGGAGCTTAAGGTTTCGTTTTGACGATCTATAGATAAGAGACCCACGGCGCGATCGTTCTAAAGAGATACAACGGGACTGCGTTGGACGAAGACCGGCGTCCGGGTTTTCTGGGGTCAGAATGGGAATATTTCGAGGGAAAGTCTCAAAACATTGGTACTCGGGACTAGCAAGAATTTGAACCGCGTTTAGGGCTATCGGCGCTGTGGGAGAGGGGAGTGGATCTAAGGGCCTTTCAGTTAATGTAGTCTTTTCCGAATATACAGTCATATTGGTAGCATATATGGCTGAGAATTCGTATGACATGTTACAGACGTTGGTTCAGGACGACCTTGAACCGTGTTGAAGGAATGAAACATGGCCATTATGTTAAGTAGTTCAGTGTCTCGATACCAGAGGCCCTCTGGAGAGATTGAAACGCATAGTATCTATACAAGTCTCTGTCTTGTGCCCGACTACATTTCTAGTGTTGATGAGACGATAATACTAACACGAAAAAGTTTCAACGATGTTCCCCCGGAAGTAAGATGTCTTTACGCACTGGTCCCGCTGGTCCCGACGAAGACAACCAGCACCGCGGCATAGGCAGCTGTCCCGGACAACACATCAAAGGGTTTCTCCAAAAAGCGCGCGATACCCAGACCGAAGGCAAAAACACATACAGATGTCGTGACTAATGAGGTCACCAAGCCCGGGTGGAGGACCATGACCAGCATCGGCCCAATGAGAAATGCCCCTCCCAAGACCGCCATGCCCACTTTCTGGACATATTCTCCCTGCTCTAGCGTTCGGATCATTTCTGTCCTGGTATTCCAAAACCGCCTCACGTCATGTTCGTCAAAGAGCCCACCTAGTTCCTGGTCTTGCAGAGGTTTCAGGTGCTTTGTCATTCGAGTAACATGTTTCGTGTCCATCAACTCCAGCTCTGCGTCAAATATATCCTGGATCACCTCCCGCTGAAGCGCCCATTCTGTCGAAACAAAGAAAGGGTCGTTTTTTGGGTGCCGTCTTCGCAGTTCTGTCATGTACTCGAAGTCTCTGAGTGCCTCAGCTGAGAGCAATCCCTGTTAGAACATATGGACACGTTCCACTGAGAGGGAAGCCAGCGATGGATATGTAGAGGCGGATATCAGGAAAATGAAGGCGGAGGGGTGAGGGGTTTCACATTACCATATGTGTTAAAGTCACGAATGGATTCATCCAGGTCATAGTTCTCGATTTCATATCGCGCATTGAAAGCGTGAACCACCAACTTCCTCCTGAAGAGCTCCAAATTCAGCTGCTGTAGTTCTGATAAATGGATCGTGACCTGGTCGCTGTGTGACTTAATGAGACTCGTTTTATAGCCTCTCCGCGCCGTTTCGAGAAAACCTTTGCTCCGAACCAGGTCTGCAGTTGACAATATCTTTCTCGTGGTTACCTCTCTTTCTCGTGACCTGCTTCGTGAGTTGTAACGCCTCCGTGCCCCGTGAGCTGCTGCTGCTTCATCTCCATATCTTGCCCTCCTTCTCCGACTCAGACTGCGGAGTCGTTTGGCAGACACCTCTGTGCGCCGGGTGGTTGTGTAATCAGGATATGCATCCCTCTCTATGTCACCGGATGTCATCTCGCCTATCTTGCAAGCTGCTAGGACCACAGTCTCCAGAGGTGTCTTTGAGAACGAAATTAATGGATCAGGGACATCTTTCATGTTTGGTCAAAGAGAGGACTAATAAATGCATTCTCAGGGCGCTCTGAATTATGAGATTGGTAGCACAAGGCTAGGTAGTGACAGGTCATACTGGGTCTGAATAATCTGGTTGCTTATTTGCATATACCCTTGACCCGTTTTGTACACATCCAATCAATTGATTCCGTGCATGCATCAGCACATGGAGTTCAAGCTTCTTGTGACTGAATCATCCTGTCATTATACCGCTGAATTATGTTGCACAAAGTTGCTGTGTGTACTACAAGATTGTGGCGTTGGGCTTTTGAGCAAGTGTTATTATTCCCTCAGTTGGACTGCACCAGGCGTTGTATTCCCAAGACAACGATATAACATTAGGCTGATGATATCAATAGAGGCTACAGATGAGGTACAACAGGGTGTTCGTAGTTATACAGAGCAGTCTATTCCCAAGCAGACTTCACAACTGAATACTATAATTCCTTGCTGTGGAGAGCAGGAACAGGGCCAATGATTCCCTAATGTAACTATCCCTACTTAAATCTCCCCATGCCTTAAACATTTCAAGAGGTCTGCTTCCTATAACATTCCCAAAAATAAAAGACAATTAAACTAAGAAATAATCCTCCTTTTCATAGTTTTATAATGCTTATAACATTAAAGGGATTAATTAACAAAAGCAAAAATGTTAAAAGATTAAGTAAAATAAAAATAGTTAAGTTAATTAATATTATGTAGAAGAAAAACCATGTTATAAAAAGGAGGGCAGTAAGAAAAAAAGGATAAGTTTTTGAGATGCCCCCTACTTTATAGTTAGAAAATGTTGTTAAACATCCAAGACATTGGGAACACGAACCACACCGATTCGAACGATGGATCTTCGCATTACAAGTGCGACGCCTTACCACTTGGCCATAGGGGCAAATGGTTTGGTGTCAAAATTCTTTTAGCGACTTATTACGGACAAGATTTGACCTCATCCTGGAGAATGGCCGTCGCCCATTCAGGTGACTTCTGTCTATGATTCATTGCAATTGAAATCATTTTTCAATTTGCTGCCCATGACTGACTGGTGCTGATGATAACTAATTCCCAGAGGTCCATGTGTTATATCCGGCGTTAAAATTGATGTCTATCTTTCTGCCAGGGACTTGGATGCTTCGCAGGCTGATGCAGTCAGTGGCTGCTAGGACCAATGCTCGAATTTCTCGGCTTCATGGTCTTCGTGATACTGGCTGCATTGCTGAAATCTTTGCGGCAGGCAAATTTGGCGTCCTGCCGAGTATTGCTGTCCGTAGTGGCAGACCTGGCGGCACAGCCTCGAACTGAATTTGCCTTAGTCCCAGGGGATTGGTGTGCATGATGACGGCTCTTTATCGTACGATGACGAGAACGTCAACAGGGAGAACATGGGGGTTTATGCTCTCGAGGGGTAGCTGCTGTCAGACCGAGATACACTAAGTTGTCCAACGCCAAAACCGCCCAAACCACGAATATCAAACTGAGATCGAATCGCTGACTACTGGGGGGCGAAGTACAAGCCCAACTCAAAGATGAAATGTGATCCGGTCCAGTCCACCAGATGCATCATGTAAATCATGAGCAACCAAGGCACCGATACAAGAGCGTCACGTCTATCAGGCCGCAGCCTTCAGCCTCTGAACCTCTTCCCCCTCCAGGCTGACAACCTTGACGCCCTTGCTGGCCAGCCCCTCCCTGCACTTGTCCCATCCAGAGGCGTCGACAGCCCGCGTACCCTCCTGGACCACGTACGTGACGAAGCCCTCCTTGGCCGCGTCCGCAGCCGTGGCGCTCACGCAGTAGTCGAACGCCAGCCCGACGACGTACACATGCGTGACGCCCCTGTCCCTGAGCGTGCGCGCCAGGCCCGAGTCGCTCACCCGCGGGCTGTCAAACGGGTCGTAGAAGGCGCTGTACATCTCGACGCGGGCGTCGGTGCCCTTCTTGACCACGACGTCGACCCTGTCCGCCGCCAGCTCGGGCACCAGCTCCGCACCCTTGGTCCCCTGGACGCAGTGGACGGGCCACAGCCGCGTCTCGTAGCTCTCGGACGCGTCGTGAGGGTTGACGATGGTGGCGCTGTCGACGAACGGCTGCTTGGGCGGCCCATGATGGTTTGCCGCGAAGGAGATGTGGTCCGCCGGGTGCCAGTCCTGCGTCGCTATCCGGACGGCGAACGACGGCAGGGACAGCAGCTCGTTGACGGTCGGCGCGATGTCGCGGCCCTGCGGGATAGCGAGTGAGCCGGAGGGCGGGCAGAAGTCCTCCTGGAAGTCGACCACGATGAGTGCAGGAACAAACGGCGGCGACGAGGAAGCCATGGTCGCCGATACGGTAGCTGAAAGTTAAGCTGTTCTGGTCGGTCGATCGGCAATGCAAAGACCCTGTAATCCAAACCGAAGTGGGCTGTCCAGACGATGTGTGCTTTGCGTTTGCGATAGGTGACGTAGGCGGGGTCTTCGAAAGCTTTGGGGGTTTAGGACCTGCCGAACAGCTAACCCTGGCAACGCTAGATAGCCTGCTGCACCATCTTAGGGGAGTAACCCGGGCCTGATAACATAACGCCCATGAAGGTGTGTAGCTTAAGACCGCCGTCATGGTTTGGTGTGCCTAGGGAGTATGCAATGTGAAGCGTGTCTTAGTCAAACGCTGCTAGAAATAATGTTTCTTTGAGTTTACTTTTGGATTTGAGTGACTGCGGCAAATGCGTCTTTCGATTTTTAAAATCTGCCTTGTCGCCATCTTTTCAAACTCTCTTCATGTGCTACAGTATGGTTCAGTGGGACAAGTCATGTCTCTTATCTGGAACAACGTTGAATTCTTCCCGCAGCTGGCTGAATGTTTCGGCACTGAAAACGAGGACAAAGGCCAAATGCATGAGCCACAATACCGTGATGCCGTGACAAGGAACTCTCGTTCGGTTTGAAGCTGAGGCAGATCCCTGGATTAATGGGTCGTAGTGGGTATCATGAGATTTGTTGATCTGAGGACCACATCGATCGAGCCACAGCGGCCCCACCGTCACAGAGGATCGACCATTAGACTTCATACTGGTACCTGTGGCTCCAGTAGAAAGTGTACATATAGTCCAGTATCGTATCACACAGGTTGCTGTCCCACTTGAGCATCTTTGCTCGGGTCTCACAATCTGCACGATTCCTTATTGGGCCAGCATTGTTGGTGTGCGTCTGGGAATGGTAAAGAGGAAAATGGTGGACGTTGCAATTTCTAGTCGAGGCCCCATCGAATCATATATAAAACTGAGGGTTTGCCAATATATAGGAGCAAGACCCTCTACTCAGTACTACATGTCCCTAGGACTAGGTATTCTTCGTAGTGCCTAGGTACTGACATCCTCCCTCATTGCTGACTCGTAGCTGGCTGCGTGCAAAATCCCCGAGTCGATAAAGAACTCGCCCGTCGAGCCGGCCGGCTTTGGCTCTAATTGTAGTAATGTGGACGAGGCAATTCAAAAGCGACAGTGGCCGTGCCATGAAGGCTGACTCGGAGCATTCGTGTCCACATCGGCGTACCCAACATGCCTTGTTTCCCAACGTAACCCTACGTCGCAGATTGATGCTCTCATTCAGCTGAGCATCATCGTATGATTATCACATTGCAACACAAGAGCTCGTGATTTCTATTGGGCCGTGTTGTGGCCGTGTCAGTCTACCAATTTTCTCTGCACATGTCGAGCGCATGTCGAGCACTGGGGAGCGTGTCGAGTTGCAGTTGAAGGAAATTTGATATTCTGGAAGCATATTTGAGCCTCAACCGATCAGTTCCGAGACCAAACAATTATGTCACTCTTTTGCAGGACACAAACACCGTCCCAGAGCAGGGATTAAACCCAAAATTTGCCCGGATACCTCGATATTCATTCCCGCTCAGATTTGAGACAAAATACCACCGCAGCCCAGCTTCACGCAGGTATCGAACAACAAGGGTTCTTCCTTAATTTTTATTTGCAGCGAGCTCAACTATATCACACACATCACTGCTTGAAGCCTGGAGAGAGGGGCTTCCTGAGCCTTGCTAAGAAGTGCGGCAAGCTCGACAAGCGCATGTCAACCGGTGTTTGGGACGAAATTGAGAGTTGATCTGGTAGACAAGCAACTGGCGAGAAATTGAGTTCACCGACCCGCATGATCTCTGCAGATCGGCTTTGTGCCGCTGGGAGCTCCCGGCTCGGGGAGGATCGACAGCCAGCAGCATACAAGATAGGTTTCGCAGCGACGATGCACAGTCTCCCAGGAGAGCTGATAGAGGAAATTGTCCCCGACCAGATGCTTTCATTTTAACGTGAGGACGGCCTGTAAATTTGCACCCCGAGGCCGAGCTCAAAAGGATCAGCCTCACAGACTGCAACAGGTAGCATCCGACACGATGATCTTGTGAAGCTTAGATACGACGTCTGGTGGAGGCTGCCACAAGCGAACTGGAATGTGGCAACATTCAAATTCTCGTATCTCCTCTAGAGCTGACCGAGGGCTTGACCATGTGTCTATCAATCTTCCCATGTTTGGGCAATATAATGCCCTGCCGTCGCCTTCGACTGTTCCTACCGCTGCTGCTTCATCATTAGGTTCCTATCAATTGGTTTGAACAATCTCATAGTTACTCCTAGTTGTGACATTGTCATCACTGTCCCATCTACTTTCTGTCCAAATGAGTATGGGATCCAGGGAGACAGAGGTCCTCCGGCCAAGCTAGAGCCGTCTCGCATACAGGTTCATCTCCCTTTATTTGCAATACTGCAACGCCAGCTGCCGACTTGGCACCTCGGTATGCCTCGCGTTCGGACGACAACTCCACACCTACTGGCTCAGACGGAATCCGGGTTGGCGATTCATACACCTGCCGCACAGTGCTCTGTAGATTCCAGATGAGGCGGCCGATCAGATACCGGGATGCTCTGCCATCCGGTTTGTGGGCTGTATTAATAGGGGCCCGTCCGATGAAGTACCTCTCGGCCGCAGTGGTGGTGCGTCTGGCGGCTAATACCGGATGGCGCATGCCCATCTGACTCGCCCGTTCTCTGTGTCCCAGAAAGTGTTCTTTATTGTCGTAGTGGTGCCGGCTTGTACGGTAATCTTGCTGAGTGCAAAGATTTTGTCTTCATCACAATCATGAGGGCTTTGCGCTGGTGTCGAGACGTGATTCGCCAAGCAAGTGCCGTTGGTCACGTAGCAGCAACCCAAATCAAAGTTATGCAAGCCTCGAGAGTGGTCCTAAGCTTTTCCTCCACCCGATCGCAGGTGGGTCTATTCTGCCTTGAGCTTTGTCGCAAACAAGGTTACAGGACGGGCGAGCAGATCCGGCTGCTTGCTCCGCCCGCTCCGCAAAGGGGCTGCTGACACGGCGCATCCAAAAATGGCTTTACACCCCGGTGGTCAACGTGGAGGTGTGCAGAGACATAGTCACAGCGGCCCAATGGCGAGCTGCAAGATGGGCAACTTTGCTTTTCAAGTCAGAAATATCTTGGGGGCGACCCAGGGAAGCCTCTCGACTCTATTCTACGTCGAGCCAACACCACTTTAGCCCCCACGGCGACCCTTGAATAACTGCGTGAGCGGAACCGAACCTGGCAAAGGCCAAGATGTCTTCCACAACGACGCTGATATCGAATCCTTCGGAGAACACAGGTCGTGCTTTGATGGGAATCGCTGTGTTATTCACAAGCTTAGCGATAATCACCGTTGCGGCACGACTTTGGGTCAGAGCCACGATGGTTGGTAAAGTTGGATGGGACGTTAGTAGAAAACAAATGGCTGTACTATCCGGACATCTTTGCTGACGAGCTGGCAACAGGACTGGGTCATTTGTCTTACGGCAATGATCTCCATTGTGGGAATGGGTGAAGTCAGTGAGTGCGCTTTCTGCCCTGTATCTCCTCCTGCAATTCTACGGATGTACCAAACAAACATTTGCTAACAGAACACCAGTCGCACAAGTTCAACACGGGGCGGGACGACATAACGGCGATATTCCACCTCAAGACCTACCCATGGGGCTCATGCTCAATTACATGAGCCAGCTCACGTATTTGTACGGTATCTGCTTCTGCAAGCTTGCAGTCGGCGCGTCTCTGCTCCGTATAGCATCAACCAAGTTCTGGAAACACTTGGTTCTTGGTGTGATGATTTTTGTTTTCGCTTATACCACCGCCGGCTTTGTCGTGAGTAAAATTCCAGAGCTTTTCGGTTCACCCCTAGAACCTTGTCTCATACCGAGCAAGTCGTTCAACTACAGACCCTGACTTTCAGGCAGACCCTCCTGGTTCAATGCACCGACATTCGCATACTGTGGGATTATTCAACAAAGGCCACATGCTGGGCACCGAGTACTCTGTTGGCACTGTCCTATACAAACTTCTCTCTCAATATCATCACCGACTTGATTTTCGCTATTTTCATCCCGGTCCCGATGCTGTGGAACATCAATGTTACGCGCCGCACACGCATATCTCTTTTCGGTGTCCTCGGCCTCGGCTGTTTTGCCTGCGCCTGCGCCATTACACGCATTACATACCTAAGCACCTACGGAAAGTACGGCGACTGGCTTTGGGACTCTCAGTATCTGACCACGTGGAGTGTCCTTGAGATGAACGTCGGCATCATCGCGGCCAGTCTACCGAGTCTACGGCCGCTATTCAAGAAGTTCCTTGGCAGTACGTATGGAGCAGGAACTAATAAAGCGAAAGGTTATTACGCAGGGGGGTCGTTGGGCCGAAGCAAGAAGAATTGGCAGAGTCTGTCTGGAAGGAACACGGACAAGAGGAGCAGTGCATACGCGCGGCCGATGGGTATTGAGGAAGTGTTCGACGACTCGAGCAGCCAGAATGCCCTGCACGGGCCGAATGGGACCCCCATCTCCAAGGAATCTTTTGAGTTGGTTTCATATGCGCCGATTCGGGACTCCGTCAGAGTGAGCAGGAAACCGAGTGTGAAGACACATGTCGAGGCCAAGAGGAGTTTCGAAGACGATATCAGAACACCGACGGATGTACATTTCAAGGGAATTACGAAGACCACGAGTACGACGGTAACATATCAAATCCAGCAGGCGAGGTTCGCTTAACTCTGTAAAATTCAATTTTGGGAGTAACGGCGGTCGCGTGGTGTGTGGGATTCTACTTTGTGGCCAAGCGTTAAGCAAAAGCAATCAAGATAAAAGGTTACTGGTGCTGTTTGTTGAGCACAGAATTACGATTGTATATACTTTAGATGGCAATATCAAACAAGCTTTCATGAAACTCTGTTCAAGAAGAATCTCCGGCTCTATTGCTTTACTGGTTTTTTCTTTCCCAACTGGCCTTTGTCGGGTGCCGAACTTTCGCCCACCCAGAATAATTGGGCTCGATGTGTCATCCTGACGAGCCACGGCACTTACCGCTTACTTGTGACACGGATTTATTGCAAAATTTAAGCAGATAGGTTTCAAATTGGACATTGAATAAGGCCGGGTGGCATAAAATCCCTCCCAAGCAGCATTTTCTACTTCTCTGCTGGGCCCTCGAAGAGTTTTGACGATCAGGCTCCCAGAAAGCTGGTCGCGGGTTCTTAAACACTGACGATCAGGGAAGATAGCTTCTTCCTTTTTACTTTCGTCTAGCTTATGTTTAGGTTTTAAAATCTTTCGGGTTTCTCAATAAGCACACAGTTTTTTTTTTTTTTTTTTTTTTTTTTTTTTTTCTTTTCGCAAACTAGTTTGTCGGCTACTATATACGATACTTTCCTTCAAGTCAACAGTAAACATTCAGTCAAATTTTGAATGTTAAGGTGGTAAGCGCCAAAAGAAAGAAGGCTTATGCAATGATGAAAAGATCTCTAGATCCATTCAAAGTTTACATTAGTGACTTTGAAGGCGACGATGTGTTCCTTGCCCAATTGTTATCAAAATCATCTGATTTTTGCGCAGGGCAACTTTGCTGCTCTGAGATACTGACCTGAGGTCAATCAAACATGGGATGAAAATCCAAGACAGGCTTAGTTAGCAGCTTGTGATTTTATGCAGGTCAGGCTCTTGAACATTCAGGTTTTCAGCCTCGCAACACTGCAAAGCTGATTCAAAACCCCCTCTCACCTCCCCTTAACCACGCGCGTCAGCTCTCACAAACCCAACCCCAACTCTGTACCCTGCTGCAGGTTTCAAGGCAAACCCGACTTGAATCCAAGTACACAACTTGAAAGCTATGAAGTAGTCGCCCATCCATGCCAAGATGGAGGAGTCTCCGCACATCAATGCAACAGAGCTGCCGAGCTCCCTTTCAGTCGCCCAGCTGCCGAATTCCAATGACAATCCACCACCAACTGCTGTCGACAACGGTCAAGGGCAGACGAGTCACCTAAAAATAGAGGACGAGCTTTCTGGCACCATGGATGGCGTCATGGAGGACCAACAGCCACTCGTTGTTTACCACGTGGCGGCCGACTGCGATGGCGAGGCCGAAGACGTTCACGTGTATCAGACCCCAAACAACACAGTCGACTTTTTCGCTGGAGTCCAGAACTCCGAGTTCAATTGGGATTCGAGCGAGAGTGATAGCGAGGGAGAAATGCAGGAGTCAGACGAGGGAGACAAGTCGCCCATGCAGTGCAGTAGCAACCTTGCCAGCGGGCCCCAGAACGACTGTGATCCTACAAGCAACAATCTTCCATTTCTCAGCGCAATGGAAGCTAATGATGAGACATCGGGAAGCCCGCACCAATTTATCATGCCCAATCTTCATGAACTCGCTTACGACGACGTGCATGACAAGGAGAGGAGCATCTTTGTTGACTTTGACGAAGACGCTGATGTGGACGACGACGAAGCGAGGTCGATCTACGAGGAAGACAACAAAATTGAGGAAGACATCGGGTTTGGCTTCGGTTCCATCAAGAGCTTCGTCTACCCTCAGACAAGCCAAATCATCGTTCAGCACCTTTCCGCTCCAGACCAACAATCCTTCGCGACACTCAACGACCTACTTTCCTCTCACAACGCTCCCGGCCGGGGACTTTACAACGTCGAGAAGGTGCTTGAGCACGAGGAGGGAAGGGCGGCCGAGCTGGAAGAGAAGAAGCGGTACATCGAGGCTGAGCTTGAAGAGGTCAGGGCGCGAAGGGACAGGGCCGACGAGATCGTCCGAAAAGCACGCGCGGCCTTCTCTAAAGCTCGCGGTGCGTCTGGAATCCGCAACGACCTTTGGAAGGAGTACGAGGCGTTCTGCGAGTCGCTGGAGCCCAAGTTTGGCAACCGAGGAGGCTGGTCTGTCAACTGCTTTGAGAACCACAACGGCTCCTACATCCAGTGGGACCCTGAGCTCGAGCTCCTTTTGCAGTCGGCGGAGATGCCGCTGGGAAGTTGCAACTTCCGTTGTGAGGCCACCACAGTCAAGGCCATGGGGCGCACCGAGTACGTGGTGGAGTTCTGGCCTCTCGCCAATCCTGAGCCTCGGACAATTGGTCACACGGGTATCGCAAGAACCTGGAAGCAGCAATACGTGAGTAATGATTTGCGTGGCTTGTGCTTCACCTGCCCTGATTAAGAACAGCTAACCATTGCTCCCTACAGCCCAAGCTCTACAATCTGGCAACCAAGTGCGCAAACAGTTCGCCTGGGAACAACACCATAGCCAAATCGCTGCTTCTGTCACTGCCTGGGCCCGACCTTCCTTTCTCTGGTGGATGGCTCTTTGAGTACGCCTTGGAGCCTGGCCGGGCTCAACACCCCACCGTCTCGCGCAGATGGTCCTATCGGAGCGCTTGCAGGATTCCCGTTGATAGACAGCAGGACCAGAACGATGCCACTGTCGAGTCCGAGCCTGTGTCAGTTGAAAGCGAAGATGAGGGGATGGAATACGATGAGTCTGACCTGGCCAAAAGTCAAGATGTGAAGATGGAGGATGATGAGTCTGAGTCAGTTGAGAGTCAGGATGTGAAGATGGAGGATGATGACTGAGCGTTTGATCACCCTGAATGGTCCAACTGGCCAGGTGAAGCACTGAGCAGGGAAACGTTAAGAGGGGAGGGGCCAGTCTTTCTAAGGTAGTGTGTGCTACCTGGTATTGGGCTGTCGCGGATTGTTCCAGATCTTTCTGAAAAGAGTACTCTTGTTCTGTCCTTGTGGGATATCTTGAATTTCGGTTATCTCAACTATGCAGGATGGCAGGTTCAAGATTCTGTACACAAGTTGGTCTGTGGCATGGGACAGAAGAGTCCCGTTAACGTTCGTCGTCATTTGACTTCAGCCGCCAAGGGACGCCATATCCTGACAGAGGGAGAGAAAGAAAATTAGGGCACGTTTAGTGCTTCCATAAAAGTTTCACGACGAAAGTTTCCCTCATCTAGCATCCCATTTTGCCTAATGGTGGGTCCAAAGAGGACGCTTTCTTAAGCCGTGCGCTAGTGAGATGAGACTGATGTCAAATACCCTTCAATTAACATCATTTTGGGGCCTGTGGTTCCAGGAGATGAGGATCATGTTGCAAGGAAGTGGTAGAGACGTTGAAGAGCTTTTGTACACTGAGACAGTCGTGTTGTCCTTTAAGTCGAACTCGTTCTGATTTGTTATGCCAAAACAAAAGACACGGCTCCCATGCTCACAAGCATTGCTGGAGGCTTTGACTCCGTGTCTCACATGCAGTAGAAGGCATGTTCCCGGAGAGTTCTCGCATATTGCAAATGCTAGGGTTTCTGCTAGTGCCGTTTCTCAGCTATAAGCTTCCCCAACGGCGACTCTTTGTCCGGCTCAGCCCGCACAGACGGAGTAACTTCGTATAGCACAGCCACCATGGCTTAGACCTCGCCCTCACCACACCACAACACACTTCATCGTCCGTCTCATCCGAGACCTGATCCATCGATGAATTCCACAGCAGACCTCCACTCCTGAGTCCACTCACCACAAAAGATGAACGCGCCACCCCTCCCACCTCGGCCCCCAGGGTTCCACCGGCCGCTCTGGCAGCCCGCGGTCCACACCTCATGGAACTACGTGCTCCACCACAAGGTCCAGCTCGACCACACCGTCGAGCACCAGGAGGTCTGGATAATCGATCTCTTCGACAACACCGCCGCCGAGGTCGCCGCCCTGCACCAGCGCGGGCGCAAGGTCGTCGCCTACTTCTCGGCCGGGACCTTCGAGGACTGGCGGCCCGACGCGGCGCGCTTCCGCCCGTCCGACCTGGGCCGCAAGATGGACGACTGGGAGGGCGAGAAGTGGGTGCAGACCAACTCGGCCAGCGTGCGCGAGGTCATGCAGGCGCGCATGGACCTCGCCGTGTCCAAGGGGTTCGACGGCGTCGACCCGGACAACATCGACGCCTGGGACAACAAGAACGGGCTGAAGCTCACGAGGCGCGACGCGGAGGACTACGTCCTCTGGCTGGCGGGCGAGGCGCACGCGAGGGGCCTGTCTATCGGGCTGAAGAACGGCGGGGACATTGTCCCGCGCGTGGTCGACCAGATGCAGTGGTGCGTCAACGAGCAGGCGGTGCAGTACGGGGATGAGGAGCAGTTCCTGCCGTTTGTGAGGCAGGGCAAGCCCGTGTTCCACGTCGAGTACCCCAAGGGGGAGGACCCTGATAGTGACAGGCACAATGACAGGAAGGAGGTGACTGGGAAGAAGAGGGATAAGTGTATGAGGGGGAAGCAGCATGGGTTCTCCACTATTATCAAGAATATCAGGCTGGACCAGTGGATTCAGACATCTTGATATGGTGGCTTCCTCGAGGGAAAGGGTTGAACTACCGTGATCTCCTGGTATTTGAGCAGCTAGGCATGAGGCTCTGACCGACAGTAGGGTCGCCTTTCCATTTTATGTACTTCGGTCGTATACAATATGAGCAAGGCCACTTTCCATGTTCCATTTTCTCGGGCAGACGTTTGTCGGGTCCTTTCTTCAGTCTCGTATCTCTGAACAGAGCTTTCGTGACTCGTAAGCTTCACAATATGGGCAATTGGGGCCTTCAAATAAAAAGGCACGGTGTTCGAGCAGGAGTCGAGCAGGAGCTAGCCTGATGGGTATCATTGTTTAGCTAGAAATTCGCAAGAGCTAGAATGGCCATGCGTGATATTTATGAATTCTGTATGAACAGTCTCCCCCTTCTCCTTAAACATCAAATGATATATGTTGGTTATCCTCCTCTATGCAATCCTCATCTTTGGGCGTGCCAGTGCCAAAGTGCTATTTTCCTCATGGCATAGCATCAAATCGAGTCTGTCGTTGAAATTCTGATCACAAAAAGCCTTGGGCAGTCTTGCTTCACCTCTAGAGCTCGTGAATGACCAGTGCAGAAATGTTGTCTCAGTAGCGAGCTTGCTCAGCTGGCCTTCTGTTCCGATATCATGGATGCCAATTTGCACCGGAGGATGGGATCTAGTACCGCTGGCAGTGATACCGGAGAGGGCAGATCACTTGGCTTGAGATCACTACCCGTTCGTCTTTGCGCGTCGGACGGCCATAATGGCGTGCCTTGCCTAGATTTCTGAACCGATCTTCGACGCCAGAGTAGTTTTCGGTGTTGCATGATCTCGACATCTGCTATGCTGTCAGTTACGTGCTTAGTAGAGAACCATTTGTAGGAAAATAAGAGGAGCGATGAGTAAAAACATGTGATAGAGAAGTGAGGACGGGGATCCAAATTGAGCAACATAAACATGTATTCGTTGCTATGGACGGCAAGATTGGAGTTTAACCAAGATGACCCACCATTAGTTCCTGATAATTTCAGCTGCCTTCAAGACTCAGTGCCCAAAGCAAGCAAAATTGTTAAATGAGAACCTTTTCCTTGATTCATGCTGCTGATATGTTCGTTCCGTAAATATTCCTTCTATTCGTGCAGTAAAGGCACTGCTTGTTCTTCCTTCTCCGCCGAAACTCGCGACAGTTCCAGCATGACTTGGCGCATCGTGATCCTCTGTTTCGGGTTCAAGACCAACATGGCCGCGACGAGTCTCTCAACTTTGTTGTTCTGATCCAGGCGCATCTTTGCTTCGTGGATGTCGTTGAGCCAGACTTGCATTTTTTGGGCGGCAGTACGTCCGTCGAAGTTTGGTAGTTGTCTTTGATGTTGCGGTGCCGTGTTGATGTATGCAATCATCCAGTAGAGATGACGCGGATGGTTCTTCTGTCCTCGAGCATCCGGTAGACCGATTTTTCCGAGGACGTACAGCATTGTTACACCCAAAGCCCACACGTCCGCGGGCTGGCCGCGGAGCTTCTGGCCGATAAACTCGGGGCAGATGTAGAATGGTGTGCCACCTATCCTCTCCTGGTTTGCGTGAACATCGGTGATCATGCCGTAATCGCATAGAACAGCTCCCCGATCCCGGTTGAAGAGTATGTTTCCCGGTTTGATATCGTTGTGAACCATGTTGCGGCTGTGCATGTAGTCCAGCGCACCGGCAACATCCCGGAGGATACGCTCAGAATCCTGTTGGTTGCCGAGAAAGAACGTGGTCTGAGGATCCTGCCAGGCGCCTCTTGCCGAAAGATCTCTGGCGTCAATGTACTCCATGTACAAGGACAGATATCTCGCGTCGCCACCGAATAAGCGTGGGATCGACTTATGGTCCAGTACCTCGTGGTTGAGAAACTCGCGCAGCCAGATATCAGCTTGGCGAATGACGTTCCGCTCTGCGTCTTGTGGTTTTGCTGTGGCCAGTGTTTTTTGGTTCAGACGGGTTTTGAGAACCTTGACGGTGATGATGCTGTCGGGTTCCCGGGAGAACTCGCCCATGGCCACGGCACTTAGGCTTGTTGATGCGATGGGACCGATCTTCTTGATTGTATACTCGTCAACGTCAACCTCGGCGCCAGGTATCTCGGCAACATCGCCGTCTTCGAGCTCCAGCAGAGGATTTCCGTTGGTTGTCATGAGCTCCTTGCCCTTCTCTCCCGAAGGGAGTGGGAAGACGAGTGGGTTCGTGGCGCTTCCTGGTCTCATAAACATCACCACGCCATCATCACTTCGTGCATCACTTCGAACCATGGACTCATCGGCGCGAAGTCGCTTGTCAGGGGAGGACGCAGTGTCTTCGGCGGTGAGGGTCCGTTTTCCTGATGAGTTGAGCAAGCTGATGAGGGACTCATTTGATGCCGACAAGCTCAGTGACGACCTCAAAATCGCAGGACGCTTCTCAACGATCCTGAAATCAAGAACGTTGATATTTCTGACCTTGATTCTCCATGTTCCTGGAATCAGAGCCTTGGTGGTGTGGGGATTGATGGTATACTCGATGCTCGGACTGGCAGCTGGGAGCTGGGATACCCTAGACAAGAACAATGGAATTCCGGAACGGTTGAGGAATATTTGGTTGTCGCTGGCTGGGTCGTAGTAGAGTTCGCACCATAGAGGAGGCCTTGTGTCATTTTCTAGCTTCTCTCCAGGAATGCGCACGGAGAATTTGATGTCTCTGCTCGTTTGCGTGACCGCGAGGACTTTCTGCTCAGGTTGTTTCGGTTCCGCAACTTCGGCTGTCAACTGCAACCACTCACAGCTATCGAGATTGCCGGGGCTCACAGACCGTGCCCGGGTAAGAGGTCGTACGAGGATGCGAATGTCTCTATCCTTGGGAACAGCTAGGTCATCCAGGTGGATTGCGTGGTTCTCGGCCGCGATCGCCTCATCGATCTCCTTCTGCTCTTGGAAGCTCCTGAGGCGGGCATCGATCTCGCTCTGGGAGTACGGCTCAGTCTTCTCCTCGGTCGCCACCTCCGAGGGTGGCTCGACGTGTAGGCTTCTCATGGCGAAGGCGACCCGGTCTCGCCGACTTCGCCACGGCAGCCTAGCTAAGCACCGGCGCTGCTGATGATGCTGTGGACGAAGCAACCAAGCCGATCCGGAGAGGAGTCACACAAGGAAGCTAGAGACCAGGAGATATGTACGCGGGTATGTGCGGCTCAGGTGTCTAGTCCTAGGGCATGGAAGACAGCGGCGAGCAGAGAGATGGTCGTTATGACACATAAAACACTTTCCCTTGGGTCTCGTCGGCACAGGCACAGGCTCCAGATAAGGTCAGGTCCTAGCAACGGATGCTCCCGAGGATCGGTTCCAGTCGATGGGCGGCCGCTTGAAGTGGGCGGACGAGTACTTAAATGTGGTTGCAGAGAGAAAAGGGGAAATTCCTAGAAAATCCAACAGGGACTGGAAAGACCAAGACAAAGGCCACCTGGCTTGCTGGCTCGCTGGCAATGCGAATGATGTTGAAGATGCGATTCAAAAAAAGAGTCAGATGCGGATTATGGAAGAGCAGTTGAGCAAGAACAGGACGGGGCGATGAGCCCTGCTGACCGGGGTCTTGGGGTGCTTAGCAATTCAGCCTCAACTGACCCTAGCAGAGGAACAGGTGAATCGCAAGTCCTAGGGTCCTCCAGCTGGCTACACTGCCTACTATGAGGTGCAGTAGGTAGGTAGGTAGGTGGGAGGGTTCGTTGGATGCAGGGGTGGGTCTGGAGTGCCCCGGAAAAAGACGAGGACCAAGAGCACCTGGGGTTGGACTCGCAGGAACGAGGAGAGCTGCAGCTGCCTAGTCCTTGTGAGGGAGTCGCCTGAGTCAACACGATGTGGACGAGAGAAGGCTCACGGAGTAGGCCAACAGTGAGCTTGGATTCTTCGTCCTATGGCATCAAGATGCAGAGGGTGCAATTGCTCGCCAGAAATGAAGCCTTTTCCTGGGTGCCAGTGTGCTTGGCTGGTCCGGTGGATCTGAGATGAGCAGCCCAAGTGTCCCCCGGAGTGGCTGATGGTTTTGGTGGGTTGTCTGGTGGCAGTCAGGCTTGACACGCCGGGATGCAGGCTCCAGATCTCGAGCACGATATCCAGAAGGGCAGGGAGGCCGGGAAGACAAGCAGGACCAGCAAGGCCAGCATGACACAACAAGGACCGTAGTGTGACCGCCCGGGGACAAAACTCAACGGCGTGATGAGCCCTGGTGAGGCGCGAGAATGAATGTAGATGGAGCAGGCAGACATGGAGACCGGAGCAGCTGACACCAAGTCTCACCTGGACTGGACAATCAGGAGCAGTAAGCCGGACTGCCTGCCTGCCAGCCTGCATGACCCGACCTCAGAAGAATAGGAAGGAGGATGACATGAACAGCTGTCTGCCGGCTGGCCGTTTGAGCTCTGCAGCTGGCGGCACACAGCCGACCAGTCTGCCATTCTGCCCGTTGGGGGCCGTTTTCGAAGCGACAACGCGAGAATCCTCATCAATCAGCTGTATTGATGAGACGGGCGTCAGCCAACATCAGCCAGCCAACTAGATCAAATCAGACCCGTGTACCCGCACATGGCTGCATGGCCATGACCGCCTCCGGCTTCGTGATTGCAGGCCGGGGCTGGGCTGGTTGGCTTGCTTGTGGAGGCTGTTCATTGGGTGGCTTGCGCCACTCGCGTTGCGCCGCGCCCCTCTTGAGATGCATCCTGAGTAACGACCGACGGCGGAGGGGCGGTCCTTGGGCAACAGCCCACTGTTCGCCCGTCATGTTGGGGCGGGACAGATAGCCTTGAGCAGCCAGTCCCGAGCGGACAGGGCTTGACCAGGAGTCATCCTGAGTATTGCGTACTCTTTTGAGTGGCCAAATCTAGTATGATGAATGATAAATGATGCGTTATGTATAGACTGTGTTCGTGCTCCATGTTCTCCAGGCTTCAATGCTCCAGCCTTCGGGTACGTCCGCAGTCCAGGTCGGGGTTTCATCATCGGTTGCGAAGGCAGACGGCAGGAGAGGAACACGTCTGGGAAAGGGCCAAAGGACCAGAGACCCAGATGGGCAGGGGTTGGGTACCCGTTGCCCGGAGAAAGAAATCGATCTTGGAGGAAGGCCCATTCCTATCTGGGACTAGCTCCAGTGGTGCCACACTGCTCCTGCAGGTTGCACTGCAACCTCGCCTGCATGAGGGCGGCATGTGCCACCGCTAGCGCCTGGACCGCCCGCTCTTGAGTGGTTCTGGTTGGTCCGGATGCAGACATTGTGGGACCACTCCTTCCAGGCGGGCCACGGGCTTTTTGTGGGTGTTCTGGCCGTCGCCCACCGTCAGTCCATCATTGTGAGTCCGGCTTGACTCTTGGTCTCGTCACCGTCAGAAAACCACCACAGACCCCCGTCCAGCCCGCCTACGCTGCTCCCTTTCCCTCTCTCCACCAAGCCTCTGCCCACGTTCGACACCAGAGCACACCGAGACCGCCCGTTTTCGACAATACTCCCTCACCGATTTCAATCCGCTCGGGAAGGCAAGGAACAGCAGTCTACGATCCCCTCACCACCCACCACTTGACGCTTTGCTCGTGTTTCTCCCCCCAGAAAAACGAACAAACAGTCAAAATCAAACCACCCATCAAAATGACTTGTTGTCCCATCATCTTCGTCTAAATGGCTTTCAATGACCACACAAGCCTACAATCAACCAACAGCAACCAAAGCACGCGGCCCTTTCTTCTCGGTTCCTTCTTTTTCGGTTTTCCATTCAGCCCACATACGACCTTGTCGCATTTCCTCTGATCAAACAGCGCTTCTACGTGATACCCCCTTTTGATACCCACTTTCGGTTTACTTTCTGGCGTCATCGGAACACACGACCTCGCATACCATGGACGATCCTGGCTGCGCTTGGCCCTTTTGGAAGTTTGGCTTGCAAAAGGACGACCTCACCACTACTCTACATGACCGGTACAACACCATTCCATCCGCCATTCAGGACCCAGAGGCATTCCACCATGATGTCTATGAACTCTCCACCCGAGCCTGCACCCTCGATGAGTTCGAGCGGTTGATGGAGGACCGCAAGAAGTTGCGCTTGGAGGAATTGAATGGTAAGGGTTGACGATAAGTGAGGCAAGGAGGTGGCCCCCGTTGACAATTAGCTTGACAGGCATGTTGGAGGATGCAAGTTTTGAGATCATCGGCAACCCATCCCTCATCGGCACCGAGCAGTGGCAGTATGCCATCCAGCTCTTTCGTACCAAGTCACTGGACTCTCTAGTCCGCTACTTCTCGTCCTACCTGCCTCAAGAACACCCTTGGCACAACGAGTCCGGCTCGCCTATCAGTAGCACTGACAGCTCGCATCCTGCGATTTTCGACTGTGATGGGCCTATGTTCTTCGACGAGCCCGAGGACGACACCTACTACACTAACGAGCACTCCCAGTCCTTCGACATCACCGACCTCTCGCTTGACCAACCTACACGTTCTATGACCGTGCGGTCCGAGGATTCTGGCGTCTCGGTCTCAGAACGTGTCCAACACAAACATCAAAACAACACCCGTGTCTCCCAGCGGGCAATGTCCTTCTCAGGATCAGAGCCTGATCACATACCCGCGGCTCTGCACGATTCAATGCCTACTCTTCACGATGACGAGGTTACATCGCAGTCCGATGACCCAGAGACCCCATCTACATCAATTTCTGACTTATCAGATGTTGACGAGTCTCAAGGGAAGGACACTCTGATAACCGCGATTGTCGATGATGATGCGCATAGTGAATACCTCTCGATATCTCATGCTCCACGCCATCCGATGGATTCGATGGAATCTGAAACTCCGACACCTAAACCCGAACATACTCGCTCACCCGCGGCACCCTTCTTCGATACGAAGTTATCGCCGTTGCGGGCTCGTAGTCTATCCTCCAGCCGTGTACACCCTCACCACGCCCATCCCGCCGCCAATGAAGATTTTCGAAGACAGCATTCGACCACCCGACAGTTGCGACGGAGGGATACAAGCCTCGATCGTCAACGACAGAGGTACGAACCACGCGGAAGGTCTAGTCGGGTTCAGAAGTCTGCGGTTGAGCTACGAGCTTTCCGTCAGCGAGGCAGGAGACACATTGGTGCCTAGCTCTGGCTTGTCAGGTGGTGATGGTGGCCGTTGTTGGTCAATGGTGGATGGGCCGTTGCAAGGTCCATGGTTGTGACCAAGGTACCCAAAGCCATGCACATATGCATGGGGTTGCCGTTGTAAATACTGTAATGACTTTTGCAGAAATGCACTAACGAACAAATTATTCTAAACACTCTTTTGACGTTTTTTCCTGTTGGTGACGGACGGGACAACTACCACTCTCGCGGAGACAGTTTTTGGGCAGAGCAACAATGAGTACCGCTTCGGCCTCATCTCATGCCTTGCCGCCCGAAGTTTCCATCACTCTTTTCGGCGTGTCTCTTGCTCGTCATTCTTGGTGTTTAAAGTGTTCAGGCTCTTGATGACGTACGTGTTGGCTAACATGACGGCTTATAGAAGGCTCAAATCATATGCTTGTGCTCAAACCAGGCTGAAGCACAAGTGACACTCGACAGTGACAGTGTTCCCGCGCCGAATCGCATGTCTGATTTTGGGATTCCTTGTAAGTTGCATTCGACCTTGATAGGATGCTGTGTCGTTGGTAAGTGCTTCCAGGTAGGGCGAAAAAGGATCCGGGACAGGTCCCCGTATTGGGCTCTCAGTCCACGCTTAAGTGAAGGGGCTTCTGATCCCTTTGAACGAGATCCCAGTGGTAAGTTCAAGTGAGTAAATTATGTGAGTCCAATCTTTCGGCTCAGGAACGGCGGTGGTACGGTGGTACTTTATGGGTGGGAGGACACGGGCACGGAGGTCCCCGCGAGTGTGATCTGAGGGTCATTGCAACCAACACCTCAGGTTGATGTGCCTCCGTCAATGCAAGTGTTCGGTTTCTAGATGACCTGGAGAGCCGGCCGGGAGGGTGTACCCCAGACATGGGATGCTCCTTAATAGTAAAGCGATAATTCCCGATAGAGAGTACTGTATACCTTGGCCTTGGAGCCACTTCTAGTTGTCTTAAATCACTCTACAACTTACTGGTCCGAAATACTGCTCTGAGACTTGACCCATACATTCCTTGTGAAGCATTTCGCCTCGAAACATAGGTCCTCTTCCTACTCACTCGCTATCTCTTGCCTCAGTGCATGTATCTGAATGTGTAGGCCTTGTCACCCAGCTCAGACAGCTCTCGGCTATCAAATCCACCCTCTCCACCCTCAGCCAGCTTCTTCTCGCGCCGCTTGTTGATAGCGGCATAGCTGACGTTGAGTATGACCGCGGCAAGTATTCCCAGACACACGAAACCCAGTTCCAACCCATGCCCGAGAATGTAGCGTGGAGAGTCCGGCTGGCGGTAGAAATTCGAGGCCATGGCTCCCCCGAGGTTTCCCACACCGATCTGAATTGCCATCCCTGCGCTGCGCTTGTAGCCCCCGGCGAGGTTGTTGGACAGCCATGCGATGTTGCCCGGGAAGCTTGGGTAGATAGCACACACGATTATGAAGACTCCGCCGTAGACCACGCGAGGGTGCTTTGTTGGGTCTGTCGAAATGCACCTGGAAGAAGAGTCAGTCTCTGGGCGGCGTCCAGGAGATTGGAGACAGCAGGTGACGTACATTGAAAATCCGATAATCATCACGCACAGGAAGGGGATTATGAACGGGCTCCTCTTTCCCGCGCGGTCAGACAGGTACGCGAAAATGACGGCTAATATCGCGGCAGTGACGTATATCGGAACCGTCATAAGCTGAGCGGTGCTCGAGGTGTAGCCCAGATTCTTGATGATCGTTGGTAGGAAAAGGCTTGTCCCGTACAGCGGACAGACGATCTAGCGGGCAGAGTCAGCGCGTGCGTCCGATTCTGGGCAGCGAGGGCAAATACTCACGCCCCAGTACACAAAGATGTTCACCCAGATCTGCCAGTCCATGAATGCTTGCCTCACATACTTCCACTGGAATTCATCGGCCTCAGCGACCTGGGCCGCTCTCCCACTCGTACCGTCCAGCTTGGCAGACTGCCCTTGGTACTTCAAGCGGAAGACCACAAACGCCCTCTCTTCCTCGGTCAGGAACTTGGCCGTCTCGGGAAAGTCATGAAGCAGAAAGAAAGCAGCGAAAGCAGCGATCACCGTCGCGATCCCTTCCAATATGAAGATCCACCGCCATCCTTCCAAGTTTCCAACGCCATCCATCTTGGAGATGCCGAAGGCCAGGAGGCCGCTGAACGCACCAGCAACTGACGCGGCAGAAAAGAACAGGGCCTGACGGAACTGGATCTCGTGTCTGCAATACCACATCGTAAGGTAATATGCTACACCAGCTGCGTGGGAAATGAATGTTAATTATTGTTCACTGATGACTGGTGAAGACCTAAGGAGCCCTTAAGCGTGATGTCGTATCCAAATAGCACACTCCTAGGCGCCTTGCGGCTGGGGGTAAAATGTACAAGAGACAACAGCATTTGGGCCGCAACCATCACTTACGATACAGACCCGCCTCAGTGACCCCGAGGAATAAGCGCGCAGCCAAAAGGCCCTGGTAGTTCCGGACAATCCCCATCAGCGTCATCACCGTGCCCCAGGCGACCATGATAATGGGCAGCCACCCTGCTGGGGCGGAGCTTCTTGAGCAGGAGGTTGCTGGGGACCTCGAAGGCGGCGTAGGTGAAGAAGAAGGCGGTCAGGCACCAGTTGTACTCGTAGCTGCGCATGCCGAGGTCCTCCTGCAGGCCCTCGATCTTCGCGTTGCCGATGTTGCCCCGGTCGAGGAAGGAGAGCAGGTACAGCAGGGAGAGCATGGGGATCAGGCGCAGGTCCATCTTGCGGAGGATCGCCTTCTCGTCCAGGTGCCTGAACGAGTCGAGCGTCGTCCCCTCCGCCGTGGCCAGGGCGTCGATGCGGTCGATCTCGTCCTTGCCTCTGGAGTGACCGTGCCGGCTGGGCGGAGGGAGGGCCGAGACGGAGCCGACGCTGAACTCGTTCTGGGCGACATCGGCTTTCTCGTACTGAGATCTGTCTGATGAGGCCATCTTGAATTTCCGTGCTCCCTACGAAGCTGTATCGAAGATCGGAATGCTCTGCATACAGAAGGGGCTCAGTTGTCCGAGAAAAGGAGTGATAGTCCCTAGGAAGTTCGTGGTGGTGGCTGGACATGACCAATCCTCAAATCCCAGTGCCCAGGTGATGTCTCCCCCCCGCAAAGGCCGTCTGTTTCCCCATAACTATCCCCAACATGGGGGCGGACGGCCCAGATACTCGGTATTCGGGGAGGCAGTCCTGGATTGTTACTCGCTGTCAGCCGCGGCTCTGGGGACGCTTCCGCCACAAAAGCTTAGCCCTGGTTCTTAATTCCCCGCACTCCAAACTGCTTGGCAAACGACCGGGTCGACGTACATAGTCCACCACGGACTGATGATGCAATGGTGTTTCGATCCCGGGAGGCTTTGGGGACCTTCTCTCCGGATGGGACAGGGCCGAGAAGTTGTACGGGTCTCGGGTGTAGCGGGCCAGACTCGGATGTTGTAAGCCAATGCCCTTCTGTACTGCGGTCTCCTTCACTAAATCTTGCCAACAGGCTGACAGGATGGCACTTGGATCGATACGCAAAGATGCCTGAGGGAGGCAGGCCAATGAGTGGATGATAGGCACTGCATTTTGAACTAGATACATCAAGTTGGGCGCCATCCTTGCAGAATCGGGAAGCATCTCCGAAATCTTTGAGCTTTCTGTAGGTGTAGAGCTTTTCATTTGCCCAATTGTTGTGACAAGCCGGGCGTTAGACAACATTACAACGCGTACCCACAACCGAGCACCGTTTCTTTTGCACGAGATCGGAGCTGACCGCAGGGTCGTAGACAACATGGTCAAGCTATCAGAGATCACTGCAAACATCATCTCCCACCTCTCAGAACAACAGACTGACGGCGGCGATGACCAAGGCAGCGGAGACTCTCTCACTCCCGCAGCCTCACACAGTACGCCGCCGTATCACGCAGCTGGCAAGCGCGCATCGAGGCCAAAACCTTTGCACACATCACGCTCACCCCGGCGCGTCTCGCTTCACCCCTCGCGGCGCAGGCACTGAGTCCCAGCCGGGTGCACCGTTTCGTCCGCTCGGTCAAGGTCGACGTGTTGCTGCCGCCGTACGGCGAGGATGCTCGGACGCGGCGCGAGGATGGCGAGGAGAGGCTCACGAACGACAGGGTCTTTACGCATGTTATCCGGAAGGTCTTCTCCTTACTTTCATCTCCTTCTCCTGGGGCGCAACAGCCTATGGGCAACCTCGGCGGTCATGATGCAGGCAACGCTCAGCAGCAGGAACAGCAGCTCGGGGAGGGCGTTAGACCGGCGGCCTATCGTGCCAAGATCAAGCTGTACATGACGGCTCTGTGCGTGAGTGACACGGAAGACTTGGCAGAACGGCGATCTAGGCAAAGCGTAAACGCCATAAGCACCGGAGATATCTTTGAAGCCCGCTACGAAAGCTCGTGTCTTGATCTCAGCCCCGCAGCTGGGAAGACTGTACGAGATGAAGTGGGAGCTCTACCGGAACTTCTATGTGTCTCGGAATTTGACTTCCAAGCCACTCAAGTCCCTGGCGGTCGGCTTTTTGCACCCGGGGTGCTGTGCCTCGTGGCTTCAAGAATGCCAGGCCTGCGGAGTGTAAACTGGGAGCTTTGCGACAACGAGAAGAGGGACTTGGCACTGAGGAAAGGTTTGAGAGCAGGTAAGCTGATTTTTTTCTTTTCTTGTGTTCCTTTCTCTTCTTTCCTTGCACCCTCATTCATGAACCTGACTCCACCCACCTCCAGCATCTGGCCAACTACCCGCAACCCATCAATCAAGGCACTGACAGAGAAAACAGACTTTGCGGAAGCTCTGGAAACGCTACCATCCTCACTACTGAGTTTCTACCTCCTCTACGACAGGCGCCCACCAATGAACCATTCTCATCGACCCCCCAGTATACTAGACGAAACCGACCAGCACGGAGACAAGCTAAGTGTCGCTCTCCGCAAGCTCTCCCAACGAGGAGGTCCTGCGGCTTTGGAGGGAGGCGGCGAGGGTAAATGCTGGTGTGGAACTTGAGGTGGTGATCGAGGATAGCCAGTATTGGTGACAACCTTATGGTCAGCTACCGAGATAGTGAACACATCATTAGGACATCACATGCTGATACACTTGACTCTGGCCATTCGACAAGTAGTAATTAAGTCAACGAGTCATCATGTAGCTTCATTGCAGGCTACAACTACTTGGGCAGCCACCATTGTCCAGCTCTGACCTCATCAGGATTCCAAATGCCTCACCACATCTGGATAGATTCGCCTCGTGCGAGAGTATGTTCTTGGATACTGCTTAGAGGCAGCCGTCACAAGCCTTGGGCTACGTCAAGCGGGTCAGCATTCAGCCAAACGCCACCATCGAGGAAGAGGGCGAGACTTACAATGTTGACACCGGCGTTCGCAGCAGCCGCAGCGCAAGCGGCGTCCGCGGCAAGGTCTGGTGGCGAAGCAGAGTCAGCGATAAACAAACAGGTGTTTGTTTTCTCCGTCCGGGGCGTAAGTGACAATGTTAAGGATCTGTTACTTACTGGTTCCAAAGGAGGCGGCCGCAGTAACACAAGCAACCAGAGCGGGGGAAAGAGCGGCGATGCATGCTGCGATGCGCTGTCAGCACTGGGGTCTTTCCTATATAGAGGATTTATCACCCTCCTCAGGGTTCCTTGAAGGCTGACACTCACGGCCAATGCTCCAGCAGAGGCGGGAGACCGGGGCAGCGAGCTTGTCGGGGTGATCGACATCCACGGTGGTGTAGGTGATGCGCGCAACATCAGAGCCATCGTCGGCCTTGACCATCTCCACAGTGAATGGGGGGATTTACGTTTGCATGGATTGCCAGAATATCCACAGTCGTGGTGTGTCCAATTGAACAGCTCTCAAGTTAGCAAAAGCTATAGAACAGCAGCTCAACAAATGAACAAAGAAGACAGCGAAAATAAGACAGACTACAGGATGAATAGTATAAAGATCATATCTCAACTTCTTCCGTTGAGAAAATTTCTTTCTTCATTTACATCGTCTCCATCATACTTAATCTTATGTTATCATATGAGATCCACAATCACCACGAAAACGGCATTCACAGCAAATCGACTTCCCACGTATGCACTCCTGCAGTTTTCCTACTCAAAATATAAAAAAACCAGGAAGTCTCCTGGTCCACAGCACAGGCTAGGCCTCAGCTACACCTTTGACTGTGTCGAATTGGATGAACCAGGCTACCCACGGTGTCAGCCCCCCTCTCTGTGAGTTTGTTGTGGCATCGTACTTGGATAATTTGTCGTTTGTTATGCCTAAGTAAGCATCCTTTGAATGCAAAAATCAGCCCACACATGTACAGACTCAACCCATTTTTCCCTCACTCTGCCAGAGACCAACGGTATCTAGTCATATTTGCAACTGATCCAATTGAGAGACCGCAGATGAAGTATTCGGGAAATTTTCATTGATCTCATCTCATGGCCAATGGCCAACTTGGGTGCGCTCTCTCTGCTTCTAATCGCTGTACTCTGGCTTCGGTGCGCCAGCAGACGGGGCACTTTTGTCTCACACAGCGGGAGCGGTGATGCAAAGGGTGTGCCCTCGAAGTTCCCTTGCGCCTTTCCCCTGTTGGGCAACCTCTCAATCTTATATCTATGGTGCTTAAGAAGCATATGTATACAGATTAAAAACGAGACCACTTGTATCTGTGGAAGCCGAGAGACTTTGTCTCGGACCCAAAGTCAGTCACACCATTTACAAAATGGCCCATCCACTGCCGCGACTGATATTTGAACAGCAGTTTCTTCCAGAGTGATCAGCCAGTCCGAGTCAAGATCCTCACACCGCGAGTTCTACGTGATCCGAGGGCCGGAGAACATCAAGGCGCTTTTCAAAAACTCGTGGGCGTGCACGTCAGTCCCCTTCGTCAAGTTCGCCCTCGGATACGCCTTTGGCTTGCCAGCCAAGGCCCTGACGTTGTGCGACAAGGACGACTCCGGCGGCGGCCGTGTGCCTCTCCCGGGCAGCAATGTGGAGGCTCGCAATCGTACCGACTACCTCGTGTACGAGTCCGTGAACCGATTTCTGGAGGGCAGGGGGCTTTTGCCCTTCTGGGCCAGGTTCGTGGACAGCATCACGCAGCAGTTACATGGGCTGCATGATCGCATCGGGAGCGGAGCAGAAGATCACGCCGACCTGATGAAATTTGTTGGGGACGAGGCCACGGCCTCGATCCTCAATGCCCTGTGCGGTCCTTACCTTTTAAGCCTGAACCCAAACTTCTTACAGGACTTTTGGGACTTTGACCGCAACTTGCAGACCTATCTTCAAGGTATGCATGTCGTCTGAAAGAGCACGGCAGCGTGCCTAGCTAACATCTTTGCAAGGGATTCTCTGGTTTCTTGCTCCCAGGGCCTACGCAATTCGTAGGAGAGTGTTGGACGCCGTCAAGATCTGGCAGGAGCACGCTAGAGCCCACTTCGATGGCTTGGCCGTCGGTGCTGACGGTGATGATCCGTTCTGGGGGAGTAGCTTCTTCCGGGAGAGGCAGGAGATATTCCTCCAGATGGACGGTTATGACCACGCTGGTATCGCATCACAGGACTTCGGAGCAATATGGGCGTGAGCTTTACTGTCCTCCTTCTTGGAAACTGGGACTGCGCTGAGCTAACCTCTGAAATAGAGTAAGGAATTCCATCACTGCTGCATCGTGGGCCATCTTCGAAATATACCGTGATCCCGAGCTGCTCGCTAGTGTGAGGGCCGAGGTCGATACCTGCGCGCTCAAACGTGAAGACGGGAGGATCCGCTTCGATGTCGACCAGTTGCTCCGGCTGCCGCTCCTCCAAGCCGTCTATGCAGAGACCCTGCGCCTGAGAATGCACTTCTACATCATCAGGATGCCAGATAGGGTCGACATGAGCATCCGGGATTGGATCATACCAAGGCAAAAGGTTGTTGTGGCTTCGACGACAGTCGCACACATGGACGTTGAGGCATGGGACACGGGCTCGCATAATGAGCAGCCCATAGACCAGTTCTGGATCGGGAGGTTCCTCAAATATCCGCCAGAAAGTGATAAAGGCAACGTAAAAGCGCAAAGCACTGCTTCTACTCCAGAATTCTCGACAAAAGGGCTCGAGGGGTCCTGGATACCCTACGGAGGGGGCCCGCGGCAATGTCCTGGCCGGCACTTCGCAAAACGCCAGATACTACTTACTACCGCCTTGATGGTACGCCTGTTTGACTGCGAGATACTTGAGGAAGGCATGGATGTGAAGGAAGACTTCACACTCATGGGATTTGGGAGTGGCGTGTCGCATCCGGCCGGCAAGGTACCGGTGAAGATACAGCGTAGAGACGGGAGCAAGAAAAGAGGCTCAAGCATCAGACGCGGGATGTATACCGGCTTTCGAAGGCAGCAATGCTAGGGTGAAGTCCAGTGCCGCGAGGGGCTGAATCTGACAGAGTCCAGTGCTATGACCCATGAATGGACCTGCTTGAGGCCGCTGTTAGATACTATCAATGGCAATATTGAATGGACCGACGAGACGTGCCTCTGATCAAACAGGACATTACTCACCTCTAGCCAAGACAGGAGACCCGGCAGTGATTGAAGTCGCGTAATAATTAAGCAATGATAATCCAAACAAATCCTAACCAAGTCAATCCAAGCCATTGGGTCTTACCGACGACGAAGATCGGAAGATGCTCATGGAACCACCCGTGGACGCTGCCGTCCGTTTCCCGCGGGGAACTGCAGCGAGTCGACGATGCCGCGGGGAACTCTCCAGCCAATTACCATCGCCAGAGCGCTATCAATACCAAGCATAGGGGACCGACCAATTCACAAGCCGATAGCATTTGTGGTGTGGGGATGGAGGAGTATAAATCGAGTAGCTCTCACTCTCATAGAGTAGCAACTCAGTTTCTCGATGTGCCACAGAGCCAAGTTCTGCAAACTTCACACTACTACTCACTTTGATATAAAAACTTATCATTACATTTTATTCAAATCACCTTGAGCCTTCACCCAGTTGTCGACAAACAGAGTTCATCATGGGTTCCGTCAGTCCCAATGAGACCTTCTGGGCCAAGCACGACAAATATGTCATGTCAACAGGCGTCCCTGCCTGCCCAGTCGTCATCAGTAGGGCCAAGGGCACTCGCCTATACGACGCGTCCGGCCGGTCCATCCTTGACTTCACATCGGGCCAGATGAGCTCGCTGCTGGGCCACTCGCACCCTGAGATCGTCGAGGTGGTTCGGCAATCCGTGGGCGAGCTGGACCACCTCCTCTCGAACATGGTCACGCAGCCGGTGGTCGACCTCGCAGAACGGCTCGCGAGGTTCCTGCCCCGTCCGCTCGAAAAGTCTTCCTCAACACGGGGTCCGAGACGACTGAGGCTGCTATCAAGATGGCCAAGCTGTACACGGGCAAGTTCGAGATTGTGGCGTTCAGCGCGTCCTACCACGGCTTGACCTCGGGTTCTGGCAGCGCGACCTATTCCACCGGCCGGAGGAACGGTGGCCCTACGATGCCAGGGCAGCTTGCTTTTCCGGCACCATATGCCTACCGCTCGATGTTCCGCAAGGCCGACGGGAGTTATGACTGGGAGAAGGAGCTGGATTTCGGCTGGGCGATGATCGACCGGCAGTCAGTGGGATCCCTAGCGGCCTTCATCTTGGAGCCGATCCTATCCACTGGCGGTATCTTGGTCTTGCCAAAGGGCTATCTCGCACGCATGGCCGCCGAGTGCCAGAAGCGCGGGATGCTTCTCATCATGGACGAAGCGCAAACAGGGGTAGGCCGGACGGGGAAGATGTTCTGCTTTGAGCATGAGGAGGGCGTCGTGCCGGACATCTTGTGTCTGTCAAAAACACTAGGATGCGGCTTGCCATTGGCATCTGTGAGCACGACTGCTGAAATCGAGAGGGGGCTCAGGGACGCTGGGTTCCTCTGGCTGACAACCCACCTGAACGACCCGCTGACTGCAGCAGTGGGGTGTAAGGTTCTGGAGATTGTGGAGAGGGACAATATTGCGGAACGGGCCGCCGAGAGGGGAGAGCAGCTTCACAGGGGGCTGCTGAAGCTGCAAGAGAAATACTGGTGCATTGGTGACGTGCGAGGTATAGGACTGATGCAGGGCATTGAGATCATCTCGGACAAGGAGGCAAAGACCCCAGGGCCAGAGATTGGACAGGCTGTCGGTGACAGAGCAATGGAGAACGGGCTGTCATGCAACATAGTCAACCTCCCTGGCATGGGGGGTGTTTTCAGGCTGGCACCTCCGGTAACTGTGTCGGCGGATGAGATCGAGGAGGGTTTGAGGATTCTGGATGAGTCGTTCGGATATGTACTCAAGCAGAAGGGGCTGCTGGGTTAATGATGGGTGACAGGTCTCTCCATATAGTCCAGCGCAGACCAAATTATTCCAAGAGGAAGCACCGTCCGTTGAATGCTGTCGAATTGACACGACGGATTCAAGGTAGAACGAGACGCTGGGATGAGCGTCGTCATCGCATGAACTTGATTAGGGAGTACAACATGTCGAGTCACACAGACACGATTGCTCCGAACATAAACGGCCGGAGCAACTACTATCACCATTCGCGGTCCCAATGTCGGGTCACTTTGCTCGACACGGGGTCCGGAGCTCGGTGCATTCGCCTCGGAGCTCCATAAAGATGTCCACAGCGGGGAACGGAAGTAGCGGGCCGCGGGTTGAGTTGACGATTGGATTGAAAATAGCTCGACTGTTGCAACATGTCGCTATTTGAACCAGTTGGCTGGGTGCAGGACGTGCCTTGCGAAACGAAACAAGGGCATGCGTGGTTGTGGGTATGATCAGGGAAAGTCTATGGGCGCGCGGGAACTTCCGTGGCCAAGCAGCATTGGAAAGCCGTTCAGACGAAGTTAGGACGGCAACGTGAACCGACTTGCAGCCCATCGTGAGTGGCGCAGCACAGTAGCGTTGTTGGTTGTGGCTCCGTGGACAATGAAACGGCGCGTCAAGCGTCGAATGCCAATCAGTCTGTACGCGATGTGATGGAGCAGAGATCTGAAACCAGCCCACGATTTTGCATATGTGGAGTAATCTTAACGATGGTACGCACACCTGCGGTCGAGAAGACCACGAGCTGCCGGCAGGAAGTGTGCCGTTCACGTGCCGTTCTAGGCGGGAAGGTTCAAGGGAGGGCGCGGAAAGCCTGTGGGAGGCCAGGGAGAGGCCCAGAAGGCCGCGAGAGAGCTCTTCACAGCTACCATCCCTGCAGGTCCTGTCACGTCTGTCCACGGTGGGGTTCCTTCCCTCCGCCCTGGCCAATAGCGCGAGCCCAGCGTGCGCCAAATGACGTGTGCCTTCCTGCGCCCTCAGACCTCGACCGACAAAGCAGCACTCGACTTTTGGGTGGAATGAAGTCATGGGGTGGTTAAGACGGCTTCGTTAAGCCACCAGAATCCAGATTCAAGGCCAGTCACATAGCTGCTGGGGTGTAGGGAACACGATGACGGCAGGCCAGTCTCCCTCTCCCTCTCCCACTCCCTCTCTACCTAGGCGCAGTCAGTCTCACTTGGCAAGCGCCGCCTCTCGCCCACTGGCTTGCTGTATACCCACGTCATCTTGCTGAGCCCACCCTGGCGCTTGAATGCGCTGCCGGAATGTTCTCTACGTGTTTTTGCCGTCGTATATGAACAGCCCAGCCACCGTTCCATCCCCTCTGCTTGGTGAAGGTTGTTATTCTCCTCTTATCCGTAAATATCGTTGCATCCGGTCACACAGCCCTGGACTTTCAAGTTCAAACATCATCGACACCAGCCTGCCTCAAGATCAAGTCCACAGTAGTCAATCATCTTGTTGACTTCCAGACCCACCTTTGATCGCCAACCTCTCTTCTCCCCTACAGCCAGATCAAATACTCCAAGATGGCCCTCGGCTTCGTCGCCATCGCCCACATCGTGGCTGTCGTCTTCTCCATAGTAGAGCTCGGCCTGACAGGTTACGTCGTCAGCCTCTACGATGGCGCATACGGCAACGACTACGGCTACGCCTACTACGGGAACAACTCGCCTGACCGCGTCAACTTCATGCTCTTCAACTCCATCTGGTCGCTGCTCGTCCTCGCATACATCGGCCTCACCCCCCTCTATCTGACCAGCATCTTCCACCGCCTCGCTGCTCTGGCGCTCGAGGTCATCACCATGATCTTCTGGTTCGCCGGCTCCATCGCCCTGGCTGTCTTCATCGGTGTGCCCAGGTGCCACGGGAACAGCTGGTGCGGGTCGACCCAGGCCGCTGTCGCGTTTGGCTTCTTCTTGTGGTGAGTTGGATTCCTGCCAAAGACAACTGCGATCTCCCCGAACCAGTACTGATTCATCTTCATAGGGCAATCTTCCTCTTCCTCGTGGTCCTTGATGGTATCGAGGCCATGCGGTCCCGCCGCCATTCAACGGGCACCGGCCACCACAGCCACACCAAGCCCTACGCTGGCGCCTAAGCACGCCCATTAGGTGGCCGTGTTTCTCCTCTGTTCGAAAGGGTGTCAAAATATCCCTGGTAATTTATAGTATGTGCGCCGTCTGACCGTGTTAATTGGACGGGAAACATCGCAGCACGGGACGAACTTATATCGGAAAGGACAATACCCTTGGCGTTGTATGGATTACGTAGCGGGGCTCTGACTTCCAGTCATTTCTTATACCCTGAAGATACCACATATAAATCTACTTCACATCTTTGCCTTGAACAACACTTATGTGGCTCTCGAGCTCATAATGACAGATATTTTCCATCCTTTTAGTCTACGACACACATCGAACGCGACTCACTCAATGCCTCGGCGAGCACCCAAAGTAGAAGCTTGGCACCGTCGTGGATGTCAGAGTATGTGTGGGGAAGCTGCTGGTAAAGTGTTTACCAGCTGGCTGCGTTTCCATACAAAGTGCAGCGACGATCTGCTTCTATTTTCATACTGTAATTTCAACTCCTCACATCGCGACTCAGGTTGTCAATTAACTTTGATGCTCAGCATGCGGTACCCCTGCAAGGCAAACATCCGACGAACCGCCGCTAGACTTGGCATTGGCTTGGCTTCCCCGATGGATTGGATCCGTTTGCCGGTTGGAGCCAGATAGCATCCTCGGTCGCCCACACGTGCCTCGCTAGCTATCGATGGACATGGGGCTTGACCAGGAGCTTGACCAGGCTTTCAATGCAAAGAGAGGCGGGCGTACGGGGGTTAGATCAGGTATATAAACCACGGGGAAGAGATGGTCAGGAGAATTGATTGATTTGCCTCGAGGTCTACTCCAGAACATCAGTGGCCTTGCACCCCGGGTCCATCGAGGTGCTCACTCTGGAAGCCCGCTACTAAAGTGCTTCTCTCGGAGCAATTGGGATACCCTCGGTAATAGCTCTGCTGTCAGCCGCCACGATGACGCTCGGAAAGATCGCCGTCGCCGGTCTACTGGCCTCAATTGGCCTGGCAACCCCCATCGTGCCTCACTCGCGGACCGACCAGCATGAGGGCACGCAGCAGCAGCTGATCAAGCAGGTCCAACTGGGCCCGCGGCCGTACTTCCTCGTCAACGACATGGACCCGGGCCCTCTCAAGGACGAGCTCGCGGCCTGCTCGGAGATGGAAATGCGGCCCTCCCGCTTCTCCATCGGCCACCGTGGTGGCGGAACCCTGCTGATCCCGGAGGAGACGCGCGAGTCCGAGCTCGCCGGCCTGCGCATGGGCTCCGAGGTGCTCGAGTGCGACGTCGTCTTCACCTCGGACCGCCGCCTCGTCTGCCGCCACGACCAGTGCGACCTGCACTCGACCACCAACATCGTCGACGTGCCCGAGCTCAACGCCAAGTGCACCAAGCCCTTCTCGCCGGCGGACCCGGCCACGGGGACGCCCGCGAGCGCAAAGTGCTGCACGAGCGACATCACGCTCGACGAGTTCAAGAGCCTCTGCGGCAAGATGGACGGCTTCAACGCCACCGCCGAGACGCCCGCGGACTTCCTGCACGGCACGCCCAGCTGGCGGACCGACCTGTACGCCACCTGCGGCACGGTCCTGACCCACCGCGAGTTCATCTCGCTGGTCGACGAGTTCGGCGGGCCCGAGGTGCAGTTCACGCCCGAGCTCAAGACGCCGCAGGTGCCCATGCCCTTCGGCGGCAACGGCTCCAACTACACGCAGGAGGCGTTCGCGCAGCAGATGGTCGACGAGTACGTGGAGGCCGGCGTCGACCTGAGGCGGCTGTGGCCGCAGAGCTTCCTGTACGACGACATCCTGTACTGGATCGGGAGCGTGCCCGAGATCGCCAGCCAGGTCATGTTCCTGACCGAGACCGAGGGCGACATCGCCAACCTGTCCTCGTACGCCGCGGCGGGCGTCAAGATCATGGCGCCGCCGCTGCCGTTCCTCGTCGCGGTCGGCGAGGACGGCAGGTCCATCGTGCCGTCCGAGTACGCCGCCGAGGCGAAGAGGCTCGGGCTGAAGCTCGTCACCTGGTCGTTTGACCGGTCCGGCCCGCTGGGCCAGGTCAAGGAGGACGATGATTATTATTACACCTCGATCGCGAATGTGACCAACAACGACGGGGATGTCTACAACCTGCTGGACGTCCTCGCCAGGGAGGTCGGGGTGATGGCTGTCTTCTCGGACTGGTCTGCTACGGCTACGTACTATGCGAACTGCTTTGGCCTGTTTCCAACCTATTCCGACTGGGTAGACTAGGTCACTCAACGTATAGAGAGCTAGAGCACTATGCGTTGGAGGCCACGCGTTCATATAGACAGTAAATAATAAAACTGTTGTCAATTAAACTCCCAAGTAATTCTGTTCTGTTGCTCATTGAAAGTGAAAGTCTCACCTGGTCTTGTGATACATAGTACTTTGTGCACATGGGTAGAGCTATGTGCAACTCATTTGTCAGTTTACGTGTGGCAGAATTGCAGGTTTCAGATTCGGCTTTTGAAAGAAGAATAACCCTGCAGGGAAGCCAAATCGGTTGTGAAAGCAGAAACGGCCACCAGAGCCGCAAAACCAACTTTGTAAAAATATGAAATTCATCTCCACGGCTTTGATGTGTCACATTTCCCTACAATTGTAGAATTCGACAGGGAGATCCACCCATCGTGGAAGAAGAAAAAAAAGGGAAGGACAGAGATTATCCCCACAAGCTCATGTTCTACTAAGGACTCGGCTAACGTTATTCACCATGCCTCTTCACTCTCAGTGAAGATACCAGGCAGATCCATCCGGAAAGTCCTCGCAGAAAACTGAAATCATTATCGTGTCTGGCACCCTCATCGAAATTCCGTACAGACTATGCATGGTCTTCCTTTCACCACACAACCAGTTCACCCCTGCCATGTTACCCTCTTCTCCCTCAGCAGACCCACCATCCCCATGGGCAACAGGCCCGGATCAACAATGCTCAGCCCCCCAAACCGCTCGATGATTTCGGGCCCATACATAGCCGTCACCCAGCGCCACGAGGCGTCCATGCCGTGCCACCCGGACTTGATCGACCGGCCGTCAGGCTTGAGCTGCGCCAGCGCCGTCCAGAGCTCGGGGACCTCGTCGATGCTCTCCTCCTCCGGCTGCGCCATGAGCTGCTGGAAGACCCCCAGGATGTCCGTGGGCGTGAACTGGTCCTTGAAGACGCAGATGTCCTCGCGGTGCGCGACGAACTCGGCGGCGCTGAGGAAGTTGTCCCGGTCGTGCTGCCCCTCCGGCTGCCACGGCGGCTGCGCGCCGTACTGGGGCCGGTAGACGTTGCCGTGGTCGAAGCTGTGCTTGTAGCGGGCGTAGAACCGGCGCTCGGCGTCGAACATGTCGTCGAAGAGGCTGTCGTGGGACTCGAGGACCGAGTCCCGGATCTGCAGCAGCGATATGAACGACGACTGGAGCTCGAGCCCGCCCAGCTCGACGGGGAAATAAAAGTAGCCGTCGGGGACATCTGCGATGCCGAACCGCTGCTCGATCGTCTTTCTTAGATGGCCGATGATGCTGGAGGATGTCCCCATCCCCCCGCTGCCGGTCCCAGAGGCGAAGATTTGTTGCTGAATGCGCTTGTGCGTCGCGAGCATGTCGTCGACGTGTTGGCGCCCGAAGCAGTTCGCAGATTTACCAAAGTTCGAGGAGAAGAACTTCGCTGCGAACGCGTTCCAAGTCTGGATGAAGCTGAATACGCTGCTCTTGTCGCTGAGCTGCTTTCTGAGCTCGTCGATGTGCGCGTTGACCATCTTTTGGTCGATTTCGAATCGCCCCGTCTGAGGCGAAAGGACGAGAAAACCCCAGCGGATCTCTCCTTCAGGAAGAACTTGGTCGATGCCGAGTTGGGATACCTTATCATTCGAGATACGGACAGTGCCAGTCTTCCTGTGGTTGATCGAGGTACCCGTCGCTTCCACAAAGTCCTTCACGGCCTTCCATGCTGCAACTGCTGTAGGGTGACTAGGGGTCCAGAACCACAAATCATCACCGTAGCGCCACAATGGCTGGCCAGATCCGGCTTGGTTGACCGCCAAGTCCAAGCAGAAGAGAAGCGTCTCGCCCAAGACGTCACTGAGCGCGTGTGAGGTGGGAACACCGCGGCGCCGAACCTTGGACGACGCATGGTCCTCATCCATGAATCGAAGCGGAGCCTGAAGGTATTGTTTGAAAAAGCCGAGCCAGTGCTTTGAGACTCCGAGGAAGCTTAAAATGGTGCAGATGGTTTCGTGCGGTAGAAGCGACTCCCAGTCCTCAAAAACGGCGTGGAAGGCAGTGATCTCACCGTGCAGCCTCGTGTTGATGGCGGTCTCGGTTGACAGGAGATGAACAAGCTGCTGCTTGAGCTGCATGAGCGTTTTTACCGGCCCATCAGCGTCACTTTCGTCGTCTTCGTCCTCATCGGACTCTGGTTCGACAGGCGTAGGAGCCGATTTTCTGGCGGCCTTGGAAGCGAGCTGCTTTCTGGGGGCCATACCATGAGTCGTCATCCTAGCTCGCTTCCTCTCCCTGACCGGCGATGAAGCTGCGAACATTTCAAAATCGGCTTCCACCTCTCCGTCCGCCGCCTCCGTAACCTCATCAACGCGCTTCAGCAACTTGGCGACGAAGTAATCACTGCTGTGGATCTTTTGACGCTCCTTTTGAAGACTTCGACGGCGGGGCACATGTCCAAGATAGTATTCAAGACGTCTCTTCTCCAGCTCTGGTACATCTTTGTAGAGCGAGGTCCAGGCGCCGTCCGCCTTCCGAAATGAAACGAACGCTTCTCTGAAGAAGACAGACCATTTGACGCCGATGTATTGAAGGAATATGGCCTGGAGAACATCTTCGTGCATGTTGATGGAAAATACTCCGCTGATCTTGCGGCGCTGCTCGACGGGGACACTGTCGGGCCCCCATTTCCAAGAACCGAGCGCTGCCAGGCGCAGGTTGAGGACATCGGCGATCTCAGACAGGATAACAGGGTTTCCCAGGAAGTCCTTGAGAACCTCTCGTTTCTCATTTGTCAACAGGTCCGAAGACATTAGGCCCCGGATGGTCCAACCTAGATTGTAGTGGTCCAGCTGGTCAGGACGAGAAAGGTCAACCTCAAGATCATGGACCGCTTCCCGGAGATCTTGGACAGCCTGCCACTTTTTCTTGCTGTCTTCTCCCTGAACAGAGGTGGAAAGGCCGAACACAGACTCGAGATAGCGATTGAGTAACTCCACGTCGACGTGCGCCGGCTCGAATGCCTTTCTTTCCCATTCCTCCTTGGACTTGAGCTTCGCCGAGCTGCCGACATCCTCAAAGGCATCGCCCATCTCAGTATCCTCACCTTTGCCGGCCCCACCTTTCTGGTCGCCCGAGAGCCACTCGGTCACCAGCTGCCCGTAGAGAGAGGCATACTGGAACTTGAGCGACTGGACCTCAAGATGCCGTAGCAGACCCTTCTCCCAGTCTGAGAGGGTCTTGGTCGAGACTGAGGGGTCTTGGCGGGCCTGTGCCAGGAAGCGGTCGAGGTTCTTCAGTTGCACCTCGAGGCGAGGGTGCCTGGTGAGGTGTGTGGTGACCTTGCCATGCTTGTCCAGCTTGATGCCGAAGGACCTCTTGACACCCTTACTGAGAAGGACCAGTCGCTCGATGGGGTCTGCTTGAGACTCTATGGACGAGAGCGTGGAAGCCTTGTCTGCCTCAAAGGCGGCACGTTTCTTGGAGAGCTCGTCGAGCTTTGTGTCCGTGATCTGCTGCAGAGTCTCGGAGAAGACGCTGCCGCTCATGATGTTCGGATACGACTCGTGTCGATAGAAGAGACTGGGTTATTAATGGAAATGTGTTATGATTGCATCTGAGAAAGAACTTAGATTTGCTTTCCAAGGAGTTGAGGGAGGCACGTCCAATTTATATGTCTGTTGTCAGGCCAAACCCACTTGGCACTTTCCAACCTGGAGTGGCACTTTAGTCGCCGCCCAATGAGAGAGCAGAAGCGACGGCCAGGCAACCACCCGAAGTATGACCAGTGACTCCACCTTAACAAACGCCTGTTTTTTTGTCAGACCTCAGATGCATGCTGGTACTCGTATCGTACGTGATGAGATTATTCTTTTTCGGGATGCCTGCCTCGAGTGTCCAGGTTTACCCCGCAGCACCTTTGAGGAGCCCAAGGCCACGCCTTATACAAGTATGGGGTTTCTTGCCACGACCAAGAGTGGCTGTGCTCAGTATTTATACATTCGAACATCGTCTCGTCCTCCAGACTCTCTGAATAGTCTTCGGTTCTGCAGGCCATAGTATACCCTGAGCAGCATACAACCGGCAGCAACAAAGAGGAGCAAACCGGCATTGACCCAATGTCCGGTGGGGTATCCCTTCTTCGCCTCATCAGCCTTGTAGATCCACACACCTGCGATCTGTCCTGGTGCGCCTCCAAGTCCTATGTTCAGAGCAATCGCAAGGCCCACGGACGCGGTGCTGAAGATGTTGGACGATAACCACCCCAACAGTGGAGGTATGCAGGCGAACGCCCCGGCAGCCGCGACTATTAGACATCCATAGCGATGGGAATACGCATCCGCCGGTAGAGCTGCCGAGGCTATGAATCCGCACGCGCCAACTGTGGCACTCACAGCTGAGTGGAGGCCTCTCGAGTTGAAGCGATCGGCGGACCACGACACCAAGATCTGGACCACATATGCGACAGCGTAAGGTGGAACGCTCATCAGTTGGGCCCGAAGATCCTTGTAGCCGAGACCAGCCGTGATGGAAGGCGTGAACAGAGACAGGCTGCTGAACGGCGTCGAGATCCCAAAGTAGACGGCGTAGTGGCCCCAGAGCCTCCAGTCCAGGAGCGTCGCCTTCGTATCGTGCCACCAGTCCGACTGGTGCAGTCCCTTGCTGCCTTCAACGTGGAGGCGGCGCAGGGCGAGTGCCCTCTCTTCCACAGAGAGCCAGCTGACGGTCTCGGGGAAATCCGGCAGGAAGAATAGCACAAAGAATGCGGACAAGCACGAAGGCACCCCTTCGATGATAAACAGCCAACGCCATCCTGAAAGACCATGGACCTGGTTCATGTGTCCTACTCCATAGGCGATCGCTCCACCGAAGGCGCCAGCGAGGGTAGCGCTGGCGAGGATAAAAGCGACACGTATGCTTCGTTCGTCCGTTTTATACCAGAAGGTAAGATAGTAGACCAGACCCGGCTATAATATGTTAATCACTAAAACCGAAGCACAATGTGAAAGTTGATAAGAAGTTCCTCGGCAATGAGTTAGGTGACCGTAGAGGGAACACTTTTCACGTACGAAAAGACCGGCCTCGAAGACCCCGAGGAGGAAGCGGACACCAGTGACAGTGCCGTAGTTATGAGCGCCCGCCAGACCTGTAGAGCAGGCGCCCCAACCAAACATGAGGATGGCGATCCAACGCGAAGGGCGGAGTTTCTTGAGCAACACTAGATGAGACGAATCAGCATCTCCTCATCCTTTGTCAGCGACCAGACCCTGTGGAACAAGTGGCCATGCGAACCATTTGAAGGCACCTCGAACAGCCCGTAAGCCACCAGGAAGATCATCAGCGCGATCGTGTACTGATAGTTGGACATGCCAGTCTCGGACATGAGGTCGTGGTGGGTCGACGCGTTGAGGATCTTGGCGTTGCCGATGTTGGACCTGTCCAGGTAGCACAGGAAGTAGATGGCGGCCGACAGCGGCACGATGCGCTTGTCCTGCTTCCAAAGCAGAGCCTTCTCCGCCTCGGGCGAGATGGGCGTGTCGTCTGTTGCATAAGCCTGTAGGGAGGGCGGTCGGGTCAGTCGGTCAGAACCACTGGCAGTCACATCCGGGGTTGAGTGCTGGTGTGTTACCGACCTCTTTGCCCCCGTATTCTACATCTTCTACGACGTCCATCTGACCACCGGGCTGAGCCTCGGCGGCCTTTGACTGTGATGCATCCATGGGTACTGTTTAGGCTACCAGGAAAATGCGCAGAGATGAAGCCCTTCAGTCGTACGTGCTTGGAAGACGTGAAGTTTCTGGTCAGCATGCGCGGTAGGTACGAGAGGGTGGTCGTCTCTTGGGTGCGAATCTAGCTGCCGAGGAAGAAACGACCGGCAGTCTGTTCGGTCACCGTTGTCGCAGTAATACTGGAGAAGGCATGGGCTCATCCGGGGTAATGTCCAATCGATTCGGCCCGCACACACTTGCCCGGCAGGTTGGGAACCCCATCTAGACTATTTCCAAGTTCGGCGGAATCCCCCGCAAGAGGATGTTGTTTGCTGACCATTTCCCCCGCGGGCCATTCCCCGCTGCACGACGAGGGGCTCCGCTTGCGGAGCAACCTACTGTGAGCATGGAGGGAATCCGGGGCCCCGGATATACAGCGGTGAAAATAATGGGGGAGGGGGACTCGGAACAAATAACCACGCCCATTCTGTTGTCTTTCCTTCTCATGGCACTCTGGCCGAAAGATGGCCGTCAGGCTCGCGATGCAGAAACGAACTAGCTGGTTTGTACAAAGCCTGAGGACGGCACTACACAGAACATCCATGCTGTCAAAATAAGGTTCGAGCCGTGAAATGCTTAGCAACTGTATCCGCTTACACACAGACGCCTAGGCGTCTTGGGCCGTTCACGTTGCTCTCCGCCGTCAGTTCAGGTGAATTCATCCGGCCAGTCAGCTGCCAAACAACACCAGCCTTATTGATGACCATGAGGCCAGCTTTATTAAAAAATATATATATCATCTAGCTGTATGCTATTTACATTCTTGGTCCGGCCGATATGTGCATTCCACTGCCATCATGCCCCAGATGTGCTCTTGGCCCGGGTTTTTCCAAACTCGATGTAAATGCTCGCCCAAGGGCACAGATGCTAAGGAACTCCGTAAATGCCCGTAAATCGAAGATTGTAAACCCCCCTTTGCCCTCGTCCGGTGATTTCCAAATCATGGACGCGAGTCGCGGGCAGCACCAGCGGCCTCCTGAGCTCCGGCCTCACGAGCCTCGGACTCCCCCGTCACGCCGCCAGCAGCAGCAGCCCCATCCCCGCCGGGCCTCTTCTCCTCGTCCCCGACCGGGCCCCGAGCAGGCTGCAGCGTCTGCAGCCCCGTCTTGTGCTCGGTGTGCTCCTTGCTCAGCTTGCGGCTACCCACGAAGAAGCTGAGGATAACGCCCAGGCCCGCGAATGCCACGTAGAAGATGAACATGATCCGGATGGCGCTGAAGTACGCCCGCTGGGCGACGCCCCTCTGGGGCTGTGGGAGCTCAGCCACCGCCTCCACGCTCGACGCCGCGTTGGCGCCGCTGAGCAGGTTCGCGATGTCCGGGCCGAGCTGGTCGATGAGGGTAGGGTACTGCTTCTGCATCTCGTTCTGGAAGATGACGCCTCCGATGACGACACTCATGGATGTCGCGACCTGACGCATGAATCCGTAGGTCGCTGTTGCGCTTGCTATGTCCTTTGGCTGGACGGTCGTCTGGAGCGCGATGAGGGGCGACTGAAAGTTGGGTCCCACCCCGAGGCCGAGGATAATCTGGTAAACAACGATCTTCGCCCAGTTCTCGTATGGATCGAGGTCAATGAACAGGCCGTAGCCCAGCGTCATGAACACGAAGCCAAAGATAATAGCAGGAACGTATTTTCCTGTTTTCTTGATGACGAAGCCCGTCACTGCTGCCGCCGCGCCCATGACAAACGTATAGGGCAGGACATAGACACCAGACAGCAGCGGGTCTGCGCCCAAAACACCTTGGAAGTACAGCGGTAGATAGTAGCTCGCCGAGATGAACACGAAACCGTGGCAGGCGCTGAGACCGACGACGGCAAGGTTGGAGGGCTGCTTGAAGATGCGGAGCGGGATGACCGGGAACTTGGCCACCCTGAGCTCGACGAGGAAGAACAAGCCCACTAGCACAGCGCCAAACACGATCAGGCAAATAACGGTGGGAGAGTCCCATGGGAACGTCACACCGCCGAACTCGAGGCCGAGCAGGATCATCAGTGTGCCACCCACGATGGTGAGCGAGCCAAGCCAGTCGATCGCTACGAGGCCTTCCTTGACCCCCGTGCGCGGGTTGTGAAGATGCAGGGCGAAGAAGAGGATGACCATGGCACAGCCTGAGATCGGCAGGTTGATGTAAAAGCACCACCTCCAGGTGGTCTGTTGCGTGAAGACGCCGCCAAGCACTGCGATGAGGTCAGTTTCCAGCCATGTCTCAGCCCAGCGCCGCGGGGATGAGTGAGTCAACTTACCCGGCCCGAACCCACCAGCCAGGGCCCATACTAAGCTCACGATTCCCAGGAACTGCCCTCTCCTCCGCATTGAGAACAAGTCGCTGATGCAGATATTGACCAAGATCAGGATCCCGCCGCCGCCAATGCCTTGGATCGCTCGGCCGACTATGAGCATCCCCATGCTGACGCTCACTCCCGCCAGCAGCGAGCCGACCCAGAAGACGCCCACCGCGGTCAACAAAACAGGCTTGCGGCCCCAGATATCAGATATCTTGCCCCAGCTGGGCGCCGCCGCCGCGTTCGCGAGCAGGTAGGCAGAGCCAACCCAGGTGTAGCCGGCGGTGGAGTCGAAATCAGAAGAGATTTTCGGGACGGCCACAGTGACGATCGTCACATCCAGAGCGGCCAGGAAAACTCCCAGGCAGAGCGAGATCATGATGAGGGTCGTCTGGAGGGTGGTGCGCTGGTCCTCGGGCGATCTTGCGCCACCGGCGTCCTGCCCCGGGGTTGACGCCGCATCGCCACTGGCTGGAGCGGCCTGTTGTGGTTGCGCAGGTGTCCCGACATCATCTGCAGTGTGATCCGAGTGTGGCCTGGCGTTGGCGTTTCCTTCGACTTCACTCGGGCCTTTGTGGCCGCCCGGTACGGCTGCGGCGTCTACGTTCTGGAGGCTTGCGGAGCCTAGCGTTGTTGTGGACACGCTGCTCCCTGAGGCGTGGTGCACCTTTTCGTCGTCGATTATCTCGCCGCCAGCGGCTGGGCTGATAGCCATAGCAATGCTGTGTTACGGTTTTTAGACAGCCTCCGTGCGGCGTTATCCCAGGCGTGCTGCCCGTCAGGACAGAGTTAAGCTTAAGCTCGAGATCGCCGAGCAGGGCGGAGATTGCCGAAGTGTCGGTAAAGCCTGCGCTTCTACGCGTATAAGAAGATGGCAGCTCCTGAATGGCAAGTATAGGCTATGGGTGGTGGAAGTGATGAGTAGGAGTGTGCTGCAAAATGAGAACAAAGCGAACAAAGTAGACGATTATGCGTCCCTCGAGTTAAGATCTCCCGAAGCGGCGGACGTTGGAGGGAATTGATCTGTGAGGCGAGAGTCAATTACACCTAAAAGTGGAGACCTCCTTGACCAGCAAAAAAGCACACAATGCCTGACTGACAACGGAGCGGGCACGCGATGCCGGTGGGCGGGCCTGTTGAAGAGCGAGTGCCGAATACCCGCCTATGGCCGCTAAGACCGCACCAGACCCCCCTGGAGAATTATCTAATAATTCCCTGGGTTGTGCAGAGCCCATCCATTGGGAAATCTGCGGCTTGCATTGTCTTGGCCGATCAACTGTACTTGCCTGACGCTACGAGCCTGGCAGTGTCGCCGTCACCATCATCATCATCATCGGAAAAGCCTATCTGAAGACCACGTTGCAGTTCGGTTTGTGCGCGAGCAAATATGATCCTGCCATGGTTTGCATGGTGAAGAGGAGCTGCACGCAGAGCCTCCTGCTTGATTATCCGGCGCAACTGGGCGTCTCGAAGATTTCGACCTCGGCCATCCGAACACGGGTTGATCCTCGGAATCGATACTAGAACCCTGCAGCTCCGAAGGCCCAGAACAATGACAGTTCGGCTTGTACCGTATTTATCGGAGCTGTCTGCAGATGGGCCCTCCGGTCTCAAATATCATGTGAGCGATGTCAAGCACACTGCCCACGTCGCCCCAGCCGAGAATGACTCTGCATGCGGAGCTGAAAGTCGGATCTGAGTAAGGGAATCTCGAAACGTCGCAGCTTGGCCTCCGTCTTGTCGGAGATAGGAGCCAACCAAACCTTCCGAGGCGATCGAGTTGTGTAATACATTTCTTCAAGTGCTCGACTTGAACGATTCGTAGGGCCAGTTCAAAAAAGATCCCCACACACCGTGACTCTTCACCAAACTTGTCCAAAGGTGTGGTGCACACCGCATGTCCAGGCGGTATGGTCATCTTCCACCTGGCATCCCGAGCTTGAGAAGGAACTCGGAGCCTGCATGCAGCCCCAGAATGAACTTCTCGAGTCGTCGACGCAAACCCGTGGTGTCGTGGTGACGACCTGCTGTCCTCTCCTTGACTTTGTTTGAAGTATCTCGCCATGAGAACTTCTTCCTGCCAGCACGACGACGGGCCCCACGACACAAAGGCCCCCACGAGATGAGCTTGACGGACCCGGAGCTCAACGGTCTGGTCTGGTAGAGGGTGAGGCTGCAGACGAGAGTCTAATTCGGCAAGTCAGAACATAGCCCACCCCGTTCATGAAGGCATCCCTCGATGGAAAGCTCTTGGATCGGCTGAAGTTGATTCCTGCCAAGGTCGATCGAGTACGAAGCCTCTAGGCCGCGTTGACTGGGTGGCTTAGAAAGTTGCCATCGGCCTTTCTCTGGGGTGACTTTCGATAATTGCCATCATTGGCCCGTCGCAAGGTATCGATCATGTGGCAGGGAGTTCCCGAAGGATGGCTTCTCTTTCAACCCGACTCTTGATGGACATTCCAGTCTCAAAGGAGTGCCGCTTCGTCTCGTCCTGTCTCGGTGACCGCCGATTGTTTCCCCGACCGTTTGTCCCGCAGCACTGCCGGACATGTTGGACGCTTCGTTGAACGAGTCGGAGACATGCGTTTTCGCACGAAAAAATCTAGCCATTGCCGTCCGAAAGCCACCAAAAGGCTGTGGTCGTCCACAGCCAGCACGCGAAACCATTGATACTGGATGGGGGCCGCCTGCTTCTCCCTGAGACGCAGTCACTGCTTGTGATGGCTTGTCTCGGCAGCCTTGGGCGTCCAGACAATGTGCGAAACGGTCTTGAAGATGGGGAAAACAGGCAGCAAGCAGGCCCAGAAGTGGCGGCACATCTGTGTTGTGAACATGCGCAAAAACCAAGGGCGAGCTTACGAGGTTTTGAGGCTTATGCTCCTATGGTCAAGACATCGGGCAGGGAACTCAGCTGCTGGGAAGGTCCAGAAGCCCCGAAGCTAAAACCCCACACTACGTCCCCATATCGCGACCAGAATACAGTCAGCTTGCTTCAGTTTAACCTACGCACTCTTTTATTTTCACATCAGGCAATCGAAGAACACAGGCGCAATATATACAGCTTCCTTGTTCTTACTGTCTGTGCTCATGTCCATCAATTTCAGCCTATGGCGGGACTGATCGAGCCCTTGGCTTCAAGCATTAGTTTGTGCCTCGGCTGGCTGTCATTTACACGGTGCGTCCGGGGCATTTGGATCGGATCGCAATTCATCCTTGGCTTGGAGCTTTGCTTCGCCTCCCGCGAGAGCACCTGACCAAGTGCGATGCGCAACCGCTTTCCCCAGGCATCCGGCCAGGCGGACCGCATCAGAAGGTTTTGTTGGAGGCCGACGCGAGGGATATGAGACGCAGGTATTCCCCATGTTTCACAGTGTCATCTCGATCTTGTGGGGAGTTGTGATGTTTCACTCGTCCGATGAGACGCAGCAGAGAACCAAGCTTCGATGGCAGGAGCTCCGATGGAGAAGTTTTAGCTATCCTTGCTTGACCTGGCAGCCGGCAGGAAACAGCCGACAGAGTCAGAGATGCCAGATCCAGGTGCTGAGGCTGAGGCTATTGTGCCGCGGGGCTATCCCGGCCTCTGAGAGATGGTGGCGGGGAGCATTTGGCCCCCGACGTAATAGAATGTCATCGGTGCTAGGTAGTACTGGTCCAGATGCTATCCATGGAAATTGTAACCATCTTGGAAAATTCCCCACGTAGGGCGCTGTAACTTCTGCAGCTGTCAGTCAGCGCAGTTCAGGCTGTCGAGTCAGCAAAGCTGCGGCTGAAGCATTGGCAGTTTTGGCTGTCTGGGAAGCATCGCGCATGCAGCCGTTGCTTTCTTGCTCGCGTGCCTGCTAAGCACAGCTCGACACCGATCATAGCTCACAAATGACAGGCGCACAGATGCGCCGTGGACTAACTCCGAGCATTTCGACCCCTGTGCAAATTCTGCGCGCAGGCGCACCGCTCCGGCGGCGAGGGCCTTTGGGCGCACGCAGACTGCAGGCACAGGGCAGTAACTGTCACGTAACAAACGGCAGACGGCCGCAGCAAAGAAGAGGGGATCACCAAGCCGCCGCCCCGACAGTTGCCCGAATCCTGCCGCTGCTCACTCCTCGCTAAGAGACAGCAGCCCGCCCGGCCCACAGCGCCCCCACAGCCAGGGCGGCCCCCGTTGGGCGGATAAGGCGATAAGATAGCTAATCTCGCAGCGCACCGCCAGCTCTTCACCGCGATTCGAGTCAGGGCGACCGTCGGGCAGAGCTGATGAGTTGTTGGTTTGTCGATGCAGGCGGTTGGCGCCATGTTTGTTGGCGTTGCCCGCGGGCCATGGAAACGCAAAACAGTGGGATAATGAGACACGGCAGGTGGCCCCGTTCCCTGCTCTCCCCGCTTGTCGACTGACTCTGCGAGGAGGCCAAGGTAGGTAGGTACTGTGAGTCTAAGGGAAACGCAGAAACAAAGGGGGAGGGCGGGCAGCACAATATCAAGCCGCGGTCGGGTCAATCGCAATCACACCGTGCACATAACTGACATAGCACCAAAAGCACGTAAATGCCTGGCACACTAGCAGGTACCGGGTAAAAAAAAGGCTCGCGGGAAGCTCAGGCCATCAAAAAGTTGGAAGTGGTATGGTACGTACCTTCGGGAGAATACATGTCCACTCCCAGAGTTACCCGGGGCTAGGGCCGCGTTTGCCCCGGCGCAGATGTACCCACGCCCACCAACAGGTATCCACGGGCGATGTGCCAGAATTTGGTGCAGAGGTCAGATAGGGGACCTCCCTCCTCTCCCCACAGCTAGACCAGGAACCTGGGCCAACCACTCGCCAATGGCAGCCCGCATCCAGCATGGAAATTGCGTAGTGTGGGGCATCAATTGCCATTTCGGGGCGGCTTCGCCTGCCTGCAGGAGCGTGGAGCACTGCGTGGTTCGTCCTTGCCAAGAAGCTCTGGGATCTTTCTCGAAATTCTTTCTCACCTTTCCGCTCCCCGGACTCTCTCGCTCATCTGCCTGCGCCGTGTGGTATTGGTTTGTCGAATCGGCCCATCGCAGCAGATAGCCTCCTTGTCTCACTTTGACCGTCCTCCTATGTAATCTGCAGTCAGAGCCCTTACCTACACCTCCTCCTCTCCCTCCCTCCTGCTCGCCAGCCCTCCATCAGGACTGTCTATCGTCAGACGGCCGGATCCTACGCCCCCACTGCACCCACGGCGAGAGAATCTTACATCCTGATAAGTCCTTCGGCGTTCGCCTTGTGTCTGACCTACACAATCGCACCCGCTTGCCTTGTTGGTATTTGGCCCGAGGCTGTGGCCGCCTTTCTTCTTCACCGGCTTCATCGCTCCCTCCTCATCCTCTCCATCTCCCATCATCCTCGACTTCGAATCCTGTCCGCACCGGGCCAATTTCTCCTCTGCTCTGCCTGCCAGTCAACCGTCTTCATTTGTAGTAGCCCAGCTGCTCTACAAGCTTCGCAGAGCACTTCGCGCGCCAGCATCAAGAGCAGGCGCGACTTACGGTAGGCCACATTCATCATCGTCTTCGCCGTCCTCCAACACACCGCCCTAGATGTTGGTCTATTGGTTCGAACATGTGGATTTGAACCAACGATCGCACACGCATCTCCTCGATACGGTCCAGCGGCCGACTCTTCTGTTGCAGTCCGGGGTGTTTTCCCCGGGCGGTGTCCACAGCCCCAAGCCCATCATGTCGCACGTCTGTTCTGGACCATGGCTCACAATATCTCTCTCCAGGTACCCAACACCCAAACTCTGGTAATCCTCGATACCAACATCCGCCAGTCGCTGCAAATGCATTCCATGTAGAATCGTTCCGTCCAATACCTGCCCGACTTCGATCTATTCAACATGATTGCCTCCTCCCTTCTCCCGTCCCGGTTCCGGGGCGAGCAGCCTGCCTCCCAGGCAAAACCTCCATCTTGGCTCAACACCAAGATCACGCCCTTCCTCCGCTCTGTCTCCGCGATCACGGCCTCCCACCCTATCCACACCATCGTTGTAGTTGCGCTGTTGGCCAGCTCGTGTTATCTTGGCCTGCTGGAGGAGAGTCTATTCGATGCTACACAAACTGTTAGGACAGCCGACTGGTCCTCCCTGACCGAGGGCAGCCGTAGTCTTCACGCCGGCCCAGATTCGGCGTGGAAATGGCAGACTTGGGACTCGGATGCCGGTCTTGGGAGCGATGTTGACCACTTGGCCCTCCTGACCTTTGTGTTCCCCGACTCGCTCTCCGACGATGCCGCCAAGACCGCGCCGCTGCTGGAAACTATCCCTCTACCGGAGAACATATCTATCATCTCGCTGCCATCTACCTCCAATTCCTTGACCACCTATGCGCAAGAGACCTCCGTGGCCCTCGGCGTCCCCTACAAGCAGGCGCCTCAGTTCCTGGCTGCCGCGCAGGAGATTCCCAATGATATCCCGAGCGAGGAGACACGCGAGACTGAACATGGCAGGGAGAAGAAGATGTGGATCATGAAGGCAGCCAAGGTAAGCCCACGAAACAGCGTCGTGGAGTGGGCCAACAACGCCTGGTTCGACTTCATTGATCTGCTCAAGAATGCTGAGGCGCTCGATATCACTATCATGTTCCTCGGGTACATCTCCATGCATCTGACCTTTGTCTCCTTGTTCTTGTCGATGCGTCGCATGGGTTCCAACTTCTGGCTGGCTGCGACCACTCTCTTGTCCTCGGCTTTCGCTTTCATGTTCAGCTTGGTTGTCGTCACTAAGCTTGGCGTTCCGGTTTCCATGGTTCTCCTGTCCGAGGGTTTGCCGTTCCTGGTCATCACGATTGGATTCGAGAAAAACATCACTCTGACCCGAGCTGTTCTCAACCACTCCATCGAGCACAAGGCTGCGCAAGAAAAGAACGGCAAGAGTAAGGAGACCACGTCCAATTTCATCCAGTCCGCGATTCAGGTCGCCATCAAGGAAAAGGGCTACGATATTGTTAAGGATTATGTCATCGAGATTGTGGTGCTTGTCCTCGGAGCCGCTTCCGGTGTCCAGGGAGGGCTGCAGCAGTTCTGTTTCCTTGCCGCCTGGATCCTCTTCTTCGACTGCATCCTGCTGTTCACCTTTTACACTGCAATTCTTTGCATTAAGCTCGAGATCAACCGGATCAGGCGCCATGTGGAGATGCGACGAGCCCTCGAGGACGATGGTGTCAGCCATCGTGTAGCTGAGAATGTCGCACAGAGCAATGACTGGCCCCGGGCTGACGGCAAGAAGGCTGGCGCGTCTCTCTTTGGAAAGCAGATCAAGAGCACCAGCGTCCCCAAGTTCAAGGTTCTGATGGTCTCCGGGTTCGTTCTGATCAACGCAATCAACCTCTGCACTGTTCCCTTCCGGGACACTGACTCTCTATCCACTATCTCGTCCTGGGCTGGTGGTCTCGGTGGCCTTGTCGCCAACCCACCTGTGGATCCTTTCAAGGTCGCCTCCAACGGTCTCGATACCATACTGGCGCAGACGAACGCCAACAACCGGGGTGTCGTGGTGACAATCTTGACTCCGATCAAGTACGAGCTGGAATTCCCTTCAATCCACTATGGCAAGATCCCTCAGACGAACGATGATGATGTGGACGACCTGGGCTACGGAAGAGTGGTTGGCAGCATCCTCAAAAGTCTGGAGGACCCTGTCTTGTCCAAGTGGATCGTCATTGCACTGGCCATGAGCGTTGCTCTGAACGGATACCTCTTCAACGCCGCCAGATGGGGAATCAAAGACCCCAACGTCCCCGAGCACCCAATCAATGTCAAGGAGCTTGCCAGAGCGCAGAGATTCAACGACTCGGACCCCACGACACCCGGCCCATACGAAAGGTCAGCTCGCCCGTCGCCTACCGAGGCCAACCCACCCACGCCCGCTGCTACCGACGACGAGAGTGATTCGTCGGCCTTTAAGCGCATCGCTTCCTCGGTCTCTATTGTCAACGACGGGCCTCAACGTCCATTGGAGGAGCTTCACAAGCTACTTGCTGAAAAGCGTGTTCCCGAGATGAACGATGATGAAATCATTACTCTCGCACTCAAGGGCAAGGTCCCTGGCCACAGCCTGGAAAGAACACTGAAAGACTGCACTCGCGCTGTCAAGATCCGTCGCGCTATCATTTCTCGCACCAAGGCTACTTCAGATCTCACCAACGTACTGGAGCGATCCAAGCTCCCGTATCAGAACTACAACTGGGATCTGGTCCTTGGTGCATGCTGCGAGAATGTCATCGGCTACATGCCTCTGCCGGTCGGTGTCGCGGGGCCCCTGGTGGTTGATGGACAGAGCTTCTTCATCCCTATGGCTACGACAGAAGGTGTCTTGGTTGCCAGTGCCAGTCGTGGCTGCAAGGCCATCAACGCTGGAGGTGGTGCTGTGACGGTGCTGACTGGTGATGGCATGACCCGCGGACCTTGCGTGACCTTCGAGACATTGGAACGAACCGGAGCTGCCAAGCTGTGGCTGGACTCCGACGCCGGCCAGGCTGCAATGAAGAACGCCTTCAACTCGACCAGCCGCTTTGCACGACTCCAATCAATGACGTCTACAATCGCCGGAACAAACCTGTACATTCGTTTCAAGAGCAGGACAGGCGACGCTATGGGAATGAACATGATTTCCAAGGGTGTCGAGCATGCGCTCGATATCATGGCAAACGAGCATGACTTCCAGGACATGCAAATTGTGTCTCTATCCGGGAACTACTGTATCGACAAGAAGCCCGCCGCTATCAACTGGATCGAAGGAAGAGGCAAGAGCGTGGTTGCCGAGGCTATCATCCCCGGTGACGTCGTCAAATCGGTGCTCAAGACCGATGTCGACACCCTCGTCGAGCTTAACATCAACAAGAACCTGATCGGGTCCGCCATGGCTGCCAGTGTCGGAGGCTTCAACGCCCACGCCGCAAACTTGGTGGCCGCGGTGTTTATTGCCACTGGCCAGGACCCGGCGCAGGTTGTGGAGAGTGCGAACTGTATCACAATCATGAAGAAGTGCGTAAAATACCCTGTCGTGTGAAACGAAACATTTCTGCTACATTTGCTAACTGATGTCAATAGCCTCCGAGGGTCGCTCCAGATCTCTGTCTCAATGCCCTCCATCGAAGTTGGCACACTCGGCGGTGGCACCATTTTGGAACCGCAGGCTGCCATGCTGGACATGTTGGGTGTGCGCGGTGCCCACCCGGTCACCCCAGGCGAGAATGCCCGTCGCCTCGCGCGCGTCATCGCCTCGATCGTGCTGGCTGGCGAGCTGTCGCTTAATGCCGCTTTGGCCGCTGGCCATCTGGTTAAGGCACACATGGCACACAACAGGTCCGCACCGCCAACGCGCGCCGGCACGCCTGCGCCGCCATCCGGTCTCTCAATGACCAATATGAGCGCCGCTGCCGTGGAGAGGGCCAGACGTTAGAGTATGTCAAGACACAACATGGAATCAGAGCGGCCGGAAATGTTGCGGTTAGAAAAGACCAGAAGTAAAGATGAGCATGCGGTTGATGCGCGAGCATCATAGCATGTCCGAGTCGAGCCGGCACGAGCGAATAACTGCCCACAGCGCCACGCCTTAATTACTCATGTTTGGTATTGTTTACTTCACGTGTACATATGACCATAGAAACAAGGCACATACTGTTGCGATTTATCGTTCGAGCCGTGAAGTTTTCTTGTCACTGACTTCGACACTAAATTTGGTGAAATCCTGTGTCACGGTTCTCATCAGTGCGAACGATGCAATTGGACCGAGCTTCCGTGCTTGTGTCCATCTACGATTTCTCTCTTATTTCTTTCTCTCCATATAAGCTGACGATTTTGCCCAACAGTTACCCAATTAATTCATCTGGAGACCGGAGGAGTCAACCAGGGACCTGAGGGAAGTCAAGGCCATCCTCCATCAGACGGCAGTGAACATTCTTGGGCAGACAGCACCGCCACCCAGCCCCGAGAGCCGTCGAGCTTGTTCTGCTGTGGTGGTCCGTCCCCGCGTGCCTACCCACGTGTGGGTCGTCGGTACCTGCTCCGAGCTCCCGACTTCAGATGAAGCCATTGCGAAACGCCCACTGGAGCCCATTGAAACATCGGCTCAGCCCACCTCACTACTCAATTGCCCCCCGAATCCAAAGGCAATTCGATCTTGGTGCGGGGTGGGCAGAGTGTAGTGGTAGGCATACCAGGCCCGTATGTATACTCGCTAACCAATATGCACTCGCTCGTGGAGTCGTCTCATCCGAACTAAGAGCTTTTAAACATCAAGCTCAGAAACGCATGAGATGCTTCTTCATGTTCCTGACATCCGTGTCACACGTACACGCGCACGCTCACGCTCGCTCTCTCTTTCTGCTCCCGGGACGGACGTGTACGTACCCGGTAGGGCCCATAGGGCGAGCCCTACGATGATGCAGGGCTGGGCGGTGGTCGCGCGCCGAGCGGACGGAAGAGGGGGGGGGGGGGGTTCTGGGAGTGTCAAGAGGCAGACGATGTGGGCAGAGTCTTGGCTGGCGTTGTATGTGGACGTGTCGAACGAGCAAAAGAAGCCTGGTCTTGTCCAGCTGCCGGTGGCGAGCCTCTCTCTTTGTTCTTGCCCTCCTCAGACTCTTCCTGTTGCGTTTACTTGGGTTGACCCCGAGCGAGTCCTGATCAATAATTTCTTGTTATGAACATGGTGATGCGGCAATAATAATAAGATACACGCTCTCTTCTTTTTTTCCCATGTCATTATTACTGTTATCTGGAAGAGAATGAGGCAACTCGTCTTCACGATATGCCTTGCCCTGACGGCAGCGAGGCTGTCACAGGCTGTTGACTTCGTCAGTAAGTTCAACCCGCCTTACACATGCACATGTAGATGTTGATTCAGGACACACTCGTGATCCCCCCCCCCATCCCGGAGAAACCATGTTGACCTCTTTCTCTGCACTTAGTCAACAGCCAGCCCTGGCCACTCGCACCGTCCTCCACGCCAAACAACAAGATCATCCCGGTCCTCGTCGGCGGCACCGCCCTGACCTTCACCCCGAACAGCGTCACCGCCAGGCCGGGCGACGTGCTCCAGTTCCAGTTCGCGGCGCGCAACCACACCGTCACGCAGTCGCTGCCGACCTCGCCCTGCCGGCCCATAGACGGCGGCGTCGGCGTCGCCCCGGGCGTCAACAGCGGCTTCGTACCCTTCGACGGCGGCGCGAGCGGCATGGTGGGGACCTTTAACGTCCCCGTCATGAGCACGCAGCCCATGTTCCTGTATTGCGCGCAGGCGATGCACTGCCAGCAGGGCATGGTCATGACGGTCAACGCGTGCGTATTTCCTACCCTGCTCCCCCTTATGCGCCGAGGCTGGCTTAGCTGACAAAAACAACCCGAAACAGCCAATCAACGGACCTAATTAACTACTTCAACGCCGCCGCAGCCGCACCGGCCAATGTCCCCGCGCGCTCCGTCGCCGGCGGCGTCGCGGGCGCGATCCCGCTGGCGAACGCGGTCCTCCCCAAGCCGTCGGCCGCGGCTAACGGTACCGCGACCGCGACCGCGACCGTGTTCACGACAGTCATCGTGCCGCCCTCGTCGCCCGCGCCTCCTCCTCCACCGCCACCGCCTGCTGTACAACCGCCTCCGCCTCCGCCTCCTCCCCCTCCTGCCCCCTCGGCCCCGCCGCCGCCGCCGGCGCCGGCGCCGGAGCCGGTTCGTGGTGGTGATGGGGCTGACCCGGCTGCGACGACCATGGTCATACTGCCATCGTGAGGGCCGGTCACGAAGGGTGGTCATGTCGGGATGTTGGCTTGGGGAAATCGGATATAATGAGTGGGCCTCTGTAAATACTTCACACAAGTCTTTGCGTACATACATGTAATGTTGGCTTCACACTGTTCCCATGATGAGGAAGTCAGCTTGATAGTGATTAGGATTTTCGAAAGCCTGTAGCAGATGAGACACAAGAGATACATAAAGCGCCGTGCAACCCTGCTCCACGAACGCTGTAGAAATAAGCCGTGTGCTGCCCTTGCACATCGACTGCTCCAAGACAGCCCGATGCCAGCGAAGAAGACGGGAGTGGCCGTCTGGACCAGCTTTTCAGTGCTTGGACTGCCCGGTGTTGGTGGTCAGATGTAAGCCTTGCTCTTTGGTCGACCTCGTCAAATTCAATCAGGGTATGATCGTTTCATCGTACATTACATTTCCTCCACCGGATGCAACCGACTTCCTTCCCGTGCCTGTCCCGTTTTAATCTCCATCATCGCCGCGCCTGCGGTGACTGAAATATGCTCGCAAAGCAGTATGCTTAGCCGACAAAGCCGAGTGCGGTCCCTAACCAACGCGAATCACACCAGCTGCAATGAGCTTCTGGATCTTGGAGCGCACACCCGCGTTCTTCATGTGCTCGCGAAGAGCCGCAGGGTCGGACTGGGCCTGCTGCAGGATGGACTGCATGACTGGATCCTGCATGACGGCCATGATCTGCGAAGGGGGTCAGCTTGGTGTGTCAACCGCAAATGGGACTGTACATGTGTCACTTACATCGGGGTCACGCATGATCCTCTCCCTCGTCTGCTCCTCGGTCTCACCTTCCCGGCTCTCGTACATCTTCGTTAGCGCCTTCTGCTGCTGCTGCTCGATCTCCCGGGCACTGGCGCCGTTGTGGTGCTGGGCGTCAACCTCGGCGGCCACCTCGCAAGCGTCCAGGCAGTCCGAGTACCTCTTCATCATGAACAGCGCCTGAGCCTTGCGGATGTATGCGCGGATGAAGGTCTTGTCCTTCTTGATGGCGGTGTTGCACTCATCCAAAGCACTGGGCAGCTCGCCGAGCTTGATCAGAGCCGCGGCCTTGTTCGAGTAGCCTCGGGGGTCCTCGGGGGCGCGCTTGGCCATGTCCTCGTAGGCCTTGTACGCCTCGGTGTACTCAGCCTTCTTAAAGAACTCATTGCCCTGGAGACGGGCCTCCTCGGCCTTCTCCGGGTCGATGAGCGCCTTCTTGGCGTCGTCAAGCTTCCGCTTCTCCGCGGCGCGGAGCTTGTTCAAGATATCGGGAGTACGGTGCTCACGCAGAGACTCGTTGTAGTACTCAATTGCCTTTGCCAGGTCGCCCTGCTTCTCGTAGGCACTACCAATGCGAGCGAGAGCCTTGGCTATCAGCTTGAAGTCGGCGTAGATCTCCCGGCCCTCGTTGACGGCCTTGTTGCAGGCCTCGATGCACTTCTCATAGTCACCCTTCTCGAAATAGGCGGCGCTCAGGTTGGTCAGGTAGGTGATGTCCTTGTGGGTCTCCCATGCCTTGGTGTAGTTCTCAATGGCTGCGTCGAAGTTCCTCTTCTTGTATTCGGCGGTACCCTGAGCCTTCAGCTTGTCGGCCTCCTCCTTTGCCTTCCTCTTGGCAATCGACTCCTCGTCCTCCTCCATGGGCTCTGGCTCGGGCTCGGGCTCAGGTGCCTTCTTAGCAGGCTCGGGCCTCTTAGGCTCAGGCACCTCCTCTTCAGCCTCATGGGGCGCGCCACCAGCTGGGCCAGCCTCGTCAGGCATGCCCATCTGCATGTCGACACCCATCAAGACACCGAGAACCTGCAGGAACCTCGGGTCGCCAGTGAGTTCCTGGGGGTTCAGAGACTTGGGGTCCCGCTGGATCTGTTGGATCTTGTTCATGAAAACGGGGTCGGAGATGAAGGAGCTCGTCTTGGGGTTGGCGGCGAGCTTTGCAATGAGGTTGGGGTCGCTGAACATCTGGCCGAGGCCGGCAGCGGGATCGCCCATAGGGTCTTCCGGAGTCTGCAGGGCCCGCTCAATGTTCGCAATGTCCTTCTTGACGGCAGCATTGTTCGGGTCGAGCTCGGAGGACTTCTTGTAGGCGTCGAGGGCGCCGGCAAGGTCACGCTTTCCGTGAAGAGCGGCTCCTTTCCGGCTCCAGCCCTTGGGCCAGTCGGGCTTGATCTCTGTAGTCTTCTCGGCATCTTTCAGGGCATTCTCGTAGTCCCTCTTGGAGGCATGTGCTGCGGAGCGGTTGCTGTAGAGGACGTGGTTGTCTGGTGTCAAGGCAATTGCCTGTGTGAATTTGTCACTGCAGAGGGCGACCGTCAGAATGTGAGGCAAAAGCAGGAGCAAACAGCAAGAATCAGGGCAGGGATATACTCACATAGCCTCGTCGAAGTCCTTCGCGGCAATAGCCTTGTTGCCCAGAGCTTTCAGCTCGTCCGCGGTCGACATGGTGGGGGATGCGACAGTGGTGGTGGAGTAAATTGATCTTGGCTGATTCTCGCAAAGCACAGAGCCGTAAAAGATGGAGCGGGTTCAAAGTTTACTTGGGATTTGTTGAGGGTTTGGGAAAAGAAATGTCTGAGGAGGAGAAGGTCAGAATGGGTGGTGTTACTGCCTATGATTGTTGTGGTTACCAGTGGGTGGTTGGTCGCTGAGACTGGTACTGGTCCTCCGTTTTCATCCCGGTCGGACAGGCAGGCTTCGATAGCATGGAGATTTCTAGGCCCTTCCATCAACCTTGACCATGAGCTCAGAAAACGGCTGCGCTGCGGGGCAGCTCCTGGACCCTGGACCCCTGCCCAGCTGGAGAAGCTTGGGCCAGCTGTGAGCCCCGAGGACCAGAGCCGTCTGCAATGATAGTGACCATGGAGACGGCAAGACGTTGATTAACGTAGACCTCATTACTACTATGCAACAGATTATCTCCTTCCACATCGACTCTGCGAGCATGCAGATGTTTAATTGATTTCACTGCGATTACTGAGGTATTTTACCCGTTCTTAAGCCTTGCAACCTCCGTCCCGCTTCGGTCTACCAAAGTGCGTACGAGAAGGCTGCGGATTCCTCGACAGACCTCCGTATCTGGCATATATGATGCATGCTGGCACACCGAGGGTCCTGCCTGTTTGGTTCCTGCCAACCAATGCTCCAGTACAATTCAAACAGGACCAGGCTCCCCTGGCTGATCTAAGCCTGCGCCTTCATCCCAGGTGTTGCACCCCTCGACTTGCGGGCAGCGGCGAGGGAGACTGTGACCAAGCCCTCCTGGAAAGGCCCATATCAGCCCAGATCCGGTGAACCTCGTCGTACATGTTGAAGCCAGTCGTTTGCTGCAACTGCGTCTGAGGGACAGCAGTTCCCTCGGTCGGCCGAGATGCCTTGAATGCCTTCCCCTCCTCCGAATTGGCCTGGACAATTTTGCCGCTCGGAAGCTGCACCAGCTCGATACTCTCATCAGCCTCGTGTATGGTCTCTCCACCGGTCACTCGCGTCGTCAGCTTCTTTCCCACAAATGATGGCGGCGGGGCCTCCTGGACCAAGCCTGCTGTCCGGCTTGATCGCTTTGTTTGGCCGAGGTAGAAAACCCGGAGCAAGGGAATCGCCTGCGCAATGATGTAGATTGCGACCTCAGCTTGGAAGAGACCAACAAGAGCCACCCACCATCTGCTGGGCATCAGTGGAAGGCCCTCCCCAATGTTTTGTGCGGCGTAGATCGGTACTCACAGGTCCAGTCTGGCGTCCCCAGCTCCTCGGTTGCTTTTGAGCTATGGCTGGCTAGTACCGTCCTGCACCAAATAATACTTGTTAGATGCTGAACTCGGACATCTAGGGCTCACGGTATTGGGCTTTCATAGTGTCACTCACCTGACCAAGCAGACTATGCCTGCCAGACCAACTAAACTCATAATGATGCCCACCCCCCATTTCTCTCTGCTCGGAATGTATATCTTTGCCAGCACCCTCCAAGGCAAATAAGCCAAATACGCGTCAGCAAGTATTGTGACAGCAGCGTTAGCCACATGTATCCAAACTGCAGTCTGCATAGGGACGCAGAAGCCAGATATCCCCTTGACGTCCGCGAGCGCATCGCAGAGGTCCAGCCATGTGATCACAGCCGCCGCGATGTTCACGGCACAGACAAACAAGACGACGACCCACAGGATCACTCGCGTCCTGCCACCGGAGAGCCGGATCAGGGTCACCGCAAAGGCGGTCTTGCTTAGAGCCATCGCAATATAGAAGAAGCTGATAGACGAGAAGGCCAGTACCCAGCCATGCGAGGTACCTTCAATGATCCTGAAGCCGTATGACGGCGCGGAGGCGGCCAAGCCATTACCGCACAGAAGCAGAGCCCAGGAGGCGATCACTTGTTGTCCCCATTGTCAACATATCCGTCCCGGTTTAGAATATAGCCCGGGTATGAGACCTACGGATATAATCGTCCCACCATAGCCCTTTGTACAATCTTGTCCTTGCCCAGAGCCGTGTGAAGAGAAAACGGTCGTCACAGCCCCGGAGAGTGAGTGTATCGCCTTGGCCAGCTCCTCGGAACCAGAGCGGAGGATGAATGAGTCGAGCATTGTAAACAGGCGGCGGAAGATTCCCGGAGGAAATATCTCCCAGAAGGCAAGAGGCGACAGTAGCGCTCGTGATAGAACACCATGCGAGAAGTGTAAACAGTATGGCGCGGTGCTGGGACCAGACCGGCATCCAAAAAAGCCCCAATTGAAGAAAGAGAAAGGGAGCAGAGGAAGAGAAAAACCGAAAAGGCTCGGATGGTGAGCCCTCGCTACGATGCGCAGGCACGGCACGCTTGCACTACCTTCCACAACCGGGGTCTTCAATCGAGTGTCCCATAGGTCGTTGGACCTGGAGTGCCTCGGCCCCGGCACCAACAACAATGTTAATATGGACCACGCTGCTGGATTGGCCGAATCGGCTCGAGGTTCCGATGGCCCCTTTCCTACCTGGGTGTTTTTCAGAGGCAACGTCCTCTACCGGTGCCCCATTTGATTTGAGGCACAGTGGATCGAGTCAACTACCTGAATATGATACATCACTGACACAGGTGCAAAATGGGTACCATGCCAAGTTGGCTCACATACCAGTCTTCTTTTACAGGTAGAAAGTTCTGCAACAGAGTCTTCTACAAGTCCGGATCCCCCTACAGGAACCTTTTCCGCTCACCTTTTTCTGGCATACTTCCAGTTTTCTGCTTACACATGCATGAACAATCAACGGCTGAACAAACGTCAGGCAGATCACAGACTCCGAGAAACTCACGCATGACCTTTTGAGCGACATTCATGTGGAACGCTGATTTCGACCATCAGAATTACAGACTTGAATCATTCAAAATTGCGCGGAACCTGATTTACGGGCGCCGGCCACACAGCTCGTCGTGCGGCTCATATGGATCTCAACCCGCCTCTCGAGATCATGCAGCCCAATGTTCGTGTGGGCGCGCAAACGGGCAGTAAGGCAAGGTATTAATGGGCCCCTGGGTCCTTCTCGCTGTTCGAGACCCAAATTATCTGTCAGTATGATTGAAGCAACGGAAGGGTCAACCGAGCGTCGTGTCTCAAGTGGAGCGCCGTTGTCAGCTGGCCAGGTAAGATGGCGCCATGGCGACCTCTTCACCTGTTGAAAGAGGTAATTCGCTGTAATCGGCCAACAAGATTCCAAATCAAGAGTGAACTCCACCTCAACGCATGAGGCTCAGGACGGCCGTGCTGGAAGTCTCTAAAAGCAGCGTCCTGGTCTTCTAACCACATGAACAATGTTCACGCTTATCTCGGAACCGGCTCGATTTGCGTGTTGATGGCTAGAGGTCATGCCCAGTTTGTAGAATAGCCTGGTCCATCAAGTGCTCCCTACCCGATGTAAAGGGAGACTTGAGTGCAAGAGATCCCTGGTTGAAACATTAAAGAATTAGAAAGAGAATTAAAAGGAGAATTAGAAGGAGAATTAGAAGGAGAATTAGAAGGAGAATTAGAAGGAGAATTAGAAGGAGAATTAGAAGGAGAATTAGAAGGAGAATTAGAAGGAGAATTAGAAGGAGAATTAGAAGGAGAATTAGAAGGAGAATTAGAAGGAGAATTAGAAGGAGAATTAGAAGGAGAATTAGAAGGAGAATTAGAAGGAGAATTAGAAGGAGAATTAAAAGGAGAAGGAGAAGGAGAAGGAGAAAGAGAAGGAGAAAGAAAAGGAGAGATCACTTAGCACTGAAAGTTTCTGAAAGATATATCTTATGATTTAAGCATGAAGACACCGTCAAGAGTTGGTCAACTCAATCGCTTTGACGCCGAAAGTGAAGAGACTAATGTTTGCACATGTGAGAACTCAAAACTGCATAAGGGTCACATTCACGCATATTAGATTCTCAAAGAAAAGCTGAGAAACTATGGATTCTGTTTTGGGTAGCCTGGCAATAATTGTCAAGAAGTGATTCAATTTCGATGGTTGTGTTGACTGCGAGAGATCAATCATTATCCCTTGCCTGAAATTCACTTGTAGCTGCAGCCGCATGTCATGCCCTTTGCAAACCTGGAATCGCTCACAATTGCAAGAAATCAGACCAACTGCATCCAAACAGTCGCTTGTCATAAACGCACAAGGTACCAAACACATTCCCAGCTACGAAGTTAGTGGCCTACAGTCAGTGTATTCAGTGCATTCGGGAATCCATGGTACTGATGGCAAGAGGTATTGAAGAAGCTGTACAGAAATTCCAGCCAGCACTGATCACTGACTGGGAGCATTTTATAGGAAAGCTGGATCAAGCCTACGCCCTTATTGTAAGACATGCCTACTTATGCCCCGATGCTCCAAATGATGTGACCCGCCCTTGTTGGACGCAAGAAGGTAATTTGGAAAGATCTGGGATTTTTACGATAGACCAAGTCATCCTTCAGGAGATGAAGATTTGGCAGATCGAAATGATTTATTTGTTCACCCGCGGTTAGTTGTTAATGGCTGCCTGGCCTGCCTGAGCACCTACATCCGTTAAGTCCCTCCTTCAAATGGGAGCGGCTCCAGGCGCTGGCCAGCTTATGTAAGCCAGCGCCAAGCCTGTCTGAGGCGTGCCTTGGATCGACCGACGACTTAAAATAATTCCCGTCTTCGTCACCATTAAATCTCAGCAGCACGTCACGGCAATCCTACAAAGTACACGCATACCCCACCCTGAGACGTCCTGCTTTCTCCTCTTCAACAACCATGGATCCCGGTCGACAGGCAATGATCGATAGTGGGAGGTCGCCGCAACGGCAGGACAGGGACATCACGGGCCCACGACGCGATCCCAATAACCGAATCACCAAGCCCTCGAAACCAAGCCCTTCAAACGCCGCAGCCAGTACTGCCCGCTTCCTCAGCCAAGACGATCAATCCAGGAAATTTGTAGCCGACGAAGACAAGTTTGTCCTCAAGCAGTCCAAGAAAAAGGCCGACATCAGAGTCCGAGAGCGACGAGCCAGACCTGTCGACTACCTGGCCTTCAACCTCCGTTATATTGACAACGATCGGGACGTCTTCGACGATGACGATGGGGATATCGAAATAGAGGTACCGTCACCTGAAAGAATAGTGGACAGCTCGAACTTGGCAGAGCTTAAGGAGCTGGAGTCAGATATCACCTCGTTCCACACACTGGAGACCAGCCAGAGAAACCGCGACTACTGGAGCTCTCTTCTCACTCTCTGCAACGATCGGAGGACGAAACTACAGGGAAATGACCACGAAGGCCGCGCCGTCAGCTCCGTGTCCTCGGATGTCGACAGGATCCTTGGTCCCAAGACGTTTGAGCAACTCGAGAGTTTGGAAAAGCAGATCAAGGCGAAATTACAGTCGGACGAGCAGATCGATACGGACTACTGGCAGGGGCTTCTGAGAAATCTGCTGGTTTACAAGGCAAAGGCGAAGCTCAGGAAGATTTGCGAGGCTATTAAGGAGAGCCGCATCGAGCAGTTCAGGTCCATGAACCCAGCCAAAGCAGACGCTCTTGCATCGGCCGATGTTGATGGCTCTCGGGCTGCGGTGAACTCTGGAGGGGCCACCTCACGAGCGCCGAATCTTCCACCCGCCGCTTCCTCTTCTGCTGGTGCCGGTGCTGCTGGTGCCGCCTCCGAAGGCAGCAGTGCGCCCCCTGGAACCGCACGATTTGCGCCGAGCGAAGCGCAGGACTTCTCCCAGGCTACTCGAGCCCTTTACGAGCGTGAGGTGGCGCGCGGAATAAGCGAAAACGAGGAGATTTTCACGGCAGAGGAGGCTGTCCCCAGCGCCGCGAAACCGAAATGGGCCGACAAGTATCGGCCTCGAAAGCCCCAGTACTTCAATCGTGTCCAGATGGGCTACGAATGGAATAAGTACAATCAGACGCACTACGACCACGACAATCCTCCCCCGAAGGTGGTTCAGGGTTACAAGTTCAACATCTTCTACCCGGACTTGATCGACAAGACCAAGGCGCCCACGTTCAAGATCATCCGGGAAGGCGGGCGACGCAGAGGAGAGTCTTTTGCCCCGGCAGGCGAGGAGGATACTTGCCTACTCCGATTCATAGCGGGTCCGCCGTACGAAGACATCGCATTTCGCATTGTAGACCGAGAATGGGACTACTCAGCGAAGAGGGACCGGGGCTTCCGAAGCAGTTTTGACAAGGTACGTCCCACTATTGTTCCATTTGGCCTTGCCATAAAGTGTGCGAATTTCGATACCTGGCCATTCCAATAGAAATGTGGTAAAGACGTTTCTCTTTGTGAGCGCTATAAATTGAAAGAATACAGAGGGGGGGGGGTGTGCAACACCTTTTGTCACCCAGTTGCTGACCATCGTCGACAGGGCATTCTTCAGCTACATTTCCAGTTCAAAAAGGTTCGTAATATGCTCGACTCGATTTTAATTATTTTCTTCAAATTCAAACGGAAGACTGACAATTGTGTACAGATTTACTACAGAAAGTGATGCGGCCGATGTGCGGTTTCTACTCGACGTACGCATGCCAGCACCGGAGCCCGAAAGTACCTTGGGCGTGTGCCTGAGGTGATGCGATACCTCTCAGGCCAAGGTTGTGGGCGGTGGGGATTTGAATCTTGGTTAGTCTCTTGACAGCTGCGAGACCAATTGGACAGGGGTGGACCTGACATTTGTATCGCCAACATCACCTGGTGGACAAAACGACACGATTTTGGAAGGATGGTCATTCTGGGAGCCTCTGATACTTATGTAATCGCATCATACGTTGCCTCTGCTGCAGGGCGCATGGGACTAATGGCAGGCAATAGGCTTTCTGTGAAACCTCGCCGGTACTATCGCGGCCTCCTCGCCCGCTGTCCGCGTCCCGACACGCTGATCCTGACCACGCCATCGTCATGTCCCCAGCCATCGAGTCTGGCCGCGCTCGCCCGGCACCTGACTTGTACAACCTTCAGCTGCCTGCGGCTCCCTGTTGGGAAGGCTGATACCGCTAGTTGCTCTTGTGCTCCCCTGTCTTGGTGCCCTTACACTGCGCTGATTGACCGCTGGCTCCAAGAAAAGGGTGCACGACTTTGTGGTTTCAACCTTTGGGCGAAGGATGTTGTGCAATCCACCGTCGACAGCCATCCGCAAGGAGACCTGGCGGCAGCGGTGAGGTTCAGGTACCCGCAAGGCCGGCTTCCTCTTCGTCTGGCCATTCCTTGAGATGCATGCAACCTGGCCCAACTGGGACTGATTAGCGATAGATTGGCATCGACTTTTCTGGCCTCTTCCAGATGCTTCACCCTCCCGTCTCATGCAAGCATCTTCCTTCTCCCGGGGGCGGTCTACATTTGTTACCCTTGGGTACATGGTCATGACCTGTCCCGTAGCCTCTGTTCAAACGAAATCATTGGCAGAACTCGCGGGATCGAATGCAGCCTTCCGCACGTCTCTGCGCCTCAGCCGTCACGGCTCTGTTAGGCACAAGAAGCCCTGACGGTCTAGAGACCATGGGGAACGGGCAACCGTCCGGGCGAAGTCTGCCCACAGATACAACCTGGCCGACCATTCGAAAAAAGGCGCGATAAAGTACCCCTTTCTTTGACCTGCCAGGCAGAAGCCCTGTCAAGCTTCACCTCCCCTTCACCAGTATACACGGCTCTTTCTGCTCGCCTCTTGTTCCACAATGCTCGCCTCCCCCTTACGTTTCTTTCCACTTTGCCTTGGTGTCACTCTAGGCCCACTGACCTGATGCGACCCCCATGCTCGGCCCCCATGCTACCCAGGGCGAGCCCCCTGTCACGTATGGGGCTGACATATTTGTGCCTGCGTGCGGGTAGGGTGGGCCTGAACGGCTTTGTGGTTGCTTCCTTCGGTACGTATGTGAGTGCTTTAGATGCTCGGCACCCAAGAAAGATCCCTTTGTATATTGGAGCAGTGGAGATTGATCCTTACATGCAGCTGCAGACTTCTGTTGCCAGGCGACAGAATGCTATCTGGCCCCAGATGAGACCGCGTCAGGAGACAGACGGTAATCGCAGCAAGTCATTGCTCGTTTGCACAAAGATTTTGCTAACACCCTATCCGCACACGCACGCGCAACCCGTGGCAGCACACAAGCACACACGCACGCACACTACCTTACACACCTGCCTGAGTTCGTGTGCATAGACAGGTCCAAATAGCCCCGCATGCCCTGTATGGAGGTACAAAGTAGAAAGTACACGATACGGGGCTCTGCTGGAGCATGTCTGAGCTGGCAAGTAGCTTGTCATTTGCATCACTGCACTTGCGTTCGCTAGGAGCACTCCTCGAAGCTTTAGGTTACCCCCCCCCCCTCTCACAAGCCCCCCCTGACCTGCCTCAATATGCCGACAAGACGTAGCCTACTACCCTTGTCTGTCCTGATCTGCAAGGAGAGTCTGTATTTGGGCGCAGGCAGATCTTCCATGGCCCATGCGCTCTGAGTGACATAGAAATTCGATCTTGGTCACCTAGTGGCCCAGATCGTCTCCATCCTATCGGAGGAGGAGGGAGATTGAAAGACAGAGAGAGGAGAGAGGGAAATGGAGATATTAGTTAAGGCAGAATCCTCCGGACTACAAGTGTTCGAGCAGAGCTTCCTGCCTACACATAGCATAGCCTGCAGGCTCCCACTCACCGTCAGCTTTTAGATTGTTTCCCCGTGCTCCAGTTCGTCGTATCAAGCACCACAAGCAAGCACCTGCCCTGACACCCAGATCCGTCCTAGAAGCTGTTGTCTCTCGTTTCCTCTTGACTCGTCGCCATCATTGTTTCACTCCATCCCAGCCGTGGTCGCCAAACAGGAATAATCCGGATGACTCAACAACATCTATTGTTTCATAGCCGAGACAGACACCACATTCATCGCGAGTTGCTATCGCCGTCAGCCTTGAGCATTGTGGTCCGGTATCAGGAATACGAGATGGCTCAAGACGCTGGACGCCTGGATGGCCTCCCGCCAGTCGCCTCCCCCGATGCCTCTGGACCATACTCACCGTGTAGCAACGTCCACCTGAAACATGAGTATTCCCTCTGCACGACACAAGCATCTCTTGAAGCTATCACAGACATCAACCCGAGCCTTAACGGTCCCTACTCGCCTGCTACTGTCCCGCCCCAAGCTCATGAGACACGCCGCTCGGCAGCCGCCACGACCTCGTCTCATGATCATAGTGACGGAACAGACAGACCTGAGCGCGGCGGCTCATCTCCGACACCACAGCACCCTGGCCTGGGTCTGCATTCTCAGTATGAAGAATACAGCCCGGAGGATCTCCCGCAACGCATGCGAGATTTCCAGGAGAGCCACTCGACCGACTTCGACGGCTACAGCCCTGACACAGTCTCTAAGCCCCCGGCTGAAAGCGTTTTGACTTCTCGGTCAAGTCTCGCCTACAGTGTCAACAACCGCATCGATGGGCTGCCCTTGTGTGATTTGGGTGTACAGACTCAGCCCGGGGAGGAATGGGCGGCCTGGGAGCCTTGCGCCCCTCCTCAGGAAGGCACCTACCAGCAGTCACTCCACCCCGCAGGTCACTTTGGTCTCGCATCGTCCGCGGAAGGAGCACAGACTACCTCCTTCCCCTACACTGCAGCGGCGAGCGGGCCAGGACGACCCTACCAGAACATCCGAGGAGACGACATTTCCTTTCCACCAACTCCAACTCATGGAACCTACAGGTACCAAAGTCCCGCAGATGTTATTCCCATGACAAGGTTGTCTCCCTGCAGCAGCACTCTGGCCATGGGAAGCGACGCCATCTGTATCCGTCGGGAGGACACTGCGCCCCTTTCCGACCCTGACATCGACATGGACGCCGACATGGTCTACAACCCCAGCCTCTACGATGCTGAGGATGTTATTGGGTCAAGGTCATCGACTGAGCCTGTGGGAGGTAAGAACGACGAGCCGTACGCCCAGCTCATCTACAGGGCGTTCATGTCGCGGCCCAACAAGTCAATGACGCTGCAGGAGATCTACCAGTGGTTCAGGGAGAACACAGACAAGGCGAAGAGTACGGGCAAGGGCTGGCAAAACTCCATCAGGCACAACCTTTCAATGAATGGGGTAGGCGATTCTTTCCCGATGAGTTGAGGCGAAGGAGGTTCAACTGACAAGATGCTGTTTGGCAGGCATTTACCAAGCGGTGCTCAAACCAGCCAGCCCTGAACAGCGATGGGAGCCTGTCCCTGGACGCCTCGGCCGTGGATGGAAGGAAGTCGACTGAATGGTATCTCGAGCCCAAGTACTATGGTGGCGTGGAGAGCACGACGAGGTACCGCAAGGGCAACAGCAAGGGTGCTGTCCGGGCCCACCACAGGGGTGATCGAGCGGTTCATGGGAACGTCAAAGCCGTGTCAGGCAGAAAAGGTGGTTACCAAGCCGCCCACAACAGGAAGAGAACGAAAGCTGAACAGCAACAAGAAGCAGCTCGCCAGCGAAACCAACGTCTGCAGCAATGCGGGCCTCACTTCTACCCAGATGAGGATGGCCGCTACTACCCTGAATACCCCCGCCAGTTGCCTCCGAACACGTCCTCTCCCTACCAGATCCAGGCTTCACCGGGCCTGAAAAGACACGCCGGGATGCCTCCCAGCCGACAAACCCACCTGAACATTAACTACTTCCAGTCCGAATTCGTGGAAAATGCTCACGGCACGCATGAGAAAGGGCTATCGAGCGATGTCGATCCCGCCGCCGAGCCAACGACGCCCCCGGGCTCGGAGCACGAGCCGCAGGTTGACGACCTCTCATACGGCAATAAGTACCACCACCCTTACCTGCCCGGGTTCTTCGCCAATACCGACGGCAGCTACCATCACCCGGCGGCGGTGGCGGCGGCGGCATTGTCACCCCCGGTCTACCCGCAGCAGTCGGGTTACACGCTCCACCAGGTGGAGGGAATCTTCGAGGCCCCCGCGGGGATCGAAACTCCTCTCTTTCTCAGCGGCAGCAGTCTGACTGGCGAGGAGGCCGCGGCCTTGATGGCAGCAAACCCCCCTTGGGCGAACGCGGGGCCATACTGCGGATGAGACTGCGGATGGGACTTTTTCTTCACTGGGCTTTTCGGCCACCCCACCCCTCTCAATCTTTCTCTCTCTCGTCGTTCAACCTCCTGTCGTTTTTTGTAACGTGCCTCACGGAAACTGGCTGATAGGAAAGTGACAGGCGGCAGCATTCGAGGTAAGCGGTCCAACTTTTTCAGGCAAACTAGTGGCTGCCGTGCAGCTCGGGCACCTTCGACCAGGGTTTCCGTACCCGGTTCCATCGATCGCAAAACGCAGGCTGACGCCACCGCAACGCAGTGTGTGGATCAGCCCTATAAGAAACAAGCAGCGGGGTTCTTGACAACGCGGGCTCCTGCAGGCCCCTTGCGGGAGTTCGTCCCGGAGAAACGAGGAGGAGTAGAAAAAGCAGAGACTGCGGTCACTAGTGAGCTGTCAGAGCCCGGGGATGTACTCCCAGCTGTCAACCGGACGTTCCGGCCGATCATCCTGTGCATGGCTTCAGGGTTCGAGGCCGTCTAGGCCGTCACGTCTGTGCGTTGTGCGGCGGGGTGCTCTTGCTTTTTCTTCTTGGCTGCCGGCAAGGGGCTCAAAGTGATGGTGTGTGTGTGGGGGTAGGGACTCTTTCTGCGTCCTGCGTTGGCATGGGGGGATAGGCTATGAGATCGGGGCTTTTCTCTCTCTTTCCTTTTCTCTTTCTGGACGGATGATTTGTTTTCTCCTTGCCTGATATGGTTCTATGTGTTACTCCGTTTGCCGGGAATGTTTCCTATTGGGCGCCACTCAGCCTGTCTGGTGCGTTCGAGGTGGTTGCACTGCGGATCGTTTTGGGAATAGGCCGGGGCATGAATCTCAACGTGGTCAAGGAGGCGGCGGCGTTTGAACGAAAAGAGACTGTAACGTTTTGCTATGATGATGACATTTAATACCCATGCTTTACTGACCCTCAAAGTCCGCTGTCTTTACTTGCTTGCGAGCTGTCTGCTTTGCTTTGTAAACAACCTGTTACCCTGTGCATGGACCATGTGTACATTGATGCATGATATAATTCTCACGTCGCGGAGTTTCGCCCCGCTCCTGATCGTCGACTGGCAGAATACATAATCTATGCACATGACGGCTCGGCTGCTGCGCAGTCGATCCAGTCCGTCACAGCCTTCCATTGGAAGTGGCCAGACTGTGCCCTTCCCATCCGCCAGCATGTGGGCCCGGTTTATCAAAGCCCAAAATGCTACCCAAGACGCCCGGATGGCCCACCCTGACATCGCTCATCAGGCAGGCCATTGCAAGGCAAGGGATGCGATTTATCACAACGCCAGTGGAGGAGGGACCTCGTCATCTCGAATGGGTACAGTACCCCGTGCATAATATCATATGCAACTTTCGGTCTTGGGCTCAGGGAGAAAAATTGGAAAATGGGATGCGTGGGTGGATGTTGTTGTGCCTTAGTCTGCGAGAATACAGGAGGAGATTCGGGGTATTGTTTCTCCCCGGTCCCCTACATGTTTCCGGTTCCTTTCTTGGTGTATGTGTAGTAGCACTGAGAGCTTCCAATCGAATTTCTCGAGAACACTACTGGATGGAGCAGCTGCCAGGCTGTGCCGGGGGGGGGGGTTGGCATGTCTGCCCAACGGCTGGCAACTCCTCAACGACTTCGTGTTGGGGTGTACATGTGCGAAATTCAAACTCATCCCTTCCACTGGGCTGACTCAAAGTTTTGTGCCGAAATTCTGTGTTGCGTTACGATACTCTACCGGACTTTCTGCCTCATGTGCGATCCGTGGACGTAGCATTGATCTGAACAATGCAAGCTTAAGCAATGAGGACCACCTGGAAAATAATGCATTGAAACGCCATCTCAACAAGCACTACTTCAGATCGATCATGTCGTGGCCGGAAATCTCCTCTGTGACCTCGACCAGTCCTTCTGATACATTATGGCGGCAGTCATTCGCTGATCTGTCAATCCTCCAGGAACCTGGGAGAAGTGATGGGGCTATTGTTCGTGTGGTAGCATTGCCAACGTGGCCGTGGCATGTTGGTTATATGAAAGGGTGTCTTCTCGTCGCAGACTCTCCTCGGTGCGGCCATATTTCTCGCCTGTCTCGTATCGAGCTTGTGCAAGTATGATCTAAACCATCTTTCATCCCCCCAGCAATCTTCCATTTGTTCTTTCTGCACAGGTAAAAGCACACAATAATCAAGAACAACCGTGGAAGCGGCCTCTCTCTCATACTCATGCTCCCGCACAACGTTGAAATCCCGCTGTACACAGGGTACGACAACCGGGCGGGACTCCCGTCTCGAAGCTACTGCAAGGACGGCATTTCCCGTCAGCGACCAAGAACCAAGATCACGCTGCCAACGGTCAGCCAATAGACACTTCAACCATTGACGGGTGGACTTTGGGTGCTCCGCACGCGTCTCACGGGCGCCACAGCATATCCCATTGGCGTCGAGGGCCGCCGTTTGGGGGATTCACTTTTTGAGGCCGTGAGTTCCATCCGGTGGGTTTTCTCGCAGGGATACCGCTGCCTGTCAGTCGATCCCTTTTTGTCTGTGCGCTTACATGACCCTCTAGCGTTCCATAGCAGCGGGTCACACCGTCTGGGGTCGCGGCAAGGACCGGCCAGTGAACTCTGTATTTGGCTGTTGGTTGATGGCAGGGGGTATTGGTACCCCTGCTCGCAGTGGTGGGTGTGGAAACTGAGCTGGTGAGTGTTTTGGCCTTCAAATCAATCCAGATGCCCACTGGCTTCAAGATCCAGTGAAGATCTGGCACTAGGCAGGATAACAGTAGCCTTGGCGGTGTGGCCTCCAGACAGCACGCTGCTCAGGAGTTGATATGAATAGAACTCAATTGACCATGAGCCACTAGCATTGTTTCTGTCATTCAGACCCCAACAACAGGCCGGGCTCAAGCCGCCGTAGAAGGGCCCTGGGTATGATCTTCGTGACACAGATCGAAGCACTAGCATCTTGCATTACGTCCTGCTTATGCCCACCTCAACGGCTTAGGCCTGGCCTGTTCACACCTGGGCATTATCTTGCCTTCATTTGAAGAGGCTGTCTTTACTCAGCAATGCCACTTGGAATCCAAATCGAATACACGGCATTCTTCTGTCCCACCGAAACCCTGCCACTGCTGTGAACAGGTAGTGTGAACGAACCACCCCACGTCGGCCAAGGCTGCGTTTCGGCCATTCCCGCCGGCCGCGGCAGTCACGGTACAGATGATTAAGTCCCTCCTGGGCTGCCAGCTGCCGCGAGGCAGACATGAAACGGACGCTGTGCGATACGGATCTGTTCATACCTGACAGGCTGAGACTTCGCTGTGCGCACGTACTTTTCCTATCTGCAGCCTCAGTGAAATGAAGAAAGAGATAAAGTGACGCAGCTTAAATGCCTTGCATGTTCAACACTAGTTGACTGGAGTATATCAAGGTGGGCGCGTGGCAAGGCTCATAACGACCATGGAGCGAGAGGACCACATGGTGAGCCGACCTAAAGCCAGCTCGGCATGGAGAGCGATGTGACAGCAGATGCCGTATGGGTGGTCAGGCCAAGGTTTTCATGGACCGGGCCGCTCGTGGGCTGGGAGGTGCTCTAGTGCGTGCCCACCATCTCTCAACTCTGCCACAAACTCGTTGGCTAGAATTTTTTTCGAGACCCTTCGCGTTCATCTGTCAGTTGCGTCATATTCTACAGTAGATTCCGTCGAAGTTACATGTTGCCAAAATGGAATTAGCAGTGCAACAGTGACAAGAAGGCCAAGCCTCGGAGGATACTTACAGCGTTACGTATCAGTGACATGATGAACTGTCTCGTGGTACAGCGTAACGACCGTCGGGGTGTGGTATTATCTTCGAAGGCGAGTATGACGATGAATTATTGGCCCATATTGCGATGCGGGCTCTGATGTGTCATATTATGCTGATCATGGGGAATCGAAAGCGCATCGAATCAACGGTCTGTGGAAGGTCAGTCTAACACGTCCTTCTAGACGTAGTCAGACACCACGGAGGCTCGAGGAGAGTCCGTTTCGGCCGTCACTTGTCACCTGCAGCAGTTCCCGGGTCGCAGGCGCCGACAGATGGATTGACTTGATGCGTGTCGAATGGTTCCCATTTCCTTCACTCTCGTCTCTGCATCATCACATTTCGGCCAGCCGATCAGCTCAAATCTGAAGTTGAGAAATGACCCGGATGGCTAAAAGATACCCCGCATCACGGTGCAAACCGGTGGAAAGTACTTCAGCCCGTCGAAACGGCCAGGTCGTAGAGCATCGATGAAGGATGCAGCCATCACGGCTATATCGAATACAAACCGTCCTTGTCTCCCGCCTAGTCATTCGGGATGGCAAACGCTACCGTGCTTGCTCTGCATGCAAGGCGCATGCACTTGACGCTATGGGTATATATGCCATTGTGAGGGATGCTAGGTGGACCTGACCGGGTTCTGTTTGCTGCTCAGGTGTGACAAGTCAATGGAGCGAGATGAGCACTCATACGCCGCAGCAGTCGAAGAACACAGGCAGCTTCCCCGACCGAGGTTTCGGTCAATGTTCTCCTAGCACTGCACAATCGAGATAGCCGAGAGACCCAGGGACCCGGTTACCAAGCTGATGGCCCAGAAGCGAAGGGCTGCCGATTTGCTCAGTCAATAACCTGGGAAAAGGTGCGCCTCAGTTGGCCATACACAACGACCACAAATGTTAGCGCAGGACTGACGAGGACTGCTTAGGTCGGGGCGTTCGTGGGTGAGTACAAAAGGCCGTAATCCCCCTTCTGCCACGTTGGTGCTATCTCTTGTGATATTGTGAGCGACCGGTTCCTCGATTGCATGCGTGGTCTTGGGATCGCTCGAGCAGGTACCGGTCATCCGTTGTTAGGCCGAGATATTCGACGCCTATCTGCAACCCTCAACAACGAGAGCAAACCACGTTCTGCGGATATTCAGGCATAACGACAGAGTGAAGGTGGCATGTTGAGTCGATGAACCACGTCAGCTGTCAAATCCACTCCCTCGCTGGGGTGACACGTGCTGAATCACTCCCCGGCAAGTCTTGACGGCCTGACATTGGCCATTGGGAGGCCGCAGCATGCATCGTGAGTCGGCGACTCGATCCGTTGAGCTGACCACAGTGGCATTGCACGCTGCAGACTCTAGCCTGATGCGCTGCTTGTTGCGTTGTATGCCACGGAATTACATCTCCAGCAGTATCCCTCGGTGTCCGGGACCCCCAACGTTGAATCTGGTCCACTAAGCAGCATTTGACTCTCGATGGAGGGGTGCGTCAATGAGAAGATCGGGCCAGATACGCCGATCATGGTGCCTGTGATGTGACGAGTTATCAACGTGACTGTTCTGAGTGCAGTGCGCCAATAGTCTATACAGCAACACTGTCATACGCATTTTGTGAGCCGGTACGAGGTCGACGGATGATGGCGGGATGCATCATGCAACACATCTTGGGATGAACATTCTCAGCAGTACTGGAACATCAACCGGATAAGGGCGGGCGCAGATGAAATTCCCGAGGCAGACGGACCCGGAGACATCGGGCCCGGGCGGGACGCTGTCCAAGAAACCCAATGCTTCTCCTGGAGTAGTTCTATGAGCAAGTGATGGTCGGCACAAGGCCCCAGTGCAGCTTTCACGCCATCTGAGGGCGACACTGCATAGACGTGCGGATGATGGGAGGAAGTCCTGAGGTTGAAACGCTGCATCATGTATGGGCTGGCGAGGTGCATGAATGGGCTTGAGCAACAAAGAGGGGTCCGCCGGCCAAGACTCGGCTCGTCCTGCCTCGTGGCAGCAGCAGCACAAGCAGCACAAGCCGGATTGCTACCTCGCGCACGAATATGAGCTGTGGCTGGGAACCGCGCTCATCGAGACCGTTCCAGAGAGTAGAGCAAGCCAGTCCAGTGTGATCTCGAAGTGCTGTCAGAGACATTGGACATGAGGGATAGCTGTGACAACATCCTTGGCAGAGGATGGAAGAGGAGGTTAGTGTCAGCGGTGAGGCTCTGTGAGAAAAGCGGGAAGTACCGCACTCCAACGTGCGCTTGGACTTGGAGCCTCCACAGACGACGGCGAAAGGTCTGGAGCTCGTTGACGGCGAGGCAAGCTCTGCCCACAGAGGAGATCCATGATCGTACTTCAGGTAGGGGCCGGCGCAGTGGAAGGGCTTATTGACGGTGTTCTCACGACACTTGACTGTCGACACCATCACCGTCTAGTCTGAAAAAGAGCAATGGCCTGAGTGACGGGTGATGAGCATGCAGAGGTGTCAGATGCTACGCCGTGTGATGCCGTGCGATGCCATGCCTGACTGCCCAGACTTCAAAAGTGCTTGTCAAGGCGGCAATACCGTCCCGACTTGGCGAACCCATGGAGAAAGTGCGTGCACAGACAGACTGACATGAAGGTGGACATAAACTCGCCCGTTTGAAGTACAGTACTGTGTGGTATAGACATGTTGTGGGGAGGCGCCTGCCCCGCCGTAACTGCCCTGCCCTGCAAGGGGAAGCTGCAGGTGGAAGTGGCAGCTTGAAGTTGGGGAAGGAAGGATTCCGAACAGAACCCCATGCCTTCTCAAGCTAGCAGGGCTAGGGGGAAGGCTGTCCTGAAGCTCAAGGTTACCCTGAGCGTGAACGGAGGAAATACCGCTGCAATTCCACCAATAGCTCTCACCAGGCAGCGACGGGCTTAACAGGTCCAGGCCAGAACTGCCCGTCCAGCTGTTAGCAAGTGCGGCCATCCCGGCCCTGCCTTACCCCAGATTTCCCCTCAGATCTGGGGATCCTCCCCCGAGGCGTCGCTCGACATGCCCCAGCTTTGGACGCTGGTTCTGCGCCGGGTGACGCATCATCACGTCGACAACAGCCCAATCCAGGCGATTTTCGTCGACATCCAGACCCTCGGGAGCCAGAGTGGCCCCCTCTCGGATCGCACGGCCGGACTTGGGCCCGGCCCAGAGCCAATGACAGAGTCATGGAGTCTGGTGATCTTCACCGACCGTCGCCGACCCTCACTGACCCTCCTATCCGCGTCGCCCCATGGCCCCCTGAATCTCGTCTGCTCCACCCCGAGAAGGTCTTCGGAAATTGGGGGAACAACCCCTGCCAGCACTACACCTCGCGCGAAGGCCACCACGGCCACATGCTCAAAGGCTTAATTGATTACCAGTAGACAGACCCTTGCATATCGACCGGATAGTCAGTCAGTGGGCACTTGATACAAAATGGCCTCTTCCCTCGAGTTCTGGCGATCTTGTCTTGTCTCTGCCCAAGGACTCTCTCGCCCGCCAACCCCCAAGAGTACCTAGTCCAAGTGAGTTCCCCCATATGGTCTGTGTCGACCCGTAAACATGTACTGACCTAGCAGTCTAAGGAAAGGAGTCGTCAGTGTAGTCACGCATCGACAACCCTAGCACGAGAACATCATGAAGTCCTCGGTTTGCGCGGCCTTGCTGGCCTCGGTGGCTGGAGTTGCGGCTGCACGTCCTCAGATTGTGCCCTCCCCAGCTCAGCCCAGACTGCCAGTTCCAAACCCACCAGTCAGGACGAAGCAGTGTGTCGTCCAGACAAATGGAGATGGCTCGGATGATTCGGAGCACATCCTGTCTGCTTTCGAGGACTGCAACAATGGTGGCCATGTCGTGTTCAGCGAGAACGCCACATACACCATCGGTACTGCCATGGACTGGACTTTCCTCAAGTCCATCGACATTGGTGAGTCCAACCATCCCACCCTCCGGAGCTGAGCACAAGAATTGCGTCTCCCAGGACGGCATGGATGTGTAGCCCTGCCTATCTTAGTCGGCGCGTACCTGCTGTCATTGTTTCAAGACACTGCCGCAAGGCTGCTCGCCTTCAACAGCCGTGCATGAAAGGAGACGGCCCGCTAATGAGAAGCCAATAGACATTCGGGGTGATGTCAAGTTTACCGACGACACCGACTACTGGCAGGCCAACTCCTTCAAGTTCGGCTTCCAAAACGTCACTACCTTCTTCAAGTTGGGTGGAGACGACGTCTTTATCTACGGAGGTGTGTGCTTATCCGTGTTCTACCTTGCCCAGTCCCTTACCCTCGTCTACTTTGCCCTGGTCAGGCGTCTTAGGACACACAAGGCAGCTCTCGGCCGTAGACACGGCGTGATGACGGGTTGGTGGACGAATAGCCTGCAGTGCTGCAGTGCTGTTGTGAAGCGTCACAGCTCTCGCCCGCTTTGTAGCGATACAAGGCAACTACGGCGGCAGTGGGCAAGCTACACCTTGGTCTCTTCGTGCGATTTGACCTCACGAGGCCGGGATTGTTTCTTTCTGCCTCACGGAAGCCGGGCGATACATTCATTACACATGCCCTCATTTATTCACCGATCCCACTCCACCTTGGCTGCCTTGCGCTGGGCCTCTCATTCATGTTTTCAGACGATGACTGCCGTCGTACAACATTGTCTCTATGCATACGTCGAAGCTGACACGTTTCACAGGCGGTACTCTGGATGGCAACGGGCAGACTTGGTACGATCTTTATGCTGCGGACAAGTACATCTTGCGCCCAGTCCTGTAAGTTACTCACCTATCCCCTGTTGGTGTCTTGTCGCGGATTACACGAGGCTGACGGCTCTCTTCTCCATTTAGCATTGGAGTCGACGGTCTTCACAACAGTATCATCAGTGACCTCGTGCTGAGGTACTCGCCACAATACTACGCGTTCATTGCCAACTCTACCAACGTCGTGTTCAACAACTTTGATATCTCCGGGTATTCATCGAGCTCCAACGAGGCGAAGAACACGGACGGCTGGGATACCTACAGGTCATCCGATATCACAATCATGAACTCTGTGATCAACAACGGCGATGGTACGTCTGCTCCTGGGGCCCCTCTTCAATTGTATTTACACCCGTGGCCCCGTGCCATCTGAACCCTATCGAGTCTGTCTGGCTCCCTCTGGACTCCCTGAAAGCCTGACTGAAGTCCATCATCCCACGTCACCACGAGGCCGGCGTCGAACAAGAGTAACTCTGCTGACACCTTCAACAGACTGCGTGTCCTTCAAGCCCAACTCAACCAACATCCTTGTGGAGTCGCTCTGGTGCAACGGCTCCCACGGAATCAGCGTTGGCTCACTGGGCCAGTACCCCGGCGAGTTCGACATTGTGGAGAACATTTTCGTGACCAACATCTCGATGCACAATGCCTCGGACGGTGCCCGCATCAAGGTCTGGCCGAACGTCGCCTCCGAGCTGTCTGGTGATTTGCAGGGAGGCGGGGGCAGCGGCCGCGTCGACAACATTACCTACGATGGCATGACCATCGACAACGTGGACTATGCCATTGAGATCACTCAGTGCTACGGCCAGAAGAACCTCACATTGTGCTTGGAGTACCCCTCGCCCTTGACGATCGAGAACATCTACTTCCGCAACTTCAAGGGCACCACGTCGAAGAAGTATTCGCCCGACATCGGCCTCTTCGCCTGTTCCAGCAAGGAGGTCTGTGGGAACATCTATGCCGAGAACATCGACGTGGTGAGTCCCGCCGGGGGTGACGAGGCGTCCTGCTTGAACGTCGACGAGAGCGTGTTGGATGTCACCTGCCAGGCAATGCTCTAGGCTGCCAGAGTAGGGACTGCTAGGGACAATTTTCTTGGATATATCTTAGATGTTAGAGCGGCCAGCTTGTAAATACAAAGCACTCTTGACGAACGTGACTGTCTGTGAGAAGTTGAAAATCTCCGTCTCAGAATTTCCGCTTCTTCTTGGCCGGCCCAGCAGCTGCCTTTCTTTCCAACTCCCTCTCCAGCTCTGCCCGTCTCCGAGCAGCCCTCTCGTCCGGGGTCTCGATCCTGACCTCCTCGACGGCGTCGGGTTTCCTGCTGCGTCCGCTGCCCTCGGCTTGCGGTGATTCCCCCTCTGCTGCGCCGTCCACGCCGCTCATCGCCTTCTTCGTCCCTTTGAGACCCCCCAGCTTGCCCAGCTTGTCCTTTTTGGACGGCCCGTGCTGGCTGCTGTCCGCCTCGGGCTCAGGTGATGATGAACCCCCGGCCGCCTTTGCCTTACCCCTCTTCTTCTTCTTAGCTGAGGCGTCTTCCTCTTCGGGCTCCGGCGAAGGGGATGGTGATGGAGACGGTGATGGTGTGGGCGATGCTGGTGGGGACGGCGACGGTGTGGGAGACTCGGATTCCCTTGCGTCACCTGTGCTGCCCTTCTTTTTATCTGGCGCCGACTTGGACGGGCGTGGAGAAGATGCCGGAGAAGGCGTTGGGGACGAAGATCCCTTTGCGTCACCTGTGTCGGCCTTTTTCTTGGCTGCCGACTTGGATAGGCGAGGCGAAGGTTCTGGAGAAGGCGTTGGCGAGTCCGTCGGCACGTCCTCTTCGGTTGCCTTCTTCTTCTGCTTCTGCCTCGCCTTGTCCTGGGCAGCGCGCGCTGCTGATGAGCTGGCCGTGGGACGGGCGGTCTCTTCCGGCTCGCTTACGTCGGACGCCGTCGTCTCGTCGTCCTTTTCTGTGTCACGCTTCATGGCTGGCTGGCTGTGGGCCTTCTGAGGCGCCTCAGACTGCGTGTGTGATGAGATACCGTGCTCGGTGGGCTGAGAGGGGAGGGGGGCACCGCGACGTGATAGATCAGGACGAGCAAGGCGTTGGCTGGCGTGTCACCTCGCATCGGAGACACTATGGCTGTCACTATGCTGTGCGTCGTAACTTGGCCAGCGCAGCGGTGTCGGTTGGTGACAGGGCAGGAACACACAAGGCAGGGTGGTGAGCATGCGGGTCCCAAAATAGATGGTAGCTTCGGGAAATAAAATCCAGGAAGCACAGTTGCCGTGACAGTTATGCAAGGGCCTTTGTTTTGCCTTGCTCACTTTTTCTCCCTGTCGGTTCTGTGTGGCTGGGGCCGCGCAGGCGACGGCTGTGTGTCCGTGTGTGTGTCTCTCTCTCTGTGCGTGTGTAAGTCAGTGTGTGAACCCTTTGCGTGAGGCGTTCGGGTGGGACAGTGTGAACTGGAAGGTCGGAGGTGAGAGGTGCGAGGTGAGTGACGGGCGGTGACGTGAGGGTACTGACGCGCCCGGTGCTCAACACGCAGGGGAGCCGTGGTGGCCGTTGTGGTTCGTGCTGTGACCCCTTTCTGGTGCAGATTAATTGCCGGTGGATGGAACTTGGTGTCACCGAGTGCCTTTGAGCCTCACGATCGCTCTACCTGTTCCAGGATCGGCGTGCGACGTGCTGGCTGCCTGAGCGCGACGGGACGGGAGACGGGAAATTGTTACGGCCGCCGTTGCTGTGTCGCGCTCACAGCTTCAGGCAGCCATCACGTGGGCGAGCACATGTCCCTGCCTCGTTAGAGCCTCTCACCTGTACTACGAATCCTATGTACATGCTCATAATATGCTGTACCTAGTTAGTTAGTAGCCTGTTTGATTATACCCACTTGAATGCAGTATCTCTGCTGTTGATACTTTGCTCCTTGGAGCACTGTACACTGCTTGCTCAAGACTTGGCCGTGACGGAAACATGGTGGAGGGGTTAGGGTCTGGCACCCCTGTACTTCAAACAGGAAGGATGATGTTGGTCACCCTACTCTAAAAAGCGAAGAGAATTGATGAACGAGGGCCATCCCATCCAACTGATTTATATGAGAGCAGAGTCTCGACGGCCCAGTTTATGAATTAACATGCTCCTTATGAAAGCGCTGCCCTGAAGTATTCGTTTGTTCCGACGTCACAAAACCTGTCCATCTTGTCAGATGTCGATGGTCTATCGTATGATACCATTTCAAGGGGATTCATTCTCTGTAGATTTCCAAGCCCAAAGGAAGTATTCTAGTAATTTCTTTTCTTAATTTCATAGACAAATGTTGCAAGCGAGGAGCATTCCGTCAGAGCCTGCGGTCAAAGCACTCTCGGAATTAGGTTCAAGTATGCCTGATAACAAGACTTAGCGACAACTACATCCTCGACTTACACCTCATATAGTGGATTTAGGATAGAAGAATGGAGATAAACCGAGACCCACCACAAAATGATCTGCGCGATACAAATGATATCCTATATGGGCAAGCCACAAGACTCTTGCCCGCTTTCTTGAGTGTCGCCATGGCTGGAGCATTTGAGTCTCCAACCGCGTCAGCGTATGCAGCTTCTAGGGGCAGGATGGGGAGCGCTGTTAATTGGTTTGATGTTCAAATTTCTGTATGCTTCTGAGGGAGCCAAAACTTAACTCTCAACAATGCAATGCAACATTCATTCCATGATCATAACGCAGCTACTTTTGTGGCCTGAAAAGAATGATTTGACAAGGTATGGCAAAGCAGCCACTCAACTCAAAATACCTTTTCTTGAGGACGGTGGTCTTTTGGTGCCAATACATAGAATCATCTCGCAACTGTGTTGTTGAAAAACTCAGGATTATTAGGGTGGCAAATATCTTTTAAAAACTATAGGATGGAGATCTACTCCATTCCTTGCCATCAAGTCCACTAATCAATACCAAACAATCCATATGTCTCCAACACATCCCTCCTCAGGACATTGCAAGTGGATGACCATGCTAGGCATGTATCACTCAACTTTACCCATCCGGCTCCGGGTATCCGGTGCTAGCGGGTAATTTACCACGCCGCGTTGGCCATGACGTTGCGGGTCTTCATCAGCTTGACCTTGCCAGCCGCGATCAGAGCATCAACAGCGGCGTTCCCGGTACCAGCGCCGGCCTGCTGGCCAGCTGCGGCGCCCTGGTCCTGGTTCTGGTTCTGGGCGTCCTCAGCTGCTGCATCCTGGTCCTGGTTCTGGTTCTGGGCGTCCTCGGCCTGGGCGTCTTCAGCTCCTGCGCCCTGCTTCTGGTTCTGGGCATCCTCAGCTTGCGCGTCCTCAGCTGCGGCATCCTGGTTCTGGTTCTGGGCGTCCTCGGCCTGGGCGTCCTCAGCTGCGGCATCCTGGTTCTGGTTCTGGGCGTCCTCGGCCTGGGCGTCCTCCTGGTCAGCGTTTTCGTTGCCAGCAGCTGCCTCCTCATCACCAGCGTTGGCATTTCCGGCCTGCGCATCTTCCTCGTCATCTTGGGCGTTGTTGGCTTGTCCTTTGCCCTTGCCTTGCTGCTGCTCGGCTCCGGCGTCTGCTGTTGCGTTTCCAGCTGCGGCTCCGCCTGGACTATGTCAGCGTTTGGTCCGAAGCCGAAGGGGTGTACGTAAAACTTACCAGCAGCAGCAGAGTTTCCGTTTTTGCCCTTGCCCTTGGCGGCAGCAGCCTCACCTATAGGGAACGTTAGTGTTGTTGCTCTAAAATAATTGTAACGTGCGTGGACTGCGTCAAAAGCTCGCTACTAACCTGCGTTGGCGGCGGCGGCAGCGCAGCCTGCTTGAGCTGCGTCTCCATTTTGTTTTCCCTTGCCCTTGGCAGCTGTGATGTATTAGTTAAACTGTTCCTAAAATGTGGATAGATAGCCATCGTACCTCCGGCCTCAGCAGTCGCGTTGCCTGCAGCAGCTATAAAGTAGAGATGTCAGTGAGTTGTCCGCATGAAAGCAAGACTGAGGCTCGTCATACCTCCAGCTCCAGCAGCGTCTGTATCTTTGGTTAGTTCCTGTGTCCATGCGATCTGTAGGGTTTTAAAACTTACTGCCTGCCTCGCCCTGCGCGCCCTTTCCTTCTGAATATGATGTCAGCGGCACACTCCCAACCAAGAGTCGAACACTAAGGTCTGAGAGAGAGTGTAGGAGAGGAAGCAAACGAGAAAATCAGAAAACAAAAATGGAAAGAAGACTTACTGGCTTGTCCCTTTTCTTGGCCTTGTGCCTGGCCATCTTGGGCCTCCTCGTCGTCGGCTTCCTGGGCATCCTCACCCTGGGCGGCTTCTCCCTGGGCGGCTTCTCCCTGGGCGGCTTCTCCCTGGGCGGCTTCTCCCTGGGCGGCTTCTCCCTGGGCGGCTTCTCCTTGGGCCTCCTCGTCCTGGGCCTCCTCGTCCTGGCCTCCAGCCGCGGCTTCACCCGCGCCGGCAGCTCCCTCTTTGGCCTGGCCCTTTCCGCCCTGCTGCTGGCCGGCGGCCGCATCAGCAGCATCGTCGTTGTTTCCGGCACCTGCTCCGGCACCTCCAAGCAAGCCCGAAAGAGTGGAGAGAAGGTCGCGCTCCTTCAGGGCATGCTCTCTGTTGGGAGGGATGTCGCGGATGGCATGCTCGCCGCGGCGGACGTGGACGGAGCCGTAGTTGGCCGAGACGGCAGAGCTCATGACGAGAGCCGACAGGACGGCATGCTGCCACGAGAGTCTTGCGTTGACAAGCATAGTGACTGTGTGGATTGTTTGGTCGATAAAAAAGCGAAGTCTTATCAAAAGATCGAAAGATGTGAATAAAGACGAAAGCGGAGAAAAGGAACGTCGTCTAGCCGGTAGACTGGGGAGAATCACTAACAATCAAGCCTGTGGACGAAGAAGCTTGATGATGGTGGGAAAATAATGGAGAAACTGCAAGCCAGAAATTCTCTTGATATATCTCGACTATGGAAGCTCGAGCCACCTATCTGCCTAGTTATGGTGTCACCGAGGTCGAGTGTGGTGTAGCTGTGCTGCCGCCCTGCTACCGCTTGTCCCGTTGGAAACGTTGTTACGGAAGCTGACCCGAAACATGGCTAAGACCCGAGAGTTTGGCGATTTGCTAAACATCAGCGGGATGATCAACGTAAGATGTTGATTAAGTTGGATAGGCATCGGTGGTTGCTGGAAAGGGGAGGGGGCGTGTTGGCATGACCGGGCTCATCATTCTGGGATCAGTTGCTTGGTCCGAGGCGTTGTCTCGGATCATTGCTTCAGGATCTATTCTGCGCGGGCGAGGGAGAAGGCCATCGCCAATAAGATCCGCGGACGATCTCAGGGAGATCCCAGGGCAGGCGGCAGGCAGTCAGCAGCGGCTCTGCGGAGACTTCAGGGGCTTTGGATTTAAGGTTAATCCAAGGGTGTCCCACCGCTTGAAGCTTGGCCATCAGGGCAGGGCAGACTGGAGGAAGAGACAGGAAAAGGGGGGTGGTCGAATCCCAAGCTGGAGCACCCCGTGGAGCACAGTCGGGTGGGATCAGCAAGTCCGAGCCGCAGCGCGCCAATAAGACGGGCAGAGGCCCGCCAAGTAGGGGCCCAGAAACAACCAGAGTCAGGGCCCATCGGCGCTGGACCCGCCGCAGCGGGCTTGAGGTGCCTGGAGGCTCAGCACAACGTTGTAGCAAAGGAGGCGCTCGTACATGGTCTGGGCATCTCAAAAGCCTGGGGATCTGACATGACGGGATGCCCAGCGGTTTCACGTCCTCGCGCTGTGACAGCAGCTTTCCAAGGCCTGGCCACCCATGACTGTCATGATGACAGCAATAGGACGCCAAGCGTGCAGTCAAGCAGCTAACAGGTCCCTAGTGCATCTTCCAGACGATCCAGTTAGGCTTAGAATCTGGGCACGCAGGCCCTCTTCCCCAATGTTGACATCTTGACACCTGACACCTCAGACACCGTGCCTTTCGGGATGAACAAATCCGGTCGTCAGATTTTCATCCTGACTTCTATTTCTGTCCATCTCAATCAAGCACAGCATCCGGGGCAACCTGGTGCCATTTCTTGCCGCTGCAAACATAGATTTGCAGATGTGCGTTGTTTTCCAGGCTTGGTTCTCAAGCCCGGTCCAGAATCGCGGTACAAGCCAAGAGAGCCAAGGTTGGTTGCGATTCGCAGATCCGAACTCGCGCCTAGAGAATCATCTGGCCTGGCCCGGGTGGACGCACTGCAGAAGCTATTTCAAGGCCACCTCGAAACATGCGCCGTCCAGATGAACTAGAGGCTTAGACGGCAAAACGGGGAGGAAGAGGCGGCGTCCAAGAATACAGAGTCTTGGACCGGGCACTTCTTTCCTCGACAGCATCAGAGCGCACGATCACGCAGCGATCATTGTCTGTAAACTGCATTCACATGTTTGTAATGCGGCGCACGCTCCAGAAAACCTGGGATCAAATGATGGGAATCTAGGGTTCTCCAACGAATAAGGTTAAGAACAGAGTATTCCGGACCTGGAACGTGACGTGTTTCTAGGGTTGCCATGTTGTCGGCCAGGACTCCGTCCACTGACTCGGCCAATTCATCAATAGCGCCACACAAAGGAGCCACTACTAGATATACAGAGCTTCTGGGCAGGATAATTTTATCGATTGTGGTCGTCGTTGTCTTCCAGGCCTGGGATCATTCTGCCGGCGCCATGGCAAGCTGTCGCCGTCTCGAGCGCCCGGCTTCACACCTCACCGAGAGCAACAGCAGCATGTTCCATAACTACCTAGCACCCTTTCTCAACAATGCAGTGTTGTAGTTGAGGCTTGACATCATGTGTGTGTGTGGCGAGGTCATTTCCATTATGTCACTGGTTTTCGTTAGTCCATGACCACTTCCTCTGGGCATGTTTCGGCCTCTGCAGGCTGCTGGTATCCTTGCAACCCGCCTTCCACCAAAGAATCACTCGCCATGAAGGCTGCAATTGTTGGAGATCGGCAGCACCGATTCAGTGTGGAGTGTTTGATCTGCTGTCCTGCGTTGAAACCGTGGAAGGAGGCGACACGGCCTCGACAAATTTGCCCTCACTCCTAAAGACGCTTTGCATCCTACCCCTTAGCCCCTGGAGGCTTGGTGGTTACCCCTTCCAGGGGCTAAGATGTTTACTCCAACATCACTACTTCTTTCGTTGCCCAAGGAACAAAAACGCGTGTAATGTGAAGTCTCGCATGGCGAGACGATTCGAGATACTTTCTTGGTGCACTTTAAGTCCTTTCAAATCGGGGCCATCAATCCGGCGAGAAGGACTGGAAATGTGCACACAGTCGCTTAAGATGCATCATCTCACAGCGCCCGTGGTCACCAAGTCAAGAAATCCGCGTATTCCTCGTGGTGTCATTCAAGAGAGCCGCATGTTTCATGTAGACAATCACGGCTGTAAGTCAGGTGGAAGCCTCGGAGATCCAGTAGCCGAGAGCGTGTTGTTTACACCCTGTGTCTGAAAACTAGGATGGCGCCTTGGTCTTCTCCCTGTACAGAAACGCTGGGCGATTGATGAAAATGATGAAAATGATGAGGGTAAAATCTACTGTCTGGCAAGCTTTGCTGTAGAGGTTTTCTATCTCGATGCATACTGCTTGCACGAATCACAAAGCTCTTGAACAGAAACACACAAAACTCCCTGGATACCATCAATGATCATGCAAGTCGTGATACAATCTGCAGGAGCTACAGAGTTTACCCCATGACAGATGCTTTCAGAGGGTTGTCCGTTGGAAGTCATCGCCACAGGAGATTAACGTTGTACCACATCTGATATGAGATTATCCCACAGGATGCTATCCCATAAGAGGTTATCCCATAGGAGGCTATCCCATAGGAGGCTGTCCTATAAGAGGCTATCCTATAGGAGGTTATCTTATAGGAGGTTATTCCGTAGGAGGTTACCTCATGGGAGGTTTTCCCACAGGAAGTTATCCTACAGGAGGAGGTTATCATATAGAAGATTTTCCCATGGATAGTTGTCTCACACTGCATGACATTGCTCTATACGAAATGGTGTATCATGAATTGCTCACATCATATCCAGAATTTTTTGATCCCTTATGCAGCCCATTCTAACGCTGAAGCCTTGACCCAGGAAGTCCGAAGATCTTATTAGTCCTTAATTCATGTTTTGCAAATGAAGTAGAATCTTGATGACAGCAAAATGCCAAAGAACTGCGGACAGCGACGTCCGGCTTGTCGTAACGGGCCAGCTCAGGGAGACCCACAAGCATTTGAGAAGGCTTACGAGCGACCGCTGTACAGCATTGAGATGCAGGCGAATGATGTATGTTAGACCAGGCCCGACTGCAAAATAGATGAAGACTTTGTATGTAAACGTTAACCATGGCAGAGGTGATTAGAGACTACCATTCAATCACGTCAATGGAAATTATGTGCCAGCAGAACTGTGTCTTGATTGTCAACGGCCAAAAATTGGCAAGCCAGACCTATGTGAAAACCTCCGCTATTGACGTCCTACTGAGTCTTTTTCAATTTTCTGAAACCCGAACTTTGCCTGCGCCACGATCACCAGCACTTGTTAAGCTGAGGCGGCGCCCAAATGAGAGGAAAGAAACTAAAAGTACAAATCGCTTCCCACATCAAGGTCACTTCAACCGCTCGACTGAAAGAGCCCGGCAGAGGCTCCTTCGCCTACCACACTTGCTTCGACAGCCTGCCGCCCTCCGTCATCCCACTGCTTCGCTCCCAATTTGTGTCGGCGAGCTGTCCAGGCCATCGAGGCCACCTCCGACAGCAAAGTGCGAAGGCACAAGCCAAATCCCGGTCGCTCGTTGATTGGGTACTGCTCACCAGCGAGGGACAGGTGGACAAAGTCCATCACTGCCATAAGGCCGGAGTGCAGACGACGTTGACTCGCATTGGCAGGAATGCGGCCTGGGATGGAACTGTGCACCTGCACGTCCGCGGCGAGGACAGGGAGCCTGCTAATGATGGCTGCCCAGTGCTTTGCTCGGTCGGGATACTCCATTGCCAGGGGAGTGAAGTGCGCAATGACGTGCACCATGTTGATGTTGTCCACTTTGCCTCCTTTGTCGAAAACAGCAAGGGAGAGACACGCGTTGGGCGTATCCTCGATGACAGCGACGCTGACGTTGCCACTATTGACCCATCGCTGCTGGTTTGAGAGCCTTTGCTCCGCAGACAGGTCGCTTGTGGAGGGGCATGTCTCGAGCCACTCGAACACCCAGTACTCGTTCTGCTGGTGTTGGGGAGTCGTCTTAATCCTCAGAGCCATGATTTGCTTGTTGTAAACGAGCCTCATCGCCATGGTCCACGTCCAGATACCGTAGTTTGCCTTGAGACCCTCACCGGGCTCAATCCTCCGCACGACTGCGATGGCATCTTGGTGGACGAACTTGAGTCCACCGTTGTCGCCTGGCTGGCCATACCAGTTGCATGGTTGGCGTCCATTGTCGACATCAAATCCCCAGGCTGCCTCAGTTCCAGGTTGATAGTACGCGGCTCGAGCATTAGCCACTTCGGAAGAATGGCGTTGCTTCCATGCCTCAGGGTCGCGACAGATGTCCTTCAACATGGCGTTGAGGTTATCAGCCATTTGACGGACGATTTGAAGGGTCTTCCAAATGTAGGGCTGGACCTTGAGGACGCTATTGTGGGCTGAGGAGTCGACCTCCCTACAGAAATCCGCAAGAGGCAGAACAGTGCGCCAGTGTCGTCCGTGAGGCTTCAAGAGGCTGTAAATGACCTTTCCCTGAGTCGTCATCCCCTTGATGTTGCTGGGCTTGAAGGACTAAGAAAGTTGGATTAGAAAACCGTCTTGGTGATATTTGGTGACATGACTGCAAGGTAACTCACATTGCTCGACCCTTAGTTCTCAGCCATCAGGACCTTGCTTACAGCAGCGTAAGTCTCCGCGCTTTCTCTTCACTCCACGGAATGACTGTGACTGGTCACCGACATCTCATCGGCGCTTCCGGTTCTCATTGACGAGCTCCTGACCAAATTTGTGCCATGTCAGGGTGAGTGCGTCCGCATCGAGAGGGTCGAAAGACGTCCTCATCTTGCCATCGTAGAAGAGCTGCGAGGCGAGTTCCTGCAAGCCACCTTGCTGGCGAAAGTTGTCCGAAAGCAACACTACATGCTCTGGTACCTGCTCCATCATGTGTTGAGGTAAAGTGGTCAGGTACTGGTTCAGGAAGATGTTGAAATGGGATGCCAACATCTCATTCTTGTCCTTGACGTTGACATTCATGCTGGCGGCGTAGGGCATGTCCTGGCGATAATCACCGGTGAGGATGATGAAGAGCGGATCAATGCCGAGCTGAACATATCGAATGAGAGCCTCGTGCTCCCGGCACGCCTCGTCAGTAAGGACTGCGACAGGACGGAAATAGTCGCGGTTCACCAGAGCTTGAGCCACAACGAAGGTGCAGACAACCGCGTGCGCACGGCTGAGGACTTCCTGCATGAACGGCTTGACTGTTGCCTTGAGCGCGCTCACCTCCTCCCCAGCCCTTGCCATCACCCGCACTACCCCAGGCTCCGTTACTGTACGTGTTCTCGGCACCGGCGTCTTCGGCCCAGTGGTCGAAATCGTTAGGTAGACCGCCTGTCTCCTCGGCCACAACCACCATGAAGACAGCGATCCGGTTCTCAATATCCCAGGCAATCAGCTGTTCTCTCTCTTTCATGCTTGCGGTTCACTCTGGCTTTGATGCCCTGGCGGAGGCTGGCAAGCGTGCGCTGCTGATCGTTGAGCACGTTATCACCAATGACCTCCTTCTGAATTTGGCAAGGTCGTCATAGTATGCAATTCGCGCCAGGACCCGCAGCTTCGAGAAATGGGACAACCCGGCCGTGAACTTTGCGGCTATTATTTGCAGCTTGCTTCAATGGTCTGAGACGCGCTTGAAGCGCTTGAAGAACTCCAACACTCGACCAACAGGGAGAAGTATGGCCACTTGAGATCGAGGTGCTGAGATGAGCCTGACGGTGTCGGCAGGATCGTCGCTGTCTGATCCGTCCGTGGCTCCAGACTGGTCGTCTGCAAGGAGACCGCGTTCCCTGGCTGCATCATGGAGCCGTTCCTCATAAAGATCCGCCAGTGTCTTCGAGACGACAGGTGCAGCCCACGCTGACCTTCGACCCTGGGCGTCATCCCGGATTTCCAACTTCCACGTAGTGAATACGCTATCGAGGGACTTGTCTGTCAGCCTGTCCATACCAGCCAGAGCCTCGATAGGGATTTCGCCGAAGGAAGCATAATCGTTGGCGCCCGTCCACTGGTAAGTCACAACTCCTCGTCCGTAAGGGCTGCAGGACCCCATGGGGGGTGTTGCCACACCAACATTGGTCAAGAGGGAAGGGACGGCTTCACGAGTAGGAACGACGACTTGGTCGTCCCCACGCATGTCCTCGAGGCGCATCAGGGTCTCCATGTCTAATTCTCGGGCAGGTACAACCTCGTCCTTGTCACCCTCCGGCTCAGACTTGGGCTCTGGCTCTGGTGGCACGAAGCCTCCATCCTCAGAAACACCTTCGGTAGAAATGGCATCCACATCCTCGGTGGCTGTCTGCTCGGGTTGGCTGGTCGGCGGCTCGATGGCCTCCGTTTCCAGGCGGAGTCCGCGTGCATCTGGTTGTCTGAGTTGCACCGGCGAGCGTGGTGGGCTCCTCCACAGAAGGTGCAGGCAAGCTCTGCGCGCCACATACCCGAGACCAATCGCGCTTGTCTGCAATAACAGCTCCATTCAAACGCTGATCGTCACGGTAGTTAGAGAGGTGAGATGCTCCTCGTCCCTTTGGCTTGGGGTGAAGAAATCAGCATCGCAGATATCCAGGGAAAAGAGCTTGGGCCGAGTAAACGTAACGTTTAGGCCGGGAGAAGTATGGCCCTTTGCGTACATTCGCCGCCACGGAGGCGTATCGCGAGGCTGCCACGGTCACGCCGCCAAGCTGCGCGGCCGATAGTGGTTCGGTCGAGCTCCGCGAGTTCCGCCTCGGCGTTGGTGCGTGTCTGCTTGAGGTGAAAGTATCGCTCAAAGGCCGTGCCTCGATCACGCTCGAATTCTTTGACTGCGTCGAGGCGCTGTTGGCAGACCTCTCGACCGCCGTCCTCCAGAGCGTCACTAAGCTCCTGAGAAGCCGACCCAACTCGTATTCTGTGATCATTGATCCAATTGCGAAGGTTTGGGACATCCTCGATACAGCGGTCGATCGTGCGTTGCAGGTTCCGACGGGCGAGGTCGCAAGCACTGAGGTTCACCATCTTGAGCATTCGCATTTGTCCGATCGGCTGGTGCTCGGCCTGTACATGGTCATCTCCACCGTTGGCGCTCATCATCGCAGTGATGTTGATGTAGAAGAAGAAGTCGGTGAGGGGATGACGAGGAGGTAACTGTAAGCAGCAAAAGTCAGTTCCAGTCACGAGATCTCTCAACGGAGCTGTCGACAGACCTGGAGCAAGTACTCAAGAAATCGAGGTGCTTGACATTGAATGAGGGTCCAGTATGCAAGACCTAAAGAGTGGGAGGCGGTGTCGCAGATAAGGCCTCAAAGCCTGAGAGGAAACTTCAGGAGTTAGGGACAGTTTATCTTTTTGGAAAGGCAAATGGCTGGACTAAGAGTGGGGAACAGGTCTGTGGACTCACCGAAAGTGACGTTGCTAGCTTCCTGAATGAGGCAGGCAAGCAGTCTCTGCCTGATTGTAGAGATGACGGAGAATTTCAAAGGGATGGTGGTCGGGGTAAAGAAAGGCAGAGCAGGCCAGAGTGTGTGTGTGGTGGTGAAAGGCAAAGGGAGACGTGGAGAGAAGGCTGGTAGTTCCAGGGCAAGTTGAAGATGAAGAGGTGGACGCAAGTCTTATCTTTTCTTTCGAAAAGGTTGGTTGCCTGCTAAGGTGGGATGCAATCTGGCAGATCGGATGAAAGTTTCCAGGCACCTGCAAGAAGGCTTGGTATGAGCTGACTGCCACCGACTGGCGCTCGATGGCAGCGAAGCACCGGCCCTTGAAGGCTTTGGTATTGATCGCACGGAGGTCCGAGGACTCAAAATCGCTCTTGAACATGGTCTTCATGAATTCCTCCAGGGTTGAGCGCATCCGTTCCATGTAAATCATAGTCTCGTGGGATAACGAGAAGCGCTGCTGTCCATGAGGGGCGGAGTTGTTCTGGGTTTGCTGCCAAACTGGGAGTCGTCAGGACTAGGGAGCATTGACTGCATGTCGGCTGAGGACGTGCGCTGGAGGCGAGGAAGCGCAATCGAAGGCGAGCCAGAAGCATCATTGCGTCTTCTGTGCTTGTTGACGATGATGTGGGATGGCTGGTTAAAGACAGGCGCCGGCGCCGGGACGAAGCTTGTCGGGGATGGCAGGCTGAGATTTGGGGCACCGCCTTCGCGATTGACACTGTACACGATTGAGACTGTACGGGTGGCCAAATGCCGGACCGTGTGTGTGTGTGTGTGTGTGTGTGTGTGTGTGTGTGTGTGTGTTAACAAAGTCAAGGCGCTCATCGGGGTGATAAGAACGAACACCTGCGCGGAGAAGCTGATGACTGTCGAAAATCGAGCTGCTGACTGGGTCCCCGATGGACTCCTTGGGCGCTACCTTTGCCGCAGCCTTGTTGTTGGACGCAAGCTTCTCAGCCTCTTCGGTGGAGGCAAGCTCCTCAGGCCTAGCAGAGGTGGTGGGCTTGTTGTCGCCATCGTTCCAACCCTGAGTACGGTTCTCGACCTTCGGGTCTGCCCAGGCGCCCGTCTTCGGCTCCTTGCGCGCCTTCTCATTGTCCGCAGCCATGACCTTGGTCCAGATTCCCGCTGCTGGCTCCTCCAAGCCACGGTGAGCCTTTCCCTCCCGTCCAGCGAGAATTCTGTCGAGATCAAAGTCTGCCGTCATCCTGTTCCTGGTCCTGTTCCTCTTCCTCGTCTTCCTCATCGCCGTCTTCGTCGTAGCCAGGAATTGACGGCATGGGTGCATCAATGACTAGAGGCTGTGAGTCGTCCTCAAGGTATGCGTCGAGCATGAACTTGACGTCAGGATACAAGGCCTTGGCGGGCTTGCGGGTCTGAGGTGCACCGGCGCCTTGGATGACTTCTTCAGGCTGGTTGTCCTCAGGCTGGTTGTGAATCGCTGCGTCGATGAAGTCAGCGCGATCGGCCTCTGGCACGTCCGGCCTGTCCGGCCTGTCCAGTGCGTCCTCGTCCGTCCTCGTACGTCAGCGGGGGCACATTCATGACGTCCGGGTTGATAGTGGACTGCAGACTTCCAGTGTCTCTGCAGTTGCGGACGTGGTGACCTTCGTAACAGAAGAAACACCTCGGCTCATCACGGCAGTCTTTGTCGTGAGGCTTGCAGCAGCGTCTGCAGACGTTTCCCCAGTTGCGGCGGTCTCGACAGACAGCCCCGTTGCGGGCTTGGTAGTCCTTGTAATGTCGAATGACCTTGGAACGATGACCCCTGGGCCTTTCTAAGAACTCTGCGGCGAATATGTCGATAGACAGGAACTTTGACCTTGTCAACATGACGTTGATGCGGTTTGTCTCAGAGAGGAAGCCCATTTTCTCGTCGCGGACGACGCACAGGATTACGACGTCCCACTCTCCGCCGGTGGCAGCAGCCTGGGTACGCACCTCAATCAGGTCACGGCACAGCTCCTTGTCCGAGGCTTCACGCAGTCGAGCTTTGATTTCGTCGACCTGAGCGCTGTACGGCGTGATGATACAGATACGCGGCCGAGAGATTCCGTCAGAACCAGGAATCTGGGATTGGTGAATGCGCGCCGCGTAGTCAACAGCCAAACGAGCCTGAACGGTGCTCACGGAGTTAAGACCTCGCTTTGTCGCTGTCGAGTTGCATCGGGAGGCAACGGGGCATAGCTCCTCTGAGCTATGAGCTGGATGCCTGAGCTTGGCTGACAACTCGTGCAGGTTGTCAAGCCTCTTGGCAAATTAGAGAAGCCTGCCATTGGTCCAAGACAAGTGTGCTTCATCGAGTGACGACGGGCTGTCAGGCTGCTTTTGAGAGATGTATCAGCTTTCTGGCTCTTGGAAATTCTCACTTAGGTGGGTTTCGTATGTACCTTCAAACGGTGGAGACATTTTACACACGAAGCTCCAAAACAGCTCCTCTGAACGTGCTAAGCGTGATTTTGGTAGGGTTGTTGAACCAGATTAGGGCGACTTTGTAGCGGCTCGAGGCTTATGTTGAAAGGACTCGGACGGAGGAAGGGAGGAAGAAGTGAAGCTTCGTAGTGGGGAGGGACTATTTGAAGTTGTTTTGGTTGCCTGCTGGCGAGCTCTGTTGAAGGGAGTTTGAAGGAAGGAAGAAGTGTTGAAAAGACGAGGGCCTGGGGGTTTAAATAATTTTTGGGCCACCGTTCTGGCCGCACATTCAGAACTGCCACAATCAGAAAATTTGCCATTGGGAAGTTTTCATCTGAACTTTTGGTTGGCTAGACAAGTGACCTCTTCAAAGACATCTAAATGAACCAATCTAAATGTGAGGAAGCCGTTGAGGCACTAATTTCAGATGGAAGACTTTGATGAAAACGAAAGGTGCGGTCAGGTAATGGACACTAGAAGCTTCTGTTAACTAGATGTGGGAGCTTCCTGTGGGACAACCTCCTGTGGGACAACCTCCTGTGGGATATCCTCCTATGGGATATCCTCCTACACGGCAGCATTCACTCTGAAGGGTACCAAGTTAAGTAGTTACAATCTAGCACAAGCATGCCTAAAAGGCATCACACCGTGCAAAAACGATTGTGGTAGATCGGGTAATTCCGCAGAACATGCGTAGTGCTTGAAGCGACCTGTGTAACGAAAAATGTAAGCGTAGCATACCAGAGCTTGTAATTGCTGGTTGTGTGTAAATTGCCGCGGGAAAAGTCCATGAGGAAGTACATCCTATTAGGGTGACTGACTGCTTATTTGCGAATTCATTACTACGTAGCCTTTCGATCCAGAAGTTCTCTGATCCAAGCCCTGCGCCACTTTCCGGAAGCTCTTGCAGCTTGGAGATTGTGGTTTCCGCCCCATCAGCCGGGTCCTGATTCCGAGTCCAGCCTCTATGAATACACTACACGTCAGCAGACTAACTCAGAGTGTGGTTTTTGGCGTACCTGCGTTTTCATTACTGGGTAAAGTCAATAAGTGTTTCAGCCCCGGGGTTACACAAGGGTGGGGGGTTATCTATAAATGAAGGTTGGATCGAAGGAAAGATTGAAGGCTGTTGTTGTCCATTCCTCCTTCTCTTCTAAACACCAGTTCATTCTCAATCGCTTTCGAGAATTGTACTACAGCATAACCTCAACATCTTTCACACGCCGACTTGGTTCAACGATGGCAACTTGGAATAACCAACCCTTGGAGAAAACCATGGTCCCTGTTCTCGACATAGGTCCAGCCAATCGAGCCGCAGATATCTGGGCGTTCAACTTCAACAAGGCCCGTACACATCCTTCCGCATGATTGACTACCTCATCACTGTGACGGCAAAGTCGACATGGAAAAAGTTCCTCGAGAACCCTAAGCTCCTCCAGGGCATAAGCGATGGGCGGATCGTAGGCGACAGCCGCACCCTCTTCGACAACCTGTCTAATACGTACACCGGCCGCTGCACCTCATTCGCGCTCAACTGCGTGCGGGACCTGGAGCGCCTCAAACCAGTGGGTCCAGCAGGTGAGGGCTACTGGGACTTCAAGTTCTACGACCTAAAGGGTCACCGCGTTGCTCGTTGCGAGAAAACGGGCGTTCTGATTGACTCTTCGTCTAAGAGGGGGGCGTTTGTATTGGATGAAGGGCCCTGGACGAGTTTAGATGCGGAGGACGATCAGCAGTGGAGGTTTCTCAAAGGAGAGTCCAAGTTCCTAGTCGAAAGAGGCAACAGGCGTGTAAGTGGCTCATTTCGAATGAACACCGCTTATACTACTAAGGGACGCAAACTTACAAATCTTGAGGACTAGAAAACATCTGCGGATTTTGGGCCGATATCCCCGGACCTGTGCATGACCACGTGCTTGCGCGAAATCGCCCAAGATAAGCGATACAACAACATTCTCTGTCTATTCCGGTACGATGTTGCCCTCTTTACGTGCCCTGCTAGCAGGTGGTGCTTTCCATTTAACTGATACGACATTTCAGACATTTCGATGAGACAACTGGCATCGCCAGCTATTACGGCATGGTCAAATGGGACCTTAGGCTGGACATGAGACAACTTGAGTTGATTTACAACCTGAGTGACAGAAACAATAAGGCGATCATCAAGTGGGACGGTAAAGGAGACGAAAACTCTGACAAGGCTTGCAGGGACAAACTTTTGTGGTTTATTGCGACGTACGGTGGTCCCAAAGAAGATAGTGGAACCAGACAGTGGTACAACGGTTGTTGGAATATTCTAGATATCTAGGCTATTATTAATACGGGATATCCTTTTCCCCATATGTTTGCCACTATATGAAGGATAATAATTATAAATAGGGGCCTTCCCTCTTATTAAATAAATGTTAGCTAGTTTAATAAACTAAGCATTTAACGCTATTATTTCAAAGGTTATAAGCTTTAAAGCTAATCTAAAACGGTAACGCTAACTTAATATGGAAAACATATATTACATAACACCCCTAATTACTATCATTTCTTAAACCTTTTAAATAAATAAGCTTTATACTTTAAGATAAACTTTCTAATTAATTACTTAATTAAGCTAATTAATAAGCCCTTAATTAATTAAATCGCCTTATTTAACGTTATAAATTAACCTTATCTCTTAACTTAAAGCTTATATATAAAAACCATACCTTCTTTACCTAAATACTTAATTATTTCTTTATTAATATTTAATTTATTTATATAATTTATATATTATTTAAAAGCTTTTATTAAAAATAATAAGAGCATTTCTTTAAATTTTAAAAACTATATTAAATTAATATTAAAAACATAAATTTTAATGGATTTATAATAATCCTTAAACTCTCTTAAAAATACTTAACTATATTTTAATTATCTTTAATTTATAATACCTTAAAATATATTATTTAAAAGCTTTTTTTTATAATTATATTACTTTAATACTTATATTTTTATTTTTTAATTTATTAAACTTATTTAAAATTTACTATATCTTTTTCTTTATTATTTTAATTATCTTAATAAATATTTTACTTATTTACCTTAAAATAACATTTTTTAATAAGTATAGTATTTTATTTCTTAATAAAATAAAAAATTATATATATTAAAGTATTAAAATTTAAGCTTAGCTTAAGAAAGAAAATGCTATTAAGAATGATTTTAAAAATCTTTTTTAAGGCTTATTTTTAGCTTAAAATAAAAGAGCTTTTATTAATATTAAACTTATATATAAGCAAGGGCTTATTATATTTATAAAAGATATAAATAATGCTTAAAAAGCATGAAATATATTTAAATTTTATTATAAACTCTTTAGGTTTATAAGCTAATATTTACTTTATAAAAAGTTCTTTAATATTAGTTTTAATAATTTTAAAACTATAAAAAAATATATTAATAAGCTAAAGCTTTTTTTAAAGGATTTAAAGGCTAATAATATAATTTTTCTTAAATAAATTATAATTAATTAAATTCTTTATAGCTTAAATAATAAATATATTAACTTTATTTAAAATATAACTTAAAGTTTTAAAAAAGATTTAAACGCTTATATAATTAAATTTCTCTTTTTTAGCTTATTAAATAAAAATAAAGATAAATCCTTTAAATTATTTATAAAAGCTTTATATATAAAGAATAAGAAAAATGAAAAAAAGATTATTATATACCTTAATTGCAAAATAAAGGGCCATATTTAAGAGAATTGCTATTTCCTTTATTTAAATAAGGCACTTATTAGCTGGAAAATAAATAAATAAAGAAAAGAAAAGGAAAAAACTATTTTTTTAAGGAAGAATATAAGCTAAGAGAAATAAAAGAAAATGCAAAAGCAACTCCTAGCTTTATTAGCTAGCATAAAGTTTTCTATGGCTTTAAAAAGCGCTTAGGAAGAACCTATAGCCTATATAGCTATAAATAATTTAATAGAAAATATTAAATATAATAAGAATTTATTAAATTTCTTATAACTCTTTTTTAATAACTTAATGGAAATTAAAGTAAATAACCCTATATATACCCTATATATATATATAATAATAATAATAGCTAATAATAATAAATTTATAAGAAATTAATAATATATAAATTTTATAAAAATAGCCGTAAATATTATTATAAATATAATAAGTTTTAAAGATATATACCTTTTTAATATTATATATATAATTAATAAAACTATAAAATAAAGTAATGCAAATATTATATTTATAAATAAAATAAGGGATTTTGTAGGAATAATGGGTGTTGTTTGTATGGAGGACTGTTTGAAACTAGGCAGCTTTGGCCCATTAAGATGCCCGGCAGGCAGCAGCCCTGGCGCTATATATAAAATAGCTAATATAATTAAGCCTTTTGCCTTCCTTCCTTTTATAATTAATATTAATTAATCATTATATTAATTAAATATTATATTGCAATATATAACTTAGCTAATATTAATTAATAATTGCAAGGGTAATTATAAATTAATAAGGCTTAAAGAAATAATCTTTTAATTATGCTAATTAGCATTATTAACATTATAAATCTATATAGCATAGTTTATAATAATAATAATACTTAATATATAAAGAAATAGTTATTATAATAAAAAACCATGGTAAACTCCCCTATCCTTAATATATATATATTTATTACGCCTTAAATAATATTAATAATAACTTTTAAATTTAATAATCATAACTAAAAGAATTAAATTAACGTTTATTTTTATTAATAATATATTTACTTATGTTTTATTATATAAATAAACTTAAAGAAAGGAATTAATTTGCCTTTTAATAGCTAAGTTATAAAAGTAACCCTTAACTTCCTTATTTTTCCCCTAACACTACTTATTTCCCCTTTTTACTACTCCCTTTTTTAAATTAAACATACCCTTATTATTATTTTATTAAAATAATAAGAAATAATGATAATATAGTAAATATAATAAGTAATATTGCTGGTTAAAATGGTTTATTAATATTAATTATAATGGATTATACTCTTATACCTAAAAGCATTATTAAAATACTTAATTCTTTAGTATAAATAAATTTCCTAGGATTTTTTAGCAGTAAATAATACTTAAATACTTATATTTAAGGCTAAATTTAAGCTATAGCATATATATTAAGTAATAAGGCATATAAAGCGTTTATTAAGAACTTTTATAATTAAATTAAGCTAATATTTATATAAGTTAATAAAAACTTATTATATATTATTAAGAAAACTTTTTAAATTAAAAGTATTTATATTTAAAAAGTAAATACTTTAAGAGGATTAATATATATCCTTAAAGCATTAAATTATTTTAAATAGCTAATAAATTAAAAGCAAAAATACTATATTATATTTAAGATTAATTAAATTTAAAACTATAATTTAAATATTTATATTATTTTTTACTTTAATTATATCTTAATAAAAAATAAGGAATTACTTAATAATAATAATTCTTTTAATTTTAAATTATTTAAACTACTTAGCCTACTTAATAATAGCGGCGAAGGTAATGATAGCCCTTTAAGACCTCTTAATTTATTAAGAGAAAGCAATAATTTTCCTTTAGCTAATAACTTTTATATAATATATAATTATTATACCCTTTTGCCTTTAATAAAGATAAAAAACTTTTTACTTAACTTAAATATAGCAGCTAACTTAAGCAAATATTATTATAAAGATAAGATATTTATTAAAAAATTATATAATATTCTTAATAATAAAATCTTTCTTTTTTATAAGGCTTATAGCAACTTATAAATTTAGCCTTAATAATTTAAGGCAGCTTTTTTATATATACTTAAGGGATTAGCAAAAATATATTATATTTAAGTTATTAATTAAAAAAACTTATTTACTTAAATATATAAAAAATTTAAGAATTAATTTAATATAAATAATAATTATTATAACTATTTTATAAATTAAAATATTTTAACTTTCTTTACTTTTTAATAAAGGAATTTAAATAAGAGTTATATAAATATTCTTTAAATACTTATTAATAAGATATAGCTTTATTATAAAGTACTTAAGTATATTACTTATAAGAATAGCTTTTTATAAGATATAATTTTATAAGTAATATAAGGTATTCCTAAGTTTCACTATGCTATCTTAATAATACTAATAAATATTAAGCAGCTTTACTTTATTTTATAATAATATATTAAAGCATTAAAGGCTTAAAACTTTATATTATAATATATAATTATAAAAAATAATTAATAAGCTTATAAATAAGGCTATATTAATAATTATAATAATTAAAATAATAATAATTTAGCTATTATAAATATTAAAAAGCAATATTATCTTAATAAGTAATATAATAATAATAATTAATGCTTAAGGTATTTTTAACCTTTTTTTAAGGGTAATAACTTTTAATTAAACTTTCGCTTAAGCTAATCCTATTAATTTAAAAGCAGTAACTATAATAAAGAACTTTATAAAGATAGTTATAATAATAAATATTAGCTTAATAAAGATAATAATAGTAATATATAATGTAAAAAGAAAAAGTATTTTATATATTATAAAGAGAAATGTTAATTAATAAATTACTTACTTAAAAATTAATAATGTATTAAAGCTATATATATTTATATATATAAGGATATTAAATAATAAGTTAATAATAATAAGTTTAATATATTCTTTATTAACTTTAAAGATCTTAATTTTAAAGCTATTAGCATTATAATAACTTTAGTTATTAATAATAATAAAAAGGAATATACTTATTATATTTTTTTTATAAATTAATTCTTTTTTTATAACTTTTTTAATAGCATAAATAGCTTTAATATTTATATTAACTTTAAAGATTATTTATTAATAAAGATATTTATTATTTAAGATTAATATTTTTATTAATAATATTAAGGCATTATATTAAATATAGGTATAATAATATTTTTAATAATTAAATATAAGTAATTTTAAGCTTTATAATATTAAATATTTTTTATATATTTAAATATTATATAAGTTAGCAAAGTATAAGTATAATTTAGCTTAAGCTTACTTATTAAGTTACTTAATATAATATAAGTTAATACTTTAATAAGGTTATTAACATTTTATATTATAAATAAGCTTACTTTCTTTCTTCTTTATATTTAAGATATAAATAAAAATTCTTTCTTTCTTTAAAATATTATTAATAAGGTATTTTAATAAAAAGATAAATACTTAAAGAAAACTTTTTTAATTATTTAAAAGTAGGAATACTTATGGATTTTCTTTAATATAAAAAGCAATAATATGTTAGCAATATTCCTAATAGAAATAAAGCTTTAATAACTTTATTATAAGTTTAAATACCCTTTAATTAATTATTTTTCACGCCTTTTTATTAATGCTAATTATAGCAATATTAATCCTTTTATTTTAAAAGCAATTTTTAAGTTTTATTATTATTATTAACTTTATTTTATAATATTATAATGTTTTAAGTTTAACCTTTAGGATAATATTAACTTTAATTATAAGATTATTATAAATATTATATATTTATTTGCTTTGCTTATTTTATAAGTTATTAATTTAATAACTTCTTTTTAAATTAAATGTTTTTTAGTTTCTTTTTTTATAAAGAATATATAAAAGGCTATTTAGTAATATTAAATAAATACTTATTTAAAACCTTTAAATTATATTATTTATAACGTTAAAATTAACTTTACCTTAGTAAAATTCCAAAGCATTGCATAAATTATAAGCATTACTTATAAGCAAGTATTAATAAAGGCATATTAATTTATTAGCAAGGTTAAAAGGTATTATACTTTACTTTAATAAGCTTTTAATATTCTTTATATTAAACTTTTAAGAATTTATATTAAGGAAGCTATTTTATAAATAGCTATTAAGGCAGTAAATAATATAATTAGCCTTAACGGCATTATTTTAATACTCCTTATCTTTAATATATATTTAAAATTTATAAAAAACTTTATATTAACTCCTTTAACTCTTAAGAAAGCAGTAGCTATTTAAAAAGCTATAAGAAAGTTATATAAGGTTTATATTAAATAGCAAGTTAATATAGCTTTAAATACTTATAATAGCTTAAATATTATAAAAGTATTAAGTCTTTTATTATAAAGTAATATATAAGTATAGCAAAAAAAGCATAATTAATAAGAATTATATAAATTACTTAGCATTAATAAATATAACCTTATATTAAATCTTTTAAATAACTTAATAATTTTTTAATTAATATTAATTTAACTACATTATTAAAATAAGAATGGTAAAGATAATATTTAGCTAGTTTTTAACTTAAATAATGCTTTTAATAAGCTTATTTAATTTAAACTAAATTTAATCTTAGTAATATTAAAACTGCCATAACCTTAATAATATAAATGGCTTAAGGGATTAAAGAATAAGCTAAAAGAGATATATTTTACTTAATAAAAGGTTAAAAATTATAATTTCTTTTTAAAGCTTTAATATAATAATATAATTAATACCTTAAGTAACTTATTTAAGGAGTTTAATTATAAGGAAATTATAAAGTTAATTAATAATGATATCTTTTACTTTAAATGCTTTAATCTTAAAATGCATAAAAGTATTTAGCTTTTTAAGTTATGCATTATTTATAAAATTAAGAGTAAAATTAAAAAGCTATATAAGAAATTACGGCTTATTATTGCTAAATATAGTAATAAGGATAAGCATAATATCCTTATGCAATCTTTAATTATTTAAAAAGCTAGCTAAAGGCTTTTAATTGCTTTAATTCCATTCCTTTTAATATAAGGCTTTTAATTAAAGCTTCAAAATATTATTTAAGCATATCCTTAGTTAAAGTTTAAGCTTAAGCAGCTTATTTTATATTACTTATTCCTTAAGATTTAAGATAAATACCCTTTTAAAACTATTATGCAAGTTATTAAATTGCTTTATAATATTATTAAATTTAATATATATTAATAAGCAATTTATTATAAGTTTTATTATAATAATTTAAGTATAGTTATTTTAATATATAATTTATGCCTTTTAATTATAAACTAAGGAAAAAATATTTTTATTATTATTATTATATAAATTAATAATATTTTATTCCTTAATACTTTAATATTTTTAAAGTTAAAAGAATAAAAGATTAAAAAAGTAAATATTTAATATAAGCTAAAAAAGATATTTATTCTTAATAAGTTACTTATCTTTAATAGCATAATTATAAGCATTTTTAATAAAAATACCTTATATCTTTATTAAAAGGGCTAAGGTAAGAAGATTATGCTTATTAATAATAAGGCTAATAATTATGCTTAATAATATATAAAGCAATGTATATAAAAAGCATACCTTGCTTTTATTTATTAACTTAAAGCAGCGTTTAATTTATTAATAATAGCTTAAATTTAAGAGCTTTTCCATAAGGATTATAATAAGTTAAATTATTAATTATAATAATAAGCTAATAACTTAAAATATAAACTTTAATATATACCCTTAAATTTATTTTAAGCTAAATTAATAATTTTTATTAATAGCTTATTTATTAATAATAAGAACTTTAGCTTATAAATTAGCTTTATTATTATACTTATAAATAAGATATAAATTTTATAGGCTTTTAAGTAGAATATTAAAGGCAATATTATTTATTAATCTTTAATAAAGTATTAAAAAGTAACTTAAAGTATTTTAGCTTTAGAAATTTACGATATAATTAATGGCTTTAATATAGCTATAATGCTAATAGCTACTTTATGCTAAATTATTATATATTTAAATATTATAATAATTCCTTTTATAATATATATTAACTTATACTTTTTATATAAATATTTAATTAAGCTTAGTATAATAAAAGAAAAGCGCTTTATAATTAATATTATAGCTTTTTAGTAATTATATAAAAAGCGTAAGATTTTTAAGATTTATTAAATTGCTAAAAACTATAACTTAGCTAATGTTTTTATAAAAAGTACCCTTAATAATACTTTTTAATGCTTTATAAGTATAAATAATATTATAATTAAAGTATAAGGCTATATAAATTGCAGCTAAGAAGATAAGGTAATTATTTAAATATAGTAAAAAGTTAGGAAAATTATAATATATTAAAGCTTAAACTTAAATTATTAAAGTATAATTTAATAACTTATTAATAAATTATATTAATATAACCTTAAATATTATTATTATATTATATATTATAAGGTTATTATATTAATATTAATGTAATTAACTTAAATATGCGTATTATATAATTATAAAGATAAAAAATTATTAAAGGTTTTTAATAAAGAATAATAAAATAACTTTTTTAATTAAAGGTAATATATAATAAAAGTATAAAAGTTTAGTTTATATTTATTAATTATTTATAAATTACCTTATAATATAATATAATTAATTAACTTTAAATTACATTTCTTTTAAGGGCAAACCTTATATTTAAGATTTTTATAGTAATGCTTATATATTAAGGGTTTAAATAATAAGAATTATTATTATCTCATGGGTATTTAAGTTGCTAATTAATATTTAATAAGTATTTTTAATTAGATTTCACGGTTTAATACTTGCATATTAAAATTAAGAGTATTGCTATTTATTAACTTAATTAATAATCTTTATCTTATACCCTACTTTTCCCTTTATTTAAATACCTTATTTATTAATTCTTATAACTTATTAATATATACTTTAACCTTTATTTCAACAACCCATCCTTTAATTATACTCCTTAATCTCTTTATTTAATAAGCGGCATTAAGTATAATAAAGCTTAGGCTAAGCTAAATTGGGAAATTTTAATTATTTAAAGATTAAATAATTACGTTAATAATTTAGGGGTTTAATTTAATCCTTATTTAATCTAGGCGTTATAAGTAATAAAAGCATAAGTTTATAAAATGCATTATAAATAAAATGTTTATATAATAATTGCAATCTTTTAAATTTTTTAACTTTATATAATTAAAATGTTTTAATATATATATATATTTAATTAACCTCTTTTTATTAATTACATACTTTAATAAATTAATTAACCTTTAACCCCTTAATAATAACTTAAGCCTTTTTATATGCTTACCTTTTATAATAATATAGCATAGCGAAATAATAGCATACTTATAATTTAACTTATATATATAATTAATTAAGTACTTCTTAACTTTAAGTTTAATTTAATTTAATACCTTTCTTTTTTTTATATTTTTTAAAAGTAATATATACTTATAAAATAAAGATTATTAATATAAGAATAATAAATATCGTTTATATAAAGGATTATTTAGGATTAGGTAGCTTTAGCCTATTAAGATGCCTAATAGGCAGCAGCTTTAGCGCTGCATATAAAATAGCTAGCATAATTAGGCCTTTTACCTTCCTTCCTTCCATAGTTAACATTAATCAACCACTACACCAACCAAACGTTGTATTGCAATACGTGACCCAGCCAACAAATTTAATAATTAAGTTTTTAAAAATAAATATTATAAAAAGATTTTTTAATATATATTATATACCTTTTTTAAATTTAAATATACTTAAATATAAGTATATAAGTAATAAAATTAAATTAAAATTAAAAGAAAATATTATTAAATTATATTTTTAAGAAATAAATAAGCTAATAATTTAAAGAATTTAAAAAGATAGCTTATATTTTATAAAAATTAATATAATAAAATAAATAAATAAGCCTAAATATACCTTTTATAAAATATATATAACTTAATAAAATTTAAATATAAATAATAAAAATAAAGAAGAAATATATAAATAGTATTATAAATTAAGCTATATAAATATTTAAGCTTTAGAAATATTTCTTTAAAAATATAAAATAAATATATCAATAAATAAACTTATTTAAGAATATATAAGTAATTATAAAGTATGCTTAAAAGCTAAGCATATAATTAAAATAAATAAGACTAGTTTAAATAACTAAGTATATAATATATTTAAAAGAGTATATAATAATATAGGCGATTTCTTAAAACTTATATATAATAAATATAAATATTATATATTATTCCTTAATAAAAAAACTTAATATTTAAAAGTTTCTTTACTTAAAAATAAAGATAAAGCATTAAAAGCTTTTAATAATTATAAAAATAAGGCAGAAAATAAATATAATAAAAGAATAAAAGAATTCTTTACTAATAATAAAGGCAAATATATAAATAAAAGATTTAAAATCTTATTAAATAAATACTTTATAAATCATTACATAACGCCCTTATATATAAAAAAACTAAATAACTTAATAAAAAAACTAAATTTAATTATAATAAATAAAGTAAAAAGCCTTTTATATATAATAAATTTACTTATATACCTATGGGGAGAAGTAATAAAATATGCTATATATTTATATAATATTACACCCCATAAAAACCTAGGGTATAAGTACCCTTATAAGGTAATAAATAAAAAGAAGCTTAATATAAATAACTTAAAAATATAGGGATTTATTATATATTTTTAGAATAATAATTATAAAACTAAATTAAAACCCAGAAATAAAAAGGGCATATTATTAAATATAATCCCAGAATTAAACATATATTAAGTATAGGATATAAATAATAAAAAGCCTATATTAATTTGGGATATCCAAATATTAAAAGGGTAATATATAAATAATAATAATAATATATATATATTCCTAAAATTGCAAAAATAAAGAAAAGAAAATAGAGAAGTAAATTCTCCTCTTATTTTAAATAAAATAATAGTTTAAGGGAATCCAAAAAATTATATATATATTATATAAAATACACTATTAAATAACTAAATATTTATATTAAATTCTCAAGAAAATATATTAAAATACTGCTTAACTGCAGCTAATATTAATAAACTTTCTTCTTTAAAAAAGGTATTAAATAACTTAAAAAAACCCTTATAAGTTAAATTTATGCTAAATAAAATATATAGTTTATGAGAATAAAATACTTATATAATAATAAATTTACTACTTAGCCATATGGCTTTAAGGGGGAAATGGGTATATAAAAAGAAATTTATAAATAACTTAGTTATTATAAAGCTTAATTAAGTAGTAAATAATGAAAATAATATTAAATTTAAATTTAAATGGGCTATTTAGGGATATAACTAAAAATTAAGCATAAATTATTTAAAAACTTTTTTTATAGTTTGCCACCCTAAAATTTATATTATGCTATTAATAATAGCAATAAATAAAGGATATTATATATATAATTATAACATTAAAAACGCGTTTTTATACTTTAATATTAATTTTAAAATATATATAAAATTACTTATATATATATATAATAAATTAAAATATAAAAATAAAGTTACAAAACTAAATAAAGCTTTATATAAGTTAAAATAATTACCTATGCTTTAATATAAATACTTAAAAAATATATTAACTAAGCTAGGATTTATTATTTACTTATATAATAAAGAGGTATTTATATACCTTAATAAATAAATTATATTTATATATTATGTAAATGATATTATCGTTATAGGACTTAATAATAATAATATAAATTTAATAATTAATAAACTATATAAAAATATAAAACTAGATTTTTAAGGAGATTTAATAAATTTCCTTAAAAGCAATATATATATAAATAAAGAAGATAAATAAATAATTATAAACTAAAATAAATATATGGATAAAATATTAAAAAGATTTAATATAAAAGAAAAGGTTGAGAAAAAGGAAATAATCCCTTAACTTATACCATATACCCTTAATAGAAAATTAGAAAAATACATTAACTAAGCTAATAAAAATATTATAAAATTATATTAGCAATAAATAAGGTTTATATTATATGCTAGCTTAAAAATAAAGCTAGATTTAATTTATTTTATAAATAAGTTAGCTAAATATATAGCAAACCTAGGATTAAAGCATATAAAAGAATTAAATAAAATATAAAGATATATATATAAATTCCTATATATATTTAAAGTATATAATTGCTTTGGAAATAATTTATAATTAATAAGCTATATAAATTTAAACTGGGGTAACGATATATTTATTAAAAAAAGCACCTTTAATTATATATTTAGCTTATATAATATTAATAATAATAATAATAATAATAATAAAATAAATCCCATAAGCTGGAATTCTTAGCTGTAAAAAATACTAGCACTTTCCTTTATAAAAGCTAAATATATGGCTTTAAGAAAAGCTATAAAAGAAGCTAAATATTTATATAATTTACTTGAATATTTTAATAATAATTTAAAAATTGGCTTTAATCTTAAGCCCCTTATTATATATATAGATAATAATGAGGCTGAGAAATTAGCTAAAAATACCTTATTTCATAAAAAAATTAAATATATAAATATTGCATATTATTATATAAGAGAAGTAATAAAAAATAATAAAATAATATTAAAATATATAGATTTTAAGCAGAATTTAGCAAACTGGCTTATAAAATTAATAGATAGATTATATTATAAAGAGTTTAAAGAAAGGTATAGTTTAATAAAAAAATAATATAAAAATATTAAGCTAGAAAATAGAGAGATTTTCTACTTATATTATAATATGCATAAAATAAATTAAGGTATTTACTTTTTAATAATTAGGGTTAAGATTTTTTCCTTTACTTATAAAATATATAAATAAATAAAGCGGATTTACTTATAAAATATATAAATAAATAAAGCGGATTTAATTATATATATATATATAATATTATTTTAAATACTAAAGGTTTTCCCTTAGAAAAAATAATTAAAATAATAAAGGTTTTTCTTGAAAAATAAGCGTTACTTATACGGCCTATATATACTATATATATACATAGTTACAATATACTTATACTGTATTTATATACGTTTAATTTTATATAAAAAACGTATTTTTATAGTGTATATAATATAAATAAAATGATGTGTAACTTTAATGTGTAAAAATGCCGTGATATACCGTAATTATTATAAAATAACTAGTGAATTCCATATAAAACCATAATTTAATATGTAATACCTTATTGGCTATAAGTTTAAGTTTAAGTAATAGTAAATTTTTGGGTTTTTTGCCTAAATATATAAATATTTAATAAGTAAGTTTTTCCCTTTTTATAAGGTTTTCTTATTATATAATTAAATATTCCTCTTTTATAAATTAAATCCCTTATATATAAAATAAAATAAATAAAAGGGAATTAATTTAAGGGGGGCTGTTGGAATATTCTAGATATTTAGGCTATTATTAATACGGGATATCCTTTTCCCTATATGTTTGCCACTGTATGGAGGATAATAACTATAAATAGGGGCCTTCCCTCCCGTTGAATAGACGTTAGCTAGTTTAATAGACTAAGCATCCAACGCTATTATTTCAGAACGGTGACGTGGACGATGTCAACCACAGAATCTGGGAAGCAGCCAATAGTCTCTGGAAATATCCTCGTTTGACCTGACGATAAGGACGCCATCGACGGTTAACTTCGGCGGGAAGCTTCCCGACGAGACGCGAGGTTTTCAACGGCAAAATTGCAAGAGAGCAGTCAGTCACCATGACAGTCTACGTGCAAGTAAGAACAGCATTATCTATGTTACAGTGCTATTAAGGAGCTATAATAATTACTTATTATTGCATAAAGAAAGGAAAATTAAAAATTTATAAGCTGCAAGCAAATCTATAGCGTTTATAAGGCGGGCTATTATAGTGGGTATCGTGATAGTTTAGGTTTAAAGAGGTTGATTTAACTGCCTCCTCAATTTATTGCGCCACAAAAGTGGTATTCCAGTTATCATAGAGCTAATTGCTATATTGCCGAGGTATTTAAGACAAGCTTTAACTCTAGCTTAAGCATATCTACCTACTGAAGCCTGCTTTGCCATGGGCTGTCGCCAGACCGCGTTGCTGTGCCCATTAAATTCAACTCACCTACACATAAATTCGAGCGTCAGGATACCAACTAATACCTGCACCACCGAATTTTGCTACCTGTTGACACGATCGAAGATCCGGATGCTGCATATACCTCAGGATGGCGGGCAAGCCTTACGTCCTGCTATATAGTATATCATCTTTCACAGTAGATCATTTGAGTGCGGGACTTTTTATCTTACATCCACTATATCCACAAAATTTCTGTGAAAGCGCCCCAAGAGTTGACTGCCAAGAGTTTGCTCAGTGACCCCAGCTCTGTCTATCACTAGTGAGCCCGGTATGAATCATAGTGATCCATTCGCGCTAGGTTTTAGCACAACAGAAACCGTCCGTGAACTGGCACGTGGACATAGCGAAAGGCCTTTGAGGCACCATTCAACGTTGCCAACGCAATATATGGCTGCATCCGCCTGCGTATCCTCCAACTGGTCGATCGAAGAAAGGCCAACTTATAACTGAGTATCTGCACTTGTGGACTTAATGGCTCAAAATCATGCTGTTGTCATCGGCGCTTCCGGTCTGATCGGTTGGGGCATCGTGGATGAACTTCTCTCACAGGACTCCATTGCGGCGGGCACCTTCGGAAGGGTTACAACAATCGTTAATCGCCCCATCAACCGAGATGATACATTCTGGCCCGACGAACACCCCACCCAGCCCAAACTCCTCATGGTTGACGGCGTCAATTTGATGGACGACGAGGAAAAGGTTACCACTGTGCTGAAAGACAAAATAACGGATGCCAAAACCATCACCCATGTCTTCTACTTCGGTGCGTTAGATATAGAGACCTGGGGCATCGATAGCTTTTGCTGATGAACTCCAAGTCTTTAGGGCCCACGATGAAGATCAGGAAGCGGAGGTGGCGATGAACGCTGGGATGATGGCCCGGTTCATCAACGCGATCGAGTCGCTCACAACCAACCTCAAATTCGTCGTCTTCCCGGGAGGCACGCGGGGCTACGGCATCTACCGCCCAGGCGGAATCTTCACCGCGCCTCTCGACGAGTCACTGATCGGCACGCTCCCCGACGACTACGCCAAGACAGTCGCGTACCCGTCCTTCCGGCGCCTGCTCGCCAGGGCAAGCGAGGGCAAGCCCTGGACGTGGTGCGAGGTGTGCCCCGACGCCGTCGTCGGGTTCGCGCCCAATGGAAGCGGGTGGTCCCTCGCCGCGCACTGGGCCACGTTCCTCGGCGTGTGGCGGCTGAGGCACGGCGAGGGGAGCGAGGTGGCCTTCCCGGGGTCGCTGGCCGGCTACGACTCGAGGTTCACCGAAGCGAGTACGAGGGCGCTAGCCCGCTTCGCCATCCACGCCTCGGCGCTGAGACCCGAGGCGTGTGGCGGCGGCAAGACCTTCAACGTGGCGGACGACGAGGCGCCTGGCACCATGCGGGAGAGGTGGCCTCAGATTGCGGCTTGGTTCGGATGTGAGTGATGAATACACCCGACTTCTTCGTGATCGTTCTTTTGCCTCCCTTTTTGTCCTGCCCTTTCCCGTTTTCTTCCGACCGTCTGGAGCTTGGGACCTTGGGACCTTGGGACTGGATTTGGCTTTTATTCGCCTGCCCCGCTTTGTACAACGTTGTGCTCGGAGATAGTGTCTCAGGGGAACGTGCATTTCGGTGAGAGCCCGGTGGACTACACAAGGTGTCCGGCTGGAGATACCATGTGCACCCGAGAGGGAGCACCTCGTTCTTTTCTTCCCGAGACATGTGCCAGCGAATAGCTATCATACTTGTAGTGTCTCTCGAGTGAATGTTTTCTGCATCGACCTGCACGCCCTTCGTTGGCAATATCTCTGCAAAGGAGCTATTACTGACAATCTCGTTCTGCGCCCAGTGAAAGGGGTGGGCCCGCCGTCCGATGGCTCTCGGGGAAGCCTCCCCAGTGAGTTCATTCGCGAGAACAAGGATCTACTCGAATCAGCTGGCGTAAAAGGTGCTAGTGTCTGGCACCAGAACCAGCTCGACAGCTATGGTTACTGGCTCACATTTGATCGCCACCTCAGCCTCCGTCGGCTTCGACACGAGGCAGGGTTTCCTGAGCGAATCAGACCGGAGGAAGGGTGGTGGAAAGCATTTGAGCTGTTCAGGAAAGCTGGAATGCTTCCATAGCATGCCAGATATAACGTATGCGCCTGTTGCACAGTACACTCCTCTCTGGGCTGGGACAGAGCCGGACAAAGCCGGGACACTTTTGTGTGACGAAAATGTAGCTGTCCAGTTCGGAACCTTGCACCTTGTGAACCTGCCATTGCTCAAACTCGTCCCACGAAATATTGTACTGTGTTTTATTCACATTACTGGCACCTCGGTTTCTTACTTTCGGCTTAATTCCAGAGCAGACATACTGATATGTACCTTTGCGTCAAATCTGTCTTTGGCGAAGTCAAAACAAGTTTCATTGGGCTTTGGGCCAAGAACGAGACCGTACTTAGAGGAAGATTTGAAGTACAATGTATAAATTACTGCAGCAAAATAAATATTTGAATAACATAATTATATCGCCATGGGACTGATCTTGACGTTCAAGCAACAGCGCATCAAATAAGAGGCCAACGGTGGCAAGTCTGGAATAGATTTTGCGCTTTGAGCATATGATTCCTTCTGCCAAGCAATTCTCATGCCGGTGGATGCTTTGCCTCATCTGGAAGAGCCGTAGTCACTCGAAATTAGAAGATAGCAAAGCATGTACAATTAGCAGGCTAATTGAAGGAGGCTGTACAACGGTGCTGACTTTGTGTAGTGTGAGATTGCCCCACGTCCTCCGTCCGAGCTGACATCTGGAGGCTCCAAGTCCGAAGCAAGCATGCTCCTACCGTAGATAAAAGGCTGACTGCGCAACCATGAGGGCGCTCTTCGGCCAGTTCTGACTAGCCATCAGATTCTCTGAATCTATGCAAGATGGCTGCACAGCGCATTAATTTCTCATCGCATCCTCAGCGAATGCTCAAAAATCATCTGCGGCGTTGCATTTCAGACAGTCAGCCAACCTTAAAAGGACGTGGAGCTAGTTCCACAGTTCCGAAGAAATCAGCAACCGGAGAATATCCACACATTGGCGGTGGAACAACGAAGCAAGCGATAAATACAAGATGGTCAGGGGAGGCTGGTTGGATGACACGATTTTCCCAGATCTACAAGAATCTACACAACAGAAGGCCGTACCTATTTCAATTTTGCGCCTCGCTGGCGATCTGGTTCAGCGCCGACGTGATCGCCCAGCAGATTGCGGAGACAGAATACGATGCGGCACAGACGGGACGCATGTTGATCATTGGTGGTTCAGCATCGATCCCCATGTATAGATGGTAAATGCACAAATCAGACCTATAGATAAAAGCATGTAAAAAAGTGCATTGCTGACCGTGTCTTCCAGGTTTATATTTATCTCCACCCGCTTCAAGGCTAGATCCGGACTTCCCAAAATCGTCAACACCATCCTCATCGCTACAATGCGCACATCTATCACGTGTTGCATTGTGACTCCAGTCATCAGTGTCTACTTCTTCAGCATGCAGTGTATTTTGTCGGGCCACAATCTTGCCAGCACATGGGAGCATTTGCAACAGACTCTTCCACGAAGTTTGAAGTCAGCGTTCCGGTACTGGCCTGTTGTCAACGCCATCAACTTCTCTATGGTGCCGACACAATTTAGAGGTATCTTCCAGGCCTTTTCGGGGTTGGTCTGGCAGACATATTTGGCATGGATGAACAGACACATAATGGACCTGGAGAAGGCCGAGGACGGACAATACCAGGGCACAGAAGAGTCCATCGTGATGAAGAGTGAGGGGCCAAGGCCAGTTGAATGTTAATTAATTGTGGGCACAGCGGCCTATGGGTCATATGCTTTGCAGTATGATTCGTACTATCCGACGGCTACATTTCCTACCTTCGGCAGCGAGATGCGTGTATATACAAATCCTATTTTCAAAGACCTACACTCGACTACCATGCGGGTTCTGGTAGTATCTATGAGTACCTAACATTGAGTGGTAAACAACCCCGAGGGCAGCTAGATAGCTTCCCGTACACTTTCGCGGTGCAAATCAAACTCGCGTATCTATATTCGTTTTAGATGGCATACAATTATTGTTTGATAGGCAGAGAAGTTCGACTCGGATGTTATTGAATCAGCGGCGTAATGTCTGATAATTGACGTCGTTGCCCAGCCGTGTTCCCCTGTCACTGTGCTCTCAACTGTCATGACTACACGCACATATATAGAGGCAATACCGGCGTTGCTTCGAGTCAGTACGACGCAGACAACATAGGTACCAGCCCACCCTCGTGCAGGGGATCTCGCGTCCGGGTAGCACCAGATTGGCGAAGGCCGTTGTATCGAGGGCCGGCGCATGCAAGCTGTGCAGATCTGGGCGTTGGGAAAGCGAGATTGACAAGGCGCCGTGGCTCTGCAGTCAGGGACAATGTCACGCCAGACGACATGTGTTGTCTCAGCCATGTCTGTCTCCGCTCTATGGCACATACTCGCACACACGCACGCACATGCCCGCACGCGCAGATCTGGACGTATTCCTGTTCTCGCGCAGGATGAGTCGAGTTTTCCCTCCTCTCAGGTCCCCTTGTCTGGTCGGGGAAAAGGACGAGTCTCCCGATGTCGATGACTCGGGGCGGATGGGACCGAATGTGGTTTTCGGCCGTACCCGGCTGGTCGGTCGCCTCCACCTGGCTCGCGTGTTGCTCCACATCACCCGGCCCAGATGTCGGGATGGCCACGGTTCCGAGGCTCGTGAGTTAGTCACCGCGAATTAGTGGTCGGGTCCACCAGAAGAGAATTCTTGCCTGCCGCGACTTCTTTCAATGGCGAGAGAAGTGAAAGCGGCTTAGCACCAGGGTGGGATCACGCCGCCATGGCGCGCCCTAAGCAGCCCATCCCCTTGGCCCCTGGCGCCAGAACACCCGCTCTGGATTATTCCAGTGTGAACAATGTGAGTTACGGTGAACTCAGAGTGGGTACGTCTTACTATATGGCATCCCCCTGGCTCCCCATACAACTCCATAAGACCGTCATTCTCCCGTTGTCTTGCTGGCTGCGCCTCGCCAAAGTCCGTCCTCCATTGATGTCTCTTGAGTGACTTCTGTCTTGCGCCTTCCCGAGACATCACCTGCGTCACCAATTCACCCCCAACACCTGTCACCCAGGTACATCACCGGCGTATTCACGTACCCTGTCGTCACCCAAAAACAATCCTGGGTCTTTACGTCAACCATTCGTTGCATTCCTTACTTAGTACCAGACCCTCAGCGGTCTCCTGTCGGACGTTGAAAAGAAGACCTCGTCCCACCAGGTTGAATCAAGCACGATCCGGGCGTGCAGTCCTGGAACAACTCCGTGGGCAAACAGACCACAGGCCGGGACAACTTGGAAGCTGCGAGGTAGAAAGGACCTGCGAGCACGCTGTTAGGCGGCCTTGTAGGACCAGACCTTGCTGACTGCTCCCATTCGTCACTTCTCCTTCTCATTTCCCCCCGTCTCACAGAGTATGACCTTCGACTCCCCCGATGCAGAGGACACCTGCTTAAAAAACCACCCTTATAGACACACCTTCTCGTCCGCCGTCACCGGTGACGAGTGCACGCCGACCGCCTCTGGTGACCTGGAGAAGATCGACTCCCGCCACCATGAGGACGACGACCACATCGACGTCAACAGGGAGCAACGACGCCGCGGCGGGGACGACTCACAGCACGCCCACGGCGGAGGCCATGGCGCGCACGAGCATGACCTGAGCCCCTGCTCCCACACCACGTCATCGACCAGTGCTTACGCAGGCCGGGCCCCCTCGACGCTGCCCGAGCGGGTCGCCTCGCGCATGTCCACGTCGTCGTCGGCGCTGACGTTCCCGGAGGGCGGCCTCCACGGCTGGCTGGCCGTCGCGGGCTCCTTCTGCGCCATGCTGTCCGTCTTTGGCCTCATCAACTCGTCGGCCGTCTTCGAGTCGTACTTCTCGGAGCACCAGCTCGCCGCGCACAGCGCGTCACAGATCGGCTGGATCTTCAGCATCTACCTGTTCTGCGTCTTCTTCGTCGGCATACAGGTCGGCCCCATCTTCGACCGCTATGGGGCCAGATGGCTGGTGGCTGTGGGGAGTCTGCTTATCGTGTCGAGTCTCATGCTACTTGGGCTGTGCAAAGGTGAGCAAGGCCTAGTAAGGTTGGCGGAAAAGGCCCAAGTTCCCAGTCCAGACTAACGCCTGGCATAGAATACTACCAAATTTTACTCACATACTCTGTCATGGGTGGCCTCGGTGGTGCTCTCCTCAACTCGCCGGCATACGGTACCATCGCTCACTTCTTCAATGTACGACGCGGCTTCGCAACGGGAATCGCCACCACAGCCGGAGGAATCGGCGGTATCGTGTTCCCCATCATGCTTCAGAAACTGCTCCCGCGCCTCGGGTTTGCCTGGAGCACTCGGATCCTCGGCTTCATCCTCCTAGGTGTTGCGGTGCCCTCGAACCTCTGGATCAGGACTCGGCTGCCCCCAAGAAAACACATCAACAACCCCCTGGAACACCACAGCTGGCGAACCAAGATAGCGAGCGTCCTACCGGATTTCCGAGTGTTCCGCGACAAGCGGTTCGCACTCGCCGCCACGGGCATCTTCTTCATGGAATGGGGCCTCTTCATCCCCATAACATTCATCGTGTCCTACGCCGCGGCCCACGGGAAGAACGCCACAAGCTCCTACACCCTTCTGTCGCTCCTCAACGCGGGGTCGGTCGCCGGCCGGTTCCTCCCGGGCCTGATGGCAGACCGTTTCGGCCGGTTCAACGTCATCATTGTCACCATATCGCTGTGCTGTGCGAGTGTGTTGGGGCTCTGGCTGCCCGCGAAAGACTCGCAGTCCATAATTATCGCCTTCGCCGTCATCTTTGGCTTCGCGAGCGGGAGCAACCTGGGGCTCGTGCCCGTGTGCCTGGGCCAGCTGTGCGACTCGAGGGACTATGCGCGTTACATCTCCACGGCGAACTTCCTGGCGAGTTTTGGCACCCTCAGCAGCGTGCCCATTGGAGGTGCACTGCTCGGGGACGGCGGCAGGGACGGCTGGCTGGCGCTTATTCTCTTCTCGGGCTTGTCGTACTCTGTGGCTTTGCTTTGCTACGGGTCGGCTCGAGTCTTGGCTGTGGGATGGAATCTCAGGACTGTCTTCTGAGTGCGGAGACCTTTTGTCATGACGGCACGGCCATCGTCGATGCCTCCCTGTCTCGAACGAGGAATCATCGTGTAGAATGTTTGGTTCATAGCTGAGCCTCGCGGCACAACCTATAATATCTATTGAAAGTGTACATTGGAATGTCTACCCGTCTCCATATGTATATTGCACCCCGAGACGCGGCGGATGCCCTTATTGGCTATGTTGCCATTCGAGCTGAATATTGTCAACTTTGGAATTCGTCATTCAGAACCTCATGAGACCTCATTTGATTGAGCACCGTAACGGTCTCGTGTTCTACCAATTGCCAGGATTGGTCAATTGCAGCATGGATCGCCAGCCATGCATGATGCACACGATGCCTTCAGTGAGCTAGCAGTGCAATGTCACTGCTCGATACCCTTTCCGGAGACAATGTCAACCCTCTCATCGGCCGCTGATCGCAGCATGGTCAGTTATCATTCGATCTGTTGGCATGTCTCACCTGCCTACCGAATCGCGCAGAGGCACATTGCATGACCCGTGGCACGGCGTTTACTGTCAAACTGTGACAGAGCGGCCGTTCACATGGCTCTGTGATACGAGCTGGTGCCTGTTCCAACGGTGCGGCCGTATGAACGCAGATGCGCAAGGGTGGGATAATCAAGATTCCCGCTGACAGATTAACGGGCGGGCAGATCTTTTGGGGACCGGGTTAGTCACAGAAGAGAGGGAAAAAGGGTTTCCATTAGTGACTACGATAAAAGCGCTGATCTTCAGATTTGTGGATATTGCTGAGGTGTGTCAACTGTACCTACAGGTTAAAGACAGACATCTGAAATCTGTACTCATGTCATACATGTGTAGCTCTTCTTGAGCGGTCAAAAAGGCAAGCGAGGCAAAAAGTATATTACCCGTAACCATAGTCTTTGACGTCTTCGTACGAGTGAATTCAATACACAACTATATTGTTGACTTTCCTGGTCAGGTGTGGATCAAATACTCGATTTCGATCTGAATGTTAATTGTGGGTTATAGTATTGGATGACTGAGTAGCAACGCAGACAGGTCAATACGAAGACTTTTGCAGATGAAAAACATCATTAAATCTTGGATTATAGCGCAAAGTCTAACACGGCCACGTTCCTCTTCCCTCCACTGCCTTCCACATCCTGCCCAACAATCACTGACAGAACATTCTCGCTCGCCAGTCTCGGACCGTCAATGAGTGGCTCTCCTGAAAAACCATTGCCAACCCAGACGTCCTCATAGTCAGCGTACCCATTTGACTTCGCCGCCTTGAGTATTCGTATGACTGAGGCGGCTGTATGCGGCAAGATCAACAGCAAGTCGCCGTCCTTCGTGACAGCCAGCCGACCTCGCCTTGGCCTATCTATAGGGCGGACTGCCCTCGATGTCCATGAGCCTGTGAGGCATGATTAGTTGCTTTTCTCACGGAATAATCGTCACGAGCATTGTCAAATGTGGTGACGTACCGTTAGGAGCACGATAGTAGTGCCTCCACACGTTAATACCGTCCAGCGTGTCGCGGTTCAAGATGTGTATCCCACCATCGTGGTCCACCGCTTGCGCCTCCTGGTTCATCAACCCGCTCCCCTTGGGTATATCGAAAGCCACAATCCCCTCGGAGGAGTTATCTATCGTCTCCCCTTTCCTTAGTTCAGCAATCACATTCCCGTTGCCATTCTTCCAGGTGTACCCCAGGTCCTCGGAATAAGCATAGCAGATGTTATGATTATTCTCCGCCCCGTTCGGCCCAGCCTGCTGCTTGTGCTTGGTATCCTCCGGGTCGTCCCAGCCCTCGTAGTGGACGAAGCCCCGGTACACCCACGTCACGTGCAGCCTGCCGCCCCTGAAGTCCCAGCCGTGGACGTAGGGGTTGCTCTGCACGCCCGTCAGCGGCGTGCCCACGAACTCCCAGAAGCCGGTGGAGGAGCGGTACAGGTACAGGTGGTCGGAGCCGAGGCCGGCTTTGCCGTCGCGCAGTGACATGAACATGGTGCTGTCCCCCATGGCGCCGAGGCGCGGGTAGGTCACATAGCTGAAGTGCTTGTGGGTGCTGGGGAGGCCAGGCAGGTAGTCTAGGTTTTGGGTGAAGAGAGACGGGGACCATGTGAAAGCGGTAGGATCTTGGGCGACGCCGCGTATCGAGTAGCGGTACCGCAAGCTACGATTGGCGTCAGATCGTACAAGTCAAACGGGGAAATGGTGCGAGACTTACACATCACAGTGATGGTCGTAGGAAAGGTGGATAGTCCCGTCTCCAGGACAGATCCCAATCTGGACCGTGTTGTGGCCATCATCCGTTGTTTGCGGGTAGTCCTGGAAGACAATGGTCTGCCATGGTCCTGAGGGGAGCTGTCTCCTAGCAAGGTGCACGAAAAGAGGCTCAGGGGACGAGCCAGGGCTCAGGGCGCTGTAGAAGACTGCATACTGCCAGCCGTTAAAGGACGTGATAGCATCCTGCTGGAATGCATACCCATTAATGGCATGCTTCCGATGGGCTGGATCAGCCCCCAGCACTGTCACTTCTGGATCCGGAAGCATGGTTCGCGACACCTGACAGGCTGATGGCGGACGACGTGCAGAGGCGGTGCCAAGCCAATGGTTTCCCACGAGGTACACAAGATGGAGGGATCTCTGGCGACAGGGATGGCTTAAGTCGGTCAGGAGGAAACAAGCGACTAGGAGGCCCACGGGACGGGAGCCAATTGTCTTCGAAGGCAGAGCTCCCGCGTTGGCACTTGGCGGCTCTTCTTTAGACTTTTTAGGGTTAAATACCCAGGCAGACGGCGTTGATGGTAATTCGTGGAGAAATAAATCGCCGTCGAATTGGTCTGCTCCTGGACTGCCTTGGCATATAAGACTCCCAGACTGCCTCTTGGCCAGGTTTGCTTGATATTGAGAAACGGAAATCCAGAAACTCCAAGACGTGAAGGCTTGTGGGGCACAGACGAGGAGGCCGTTTGACATGGTTAAGGCGTTGTAACAGGAATCTGGCTCATAGCGATCTTGCTCGCCTTACCGTGGCCCGAGAAAAGCGACGGGCTCAGTAGGCGCTGGGACAAAAACGACCGAGGGCGATCAACCTTTGGGACCGACCCCAACTTTGAGATCGATCCCCGCCGAGAGGGACCAACATCGGTCCCAGCGTCGCGTCAATCTTCAGGGCAGCAATGTCAGAAGCAAGCTGCAAGTCGCAGACAAATCTTCCTTGGACGATCTTATCAACATTACTACCTTTCTATTTGTCCTTCCACTTTTCCGGCCCCTTTTCCGAGGCAGAGACTTTCGCGAGACACAAACACAAGAAGATCAATATGCGGAGAGGTCTCCGGGGACCGATCCACTTCCCCAGATCTGCCCCGGATTGGAGAATGAGATGTGCGGAGACCAGGGGTCCATGTCTGCCAAGTCTCTAGACCCCCCAGGAAGCTTACTGACAACCTTCCGGCTAAAGTCGTCTGATTGGCAAGCCAGTCGGGTCTATGGCCCGTTTGACACTGAGCTGGCGTCCTGTCCCACCTCCAAGGGTCGACCGCTGAGGAAGACAGCAGGAATCAGCATGGCTGATCACCACGACCCCGGGACATCATGCCATCTGATCACAGAAGCGCGCTCAGTCGGGGTACGCGTGGTCCTAGTTGGATCTGGCTCGTACGAAGGCGCCCTAGGGATCTTTGTGCCTCCCCGATCCTCCTCGTCCTTCAGAGACCGCGTGGCTCTGGCCCAAACATCTAGCTTCCTCTGCGCCTTGTCCAACAACGCCAAGGTGGCTTGACACTTGCCCCGATCTAGGGATCTCAGCTGGGGTAGCATTCAACCTCCTTGGTGGGAAATCAGCCAGCCGTCTTGGAAACGAGGACAAGCTTTTGCAGGTGAGCGTGTAGGATGAAGCCTCTGCCGCCCCCCAACGGTCTCGGATGGCCGCGTGCTGGGGCGTGTGGGGAAGGCTGGCTGGGCCGCGCCCCGGAACCACCTTAGCACCCAAGTACTGGGCAACCCAATTCACCCGGCTGCATCGTGGGGTGGCCAGGTCCTGGGGTGGGATCTAGTGCAGGCTAGATACCTTATTCACCGAAGCGAGTTAGGCATGTCCACTCTCGTATGCGTGCCTATATGAGACCACGCTTCTCCGGCTGCATGCTCCTCATTTTTTGACCACACCCCTCGAGATCCGATTTTCTGTCATTACAGTCTCTTTTTCTTCTCGCGCCTGTCGCTGCGAGAGAGATCGGGTCATCATCCGAATCTTCTTTGCTCAGATATTGTGCCGGTAGAAGACGTGTATTCAACCCCTCAACCCGGCCATACAGACACAACCTCCTCTTCTACGGACCAGCGGCAGCCAGCCGCCCACCGCCGCCAAAATGTCTATCGGAGTCAAGATACTGCAAAAGATCGTCAAAAATGAGGCCATGGCCCATGACCCGCCGGAGATTTACGGATGGCGCGTATACCTCCTGGCCTTCTCAGCCTGCTTCGGCGCCATGTCCTTCGGTTGGGACTCGTCCGTGATTGGCGGTGTCATCGTGATGGACCCTTTCATCAAGGACTACAAGCTCGGTGACCCCAAGAGTGCAGCCTCAGCCAACCTGTCCGCGAACATCGTCTCCACCCTGCAAGCCGGCTGTTTCGTCGGTGCCCTCGCCGCCAGTCCATTGACTGACAAGTACGGTCGCAAATGGTGCCTCATCGCCTTGTCTTTCATCGTCCTCCTCGGTGTCGTCATGCAAGCTGCTGCGAGCGGCCACCTGGCCGCCATGTACATCGGTCGGTTCATCGCCGGCCTCGGAGTCGGTGCCGCCTCGGCCATCAACCCGCTGTATGTGAGCGAGAACGCACCGCGTGCCATCAGGGGCCTGTTGACGGGCATGTACCAGCTCTTCATCGTGACGGGTGGTATGCTCGCCTTCTGGATCAACTACTCGGTCAACATCCACATGACCGGAAAGGTCATGTACATCTTCCCGCTCGCGATCCAGGCGCTCCCCGCCCTGCTGCTGTGCTTCTGCATGCTGCTCTGCAACGAGTCGCCCCGTTGGCTGGCCCGCCAGGACCGCTGGGAGGAGAGCAAGCACGTGCTGGCCCGCCTCCGCAACCTCTCCCCCACGCACCCCTACCTCGAGGAGGAGTTTTCCGAGATCGTCGACCAGCTCGAGAAGGAGCGCCGGCTCATCGGGGACGCCACCGCCGCGAACCTGCACAAGGAGATGTGGACCATCAAGGGCAACCGCAACCGCGCCCTCATCAGCATCGGCCTCATGATCTGCCAGCAGATGACGGGCACCAACGCCATCAACACGTACGCCCCGACCATCTTCAAGAACCTGGGAATCACCGGCACCTCGACCAGTCTCTTCAGCACCGGCATCTACGGCATTGTCAAGGTCCTGAGCTGCGTCGCCTTCCTGCTGTTCCTGGCCGACTCGTTCGGGCGCAGGCGGTCGCTGCTGATGAGCTCCGTCGCCCAGGGTGTATGCATGTTTTACATCGGTCTGTACGTCCGGATCTCACCACCCGTAGCAGGCGAGGCCGTGCCCCCCGCTGGCTACGTCGCCTTGGTCTGCATCTTCGTCTTTGCCATGTAAGTAGCCGTTCCCCACCGGCCCGTTTGAACGAAATGTGATAATGGAGCATATGCTAATCACCGTACCACAGGTTCTTCCAGTTCGGCTGGGGCCCAGCATGCTGGATCTACGCATCCGAGATCCCAACTGCCCGTCTCCGATCCATGAACGTCTCGTACGCCGCGGCGACCCAGTGGCTCTTCAACTTCGTCGTCGCCCGGGCTGTGCCAACCATGCTCGTGACTGTCGGTGAGCACGGCTATGGGTGAGTTGCCGCCCCCGTCCTAGCTCCTTTACTGCAAGAGGCCGTCTCTGACTAATTCGCGAAAACAGCACGTATTTGATCTTCGGAAGCTTCTGCTTCTCCATGTTCTTCTTCGTCTGGTTCCTTGTGCCCGAGACCAAGGGTCTGTCTCTGGAGGCCATGGACGAGCTTTTCGGCGTCACCGACCACAAGGCTCCTTCCCTAGATGGCACAGGCTCGTCGCGAGCGGATGACAAGCCACACCCCATTGCCGAGCAGACAGAGATTCAGAGGTAGAGGTGTGGACGGAGAATGAACAAGGGATTTACGACCGCTTCTCGATGTTGAAGCAGTCGAAGTGTTGTTCCAAGGTTGCTAGCTTCTGGGTATCCATATTCAAAGAGATGACTAGTGCTGTTCCACTCCAATTCTGCCGTTGTATGTTCGATGCCGATGAGAGATGTGCTTGTACACGAGTCTCGTTCGTCATCTTCTCTCGTCGTCCTGACCAACTGTGTACCCTCTCGCGACGCCACTCCTTCCTTGCTCGATAGGAGCGCTTTTCTCTTCTTCGAAATCGGCTCCTAGTCCTTGCCATGTCCTCTGCGATCGGAGGTATTCCGCGCCAGGGCTGAATACGCCGTTGATAGTTGCCAGTTCCGACTTTGCCCGCACAGCCAGCGCATCTGATTGCTTGGCGGTCGCTGGATCCTTTTCCGTGTTTTCCTTTTCCACGTTTCCCTTGGCCGCGCGAGCCGCGCGAGCCGCCACGCGCATAGGCCGAGCATTCGACACTAGCTTTCCCGTTCGAAGATCGAACACCGGTACGTCGTCCTCATCGTCGTCCGCGTCCACCTCTACCCCACTGTCTCCGGTGACATTGTCATCCGCCTTGTCCGGTCCAGTGCCCTCAGGCTTGTCTTCGACAGCCTTAACACTTTCAATGCCGCCCCACCAGCTCAGTCCCCAGACCCTCTCCTCGTCCGGCTTGAGCGCAACTTCCAGCTCAAAAGGTGTAAGGACAGGCCTGTAGAAGCCCGCGTCCTCCTCGACGAGACTGCTCTCCCAGCAGCCGACGACCACCCAGCCATCCATCTCGGCGAAATTAGCCAGCTTGGCCGAGTTGAGCTTACCCACCACGACGGTGTAGCTCTTCTTTCCCGCGGCGGCGATCTGTTTCCGTATCGCGTCGATGGACGAAAGGTAGTTGGCCACGGATAATGTGTTGACCAAGATGCCTATTATGCCGGCTGTAGTGAGGTTGAGCAGCTTTGCGTAGCGGCGGCCGAGCAGGGCGCGGGTCGTCCGGGCTGGAGAGTAATATGAGGATGGAGAGTCCGGTGTTGCAAAGATGTGGAGGGAGGATACGCGGGAGGAGAGGGCCAACAGCAGGGCGGTTGGCGGTGATGAGACGTGGAATATGGAATATTGCTTCAGGTCGATGCCATCTTTCTCGTCAACGACGACTTGTTTGTCGTCAGGATCTACGATGATTCGGTTTGGTATGCTTCCTAGGGGATCATGTTGTATCCTGGTAGATAGCAGCTCCTTGTACCCTCGTTCCCGGGCACGCCGATATAATTCGGGAACGTGGTCCTGGTACGTCACGTCTGCCATAAGAACGATTTTCGATTCTTTTTCTGGGAACTCGGACTCGAAAGTTTGCAAGGCGTCATCAAGGTTGAGGGCATGCTTGGTGAAGACGTAGATGACTGGCAGTCTTGATGTTGGAGAAAGACAAGAGCGGCCAAAGTGGACGACGACGTGTGCATCGATGTGTTCGGCGGCTATCTCGTCGACGCAGCAGGAGCTGTAAGAAGTGTCTGCTAAGATGTATATCTTGTCCTGCTGTTGTTTCCTGTCCCCTGCGCTTTCCTTCTCGCCCTCCCTGTCTTCGGTTTGTGGTATACGGTCCAGCTCCTCTTGCAACAGTGTCACGACTTTCGGGGCGTCGCCGAGCATATGGTCAGGGAACTGAAGGGCGATTCGCCTGTGGGCCCCGTGCCGTACTTCTCGAGCAACTCGCGCGACCTCGTATGTTTCTCGAAGCTCGTCGTCGGACCTCGGGCCCTTGGGGTCGGCTACTGGTTCTTGGTACTCGAACAGATGGTCTTCTGGGGTGGAGAGCACCGGGGCTGCCGTGAGTTCGTTTGCCATTGTGTTTCGGGGCCGCAGGGCGGTGTCGTCTCGTCCGGAAGCTGGTCGACGTGCCCGTGTTGGATGAAGCTTTTGGGTGCAACACTTCGTCAGTGGTGGTGGGGGCGGGGTCAGAAAAATTTCAGAGTAATCGGTGGCGGCGTTATTGGCGGAGAGGGGCGGTCTTGGCAGCATGAGCTTGGAGATCCCAGGGGTCTGCCTACCTGGATGGAAGGCAGCCTAGGCCTCCCGACTCCCGTAAAGCTTGGCTCTCAGCCCTACCACCTGGCTGGTGTCTCCCAAGCAAGGAACATAGGAACTCTTAGACTCATCTCAAACGTCGACTTGTCCTGGCCTCTTGACGTGGTAGAAATGCATCTTGCCTTTACCTCATTTCGAAGCAGTAGTTCTCGTAGCCATTTTTAGAACAAATCAAGACAATTGATTGCTTGACACAGAGATGCTGTCACGACTTGTCATCGAGACGATCGTCGCTTGTCCCCGGTCCCTGCCACTGGTGACATAAGATGTCGCGACCGCGATCGTCGTCCCCGTTTCTTCAGCTCAACACTGTCCTTTTCTCCTTACTCACGCATTCGTCAGTCGCCAACCAACAGACTCGCTGTTTCACCCAAGCTTTCAGGCAAGGGAACGCTCTGGCTTATCCCCGAAATCGGCGTCAACTTTCCAAGACTTTGCAATGGCTTCAAAAAACACTGCTCGGCCAGACGCGCCTCATTACCAAACATCCCAAGGACTCTCGTCAAAAGCAGGCACAATGTCTTCGTCCAGCTCTACATCTCAGCTCGGGGTCCCCGATACACTTCAGCGGCAATCATCAGCACCGCCAGGCCGCCAGCAAAGCGACGTCCAATCCCAGGACACCGCTTCAGCAACCCTCGGAGCCGATGGGAAATATGAGCCTCGAGGGCGTCTCATCCAACCAGCTGGCATCTCCCGAGCTTAACCAGGACCACCTCAACCATGACGAGAAGACGAGTGGCAGTGTCACTCGATTCTTTGGGAATATGATGATTGCCAGGATTGGCCGCGCCTCCTGGCAGTCGATGGAGTCAACAGCCAGACTCCCATTTTACCTCTCCCCATGGGGCGACAACACGCCTTTCACCCTCCCAAACGTCCGCAAACGTGACCTTGCTCTCGCTGGTGTTTCGCACTTCGGACTCGACGCCCTCGGAGTCTCTGCTGTCACCGTCATGGAAAAGGCCGTCGAGACGACCGCCGAGCAAGGGGTAGACGAGGGCCTAGCCAAAATCACGGGTAAATACGGCAAGGCTCATCAAGTCGTACGCAAGATCGGCGTGAACAGCATCACATTGAAAATCAGGCATAAACTTATTGGCGAGGGCGCCGAGCTTGTGTTCCAAGGAGTGAGGAGTACAAGTGACTGGATGGGCTGCGCCAAGGGCTGGTTCTGTCCATACCTGTACGCCAGTGGGAGGGAGCCCGAGATACCAAGAAGCAAGGATTTTGCCATGGCACAGCTTCTACGGCCGCGATTGGCGGCGGATGCGAGAATCGCACCTGTGTTGCTGAGCTCGTTCACCGACGCTGATACGCCAATCCTGGCGCCCCTTGGTTGTCCTTGGGAGGACCAGAGTTTCAAGCCGACAGCGCCTGCCTACCCGAAGTTCCGGCGAGTCGCCATTTTTATAACAGGAATTTCGCCATACCGGTATATCACCTCGCAGTCGGCGTGGTCGCACTGCAGGATCCCCAACGAAGCAAAAATAACGTTCCATTTGTTTACACATGTCCCAGCCATCGTGCTTCCGGTTAGAGACCAGTCGCCCATACTGGCTTGGAGCCCGTGGACAATCGCACGAATGTTCGAGAAGAAGACGAAGTACGACGTTGCAACGCATGTCAAGGAGCTCCTGAGCTTCATCGAGACGATCATAGATGAGAAGACGGCCAGGGAAAATGCAGAATGGCGAGACATCGTGGAGGCCGCCCTGCGGTCGATGCTTGGCACGGTGCTCAACGTGCCCGATGCTATTCGCGAGACGTCCAAGAAGAATTGTGAGCTTGAGAGAGCCGGGGTCGTCTTTTTTAGGTATTGAGGGTGGTTCACCAAGCCGTATACTTTGGGGTGCAGGTACTTGACATTGAAACGCCCGTGTCATGTAACGAGTAGCAAACATTGATCACGGATCACGGCACGCCTCTCGAATGTGGCTTGACTCGGGACCCACTGATTCGTGGCAGACGGCTCAGACAAGACCAACTGTTTCGAGAATTGACAGACATCATACGGTCAATGACTACTTGAACGGCATTATATCGTTAGCGCAAGGGAATCTCCGCCGAATGACTTGATCTTGATGCGAAGATCTGGCTTGGGTCAGATGCACGAGCCTTTTACACGGGCGGCCTCTCTCCATCGTCACCACCTGAACCTCTCTCCAGCCGTCAGAGACCCTTTTGACAACGAACATAGGCGTGTCAGCTTCTGGGTAAACATTGAGCATTGCACCGCTTGGCCGTCGTGGCACCCTTGGCCTGCAGAACGGCGACTTGCTCGTAGGCCGTTGCGGTCTCGCAGCTTCAGCAAGCGAGTACACAGCCACCTTACTATACACACTTGGCACGGCTCCCTGCAGATAGGGACCCTTGACCCACTCCTGAGTGAAATGCACCGCAACGTGTTTGCCTGTGGTCCACATGTTGACTAACAGAGACCGTTCTCGAAACCACTCAATCGTCCCCACAGAGCATCACCAGCCCTTGGCGCCCCATGATGAGGCGGCTGAGCCGCAGCTTATTCGGTGGGGAACACAGGTCACCGCCCACGTATTGACGTCAAGGTCTCCCCTCTCGCCAGACGAGTCCCCCTGAATCTCAGTGGTTCTGCGCGGGGACGGCCATGCGATCCGGAAGTCGGTGAGAAGTTGATACGTGACAACAGGGCAGAAACAGCATATAAAGAAGACGACTTCCCCCCCGGAGGCCATGAGTTCCAAGTCTGAAACATCATCTCAGTAAACGACTCTTCTCTTCAAGTCAAATCATATCATCTCCTCACAAAATTCATCATGTCTAACTTCCACCACACCTGCGAGATCCCCAGCGTCCGCATCGACGATGGTCACATCCTCCGATGCCGTGTTGCCCGTGAGGACGGCGAGTACGTCGATGCTGAGATCAACCTGAACTCCTGCATCGGAAACGAGAACGGTTAGCATAACACTTACTCTTATCACATTGTGCTTGAATACAAGGCTAACGGGAGACAGGCCACTTCTTCTGGGGAGGCGAGAGTAAGAACATCCCTTGACACTACTAGGTTGCTCAACCTCCACCGCAGGACATATATGCTGACATACCCCCTCAGACTTCCTCGAGACCGCCGAGGATGTCCGCTTCCACATCGAGGGCGACAACCAGCCCATCTTGCGTGCCAGACTCCGTACCATCGACGGCGAGTACGAGGACCGGGACATCAACCTCGCGGAGAGGATCATGAACAGGGATGGAAACCTGTGCTTCGAGAACTAAGAAGCAATAAGCATGTGAAGTCCGTTATGCGGCTTTAGCTTCTCCTTGTATTTGGAAGACAGTCCAGAAGAGAGAGCATGCTTCATGTTGTAAGGAGGCCCAACAATTGAACAGACCTCCAAAGAAATCCCCGTCTCCACATGCAGTGTGCTGAATTGGCCAAATGTCCCTGCCCTATCAACTCGGCGAGCCCAACTAGTAATATGTCTCCAAACCTGAACCGCGAATTAGCCAGTAGTCCATAATCTAAAGCGTGACTCAGAACATCTGCGTAAAAAGATGTCGGGCTTCTGGAGAACCTGGATATTATTTTTAGCATATTAATCACGTGAAAGATCTCTGATATAACGACGTGGATTGAGAACTCGACCCTTCAATTGTCTTCCAACTATTCACGACTCATCTTTCAGGACGTAGTCAATCACAGCTTTGTTCGGACCGTCCCACTCTGATCTGCCCCTGACAAACCAGAGCGTCACGGCGCCAATCAGGACTACACCAAAGACTGGTCCGGAATAGTTCATATTGGCCGCCGTAACAGGCAAATAATTCGGAAAAGGCAACCAGATGATTGCATAGACAGTGTATGCGAGGGCGAAGATATTGAGAAATGTCCCTGCCCTGCCAAAATTCCAGACTCTGAATTGAATCCTGTCGTTGAGACGAGCATGAAGCACAACTGCAAGAATGATTGTGTAACTCAGGTAGATTGCCGTGGATGACAAAGACACGATAGCACTCAGAGCGATGTAGGAACTGCCTCCTATGTTGAGCAGGGACAGCAGAAGGACGACGATCGACACGAGCACGACGGCGCGGGAGGGGACGCGGTGCTTGGCATCTACATGTCCAAAGTATTGTGGCAGTCCTGCGTCAGGTCTGCCAGCATTCCTGCATGAATGTAGAAGGTGTACATGACACAGGGCTCCCAGACTCACCGCCGTCCCGCGCCCATGCCCAAGTTAGACGTGATACAGACGAAAGTACGCCCATATTTCCAGAGATACCAAGAATGACTATCCCGAAGGTCATAGCCGTGGTGGCTCTTGTGGATCCGGTGGTGTTCAGAAGAATGGTCACAATTGGGCTCGAAGAATCAAGGAGGATGTCGGTAGAGGGCATGCATATCTGTAACACCATTATTTAGTCACATGTCTTGACAAGTCTTGCGCTACAGGACCACAGCAGACAAGCCATTGCGTTACGAGATGAAAAGCACCGCTCGTTCTGGCTTTGAGGTATTGGAAAAGCTTTGGAGGTACAGAGACGGGTAATAACTTACACCAAAAGTAATTATCATCACCAGGCCAAGCGCAATATTAGTTGCGACGGACCAAAACACAGCTCTTGGTACGGCACGCTTGGCATCTCGCGTTTCCTCTCCCATGTGAACAACACTCTCAAAAGCTGACAGGATTAGCTAATTGCCCCCTTCGCATATTGGAAAATGGTCCTGACCTACCACAGAAGAGAAAGACACTTGATAATGCTCCTAGATTCGCCGCAATAAAGTAGTTATCCCATCCCGATGCTATGCTGCTGACTAGGAAGATGTTGGGGCTGTTCCTTGGAGACATAACCCAGAGAACAACGAGATAGATGAGCACCAGGCAAATATTCAAAACGCCGCTGAGGAGCTAGTCGTATATATAATTAGCAAGACATCAATACGACCTTTTCCTCGTCTTATTAATGTTTGGACACCAACAGACGAGAACATTTGAACACTGACCTCAAACCATGGAACCAGCCAGAATGCAAACAGGTTCACTCCCGCACAGAAGGCCACCGTAGCAAACATAATGAGAGTAGTATGCCAGCCGCCGGGGCTATAGTCGGGGTTGCCAACTTGGACTATGCCCTCGAGCACGACGGTATTCCCGTTCAAGCAGCTCGTGAGCAGAGCAACGTATCCAGTCCAGGTGAACCAGCCTTGAATCCAAGTGTGGAACCTCCTGCATCTCGGCGGCGAGAAGGTCCAGGTTCAGTAGTACTGGGCACCCGTAACGGGCTGGATAGATGCCAGCTCCCCGAACGTGGCCGCCTGGGAGAGCGCTCCAGCGGCCACTACGAGGTAGCTCCAGAACCATGCTGCCGGGCCGCCGTTGGCGAGAGCGAAATACATGTTCCTGAAATTGGGAACAGGTATTTAGCTCCGGTGCTTTCTCCAGTCGGTCTGCTGGGCGTCCTTACATCGCCACGCAATACCATGTTGCCATATACACCAATGAGAACGAGAAAAGCTGAGGCAGGGAGAAGAGACGCCTCGTGCGCGTCTGCGCGACGAGAACTGAGGACCCATCTTTGGGGCTGTCGATGGCTGCCGGCGAGTTTCGGTCGTGCACTTTGATTGTGCTAAGTTCATGTTTGTCGTTGGATTCCATTGTGGGCGAGGCAAACAAGACGATATATCAAGCAACATCCGCCAAACTATGAGCAAAGTAGCAAGACGAAGATTTAAGCATATCAGAGGGCAGAGGGAGTCAAGCGGGAATGAATTCACTCGACCGAGACGCACGCATTGGCAAGCGAGGAAAATTGTGCGCCAGCCGGAAAGCTTGGTCTTCCGCATCAGACCCAGTATTCCATTCATGGCCAGCCAGTCTAGCTGAGAAGCCATGTGAACGGTGGAACTGATAGGATTCTTCTCAAAACGCATCAGGAGAGAGGGCAGCATAGTTAATGCCAAGGTTTGAGCGGGTCGCTTGTTCCGTACCTAGGTGTTCTGGCTTACGACCTTCTCATCCGGGAATAATATCCGTGAAGATCTGCATGTCACACATGCGGATGAGCTCTGCGGAGGAGAACTACAACTATCCTGGTTTGCGTGGGGGGGGGGAGATACCTAGGTATGTAAATGTGACAAATACTATGGCGGTGTCCTTTGAAGACGTGCATTAAATCATTTCTCTAGGTGGCTTGTTTCGTTGGCTGAGGCCGTACCGCTTTCTCCCACACTACCCTCCTTTTCCAGTAATGGGCAACCCATGCCGGGGTCTGATATGGTGGCAACATTTGTGGATCTTCGAGCACTCGGCGACCTGCAACAATGTTTCGATTCCGTGACTACCAAAAATCAAGTTGACTCGAAACAGAGAGCGACCGGGAAGGTGTGCGATCTATCACCACGGTACTACTGAGGTACACAAGTTTGCATTGCGTTACAAATGTTGCCAGTACGATGGCATGGACCAGACAACCTCCAGCTTGAGCTGCTTTTCAGGAATGCGCCAATTTTTTTTTCGGCCGGGGGGGGGGGGATAAATAAGAGAACACGAACGCAGACGAGGACAGTTTATCAGACTGTCAACTGTGCCACACAGTGGTCAAGCCAAGATGAACAAAGTTGCTTTTTGAGCTGTCAATAAGGTTGACGCAAGGTGGAGTAAACATGCCTAGGGACGGCTCCTTCATACCATCTTCACATCTTCACCCAGACAAGTTTAGCGGTTCCGCGGAGCAGCGGAAGCAAGGTTGCCTAGAGGTCCACTATATCTGATCCTGTAGGTTATGATCGTTGCAAGTCTCCCCGGTTCCAAGCTTCTTACCCCCATGTTGCGCAGCTTAGAACAACGTCTGGGCTCCATCGACCAAATGCTCACCCTGCAGCTCGTACGGTACCCACGAGCGCATAAATTACGGACATCTTTTTCATCCTTTACGTCCTAGGTGATAATATCACATACGGGATCTACAGAAGCTCCAGATACTATACGTGTCTCGGCTCATTGTCTTGTTCTTGTGACCACTGTCAAGTCAGTGTTTCCAATATTAAGAGGTTGGTTAGCTGCTTAGACTCTGGCCGTAGAGAGAACATGCTGTTGGGAGTTTTGTTCTATGGACTTCGGGTATTGTTGCCCGCCTACGATCTTGTTTAGGGTCGATCCTAACTCAAGAAATCGTGATTCAACACAATGCTTGCTCGCACTCACCTTCCGCCTCAGAGATTACAGGTCAACGCCTGAGAAAATCTAGTCTGAATATGGGAATTTAACCCTAAGAATGCCCAGGTAGTGAATCCTAATCGCTACGGAGAGACCAACAGGAATAGACGAGTAGAATTCGGTGAAGCACGAGTGCGAATCACAATTCGATCTTCATATTCCTGAGGCGTGTTCTCCACCAGCGAACCAAAGTCGACAATTTAGCTCTGAAACCAGCCGTGGAGGTGAATTGCCAAGCTGGTGCCGCAGCATCAGTTCTTGCCGCTGTTCGACCCTTCGCGAAATGATTGTGAGCTCAGCATCTTCACACAAGTTAACGTCCCCGGCCCCGATCCCGGCCGCCCCCCCTTCCCGGCCGCCCTCAGCACCTACACACGCCTTCTCTTCAACATTAATTGCCCGCTACCACGATGCACAATCCCTCTTTTATTAATATTTCTAATTCTCTAAAGGCATTGCTTTCTTTTAATACCCTTCTTATCTTTATTTAAGCCTTATAAATAACCTTAATATTAATAAAAGCTATATTTAAATTAATTTAAACTTTTTTCTTTATAATTCTTTAATTAACTTTAATTTAAGCTTTAAGCTATTAATTTTTTTATAAAGTTATTATTAATTAAGTTTCTTTTTTATTATATACTTTAAAAAGCTTTTAAAAAAATATTTATAATATAAGGTTTAAATATTTATTATAATGCTAATAAGTAATTAATTAATATATCTTTTATAATTATTTAAAAGTTTTAAAAATAAGCTTTACTTATTAAAAAAAAACTTTTAATATAAAAAATTACTTAATAAAGCTTTTTATATTATTAAATTTTAATAATTTATATTAAATTTAATAATTCTTAAAAATATAATAACTTTTAAATACTTTATATTTAAATATTAATTAAAAACTTATTACTCTTTATTTTAATTAAATATTTAATTTTATAAATGCTTTCTTTTATATCTTATAATAATAATAAAGAAACCTTTTTTTATTATAATTATTAATAAATTATATTGCCTAAGTTAATAAAAATGCTTTTTAAAGGTATTTTTTAAAAGTAAAAAGATTATTATATTAAGAGGTTAAAATATATATAATATATATATAAGTAAAAAGATTATATATATGTAATTTAATTAATATTTTTATATAAAGTTAATAGTTATATATATATAATATTTATTAATTATAAATAAACGTTATTTAAAAGGGTTGTTAAGGATAATGCTAAAAATAAAGACTTTTCTTAATTATTTAATGGCTATTCTTTCCTTTATTTACCTTTTTTTAATAGCTATAAATTGCTAATTAAAGTAATCTTTAAGGGTAATTAAAAATCATTATTATTATATACTCCTTCCCTTAAAATAATAAAAGGTTTAAGGATTATACTTAAGGCATTAATATACTTTATAAAGGAAGTTTATACTTAAATATTAAAGTCCTTTTAAAGAAAAGGATTATCCTTTAAATAATTAAAAGCAGAGTTGTGAATTTATATCCAGATACAAGATACAAATACAGATATAAATATAGATACAAAAAAATCCTAAATACAAATATAAATACAGATACAAATATAAAAAAATCCTAAATACAAATACAAATACAGATACAAAATTCTATATTTAAATACAAATACAGATATAAATACAAATACAAATACCATATTAATATTTATATCTATATCTATATCTAGATATAAATACATAAAGAAGCCAGATATAAATACAGATACAGATACAAAAAAAATATAAATATAGATATAAATATAAATATAGTATCTGTATTTAAATACAAATATAAATACAATATCTATATCCAGATACAAATATAAATACAACAAATATAAATACAATTACAACTTTAATTAAAAGTAAGGGCATTCTTTAAGTAACCCTTTATTAGCCCTTTTTTATTAATATTTTATTAATAGGCTTATTAAATAAACTTAATAATAAGTAATTAAAAAATGTTAAATTAAGAGGTAATATTCTTTTTAATTATTAATTAAAAATAAATAGCCTTTATATATTAATTTTTTTAACTTTAAAGAATAAGGTAATAAGAAAGAAAAGCTTTTAATTAATTCCTTTTAAGGAAAGGGTAATCTTTATTTAAAAAGGCTAACTAATTAAGTCTTTAAAGCTCTTATTTTAAATTATATTAATGCTAACTTTAAGCTACTTTAATTAATTATAAATAAAGTTAATAAAGCCTTTTAATAATTAAAAAAAAGCCTTTAAAAGTTAATAATAATATAATAGCTTTAAATATTATTAAAATAATTAAATAATATAATTTAAAGAATATATTATATCTTAAAGGCTTGCTAAATTAATATTTTATTTTTTATAATAATAAAGGCATTAATAAGGTTATCTTTAAAATATTACTTTATAATAAGGAAAATAATATTTAAGAAAAATTTAGTAATTAAAAAAAATTCCTTATAAAGATATTAAGAAGTTAATATAAGGTGGGTGCAAATGCGTTTATGCGCGTACATGGGTGTGGGCCGGCCGGGATCAGGGGGCGGCCGGGATCAGGGCCGGGGACGTTACTCTCATATGCAATCAAACGTTCCTATCAAATTCTATATATGTCTTATAATGGAATCCTTATAGATGTGATTAATTCTAATGGTTAAGGTAATGATTACTTAATTATTATTTTATTTTTAAGCTAATAAATAATAAGAGCTGGTTTTTATCCATAAATCTTAATATCTTAAGCATTTACTATAAATTTATAATAAATTACTAGTAAATTACCATTCGTTAATAAATTTATAATAAATTTATTATAAAACTATTTAATTATAATATATTTACTATTAATTAAATTTAATACACCCTTTTAAATTAGCAAGAATTAATAAGCTAAATCCTTACTTATTGTTTATCGCTAATTATTATTAAATTATTATATTTTTTATTTAAGTTTCCTTATATAAGTTATTTTTAATGCTTTTTAATTTAAGCTAAGGTAAAAACTTATTTTATTTTTTAATAAATAGCGTTTTTATTAATTTATTTATTATTATTTATATTAATAGCATATATTTTATAATAATTTTGCTATTTTAAACCTTTTATTTTAATTAATAATTATAAATATTTATATATTATAACTTAATCTTAAGTATAATAATTTTAAAAGTTATTAAGTTAATTATTTAAATATTATTATATTTAATTTTAATAATTTTATTATTTAATTTTATAAATAGCTTAATAAAAAGTTAGCTTATAAAAAGTATTTCTTTTATAACTTAAGCTAAAATTAATAGCTTTATATTTATAATAAAAATTATAATTATATTTTACTTATTTACTTTTTATTTAATAAGTTTATTAAATAACTTTATAATAAATACTTATAAGCTCTTTTAATTTAAGGAGTTATTAGCGAAAAATGCATTACTAATAATTATAAATTTCTTTAAATCTTAAAAGTATAAGGTAAAATATTTAATATAAAAAAGATATAATAATACTTTATTAATTATATTATAATATTTTTAGCTTAAATTAATTAAAAATTAAGCAAGTTATAATATAATAAAGATAATATTTAATTATATAAAAATTATAATAAATAAAAGTAATTTAATTTTCTTTTAATAAAAATAAACTTTAGCTTTTATAATAATAATAATATATAATAATAATTCTTTAAGAATTATAAAAACCTTATAAGGAATATTTATTTTATTAGCTAATTTAATAATTTTCTTTATATATATAATTTAAGCTAATTAAAGTTATTAATTTATATAATTTTAAATAATTTTTATTTTAAGAAATTATTAAATAAGGTATTTTTTAATAATCTTATACTTTTCTTAAAGTTGCTTTATTAACTTATTTACTTAATTTTAGCAATTTTTTTAATATATAATAATAATATTATTTATATAAAAAAAGATTAAAATGCTATTTTTAATATAATAATATAGCTTATATAATATTTAATTATATTTATATTAAATTAATATCTTTATAAATTCTTTTTATTATAATAATAATAAGATTTAAAGGCTATAAAGCACTTTATTTAATAATAAAATAATTCCTTTTTATTAATATTTATATAATATTTATATAAATATATCTTAATTAATAAAAATATATATAAAGGCATTTATAATATTATATTATATAAGCTTTAAGTTAAACTTTATTATAATTATTATAAATATATAAAAAGATTATTTTATTAAAGTAATTATATAAGTATTTTATATTTACTTTTTTATTTATTAATTTCTTTAAATAATTAATTAAGCTTTATATTTTTTTAATTATTTATATTTATTAAATTTATAAATATAAATTTATATATAATTAAGGATTTATTTTTTAATTATTTAAAAATCTTTTTTTTTTAATTTTAATTTATAATTTTATTTCTTTATAATTTTATAAGTAATTAGCTTTTATTTATTTAAATAAATATTTAAAAAAATAATTTTTAAGGTTTTTATATTATTATAATAATTTTAAAAGATTATTTTTTTATAATTTTACCTTTTAATATAAATATTTCTTAATTTATATTTTATTTAGCATTTTTTTATTAAATATTATTATTAAAATAACTTTAATATTAATTATAAATATTATTTATTATAATATATTTATAATAAATTTATTATAAAATAAAATTCTTTTTATTAATTTTATTTAAATAATATAAATTAAAAGTATTAATAAGAAAGTTTATAAAGGTATAAAGAGTAATTTAAATTTTATATTTATATAAGCATTATTTTATTAATTTATTATAAATTATCTTTTTTAAGCATTTTTTATATTTTCTTTTAAGGCTTTTATCTTTTTATTAATACTTTCTTTATAATTTAATATAAATTAATCTTTTTTTAAGGTATTTTTTAAGAAGTTATCTTTAAAAAAATCCTTTCCTTTAAGGTTTAATATTTTATTTTATTTATAAAGGGCATAATTTTTTATTTATTTTATAAAATATTTAATATTTATAATAAAATTTTTTTTTTTAAATTTTTTAATTTTATTAAATTATTTATATTTATTAAAAATTATATTTCTTATATTAATAATTTTTTTAATAAAGGAAATTTATATTTAATAAATATTTAATAAAAAGTAATTAATTAAATAGCTTATTTATACTTATAATTTTAATTATTAATATTTATTCTTTCTTAGCTAAGTATTAAATATTATAATATAAGCTTTATATTTAAAGATATATAAATAAGCTTAATTTAATTTTAAATTTAATTATAAAATTCTTATATAAATTATAATTATTTTATAAAATTTAAAGTAAAGTATTTTTTATTATAAATTATATATTAATATTTAATTATTAAAATATATTATTGCTTTTTTAATTTTTAATTATAATAAGTATAATAACCTTAAACTTATTTATATTATATATATTTTCTTTTTAATTATACCCTTTAAATACTTAACGCTATTATTTTATGCTTAAATATTTAATATTAAGGGCTTTAATTTAATATACTTAAATTTAAGAAAGTTTTTAATAACTTATTTATAATTAAAAATTTCCTTATTATATTTAATAATTTTAATCTTAATTTTATATTATTATTTTATTATTTTATAAAAAAATTTAAGAATATAAAGTAAGTTATTATTATTTTAATTTATAAAGTAATAATCTTATATATAGCTAAAGACTTTATATATAAGTAAGAATTATAATATATAATTATAAATTCCTTTTTTATAATTATAAAAGTTTAATATAATCTTTTTATCTTTTTATTTATAAATTTCCCTTAATTTTTAATAAATTTACTATATAACCTTAATAAAAATATATGCTTTATATTTTATTATAATTAATTTATAAATATATATTCCTTAAAATAAATTTATTAAGTATTTAAATATTTTTAATTTTAAATAACTAAGTTTTTTATATTAAAAGATAACTTTATTTATAAATAATCTTTTTTAAATATAAGTTATATATTTTTTTTTATATATTAAAAAAGCTTAAAGTTTTATTAAAATAATATTTAATAATATATTAATTATAAATATTTATAAGTTAATAAAGAATTATTTTATTATATTATTAAAAAGTAATTAATTTATATTTATTATTTTAAAATATATTTTTTTTTTAAAGTTATTTTAAGAAAATAAAGATAATTAAGATTTATAAATATAAGGTAATATTTTTAAGATATAAGATAAAATTATTAATTTTTATTAATATTATTTTATATATAATAATTAATAATTAATAATTATTTATAAAAATATAATTATTATAAATAGCTAATTATAAATTTATTAATTATTACTTATTATTAATAATTAAAATTATATTTCTTAAGTTTAATATTAATAAATATTTTAAAAGATATTTTTTATAATATTTATAATAAAAGCTTTCTTAGCCTTAATATTAATTATATAATACCTTAATAATTAATTATTAACTTTTTATATTAATTTTTTTTTAATTAACTTTAAAATTTAAAACTTAAATTTAAATCTTAATTTATAAAAAATTTAAATCTTAACTTAAAGATTAGCTTTATTATTAAATATATATTATATTATTTATTAAATATTTTTATTTAGCTTTTAATTTTTATAAGCCTTTTTAAAAAATATATAAAAATATTTAATAAAAATATAAAGATATTTATATATAATATATTATTTTATTTTTAAGAATTTTTTTAAAAAAGCTTATTTATGCTTTTTTTTATAAAATTTATTTATACTTTATTATAAAGCTTTTAAATCTTTAATAATATAAGTATTTTTATTTTTATTATTATAATTATTTAAGTTATTATAAATAATTATAAAAATTTCTTTTATAATTTTACCTTTTTATAAGTTATAATAACTTTTTAACTTTTAATAAAAATCTTATCTTATTTTATAATATTTAAAGCTTTTATTTACTTTTATTTATTTTTATATTTATTTATAAAAAATTTTTATATAAATATATTCTTTTAATTACTTATAAAAAGTTTAAAAATTATATTATAATATTTAAGTTTTTAAAAAGTTTTTTTTAATTTCTTTAAATATTATTTCTTTTTATTAATTAATTTATATATAAGTATTTTTAATTAATTTTAATAAGTAAAGAACTTTCTTATATACTTAATAAAGTTATTTTATTTTATTTTTTATAATTTAAATACATTATTTTTAAAAACTTTTATATTATTTTTATAATAAACTTTTAAATTAATAATATATTACTTTATAAGTTTTTAATATTATTTAAAATATTTATTAAATAAACTTATTTACTTTTTTTTATTATTTTTCTTAAATTATTTTAAATTATTTAAATTAAGCTAAGTTTTAATTAAAAAGTTTAACTTTATTTTTAATTAAATTATTTATTATTTAAGCACCTTATCTTTTTTCTTACATAATTTTTTTATCTTTTTTCTTACTTTATATTATTTATAATTAAATATTTTACTATATATATAATTTCTTTATATATTTTTTATAATATATATTTAATATTTTAAGTATAAAAAAAAGCAATATTTTCTTATAAATATATAATTTAAGTTAATATATAATAACTTATAATTTAAATTTATAATTTTAATTATTTTAATTAATTACTTTTATTAAAAAGAATATAAAGATCTTAATATTTAAGTTATTAGCTATAATTTTTAATTAATAAAAGCAATAAAACTCTTAATTATTAAATTTTATATATATCTTATAATAAAATCCTTATAAATATAATTAATTTTAATAATTAATATAATAATTACTTAATTATTATTTTATTTTTAAGTTAATAAATAATAAAAGCTAATTTTTATTTATAAATCTTAATGCCTTAAGCATTTATTATAAATTTATAATAAATTATTAATAAATTATTATTCCTTAGTAAATTTATAATAAATTTATTATAGGATTATTTAACTACGATATATTTACTGTTGGTTGAATTTAATAGTTTCATTTTAGCGCTAGTAACTTATACATAACACCTTATACTAAAAATCGTATGCACTTATTATGCCGTTAGTTAATACCCTTAATATCGTTAATTCATACATTAATTAAGGTTATTATTGCTGTTAAAAGCTTATATATAAACTGCTATATATAATAATTACCTTTAAATATAATTTCTTGCCCTTTAACCCATCATTAAGGTTTATAAAAGCCATTAACGCCCTATTAAAGCTTTAAAAAGGTATGGTTAATATTAAGTATTATTTATTTATATATAATTATAGCTAATAAGAGTATTTATATGTCATAAGGCCTTTAAGTAAGGCTATTATTATTAGTATTTTAAAGTTAATTTTGCATAATGATTGCAAGCCCTTTATTATGGGCTAGCCTTGGGTTATTTGCCGTAAGGTGTTTAAATGGGGTTTATATTTAAAGTGCAAAGGAGAAGGTTTGCTCCCTATTTATACCCGCGCTAAAGCCTATTCTTATAAGGCCAAAGCCCATTAATTAATTATAATAAGTAAAGCCTAAATCATAATATATCCTCCTTTTCTGGGTTCCTATAGTAAGCCTTAAAGGGCAGCTATATAATAAAAATAAAGGATGCCATAGTTTAATTATAAATTAAATATTGCTTTTTACCTAGCTATTTAATTATACCTTAGCGCCTTTTAATTATATTAAAGGCTTAACTTATTATTTATAATTAATATGCCTTAGCCCTTATAATTTAATATATTAGTTAAAGTAAGTTAATAAAAGATAATTATTTAAGCATAAGTTAGCAATTAAATTAATAGCATTCTTATAATCTTTTAATGCAAGCCTTTTATATAAGCTTCCTTACTTAAAACCTTAAAACTATGGATTTATTATATAATTCATAATTAATTAACGCTTAATTATAAGTAATCTACTTTATTAATAAGAATTTCTTAAATTTTAAGCATTTTTATAATGCTAAATTAGCTAGCATATAGCTAATTTACTTTAAACCTAGGTTAGCGCTAAGCTAATATTACTTTTAAGCCTTACCTTATAAAAAAAACTTTATACCCCCTTAAATAAACTCCTTTCTTTTGCTAACTTTAATTAATAAAAGTTATATCCTTATTTCTTTATAATAATTAAGGTAATTATGCTTATAATAGCTAAGTTAGCTATATATAAAATACTTAACTTTGCTTATTAAGATTATTATAATATTGGCAAATGCAGGAAATTACGTAAGAAATAGTACTGCGTTAAATTCCGGCTAGCTATAAAAAGCTAGCTTTTATGCTTATTTTAAATATTCTTTTAAGAAATTAATTCTTTTCTTTTCTTATATATTTAGTACTTTAATTAAGCTTTTTTTATTTTTAAGAATTTTTAAAATATTTATCTTTTCCCTTTCTTTAATTCTCTTTTATTCCTATTTTTCCTTTTTATTATATTAAAGCTCCTTTTTAAATTATTCTTAAAAAGGTTTAGCAAAACCTATTCCTTATTATTTAAGTAACTTATTTTTATTAATAATTTAGCTTAAACATAATTTTAATTTTATATATTTTTAATTAATAATAAAAAGAATAAAAAGTTAGCTATAAGTTAATTATTTATTAATTTTATTTCTTTTTATTTTTATATTAAATATTACTAAATTATTTT